>NW_027205937.1:2637500-3956250 GCF_024711535.1 Dipodomys merriami | reverse complement strand
GGGTGAGGGTGAGGTTTAGGGATAGGGTTAAGGTTAGGGTGAGGGTAAGCATTAGGGTTAGGGTGAGGGTTAGGTTATGGGTAAGTGTTAGGGTGAGGGTTAGTTTTAGGTTGAGGGTTAGGTTTATGTTGAGGGTAAGGGTTAGGGTGAGGTTTAGGGTGAGGTTGAGGGTTAGGGTTAGCATTAGGTTTAGGATGAGGGTGAGCGTGAGGGTTAGGGTTAGGGTTAGGGTTAGAGTGAGTTTTAGGGTTAGGGTTAGGGTTAGGGCTAGGGTTAGGGTTATTGTTAGGGTTATGGTTTAGGTGAGGGTGAGGGTGAGGGGTAGTGTTAGGGTTAGGGTTAGGGTTAGGGTTAGGTTCAGGGTAAGGCGGAGGGGGAAGGGGAGTTTGAGTGTGAGGGTTAGGAATAGGATTAGGTTTAGGGTGAGGGATAGGGTGAGGGTGATGATTAGTGTGAGTGTGAGGGTTTCGGTTAGGTAAGGGTTCGGATTTGGGAGAGGAGTTGGGTGAGGGTGAGGGTTAAGCTGAGATTAAGTTTAGGGTGTGGGATAGGGTTAGGGTTAGGGTGAGGGTTAGGTTTAAGGTGATGTGTAGGGTGAGGATGAGGGTTAGGGTTAATTTGAGGGTCAGGGTGAGTGTGTTGGTGAAAGTTAGGTTTAGGTTGAGGGTAAGGGTGAGGGTGAGGGTGAGGGTGAGGGTGAGGGTGAGGGTTAGGTTGTGGGTGAGAATTAGGGTTAGCATGAGGGTTAGCGTTAGGTTTAAGGTTAGTGTGAGGGTGAGGTTTAGGGTTAGAGTTAGGTTTAGGTTGACGTTTAGTGTTAGGGTGAGGCTTATGGAGAGGGGTAGGGGTAGGGTTTGGATGAGGTTTGGGGGAGTGTGAGGATTAGGGTGAGGGTTAGGGTGAGGGTTAGTGTTAGTATTAGGGTTAAGGTTAGGGTTAGGGTTAGGGTGAGGGTTAGGGTTAGGTTTAGGGTTAGGGTAAGGGTTAGGCTGTGGGTTAGGGTTAGGGTTAGTGTGAGTGTTAGGTTTATGGTTAGGGTTTGGGTTAGGTTGAGGGTAAAGTTTAGGGTGAGGGTTATGGTTAGGGTTATGTTTAGAGTTAGGGTGAGGATTAGGGAGAGGGTTAGGTATAGGGTTAGTGTTAGGGTGAGGGTAAGGTTTAGGGTGAGTGTTAAGGTGAGGGTTAGGTTTGGCATTAGGGTTAGGGTGAGGATGTTTGTTAGGGTGAAGGTTATGGTTAAGGTTAGGGATAGGGTGAGGTTTAGGCTGAGGGGTTTGTATAGGGTTAGGGTGAGTGTAAGATAGAGTGTGAGGTTCAGGGTTAGGGTTAGGGTGAGTGTTAAGTTTAGTGTGAGGGTTAGGGTTAGGGTTAGGGTGAGGGTAAGTGTTAGGGTGACGGTTACTGTGAGGGTGAGGTTTAGGGTTACCATTAGGTTTAGGGTTAGGGTGAGGATGAGGGTTAAGGTTAAGGTGAGGGTGAGGTTGAGGGTGAGGGTGAGGGTGAGTGTTAGGTTTAGTTTTATTGTGAGGGTAAGTGTTAAGGTGAGGGTTAGATTTAGGGTGAGGGTTAGGGTTAGGTTGAGGGTTAGGGTTAGGGTGAGGGTTAGTGTTAGTGTTAGGGAGAGAGTTAGGGTTAGGGTTATGTTTATTTTGAGGATTAGGGTTAGGGTGAGGGTGAGTGTTAGGGTGAGGGTTAGGGTTCGGGTAAATGTGAGGGTTAGGTTGTGCTTCCGGGTTAGGTTTAGGGTGAGGGTTAGCGTGACATTGAGGGTTAGGGTGAGGGGGACGTTTAGGTTTAGGGTTAGGTTTAGGGTGAGGGTTAGGGTTAGGTTTAGGGGGAGAGTTAAGGTGAGGTGTTGGGATAGGGTTAGGGTGAGGGTTAGGTTAGGGTTTGGGTTAGTGTGAAGCTAAGTGTTAGGGTAAGGGCTAGGGTGAAAGTGAGGTTTAGGGAGAGGGTGAGGATGAGGGTTTCGGTTACGTAAGGGTCAGGGTTAGGGTGAGGGTTAGGTTTTGGGTGATGTTTAGGGTGAGGGTGAGGGTTAGGTTTAGGGTGAGGGTGAGGGTGAGGGTGAGAGTGAGGATTAGGGTTAGGGTTAGGTTTAGGGTGAGGGTGAGGGTTAGGATTAGGAACAGGTTTAGGGATTGGGTTGGGCTGAGGGTGAACGTCAGTGTGAGTGTGAAGCTTAGGGTTAGGGTTAATGTTAGTGTTAGGGTTAACGTTACGGTTAGTGTGAAGGTTATGGTTAGGTGTAGGGTTAGGGTAAGGGTGAGAATATGGGTTAGGGTGAGGGTTAGGGTGAGGATGATATTTAGGGTTAGTGTTAGGGTTAGGGTGAGTACTAGGGTTTGGGTGATGTTCAGGGTGAGCGTGCGGGTTAGGGTGAGGATGAGGGTTCGGGTGATGGTGAAGGTTCGGGTTTGGGTTAGGTTTAGGGGGGGTTAGGATTAGGGTTAGTGTTAGGGTTAGGGGTAGGGTTAGGGAGAGGGGTAGGGGTAGGGTTAGGCTGAGGTTTAGGGCATGGGTAAATGTTAGGGTGAGGGTTAGTTTGAGGGTGAGTTTTAGGTTTAGGATGAGGGTAAGGGTTAGGTTGAGGGTTAGGGTGAGGGTTAGGGTGAGTGTTTGGGTTAAGGTTAAGGATAGGGTGAGGATTAGGGTTAAGGTTAGGTTTATGCTGAGGGTTAGCCTTAGGGTTAGGGTGAGGTTTAGGTTTAGTGTGAGGTTTAGGGTTAGGGTTAGGGTTAGGGTGATTGTAACGGTTATGGTGAGGGTTAGGGTGTGATGTTTTGGGTTAGAATTAGGTTTAGGGTTAGGTTTAGGATGAGTCTTAGGGTTAAGTTTAGGGTTAGGGTTAGGGTGAGGTTGAGGGTTAGGGTTAGGGTTAGGGTGATGGTTAGTGTTAAGGTGAGGGCTAGGTTGAGAGTGAGGGTTACGGTGAGGGTGAGGTTGAGGGTGAGGTTTTCGATTAGGTAAGGGTTAGGATTATTGTTTGGGTGAGGATTAGGGTAAGGGTGTGCGTTAAGGTTAGGTTTAGGGTTAGGATTACGGTGATCGTGAGGGTGAGGATTAGGGTAAGTGTGAGTGTGAGGGTTAGGGTTAGGGTTAGTGTGAGGGTTAGGGTTACAATTAGGGTTAAGGTTAAGGTGAGGATTAGGGTTTGGGTTATGGCGAGTGTGAGGTTTACGGTGATGTTTAGTGTGAGTGTGAGGGTGAGTGATCTGGTGAGAGATAGGGTTATGGTTAGCGTTAGGCATAGGGTTAGTGTGAGGGTAAGGGTAAGGGTGAGGGTTAGGGTGAGGTTGAGGTTTAGGTTTTAGGTGAGGGTTAGGGTTAGGGTTAGGGTGAGGGTGAGGGTGAGGGATAGGGTGAATGTTAGGGTTAGGATTAGGTTTAGTTTGGGGGTTAGGGTGAGGGTAAGGGTTAGGTTGAGGTTTAGCTTGAGGGTGAGGTTTAGCGTTAGGGTGAGTGTAAGTGTTAGGGTGAGGGTTAGGGTGAGGGTGAGAGTTAGGGTTAGCATTAGAGTTTGGGTGAGGGTGACGGTTAGGGTGAGCGTTAGGGTTAGGCTGAGGGATAGGGTGAGCTTTAGGGTTAGTGTGAGGCTAAGGGTTAGGGTGAGGTTTAGGGTGAGGGTGAGGTGTAGGGTTAGTGTTAAGGATAGGGTGAGTGTTAGGGTGAGAGTTATGTTTAGGGTGAGGATTAGGGTTAGGTTTAGGATGAGGTTTAGGGTTACTGTGGTGTTTATGGGAAGGGTGAGTGTTAGGGTGAGGGTGAGGCTGAGGGTTAGGTTTAGGTTAAGGGTTAGTGTGAGGGTGAGGGTGAGGGTTAGGTTTAGGATTAGCGTTATGGTTATGGTTAGTGTAAGTGTTATGGTGAGGATGGCGTTTCAGGTGATGGTGAGCGTTGGTTGTAGGCGAGGGTTAGGGTTAGGGTGAGGATTAGGGTTAGGGTTAGCGTTAGGTTTAGGATGAGGGTTAGGGTGAGTGTTAGGGTTAGGCTTAGGATTAGGGTGAGGTTGAGGGTGAGGGTTAGTGTTAAGATTAGGGTTAGGGTAAGGATTAGGGTGAACGTGAGGGTGAAGGTTAGGTTGAGCGTTATGGTTAGTATTATGTTTACTTTGCAGTTTAGGGTTATGGTTATGGTTATGGTTAGGGTTAGGGACAGGGTTAGTGTGAGGGTAAGCGTAATGGTGAGGGTTAGTATGAGGGTGAGGGATAGGTTGAGTGTAAGGCATAGAGTGAGGGTTAGGGTGAGGGTGAAAGTTAGGGTTAGCATTAGAGTTAGGGTGAGGGTGAGGGTTAGGGTTAGGGTGAGGGTTAGGGTGAGGGTTAGAGTGAAGGCTATTGTTAGGTTTATCGGGAGGGTTAGGGTTAGTGTGAGGGTTAGGGTGAGTGTTAGGGTTAGGGTTAGTGTGAGGATAAGGGTTAGGGTGAGGTTAAGGTTGAGGGTGAGGGTTAGAATTATCGTTAGTGTTAGGGTAAGTTTAGGGTGAGGATTAGGGTTAGGGTTAGGGTTAGGGTTAGGGTGATGGTTAGGGTTAGGGTGATGTTTAGGGTGAGGGTGAGGGTTAGGGTGAGGATGAGGGTGAGGGTTAGGTTGAGGTTGAGGGTGAGGGTGAGGGTTAGAGTTAGGGTCAGGGTTAGTGTGAGGGTGAGGGATAGGGTTAGGGTGAGGGTAAGGTTTACTGTGAGGGTTAGGGTTATTGTTAGGGTTAGGGTTAGGGTGAGGGTGAAGTTTAGGGTTATGGTTAGGATGAGGGTAATCGTTCGGGTGCTGGTTAGGGTGAGGGTGAGGGTTAGGATAAGGCTTAGTGTGAGGGTGAGGGTGAGGGTTAGGGTTAATTTTAGTGTTAGGGTGACGGTGAGTGTTAGCGTTAGGGTTAGCGTGAGCTTTAGGGTTAGTTTTATGTTTATTGTTAGGATTACGGTTAGGATGAGAGCTAGGGTGAAGGTGAGGGTTAGGGTAAGGGTTAGGAATAGGGTAAGGTTTAGATTAGGGTTAGGGTTAGGTTTAGGGTGAGGGTTAGGGTTAGTGTGATGTTTAGGTTGAGGGTGAGGGTTAGGGTCAAGGTGAGGGTTCGGGTTAGGCTTAGGTTGAGGGTGAGTGTGAAAGTTAAGTTTAGGATTAGGGTTAGGTTTAGGGTTAGAGTTGGGGTGAGGTTTAGGTTTAGTTTGAGCGTTAGGGTTAGGGTTAGGGTGTAACTAAGTATTAGGGTGAGGGTTAGGGTGAGCGTGAGGGTTAGGATTATCGTGAGTGTTAGTGTGAGGGTTAGGGTGATGGTTAGGTTAGAGTTAGGGTTAGGGTGAGGGTGAGGGTTATGGTTAGGGTTAGGATTAGGGTTAGGTTAAGGAGGAATGTGAGGGTGAGGGTTAAGATTATTGTTAGGGTTAGGGTTAGGGTGAGGGTGAGTGTGATGTTTAGGTTTAGGATTAGGGTTAGGGCAAGGTTACGCTTAGGGTGAGGCTGAGGGTGACAGTGAGGGTTAGGGTTAGTGTGAAGTTTTGGATTATTTTTAGGGTTAGGGTGATTGTGAGTTTTAGGGTGAAGGTGACGTTTCTGGTTAGGGGTAGCATTAGCTTCAGGATTAAGGATAGGGTGCAGATTAGGGTGAGGTTTAGGGTGAAGGATGGGGATAGGGTTAGGGTTATGGTTAGTGTGAGGATTAGGGTTAGGGTTAGGGTTAGGGTGAGGTTTAGAGTTAGGGTTAAGATGAGGGTTAGGGTGAGTGGTAGGGTTAGGGTTAGGGTGAGGGTTAGGCTTAGTGTGAGGGTTAGGTTTAGGGTTAGGATTAGGGTTAGTGTGAGTATAAGGGTTAGAGTGAGGGTTAGGGTGAGAGTGAGGGTTAGGGTTAGCGTGAGGGTTAGGGTGAAAGTTAGGGTGAGGTTTATGGTGATCGTAAGGTTTAGCATGAGGGTTAGGGTGAGGGTGAGGTATAGGATTATGGTCAGTGTAAGGGTTAGGGCGAGGGTTAGGGTAAGGTTGAGGGTTAGGTTTAGCATTATTGTTAGGGTGAGGGTGAAGGTTAGGGTGAGGTTTAGGGTTAGGGTTAGGGATCGGGTGAGGATTATGTTTAGGGTTACGTTTAGGGTGAGGGTTAGGGTGAGGGGTTGGGTTAGGTTAGGGTTAGTGTGAGAGTTAGGGTGAGGGTTTGGGTTAGGGTTAGGATGAGGGTGAGGGTGAGGTTGAGGTTAAGTGTTAGGGTGAGGGTTAGTGTGAGGGTGTGGTTTAGGGTTAGCATTAGGGTTAGGGTTAGGGTTAGGTAGAGGGTTAGCATTATGGTTGGGGTTAGGGTGAGGGTGAGGTTTAGGGTTAGCATTAGGTTTAGGGTGAGGGTTAGGGTTAGGGTTATGTTGAGGGTGAGGGTGAGGGTTAGGGTTAGGATTAGGGTTAGTGTTAGGTTTAGGCTGAGAGTGAGGGTGAGGGTTCGAATGAGGGTTAGGCTAAGGGTTAGGTTTAGATTGAGGGCGAGGGTCAGTTTGAGGGGTACAGTGAGGGTTAGGGTGAGGGTGAGGGTTTTGGTTAAAAAAGGGTTAGGGTTAGGGTTAGGGTGAGGATTAGGGTTAGGGTGAGGTTTAAGGTGAGGATTAGGGTGAGGGTTATGGTTAGGGTTAGGCTTAGGTTGAAGGATCAGGTGAGTGTGAGGGTTAGGGATAGTGTGAGGGTTAGGGTTATGGTGAGGGTTAGGGTGAAGTTGAGCATTAGGGTGAGGGTTATGGTGAGGTTGAGGATTAGGTTTAGGGTTAAGGTGAGGGTTAGTGTTAGGGTTAAATTGAGGTTGAGGTTGAGGGGCAGGGTTACTGTGAGGATAAGCGTTAGGGTGAGGTTCAGGTTGAGAGTGAGGGTTTGGGTTAGCTTTAGGATTAGTGTGAGGGTTATGGGGAGGGTTAGGGTTAGGGTTAGGGTGAGGGTGAGGGTGAGGGTTAGAGTCAGGATTAGGGTGAGGGTTAGGGTTGGTTGAGTGTTAGGGTTAGGTTTAGGGTTAGTTTGAGGGTTTCGGGTGAGGGTTCGGGTGAAGGTGAGGGTTAGGGTGTGGGTGACGGTTGGGGTTAGGGTGAGGGTTAAGGTGACAGAAAGTGTTGGGTGAGGGTGAGGATTGTGGTTAGGGTGAGAGTTAGGTTGAGGGTTAGGGTTAGGGTTAGTGTGAGGATTACGGTTAGGGTTAGGGATACGTTGAGGGTAAGGTTTAGGGTGAGGTTTAGGGTGAGGGTGAGGTTTAGGGTTAGCGTTAGGGTTTGGGTGAGGATAAGGGTGAGGTTTATGGTTAGGGTGAGGGTGAGGGTGAGAGTTAGTGTTAGGGTTAGTGTGAGGGTTAGGGTTAGGATGAGGGTTAGGGATAGGTTTTGGGTTAAGGTGAGAGTTAGAGTAAGGATTAGATTAGAGTTAGGGTGAGGGTATGGCTCAGGGTGCGGTTTAGGGTGATGTTGAGGATTAGGGTTAGGAAGAGGGTGAGGGTAAGTGTTAGGGTGAGGGCTACGGTTAGGGTTAGGTTTTGGGTGAGTATAAGGGTTATGGAGAGGGTTAGGGTGAAGGTTAGGTTTAGGATTAGGGTTAGGGTTAGGGTGAGGTTTATGGATACGGTTAGGGTTAGGGTGGGGGTTAGGTTTAGTTTTAGGTTTAGTTTTAGGGTGAGGTTGTTTGTGAGGGGTAGGGTTTGTATTAGGGTTAGGTTACGGTTCAGGTGAGGGGTAGGCTGAGGGGTAGGTGTAGGTTGAGGTTGAGGGTGAGGGTAAAGTTAACGGTGAGGGTTAGGATTTGGGTGAAGTTTAAGGATAGCATTAGGTTTAGGGTTAGGGTGAGTGTTACGGTTAGGGTTAGGGTGAGGGTGAGGGTTTCACTTAGGAAAGGCTTAGGGTTAGGGTTATGGTGAGGATTTGGGTGAGGGTGAGGTTTAAGGTGAGTTTAGGGTTAGGGTAAGGATTAGGGTTAGGGTGAGGGTGAGGGTTAGGGTTAGGGTGATGTTTTGGATGAGGGTGAGTGTTAGGGTGAGGGTAAGGGTGATGGTGAGGGTGAGGGTCTAGGTGAGGGTTAGGTTTAGGGTGAGGGTAGGGTGACGGTGAGGGTTTGGGTGAAGGTGAGAGTTAGGGTTAGGGTTAGGTGAGGGTTAGGTTTACGGTTAGGGTGAGTTCTAGGGTGAGGGGTAGGGTTAGGGTTAGGGTTAATGTCAGGGTTAGGGTGAGTTTAGTGTGAGGGTAAGGGTTAGGGTAAGGGTTAGTTTTAGCGTTAGGGTTAGGGTGAGTGTTAGGGTGAGGGTTAAGGTGAGGGTTAGGATTAGTATGAGGGTGAGTGTTAGAATTAGGTTTAGGGTGAGGTTTAAGTTTAGGGTGAGGTTTAGGGTAAATTTATGGTGAGGGTGAGGGTGAGGGTGAGGGTGAGTTTTAGGTTGTGGGTGACAGTTAGGGTTAGGGTGTGGGTTAAGGTGACGGTGAGGGTTAGGGTGTCGGTGAGGGTTAGGGTTGCGGTAGGATTAGGGTTGGGGTTAAGGTTAGGCTTATGATGAGAGTAAGGGTTAGAATGAAGTTTAGGGTGAGGGTTAGGTTTAAGGGCAGCGTTAAAGTTAGGGTGAGAGTTAGGGTTAGGATTAGGGTTCAGGTTAGGGTTAGGTTGAGGGTGAGGGTTAGAGTTAGGGTTAGGGTTAGGGTTAGGGTGGTGGTGAGGGTGAGATTTAGGGTTAGGTTTAGGATTAGGTTTAGGGTTAGGCTGAAGGTGGGGGTAGGGTTGAGGGTGAGGGTTAGGGTTAGGGTTAGTTTTACGGTGAGGGCTAGGGTGAGGGTCAGAGTTAGTGTGAGTGTTAGGGTGCAGGTGAGGGTTTCGGTTAGGAGAGGCTTTGGGTTAGGTTTAGGGTGAAGATTAGAGTGAGGGTGAGGTTTAATGTGAGGGTTAGGTTTATGTGAGGATTACGGTTAGGGTTAGGGTGAGGGATAGGTTTAGGGTGATGTTTAGGGTGAAGGTGAGTGTTAGGGGGAGGGTGTTGGTGAGGGTTAGGGAGAGGGTTAGGGTTAGGGTTAGGGTGAGGGATAGGGTGAGACTGAGGGTTAGGGTGAGCGTTAGGGTTAGGGTGAGGGTTAAGTTGAGGGCTACGGTTAGTATTAGGGTGAGGGTTAGAGTTAGGTTTAGAGTGAGTGTTAGGGTTAGGGTGAGGTTTACGGTAGGGTTAGGGTGAGGGTGAGGGTTCGAGTTAGGGTGAGTTTTAGGGTGTGGGTGGGGATTAGGGTTAGAGTGAGTGTTAAGGTGTCGGTGAGGGTTAGGGTGAGGATGAGGGTTAGGGTTTTAGTGAGGATTAGGTTTAGGGTTAGGTTTAGGGTTATGGTGACAGTAAGGGTTAAGATGAGGTTTAGGGTGAGGGTGAGGTTTACGGATACGGTTAGAGTTAGGGTAAGGGTAGGTTTCAGGTTAGGCTTAGGGTTAGCATGAGTGTAAGGTTTAGGGTGAGGGTGAGGGTGAGGGTTAGGGTTATGGTTAGTGTTAGGGTGGGGGTGAGTGTGAGGTTGAGGGTGAGGGTGATGGTGAGGTTGAGGGTGAGGGTGAGGGTTAGGGTTAGGGTTAAGGTTAGGGTGAGGGTTAGGGTTAGGTTTAGGGTTAGGATGAGGGTTAGGCTGAGGGTTAGGGTGAGGGTTAGGGTTAGGGTGAGGGTTAGGGCAATGTGAGGGTAAGGGTTAGGGTGAAGATGAGGGTTAGGATTAGGATTAGGGTTACAGTTAGGGTGAGGGTTAGCGATAGGGTTAGGGTTAGGGTGAAGGTTTTGGTTATAGTTAGGTTTAGATTTAGGGTGAGGGTGAGGGTTAGGGTGAGATATAGGGTGAGGATTAGGGTTAGGGTTATGTTTAGGGTGAAGGTTAGGCTGAGGTATAGGGTTAGGGTTAGTTTTAGTGTGAGGGTTAGGGTGAGGTTTAGCTTTAGGGTGAGGGTAAAGTTTAGGTTCATGGTGAGGGTAAGGGTTAGAGTGAGGTTTACGGTGAGGGTGAGGGTTAGAAATAGCATTAGGGTTAGGGTTAGGGTGAGGGTGAGGGTTAGGGTGAAGTTTAGGGTTAGGTGAGGGTTAAGTTGAGGGTGAGGGTGAAGGTTACATTTAGGGTTAGGGTGAGGGTTAGAGTGACGGTAAGGGTGAGGGTTAGGGTGAGGGCTAGAGTTAGGGTTAGGGTTAGGGTGAGATTTAGGTTTAGTGTGAGGGTGAGTTTGAGGTTTATGTTTAGGTTTAGGCTTAGGTTTAGGGTTAATCGTAGGGTGAGCATGAGGGTGAGGGTCAGAGTTAGTTTTAGGGTGAGGTTTAGGGTTATGGTGAGGGTTAGGGTGAGTGTGA
Source organism: Dipodomys merriami (assembly GCF_024711535.1). Lineage (NCBI taxonomy): Eukaryota > Metazoa > Chordata > Mammalia > Rodentia > Heteromyidae > Dipodomys > Dipodomys merriami. The sequence continues at coordinate 3,945,959 of NW_027205937.1, read as the reverse complement.
GGGTGAGTGTTATGGTGAGGTTGATGTTGAGGATGAGGGTGAGCGTGAGAGTTATGTTTATGGTTAGTTTTATGGTTAGTGTTAGGTTTAGAGTTAGGGTGAGGGTGAGGGTTAGGGTTTGAATTAGTTTTAGGGTTAGGGTTAGTGTTGAGGTTGAGGTTGAGGCTAAGGGTGAGGGTGAGTGTTAGGGTGAGGATTAGGGTGAGGTTGTGGTTTAAGGTTTGCATTAGGGTTAGTGTTAGGGTGAGGCTGAGGGTAGGGTTAGGGTTAGGTTGAGGGTAGAGTGATGTTGAGGGTGAGGGTTAGAATTAGGAATAGTTTTAGGTTGAGGGCTAGGGTGAGGGTTAGGGTTAAGGTGAGGGTGAGGGTTTCGGTTAGGAAATGCTTCGGGTTAGGGTTAGGGTGAGGATTACGGTGAGTGTGAGTTTTAAGGTGAGGGTTAGGGTTATGGTGAGGGTTAGGGTGAGTGTGAGGGTGAGTGTTATGGTGAGGTTGATGTTGAGGATGAGGGTGAGGGTGAGAGTTATGTTTAGGGTTAGTTTTATGGTTAGTGTTAGGTTTAGAGTTAGGGTGAGGGTGAGGGTTAGGGTTTGAATTAGTTTTAGGGTTAGGGTTAGTGTTGAGGTTGCGGTTGAGGCTAAGGGTGAGGGTGAGTGTTAGGGTGAGGGTTAGGGTGAGGTTGAGGTTTAAGGTTTGCATTAGGGTTAGTGTTAGGGTTAGGGTTAGGGTAGGGTTAAGGTTAGGTTGAGGGTAGAGTGATGTTGAGGGTGAGGGTTAGGGTTAGGAATAGTTTTAGGTTGAGGGCTAGGGTGAGGGTTAGTGTTAGGGTGAGGGTGAGGGTTTCGGTTAGGAAATGATTAGGGTTAGGGTTAGGGTGAAGATTAGGGTGAGGGTGAGTTTTAAGTTGAGGGTTAGGGTTAAGGTGAGGTTAGGGTTAGGGTTAGGGTAAGGGTTAGGGTTAGAGTGATGTTTATTGTGAGGGTGATGGTTAGGGTGAGGGTGAGGGTAAAGGTGAGGTTGAGGGTGTAGATGAGGTTTAGGGTTAGGGTGACAGTGAGTGTTAGGGTGAAGTTGAGGGTTTGGGTTAGGGTTAGTGTGAGGGTAAGGGTTAGGGTTATGGTGAGGGGTAGGGTGAGGGGTAGGGTTAGGTTTAGGGTGAGTGTTAGGGTTAATGTGAGTGTTAGGGTTAGGGTTATTGATAGTGGGAGGATAAGGTTTAGGGTTAGTGTTAGGGTGAGAATGAGAGTTAGAGTTAGCGTTAGAGTTACAGTGAGAGTTAGGTTGAGGGTTAAGGTGAGGGTGAGGGTTAGTATGAGGGTGAGGGTTAGAGTTAGGTTTAGTGTTAGGGTTAGTGTTAGGGTGAGGTTTAGGGAAAGGTAAGTGTGGGGGTGAGGTTTGAGGTGAGGGTGAGTTTTAGGGTGTAGTTGACTTTTAGGGTTAGGCTGAGAGTTAATGTGACGGTGAGGGTTAGGATGAGGGTGAGGGTTAGTTTTGCGGTGTGTATTACGTTTAGGGTTAGGGTTAGGGTTATGATGAGGGTAAGGGATAGGGTGAGGTTTAGGGTGAGGATGAGGTTTAGGGATAGCGTTAGAATTAGGATGAGGTTTAGGGTGAGGGTTAGGGTTCAGGTTAGGCTTAGGTTGATGGTGAGGATTAGGGTTAGGGTTAGGTTTAGGGTGAGGATAAGTTTTAGGGTGAAGTTTAGGTTGAGGGTGGGGGTTAGGGTTAGGTTGAGGGTTAGTGTGAGAGTTAGGCTGAGAGTTAGGTTTAGGTTTAGGGTTAGGGTGAGGGGTAAGTTGAGGTTTAGTGTTAGTGTTAGGGTTAGGGTTAGTGTTAGTGTTAGGGTGTGGTTAGGGTGAAGGTAAAGGTTAGAGTGAGGGTTAGGGTAAGGGTGAGCTTTAGGGATAGCTTTATGGTTAGGGTTAGGGTGAGGGTGAGGGTTAGGGTTAGGGTGAGGGTTAGGGTTAGATTGAGGGTTAGGGATAGGTTTGGGGTTAGGGTGAGGTTCAGGGTTAGGGTTAGAGTTAGAGTTAGGGTGAGGGTGAGTGTGAGGGTTAGAGTGAGGGTGAGGGTTAGTTTTATGGTTAGGGTTAGGATTATGTTGGAGGTTTTGGTTAGGGTTAGGAAGACGGTTTGGCTTTGGCTTAAGGTTAGGTTTAGGATTAGTGTGAGGGAAAGTTTTAGGGTTAATGTGAGGGATAGTGTTAGGGTGAGGGTTAGCGTGAGCATTAGGGTGAGGGTTAGGGTTAGGTTTATGTTTAGGGTGAGGGTTAGGATGAGGTTTAGTTTTAGTGTTAGGGTTAGGTTAAGGGTAAGAGTTAGAGTGAGGGTTAGGGTGAGGGTGAGGGTTAGGGATAGCATTAGAGTTAGGGTTAGTTTTAGGGTGAGTGTTAGGGTTACTGTTAGGTTTAGGTTGAGGGTGAGCGTGAGGGTTGTGATGAGGGTTAGTGTTAGGGTTAGGGTTAAGATGAGTGTTAGGATTAGGCTTAGGTTTAGGGTGATGGTGAGGATGAGGGTTAAGGTTAGGCTTAGGGTGAGGGTTAGGGTTACGATGAGGGTTTAGGGTTAGAGTCAGGGTTAGGGTGAGGTTAAGGGTTAGAGTGAGGGTTAGGTTGGGGGTGAGGATTTGGGATAGCATTAGGGTTAGTGTTACGTTTAGGGTGAGGGTTAGGGTTAGGGTTAGGGTGAGGGTGAGGGTTAGGGTTAGGGTTAGGGTGATGGTGAGGGTTAGGGTGAGGGTGATGGTGAGGGTGATGATGAGGATTAGAGTTATGTTTAGGGTTAGTTGTATGGTTTGTTAGGCTTAGGGTTAAGGTGAGGGCTAGGTTGAGGCTGAGGGCTAGGATTAAGTTTAGGATTAGGGTGAGGGTTAGGGTTAGTTTGAGGGGTAGGGTTAGGGTTATTGTTAGGGTGAGGGTTAGGTTTAGTGTGAGGGTTTGGGGTAGGCTGAAGTTTAGGGTGACAGTAAGGTTTAGGGTGAGTGTTAGAGTGAGAATGAGGGTTAGGCTTAGCCTGAGTGTTAGGGTCAGGGTTACGGTGAGTGTTAAGTTTAGAGTTAGGCTTAGGGTTAAGCTTAGAGTGAGGGTGAGGTTTATGGTTAGTGTTAGGGTGAGGTTTAGGGTTAGGGTGATGTTTAGGTTGAGGGTGACGGTTAAGGTGAGCTTTTGTGTTCGGGTTAGGGTGAGGGTTAAGGTGTGGTTAAGGGTTAGGTTTAGGATTAGAGTTAGTGTGAGGATTAGGGTTAAGTTTAGGGTTAGTGTGAGTGTAAGGGTTAGGGAGAGGGTTAGGGTAAGGGTGAGGGTTAGGGTTAGCATTAGTGTTAGGTTGAGGGTTAGGGTGAGGATTAGGGTTAGGTTTAGGGTTAGCGTTATGGTGAGGGTTAGGCTTAGGGTGAGGGTTAGGGTTTGGGTTAGGGTAAGGTTGAGGGTGAGGGTGAGGGTTAGGGTTAGGTTTAGTTTTACGGTGAGGGTGAGGGGTAGGTTTAGGATTAGGGTTAGTGTTAGGGTTAGGCTAAGGATGAGGGTGAGGGTGAGAGTGAGGGTTAGCGTTAGGGTGCGGGTTAGTGTTAGGGTTAGGATTAAGGTGAGGGTTAGGGTTATGTTTAGTTTTAGGGTTAGTGTGAGGATTAGGGTTAGGGTTAGAGTTATGTTTCGGGTTAGGGTTAGAGTGAAGATGAAGGTGAGGTTTAGGCTTAGGGTTAGGTTGAGAGTTAAGTTTAGGGTGAGGGTTAGGGTGAGGGTGAGTGTGAGGGTAAGGGTTAGGATGAGGGTTAGGGTTAGGGTGTGGGTTAGGCTTTGCATTTGGGATAGGGTTAGAGTTAGGTTTTGGGTAAGTGTAAGGGTTAGGCTGAGGGTTAGGCTGTGAGTGAGGGATACAGTTAGCGTGAGAGTGAGGGTGGGGGATAGGGTGAGTTTAAGGGTTAGGGTTAGGGTGAGGGTGAGGGTTATAGTTAGGATGAGGGTGACGGTTAGGATTATGGTGAGGTTTAGGTTCAGGTGAGGATTTAGGGTGACGGTGAGTGTTAGGGTGAGGGTGAGTGTTAGTGTTAGTGTTAGGTTTAGGGTTAGGGTGTGGTTTAGGGTTAGGGTTAGGTTTAGGGTGAGGTTTAGGGTGATGGGTGGGGTCAGGGTTAGGGTGAGGGTTAGGGTTACTGTGAGGGTTAGGGTTAGGGTTAGTGTTAGGGTAAGTGTTAGGGTGAGAGTTAGGGTGACGGTGAGGGTCAGGGTTGGCCTTACGGTTACGGTGAGGGTTAGAGTGAGGGTGAGGGTTAGGGTTAGGGTTAGGGTGAGTGTGAGGTTAAGGGTTAGGGTTAGGGTGAATGTGAGGGTTAGAGTGATGGTTACCGTTAGGGTTAGGGTAAGGGTGAGGGTGACGTTGAGGTTTAGGGTTTGGTTTAGGGTGAGGGTGAGGTTGAGGGTTATGATTAGTGTTAGGTTTAGTGTTAGGCTTAGGGTGAGAGTGAGGTTGAGGGTGAAGGTTAGGGTTAGGGTGAGGATTAGGTTTAATTTTAGGGTTAGGGTGAGGGTGAGTTTTAGGCTGAGGGTGAGGGTGATGGTGGGGTTTAGTGTGTGTTAGGTTTAGGGTCAGGGCTAGGGTGAGGGTGACAGTTAAGCTAAGATTGATGGTGAGGTTGAGGGTGAGGGTTTCAATTAAGTAAGGGTTAGGATTTGGGTTAGGATGAGTATTAGGTTAGGGTGAGGCTTAGTTTGAGGGTTAGGGTTCGGATGAGGCTTAGTGTTAGGGTAAGGTTTAGGGTTAGGGTGATATTTAGGGTGAGGTTCAGGGTTAGGGTGAAGGTGAGGGTTCGGGTCAGGGTGAGGGTTAGGGTAAGGTTTAGTGTGAGGTTTAGGGTTAGGGATAGGGTTAGGGTTAGTGTGATGATAAGTGTTAGGGTGCGGGTTAGTGTGATTGTGAGGGTTAGGGATAGGGTTAGTGTTAGTGTGATGATAAGTGTTAGGGTGCGGGTTAGTGTTATGGTGAGGGTTAGGGTTAGCGTTAGGGTTAGGGTGAGGTTTAGGGTCAGGGCTAGGGTGAGGGTGATAGGCTGAGGGTGATGGTGAGGTTGAGGGTGAGGGTTTCAATAAGGTAAGGGTTAGTGTTAGGGTTAGGATGAGGATTAGGTTCAGGGTGAGGCTTAGTTTGAGGGTTAGGGTTAGGGTTAGGGTTCAGGTGAGTGTTAGGGTGACGGTGATGATTAGTTTGGGGTAAGGGTTAAGGTTAGGGTTAGGTTTACAGTGAGGGTTAGGTTTAGTGTTAGGTTTAGGGTGAGGCTTAGTTTTAGGGGTAGGGTTAGGGTTAAGGTTAGGGTTAGTGTTAGGTTGAGGGTGAGGTTTAGGGTTAGGGTTAGGGTGATGGTGAGGGTTAGATTTAGGATTAGGGTTATGCTTAGGGTGAGGGTGAGGGTGAGGGTTAGGATTAGGGTTAGCATTAGTGTGAGGGTAAGGGTTAGGGTTAGGGTTAGGGTGAGGTTTAGGTTTAGTGTGAGGTTTAGGGTTAGGGTTAGGGTTAAGGTTAGGGTGAAGTTGAGAGATAGGGTTAGGGTTACGGTGAGGGATAAGGTGAGGTTTAGGGTTAGGGTTAGGGTGAGGTTTAGGTTTAATGTGAGGGTTAGGGTTAGGGTTATGGTGAGGGTTAGTGTGAGGGTTAGGATTAAGGTTAGGGTGAGGTTTAGGCTTAGTATGATGGTTAGGGTTAGGATTAGGGTTAAGTTGAGATAAGGGTTAGGGTGAGTGTTAGGGTGATGGTGAGGGTTAGGGTGAAGGTGAGGGTTAGGGTTATGTTTAGGCTTAGGATGAGGTTTAGGTTTAGGATGAGGGTGAGTGTGAGGGTGAGTGTTAGGTTTAGGATTAGGCTTAGGTGTAGGGTTATGCTTAGGGTGAGGGTGAGGTTGAGGGTCAGAGTTAGGTTTCAGGAGAGGGTTAAGTTTAGGGGGAGGATTAAGGTGAGGTGAGGTTGAGGGTTAGGTTTAGGGTGATGGTGAGGGTGAGGTTGAGGGTTAGGCTTAGGGTGAGCGTTAGGGTTATGGTTAGGGTTAGGGTGATTGTGAGGGTGAGGGTTGGGGTGAGGGTGATGGTGAGGTTTAGGGTGAAGGTGATGGTTAGTTTTGGGTGAGGGTTAGGGTTAGGGTGAGGGTTAAGGTTAGGGTGAGTGTTAGGGTTAGGGTTAGGGTTAGGAAGAAGGTTAGTCTCAGGTTTTGGGTTAGGGTTAGGGTGAGGGAAAGGGTTAGGGTGAGGGTGAGGGTTAGGGATAGGTTTAGGTTTAGGGTCAGGGTTTTGTTTATTGTTAGGTTTAGAGTTAGGTTGAGGGTAAGGGTGAGGGTTAGGATTTGGATTAGGCTTAAGGTTAGATTTAGGCTGAGGGTGAGGGTGAGGTTGAGGGTGAGGCTGCATGTTAGGGTGAGGTTGAGGGTGACGGTGTGGGTTTCTGTTAGGTAAGGGTTAGGTTTAGGTTTATGGTGAGGATTAGGATGAGGGTTATGGTTAGGATCAGGGTTAGATTTATGGTGAGGGTTAGGGTTAGGATGAGCGTGAGGGTTAGATTTAGGGTTAGGGTGAATGTTAGGGAAAGGGTAAGGACTAGGTTGAGGGTGAGGGTTAGGGTGAAGGTGAGGGGGAGGGTGAGGGTGAGGGTTAGGGTTAGGGTGAGGGTCAGGATTAGGGGTTGGGTTAGGGTTAGGGTGAGAGTTAGGGTTAGTGTGAGAGTTAGGATTAGGGTTAGGGTGAGGGTGAGGTTTTCAGTTAGTTAAGGGTTAGGGTTAATTTTATGGTGAGGATTAGGTTGAGTGTGAGTGTTAGTGTGAGGGTTAGAGTTTGGGTGAGGTTTCGGGTTAGGGTTTTTTGTGACGGTTAGTGTTAAGTTGAGGTTTAGGGTGAGGGAGAGGCTTAGGGTGAGGGTTAGTGTGAGGGTGAGTTTGAGCGTTATGGTGTGGGTGAGGGTAAGTTTTAGGGTGAGGGTTAGGGTTAGGGTGAGGGTTAGGTTGAGGGGTAGGGTTAGGGTTAGGGTGAGTGTTAGGGTTAGTATGAGTGTTAGGGTTAAGTATAAGGTTAGGGTTACTTTGAGGGTAAGGGTTAGGGGGAGGTTTAGGGGGAGGGTAAGGTTTAGGGTTAGCATTAGGGTTAGGTTGAGTGTTAGCTTGTGGGTTTGAGTTAGGGTTAGGGATAGGTTTAGGGTGAGAGTTAAGGTTAGGGCTAGGGTGAGGGTAAGGGTGAGAGTGAGGGTGAGGTTGAGGGTTTCATTTCGGTAACGGTTACACTTACGGTTAGGGTGAGGATTAGGGTGAGGGTGAGCATTAGGTTGAGGGTTAGGTTTTGGGTGAGGTTTAGGGTTAGGGTTAGAGTGAGGTTTAGGGTTAGGGTGAGGTTTAGGGGGAGGCTGAAGGTTAGGGTGAGGATTGAGGTTTCGTGTGAGTGTGAGGTTTAGAGTTTGTGTTAGGGTTACGTTTAGGGTGAGGGTTAGGGTTAGAGTTAGGGTTAGGGTGAGGGGTAGGTTGAGGGGTAGGGTTAGGTTTAGGTTGAAGGTTAGGTTTAGTGTGAGGGTTAGGGTTAGGGTTAGTGTGAGGTTAAAGTTTAGGGTGAGGGTGAGGGTTAGGGTTAGGGTTAGGGTGAGAACTACGGTGATGTTGAGTGTTAGAGTGAGCATGAAGGTGATGGTGAGGGTTTCGGTTAGGTAAAGGTTATGGTTATTGAGGATTAAGTTGAGGGTGAGGGTTAGTGTGAGGGTTAGGGTTAGGGTGAGTGTTAGGGTTCGGATGAGGGTGAGGGTTAGTGTATGTGTGAAGGTTAGGGTGAGTGTGAGGTTTAGGGTTAGGTTTTAGGTGAGGGTTTGGGGTAGGGTTAGAGTGAGGTTTAGGCTTAGGGTGAGGGTTAAGTTTAGTGTGGGGGTTAGGGTTGGTGTTAGTGTTAGGGTTAGTATGAGAATAAGGGTTAGGGTGAGGGTTAGGGTGAGGGTTAGGGTGAGGTTTAGGTTAAGCGTTAGGGTTAGGGTTAGGGTTAGTGTGAATGTTAATGTTAGGGGTAGTTTTAGGGTGAGGGTAAGGGTTAGCGTTAGTGTTAGGGTAAGGTTTAGGGTTAGGGTGAGGGTTAGGGTAAGGGTTAGGGATAGGGTGATTATGAGGGTGAGGGTTAGGGGTAGGCTTAGGGTGAGGGTTAGGGTTAGGGTTAGGGTTAGTGTTAGGGTAAGGATTAGGGTTAGTGTGAGGGTTAGGGTTTGGTTTAGGGTGAGTTTTAGGGTTAGGTTTAGGGTGAGGGTGTGGGTAACGATGAAGGTTAGGGTTAGGGTTATTGTTACGGTTAGTTTGAGGGTGAAGTTGAGGGCTAGGGTTTGGATTACTTTTAGTTTTAGGGTTAGGCTGAGGGAGAGGGTGTGAGGGTGAGGCTGAGGTTTAGGTTTAATTTGAGGGTTAGGTTTAGGCTTAGGGTTAGTTTGAGGGTAAGGATTAGGGTGTGGTTTAGGGTGAGGTTGAGGGTTAGGTTTAGCATTAGGGATGGGGTTAGGGTGAGGGTTAGGATTAGGGTTAGGGTCAGGGTGAGGGTGAGGATTAGGGTTAGCTTTAGGATGAGGGTTAGAGTTAGGGTTTGGGTTAGGGAGAGGGTGAGGGTTAGGTAAGGGTTTCGGTTAGGTAAGTGTTATGGTTAGGTTAGACTGAGTAATAGGATGAGGGTGAGGGTTAAATTGAGGGTTAGCGTTAGGGTGAGGGTTAGGCTTAGACTTAAGGTGAGAGTTATGTTTAGCGTGATGTTTAAGGTGAGAGTGTGGGTTAAGGTGAGTGTGAGGGTTAGGGTTAGGTTTAGGTTTAGGGTTAGGGTTAGGATGAATGTTAGGGTGAGGCTAAGGGTTTGGGTGAGGGTGAATTTTTGGGTGTGGGTGAGGGTTCGGTTGAGGGCGAGGATTAGGGTTAGGGTTAGTGTTTTGGTGAGGGAAAGGTTTAGGGTTAGAATTAGGGATAGGGTGATGATTAGTGTTAGTGTGAGGGCTAGGTTTAGGGTTAGGTTGAGGATTAGGTTTAGTGTGATGTTTATGGTGAGAGTGAGTGTTAGGGTGAGGGTGAGGATGAGGGTTAGGGTTAGGGTTAGGGTTAGGTTTACGTTTAGGATGAGAGTGAGGGTGAGGTAAGGATTAGGGTGAGGGTGAGGTTGAGGTTCAGGGTGAGGGTTAGGGTGAGGGTCACGCCTAGCGTTAGGGTAAGGGTGAGGGTTACATTTAGGATAAGGGTTCGGGTTAGGGTTAGTTTGAGAGTTAGGGTGACGGTTAGGGTTAGGGTTATGGTGAGCGTTAGGGTTAGATTTAGGATTAGGGTTAGTGTGAGCATAAGGTTTAGGGTGAGGGTTAGGTTGAGGGTGAAGGTTAGGGTTAGCGTTAATGTTGGGGTTAGCGTTAGGATTATGGTGAAGGTTAGGGTGAGTGTTAGGTTTAGGGTGAGGTTTAGGTTGAGGGTGAGCATTAGGGTTAGGTTTAGGTTGATGGTTAGGGTTACGGTTAGGTTTAGGGTGAGAGTTAGGTTGAGGGTTACAGTGACGGTTAGTGTTAGGGTGAGGGTTAGGGTTAGGATTAGGGTTATGGTGAGTTTTAGGGTTGGCGTTAAAGTTAGGGTAAGGGTTCGGGTTAGGATTAAGGTTAGATTTAGGGTTAGGGTTATTGTTAGGATTAGGTTTAGGGTTAGGGTGAGGGTGAGGGTGAGGGTTGTTGTTAGGGCTAGGGTTAGGTTTAGGGTGATGGTGGGGGTAAGGGTTAGGTTTAGGATTAGGGTTATAGTTAGGCTGAGGTGGTGGCAGAGTGTGAGGGTGAGGTTTAGGTTTAGGGTTATGTTTAGAGTTACGGTGAGGGCTAGGGTGAGGGTGAGGGTTGGGTTGAGGGTTAGGGTGAGGTTGAGGGTTAGTGTTAGGGTTAGAGTGAGAGTTAGGATTAGGTTGATGTTTAGTGTGAGGCTGTGTGTTAGGGTTCAGATGAGGCTTCAGGTGAGGGTGAGTGTGAGGGTGAGGGTGAGGTTTTGGTGTGGCTTAGGGATAGGGTTAGGGTGAGGTTTAGGGTTAGGGTCAGGGTTAGGTTGAAGGTGAGGATGAGGGTTAGGCTTAGGGTTAGGTTGAGGGTTAGGGTTAGGTTGAGGGCTAGGGTGAGGGTGAGGGTTAGGGTGAGGTATAGGTTTAGAGTTAGGGTTAGGGTGATGGTTAGGGTGAATGGTACAGTTAGTGTTAGGGTGAGGGTTAGGTTTAGTGTGAGGGTTTGGGTTAGAGTTAGGGTTAGTGTGAGGTTAAAGTTTAGGATGAGGGTTAGGGTGAGTGTGAGGGTTAGGGTTATCGTTATGGTTAGGGTGAGGGTTAGGGTTAGGTTGAGGGCTAGGGTGAGGGTGAGGGTTAGGGTGAGAGTTATGGTTAGGGTACTGTTTAGTGTGAGGGTGAGGATTAGGGTGAGGGTTAGGGTTAGGTTGATGTATAGGGTGAGGTGAGAGTTAGGGTGAGGATGAGGGTGAGGGTTAGGATTAGGGTTATGTTTAGGGTGCGGATGAGGGTTACCTTGAGGGTTAGGTTTAGGATTAGGTTTAGAGTAAGGTGAGTGTTTGGTTGAGGGTAAGGATTCGTGTGAGGGTGAATTTTAGGGTGTGGGTGAGGGTTAGGTTTAGGGTGAGGATTAGGGTTAGGGTTAGGGTTATGGTGACCGTAAGTATTAGGGTGAGGTTTAGGGTGAGGTTGAGGTTTTTTGTTAGCGTTTTGTTTTACGGTGAGGGTTATTGTGAGGGTTAGGTTTAGGTTTAGGGTTACTGGGAGGGTGAGGTTTAGAGTTCGGGTGATGGTAAGGTATAGGTTTAGGGTTAGGATGAGGGTAAGGGTTAGGGTGAGGGTTAGGGTGAGTTTGAGTGTTAGGGTTAGCATTAGGGTTAGGGTGAGAGTGACTGTTAGGGTGAGGGTTAGGGTTAGGGTTTGGGATAGGGTGAGGATTAGGGTTAGTATGAGGGTTAGGGTTAGGTTTAGTGTGAGGATAAGTGTTAGGTGGAGGGTTAGGTGAGGGTGAGGGTTATGTTTAGCATTAGGTTTAAGGTTAGCGTTTGGGGGCGAGTTAGCTTTAGGGTGAGTGTTAGGGATAGGATTAGAGTGAGGGTTAGGGCTAGGGTTAGGGTTAGGGAGAGGGGAGGTTTAGTGAGAGGGTTAGAGTGAGGGATAAGGTTAGGGTGAGTGATAAGGTTAGGGTAAGGGCTAGAGCTAGGGTGAGGGTGAGGGTTTCGATTAGGTAAGGGTTAGGGTTAGGGTTATGGTGAGGATTAGGGATAGATTGAGAGTTAGCTTGAGGGATAGGGTTAGGGTGAGAGTTAGGGTGAGGGTTAGTGTGAGGGGTAGGGTTAGGTTTAGGGTGAGGGTTCGGGTTAGTGTGAGGGTTAGGGTTAGTGTGAGGGGTAGGGTTAGCTTTAGGTTTAGGATGAGGGTGAGGGTTAGGGTTAGGTTTAGGTTGAGGGATAGGGTGAGTGTTAGGGTTTGGGTGAGGTTTAGAGTTAGGATTAGGGTTAGGGTGAGGGTTAGTGTGAGGGTTAGGGTTAGGGTTAGGTTTAGGTTGAGGGTGAGTGTTAGTGTTAGTGTTAGGATGAGGGTTAAAGTAAAGGTGAGGGCTACGGTGAGCATGACGATTAGGGTGAGGGTGAGGCTGAGTGTTTCCGTTAGGTAAGGTTTAGGGTTAGGGTTATGGTGAGGATTAGGGTGAGGGTGAGGCTTAGATTGCAGGTTATGTTAAGGCTGAGGGTCAGGGTCAGGGTTAGCGTGAGGGTTAGTGTTAAGTGAAGTTTAGCGTGAGGTTGAGGGTTAAGGTGAGGGTGAGGGTTCGGGTGAGGGTGAGGATTAGGTTTAGGTTTAGGGTTAGGGTTAGGATGAGGGTTAGTATGAGGTTTAGTGTTAGGGTTAGGGTTAGTGTGAGTTGTAGGGATAGGGTTAGGGTGAGGGTTAGGGTTAGTGTGAGGGTTAGGGTTAGGTTTAGGATTAGGTTTAGTGTGAGGATAAGGGTTAGGGTGAGGGTTAGATTGAGGGTTAAGTTTAGCGTTAGCGTTAGGGTTAGGGTGAGGGTTAGGGTGAGTGTTAGGGTTAGGTTGAGGTTTAGGTTGAGGGTGAGCGTTAGGGTTAGGTTTAGGTTGATGGTTAGGGTTAGGGTTAGGTTTAAGGTGAGGGTTAGGGTGAGGGTTAGTGTGTGGGTTAGTGTTAGGGTGAGTCTTAGGGTTAGGATTAGGTTTACTGTGAGTTTTAGGGTTAGGGTCATGATTAGGGTAAGGGTTAGGGTTAGGATTAAGGTGAGATTTAGGGTTAGAGTTATTGTTAGGGTTAGGGTTAGGGTTTGGGTTAGGGTGAGGGAGAGGGTGAGGGTTGGCATTAGGATTAGGGTTAGGTTTAGGATGATGGTGGGGGTGAGGGTTAGTTTTAGGATTAGAGTTATGATTTGGCTGAGGAGGAGGCAGAGGGTGAGGGTGAGGTTTAGGGTTAGGGTTAGGTTTAGAGTTACGGTGAGGGCTAGGGTGAGGGTGAGGGATAGGTTGAGGTTTATGGTTAGGGTGAGGGTTAGGGTTAGGTTTAGAGTGAGGTTAAGTTTAGGTTGATGTTTATGGTGAGGCTGAGTGTTAGGGTTCGGGTGAGGGTTCTGGTGAGGGTGAGTGTGAGGGTGAGGGTGAGGTTTAGGTTGTGGATTAGGTTTCAGGTTAGGGTGAGGTTTACGGTGAGGGTTAGGGTTGTGGTTAGGGTTAGGGTGAAGGTGAGGGTAAGGGTTAGGTTTAGGGTTAGGTTCAGGGTTAGGGTTAGGTTTAGGGCTAGGGTGAGGGGTAGAGTTAGGGTTTGGGTGAGGGTAAGGGTTAGTGTGAGGTTTTGGGTTAGAGGTAGGGTTAGTGTGAGGTTAAGGTTTAGGGTGAGGCTTAGGGTGAGGGTGAGGGTTAGGGTTATCGTTAGGGTTAGGGTGAGGGTTAGGGTGAGGGTTAGGGTGAGGGTTAGCTTTAGGGTGAGGGTTAGGTTTTGGGTTAGGGTAAGAGTTAGGGTACTGTTTAGCGTCAGGGTGAGGGTTAGGGTTAGGGTGATGTTTAGGGTGAGGTGAGGGTTAGGGTTAAGTTGTGGGTTAGGGTTAGGTTTAGGTGTAGGGTGAGAGTGAGGGTTAGTGTTAGGGTTAGGGTGGTGGTTAAGGTTAGGGTGAGGTCTAGGGTGAGGATGAGGGTTAGGATGAGGTTTAGTGTTAGGGGTAGCGATAGGATTAGGTTGAGGGTAAGGGTTAGTGTGAGGGTTAGGGTTAGGGTTAGGGTTAGGGTTAGTGTGAGGGTAAGATTTAGGCTGAGGGTTAGGTTGAGGGTGAGGTTTAGAGTTAGGGTTAGGGTTAGTGTGAGGGTTAGGTTTAGTATTAGGGTTAAAGTTATGGTTAGGGTTATAGTTAGGGTTAGGGTTAGGGTTTGGGTGAGGATGAGTGTGAGGTTTGGCATTAGGGTTAGGTTTAGGGTTAGGCTGAGGGTGGGTGTGAGGGTTAGTTTTAGGATTAGGGTTAGGTTTAGGCTGAGGTGGATGGTGAGGGTGAGGGTGAGGTTTTGGGTTATGGTTAGGGTTAGGGTTACGGTGATGGCTAGGATGAGGGTGAGGGTTAGGGTGAGGGTGAGGGTGAAGGAGAGGGTTAGTTTTAGGGTTAGGATTAGGATTAGTGTTAGAGTTAGGGTTAGGATGAGGGTGAGGGTTGGGTTAGGGTTAGTGTGAGGGTTAGGGTTAGAGTGAGGGTTAGGGTGACGGTGAGGGTTAGGGTGAGTGTTAGTGTTAGTTTTAGGTTTCGGGTGAGGGTTAGGTTTGGGGTTAGAATGAGGTTGAGGCTTAGGGTGAGGGTAGCGTTAGTGTTAGGGTGAGGGTTAGAGTTAGTGTGAGGGTTAGGGATGGGGTTAGGGTTAGGGTTAGTGTGAGGATAATGGTTAGGGTGAGGGTTAGGTTAAGCGTTAGGGTTAGGGTGAGGTTTAGGGTGAGTGTTAGGGTTAGGGTTATTGGTAGGGTGAGGTAATGTTTAGGGTTAGTGTTAGGGTAATTTTTAGGGTTAGGGTGAGGGTTAGGGTAAGGGTTAGGGATAGGGTGAGTGTGAGGGTGAGGGTTAGAGTTAGTATTAGGTTGATGGTTAGGGTTAGGGTGAAGGTTATAATAAGGGTTAGGGTTAGGCTGAGAGTTAGGGTTTGGGTTAGGGTGAGTGTTAGGGTTAGGTTTAGGGTTAGGGTTAGGGTGAGGGTTAGGGTTAGGGTTAGGGTTAGGGTGAGAGTGAGGGTAAGTGTGAGGGTGAGGGTTAATTTTAGGCTTAGGGTGTGGGTGAGGGTTAGGGTGAGGGTTAGTGTTAGCGTTAGTGTGAGGGTGTGGGTAAGGATGAGGGTTATGGTTATGGTTAGTGTGAGGGTGAGGTTGAGCGTTAGGGTTAGGATTAGGTTTAGGTTTAGTATTAGGCTGAGTGAGAGAGTGAGGGTGAGGCTGAGGGTGAGGTTTATGTTTAGGGTTTGAGTTAGGATGGGGGCTAGTGTATGGGTGACAGTGAGGGTTTCGGTTAGGTAAGTGTTAGGGTTAGGGGGAGGTTTAGGGTGAGGGTGACGTTTAGTGTGAGAATTAGCTTTAGGGTAAGGGTTAGGGTGACTCTCTGGGTTAGGGTTAGGGTTAGGGTTAGGGTGAGGGTAAGGATTAGGGTGAGGGTTAGGGTCCTGGTGAGGGTTAGGATTAGCATTAGGGTTAGGGTGAGATTGAGGTTTAGGGTGAGGTTTAGGGTTAGGGATAGGGTTAGTGTTAGGGTTAGGGTTAGAGTTAGGGTGAAGGTTAGGCTGAGGGTTAGGATAAGCGTTAGGGTGAGGGTTAGGTTTAGTGTGAGGATTAGGGTTAGGCTTAGGGTTAGTGTCAGGGTAATGATTAGGGTGTGCATTACGGTGAGGTTAAGGGTTAGGTTTAGCATTAGGGTTAGGGTTAGGGTAAAGGTTAACATTAGCTTTAGGGTTAGGGTGAGGTTGAGGGTGAGGATTAGGGTTACTGTTAGGTTGAGGGTTAGGGTTAGGGTTTGGGTTAGGCTGAGGGTGAGGGGAAGATTTCGGGTAGGTAAGGGTTATGTTTTGGTTAGAGTGATGATTAGGTTGAGGGTGAGTGTTAGATTGAGGGTTAGGGTTAGGGTTTGTGTTAGGTTTAGCGTGATGTTTAGGGTGAGGGTGAGGTTTAAGGTGAGGGAAAGTATTAGGATTAGAATTAGGGATAGGGTGAGGATTCGTGTTAGTGTGAGGGTTAGGGTTAGGGTTAGATTTAGTGGGAGGATGAGGGTTAGGTTGAGCATTAGGTTGAGGGTGAGGGTTAGGGTTAGTGTTAGGGTTAGGGTTAGGGATAGGGTGAGGATTAGGGTTAGTGTGAGGGTTAGGGTTAGGGTTAGGTTTAGGGTTACTGTGAGGATAAGGGTTAGGGTGAGGTTTATGTTGAGGGTGAGGGTTAGGGTTAGCCTTAGGGTCACGGTGAGCATTAGGGTGAGTTTTAGGTTTAGGGTGAGGGTTAGGATTATGGTTAGGTTGAGGATTAGGTTTAGTATGATGTTTATGGTGAGGGTGAGTGTTAGTGTGAGGGTGAGGATGATGGTTAGGGATAGGGTTAGGTTTAGGGTGAGAGTGAGGTTGAGGGTGAGGGTTAGGGTTAGTGTTAGGATGAGGATTAGGGTTAGGGTTAGGGTTATGGTGAGGGTAAGTCTTAGGGTGAGGTTGAGGTTTAGGGTTAGCATTAAGGTAAGGGTGAGGGTTGGTGTGAGGGTAATAGTTAGTGTTAGGGTGAGGGTTATTGTTAGGGTTAGGGTGGGGGTTAAATTATGGTGAGGTCTAGGGTGAGGGTGAGGGTTAGGGTTAGGTTTAGGGTGAGGGTTAGGGTTAGTATGAGGGTTAGGGTTAAGTTTAGGATTAGGGTTAGTGTGAGGATAAGGGTTAGGGTGAGGTTTAGGTTGAGGTTGAAGTTTAGGGTTAGCGTTAGGGTTGGGGTTAGCGTTAGTGTAATGGTGAGGGTTAGTGTGAGTGTTAGGGTTCAGGTGAGGTTTAGGTTGAGGGTGAGCCTTAGGGTTAAGTTTAGGTTGATGGTTAGGGTTAGGGTTAGGTTTAGGGTGAGGGTTACAGTGAGGGTTAGAGTGAGGGTTAGTGTTAGGGTGAGGGTTAGGTTTAGTATTGTGTTACAGTGAGTTTTAGGGTTAGGGTTATGGTCAGGGTAAGTGTTAGGGTTAGGATTAAATTTAGATTTAGGTTTAGGGTTATTGTTATTGTTAAGGTTAGGGAGAGGGTGAGGGTGAGGGTGAGGGTTGGCGTTAGGGTTAGGTTTAGGGTGATGGTGGGGTGAAGGGTAGGTTTAGGATTAGGGTTATGGTTAGGCTGAGAGGAAGGCAGAGGGTGAGGGTGAGATTTAGGGTTAGGGTTAGGTTTAGAGTTAAGGTGAGGGCTAGGGTGAGGGTTAGGTTGAGGGTTAGCGTTAAGGTGAGGGTTAGGGTAAGGGTTAGATTGAGGTTTAGGGTTAGGTTGATGTTTATGGTGAGGCTGAGTGTTAGGGATCGTGTGAGGGTTCGGGTGAGGGGGAGGGGGAAGGTGAGGGTGAGGTTTAGGGTGTGGATTAGATTTCGGTTTAGGGTGAGGGTTATGGTGAGGTTTAGGGTTAGGGTTAGGGTTAGGTTGTAGTTGAGGGTGCGGGTCAGGGTTAGGGTTAGGTTGAGGGTTAGGGTTAGGTTGAGGGCTAGTGTGAATGGTAGAGTTAAGGTTAGGTTGAAGGTTAGGGTTAGTGTGAGGGTTTTGGTTAGAGTTAGGGTTAGGGTGAGGGTTAGGGTGAGGGTTAGGTTTAGGGTTAGCTTGAGAGTTAGGTTTAGGGTACTATTTAGCCTGAGGGTGAGGGTTAGGGTGAGGTTTATGGTTAGGGTTATGTTTAGGGTGAGGTGAGGGTTAGGGTTAAGTTGTGGGTTATGGTTAAGTTTAGGTTTAGGGTGAGGGTGAGGGTTAGTGTTAGGGGTAGGATGGGGGTTAAGGTTAGGGTGAGCTCTAGGGTGAGGGTGAGGGTTAGGGTGAGGGTTAGTGTGAGGGGTAGCGTTAGGATTAGGGTGAGGTTTAGGGTTTGTGTGAGGGTTAGGGTTAAGTTTAGCGTTAGGGTTAGGATTAGGTTTAAGGTTAGTGTGAGTATAAGGGTTAGGGTGAGGTTTAGGTTGAGGGTGAGGGTTAGAGCTAGGGTTAGGTTTAGTGTGAGGGTTAGGTTTAGGATTAGGGTTTGGGTTATGGTCAGGGTTATTTTTAGGGTTAGGGTTAGGGTTTGGGTGAGAGTGAGGGTGAGGGTTGGTCTTAGGGTTAGGGTTAGGGTGAGAGTGGGGGTGAGGGTTAGGTTTAGCATTAGGGTTTGGTTTAGGCTGAGGGGGAGGGAGAGGTTTTGGGTTAGCGTGAGGTTTTGGGTTAGGGTTAGATTTAGGGTTACATTGAGCGTTAGGTTGAGGGTGAGGTTTAGGGTGAGGGTGAGGTTGAGGGTGAGGGTGAGGGTTAGGTTTAGGGTGAGGTTTAGGATTAGGGTTAGGATTAGGTTTAGGGTGAGGGTGAGGTTTGGGTTAGGGTTAGAGTGAGGGTTACTATTATGGTGAGGGTTAGGGTGAAGGTGAAGGTTAGGGTGATTGTGATGGTTAGGGTTAGGTTTCAGGTGAGGGATTGTGTTAGGGTTAGGGTGAAGGTGAGGCTTAGTGTGAGGGTTAGATTTACTGTTAGCGTGAGGGTTAGAGTTATTGTGAGGGTTAGGGATGGGGTTAGGGTTAGGGTTAGTGTGAGGATAATGGTTAGTGTGAGGGTTAGTCTAAGCGTTAGGTTTAGGGTGAGGTCTAGGGTGAGTGTTAGGGTTAGTGTTAGTGTTAGGGTGAGGGTAAGGTTTAGGGTTAGTGTTAAGGTAAGGTTTAGGGTTAGGGTGAGGGTTAGGGTAAGGTTTAGGTATAGGGTGAGTGTGAGGATGAGGGTTAGGGTTAGGGTTAGGGTGATGGTTAGGGTTAGGGTGAGGGTTAGGGTAAGGGTTAGGGTTAGGGTGAGGGTTAGGGTTTGGATTAGGGTGAGTGTTATGGTTAGGTTTAGGGTTAGGGTAAGGGTTAGGGTTAGGTTGAGGTTTAGAGTTAGGGTTAGGGTTATGGTGAGGGTGAGGGCAAGGGTGAGGGTGAGGGTTAATTTTAGGTTTAGGGTGTGGGTGAGGGTTAGGGTGAGGGTTTGTGTTAGGGTTAGTGTGAGGGTGTGGGTAAGGATGAGGGTTAGGCTTAGGGTTAAGGTTATGGTGAAGAATTAGAAAAATTAGGGCTGCGTCCATTTTACAATTTACTAACTTCTGACTCTGCTTCTGTAAACTTGCTTTCTTGAGCTAACACCAACCCCCCCCCTCCTGGAAATAAGGAATTGGGTAAAGTCTCAGAGCCCAGGTGTCGGCCCCAGGACAAGGTCAGTGGTCGTAGATAAAGAACAGACAGTACGTGTTCCTCAGTTCCCATTTAGAAATTCCCCAGACAGGACCTTGAGATAACGACCACCTGGCAAGACCACAAGCTAAGCCAAATGTCAACCAATCATAGGCCTGTAACCAGGTAAACCTCCCTTAAACCAACCATGGGCCAGTCATTTTACAAAGAGTGTTACAAAATTTCCCGCATGGCAAAGTGATTGTTGGCGTATATGATGACCTTTAAATGGACCAATCATGAGATGCTTTGTGTTAGGCATTAATCTTGTGGTTTTTGCCTTTAAAAGAAGGCTTGTAACCACTGTTCGGGGCTCCCTGTCTGCACGGGACAGAGTCTGTTTGCGCAAACGTCAAATAAACTTCTCTTGCTTATTGCATCTCCCGGCCTGGAGTCTGAGTTTCTGGGGCGCCCTCCCGTTGAAGAAAGTATCCCAGGAGTCTGGGGTCTTTCATTTGGTGCGTTGGCGGGGAACCAGGCTCCCCCAACCCCAGATTCCAGGACCGGCAGGAGGTAAGATAGAGCTCTTGTCTTTCGTGTTTGTTTCATGTTTTGGGGATCCAAAAGTGCCTGTACAGGACATGTGTGGTGGACCAGAGGGAAAAGCAGACGTGCACACTACTCTGGTCCCGCCCTGTGCTTCTACCCCAGGGTGCGTGAATTTGTTGTGGACTAGAGGGAAAAGCAGACGTGCCCACTACCCTAGTCCCGCCCTGGAGTCCTACTCCAGGGTCGCGTGGAGGGGGGACGAGATCCGAGTGTTTCTGTGTTCGGGGGAGTTAAGTCATGGCCGGCCTCTCCCTTCTGAAGTTTCTCTCCTCATTTGTGCTCACTCGGGGACCGCGAGGCGTTTGTCTAGTCTTGTCTGTGTCTGTCTGACGTTAATTGTCTTTGGTGTTTGTTTTGTGACTTTCAAGGAAATGGGTCAACAAGCGAGTCCACTCCTAGGACACCTGAGACCTTGTCCTAGTTCGTTTAAAAACAAAAACCGGTGCTTCTGCTTTTGTAACTTGCTTGTTTATCAATTATGAAGCTGCCACTGACCACCTGCGAGTGGCCTCAGTTAGATCTCAGCTTCGGGCCTTGGCTCGGGGGGGGGGGGTCTAAACGTGGGGGAGAACCTGTCAGTCTGAGGGGATGGCCGCTAGGGACTTCTTTCCCTTGCCCCAAGATGACTGGCAATTCTCCTCCGCCTTGGAAGGCCCCTGGGTCAACGTCTGCAGGAATCTAAGAGAAAAATCCTCTGGAGGTGAGTAGGGGTGTTGAGTCCGCTGGTAAGTGAATGGTGGTGAGATGTCGCCCCATTCACTGAGACCTGATTTTGTCTTTGTGGCCACTTATTTGTCTTATTTACTTTAGTGTGTGTGCTTGTTTTATGTTTTCTGGGGTAGGGAAGTCAGACTTCAGTTCTTGTCTAGTTCTGTTTTAGAATTGGTACCAATTTTAAATGTGGATCCTTGGTTTTTGTGTTTATCTGTGTTTTTGTTATTTATTTGAACATCTCTGGGGAAATAAAAGTTCCAGCAGGGCTTGGTCACAGACCTGCTACGCCCATCCCCCCCTGAGGCATGGAAGGTTACTGGGCTAGTTTGGTTCCCTTCAAGCCTCAGGCTGCATTTACTCCTCATGGAGGCTGCCAGCAGGGAGGGTGTAGAAGGCTTTCTGTCTAGTTTGGACTTTTTCAGGTAGTCCTGACAATGTAACAATTTGTAAAGTGCTCTTGTCTATCTGTGTGAGTGTTTTGTGTGTGTCTGTGAACGTATTCAAAGATAAGAATTGTCAGCATGCTGTAACAATTGGGTGAGTTTAAATTTAAAATTCAAAAGGTTATGAGGTTTGGACATTACAAAAATTCTAAAAAAAATCTTCACATTGTTTTAAATGGCTTTTTAAAGATTTTTTTAACTTGCAAATTAGAAAATCTGGTATTTTAAAAAACTAATATTTTAAATGCATAAGACTGTTTATACTGTAATCAAGTTATCTGGCATAACAAAATGCATTGGCTGTTTGGGATCTGGTTCCCTTGGCTAAAATTTGGGATAAATATTAAAAATTTAAATGTAAAGGTTAGGTTAACACTGTCAAAGATATTACCTGTTCTGTCTGTCTAAAAACTGTGTATTTCATTCAAGAACCAAGAAAAGAGACGGGGAAAAACTTAGAAGCCAACAGAAGACCTATCTTTAGGGATAAGGGGTGAACAAGCAGAAGTGCAGTTCAGCTAGTCATGCATGGTGGGACAGGTCCTGGGAAGAGTCCATGCATGGTGAAAGAGGGCAAGCTGGCACAAACGCAGTTCATCTAACCCTAAAGAGTCGGACTGGGTGCGTACCCATTCCATAGAACGGGCTGAGTGGCCCATCTTTGTTCTTTCTTTTCCCTGCAGATAGACACTAAAAACATGATGCTTAAAATGAGTGATGTGATTATCTGATTAGTATTGCTAAAACTTCCCCTTGGATGTGTTAACATTAAAATTAGAAAGGCCTTTAAAAAAAGGGGTTAAAAAGTTATTTATATAATGTGACTTGCTTTTAATGTTTTAAAATTAGGATGTTTTTAAAAGCCATAAATACACGAAGTCTAGCTTTTTGGTTCAGTTATGATGATTGTTATTTTCGCATTAAGGAAAAATTGTCATTTGAGTTTAAAAATCTTAATGTGTGTCTGTTTTAAAACAAGCAACTAAGAGGCAATGAGTGACACTTGGCCTCAAGATTTCAAGGGATCTTTTCAAAATGCAAATAAGAGGTTTAAAAAAAATTAGGAATGGATTTTTGGATATAAAGTTTAAATGTAAAATTGTTCTTAACATTGGCCTCAATGTACACAAAGGAAAAAATTAGGATTACCAAAATAATTGCGATTCCAGTTTGCTCTTATAGATTGTTTTTTTTTTTTTTTTTTGGTCGGCCGTGGGGCTTGAACTCTGGGCCTAGACGCTGTCCCTCAGCTCTTCAGCTCAAGGCGAGTTCTCTACCACTTGAGCTACAGCCCCACTTCCGGTTTTCTGGTGGTTTATTAGAGATAGGAGTCTCATGGTCTCTCCTGCCCCGGCTGGCTTTGAACCGCGATCCTCAGATCTCAGCCTCCTGATTAGCTAGGATTACAGGCGTGAGCCACCAGCGCCCGACAGGTTGTTTTTTTTTTTTTTTTAAGTTTCCAGCAAGCCCAGAGCAAAGCACAGAGGATTCTTAAAAGTTTTTCAGATGTAACTTTGACTCTTAATAAGTTTCAGGTAAGAGCATGATTAAAAGCTATGTGGACCACCTTGTTGCTTTTAATTGGAGTAAAATGGCCTTTTATAAGACTCACTGAT
Source organism: Dipodomys merriami (assembly GCF_024711535.1). Classification (NCBI taxonomy): domain Eukaryota; kingdom Metazoa; phylum Chordata; class Mammalia; order Rodentia; family Heteromyidae; genus Dipodomys; species Dipodomys merriami. Next base: position 3,924,217 of record NW_027205937.1, on the reverse strand, counting down.
ATGCAAACTGGTTCAAATCCAGCCCGGGCACAAAAAGGTTCCTGTGAGACTGTCACCTCTATTCAGCCAGCAGAGTACTAGCCCTGGACTGAAGAGTCAGGGGACAGTACTCAAGCCCCAAGCTCGAGACTCACAGTGGCAGAGTACTAGCCCTGGACTGAAGAGTTAGGGGACAACATTCAAGCCCTTAGTCTGGGACTCAAAGTGGCAGAGTGCTAGCCTTGAGCTGTAGAGCTGAGGGACAGTGCTCAGGCCCCGAGTTCATGTCCAGCGACCAGCTAAAGGGAAATGCCAATGAGGCATTTTTCCCAATGTGAAGAAGACACTCCTGGGACAACAACAATGGAGGAGCATCCAGAGGCAGGCAGCCACTGCTTGGATGGCAGAAATTTTAGATGCAAAGTCACTTGTGCGTGGCCCTTCAAAACTGGTCAGAGCCGGGAGGTCATAAAAAGAGTTTATAAGCATGCCAAATGTCCATGACTATCTACCTTGTAAGGGACAGGAACTTGCCAGTCCTCTGTGATAGTAAAAGCCAATGTTATAAAATGTGGGGGATAGTTTAAATCTCAACCCCTTTATGTGCCAAAAGCTCTAATTGAGCTGACACTAGTTACATGAAGTTCATCTGCTCAGGAAAACGTTTGTAAACCTGAGAGTGTGTTTCTATTTGATATCTGTCAAAAGGCCTGCAAAGGTAACTTAGGCATTGTTTGGGATCATTAGAGATCACATTCCTAAGCCATCTAGAAAGATGCTTTTGCAAACCAGAGTGCTAAACAAGCTACACTGCTGTGGCCGGAAAAAAGGTCTGTGCAGTTATCAAAAGTTAAATATTGTTCTAAATGACATCTAACCCTGATGGCCTCTTTGTAAAATAGGCTAAGGTTATAGGTTCCTGTAGGTAAGATCAACAAGTTACAGAAGATGGACCTTTGCCCTTCTACCCCCATTTTAAGATCAATGGTCCAGAGTCAGTTTTGGAGAAATGAGGCAAAATAGATAAAATAATTTTAAAAAAAAGGCATAAAATAGTGTTAACAGTTGTCACTGTACAAGGTGTAAAGACTGCATCTGTCAGAGATGGCTACAAGACTAAGCCTTCTGAGACTTCTGTGTCTATTTAAAAAAATATCTGGTTAGTAAAAAAGTTGTGATTTTGGTAAATTGTCCTGGACTATTGTTTAAAGATCTTAAAAATCAGCAGGATCAAAGCCTGCCAATCCTATGCTATGTATTTTTAACCAGTCTGTGTAGGAATTTACAGCCGAGCATGAGGTGTGACAGTCCCTTGGAGCCACTGAGAGATCCTGCTGCTGCTGCTGCTGCTGCTGCTGCTGCTGCTGCTGCTGCTGCTGCTGCTGCTGCATACCCTAATGGGTAAAGTTCAAAGACGGCCTGGCAGCCACCTGGAGAAACTCCTGCCTGATTCCATCACCTGAGTCTGCTTCCTGGTTGACTGCTGCTAAATCTAAGATCTTGTGGGACATTCTTTTGGGTGATATCCAGAAACCCTCTCTTCCCACAGTGGATATTGAGGACAAGGATATCACTGGCTTGCTTGTCTTAGTCACTTCAGTGCATAGTGACTGAAAATCCACTCTAGGTCACAGCCTAGTTTGGCTCTGGTATGGTAATAACCTGAGTGTGTTATCATGAAAATTGTAAAGGAGAGGGGGGTAGTAAAGAAAGTCTTGGAAAAGGAATTATAAAGGAGAGGGGGGTAGTAAAGAAAGCCTTGGGAAGGGAATTGGGGAAAAATTGGTATCCCCTTTAGATAAGAAAGGATTTAAAAAGTAAGGATTGTCCTTAATTGTTTGGAAAAGGGAAAGAAGACAAACTTCAGAAAGTTTAAGTATGTAGCAAATGGTATGAGTATGTCGCAAATGGTATGAGTATGTCGCAAATGGTATGAGTATGTTTTAAAATTGGAGCTTACAAGTACAACTGGTATAAAATTAAGTTAACTGTGATAACCGGAGGGAGGACTGGTAAAAAAAATGTAAGGGGCTCTGGTACTCTTACTTTTGTTACAATCGGAACTTGTATAGTCAACAGACTGATATCTTTTCTAAAAGAAAAATATCAGCACAGTCCAACTATTAGTTCTGAGGTCTCAATACCAAGCAGTGAGAACAACTGACACCCCACAAAATAATATAGAGACACCCTAAATTTTAAGGTTAAAATTACTCCAGAGAAGAAGTGGGGAATGAAGAATTAAAAAAATTAGGGCTGCGTCCATTTTACAATTTACTAACTGCTGACTCTGCTTCGGTAAACTTGCTTGCTTGAGCTAACACCAACCCCCCTACCCCCGCCTGAAACAAGGAATTGGGTAAAGTCTCAGAGCCCAGGTGTCGGCCCCAGGACAAGGTCAGTGGTCATAGATAAAGAACAGACAGTACGTGTTCCTCAGTTCCCATTTAGAAATTCCCCAGACAGGACCTTGAGATAACGACCACCTGGCAAGACCACAAGCTAAGCCAAATGTCAACCAATCATAGGCCTGTAACCAGGTAACCCCCCCGTAAACCAACCATGGGCCAGTCATTTTACAAAGAGTGTTACAAAATTTCCCGCGTGGCAAAGTGATTGTTGGAGTCTATGATGACCTTTAAATGGACCATCATGGGATGCTTTGTGTTATGCATTAATCTTGTGGTATTTGCCTTTAAAAGAAAGCTTGTAACCGCTGCTCGGGTCTCCCTGTCTGCTCTGGACAGAGAGTCCGTTTGCGCAAACATCAAATAAACTCCTCTTGCTTATTGCATCTTCCGGCCTGGAGTCTGAGTTTCTGGGGCGCCCTCCCGTTGACGAAAGTATCGCAGGAGTCTGGGGTCTTTCAATGGTTAGTGTGAGGGTGAGGTTGAGAGTTAGGTTAGGATTAGGTTTAGGTTTAGGGTTAGGCTGAGGAAGAGGGTGAGGGTGAGGCTGAGGGCGAAGTTTATGTTTAGGGTTTGGGTTAGGGTGAGGGCTAGTGTATGGGTGAGGGTGAGGGTTTCGGGTAGGTAAGTGTTATGGTTAGGGTGAGGATTAGGGTGAGGTTGACGGTTAGTGTGAGAGTTAGGGTTAGAGTGAGGTTTAGGGTGACTGTGAGGGTTAGGGTTAGGGTTAATGTCAGGGTAAGGTTTAGGGTGAGGGTTAGGATGCTGGTGAGGGTTAGGGTTAGCATTAGGGTTAGGGTCAGGGTGAGAGTTAGGGTGAGGTTTAGGGATAGGGATAGGGTTAGGATTATGGTTAGGGTTAGAGTTAGGCTGAGGGGTAGGGTAAGGGTTAGGGTGAGGGTTAGGATTAGTGTGAGGATTAGGGTTAGTTTTAGAGTTAGGATGAGGGTAAGGATTAGGCAGTGGGTTAGGGTGAGGGTGAGGGTGAGGATTAGGGTTACTGTTAGTTTGAGGGTTTGGGTTAGGGTTTGGGTTAGGGTAAAGGTGAGGGTGAGGTGAAGGTTTTGGTTAAGAAAGGGTTATGTTTAGGTTAGGGTGCGGATTAGGTTGAGTGTGAGGGTTAGATTGAGGGTTAGGTTTAGGGTGAGGGTTAGGGTTAGGCATAAGGTGAGGGTTATGTTTAGCGTGATGTTTAGGGTGAGGGTGAGGGTTAAGGTGAGGGAAAGGACTAGGGTTAGAATTAGGGATAGGGTGAGGATTAGTGTTAGTGTGAGGGTTAGGGTTAGGGTTAGGGTTAGTGTGAGGATGAGGGTTAGGTTGAGGATTAGGGTGAGGATGAGGGTTAGGGTTAGCCTTAGGGTTATAGTGAGCGTTAGGGTGAGGGTTAGGGTTAGGGTGAGGGTTAGGGTTATATTTAGGTTGAGTATTAAGTTTAGTGTGATGTTTATGGTGAGGGTGAGTGTTAGTGTGAAGGTGAGGATGAGGGTTAGGGTTAGGGTTAGGGTTAGGGTGAGAGTGATGGTGAGGGTAAGGGTTAGGGTTAGTGTTAGGGTGAGGATTAGGGTTAGGGTTAGGCTTATGGTGAGGGTAAGTCTTAGGGTGAGGTTTAAGGTGAGGCTGAGGTTTAGGGTTAGCGTTAGGGTAAGGGTGAGTGTTGGTGTGAGGGTTAGAGTTAGGGTTAGGGTGAGGGTTAAGGTTAGGGTTAGGGTGAGTGTAAGAATTAGGGTGAGGGTTAGGGTGAGGTTGAGGGTTATCATTAGGGTTAGGGTGAGGTGATGGTTAGGGTGTGTTTATTGTGAGTGTGAGTGTTAGGCTGAGGGTGAGGTTGAGCTTTAGGTTTAGGGTTAGGTTTAAGGTTAGGGTGAGAGTGAGGGTGAGGGAGAGGGTTAGAGTTCGGATGCGGGTGAGGGTGAGCATTACTGTTAGGTTTAAGGTGAGGGTTAAGTTTAGGGTGAGGGTTAAGGTTAGATTGAGAGCTCAGGGGAGGGTAAGGTTTCGGTGACGGTGAGTGTGAGTGTTTTGGTCAGGTAAGGGTTAGGGTTAGGGTTATGGTGAGGATTAGCATGATGGTGAGGTTTATGTTGAGGGTTAGGGTTATGGTGAGGGTTAGGGTGAGGGTTAGGGTTAGGGTTATGGTTAGGGTTAGGGTGAGGTTTAGGGTTAGGGATAGGTTTAGGGTGAGGGTGAGGGTTAGTGTTAGGGTTAGTGTGAGGGTTAAGGTTAGGGTGTGGGCCAGGGTGATGGTGAGTGTTATGGTGATGGTGAGGATGAGGGTTTCGGTTAGGTAAGTTTTAGGGTTAGGGTTTGGTCAGGATTAGGGTGAGGGTGAGGGTTAGGTTGAGGGTTAGGATAAGGGTGAGGGTTAGGGTAAGGGTTAGGGAGAGGTTTAGGGATAGGGATAGTGTTAGGATTAGGGTTAGGCTTAGAGCTAAGGTGAGGGTTAGGCTGAGGGGTAGGGTAAGGGTTAGGGTGAGGGTTAGGTTTAGTGTGAGGATTAGGGTTAGGTTTAGAGTTAGGATGAGGGTAAGGATTAGGCTGTGGGTTAGGTTGAGGTTGAGGGTGAGGATTAGGGTTACTGTTAGTTTGAGGGTTTGGGTTAGGATTTGGGTTAGGGTAAGGGTGAGGGTGCGGTGAAGGTTTTGGTTAGGTTAGGGTTATGTTTAGGTTAGGGTGCGGATTAGGTTGAGTGTGAGGGTTAGATTGAGGGTTAGGTTTAGGGTGAGGGTTAGGGTTAGGCATAAGGTGAGGGTTAGGTTTAGCGTGATGTTTAAGGTGAGGGTGAGGGTTAAGGTGAGGGAAAGGACTAGGGTTAGAATTCGGGATAGGGTGAGGATGAGGGTTAGGGTTAGCTTTAGTGTTAGGATTAGGGATAGGGTGAGGTTTAGGGTTAGTGTGAGGGTTAGGGTTAGGGTTACTGTGAGGAAGGATTAGGGATAGGGTGAGGTTTAGGGTTAGTGTGAGGTTTAGGGTTAGGGTTAGTGTGAGGATGAGGTTTAGGTTGAGGATTAGGGTGAGGATAAGGGTTAGGGTTAGCCTTAGGGTTATAGTGAGCGTTAGGGTGAGGGTTAGGGTTAGGGTGAGGGTTAGGGTTATATTTAGGTTGAGTATTAGGTTTAGTGTGATGTTTATGGTGAGGGTGAGTGTTAGTGTGAAGGTGAGGATGAGGGTTAGGGTTAGGGTTAGGTTTAGGGTGAGAGTGATGGTGAGGGTAAGGGTTAGGGTTAGTGTTAGGGTGAGGATTAGGGTTAGGGTTAGGGTTATGGTGAGGGTAAGTCTTAGGGTGAGGTTTAGGGTGAGGCTGAGGTTTAGGGTTAGCATTAGGGTAAGGGTGAGTGTTGGTGTGAGGGTTAGAGTTAGGGTTAGGGTGAGGGTTAAGGTTAGGTTTAGGGTGAGTGTAAGAATTAGGGTGAGGGTAAGGGTGAGGTTGAGGGTTAGGGTTATCATTAGGGTTAGGGTGAGGTGATGGTTAGGGCGTGTTTATTGTGAGTGTGAGTGTTAGGCTGAGGGTGAGGTTGAGGGTTAGGTTTAGGTTTAGGGTTAGGTTTAGGGTTAGGGTGAGAGTGAGGTTGAGGGAGAGGGTTAGAGTTCGGATGCGGGTGAGGGTCAGCGTTACTGTTAGGTTTAAGGTGAAGGTTAAGTTTACAGTGAGGGTTAAGGTTAGGTTGAGAACTCAGGGGAGGGTAAGGTTTCGGGTGAGGGTGAGTGTGAGTGTTTTGGTCAGGTAAGGGTTAGGGTTAGGGTTATGGTGAGGATTAGCATGATGGTGAGGTTTATGTTGAGGGTTAGGGTTATGGTGAGGGTTAGGGTGAGGGTTAGGGTGAGGGTTAGGGTTAGGGTTATGGTTAGGGTTAGGGTGAGGGTTAATGTGAGGTTTAGGGTTAGGGATAGGTTTAGGGTGAGGGTGAGGGTTAGTGTTAGGGTTAGTGTGAGGGTTAAGGTTAGGGTGTGGGCTAGGGTGATGGTGAGGGTTATGGTGATGGTGAGGGTGAGGGTTGCGGTTAGGTAAGTTTTAGGGTTAGGGTTTTGGTCAGGATTAGGGTGAGGGTGAGGGTTAGGTTGAGGGTTAGGATAAGGGTGAGGGTTAGGGTAAGGGTTAGGGAGAGGTTTAGGGTTAGGTTGATGTTTAGGGTGAGGTTGAGTGTTAGGTTTAGGGTGAGGGTTCTGGTTAGGGTGAGGGTTAGGGTTAGGGTGTATTTATGGTGAGGATGAGTGTTAGGGTGAGGGTGAGGTTGTGGGTTAGGTTTAGGGTTAGAGTTAGGGAGATAGTGAGGATGAGGGTGAGGGTTAGTTTTCGGGTGAGGGTGAGGTTGAGTGTGAGGGTTAGGGTGAGGGTGAGGTTTCGGTTAGGTATGGGTTAGGGTTAGGGTTATGGTGAGGATTATGGTGAGAGTGAGGCTTAGCCTGAGGGTTAGGGTTAGTTTGAGGGTTAGGGTGAGGGTTAGTGTGAGAGGTAGGGTTAGGGTTAGGTTGAGGTTTAGCGTTATTGTGAGGGTTAGGGTTAGGGATAGGTTTACGGTTAGGGTGAGGATAAGGGTTAGGGTGAGGGTTAGTTTGAGGGTGATGGTTAGGGTTAGCGTTAGGTTTACGGTTAGCATTAGGGTTATGGTGAGGGTTAGGGTTAGGATGAAGGTTAGGTGGAGGGTGAGGGTTAGGGTTAGGTTTAGGTTCAGGGTTTGGGTTAGGGTTAGGGTTTGGGTGAGGGTTAGGGTCAGGGTTAGGTTTAGGGATAAGGTGAGGGATAGTGTTAGGGTGAGGGTTAGGGTTAAATTTAAGGTGAGGACTAGGGTGAGTGTGAGGATTAGGGTGTGGCTAAGGGTGAGTGTTTCCGTTAGGTAAAGTTTAGGGTTTGGGTAATGTTGAGGATTAGGGTGAGGGTTATTGTTAGGTTGAGGGTTAGGATTAATTTTAGGGTTAGGGTTAGGGTTAATGTGAGTGGTAGGTTTAGGGTTAGGTGAGGCATAGGGTTAGTGTGAGGGTTAGGGATAAGTTTAGGATTAGACTTAGTGTGAGGATAAAGGTTAGATTTAGAATTAGGGTTAGTGTGAGGATAAGAGTTACGGTGAGGGTTAGGTTGAGGGTGAAGGTTAGGGTTAGCGTTATGTTTGGGGTGAGCGTTAGGGTTAGGGTGAGGGTTAGGGTGAGTGTTAGGGTTAGGGTGAAGTTTAGCTTGAGGGTGAGCCTTTTGGTTAGTTTTAGGTTGATGGTTAGGTTTAGGGTTAGGTTTAGGTTGAGGGTTAGGGTAAGGGTTAGAGTGAGGGTTAGTGTTAGTGTGAGGGTTAGGGTTAGGATTACAGTTACAGTGAGTTATAGGGTTAGGGTTATGGTTAAGGTAAGGGTTAGGGTTAGTATTAAGGATAGATTTATGGTTATGGTTATTGTTAGGATTAGGTTTAGGGTGACGGTGAGGGTGGGCATTAGGGTTAGGGTTAGGTTTAGGGTGATGGTTGTGGTGAGGGGTATATTTAGGATTAGGGTTATGGTAAGGCTGAGGGGGAGGCAGAGGTTGAGGGTTAGGTTTAGGGTTAGGTTTAGGGTTAGAGTTACGGTGAGGGCTAGGGTGAGGGTAAGGGTTAGGTTGAGGGTTAGGGTTAGGGTGAGGGTTAGTCTTAGGGTTAGAGTGAGGGTTATTGTTAGGTTGATGTTTAGGGTGAGGCTGAGTGTTAGGGTTCGGGTGAGGGTTCAGGTGAGGGTGAGTGTGAGGGTGAGGGTGAGGTTTAGGGTGTGGCTTAGTGTTAGGTTTTGGGTGAGGGTTAGGGTGAGGTTTAGGGTTAGGGTTAGGGTTAGGTTGAAGTTGAGGGTGAGGGTTAGGGTTAGGGTTAGGTTGAGGGTTAGGATTATGTTGAGGGCTAGGGTGAGGGTGAGGGTTTGGGTGAGGGTTAGGGTTAGGGTTAGGTTTAGAGTTAGGGTTAGGTTGAGTGTTAGGTTGAGTGGTAGATTTTGGGTTAGGTTTAGGGTTAGAGTTAGTGTGAGGGTTTGGGTTAGAGTTAGGGTTAGTGTGAGGTTAAAGTTTAGGGTGAGGGTTAGGGTGAGGCTGAGGGTTAGGTTTATCGTTAGGGTTAGGGTGAGCGTTAGGGTGAGGGTTAGGGTTAGGGTGATGTTTAGGGTGAGGTGAGGGTTAGGGTGAGGATGAGGGTGAGGTTTAGGGTTATGGTTAGCGTTAGGGTGGGGGTGAGGGTAATGTTGAGTGTTAGGTTTAGGATTTTGTTTATAGTTAGGTGAGTGTTAGAGTGAGGGTAAGTATTCGGGTGAGGGTGAATTTTAGGGTGTGGTTGAAGGTTAGTTTTAGGGTGAGGAATAGTGTTAGGGTTAGGCTTATGGTGAGGGTAAGTATTAGGGTGTGGTTTAGTGTGAGGTTGAGGTTTTGGGTTAGCGTTTGGGTTAGGGTGAGGGTTAGTGTGAGGGTTAGGGTTAGGTTTAGGTTTTGGTTTATGGTGAGGTTTAGAGTTAGGGTTAGGTGGAGGGTTAGGTTTAGGGTTAGGGTTAGCATTAGTGTTAGGGTGAGTGTGAGGGTTAGGGTGAGGGTTAGGGTTTGGGTTTGGAATAGGGTGAGGATTAGGGTTAGTGTGAGGGTTAGGGTTAGGTTTAGTGTGAGGAAAAGTGTTAGAGGGAGGGTTAGGGTGAGGGTGAGTGTGAGGGTTTCAGTTACGTAAGGGTTAGGGTTATGGTTATGGTGTGGATTAGGGTGAGGGTGCTGGTTAGGTTGAAGATTAGGTTGAGAGTGAGGTTTCGGGTGAGGGTTAGGGATAGGGTTAGGGTTAGGGTGATGGTGGGGATGAGGTGTAGGTTTACGATTAGGGTTAGGGTTAGGCTGAGGGTGAGGTGGAGTGGGAGGTTTTGCGTTAGGGTTAGGGTTAGGTGCAGGCTAGGTTGAGGGTGTTAGGGAGAGAATGAGGGTGAGGGTGAGGGTGAGGTTTAGGGATAACTTTAGGGTTAGGGTGAGGGTTAGCGCGAGGGTTAGTTTTAGGTTTTGAGTTAGAGTGAGAGTGAGGGTTAGGGTTCAGTTTAGGGATAGGGTTAGGGTTAGGGTTAGGGTGAGGTTTAGGGATTGGGTTAGGGTTAGTTTGAATGTGAGAATAAGAGTTAGGGTAAAGTTGAGTGTTAGTGTTAGCATTAGGGTTAGGGTGAGAGTGAGGGTTAGGGTGAGGGTTAGGTTTAGAGTTAGGGATAGGTAGAGGATTAGGGTGAGGGTTAAGGTTAGGTTAACTGTGAGGATAAGTGTTAGGGTGAGGGTTTGCATTAGGGTGAGGTTTAGTGTTAGTGTTAGGGTGATGATTAGGCTTACGGTTAGGGAGAGGTTGAGGGTTAGTGATAGATTTCGGGTGAGGGTTAATGTTAGGTTGAGGATTAAGGTTAGGGTGAGGGCTATGTTGAGGATGAGGGTTAGGGTGAGGGTGAGTGTGAGGGTTTCGTTTAGGTAAGGGTTAGATTTAAGGTTATGGTGAGTATTAGGGTGAGGGTTAGGTTGAGGATTAGGGATAGGGTGAGGGTTAGAGTGAGGGTTAGGGTTAGCATTAGGGTTATGGTGAGGGCTAGGGTTAGGGTTAGGTTTAGGGTGAGATTTAGTGTTAGGGTTAGGGTGGGTGTTAAGATTAGGGTGAGGTCTAGGGTGAGGGTGAGGGTTAGGATCTGGGGTAGTGTGAGGGGTAGTGTTAGGGTTAGGTTGAGGATGAGGGTTAGGGTGAAGGTGAGGGGGAGGTTGAGGGTTAGGCATAACGTTAGGGTTAGGGTGAGGGTTAGCGTGAGGGTTAGGTTTACGTTTAGAGTTAGGGTGAGGGGGATGGTTAGGATTCCGATTAGGGATAGGGTTACCGTTAGGGTTAGGGTTAGGTTTAGGGTTAGGGTTAGGGTTAGGTTGAAGGTAAGGCTGAGGATTAGGGTTAGGGTTAGGTTGAAGGTGAGGCTGAGGATAAGGGTTAGGGTTAGGTTGAGGGCTAGGGTGATGATGAGGGTGAGGGTTTTGATAAGGTAAGTGTTAGGGTTAGAGTTAGGTTGAGGATTAAGTTGAGGGTGAGGGTTAGTTTGAGGGTTAGGATTAGGTTGAGGGTTAGGGTTAGGGTGACGGTAAGGGCGAGGTTGAGGGTGAGGGTTAGGGTTAGGCTTATGTTTAGGGTGAGGATTAGGGTTAGGGTGAAGTTGAGTGTTCGGTTGAGTGTGAGTGTTCGGGAGATGGTGAAGGTTAAGTTGTGGGTGAGGATTAGGTTACAGAGCAGTGTTAGGGTGAAAGAGAGTGTTAGGGTGAGGGTGAGATTTAGAGTTAGGGTTAGGGTTAGGGTTAGGGTGAGTGTTAAGGTTAGGGTTAGGGTCAGTATTAGGGTTAGGGTTAGGGTGAGTTTGAGGATTCACGTGAGTGTGAGTGTTCAGGTGAGGATGAGGGTTAGAGTCTGGGTGAGGGTTAGGTTTCGGCTGAGTGTTAAGGGGATGGTGAGTGTTAGGGTTAAGGTTAGCGTTAGGTTTAGGGTGAGGGTTACGTTGAGGGTTAGGGTTAGGGTGAGTGTTAGTGTTAGGGTGATGTTTCAGTTGAGGTTGAGTTTTAGGTTGTGGGTCGGAGTTAGGGTTAGTGTGAGGATTAGGGTTTGGGTTAGGGTTATGGTGAGTTTAAGGGATAGGGTGAGGATTACTGTGAGGTTGAGGGTTATGGTTAGTTTTAGGATGAGGATGAGGCTTAGGGTTAGGTTTAGGTTTAGGGTAACAGTTAGGGTTATGGTGAGGGTGAGGGTGAAAGTTAGGGTTAGGGTTTGGGTTAGAGTTAGGGTGAGGGTGAGTGTAGGGTTAGAATTTGGATTAGGGTTATGGATAGAGTTAGGGTGAGGGTGAGGTTTAGAGTTAGGATTAGAGTTATGGTGAGAGTGAGGGTGAGGTTCAGTGTTAGGATTAGGGTTAGGGTTAGGTTTAGGGTGAGTGTTAGGGTTAAGTTTAGGTTTAGGGTTAGGGTTAGGGTGATTGTTAGGTTTAGGGTTAGGGTGAGGTTGAGGTTTCGGGTGAGTGTGAGTGTTCTGGTGAGGGTGAGGTTTAGAGTGTGGGTGAGGGTTAGGTTTCGGCTGAGTGTTAGGTTGATGGTGAGGATTAGGGTTAGATTTAGCGTTACGGTTAGGGTGAGAGTTACGCTGAGGGCTAGTGTTAGGGTGAGTGTTAGGGTTAGGGTGAGGTTTAGGGTTAGGGTGATGGTGAGGGTTAGTGTGAGGGTGATGGTTAGGGTTAGGGTTAGGGTGAGGATTAGGTTTAGTATTAGGGTTAGGGTTAGGGTTAGGGTGAGTGTAAGGGTGAGGGTGAGGTTTCAGGTGATGTTTACTTTTGGGTTTTGGGTGAGAGTTAGGGTTAGGGAGAGGATTAGGGTTAGTTTTAGGGTTAGGGTTAGGAAGAGTTTAAGGGATAAGGTGAGGTTGAGGGTTACGGTTAGCATTAGGGTTGGGGTGAGGGTTAGTGTTAGGTGCAGGTTAAGGTGAGGTTTAGGTTTTGGGTGAGAGTGAGGGTGAGGGATAGGGTTAGGGTTAGGGATAGTGTTAGGGTGTGGGTCAGACTGAGGGTGAGAATTTGGATTAGGGTTAGGGTTAGAATTAGGGTGAGGGTGAGGGTTAGGATTAGAGTTAGGGTGAGAGTGAGGGTGAGGTTCAGTATTAGGTTTAGGGTTAGGGATAGGGTTAGGGTGAGGATACGGGTAAATGTTAGGGTTAGGGTTAGGGTTACTGTGAGTATAAGGGTTATGGTGATGGTTAGGGAGAGGTTGAGGGTTAGGGTTATTGTGTAGGTTAGGGTTAGTGTTAAGGTGAGGGTTAGGGTTAGGATGAGATTTAGGGTGAGGGTTAGGTTTAGGGTTAGGGTTAGAGTGAGGGTTAGGGTTAGGTTTAGTATTAGGGTGAGGGTGAGGGATAGTGTTAGGGTTGGGGTGAGGGTTAAGGTTAGGATGAAGGCTAGGATGAGGGTGTTGGTTAGAATGAGGGTGAGTGTGAGGGTGAGTTTTTCGGTTAAGTAAGGTTTAGGGTTAGGGTTATGATGAGGATTAGGTTGAGGGTGAGGTTTAGGTTGAGGGTTAGGTTGAGGTTGAGGGTTAGGTTTAGTTTTATAGTGAGGGTTGGGGTTAGGGTGTTGTTTAGTGTGAAGGTGTGGTTTAGTTTGAGTTTTAGGGTTAGGGTTAGGGTTATTGTATGGTTTAGTGTTAGGGTTAGGGTGAGGGAGAGGGTACGGTTAGCGTTAGGGTTAGTGTGATGGTGGGGGTGAGGGGTAGGTTTAGGATTAGGGTTAGGGTTAGGGTTAGGCTGAGGACTAGGGTGAGGTTGAGGGTGAGGGTGAGCGTGAGGGTTAGGGTGAGGGTAAGGGTTAGGGTGAGAGTTAGGGTGAGGGTAAGGTTTAGGGTTAGCATTAGGTTTAGGGTGAGGGTTAAATTGAGGGTTAGGGTTTGGGTTAGATTTAGGGTTATTGTGAGGGTTAGGGTGAGGGTTAGGGTTAGGTTTAGGCTGAGGGTGAGGTTGAGGGTGAGGGTTAGTGTTAGGTTTAGGGTAAGGGTTAGGGTGAGAATTTGGGTGAGGATGAGTGTGAGGGTGTCGTTTAGGTAAGGGTTAGGGTTAGGGTGAGGATTAGTTTGAGGGTGAGATTTAGGTTGAGGGTTAGGATTAGGTTTATGGTTAGGGTGAGGGTGAGGTTGAGGTATAGGGTTAGGGTTAGGGTTAGATTGAGGGTGACGGTGAGGATTAGAAATAGGATTCGGTTTAGGGTTACAGTTAGGGTGAGGTTGAGGGTGAGGGTTAGGGTTAGGGTTAGAGTTAGTGTGGGGGTGAGGTGAGGGTTGGTGTTAGGTTTAGGGTTAGTGTTACGGTTAGGGTGAGGGTGAGGGTGAATGTTTGGGTTAGGGTTAGGGTTAGGGTTATTGTGAGGATAAGGGTTAAGTTGAGGGTTAGGGTGAGGGTGAGGGTAAGGTTGAGGGGTAGGCTGAGGTTGAGGGTTAGGTTTAGGGTTAGAGTTGGGGTGAGTGTTAGGGTTAGGGTTAAGGTGAGGCTGAGGGTTAGGGTGAGGTTTAGGGTTAGGGTGAGTGTTAGGGTGAGGGTTAGGGTGAGGTTGAGGTTGGGGATGAGGGTGAGGGTGAGGGTTAGGGTTAGTTTTAGGGTGAGGGCTAGGATGACGTGAGGGTTAGGGTGAGGTTGAGGTTGAAGATGAAGATTAGGGTTAGGGTGAGGATTAAATTTAGCGTTAGGGTGAGGGTTAGGGTTAGGATGATGTTTAGGGTGAGGGTGTGAGTTAGGGTGAGGGCGAGTGTGCAGATTAGGGTGTAGATGATGGTTAGGTTTAGGGTGAGGGTTAGGGTGACGGTGACTGTTAGTGTGAAGGTGAGAGTTAGGGTTAGGGTTAGAGTGAGGTTGAGGGTTAGGGTTAGGTTGAGGGCTTAAGTGAGGGGTAGGGTAAGGGTTAGGGTGAGATTTAGGTTTAATGTGAGGGTTAGGGTTAGGCTTAAGTTTAGTGTGAGGGTAAGGGTTAGGGTTAGGGTTAGGTGGAGAGTTAGGGTTAGGGTTAGCCTTTAGTGTTAGGGTGAGGTTTAGGGTGAGCGATAAGGTGAGGGTTAGGGTTAGTATGAGGGTGAGGATTAGAATTAGTTTTAGGGTGAGGTTTAGGTTTCAGGTGAGGTTTAGGGTAGGGTAAGGGTCAGGGTGAGGGTTCAAGTGAGGGTGAGTTTTAGGGTGTGGATAATGGTTAGGGTTAGGGTGAGGGTTGTGGTGATGTTGAGGGATAGGATGAAGGAGAGGTTTAGGGTTCTGTTGAGGGTTAGGGTTAGGTTTAGTATGTGGATTAGTGTAAGGGTAAGGGTTAGGGTGAGGGTAAGGGTTAGGGTGAGGGTTAGGTTGAGAGTGAGGGTTAGGGTTAGCGTTAGGGTTAGGGTGAGTTTTAGGGTGAGGGATAAGGTGAGGGTTAGGGTTAGTATGAGGGTGAGGGTTAGAATTAGTTTTAGGGAGAGCATTAGGGTGAGGGTTAGGTTTAGGGTTAGTGTGAGGATTAGGGTTAGGGTTAGGGTTATGGTGAGGGTAAGTGTTAGGGTGAGGTTTAGGTTAGGTTGAGGGTTAGGGTTAGTGTTAAGTTTAGGCTGAGGGTTAGGGTGAGTGGTAGGGTTAGGGGGAGGGTTAAGGTTAGTGTGAGGGTTAGGCAGAGGGTGAGGGTGAGCGTGAGGGTAAGGGTGAGGGGGAGGGTTTTGTTTAGGTTAGGGGTAGGGTTATTGTGAGGATTAGGGTGAGGGTGAGGGTTAGTTTAAGGTTTAGGATTAGGGTTAGTGTTAGGGTTAGGTTTAGGGTGATGGTTATGGTTAGGGTGATGTTTAGGGGGAGAGGGAGCATTAGAGTGAGGGTGAGGGTTTGTATGAGGGTGAGGGTTAGGGTTAGGATTAACGTGAAGGTTAGGATTAGGGTTAGGGTTAGGGTGAGGTTTAGTGTGAGGGGTAGGGTTGGGGTCAGGGTGAGGGTTAGGGTTAGTGTGAGGGTTAGGGTTAGGTTTATGGTTAGTGTGAGGATAAGGGTTAGGGTGAGGGTTAGGTTGAGGCTGAGGGTTAGGGTTAGCGTTAGTGTTCGGGTGAGCGTTAGGGTGAGTTTTAGGGTTAGGGTGAGTGTTAGGGTTAGGGATAGGGTTAGAGTTAGGGTGAGGGTGAGAGTAAGGGTGAGGGTTTGGTGTAGGGTTAGTGTCGCGACCACCTCGACCAGCAAGGAAGACGGGACCCAGGATTCTTACTAATGCGTTTTATTCAGGACCTTGTTACAAGCTTCTCTCCTGCTTCTCTCCTGCCTGCTTCTTCCTGCTTCTCTCCGCCCCCTGCACCCGTGCTCCAGTTATAAGCCTCCTGAATGGCCAATCCCTAAGCGCCACGTGGCATATACCGATATGGTCGCAAACACGGAAGCAAACTAGGAGCCAAGTCATAGCCATAGAAGGAGTTGTTTTACAGAGAGCACTTGTCACCGGGAAGATGGAAAGTGGGAGGCAGCGCCATCTTACCAAGGAGTTACAATGTTGCTTTTGCGGCCGCGCCTTACGGCAGCGCCGTGTTTGGTCGTGGCTCCCGCAGCTCTCCACAGCTCCCCATTTTTTTTTTATTAAGCAAAGGTAAGAGTAGAGGTTGGACCTCTGTCTAAAACATTAATGAGAGGACCTTGCACTGGTCTTCGCCTGAGGGGCGCCTTCCCCAGTGATGACCAGGCCCGTCCGATGCCTTTTTTGCAGAGGTGGGATCTTGGGCATCAACCCACTTGCAACCCAACATGCTCTTCTTGGGCTCACGCCAGGGAGTGATTCCCAAGTGTAGTGCGTTTGCCTCGCACCCTGTGCTATTCCTTTAACGTGGCAAGCCATGCGTAGGGGGACTGTCCGGCCTCAATGGCAGTGAAGGCCTGGACCACCGTAGCCATACTCCTGCCCTGCAAGCTCCTAATCCGGCATATGTACCAAAGGCACACCAAGATCACCAATGCCAGGATACCAATAAGGGAGCCCATTCCTGCCCACTCCTTCAAATGATCCACAGCTGTCAAAATCCAGGAGGAAACATCTTGTAACAGGGCATCATCCATGCGGGTAGAGTTTATCGCGACAATTGCCGATTGTAGCTGCAACATCAATTGTTTGAATTCCCCCATCCAGTTGCCTAAAAGATAACTTGACAGTTGTTTAGACAAATTTGCTGCTTGGGTAGAGTTATAATACTGAATAGCAATAATACAAAGCCATTCATATTTTTGAACACATCCCAGCTGAGCCAACTGCCACAGGATATCAACCTGCTCCTGCACAAGGTCAACCCTTTGATTTAACAGCATCAGTCCTCCTTTTAATTGTGCATTGGCCGCTTGTTATAAATCCATAGCTCTAGCTATAGTAGCCAACAATTTATTTAAAGTCTGAGCCGTCTGCACAGTATGTGACATGGCGACAGCGGCAGCTGTTGCACCCGCAGCAGCCACACCTATAGCAGTTACAATGGCCGCAGTGATGCCAAAATCTCTCTTATGCCTAAACAAGGTTACAGCTTGAGAAGCATCTACTGGCACAGGCACTCAAAGTGGGATCCGTGCAACTATGGCTAACGGATACTGAGAACTCCAGCAGGTAGCATAATAGCAGGTTTCATTAGTGCAAGCACATACATCATCTGAGCATACAGAGGTGTTGTTAATTACCAAAAACACAAAAGGGGAAACCACATACACGGGTGTAGACTGATAGCTAAATACCGTATAATTCTTACTAAAATGACAATTGGCACCCACAGTACGGGCAGTACTAGTCAAATTGCAAGTCATGTTTGCTATAAAAAAGTGACCTCCTTGCAGCATAACTATAGGTTCGGCCTGCCAGCAACTTCCATTAAGACCACATAACAGCCAATTATTAAAGGGATTAATTCCAGCCCAGTATTGTACACTAGCATTGGACAAAACACTAGGGGAGAATGAAAAACGCTCAGACTCATCAGCCCAAACAGCGCATTGTGATTGGCAACCTGTCCAAGGCCAAGCCTCCCCCATACGGTCAGGCTAGCAAAAAGGGGCCCATTTAGGTTGCTTTACAATCCACGGGTCAGTGCTTAACTTTAAGCTTTCATAATATCTGCCTAAGACAGTACTAACAAATACAGTAGCATTTGCCCAAACCTCAGTTGATCCCGGATTCCCATACCAATATCTAAAATAAGCGGCCGGGGAACGAGTCAAGGCCATGCAACTACCATTAAGGGTCACATCACTTAAGCAAAAGCATAGCATGCCCACCAAGCTAATATTTCTAGCTTCACCTATCTATGCTATTTGTTTATCCTCTGGGTAAAAAGGAAGGTTAAGAGTCCTATTTGTAGTGAAAAATCTAGGGAAAAGAGAGGCGTCATGTCTCACGGGCATGGGCCTCGGGAATGCAGACAGTATCCCCCATCTGGCTACCGTCTGCCCCTGTTGGATCATCAGGAGCTGATGATCAGCAACGGAATCTTTTGTTTCTTCCGTGTTCCGTTCATCTTGGACTCACCGCACAAGTCGTTCGGGCACCCACACTGGATCCGAACGATTCTGAGGAAAAAACACAAACAGATCCTCGTGCCCATACCAGCACGGGGTTAGGCCCGTTCCAGAGGCCGGTGAGCACATCCTTCCACAAAGCCGATCGTAAGGCCAAAGGAGTGGAACAGTTATGCCTATCCGCCGCTGAGCGACCAGCGTTATCCAAATTCAAAAAATTTAGGGTGAAAAGTGTCATGGCTATTCTTTGTCTTGCTGTAGCCATCAGGGGTCCAACTCCCCCTTTTTGTTTTATTAACATTTCCTTGATAATACGATGAGTTCTTTCCACAATTCCTTGTCCTTGAGGGTTATAGGGCAGTCCATGCACCAGAGTAACACCCATTTGAGTGCAAAAGGAAACAAAGCGCTGCCCAGTATAGGCCGGACCATTATCAGTTTTTTGCTGTTTTGGCATTCCCCAGGCCGCCCACGCTTCCAGGCAGTGAGATATTACATCAGTAGCCTTTTCCCCTGACAGGGGGGTGGCAAGTATAACACCCGAAAAGGTGTCAACAGAAACATGTAGATATTTTAAGCGGCCAAATTCTGGTACATGAGTTACATCCATTTGCCATACTTGTAAGGGTCTTAAATCACGTGGATTAACTCCAAACGTAGGGGGCTTATGGTAAATAATACATCGGGGACACTCCTTTACCACTTGACGTGCATCCGCTCTAGAAAGGGAAAAGTGGCTTTGTAAAGTCCTGGCGTTTACATGAAATTTGGCATGAAAATCTTTTGCTAAGTCAACAGAAGAAGCATGGAGCGCCCACTCATCACGAGTGTGTGCATCAGCCAGGGCATTACCCTTTGTCAGTGGTCCTGGGAGGCCCGTATGTGCTCGAATATGCATTGGAAAAAAGGGTTCCTTGGGTTCCCATATAAGGGATTGTAGCAAGATAAAAGGAGCTAGAACAGAACTGGTAGCCTTTATTGTACCAACCGCTTCCAATATCTTTAAAGCATTTTTTACATAGGCTGAATCTGATATTAAATTAAAGGCACAGGGGAAAGCTTTAAATACTTCAATTACAATCATCAACTCAACAATCTGTGGGTTACCAGGGACAAATTGATGCTGCACGGGGTCTTGGTTACCTGCGACATATACCCCGCATCCCGTTTTGGAACCATCCGTAAAAATATTTATAGCCCCTCCAATAGGCTTTTGGGCAGTTACCTTTGGAAAAATCACTGGATGTTCCTTTACAAATCTCATTAGGGGGTCTTTGGGCAAATGATTATCAATATCTCCTGGAAACATGCATCTCAAAATGGACCAATTATCAATAGTGGCACATAAAGTCTGAACTTGGTAGGCATTATAGGGAACAATGATGGAGTGCGGATAAATTCCAAAAAATTGTAAACTTTGTTGAACTCCTTGCAGAGCTAAGCCCGCCACCGCCTCAGGGTAATATTCCAGCTCCTTTCAGGGGAAACATGAGAGTGTAACCACATCAACGGCCCCTCTTGCCAAAGTACCCCAGTTGGTTGGGTCTCAGTGGGAAGAATGCATAAATCAAAGGGTTGGCCATCTTGTAGCCTGTTTAAACAGGCGGCACTTAAAGCCTCCTCCACCCTTTTGAGAGCAAATCGGGCGCTCTCAGTCAGGTCTCGTGGGGAGTTTAAATCTATATCTCCTTTTAACATATCAAAAAGGGTTTTAATTCATAATTTGGCAATTTCAAATACCCCCTTATCCAATTAATATCCCCCAACAATTTTTGAAAATCATTTAAAGTCTTTAAGTTATCTTTTCTCACGGTCAATTTTTGGGGCATGATCGACCTGGGATATATCTTAGCTCCCAGGTACTCCACCACTCTGCCTGTTTGTATTTTTTCTGGTGCTGGATAAAGACCCTGTTCCCTTAAGGCAAATACCAATTCTGCATAGGCCTTTTGTAACCCAGCTTCTTCCTTATGAGCTATCAAAATGTCATCCATATAATGGACCACCCTGAGTTTAGGATGCCGTTCTTTAACAGGAGCTATAGCCCTGCCGACAAACAGCTGACACATAGTGGGGCTGTTGGCCATACCCTGAGGCAGCACGACCCACTCATATCTTTGGTCAGGTTCTTCATGGTTACAGGAGGGCACAGTAAAGGCAAAACGCTCACAATCAGCAGAATGCAAGGGGATAGAAAAGAAACAATCTTTTATATCTATTACCATAATAGGCCAATGGTCAGGGAGTGCGGAAAGCAAAGGTAACCCTCTTTGTACAGGGCCCATAATTTGCATTTGTGCGTTTATGGCACGCAAATCATGAAGTAATCGCCATTTACCCGACTTCTTTTTTATCACAAATATTGGAGTATTCCAGGGTGAAACTGAGGGTCTCACATGGCTCAGGGCTACTTGTTCTTCTACCAGTTTATGAGTGGCTAAAAGCTTTTCGGAGGATAGAGGCCACTGAGCTACCCATACCGGTTCCTCCGTCTTCCAGGTAATGGGAACTTGATTCTCAGCGGCCCCTATGAAAAACCCAGCCCATGTCTATGAAGTTTTTGGTGGACATCAATAGGCTCTTTACAGCCTTGCAAGTTTTTTCCCAGTCCATGCCCTGGGCAGTAGCCCATTTGTAACATCATTTCCTTTGAGGTAGGAGAATATTCATTACTAAGGCAAAACCCCATCTCTTTGAGTAAATCTCGACCCCACAGGGAGACAGGCAATTCTAAAACATAAGGCTGGATGTTTCCAGAGTGTCCCTCTCCATCCTTCCAGTTGAGGGGTCTTTCACTTATGTCAGGGGCTTTGGCATAGCCCAACACTCTCAGGGTTTGTTCTGAGGCCTGTAATGTTCTGAGGCCACCCTCTCGGCCAATCCTTTTTGGCAATAATGCTATGATCGGCCCCTGTGTCTAACAGTCCTATAATCCTTTTTCCTTCAATCTCCAGCTTAAGCGTGGGTCTCTGGTCTAAATCCAGGGCTAGGTACACTGACTCAATTCCGGAGGAGCCAAAACCCTTTTTACCTCTCTCAGACTGTATGGCAGGAAATTTTTCATGTGGGCTAGGCAGGAGTAACAATTGGGCAATTCTGTCTCCAGGGGAAATTGCTACAATACCTTTTGGAGCTTCTACCATGATTTTAACTATACCTGTATAATCTGGGTCAATAACTGCTGGGTGAATTTTAAGCCCTCTAAGAGTAATGGAAGACCCGCCAAGTAGTAACCGCACTGTGCCCCGTTCTAGAGGACCTTGAAAATCTGACTCTATTAACTGAACGCCCATTTGCAGGGTTAGTACGAGTCTGGTGGTAGTGCGGAGGTCCAGTCCCGCCGAGCCTGTAGTGGCTCTCCGCGGCTCTTGGGATGCCTCAGGGTAGGCCATCCTTCTTGGGAAATTTCCTCATTTGGGCTCTCCATTGCCCCATACATTTGCGCGCCCTGGGGACAGGGCCTAACCATCACCCTACCCCTAACCCTAACCCTAACCCTCACCCTAAACCTATCCCTAACCCTCACATTCACCCTCACCGTCACCCTAAACCTCAAACTCACCCACACCCTAACGATCAACCTCACCAGAACCCTAACCATCACCCAAAATCTCACCCTCACCCTAAACCTCACACTAATCCTTACCCTCACGAAAACCCTTACCTTAACACTCACTCAACCCTATCTCTCACACTGACCCTCACCCTCAATCTAATCCTCACCCAAACAATAACGCTAGCCCTTACCTAACCGAAACACTCACCCTCACCCTCATCCTCACCCTAACTTTCACCCTCACCCTAGCCCTTATCCTAACCCTAACCCTAAACCTCACCCTCATCCTCATCTCTCCCTCAGGATAACCCAAACTCTAACCCTAATCCTAAACCTACTCCTCACCCCCACCCTCACCCTAACCCTATCCCTAACCCTAACACTAACACTCACCATAACCCTAAACCTCACCCTAAACCTAACACTAAACCTCACACTCACCCTAACCCTAAACATAACCCTAAAACTCAGCCTAACAAAAATCCTAACCCTATTCCTCACCCTAACTCTAAACCTCACCCTAACCCTAACCCTAACAATCACCCTAAACCTAAAACTCAATCTAACCCTCACCCTAACCCTAATGCTAACCCTAACCCTCACCCTCAAACTAACCCTCAACCTAACCCTTATCCTCACACTAACCCTAACCCTAACCATAACCCTAACCCTCACTCTCCTCCTGTAACTGCTCCAGTGCGGACTGTCCATTTTCTATAATCTCACAGCAGCTCTGAACCTCCAGGCAGCCACTAATCAATCTCCAAATGGGGCGGACTCCTGCTTTAATGTGCCCTGTTCATAGGCAAAATCCAAATCCCTGCCTAATTTTTCCCATGAAGCTATTGTAAGGCTCCCAGACACTATGAACCAAGGAGGTACAATGTTGCATTCTTCAAGGAACCTCTGTAAAGTACCCTTCTTTAACTTTAGTCATTTTGAGCATAGTAGCTCTTCCAGGGCCAGAAAAATTGGATGTGACGTCGTGGTGCCCATCATAGTTATTAAAAATTTTATTTTTTGTTACTTTCACTTTAGGCCTGTATTTTATTTCTTCCCAGGTTTCTGCTCTCTCTTTTATCTACAGAGAAGAGCCCCATATTATGCCCGGTTTAATCGCGGATTTCCACTGCACCTGGGAACTTACCCCCCGCTCTTGTCGCAGATTCTCCCTTTTCCTGGGAACTTACCAGTTCACCACCCAGACCGAAGACAGTTCTGAAATCCCCGTACGGGCCGCCAGCTGTAGCGACCACCTGGACCAGCAAGGAAGACTCGACCCGGGATTCTTCTAAATGCAGTTTATTCAGGACCTTGTTACACACTTCTCTCCTGCTTCTCTCCTGCCTGCTTCTTCCCACTTCTCTCCACTCCTCCCACCCTCCCCCCGGCGCTCCGGTTATAAGACTCCTGGATGGCCAATCCCGAAGCGCCACGTGGCATATACCGATAGGGTCACAAACACGGAAGCAAACCAGGAGCCAAGTCATAGCCATATAAGGAGTTGTTTTTAGAGAGAGAACTCGTCACCGGGAAGACGGAAGGCGGAGACAGCACCATCTTACCAAGGAGCTACAATATTGCTTTTGTGGCTGCGCCTTACGGGCACGCCATCTTTGGTCACGGCTCCCGCAGCTCTCCACAGCTTAGGGTTAGGGTTAGGGTTAGTATGAGGATAAGGGTTAGGCTTAGGGTTAGGGTTATAGTGAGCTTTAGAGTTAGAGTGAGGTTTAGGGTGAGGGTGAGGTTGAAGGTTGAAGCAATAGGGTTAGGGTGAGGATTAGGGCAAGGGTTAGGATTGGGGATAGGGTGAGGGTGGGGGTTAGGTTTAGGATTAGGGTTAGGGTTAGGGTGTTGGTGAGGCTGAGGGTGAGGGTTAGGGTTAGGATTAGATTTACAGTTATTGTTAGGGTTAGGGTTAGGGTTAAGTTGAGTGTGGGTGTGAGAGTTAGAATTAGGGTTATGGTTAGGATTAGGGTGAGGGAGGTGTTGAGGGTTAGGTTTAAGATTAGGGTTAGGGTTTGTGTTAGGCTGAGGGTGAGGGTTAGGGTTAGGGTTTGGATGAGGGTTAGGGTTAGGGTTAGGATGAGGGTTAGGGTGAGGGGTAGGGTTAGGGTTAGGGTGAGGGTTAGGGTGAGGGTTAGGGTTATGGTTAGGGTTAGGGTAAAAGTGAGGTTTAGAGTTAGTGTTAGGGTGAGGTTTAGGTTTAGGATGAGGGCTAGGGTGAGGGTGAGTGTGAGGGTGAGGGTGAGGGTAAGGTTTATGATTTCCGTTAGTGTTATGGTAATGCTGAGGGTGCCGGTGAGGGTGAGGGTGAAGGTTAGGGTGAGGGTTAGGGTTAGGTTGAGGGTGAGGTTGAGGATTAGGGTTAGGATTAGGGTTATGGTTAGGGTTAGGCTGAGGGTGACAGGGAGGATGAGGGTGAAGGTTAGGGTTAGGGTTAAGGTGAAGGCTAGGGTGAGGGTGAGGGTTAGGGTGAGAATGAGGGTGAAGTTGAGGGTTTCAGTCAGGTAAGAGTTAGGGTTATTGTTAGGGTGAGGATTAGGATGAATGTGAGGGTTTGTGTGAAGGTCAAGGTAAGGGTAAGGGTTAGGGTTAGGTTTAGGGTGAGGGTGAGGGTTAGGGTTAGGGTGAGGGTTATAGTTAGTGTTAGGGTGAGAGTGAGGGTTAGGGTGAGGGGTATGTTTAGGGTTAGGTTGAGGGTTAGGTTTACTGTGAGGGTTAGGGTTAGGGTTAGAGTTAGGGTTAGCGTGAGGTTAAAGGCTAGGGTGAGGGTTAAGGTGAGGGTGAGGGTTAGAGTTAGGGTTAGGGTTTGGGGTTGGGTGAGCGTGTGGGTGAGGGTGAGTGTTAGGGTTAGGGTTAGGGTTAGGGTTAGGCTGAGGGCAAGGGTGAGTTTGAGGGTAAGGGTTAGGTTTAGGGTGAGGCTTAAGGTGAGATTGAGGGTGAGGGTGAGGATTTTGGTTAGGTAAGGGTTAGGGTTATTGTTAGGGTGATGTTTAAGTTGAGGGTGAGGGTTAGTTTGAGGGTTAGGGTTAGGTTGAGGGTTAGGGTTAGGGTTAGAGTTAGGGTGAGGGTTAGGATTAGGGTGATATTTAGGTTGAAGGTAAGGGTAAGGGTGAGGGTTAGAGTTCGGTTGAGAGTGAGGGTTAGGGTGTGGGTGAGGGTTAGCATTAGGGTGAGGTTTAGGGTGACGGAGAGTGTTAGGGTGAGTGTGCGGGTTAGGGTTAGGTTTGGGGTGAGGGTTATGGTTAGGGTTACGGTGAAGATGAGGTTTAGGGTGAGGGGTAGGTTTAGGGTTAGTGTGAGGGTTAGGGTTAATGTGAGGGTTAGTGTTATGATTATTATTAGGTTTAGTGTGAGGATAAGTGTTAGGATGAGGGGTAGGGTGAGGCTGAGTGTTAGGGTTAGCGTTAGGGATAGGGTGACGCTTAGGTTGAGAGTTAGGGTTAGATTTAGGGTTATGGTGAGGATTAGGGTGAGTGTTAGGGTTAAGTTTAGGGTGAGGGTTAGGGTTAGGGTGATGTTTAGTGTGAGGGGGAGGGTTAGGGTGAGGGTGAGGGCTTGGGTGAGTGTGAGAGTTAGGGTTAGGGTTAGGGTGAAGGTTAAGATTAGGGTTAAAGTTAGTGTGAGGGTTAGTGTGAGGGGTAGGGTTCGGGTTAGGGTGAGGGTTAGGGTTAGAGTGAGGGTTAGAGTTAGGGTTAGGGTTAGGGTTAGTGTGAGGATAAGGGTTAGGTTGAGGGTTAGTTTGAGGGTGAGGGTTAGGGTTAGCGTTAGGGTTAGGGTGAGGTTTAGATTGAGTTTTAGGTTTAAGGTGATTGTTAGGGTTAGGGTTAGGGTGAGGTTTAGAGTTAGGGTGAGGAATAGGGTTAGGATTTTTGTTAGGCTGAGTTTTAAGGTTATGTTTAGGGTTAGGGTGATTGTGAGGTTCAGTGTTAGGTTTAGGGTGAGGTTTAGGGTTATGGTGAGTGTTAGTGTTAGGGTTAGGGATAGGGTTAGGGTGAGGGTGGGGGTGAGGAGTAGGTTTAGGATTAGGGTTAGAGTTTGGGTTATCCTGAGGGAGAGATGAGGATGAGGGTGAGGTTTAGGGTTAGGGTTAGGATAAGGGCTAGGGTGAGGGTGAAAGTTAGGGTGAGGATGAGGGTGAGGGTGAGTGTTTCGGTTAGGTAAGGGCTAGCGTTATTGTTTGGGTGAGGATTAGATTGAGGGTGAGGGTCAGTGTGAGAGTTAGGGTTGAGTGAGTGTTAGGGTAAGGGTTTTCGTGAGGGTAAGGTTTAGTGTGAGGTTTAGGGTGAGGGTGAGATTTTGGGTGATGGTTAGGATTCTGGTGAGGTTGATCTTTAGGCTGTGGGTGAGTTTGAGGTTTAGGGTAAGTGTGAGGGTTAGGATGAATGTGAGGGTTAGGGATAGGTTTAGGGTGAGGGTTAGGGTTAGGGTTGGGGTAGGGTGATGGTTAGGGTGAGGGGTAGGGTTAGGGTTAGGTTTAGGGTGAGTGTTAGGGTCAGTGTGAGGGTTAGGATTACTGTTAGGGATAGGGTTAGTTTGAGGGTAAGGTTTAAAGTGAGTGTCAGGGTTAGGATAAGCGTTAGGGTTAGCATTAGTGTTAGGGTGAGGTTTAGGGTGAGGCTTAGGTTTAGGATTAGGGTTAGAGTGAGGGTTAGGGTGAGGGTTAGGTTTAGGGTTAGTGTTAGGATGACGATGAGGGTCAGGCTTAGGGTCAGGGTTAGGGTGAGCGTGAGGGTGAGGATTTCGGTTATGTAAGGGTTAGTGTTAGTGTTCGGGAGAGGATTAGGTTGAGGGTGAGGGTTAGGTGGGCGGTTAGATTAGGGTGAGGGTTGGAGTTAGGTATAGAGTGACGGTTAGGGTTAGGGTGAGGTTTAGGGTAGGGTTAGCGTGAGGGTGAGGGTTTGGGTGAGTGTGAGTTTTAGGGTGTGGGTGACGGTTAGGGTTAGAGTGAGCTAAAGGTGACGGTGGGGGTTAGGGTGAGGGTGAGGGTTAGGTTTACGGTGAGCTTTAGATTGAGGATTAGGGTTAGGGTTAGTGTGAGGATTAGGGTTAGGGTTAGGGTTATGGTGCAGGTAAGGTTTATGGTCAGATTTAAGTTAGGGTGAGGGTTAGGGTTAGCGTTAGGTTTAGGGTGAAGGTTAGGTTTATGGTGAGGGTTAAGTTTAGGTTGAGGCATCGGTGAGGGTGATTGTTAGGGTGAGGGTGAGGGAGATGGTGAGGGTTTTGGTTAGGTAAGGGTTAGGTTTAGGGTGAGGGCTAGTTTGAGGGTGAGAGTTAGGGTGAGAGTGAGGGTGAGGGTGAGGGTTTCGGTTCGGTAAGGGTTAGGTTTATTGTTAGGGTGAGGTTTAAGTTGAGGGTGAGTGCTAGTGTTTGGGTTAGGGTTATGGTGAGGGTTAGGGTTAGAGTTAGGGTGAGGGGTAGGGTTAAGGTGATGTTTAGGGTGAGGGTAATAGTTAGGGTGAGTGTTAGGGTTCGTTTGAGAGTGAGGGTTAGGGTGTGGGTGAGGATTAGGCTTAGGGTGAGGTTTAGGGTGACGGTGAGCATTAGGGTCAGTGTACGGGTTAGGGTTAGGTTTCGGGTGAGGGTTAGGGTTAGGGTAAAAGGGAGGTTTAGGGTGAGGGGGAGGTTTAGGGTTAGGGTCAGGGTTAGGGTTCATGTGAGGGTTAGGCTTAGGATTATGGTTAGTTTTAGTGTGAGGATAGGTGTTAGGATGAGGGTTAGGGTGAGGGTGAGGGTTAGGGTTAGGTTTAGGGTAAGGTTTATGGTTAGGGTGAGGGTTAGGGTTAGGATTAGTGTTAGAGTGAAGTGGGGTTAGGGTTAGCTTTAGGGATAGGGTGACGGTAAGGTTGAGAGTTAGCGTTAGGTTTAGGGTTAGGGTGAGGGTTAGTGTTAGGGTTAGGTTTAGGGGAAAGATTAGAGTTAAGGTGAGGGTTAGGGTTAGGGTTAGGTTTAGGGTTGGGGTGAAGTGAGTGTTAGGGTTAGCGTTAGGGTTAAGGCGAGGGTTAGGGTGAGGGTTAGGGTTAGAGTGAAAGTTAGAGTTAGGGTTAGGGTTAGGGTAAGGTTTAGGGTTAGGGTGTGGGTTAGGGTTAGGGTGAGGGTTACGTTGAGGGTTAGGTTTAGGTTTAGGTTTAGGTTTAGGGTTAGAGTGAGAGTTAGGGTTAGGGTGATCTTTAGGGTGAGGCCTAGTGTTAGGGTGAGGGTGTGGGTTCGGGTGAGTGTGAGGGTTCAGGTGAGGGTGAGGGTTCAGGTGGGGGTTAGGGTTAGGTTTAGGTTGGGGTTAGGGTTAGGGTTAGGGTTAGGGGTGAGTGTTAGGGTGAGGGTTAGGGTTAGGATTAGAGTTAGGATGAAGGTGAATGTGAGTGTGAGGTTGAGAGTGAGGGTTAGGGTTAGGGTGAGGGTTAGGGTTAGTGTGAGGGTTATGGTGAGGTTTAGGGTGTGTGTTAGTTTTAGGGGTTGGGTGAGGTTTGGGGCAAGGTTTAGAGTTGGGTGAGGGTTAAATTGAGGGTGCGGGTGAGGGTTAGGTTTAGGGTTAGGGTGAGGGTGAGGTTTTGGTTTAGGATTATGGTTAGGGTTAGGGTTAGGCTTAGGGTGAGGTGAGGGTGAGTTGAAGGTTAGGGTTAGGGTGAGGGGTAGGGTGAGGGTGAGGTTTAGGTTGAGGGTTAGGGTTTGGGTTAGGGTCCGGATGATGTTTTGGTTGAGGGTGACGGTTAGGGTGAAGGTGAGGGTTCGTGTTCAGATTCAGGTTCGCTGAGGATGAGGGTTAGGGTGTAAGTGAGGGGTAGTGTTTGGGTGAGTTTTAGGGTGACGGTGAGTATTCGGGTGAGGATGAGGGTTAGGGTTAATGTTATGGTTAGGGTGAAGGGTAGTGTTAGGCTTAGGATGAGGGTTAGCATTAGTGTGAAAGTTAGGGTTTTGTATAGGGTTAATGTTAGTGTGAGGATAAGGGTTAGGGTGAGGGTGAGGGTTAGGGTTAGGATTACGGTTAGGGTTAGGGTGAGGATTAGGGTTAGGGTGAGTGTGAGGGTGAGTGTTAGGGTTAGGGTTAGAGTGAGTGTTAATGTTAGGATTAGGGTTATGGTAAGGTTTAGTGCTATTATTATGGTTAGGGATAGGGTTAGAGTTAGGGTTAGTATGAGGATAAAGATTAGGGTGAGGGTTAGGGTTAGTGTTAGGGTTAAGGTTAGGGTTAGGGTGAGTGTTAGGGTTAAGTTGATGTTTAGGGCGAGGGTGAGGGTTAGGGTGAGGGTGAGGGTGACGGTGAGGGTTAGGTTTAGGATGAATGTGAGGGTTAGGGTTAGGATTAGGGTTAGGTTTTGGGTTAGGCTGAAGTTGAGGGTGAGGGTGAGGGTTAGGGTTAGGGTGAGGTTTAGGGTGAGCTTAGTGTTAGGTTTAGGTTTAGGCTTAGGATGAGGGTTAGGGTGAGTGGTAGGGTTAGAGTTAGGATGATTGTTAGTGTTAGTTTGAGGGTTAGGGTTAGGGTTAGACTTAGGGTTAGTGTATGGTTAAAGGTTAGGGTGAGGGTGAGTGTTAGGGTTTTCGTTAGGGTTAGGGTGAGGGTTAGGGTGAGTGTTAGGTGTAGGGTGAGGGTTAGGGTGAGGGTAATGTTTAGCGTGAGGGTGATAGGGTGAAGGAGACGTTTAAAGTTAGATTTAGTGTTAGGGTTATGGTGAGGTTTAGGGTTAGGGTTAGGTTTAGTTTGAGGGTGAGGTTGACAGTTAGGATTAGGGTTAGGTAAGGGTTAGGGTTAGGTTTAGGGTGAGGATTAGGTTTAGGGTGAGGGTTAGGTTGAGCGTTAGGGTTAGGGTGAGGTTTAGGGTAGGGGTTAGGGTGAGGGTTAGGAGTAGGGTTAAGGTTAGGGTGAGAGTGAGGGTTTGGGTTAGCGTAAGGCTTAGGATGAGGGTTAGTGAGGGTTAGGGTTAGGGTTAGGGTTAGGGTGAGGGTTAGAGTTAGGGTTAGTGTTAGTGTAAGGTTTAGGATTAGGTTTAGGGTTAGCGTTATGGTGAGGATTAGGGTGAGGGTTCGGGTTCGCGTTCAGTTGATTGTTAGGGTTAGGGTGTGTTTTAGGGTTATGGTTAGGGTCAAGTTAGGGTGAAGGTGAGGGTTAGGGTGAGGGTGAGGTTTAGGGTTAGGGTTAGTGTGAATGTTAGTTTGAGGGTTAGGTTGAGGTGTAAGGTTAGGGTTAGGGTGAGCCTTAGGGTTAGTGTGAGGGTTAGGGTTAGGGTTAGGGTTAGTGTGAGGTTAAAGTTTAGGGTGAGGGTTAGTGTGAGGGTTAGGGTTAGGTTGAGGGTTAGGGTTAAGGTAGGGTTGAGGTTAGGTTTTCAGTGAGGGTTATGGTTAGGGTGATATTTAGGGTGAGGGTGAGGGTTAGGATGAGTGTGAGGTTTCGGGTGAGGGTGAGGGATCCGGTGAGGGTGAGGGTTAGGGTTTGGTTCAGTTTTAGGGTTAGTTTCGGGTAAGGGTGACATTGAGGTTTAGGGTGACATGAGGGTTAGTGTTAGTGTTAGGGTCATTGTTAGCGTGAGGGTTAGGTTGAGCGGTAGGGTTAAAGTAAGGGTGAGGTTTAAGGTGAGGGCTCGGATGAGGGTGAGGTTTTCGTTTAGGTAAGGCTTAGGGTTATTGTTAGGGTGAAGTTTAGGTTGAGTGTGTGGGTTAGTGTGAGGTTTAGGGTTTGGGTGAGGGTTAGGATTAGAGTTAGGGTGAAGGTTAGGTTTAGGGTGATGTTTAGGGTGAGGGTGAGAGTTAGGGTTTGGGTTAGAGTTCAGGTTCAGGGGAGGGTTAGGTTATGGGTGACGGTTAGGGTGAAGGTTAGGGTGACAGTGAGGGTTAGGTTAGGTTGAGGGTGTGGGTTAGCATTATGTTTAAGGTGATGGTTAGCGTTAAGGTTAGGGTTAGGGTGTGGGTTAGGGTGAGGGTTAGGATTAGAGTTAGTGTTTGGTTTAGGGTTAGTGTGTGGGTTAGGGTTAGGTTTAGTGTGAGGATAAGGGTTATGGTGAGGGTTAGGGAGAGAGTGAGGGTTAGGGTTATCGTTAGGGTTATTGTGAGGTTTAGGGGTAGGGTGAGGTTTACGGTTAGGGTGATGTTTAGGGTTAGGTTGAGGGTTAGGGTGAGGGTTGAGGGTGATGGTGAGGGTTAGGGTGAGTGTGAGGGTGAGGGTGACGGTGAGGGTTAGGTTTAGGGTTAAGGTTAGGTTGAGGGTGAGGTTTATTATTAGGATTACGTTTAGGGTTAGGGTTAGGCTGAGGGAGAGGCTGAGGGTTAGTGTTAGGGTTAGGATTATGGTTAGGGTTAGGGTGAGGGCTAGCGTGAGGGTGAGGTTTAGGGTTATGGTGAGGTTGACAGTGAGTGATAGGTTTAGGGTTAGGATTAGGCTGTGGGCGAGGGTGGGGTTGAGGGTAAGGGTTAGGGTTAGGGTTAGGGTTAGGGTGAGGATTAGGTTGAGGTTGAGGTTTAGTGTGAGGGTTAGGGTGAGGATTAGAGTTAATGTGATGTTTAGGGTGAGGGTGAGGTTTAGGGTGAGGGTTAGGGTTCGGTTTCACGTGAGGGTTAGGGTGTGTGTGAAGGTTAGTGTTAGGGTGAAAGTTAGGGTGACGGTGAGGGTTAGGTTGAGGGTGAGGGATAGGGTTATGTTTAGGGTGAGAGTTAGAGTTAATGTTAGGGTTAGGGTGAGGGATAAAGTGAGGGGTAAGGTTTGGGTTTGGGTGAGGGTTATGGTTAGTGTGAGAGTTAGGTTTAGGGTTAGGGTTAGTGTGAGGATAAGGGTTATGGTGAGGGTTAGGATTAGGGTGAGGCTTAGGTTGAGGTTTAGGGTGAGGGTTAGTGTGAGGGTTAGGGTAAGGGTTAGGCTTAGGCTGAGGGCGAGGGTGAGGGTTAGTGTGTGGGTTAGGGTGAGGGCTGGTTTTAGTTTGAGGATTATGTTTAGGGATAGAGTTAGGGTTAGTTTGAGGTTAAAGTTTAGGGTGAGGTTTAGGGTTAGGGTGAGGGTTAGTGTTAGGATTAGGTTTAGGGTTAGTGTTAGGGTCATTGTTAGCGCTAGGGTAAGGGTTAGGTTGAGTTTGAGGGTGAGGGTTACCTTTAAGTTTAGGGTTAAGGTGAGGATGAGGGTGAGATTTAGGGTTAGGGTTAGGTTTAGGCTGAGGGCGAGGGTGGGAGTGAGTGTAAGGGTTAGGTTTAGGGTGAGGTTGAGGGCTAGGTTGAGCCTGAGTGTTAGTGTGAGAGGGAGAGTGAGGGTGAGTGTTTCAGTTAGGTAAGATTTAGGATTATTGTTAGAGTGAGGTTTAAGTTGAATGTGAGTTTTAGGGTTAGGGTGAGGGTAAAGTTTATATTTAGGTTGAGGGGTAGGGTTAGGGTGGTGTTTAGGGTGAGGGTTAGGTTTCTGGTAAGTGTGAGGGTTAGGGTGTGTGTGAGAGTTAGGGTTACGCTGAGGGTTAGTGTGACGGTTAGTTTTAGGTTGAGTGTGAGGGTTAGGGTTAGGTTTTGGGTGAGGGTTAGGTTAGTTTTAGGGTGATGGTGAGGGTTAGGGTGAGGTGTAGGGTTAGAGTTAGGGTGAGGGTTAGGGTTAGTGATAGGGTTACGTTTAGGGTTTGTGTTAGTGTGAGGATAAGGTTTATGGTGAGGCTTAGGATTAGGGTGAGAGTTAGGGCTGGCATTAGGGTTAGGGTGAGGTTTAGGGTGAGGGGGAGTGTTAGGGTGAGGGTTAGGGTTCTGTTTCAGGTGAGGGTTAGGGTGTTGGTGAGGGTTAGTGTTAGGGTGAAGGTGAGGGTGACGGTGAGGTTTAGGGTGAGGGTGAGGGTTAGGGTTATGTTTAGGGTGAGTGTTAGAGTTAGTTAGGGTTAGGGTGAGGGATAGGGTGAGGCGTAGGGTTAGGCTCTGGTTGAGGGTTAGGGTTAGTGTTAGGGTTACATTTAGGTTTAGGGTTAGTGTGAGGATAAGGGGTATGGTGAGGGTTAGGATTATATTGAGGGTTAGGGTTGGCGTTAGGGTTAGGGTGAGGTTTAGGGTGAGGGTTAGGGTTAGGCTTAGGGTGAGGGTGAGGGTGAAGTTGAGGGTTAGTGTGACCGTTAGGGTTAGGATTAGGGTGAGGGTGAGGTTTAGGTTGAGGTTTAGGGTTAGGGTGAGGGGTAGCGTTAGTGTGAGTGTTAGGGTTATGTATAGGGTTAGTGTTAGTGTGAGGATAAGGGTTAGGGTGAGGGTTAGGTTGAAGGTGAGGTTTAGTGTTAGGGTAAGGGTAAGGGGTACGGTGATGATTAGGGTGAGGGTCAGGGTTAGGGTTAACATTAAGGTTAGGGTTAGTGTGAGTGTGAGCGTGAGGTTGAGGATTTCAGTTTGGTAAGGGATAGGGTTAGGCTGAGGATTAGTGTGAGGATGAGGGTTAGATTGAGGGTGAGAGTTAGGGTTAGGATGAGGGTTAGGGTTGGGGTTAGGGTGAGGGTTAGATTTACGTGACTTAGGTTGAGGGTGAGGTTTTGGGTGAGGGTGACGGTTGGGGTGAGGGTGAGGGTGAGGGTGGGGGTGAGGGTTAGTGTGTGGGTAAGGGTTAGGCTTCGGGTGAGTTTTAGGGTGATGGTGAGTGTTAGGGTGAGGGTGAGGGTTAGGGTTTGGTTTAGGATTAGGGTGAGGGTTAGCGTTAGTGTTAGGGTAAGCGTGAGATTTAGGGTGAGTGGTAGGGTTAGGGTTAGGGTGAGGGTCAGGTTTAGTGTGAAGGTTAGGGTTAGGTATAGGGTTAGGGTTAGTGTGAGGATGAGGGTTAGGGTGAGGGTGAGGGTTAGGGTTAGTGTTAGGGTTAGGGTGAGGGTTACGGTGAGGTTTAGGGTTAGTGTTAGGGTTAGGGTGAGGGTTACGGTGAGGGTTAGTTTTAGTGTTAGTGTTAGGGTTAGGGTGATATTTAGGGTGAGGGTGACGGTTAGGGTTAGGGTTAGGGTTTCAGTTATTGTTAGGTTTAGGGTTAGGGTTAGGTTGAGATGAGGGTGAGGGTTAGCATTAGGTTTACGGTTAGTGTTATGGTGAGTGAGGGGGTGAGGGTTAGGTTTAGGATTAGGGTTAGAGTTAGGGTTAAGCTGAGGCTGAGGGTGAGGGTGACAGTGAGTGTTAGGGTTAGGGTGATGATTAGGATTAGGTTTAGGGTGAGCATTAGGGTGAGGGGTAGTGTTAGGGTTAGTGTGAGGGTTAGGATAATGTATAGTGTTAGTGTTAGTGTGAGGATAAATGTTAGGGTGAGTGTGAGGGTTAGTGTTAGGGTAAGGGTAAGGGTTACGTTGATGGTTAGGGTGAAGGTCAGGGTTAGGGTTAGCAATAATGTTAGGGTTAGTGTGAGGGTGAGGTTGAGGTTTTTGGTTAGGTAAGGGATAGGGTTAGGGTGAGGATTAGTGTGAGGATGAGGGTTAGATTGAGGGTGAGGGTTAGGGTGAGGGTGAGGGTTAGGGTTGGGGTTAGGATGAGGGTTAGGTTTAAGGTGATGTTTAGGTTGAGGGTGAGGTTTAGGGTGAGGGTGACGGTTCAGGTGAGGGTGAGGGTTCGAGTGGGGGTGAGGGTTAGTGTGTGGGTAAGGGTTAGGGTTCGGGTGAGTTTTAGGGTGATGGTGAGTGTTAGGGTGAGGTTGAGGGTTAGGGATATGTTTAGGATTAGGGTGAAGGTTAGCGTTAGTCTTTGGGTAAGCGTGAGGTTTAGGGTGAGTGATAGGGTTAGTGTCAGGGTTAGGGTTAGGTATAAGGTTAGGCTTAGTTGGAGGATGAGGGTTAGGGTGAGGGTGAGGGTCAGGTTTAGCGTTAGGGTTAGGGTGAGGGTTATGGTGAAGGTTAGTGTTAGTGTTAGTGTTAGGGTAAGGGTGATATTTAGGGTGAGAGAGAGGGTTAGGGTTAGGGTTAGGTTTAGAGTGAGGGTGAGAGTGAGGGTGAGGGTTAAGTGTAGTGTTAGGGTTAGGGTTAGGTTTAGAGTGAGTGTGAACGTGAGGGTTCGGGTTCGGGTGAGGTTGAGTGTTAGGGTATGGTTGAGGGTTAGGTTTAGAGTGAGGATTAGGGTTAGGGTTAAGGTTATAGTGAGCTTTAGAGTTAAAATGAGGTTTAGGGTGAGGGTGAGATTTTGGGTTAGCAATAGGGTTAGGTTGAGAATTAGAGTAAGGGTTAGGTTTAAGGATAGGTTGAGGGTGAGTGTTACGTTTAGGATTAGGGTTAGGGTTAGAATTTTGGTGAGGTTGAGGGTGAGGGTTAGGGTTAGGATTAGGGTTAGGGTTAAGGTTACAGTTATTGTTAGGGTTAGGGTTAGGGTTAAGTTGAGTGTGAGTGTGAGGTTTAGCATTAGAGTTATGGTTAGGATTAGGGTGAGGGAGGGGGTCAAGGTTAGGTTTAAGATTAGGGGTAGGGTTTGGGTTAGGCTGAGGGTGAGGGTGTGGGTGAGGGTGAGGGTTAGGTTTAGGGTGAGGGTTAGGGTTACTATTAGGATGAGGGTTAGGTTGAGGGTGAGGGTGAGGGTGAGGGGTAGGGTTAGGTTTAGGGTGAGGGTTAGGGTGAGGGTTAGGTTTAGGGTTAGGGTGAGGGTTATGATTAGGGTGAAGTTTAGGGTGAGGGTTAGGGGTAGGCTTAGGGTGAGGGTTAGTGTGAGGTGAAGGTTAGGGTTAGGGCTAGGGTGAGTTATAGGGTTAGGTTTAGGGTTAGTGTGAGGTTTAGGGTTAGAATTAGGTTTAGGGTTTGGGTTACGGTAAGTGTGAGGGTGAGGGTAATTTTGACCGTTATTGTTCGGGTAAGGGTTAGGGTGAGTGTGAGGTTTATGGTTAGGATTAGGGTTTGGTTAAGTGTTTGGCTGAGTGTGAGGGTTAGGGTTTGGGTTATGGTGAGGGTTAGGTTTAGTGTGAGGGTTAGGGTGAAGGTGAGTTTGAGGGTCAGGTTTGGGGTGACTGTGACAGTGAGGGTGAGGGTTAGGTTTAGGATTAAGTTTAGCGTGAGTTTTAGGGTTAGGGTTAGGGTTAGGGTGAGGGTCATGGTTAGGATTAGGGTTAGGGTTAGGGTTATTGTTAGAGTTAGGATTAAGGTTAGTGTAAGAGTGAGGTTTAGGGTTAGGTTTAGGGTGAGGTTTAGGTTTAGGTTGAGGGCTACGCTGAGGGTGAGGTTTAGGGTGAGTGTGAGTGTGAGGGTGAGGGTAAGGGTTACGATTTGGGTTAGGGTTATGGTAAGGCTTGAGGGTGACAGTGAGGGTGAGGGTGAAGGTTATGGTTATGGTTAGGGTTAGGGTTAAGGTGACGTCTAGGGTTAGGGTGAGAATGAGGGTGAAGGTGAGTGTTTCAGTTAGGTAAGAGTTAGGGTTATTGTTAGGGTTAAGATTAGGTTAAATTTGAGGGATAGGGTAAGTGTTCGGGTTAGGGTTAGGGTAAGGGTTAGGTTAAGGGTGAGCATTAGGGTTAGGATTTGGGTTAGGTTAAGATTTAGGGTAAGGGTTAGGGTTAGTGTTAGGGTTAGGGTGAGGGTTAGGGTTAGGGTTAGGTTAAGAGTGAAGTTTAGGGTTAGGGTGAGGGTGAGGGTTAGGGTGAGGGGTAGGGTGAGGGTTAGGGTAAGGGTTTGGGTTAGGGTGAGCGTTAGGCTTAGTGTTAGGGTTAGGTTTAGGGTGAGGGTTAGGGTTAGGGTAAGTGTTAGTGTTATGGTGAGGTTTAGGGTGAGGATTAGGGTTAGGGTGAGGGTTAGGTTGAGGGTTAGGATTAGGGTGAGGTTTAGGGTGAGGCTGAGGGTTAAGGTGAGGTTGAGGGTTCAGGTGAGGTTGAGGGTTCGATTGAGGGTGAGGTTTATGGAGTTGGTTAGTGTTAGGTTTAGGGTGAGGATTTGAGTGAAGATGAGGGTTAGATTGAGGGTGAGGATTAGGGTTAGGATTATCGTGAGGTTTAGGGTTAGGGGAAGGATTAGGGTGAAGGGTAGGGTTAGGCTTAGGGAGAGTTTTTGGGTTAATGTGAGGGTTAGGGTTAGGTTTAGAGTAAGGGTTAGTCTGAAGATAACGGTTAGGGTGAGGGTTAGGGTTAGGGCTAAGGTTCGCCTTAGGGTGAGGGTTAGGGTTAGGGTGATGTTTAGGGTGAAGGTGAATGTTAGGGTGAGCGTGAGGTTGAGGATGACGGTTAGGGTAATGCTGAGGGTGACGGTGACGGTGAGGGTTATGTTTAGGGTGAGGGTGAGGGTTAGGGTTAGGATTAGTGTGAGGTTTAGGTTAGTTTGAGAGTGAGGGTGAGGGTGGGGTTTAGGGTAGGGTAAGTTTCAGGGTTAGGGGGTAGGTGAGTTTAAGGGTGAGGGTTAGGTTGAGGGTGACTGTGAGGGTGAGGGTTAGGGTTAGGATTAGGGTTAGCATAGGGTGAGGGTTAGGTTTAGGCTGATGGTGAGGGTGAGGGTTGGGGTTAGGGTTTGGGTAAGGGTGAAATTTAGGGTTAAAGTTAGGGTTAGGGTAAGGGTTAGGGTGAGCGTTAGGGTTAGGGTTTGTGTTAGGGTGAGGGTTAAGATTAGGGTTAGGTGTAGGGTAAGGGTTAGGTTTAGGGTGAGATTTAGGTTTAGGGTTAGGTTGAGGATTACAGTTAGGGTTAGGGTTAGGCTTTGGTATAGGTTGAGGGTTAGGGTTAGGGTTAGGGTGAGGATTAGGGTTAAGTTTAGGTTTAGGGTGAGGCTTAGGAATTTAGTTAGGGTGAGGGTGAGAGTTAGGGTGAGGTGTAGGGTTAGTGTTAGGTTAAGGGTTAGGGTTAGTGTGAGGGTTAGTTTCAGGGTTAGGGTTAGGGTGAGGGTGATGTTTGGGGTTAAGGTTAGGGTTAGAGTGAGGATAATAGTTAGTGTGAGGGTTAGTGTGAGGGTTAGGTTTAGGGTTAGGGTAAGTGTTAGGGTTAGAGTGAGGGTTAAATTTAGGGTTAGGGTTAGGGTGAGAGTGAGGGTGAGGTTTAGGATTAGGGTTAGTGAGAGGATAAGGGTTAGGGTGAGGTTTAGGGTGAGGGTGAGGGTTAGAGTTAGGGTTCGGTTTAGTGTGAGGGTTAGGGTTAGGTTTAGTGTAATGTTTACGCTGAGGGTTAGGGTTAGTGTGAGGTTCAGGGTGAGGTGAAGGGTTAGGGTTATGGTTACGGTGACAGGGAGGGTGAGGGTTATGTTTAGGGTTAGTGTGAAGATAAAGTTTAGGGTAAGGGTTAGGGTTAGGTTGAGGTTTAGGGTTAGTGTTAGGGTTCGGTGAGGGTTAGGGTTACAGTTAGGGTGAGGGTTAAGGTGAGGGTTATTGCTAGGGTTAATGTTAGGGTGAGGGTGAAGGTGAAAGTTAGGGTTAGGGTTAAATTTAGGGTGAGGGTGAGGGTGAGGGTTAGGTTTAGGATTAGGGTTAGGGTTAGTGATAGGCTTCGGGTGAGTGTGATTGTGAGGGTTAGGTTTAGGATTAGGGTTAGGGTAAGGATTAGGCTTAGGTTGAGAGTCTGGGTGAGGAATAGGTTTAGAATTAGGCTTATTATTAGGGTTAGGCTTAGGGTTAGTTTGAGGTTAAGGTTTAGGTTGAGGATGAAGTTTAGGCTTAGGTTTAGGGTGAGGGTTAGGGTTAGGTTGATGTTCAGGGTGAGGATGATGATTAGGGTTAGCTTGTGCGTGAGGGTTAGGCTTAGCGTGAGGTTTAGGGAGATGGTGAGGGTTAGGGTGAGGGGAGGTTTATGGTTAGGGTTCGCGTTAGTGTGAGGGTAAGGGTTAGGGTGAGAGTTAGAGTGAGGTTAAGTTTAGTGTTAGGCTGATGTTTAGGGTTATTGTGAGGGTTAGGATTAGTGTTAGGGTTTGGGTTAGTGTGAGGATAAGGGTTAGGGTGAGTTTTAGGGTGTGGGTTGACGTGAGGGAGAGGTTTAGGGTTACCATTAGTTTTAAGTTGAGGGTTAGGGTGAAGGTTAGGTTTAGGGTAAGGTTTAGGTTTAGGGTGAGTGTTAGTGTTCGGGTTAGTGTTACGGTAAAGATGAGGGTGAGTGTTAGGTTTAGGTTTAGGGTTAGGGTTAGTGTAAGTGTGAGGGTTAGGGTGATGGTGAGGGTTCAGGTGAGGGTGAGGGTTAGGGTGTGGTTGAGGGTTAGGGTTAGAGTGAGGGTTAGTATGAGGGTTGGGTGATTTTGAGGTTTAGGGTGAGGGTGATGGTGAGGGTTAGGTTGAGGGTTAGTTTTAGGGTTAGCGTTAGGGTGAGGGTAAGGGTTAGGGTGAGGGTTAGGGTGAGGGTGATGTTTAGGTTTAGGGTTAGTGTTAGGATTAGGGTGAGTGTGAGGGTTAGGGTTAGGGTGAAGATGAGGGTGAGGATTAGGGTTAGGTTTATGATTAGAGTGAGGGTGTGGGTGAGCATTAGGGTTAGGGTTAGCGTTAGGTTTAGGGTTAGTCTGAGGGTGAGGGCGAGGGTTAGGGTGAAGGGTAGGGTTAGGGTTAGGGTAAGGTTGAGGGTCAGTGTGAGGGTAATGGTTAGGGTTAGGGTAAGGGTTAGGTTAGTGTGAGGGCTAGGTGAAGGTTAGAGTTTGGGTGAGGTTGAGGTTGAGGTTTAGGGTTAGGTTTAGTGTTAGGGTAAGGGTTAGGATGAGGGTTAGTGTGAGGGTTAGGGTTAGGGTAAGAGTTAGGGTTACAGTGAGGGTTAAGTTTAGGATTAGGTTTAGGGTGAGGGTGAGGGTGAGGGTTAGGTTTAGGGTTAGTGTGAGGATAAGGTTTAGGGTGAGGTTTAGTGTGAGGGTGTGGGTTAGGGTTAGGATTAGTTTTAGGGTAAGGATTAGGATGAGGGTGAGGGTGAGCTTGAGGGTGAGGGTGAGGGTTAGGGTTAGGGGTAGGGTGAGGGTTATGGTTAGTGTGAGAGTTAGGGTTAGGGTGAGGTTGAGGGTCAGGGTTAGGTTGAGAGTTACGGTGAGAGTGAGGGTTTGGTTTAGGATTAGGGTTAGGGTGAGTTTTAGGGTTAGGGTGAGGGTTAGTGTTAGGATTAGGGTTAGGGTTACGTTTAGGGTTATTGTTAGGGTTAGGGTTAGGGTTATTGTTAGGGTTAGGGTTAGGGTCAGCATAAGAATGAGGGTTAGGTTTAGCGTGAGGGTTAGGGTTAAGGTTATGGTTAGGGTGAGAGTGAGGGTGAAGGTGAGGGTGAGGTTTAGGGTTAGGATTAGGGTTAGTGTTCGGGTCAGGGGAGGTTGAGGTTGGAAATTAGGATTAGGGTTAGGGTTAGGTTTAGGGTGATGACTAGGGTTAGGATAAGTTTTAGGGTGATATTGAGGTTGAGGGTGAGGTTTAGTGTGAGGGTTAGGGTTTGTTTGAAAGTTGGAGTTAGAGTTAGGTTGAGGGTTAGGGTTAGGGTAAGGGTTAGAATGAGGGTTAGGGTTAGGGTTAGGGTTAAGGTCACGTTGAGGGTAAGCATTAGGTTGAGGTTTAGTGTGAGGGTGACTGTTAGGGTTAGCGTTAGGGTTAGGGTGAGGCTGAAGGTTAGGATGAGGTTTAGGGTTACGGTTAGGATTAGGGTTAGGGTGAGGTTTAGGGTGAAGGTTAGGTTAGGCTTAGTGTTAGGGTGAGGGTTAGGTTTAGGGTTAGGGTGAGGTTTAGTTTTAGGGTGAGATCTAAGGTGAGGGTGAGGGTTACAGTGAGTGTGAGGGTGAGGGTGAGGGTTTCGTTTGGGTAAGGGTTAGGGTTAGAGTGAGGGTTAGGTTTAGGGTGAAGTTTCAGGTGAGGGTGAGGGTTCGGGTGAGGGTGAGGGTTATAGGGTGTGGGTTAGGGTTAGGTTAATGCTGAGGTTTAGGCTGATGGTGAGTGTGATGGGGAGGGTTAGGTTTAGGTTGAGGGTTAGGGTTAGGTTGAGTGTTAAGGTTAGGGTTAGGGTTAGGGTGAGGGTTAGCGTTAGGGTTAGGGTTAGGGTAAGGGTGAGGGTGAGGGTGAAGTTTAGTGTTAGGACTAGATTTAGGGTTATGGTAAGCCTGAGGGTGAGGGTGAGGGTGAGGGTGAGGGTTAGGTTTAGGGTTAGTATGAGAATAAGTGTTAGGGTGAGGGTGAGGTTTAGGGTTAGCTTTAGGGTTACGGTGAGGGTTATGGTTATTGTTACAGTGAGGGTTTGGCTGAGGGTTATTGTTAGGGTTAGGGTTAGGGTGAGGGTGAGGGTGAAGGTTAGGATTAGGGTTAGCTTTAGGTTGACAGTGAGGGTGAGGTTTAGGTTTAGGTTTAGGGTTAGGGTTAGGGTTGGGCTTAGGGTGAGTGTGAGGGTGAGTGTTAGGTTTAGGATTAGGGTTAGGGGTAGCGTTAGGCTTAGGGTGAGAGTGAGGGTGAAGGGTAGGTTTAGGATTAGG
Organism: Dipodomys merriami; assembly: GCF_024711535.1. Taxonomy (NCBI): domain Eukaryota; kingdom Metazoa; phylum Chordata; class Mammalia; order Rodentia; family Heteromyidae; genus Dipodomys; species Dipodomys merriami. The sequence continues at coordinate 3,884,043 of NW_027205937.1, read as the reverse complement.
GTTAGGGTTAGGCTTAAGCTTAGGGTGAGTGTGAGAGTGAGGGTTAGGTTTAGGGTGAGGATTAGGCTTAGGTTTATGGTGAGGGTTAGGTTTAGGGTGATGTTTAGGGTGAGGGTAAGGATTAGGGTTAGGTGGCTTAGGGTGAGTGTTAGTTCGATGATGAGGGTTATGGTGTGGGGAGGTTTAGGGTTACGGTTAGCGTTAGGGTGAGGGTAAGTGTTAGGGGGAGGTTTAGGGTGAGGTTAGGTTTAGGGTTAGGCTGAGGGTTAGGGTTACTGTGAGGGTCAGGGTTAGTGTTAGGGTTTGGGTTACGGTGAGGATAAGGGTTACGGTGAGGGTTAGGGTGAGGGAGAGTGTTAGGGTTACTATTAGGTTTAAGGTGAGGGTTAGGGAGAGGGTTAGGTTTAGAGATAGGGTTAGGCTTAGGGTTAGGGTTAGGGTTAGGGTGAGGATGAGGGTCAGGGTTAGGTTTAGGATTAGGGTTACATTTAGGGTAAGGGTGAGGGTTAGGGTGAGGGTGAGGGTTCAGGTGAGGGTGTAGATTAGGGTGTGGCTGAGTGTTAGGTTTAGGGTGAGTTGAGGGTTAGGGTGAGGGTGAGGGTTAGGGTTAGGGTGAGCGTTAGGGTGAGGGTTAGGTTTAGGGTTACAGTTCTGGTTAGTGTGAGGATTAGGGTTAGGGCTAGGGTTAGGGATATGGTGAAGGTAAGGTTTAGGGTGAGCTTTAGGGTCAGAGTGAGGGTTGAGTTTAGTGTTAGGTTTAGGATAAGGGTTAGGGTGAAGGTTAGGTTTAGGGTTAGGGTTAGCATGAGGGTGAGGGTTAGGGTTAGGGTTTGGGTGAGGCTTAGGGTTAGGGTGAGGGTGAGGGTTAGGGTTAGGGTTTGGGTGAGGGTTAGGGTTAGGGTGAGAGTTAGGGATAGGTTTAGGGTTAGGGTGAGGGTGAGAGTTAGGGTTAGGGTTAGAGTTATGGTGAGGGTGAGAGTGAGGGTTAGGGTGAGGGTTAGGGTTAGGTTAGGGTTAGGCTGAGGGTGAGTGTGAGGTTGAGGGTGACGGTTAGTGTTAGGGTTAAGTTTAGGGTTATGGTCAGGGCTAGGGGAAGGGTGAGGGTTAGGATTAGGGTGAGTGTTAGGGTTTGGCTTAGGGTAATGGTAAGGCTTATGATGAGGGTTAGGTTGAGGTTGAGGTTTAGGGTTAAGGTGAAAGTTAGGTTTAGCATTAGGGTTAGGGTGATGGTAAGGTTAGGGTGAGGTCTCCGGTTAGGGCTTGGGATAGGGTGAGGATTAGGCTTATGGTTAGGTTTAGGGTGAGGTTTAGGCTGAGGGGTAGTATTAGGGTTAGTGTGATGGTTAGGTTTACTGTTAGGGTTAGGATTAGCGTTAGGCTTAGTGTGAGGTCAGGGTTAGGGGGAGGGTTAGGGTTAGGGTGATGTTGATGGTGAGGGTGAGGGTTAGTTTTTGGCTGAGGGTTAAGTTTAAGTTTAGGGTGAGGTTTAGGGTTAGGGTGATGTTTAAGGTGAGGGTGAGGTTTAAGGTGAGTGTGAGTTTTACGGTGAGTGTGAGCGTTTGTGTGAGGGTGAGGGTTCAGGTGAGGTTGAGGTTAAGGGTATCTTTGAGGGTTAGGGCTAGAGTGAATTTTAGGCTGAAGGTGAGGGTGAGGGTGAGGGTTAGGACGAGGGTGAGGTTTAGGGTTAGCTTAAGGGTTAAGGTGAGAGTTAGGGGGAGGGGGAGGGGGAGGGGTAGGATGAGGGTTACTGTTAGGATTAGGGTTAGTTTTAGTTTTAGCCTGAGGGTGAGGGTGAGGGTGAGGGTCAGGGTGAGGGTAAGGTTTAGGATTAGGGTGAGGGCTAGGGTGAGTGTGAGGGTTAGGGTGAGGCTGAGGATGAGGGTTTCGGTTAGGTTAAGGTTAGGGTTAGGGTTAGGGTGAGGATAAGGGTGAGTTTGAGATTTAGTGTGAGGGTTAGGTTTGGGTGAGGCTTAGAGTTAGGATTACGGTGAGGGTTCGAGTTCGGCTTAGCGGTAGGTTTACTGTTAGGGTTAGTGTGAGGATAAGGGTTAGGGTGAGGGTTAGGGTGATGGTAAGGTTTAGTTTTAGCATTAGTGTTAATGTGAGGGTTGTTTGAGGGTGAGGGTGAGCATGAACGTGAGGGTTAGTGTTAGGATTAGGGTTGGGTTTAGTGTTAGGCTGAGGGTGAGTTTGAGGGTGAGGATGAGGTTGACTGTTAGGTTTAGGGTTAGGGTGAGGGCTAGGATGAGGGTGAGGGTTAGGGTGAGGGTGAGGATGAGTTTTTCGGTTAGGTAAGGGTTATGGTTAGGATTAGGTTGAGGATTAGGGTGAGGTTGAGTGTTGGGGTGAGGGTTAATGTTAGGGTGACGGTGAGGGTTAGGGTTAGGGTTCGGGTTCGGGTAAGGGTGATGTTTATGGTGAGCGTGAGTGTTAATTTGAGGGTTAGGCTGAGGGTTAGGGTTAGGGGTAGGGGTAGGGTTAGGGTGAGGGTAAGGTTTAGGATGATTGTGAGGGTGAGGGCTAGGGTTATGTTTAGTGTTAGGGAGTGGGTTAGGGTTAGTGTTAGGGTGAGGGTTAGTTTGAAGTTTAGGGTTAGGGTTAGGGTTTGGGTTAGGGTGAGGTTTAGGATGAGGGTAAGGGTTAAGGTGAGGGTTAGGTTGAGGGTGAGGGATATGGTTATGGTGAGGGTAAGGGATAGGGTGAGGGTTAGGGTAAGGGTGAGGGTTAGGGTTAGCATTAGGGTTAGAGTGAAGGTTAGAGTTAGGTTTCGGTTTAGGGTTAGAGTTAGGGATAGGATGAGAATTAGGGTTAGGGCTAGGTTTAGGGTGAGGGTTAGGCTGAGGGGTAGTGTTAGGGTTAGTGTGAAGGTTAGGTTTACAGTGAGGGTTAGGATTAGGGTTAGGGTAAGTGTGAGGGTAAGTGTTTGGGTGGGGGTTAGGGTTAGGGTGAGGGTGAGGATGGGAAGGTGGGTTAGTGTTAGGGTTACGGTGAGGGTGAGGGCTAGGGTTTGGGTGAGTGTGAGGGTTTGGATTAGGTAAGTGTTAGGGTTAGGGTGAGGATTAGGAAGAGTATGAGGTTGAGGTTTAGGGTTAGGGTTAGGGTTAGGGTGAGGGTTAGGGTTAGGGTTAGGGGGGAGTGTTTGGTTTAGGGTGATGTTTAGGGTTCGGTTTTGGGTTAGGGTGAGGGTAAGGGTTCCAGTGAGGATGAGGGTGAGGGTGAGGTTTAGGGTGTGGATGAGCATTAGGGTTAGCATGAGGGTTAGGTTGACCATGAGGTTTAAGGTAAGGGTGAGGTTTAGGGTTAGGTTTAGGCTGTGGGTTAGTGTTAGTGTTAGGGTTAGGGTTAGGGTGAGGGTTAGGGTTAGGGTTAGGGTGAGGGTTAGTGTGAGGGTAAATGTTAGGGTTAAGGTGAGGTTTAGGGTTAGGGTGAGGGTGAGGGTGAGGGTGGGCGTTTCAGGTAGGAAAAGGTTATCTTTACTGTTAGGGTGAGCATTAGGTTGGTGGTGAGGGTTAGGTTGAGGGTTAGGGTTAGGGTGAGGATTAGGGTTTGGGTTAGAGTGAGGGTTAGGGTTAGGGTGATGTTTAGGGTGAGGCTGAGGGGTAGGGTGGGGGTGAGTGTTCGAGTGAGGGTTTGTGTGAGGGTGAGGGTTAGGTTGTGGGTTATGGTTACGGTTAGGGTTAGGGTTAGAGTGAAGCTTAGGGTGAATGTGAGGGTTAGGGTTAGGGTTATGGTGAGGTTTAGGGTTAGGTTTCGGGTGAGGGTTAGTTTGAGGGGTAGGGGTAAGTTTAGGGTGAGAGTTAGGGTTAGTGTGAAGGTTAGGCTTAGGCTTAGGGTTAGGGTAATTTTGAGGATAAAGGTTAGGGTGAAGTTTAGGATGAGGGTGAGGGTTAGGGTTAGGGTTAGGGTTAGGTTTAGAATTAGGGTGGGGTTTAGGTTTAGGGTGATGTTTATGGTGAGGATATTGTGATGGTGAGTGTTAGGGTTAGGGTCAGGGTGAGGTTTAGGGTTAGGATTAGGGTTAGTTTTAGGGTTAGGCTGAGAGTGAGGGTGAGCGTGAGCGTGAGGGTTAGGGTTATTGTTAGGATGAGGGTTAGGGTTAGTGTGAGGGTGACTGTTAGGGTTAGGGTGAAGTTGACGGTGAGTGTTAGGATTAGGATTAGGATTATGGTGAGTTTTAGGGTTAGGGTTAGTGTTAGGGTGAGATTTAGGGTTAGGATTAGGGTTAGGGTTAGGTTTAGGGTAATTGTTAGGGTTAGGGTTAAGGTTAGGGTGAAGGTGAGGCTGAGGGTTAGAGTTAGGTTTATGGTTAGGGTTAGGGTGAGGGTGAGTGCTAGTGTGAGGCTTAGGATTAGGGTGAGGGTGAGGGTGAGGGTTTCGTTTAGGGAAGCTTTAGAGTTATTGTTAGGATGTTGATTAGGTTGAGTGTGAGGATTAATGTGAGGGTTAGGGTTAAGGCGGAGGTTAGTGTTAGAGTTAGGTTGAGGGTTAGGTTTAGGATGATGTTTAGGGTAAGGGTGAGGTTTAGGGTGAGTGTTAGGTTTCAGGTGAGGGTGAGGTTTAGTGTTAGGGTGAGGTTTAAGGTTAGGGTGAGGGTTAGAGTTAGGGTTACAATTAAGGTGAGCGTGAGAGTTAGGGTGAGGATTACTTTTAGGGTGAGGGATACAATTATGTTGAAAGTAAAGGCTGGGTAAAGGTTAGGGTGAGGTTGAGGGTTAGGGTTAGCATTATGGTTAAGGTGAGGGTGAGGGTTAGGGTGAGGATTCGGGTTTCGGTTAGGGATAGGGTGAGGATTAGTGTTAGGGTGAGGGTTAGGGTGAGGGTGAGGGTGAGTGTGAGGGTTTCGTTTAGGTAAGGGATAGGGTTAGGTTTAGGGTGAGGATAAGGTTGAGGTTTAGGGTTAGGGTGAGGGTTAGGGTTAGGGTTAGGCTGAGGGTTCGGGTTAGGGTTATGTTTAGGGTGAGAGTGAGCGTTAAGGGAGAGGTTAGGCTGAGTGTTAAGGTTAGCGTTAGGGTGAGGGTGAGAGTTAGGGTTAGGGTGAGGAACGTTAGCGTGAGGGTGAAGGTGAGGTTGAGGGTTACGGTTAGGGTAAGGGTTAGGTTTAGGTTGAAGATTAGGTTTAGGGTTAGGGTTATGGTCAGGGTAAGGTTGAGGTTTAGGGTTAGAGTTACGGTTAGGCAGAGAGTGAGGTTGAGGGTTAGGGTGAGGGCTAGGGGTAGGGTTACTGTTAGTGTGAGGTTTAGGGTGAGTATTATGTTTACGTAAGGGTTAGGGGTAGGGTGAGGATTAGGGTTGGGGTGAGGGTGAGGGTTCGAGTGAGGGTGAGTGTTAGGGTGTGGGAAGGATTTGGGTTAGTGTGAGGGTTAGCATTAGGTTTAGGGTGAGTGTGAGTGTGAGGGTTAGGGGTAGGTTTAGAGTTTGGTTGAGGGTTTGGATCAGGGTAAGGGTTAGTGTGAGGGTGAGGGTGAAGGTTTCTTTTAGGTAAAGGATAGGGTTATGGTGAGCATTAGGGCGAGGGTGAGGTTTAGGTTGAAGGTTAGGGTTAGGGTGAGGGTTAGGGTGAGGGATAGGGTGAGGATGAGAGTGAGGGTGAGGATCAGGGTTCGAGTAAAAGTGGGGGTAAGGGTGTGGTTGAGGATTAGGTTTAGGTTGAGTGCTAGCGTTAGGTTTAGGGTGAGTATGAGGGTGAGCGTCTGGGGTAGTGTTACCTTTAGGCTGAGGGTTAGGATTAGGGTTAGCGTTAGTGTGAGGGTTATGGTGAGGTTTAGGGTTACGGTTAGGCTGAGGGTGAGGGTTAATGTGAGGGTGAGGGTGAGGGTTAGGGATAGGGTTAGGGTTAGGTGAGTTTGAGGATGAGGCTTAGGGTTAGGATTGGGATTACGGTTAGGGTTAGGGTGAGGGTGAGGGTTCAGTGAGGGTGAGGCTTAGGGTTTGGGTGAGAGTTAGGGTTAGGGTGAGGATTAGGGTTAGGGTTAATGTAAGGGTTATGTTGAGGTGAAGGGTAATTGTGAGGTTTAGTGTGAGGATGAGGGTTAGTGTTAGGGTGAGGGTTAGGGTGAGAGTTAGGGTGAGGTTTAGTGTTGGGGTTAGGGTTAGGGTGAGGGTGAGGTATGGGGTGAGGTTTAGGGTTAGGGTTAGGGTTAGGGATAGTGTTAGGGTGAGAGTGAGGGTGAGGGTGAGTGTTAGGGTTAGGTTTAAGGTTAGAATTAGGGTGAGGGTGATGGTTAGGATTAGGGTTAGGATTAGAGTTAGGTTGAGGGTGAGGGTTAGGGTTAGGGTGAGTGTTAGGGTTAGTGTTACGGATAGGGTGAGGGTTAGCGTTACGGTTAGGGTTAGGATGAGCATTAGGCTGAGTGTTAGTTTTAGGGTTAGTGTGAGCATTAGGGTTAGTTTTAGGGTTAAGACGAGGTTTAGGGTTAGTTTAGGGTTAGGATAAGGAATAGGCTGAGGGTTAGGGTTAGGGTTCGTGTGAGGGTTAGGTTTAGGGTTATGGTTATGTTTAGGGTGAGGGTAAAGTTAGGGTGAGAGTTAGGGTTAGGGTTATGGTGAGGGTTAGGGTTAGGTTTATGGTTAGGATTAGGGTGAAGGTTAGGGTGAGGCTTAGGTTTAGGGTTAGTGTTAGGGTGACGTTAAGGTGTGGGTAAGGTTTAGGGTGAGGGTTAGGGTGAGGGTGAGGGTTAGGGTTAGGGTGAGGGTAAGGGTTAGGTTGAGTGTTAGGGTGATGGTGAGGGTTATGTTTAGCATTAGTGTAAGGGTGAGTGTGAGGCTTAGGGTGAGGGTTAGATTTAAAGTTAGGGATAGGGTGAGGATTAGGGTTAGGGTTAGGTTTAGGGTGAGGGTTAGGCTGAGGGGTAGAGTTACTTTTAGAATGAGGTTTAGGTTTAGTGTGAGGTTTACGGTTAGGGTTAGTGTTAGGGTGAGGGTAAGTTTTAGGGTTAGGGTGAGGGTTAGGTTGAGGTTGTGGGTGACGGTTAGGGTTAGAGTGAGGGCTAGGTTTCGGTTTAGGGTTAGGGTTCGGGTTAGGGTTCGGGTAAGGGTTAGGGTTCGGGTTAGGGTTAGGTTGAGGGTGAGGGTTCGGGTTCGGGTTAGGGTGTGGGTGACGGTTAGGGTTAGGGTGAGGGCTATGTTTCGGTTAAGGGTTAGGGTTCGGGTTAGGGTGAAGGTAAGGGCTAGGGTTAGGGTGATGCTGATGGTGAGCATTAGATTTAGGGTTATGGTTAGGGTGAGGTTGAGGGTTAGGGTTAGGGTTATTGTGAGGGTGAGGGCTGAGGTGAGGGTGAGGGTTAATGTGAGGTTGTGGGTGATGGTAAGGATTAGGAATAGGGTTAGGGTTAGGGTTAGGCTGAGGGTGAGGGTGAGGGTGAGGCTTAGTGATAGTGTTAGGCTTAGGGTGAGTGTTACGTTTACTGTGAGGGTTATGGTTAATGTTAGGTTTAGGATTAGTTTGAGGGTGAGGTTTAGGGTGAGGTTTAGGGTGAGGGTGGGGGTGAGGGTTAGGGTTAGGGTTAGGATTAGAGTGAGGGCTAGGGTGAGCGTGAGGGTTAGTGTGAGGATTAGGGTGAGGTTTTCTTTTAGGTAAGGGATATGGTAATAGTGAGGATATAGGGCGAGTGTGAGATTTAGGTTGAGGGTTAGAGTTAGGGTGAGGGAGAGGGTGAGGATTAGGGTGAGGGTTAGGGTGAGGGTGAGGGTTAGTGTTAGGGTTAGGGTTAGAGTCAGGGTGAGCGTTAGGGTAAGTGTGAGTGTTTGGGTGAGTGGGAGTGGGAGTGTGAGGATTAGGGTTAGGGTTAGGGTGAGAGTTAGGCTGAGGGTGTGGGTGAGGGTTAGGTTTAGGATTAGGGTTAGGGTTTGGGTTAGGCTTAGGGTGAGGCTTCAGGTTCGGGTTCGGATTAGGGTTAAGTTTAGGGTGAGGGTTCGGGGTTGGGTTAGGGTTAGGGTTAGGATCAGTGTTAGGCTGAGGTTTAGTATTAGGGTTAGGGTGAGGGTTAGGGTTAGTGTGAGGATTAGGGTTCCGGTTAGGGTTAGTGTGATGGTTAGGTTGAGGGTGAGGGTGTGGTTTTTGTTTAGGTAAGGTTTAGGGTTAGGTTAGGATGAGGATTAGGTTGAGGGTGAGGATTAAGTGAGGGTTTGGGTTAGGGTGATGTTTAGGGTTTGGGTGAAACTTCGAGTGAGGGGGAGGGTTAGGGTTAGTGTTAGCATGAGAGTTAGGGTTAGGGTGAGGGTTATGTTGAGGGTGAGGGTGAGGTTGAGTGTTAGGGTGAGGGTTTGGTTTAGGATTAGGTTTACTGAGAGATTTAGGGTGAGGGTGAGTGTAAGTGTTAAGTTTAGGGTTAGGGTGATGTTGAGTGTTAGGGTTAGGGTTAGGGATTGGCTTAGGGTGAGGATTAGGGTTAGTGTGAGGGTTAGGGCTTGGGTTAGTGTTAGGCTGAGGGTCAGGGTGAGGGTGAGGGTTAGGGTGAGAGTGAGGCTGAGGGTGAGGGTGTGTGTGAAGGTTAGGTTTAGCGTGAGGGTTAGAGTGAGGCTGAGGGTTAGGGTTAGGGTTAGGTCGAAGTTGTGGTTTAGGGTTAGGATTAGGATAAGGGTGAGTGTTAGGGTGAGGAGTAGCTTTAGGGTGAGGGTGAGGGTTAGGTTTAGGGTGAGGGTTAGGTTTAGTGTGAGGGTTAGGTTAGGATTAGAGTTAGGTTTAGTGTGAGGATAACAGGGTGATGGTTAGAGTTAGTGTGCAGATTTGGGTGAGGTTTAGGGTGAGGGTGATAGTTCGGGTGAGGGTGCAGGTGAGGATTAATATTAAGGTTAGGGTTATAGTTAGGGTGAGGGTGTGGGTGAAGGTTAGTTTTAGGATTAGGGTTACGGTTTGGCTGAGGGTGAGAGTGAGGGTTAGGGTTAGGGTGAGTGTTAGGTTTAAGGTTAGGGTTAGGGTTAGGGTGAGGGTAATGTTTAGGGTTTGGTTTAGGATGAGGTTCAAGCTGTGGGGTAGGGTCAGGTTTAGGGTGAGGGTTAGGGTTAGTGTGAGGTTTAGGGTTAGGGTTAGGGTAAGGGTTAGGGTTAGGGTAAGGGTAAGGGTTAGGTTGAGTGTTAGGGTTCATGTGAGGTTTAGGGTTAGGGTTAGGGTAAGGGTTAGTTTTAGGGTTAGGGTGAGGTGAGTGTGAGGGCAAGGGTGTGTGTGAGGGTTAGGGTTAGGGTTAGGGATAGGGTGAGGATTAGGTTTAATATGAGGGTTAGGTTTCAGGTTAGGATTAGGGTTAGGGTGAGGGTTATTGTGAGGGTGAGGGTTAGGGTGATGTTGAAGTTTCAGGTGAGGATGTGGGTTAGGGTTTGTGTGAGGGTTAGTGTTAGTGTGAGGGTTAGGGTTATGGGTAGGGTTACGGTGAGGGTAAGGGTTAGGATTAGGTTGAGGCTAGGCTGAGGGTTTGGATTAGGGTTAGGTTTAGGGTGAAGGTTAGGGTTCGTGTGAGAGTTCGGTTTAGGGTTAGGGTTAGGGTTAGGGTGAGGATAAGGATAGGGGGAGGGTTAGGGGGAGGGGGAGGTTTTATGTTAGTGTTAGGGTTAGGTTTAGGGTGAGGGTGAGGGTGAAGTTTAGGTTTAGGGTGAGGGTTAGGATTATAGTGAGGGTTAGTGTTAGAGTTAGGGTTAGGGTGATTGTTATGGTGAGGGTGAGGGTTAGGGTTAGTGTTAGGGTTAGTATTAGGGTGAGGGTGAGGGTGAAGGTTAGGGTTAGGGTGAGGGTTAGGATTAGGGTGAGGGTTTAGTTTAGTTTTGGGTTAGGGTTAGGTTAGGATGCGGATTAGGGTGAGGATGAGGGTTAAGGTTTGTGTTTGGGATAGGGTGATGTTTAGGGTAAGGGTGGAGGTTCGAGTGAGGGGGAAGGTTAGGATTAGGGTTAGCGTCAGGGTTAGTTTAGGGTTAGGGTTAGGGTGAGGGTGAAGGTGAAAGTTAGAGTGAGTGTGATGTGAGGGTGAGTGTGAGGATTAGGGTTAGGGTTTGGGTTAGGGTTAGGGTTAGGGATAGGGTGAGTGTGAGCGTTAGGGTGAGGGTGAGGGTTTGGGTGAGGGTGTGGCTGAGGGGTAGGTTTAGGATTAGGGTTAAGTTTAGGGCTAGGCTAAGGGTGGTGTGAAGGTGAGGGTGAGGGTTAGCGTTAGGGTGAGGTTGAGGGTGAGGGTTAGGGTTAGGGTTAGGTTTAGGATGAGGGTTAGGCTGTGGAGTAGGGTTAGGGTTAGTGTGAGGGTTAGGGTAGTGTTAGTTTTAGGGTTAGGGTTAGGATTAGGTAAGGGTTAGAATGAGGGTTAAGTTGAGGGTGAGATTTAGGGTTAGGAATAGGGTTAGAGTTTGGTTAAGGTGAGGGCTAGGGTGAGTGTGAGTCTTAGGGTTAGGGTTACGGATAGGGTGAGGATTAGGTTTAGGGTTAGGGTGAGGTTGAGGGATAGGGTGAGGGTTTGGGTTAAGGTTAATGATAGGGTGAGGATTTGGGTTAGGTTTAGGTTAAGGGTGAGGGTTAGGCTGAGGGATAGGGGTAGGGTTAGGTGAGGGTTAGGTTTAGTGTGAGTGTTAGTGTTAAGGTTAGGGTGACAGTTAGGTTTAGCGTGAGATTTAGGGTGAGAGTGAGTTTTAGGGTTAGCATTATGTTTAGGTTTAGGGTTAGGATGAGTGCTGGGTTAGGTGTAGGGTTAGAGTTAGGGTGAGGGTGAGGGTTAGAGTTAGGGTTAGTTTTAGGGTTAGGGTTAGGCTGAGGGCTAGGATGAGGATGAGGGTTAGGGAGAAGGTGAGGTTTGTGTTTAGGTAAGGGTTAGGTTTAGGTTTAGGGTGAGGATTAGGGTGAGGGTGAGCTGTAGGATTAGCATTTGGGATAGGGGGATCGTTAGGTTGAGGTTTAGTGTGAGTGTTAGGGTGAGGACGAGGGTTAGGGTGATGTTGAAGGTTAGGGTGTGGGCGAGGGTCAGGGTTAGAGTGAGGTTTAGGGTTAGGGTTACGGTTAAGGTTATGTTGCGGGTAAAGTTTACTGTGAGGTTTAGGGTGAAGGTGAGATTTAGGGTTAGCATTAGGGTTAGGATGAGGGTTTAAGTGAGAGTTAGGGTTAGGGTGAGGGTGAGGGTGAGAATTAGTGCTAGGATTAGGGTTAGGTTTAGGGGTATTGTGAGGGTGAGGGTTAGGGTTAGTGTTAGTATGAGGGTTAGGTTTAGGGTGAGGGTTAGGTTTAGGGTGAGGGGTAGGGTTAGGGTAAATTTTCGGGTGAGGGTTAGGGTTAGGGTTAGGGTTACGGTGAGGGTCAGGGTGAGGGTTAGGGTTAGGATGAAGGTTAGGATTAGGGTGAGGGTTAGGGATAGTGTTAGGGTGAGAGTTAGGGTTAGTGTGATGTTTATTGTGAGGGTGAAAGTTAGGGTGAGGGTGATAGTTCGTGTTAGGTTTCGGGTTCGGGTGAAGGTTAGGGTGTGGTTGAGGGTTAGGCTTAGGGTGAGTTTTAGGGTGTGGGTGAGGTTTAGGTTTAGGTTTAGGGTAAGGGTGAGCGTTAGGGATTGGTTTAGGGTTAGTGTGAGAGTTAGCTTGAGGTGTCGGGATTGGGTTAGGGTGAGGGTTAGTGTTAGGGTTAGAGTTAGTGTGAGGATAAGGGTTAGGGTGAGGTTTAGGGTGAGGTTGAGGGATATGGTTAGGTTTAGGATGAGGTTGAGGGTGAGTTTTAGGATTAGGAATAGGTTTAGGGTTAGGGTTAGGGTTATGCTGAGGTTGAGGGTCAGGGTGAGGCTGTAGTTTAGGGTTAGGGTTAGGGTTAGGTTTAGGTTTAGGGTGAGGCTTACGGTTAATGTGAGGGTTATGTTTAGGGTTAGGGTTAGGGTTAGGGAGAGCGTAAGGGTTAGGTTTAGGTTTAGGGTGAGGCGTAGAGTTTGGGTGATGTTTAGGGTGATGGTGAGGATGAGGGTTCAGGTCAGGGTGAGGGTTCGGATGTGGGAGAGGGTAAGGGTGACAGTGAGGGTTAGGGTGAGTGTTGGGGTTAGGTTTAGAGTTAGGGTTAGGGTGCTCATTAGGGTTACAGTTAGAGTGAGGTTTAGGGATAGGGTTAGGGTGAGGGTTAGGGTTAGTTTGAGGGTTAGGGTTAGAGTTAGGGTTAGTGTGAGGATAAGGTTTAAGGTGAGGTTTAGGATGAGGGTGAGGTTTAGGGTTAGCCTTAGGTTTGGGGTAAGGTTTAGGGTTAGGGTTAGCATTAGGGTGAGTTTTAGGGTTAGTGTTAGAGTGAGGGTTAGGGTTAGGGTGAGGTTTAGGGTGAGGTTGAGTGTTAGTGTGAGGGTGAGGGTGAGTCTGAGGTTTGAGATGTGGGGGAGGGTGAGGGTGAGGCTTAGGGTTAGGGTTAGGGTGAAGGTGAGGGTGAGGTTTAAGTTAGGATTAGGGTTAGGGTTAGGGTTAGGCTAAGGGTGAGGGTGAAAGTGAAGGGTGAGGTTTAGTGTTAGGGTTAGGGTGAGGGTTTGTGTTAGTGTGAGGGTTAGTGTGATGGTGGGGGTCAGGGTGAGGATGAGGGTTAGGGTTAGTATTAGGGTTAGGGTGAGTTTTAGGGTTAGGGTTATGGTTAGGTTTAGGGTAAGGTTTGGGTGAGTGTGAAGCTTAGATTTAGCGTTAGGGTTATGGGTAGAGTGAGGTTGGGGTTGAGGTTTAGGTTTAGGATTAGGGTTAGGTTTATGGTAAGGTTGAGGGGGAAATTTAGGTTGAGGGTGAGGGTTAGGGTTAGGGTTAGGTTTAGGGTGAGGGCTAGGATGAGGGTGAGGGTTAGGGTAAGGGTTAGGGTGAGGATTTCAGTTATGTAAGGGATAGGGTTAGGGTGAGGATTCCGGTGATGGTGAGGGTTAAGCTGAGTTTAGGTTTAGGTTGAATCATAGGGTTAGGGTTAGGGTGAGGTTTAGGGTTAGTGTGATGTTTAGGGTTAGGGTGAGGGTAAGGGTGAGGGTTAGGATTAAGAATAAAGTTAGGGTTAGGGTTAGGCTGAAGGTGAGTTTCAGAGTGAGGGTGAAGGTTAGGTTTAGGTTTAGGATTAGTGTTAGGGAGAGTGTTGGGGTGAGGGTGTGTGTTTGGCTGAGGGTGAGGTTTAGGTTGTGGGTGAGCGTTATGGTGAGGGTGAGGATTAGGGTTCGGGTTGGGGTTAAGGTTATGTTGAGGGTAAGGGTTAGGGTGAGGTTTAGTGTGAGGACGTGGGTTAGGGTTAGTATTAGGGCTCGGGTGAGGGTTAGGGTGAGGTTTATGGTTAGGGTTAGGTTTAGGGTGAGGGTGAGGTATAGGGTGAGAGTTAGGGTTAGAGTGAGGGTTAGGGTTAGGGTGAGGGTGAGGGTGAGTGTTAGGGTTAGGTTTAGTGTTGGAGTTAGGGTTAGGCTGAGGGTGATGGGGATGGTGAGGGTGAGGGTTAGTGTTAGGATACGGGTTAGGGTTAGGGTTAGGGTGAGGGTTAGTGTTAGGGTTATTGTTAGGATAAGGGTTAGGCTGACGGTTCCGGTTAGAATTAGTGTGAGAGTTAGGGTTAGGGTCAGGGTTAAGTTCAGGTTTAGGGTTAGGATAAGGGTTAAGCTGAGCGTTATGGTTAGGATTAGTGTGAGGGTTAGGTTTAGTGTTAGGTTAAGGGGTAGGGTGAGGGTTAAGGTTAGGGTGAGGGTTAGGGTGAGGGTGAGTGTTAGGGTTGGGCTGAGGATTAGGGTGAATGTTGGTTTATTGTTAGGGTTAGGGTCAGGGTTAGGGTGTGGGTAAGTGTTAGGGTGAGGGATTGGTTGAGGTTGAGGGTTAGGGTTAGTGTGAGTGTAAGGGTTATGGTGAGGAATAGGGTGAGGGTGAGGGTTCAGTTTAGCATTAGGGTTAGGGTGAGGGTGAGGGTTATGGTGAGTGTTTGTGTTAAGTTTAAGGACATGGTGAGGATTAGGGTTATGGTTTGGTTTAGCGTGAGGGTTAGGCTGAGGGGTAGGGTTAGAGATAGTGTTTGGGTTAGGTTTAGTGTGAGGGTTAGGGTTAGGGTTAAGGTGACAGAAAGGGTTAGGGTGAGGGTTAGGGTGAGTGTAAGGTTTAGGGTTAGAATTACGGTTAGGGTTAATGTTAGGATGAGGGTTGGGTTAGGTTGAAGTTTAGGGTGAGGGTGAGGCTGAGGGTTAGGATTAGGGTTAGGGTGAGGGTTAGTGTTAGGGTGAGGGCTAGGGTGAGGGTGAGGGTTAGGGTGAGGTTGAGGGTGAAGGTTAGGTTTTTGGTTAGGTATAGGTTACGGTTACGATTATGGTGAGAACTAGGGTGAGGGTGTGGGTTAGGTTTAGGGTTAGGGTTAGGGTGAGGGTGAGGGTTAGGGTTAGGGTTAGTTTGAGGGTTAGGGTTATGGTGAGGTTAGGGTTAGGGTGAGGGTTAGGGTTAGGGTTAGTTTGAGGGTTATGGTTAGGGTGATGTTTAATGTGAGGGTGAGGGTTAGGGTGAGGGTGAGTGTTCGAGTGAGAGTTAGGTTTAGGTTTAGGGTTACGGATAAGGTTAGGTTGAGTGTAAGTGTTAGGATGAAGGCTAAGGTGAGTGTGAAGGTTATGGTTAAGGTGAGGGGTAGGGTTTGGGTTAGGGTTAGGGTGAGGGTGAGGGTTAGGGTTAGGGTTAGGTTTTGGACGAGGGTTAGGCTGAGGGTTAGGGTTAGGTTAGGGTGAGGGTTAGGGTTAGGGTTAGGGTGAGGGTGAGGGTTAGGCTGAGGGTTATGTTTAGGGTTAGTGTGAGTGTTAGGTTTAGGGTTCGGGTTTGGGTTAGGTTGAGGGTAAAGTTTAGGGTGAGGGTTAGGGTGAGGGTGATGGTTAGGATTTGGGTGATTATTAGGGTGAGGGTTAGGTTTAGGGTTATGGGTAGAGTTAGGTTGAGGGTTAGGGTGAGGGTTAGGTTTAGGGTTATCATTAGGGTGAGGTTTAGGGTGTGGGTAAGTGTTAGGGTGAGGGTTACGATGAGGGTGATTGTTTGGGTTAAGGTTAGGGATAGGGTGCGGATTAGGTTTAGTGTTAGGTTTATGGTGAGGGTTAGGTTGAGGGGTACAGTTAGGATTAGTTTGAGTTTAGGTTTAGTGTGAGGTTTAGGGTTAGGGTTATTGTGAGGGTTAGGTTTACTCTGAGGGTTAGGGTTAGGGTTAGGTTGAGGGTAAGTGTTAGGGTGAGGGTTAGGCTGAGGGTGAGTTTTAGGGTTAGCATTAGGTTTAGGGTTATGGTAAGGATGAGGGTTAAGGTGAGGGTGAGTTTGAGGTAGAGGGTGAGGATGAGTGTTAGGTTTAGGTTTAGTTTGAGGGTTAGTGTTAGGGTGAGGGTTAGGTTTAGGGTGAGTGTTAGGGTTAGGGCAAGGGTTAGGGTGAGGGTTAGGATTGGGGTTGGGTTAGGGTTAGCGTCAGGGTGAGGGTTAGGGTTAGGTTGAGGCTTAGGTTTAGTGTTAATGTTAGGTTGAGAGTTAGGGTTAGGGTGATGTTTATTGTGATGGTGAGGGTTAGGGTGAGGGTGAGTGTTGGTGTGAGGGTGAGGGTTCAGCTGAGTGTGAGGGTTAGGGTGTGGTGGAGTTTTAGGGTGAGGATGAGGGTTAGGGTGACGGTGAGGGTTAGGGTGATGATGAGGGTTAGGGTGAGGGTGAGGGTAAGGGTTAGGGTTAGGGTGAGTGGGAGGGTTAGGGTTAGTGTTAGGTTTAGGGTTAGGATAAGGGTTAGGCTGAGGGTTAGGTTTAGGGTTAGTGTGAGTGTTAGGTTCAGGGTTAGGGTTTGGGTTAGGTTGAGGGTAAAGGTTAGTATGAGGGTTAGGGTGAGCGTGAGGGTTAGGGTTAGGGTGAGGGTTAAGATGAGTGTTAGGTTTAGGGTTATGGTTAGGCTTAGGGTGAGTGTTAGTGTGAGGATTAGGTTTCGGGTTAGGGTTAGGGTGAGGTATATGGTGTGGGTAAGTGTTAGTGTGAGCGTTAGTGTGAGGATGAGGGTTAGGGTAAGGTTGAGGGTAAGGGTTAGGGTGAGGTTTAGGGTGAGGGTGAGGGTTAGGGTTAGGATTAGAGTTAGAGTTAGGGTTAGGCTGAGGGTGAGGGTGAATGTGAAGGTGAGGGTTAGGGTTAGGGTGATGGTTAGCGTTAGTGTGAGGGTTAGTGTGATGTTGAGGGTCAGGGTGAGAGTGAGGGTTAGAATCAGGGTGAGTGTGAGGGTGAAGTTTAGGGTTAGGATTAGGTTCAGTTTGAGTTTTAGGGTTAGGATTAGGTATAGAGTTATGGTTATTGTTAGGGTTAGGGTTAGGTTTAGGGGGAGGGTAGGGGGAGGGTTTCGGTTAGGTAAAGGTTAGGTTTAGGTTGAGGATTAGGGGGAGGGGGAGGGTTAAGCTGAGGTTAGGTTTAGGGTGAGGGTTAGGGTAAGGGTTAGGGTGATGTTTAGGGTGAGGGTGAGGGTTAGGGTGTGGGTGAGGGTTAGGGTGAGGGTTAGGGTTAGGGTTAGTGTAAGGGCGAGGGTCAGGGTGAGTGTTAGGGTTAGGGTGAGTTTTAGAGTTAGGGTGAGGTTTAGGATTAGCGTTAGGTTGAGGGTTAGGATTAGGGTGATATTTATTTTGAGGGTGAGTGTTAGGGTTAGGATGATTGTTCGGGTGAGTTTGAGGGTTAGGATGAGGTTGAGGGTTAAGTGTTAGAGTTAGGGTTAGGGTGAGGGGTTAGGGTTATTTTTAGGGTGATGGTAAGTTTTAGGGTGAGGGTGAGGGTGAGAGTGACGTTTAGCGTGTGGGTGAAGATTAGGGTTAGTGTGAGTGTTAGGTTTAGGGTTAGGGTTAGGGTTATGGTGAGGGTAAGGGTTAGGGTTAGGGTGAGGGTTTCAGTAAGGGTGAGGGTGAGTGTAAGTGTTAGGGTGAGAGTTAGAGTGAGGGTGAGGTTTAGGTTCTTGTTAGCGTTTGGATTATGGTGAGGGTGAAAGAGAGGGTTAGTTGTTAGGGTTAGGGTTAGGGTTAGGATTAGGGTGCCGGTGAGGGGGCGGGGTAGTGTTAGGGTTTGTGTAAGTTTGAGGGTAAGTGTTAGGGTGGAGGTTT
Organism: Dipodomys merriami; assembly: GCF_024711535.1. NCBI lineage: Eukaryota > Metazoa > Chordata > Mammalia > Rodentia > Heteromyidae > Dipodomys > Dipodomys merriami. Next base: position 3,867,049 of record NW_027205937.1, on the reverse strand, counting down.
GGGTGATGGTGAGGGTTAGCTTTAGGGTTATGTTTAGGGTTAGGTTTAGGCTGAGTGGGAGTGGGAGGGGGAAGTTGAGGGTAAGGGTTAGTTTTAGGGTTAGGGTGAGGGCTAGGTTGAGTGTGAGGGTTAGTGTGAGGTTGGGGATGAGGGTTTCAATTACCTTAGGGTTAGGGTTATGGTGAAGTTTAGGTTGAGGGTGAGGGTAAAGCTGAGGTTAGGGTTAGGGTGAGGGTTAGTGTTAGGCTTAGGGTGAGGGTTAGGATTAGGGTGAGGGTGAGCATTCTGTGAGGGTGAGGTTGAGGGTGAGGCTGAGGGTTAGTGTTAGGGTTAGGTTTAGGTTGAGGGTGAATGAGAGGGTTAGTATTAGGAATAGGGTTAGCGATAGTGTTAGGCTGAGGGTTAGGGATAGGGTGAGGTTAAGGGTGAGGGAGAGGGTTAGGGTTAGGGATAGGTTTAGGCTGATGGCTAGGGTGAGGGAGAGGGTTAGTGTGGGGGTTACGGTGATGGATTCTTTTAGCTAAGGGTTAGGGTTATGGTGAGGATTAGCGTGAGATTGAGGGTTAGGTTGAGGGTTACGGTTAGGGTGATGGTTAGGGTTAGGTCTAGGGTAAGGCTTAGGGCTTCAGTGATGTTTAGGGTGAGGCAGAGGGTTAGGGTGAGGATGAGTGTTCGGAGAAAGGTGAGGGTTCGGGTGAGGGAGAGGGTTAGGGTGTGGGTGAGGATTAGGGTTAGGGTGAGGGTTAGTGTTAGGGTTAGGTTAGTGGGAGGGTGAGGGTTAGGGATAGGGTTAGCATTAGGTTGAGCGTTAGGGTTAGGGATGGTGTTAGGGTGAGGGTTAGTGTGTGGGTGTGGGTTATTGTGAGGGTGTGGGTGACGGTTAAAGTTAGGTTTAAGGTTAGGGTCAGGGTTAGGTTGAGTGTTACGTTGAGGATGAGGGTTTGGGTGAGGGTGAGGTTGAGGGTGTGGGTGAATGTTAGAATTAGGGTGAGAAATAGGGTTAGGGTTAGGGTTAGGGTTATGGTGAAGGTAAGGGTTAGGGTGAGGTATAGTGTGAGGATGAAGGTTGGGGTTAGTGTTAGCATTAGGGTGAGGTTTAGGGTGAGGCTTAGGGTTAGATTTAGGTTTAGGGTGAGGTTGAGGTATAGGGTGAGGGTTAGCGCTATGGTGAGGGTTAGGGTGAGGTGAGGGTGAGTGTTAGGTTTAGAGTTAGGGTGAGGTTGAGGGTTAGGAATAGGGTAAGGATTAGGGTTAGGATGAGGGTGAGGGTGACATTAAGGGTTAGGGTTAGGGTTAGGGTGAGGGTTAGGTTTAGGGTTAGGTTTAGGGTGAGCGTGAGGGTGGGGGTTAGGGTTAGGTTTAGAGGTAGGGTGAGGGTTAGGCTGAGGCTTAGGGTTAGGGTTAGTGTGAGGGTTAGGTTTAGGCTTAGGGTTTGGATTACAGTGAGGGTTAGGGTTATTTTTAGTGTTAGGATAAGGGTTAGGCGGCGGGTTAGGGTTAGGGTTAGTGGAACTGTTAGTTTTAGGGTTAGGGTTTGGGTTAAGTTGTGGGTAAAGTTTAGGGTGAGGGTTAGGGTGAGTGTGAGGGTTAGGGTTAGGGTGAGGATTAGGCTGAGGGTTAGGGTTAGATTATGTTTAGGGTAAGGGTGAGGGTTAGGGTGAGGGTTAGGTTTAGGGTTAGGCTTAGGGTGAGGTTTAGATTGTATGTAAGGGTTAGGGTGAGGGTTAGCATAAGGGTGAGGTTTGGGTTTCGGGTGAGGGTAAGGGTTAGGGTGAGGGTGAGGGTGAGGGTGAAGGTTAGGGTTAGCATGAGGGTTAGGGTGAGGGTGAGGGTTAGGGTTAAGTTTAGGGATAGGGTGAGGATTAGATTTAGAGTTAGATTTAGGGTGAGGGTTAGGCTGAGTGGGAGGTATAGGGTTAGGTTTAGTGTTAGGTTTAGTGTGAGGGTTAGAGTTAGGGTTAGGGTGAGGGTAAGGTTTAGGGTGAGTGTTAGTGTGAGGGTGAGTTTTAGGGTTAGCATTAGGTTTACTGTTAGGGTTAGGATGAGGGTTAGGGTTAGTGTGAGGGTGAGGGTGAGGTTGATGGTGAGGCTTAATGTTAGGGTTAGTGTGACGGTTACTGTTATGCTGAGGGTTACGTTTAGGGTGAGGTTTAGGTTTAGTGTAAGGGTTTGGTTTAGGGTTAGGGTTAGGTTGAGGGTCAGGTTTAGGTTGAGGTTTAGGGTTACGGTGAGGGTTAGGGATAGGGTTAGGTTGAGGGTAAGTGTTAGGATGAAGGTTAGGGTGAGTGTGAGGGTTAGGTTTAGGATGAGGGTTAGGGTTAGGGTTAGGTTTAGGGAGAGTGTGAGGGTTATGGTGAGATTTAGGGTGAGGGGGATTGTTAGGTTTAGGGTGAGGGTAAGGGTTAGGGTGAGGGTTAGGCTAAGGGTGAGAGTTAGGGTTAGCATTAAAGTTAGGGTGAGGGTGAGGGATAGGGTGAGGTTTAGGTTTAGGGTTAGCGATAGTGTGAGGATTAGGGTTAGTGTGAGTGTTAGGGTTAGGTTATGGTTAGGATTAGTGTGAGGATAAGGGTTATGGTGGGGGTTAGGGTGAGGGTGAGGTGTAGGTTTAGCGTTAGTGATAGGGTGACATTAGGGTGAGGGTTAGGGTTAGGTTTAGGGTGAGGGTTAGGGTTCTGTTTAGGATGAGGTTTAGGGTTAGGGTGATGTTTATGGTGAGGGTGAGTGTTGGGTTGAGGGTGAGGGTGTGGGTTAGGTTTTGGGTTAGGGTTAGTGTTAGGGTGAGGTATTGGGTTAGGATTAGGCTTAATGTGAGCGTTAGTGTTAGTGTTAAGGTGAGGGTTAGGGTGAGGATAAGGGTTAGGGTGAGGGTTAGGGTGAGGGTGAGGAGTAGTATTAGCATTAGGGATAGGGTGAGTGTTAAGGTGAGGGTTAGGTTTAGGTTGAGGGTGAGGGTTAGGTTAAGGGTTAGGTTTAGGATTAGGCTTAGGGTGAGGGTGAAGGTGAGTGTTAAGTTTATGATAAGGGTTAGGGTTAGAGTTAGTGTGAGTGTTAGGGTGAGGATGAGGGTTCGGGTGATGGTGAGGGTTAGGTTGTGGGGGAGTGTTAGGTTTACGGTGAGGCTTAGGGTTGGGTTACGGTTTGGGTTATGGTGAGGGTAAGGGTCAGTGTGAGGATTAGGGTGAAGGTGAGGGTTAGGGTTATGTTAGGGTTAGGGTTAAGTTTAGGGTTATGGTGAGGGTAAGGGTTAGGGTTAGGTTTAGTGTGAAGGTTAGGGTTAGGGTAGGGTTAGGGTGAGAGTTAGGGTTAGGGTTAGGGTGAGGGTGAGGGTCAGGGTGAGGGTTAGGTTTAGGTAGTGGGTTAGGTTTAGGCTGAGGGGTAGGGTTAGGGTGATGTTTATTGTGAAGGTGAAGTTTAGGGTGAGGGTGACTGTTAGGGTGAGGATGAAGGTTCGTTTGAGGGTTAGGGTTTGGGTGATGTTTAGGGTGAGGTTTAGGGTTAGGGTAAGTTTTAGGCTTCGGGTGAGTGTGAGGGTTAGGGTGTGGGTGAGGGTTTGGGTTAGGTTGAGTGTTAGGGTGACGGTGAGGTTTGGGGTGAGGGTGAGGGTTATGGTTAGGTTTAGGGTGAGGGATAAGGTGAGGGTGAGGGTTAGCTTGAGGGTGAGGGTGAGGGTGAGGTCTTCGTTTAGGTAAGGGTTAGGGTTAGAGTTAGGGTGAGGATTAGGGGAGAGTAAGGTGTAGGTTGAGGGGTAGGGTTAGGGTGAGGATTAGCGTTAGGGTTAGAGTGAGGATTAGCGTTAGTTTGATGTTTAGTATGAGGGTGAGAGTTACTATTAGGGTTAGTGTTAGGGAAAGGGTTAGGGTTAGGGTTAGGGTTAGGGTGAGGTTTAGGGTGAGCGGTAGGTTTACGGTAAGGGTGAGGTTTAGGGTTATTGTGAGGGGAAGGGTTAGGGTTAGAGTTATTGTTAGTGTGAGAATAAGTGTTACGGTGAGACTTAGGTTGAGTGTGAGTGTTAGGTTTATCATTGGGACTAAGGTGAGGGTTAGGGTGAGGGTTAGGATTAGGGTTAGGGTTTGGGTTAGGGTGAGGGTTAGGGTGAGGGTGAGGGTGAGTGTTAGGGTTAGGTTTAGTGTTGGAGTTAGGGTTAGGCTGGGGGTGATGGGGATGGTGAGGGTGAGGGTTAGGGTTAGGATACGGGTTAGGGTTAGGTTTAGTGTGAGGGTTAGGTTTAGTGTTAGGTTAAGGGGTAGGGTGAGGGTTAAGGTTAGGGTGAGTGTTAGGGTGAGGGTGAGTGTTAGGGTTGGGCTGAGGATTAGGGTGAATGTTGTTTTATTGTTAGGGTTAGGGTCAGGGTTAGGGTGTGGGTAAGTGTTAAGGTGAGGGATTGGTTGAGGGTGAGGGTTAGTGTTAGGTTGAGAGTAAGGGTTTATGGTGAGGATTAGGGTGAGGGTGAGGGTTCGGTTTAGCATTAGGGTTAGGGTGAGCGTGATGGTTAGGGTGAGTGTTTGTGTTAAGTTTAAGGACAGGATGAGGATTAGGGTTAACGTGGGGGTTAGGCTGAGGGGTAAGGTTAGACTTAGTGTTTGGGTTAGGTTTAATGTGAGGGTTAGGGTTAGGGTTAAGGTGACAGTAAGGGTTAGGGTGAGGGTTAGGGTGAGTGTATGGTTTAGGGTTAGAATTACGGTTAGGGTTAGTGTTAGGATGAGGGTTGGGGTTAGCGTGATGTTAAAGTTTGAGGGTAAGTGTTACGGTGAGTTTGAGGGTGAGGGTTAGGCATAGGGTGAGGGTGAGTGTGAGGGTGAGGTTTAGGATTACGGTTAAATTTAGGGTGAGGTTTTGTGCGAGGGTTAGTATTAAGTTTTGGTGAGGGTAAATATTACGGTGAAGGTGAGAGTGAGATAGAGGGTTACGATTTGCGTGAGTGTTAGTGTGAGGGTTAGGGTGAAGTTTAGGGTTAGATTTAGGGTTAGGGTGAGGATGAGTGTTAGGGTTATGGTTATGGTGGTGGGTTAAGGTTAGGTTGAGGGTTAGGGTGAGGGAGAGGGTGAGGGTGAGGGTTAGCGTTAGTGTTAGTGTGAGGATAAAGGTTAGGGTTAGGGTAAGGTTGAGGGTGAGTTTTAGGTATAGTGTTAGGGTTAGGGTTAGGTTTAGGGTGAGGGTTAAAGTTAGGTTTAGGGTGAGGATTAGGGTTAGGGTTATGTTTAAAGTGAGGTTGAGGGTTAGGGTAAGGGTGAGTGTGAGAGTGAGGGTTAGGTTGAGGGTGCGGCTGAGGGTGAGTTTGAGGGTGATGGTTTGGGTTAGCGTTAGCGTGAGGTTTAGGGTTAGGATTAGGGTTAGGGTTAGCGTTTGGCTTAGAGTTAGGGTGTAAGTGAGGGTGAGGGTTAGTATTAGGGTGAGGCTGAGGGTTAGGGCAATTTTTAGGGTGACGGTGAAGGTTAGGGTGAGGGTGAGGGCGAGGGTGAGGGTGAGGTTTAGGGTTAGGGTTGGTTTTAGGGTGAAGTTGAGGGTGAAGGTTATGGTTATGGTTATGGTTAGGGTAAGGTTTACGGCTAGTGTGAGGGTTATGGTTAGTGTTAGTGTTAGTGTTAGGGTGAGGATAAGGGTTAGAGTGAGGGTTAGGGTGAGGGTGAGGGTTAGGGTTAGGTTTAGGGTGAGAGTTAGGTTGAGGTGTCGGGATAGGGTTAGGGTGAAGGTTAGGGTTAGGGTTAGGGTTAGTGTGAGGATAAGGTTTAGGGTTAGGATTAGGGTGAGGGTGAGATTTAGGTTTAGCCTTAGGGTTAGGGTTAGGTTTATGGAGCGGGTGAGGTTTAGGGATAGGGTGAGGGTTAGGGTTAGTGTGATGTTTAAGGTGAGGTTGAGGTTTAGGGTAAGGGTGAGTGTGAGGGTGAGGGTTAGGTTGAGGGTGCGGGTGAGGGTGAGGTTGAGGGTGATGGTTTGGGTTAGGGTTATGGTGAGCTTTAGGGTTAGGGTTAGGATTAGGGTTAGGGTTAGGGTTAGGCTTAGAGTGAGGGTGAAAGTGAAGGTGAGAGTTAGGATTAGGGTGAGGGTTAGGGTTAGGGTGAGGGTAAGGTTTAGTGTGAGGGTTAGGGGAGGGTGAGAGTTAGGTTGAGGTGTAGGGTTATGGTGAGAGTTAGGGTTAGGGTTATAGTAAAGGGTGATGGTGTAGGTTAGGTTGAGGGTGAGGGCGAGGGTGAGGGTGAGGGTGAGGGTGAGGGTTAGGGTTAGTTTTAGGGTGAGGGTGAGGGTGAAGTTTATGGTTAGGGTTAGGGTTAGGGTAAGGTTTACCACTAGTGTGAGGGTTATGGTTAGTGTTAGGGTTAGGGTTAGGGTGAGTATAAGGGTTAAGGTGAGGGTTAGGGTGAGGGTGAGATTTAGGGTTGGGGTTAGGGTGAGGGCTAGGGTTTGGATGATGTTTACGGTGAGGTTTAGGGTGAGGCTGAGGGTTCGTGTGAGGGTGAGGCTTCAGGTGAGTTTGAGGGTTAGGGTGTGTGTGAGGATTAGGTTTAGGGTTAACATTAGGTTTAGAGTTAGTGTGAGGGTTAAGGTTAGGGGTAAAGTTAGGGTTTGGGTTAGGGTTAGGGTTAGGGTTAGGATGATTGTTAGGGAGAAGGGTAGGCGTAGGGTTAGGGTGAGTTTTGGGGTGAGAGTGAGGGTTAGGGTGAGAGTGAGCGTAAGGTTTAGGTTTAGGGTTAGGGTTAGGGTGAGGATGAGGGTGAGGTTCAGTGTTAGTATTAGGGTTAGGTTTAGGGTTACTGTGAGGGTGAGGGTGAGGGTGAGGGTGAGGTTTAGGTTGAGGGTTAATTTTAGGCTAAGGGTTAGGGTGAGGGTTAGGGTTAGGGTGAGGGTCAGGGTGAGTTTTGGGGTTAGGTAGAGGTTTAGGGATAGGCTGAGGGGTAGGGTTAGTGTGATGTTTATTGTGAGGGTGAGGGTGAGGGTGAAGGTTAGGGTTGGGTGATGTTTAAGTTGAAGTTTAGGGTTAGCGTAAGGTTTAGGGTTCGGTGAGAGTTTGGGCTAGGTTAAGTGTTAGGGTGACGGTGAGGGTTAGGGTGAGGTTGAGGGTTAGGGTTAGGTTTAGGGTGAGGGTTAGGATGAGGGTTAGGGTGAGGGTTTGGTTTAGGGTTAGGGTGAGGTTTAGGTTTAGGCTGAGGGTTAGAGTTAGGTTTAGGGTGAGGGTAAGGTTACTGGTGAGGGTTAAGTTGAGGGTGAGTGTGAGGGTGAGGGTTTCGTTTAGGTAAGGGTTAGGGTTAGAGTTTGGGTGAAGATTAGGTGAGGGTGAGGGTTAGGTTGAGGGGTAGGGTTAGGGTGAACGTTTTGGTTAGGGTTAGGGTGAGGGTTAGCGTTAGAGTGAAGTTTTGTATGAGGGTGAGTGTTAATGTTAGGGTTAGCGTTAGGGAAAGGGTTAGGGTTAGGGTTAGGGTGAGGGTTAGTGTTAGATGTAGGTTTAGGTTTAGGGTGAGGGTTAGGGTTAGTGTGAGGGTAAGGGTTAGGGTTAGAGTTAGGGTTAGTGTGAGGATAAATGTTAGGATGAGGGTTAGGTTGAGTGTGAGGGTTAGGTTTATCTTTAGGGTTAGGGTGAGGGTTAGGGTTTGGGTTAATGTGAGGATTAGGTTTAGGTTGATGTATAGGGTGAGGGTGAGGATTAGGTTGAGGGTGAGGTTGATGTTTAGGTTGAGGGTGAGGCTGAGGGTTACGGTTAAGGTTTGGGTTTGGGTGAGGGTGAGGATTAGGGTTACGGTGATGATTAGGGTTATTGTTTGTATAGGGTTAGGGTGAGGGTGAGGGTTAGGGTTAGGAAAAGGATGAGGGTAAGGGTTAGGGTGAGGGTTAGGTTAAGGATAAGGTTTAGGATTAGGGTTAGGGTGAGTGTTAGAGTGAGGGTTAGGATTAGGGTTGGGATAGGGTGAGGGTCAGAGTGAGGGTTAAGGTTAAGTTGAGGTTTAGTTTTATGGTGAGGATTAGGGAGAGTATTAAGGTGAGAGTTAGGGTTAGGGTGCTGTTTATTGTGAGTGTGAGGGTTAGGGTGAGGGCGAGTCCTCGGATGAGGGTGAGGGTTGGGGTGAGGGTGAGGGTTAGGGTGTGGTTGAGGGTTAGGGTTAGGGTGAGGTAAGGGTGATGTTGAGGTTTAGAGTGAGGCTGAGGGGTAGGTGTAGGTTTAGGGTTAGGGTGAGGATTAGGGTTAGGGATTGTTTAGGGTGAGAGTTAGGGTGAGGTGTCGGGATAGGGTTAGGGTGAGGTTTAGGGTTAGTGTGAGGGTTAGGGTTAGGTTTAGGGTGAGGGTAAGTGTGAGGATTAGGTTTAGGGTGTAGGTTAGGGTGAGGGTGAGGGTTAGGGTTAGCGTTAGGGTGAGGGTGAGGGTTTGGTTTACGGTGATGTTTATGGTGAGTTTGAGGGATAGTTTGAGGGTGAAGGTGAGGGTACGGTTTAGGGTGAGGGTGCGGGGGAGGGTGAGGATTAGGGTTAGGGTTAGGGTTAGGATTAGGATGAGGGTGAGGATTAGGGTTAGGAATAGGGTTAGGATTAGTTTTAGTCTGAGGCTGAGGGTCAGGGTGACGTTGAAGGTTATGGTTAGTGTTAGGGTGAGGATAAGTTTTAGGGTGAGGGTTAGGGTGAGGGTTAGGGATAGGGTTAGGGTTAGGGTGAGGGTTAGGGTTTGGGTAATGTTTAGGGTTAGGTTTAGCGTTAGGTTTAGAGTTATTGTGAGGGTGAGTGTTACGGGTAGGGTTATGGTTAGGTATAGGGGTAGGGTTAGGGAGAGGGATAGGGGTAGTGTTAGGGTCAGGTTTAGGGTGAGTGTGAGGGTTAGGGTTAGGGTTAGGGTTAGGGTGAGGGTAAGGGTTAGGGTGAGGGTTAGGTTGAGGTTGAGGTTTAGGGTGAGGGTAAGGGTTAGGGTGAGGTTTAGGGCTTGGGTGATGTTTAGGGTGAGGTTTAGTGTGAGGATGAGGGTTCAGATGAGGGTGAGGGTTCAGATGAGGGTGAGGGTTAGTGTGTGGTTGAGATTTAGGCGAAGGGTTAGGGTTAGGTTGAGGGTTAGGCTTAGGTTTAGGGTTAGTGTGAGGGTTAGGGAGAGGGGTAGGGTTAAGTTTAGGGTGAGGTTTAGGTTGGGGTGAGGGTTAGGGTTAGTGTTAGGTTTAGGGTGAGAGTTAGGGTGATGGTTAGCTTTAGGGATAGTGTTAGGGTGAGGGTTAGGGTTATGGTGATGTTTATGGTGAGGGTGAGTGTTAGTGTGAGGGTGAGGGTGAGGGTGAGGTTTAGGTTTAGGGTTAGGTTTAGGTTGAGGGTGAGGGTGAGGGTGAGGGTTAGGTTTAGGATTAGGGTTAGGGTTAGGGTTAGTGTGAGGGTTAGGGTGAGGACGAGTGTTCGGGTGATGGTGAGGGTTAGGCTGTGGGTGAGGGTTAGGGTTATGGTGAGGATTAGGTTAGAGTTAGGGTTAGTGATATGGTGAGGGTAAGGGTTAGAGGGAGGTTTAGGGTGAAGGTTTGGGTGAGCGTGATAGTTAGGGTTAGCATTAAGGTTAGGGTAAGGGTGAGGTTTAGGGTAAGGGTGAGGTTTAGGTTTAGGGTGAGGTTTAGTGTGATTGTGAGGGTGAGGGTGAGGGTTAGGCTTAGGGTTAGGATTCGGGTTAGGGTTAGGCTGAAGTTGAGGGTGAAAGTGAGAGTGAGGTTTAGTGTTAGGGTTAGGGTGAGGGTTAGGGTTAGTGTGAGGGTAAGTGTGATTTTGAGGATCAGGATGAGAGTGAGGGTTAGAATGAGGGTGAGGGTGAGAGTGAGGGTTATGGTTAGGATTAGAGTTAGGGTTAGGTTTAGGCTGAAGGTGAGGGTCAGGGTGAGGGTGAAGGTTAGGGTTAGGCTATGGTTAGGGTTAGGGTTATGGTGAGGGTTATGGTTAGTGTGAGCGTTATGGTTATGTTTAGGGTTTGGGTTAGGGTTAAGGTTAAGGTTAGGGTAATGTTTAGAGTTAGTATTAGGGTGATGGTTACGGTTTGGGTGATGTTTAGGGTGAGGGTGAGGGTGAGTGAGAGGATGAGGGTTCGGGTTTGGGTTCGGGATCGGGTGAGTGGGAGGGTTAGGATGTGGGTGAGGATAAGGGTTAGGGTGAGGGATAGCTTTAGGTTTAGGGTTAGTGTGAGGGTGAGGGTTAGGGGTAGGGTTAAGGTTAAGTTGAGGGTTAGGGTTAGGGTTGGGGTTTGGGAGACGGGTAGTGAGAGGGGTACGGGTATGGTTAGTGTGAGGTTTAGGGTGAGGGTGAGGGTGAGGGTGAGGGTGATGGGGAGGGTTAGGTTCAGGGTTAGGTTTAGGGTGAGTTTGAGGGTTAGGGTTAGGTTAAGGATTAGTGTTAGTGTTAGGGTGAGTTTCAGTGTATGGGTTCGGGTTCGGGTGAGGGTTCAAGATAGGGTGTGAATGAGGATTAAAGTTAGGGTGAGGATTAGTGTTAGGGTTAGAGTTAGGGTTATGGTGAGGGTAAGGGTTAGAGTGAGGTTTAGTGTGATGATGAGGTTTAGGGTTAGGATTAGGGTGAAGGTGAGGTACAGGGTGAGGTTTAGAGTTAGTGTCAGGATTAGGGATACGTTTAGGGTTAGGGTGAGAGTGAGGGTGACTGTTAGGGTTAGATTTAGGGTTAGAGTTAGAGTGAGGGTGAGGGTGAGGGTTAGGATTAGGGTTAGGATTATGGTTAGACTGAGGGTGATGGAGAGGGTGAGGGTGAGGGTTAGGGTTAGGATGAGGGTAAGGGTTAGGGTTAGGGTTAGCGTAAGTGTTAGGGTGAGGGTAAATGTTTGGGTGAGGGCTAGGGTGAGGGTGAGGCTGAGGGTTAGATTGAGGGTAAGGTGAAATTTAGGTTTATAGTTAGGTTTATGGTGAGTGTTAGGTTGTGGGTAAGTGTTAGGGTGAGGGTTAGGGTAAGGGTGAGTGTTAGGATTCGGGTGAGGGTAAGGGTAAGGGTGAGGGTTACGGTGAGAGTGAAGGACATGGTGAGGTTTTGGATTAAGGTTAAGGATAGGGTGAGGATTTGGGTTAGGGTTGGTTTAGGGTGAGGGTTAGAGTGAGTGTGAGGTTTAGGGCTAGAATTGGGTTTAGGGTTAGGGTTAGGATGAGTGTTAGGGTTCGGTTTATGGTTAGGGTTAGGGTGAGGGTGAGGGTTAGTGCTAGGGTTAGGGTGAGGGTTAGTGTTAGGGTGAGTGCTATGGTGAGGGTGAGGGTTAGCGTGAGGGTAAGGGTGAGGGTGAAGTTTTTGGTTATGTAAGGGTTAGGGCTAGGTTTAGGGTGAGTATTAGTGTAAGGGTGTGGGTTAGGGTAGGGTAAGTGCTAGGGTTAGTTTGAGGGTGAGGGTGAGGGTGAGGGTTAGTGTTAGGATGAGGGTTAGGGTGAGGGTGAGGGTGAGGCTGAGCGTTAGGGTTAGGGTTATTGTGAGGGTTAGGGTTACGGTGATTATTAGGGTTAGGGTGAGGGTTAGTGATAGGATGATGTTTAGTGTGAGGGTTAGGGTGAGCGTGAGTGTTCAGGTCAGAGTTACGGTTAGGGTTAGGGTTAGGGATAGGGTTAGGGTGAGGGTGAGGGTGAGGGTTAGGGTTAGGGTTAGGGTGTGGGATAGGGTGAGCGTTAGGGTTAAGTATAGGGTTATTTTAAGGGGTAGGCTGAGGGTAAGGTTTAGGGTGAGGTTTAGGTTGAGGGTTAGGTTGAGGTTGAGAGTTAGGGTTAGCATGAGTTTTAGGGTGAGGGTGAGAGTTAGGGTGATGGTTAGGAATAGGGTGAGGATTAGGCTTAGTGTGAGGGTTAAGGTTAGGGTTAGTGTGAGGATAAGGGTTAGAGTGAGAGTTAGGTTGAGGGTGAGGTGTAGGGTTAGAGTTAGGGATAGGGTGAGCGTTAGGTTGAGGGTTAGGTTTAGGTTTAGGGTTAATGTTAGGGTTAGTGTGAGTGTTAGAGTGAGGGTAGGGTTCAGCTTATGGTGAGGGTTAGGGTGTGGGCGAGGGTTATGTTTAGGGTGAGGATTAGGGTTAGAGTTAGGGGTAGGGTTATGGTGAGGGTAAGGGTTCGGGTGAGGTTTAGGGTGAGGTTTAAGGTGAGGGTGAGAGGTAGGGTTAGCATTAGAGTTAGGGTGAGGGTGAGGGTTAGGATGAGGGTTCGGGTTCGGGTTAGGTTTAGGGTGAGGTTTAGGGTGAGGGTGTACGTGAGAGTAAGGTTTAGTGTTAAGATTAGGGTTAGTGTTAGGGTGAGGGTTAGGGTTAGGCTGAGGGTTAGGGATAGGGGGATGTATATTGTGAGGGTGAGAGTTAGGGTGAGTGTGAGTTTTAGGGTGAGGGTGAGGGTCCGGGTGAGTGTGAGGGTTAGGGTGTGGTTGAGGGTTAGGTTTAGGGTGAGGGTTAGGGTGACGGTGAGGGTTAGGGTGAGGGTGAGGGTTAGATTTAGGTTTACGGTTATGGTGAGGTTTAGGGTTAGGGTAGGGTTAGGGTGAGAGTTACGGTGAGGTGTATGGATAGGGTTAGGGTGAGGGTTAGTGTGAGGGTGAGGGTTAGGGTTAGCGTTAGGGATAGGGTGAGGGTTAGGGTGAGTGTGAGGGTTAGGGTTAGGATTTGGGTTAGGGTTAGGGTTAGGGTGATGTTTAGGGTGAGGTTTAGGGTTAGGGTGAGGGTTAGCTTTTGGGTGAGGGTGAGGTTTAGGTTGTGGGTGAGGGTTAGGATTAGATTGACTGTTAGGGTGACTGTTTTGGTTAGGGTTAGGGTGAGGATTATGGTTAGGTTAGGGTGAGGGTGAGGGTTAGGGTGACAGTTAGGGTGAGGGGTAGGGTTAGGGTTAGGATGAGCGTTAGGGTTAGTGTGAGGGTTATGGTTAGGGTTAGGGTGAGTGTTACAGTTAGGGTGAGGGGTAGGGTGAGGGGTAGGGTTAGTGTTAGGTTGAGGGCTTGGATGAGGGTGAGGGTTAGCTTGAGGTTGAGGGTGAGGGTGAGGTTTTCGGTTAGGTAAGGGTTAGGGTTAGGGTTAGGGTGAGGGTTAGAGTGATGGGTAGTTTTAGCATTAGGGTTAGGGTGAGGGTTAGGGTTAAGGTGAGCGCTAGGGTGAGGGTGAGATTTAGGTTGAGGATGAGGGTGAGGTTTTTGGTTATATAAGCTTTAGGGTCAGGTTCAGGGTGAGAATTAGGGTTAGGGTGAGGGTTAGGATTAGGGTAGGGAATAGGATGAGGGTTAGGAATAGGGTGATGTTTAGTGTGAAGGTTAGGGTGAGCGTGAGTGTTCAGGTCAGAGTTAGGGTTAGGTTTAGGGTTAGGGTGAGGATTAGGGTGAGGGTGAGGGTGAGGTTTAGGATTAGGGTTAGGGTGAGGGAAAGGGTGAGCGTTAGGGTTATATTTAGGGTTATTTTAAGGGTTAGGGTGAGGGTAACGTTTAGGGTGAGGTTTAGGGTGAGGGTTAGGGGGAGGGTGAGAGGCAGGGTTAGCATGAGTGTTAGGGTGAGGGTAAGGGTTAGGGTGAGAGTTAGGAATAGGGTGAGGATCAGGGTAAGTGTGAGGATAAGGGTTAGGGTGAGGGTTAGGTGTAGGGTTAGCGTTAGGGATAGGGTGAGCATTAGGGTGAGGGTTAGGTTTCGGGTGAGGGTGAGGGTTAGGTTTAGGGTTAGGGCTAGTTTTAGGCTTAGGGTGAGGGTGAGGTTGAGGGTTAGGTTTAGGATTAGGGTTAAGGTTAGGGTTAGTGTGAGTGTTAGGGTGAGGATGAGAGTTAGGGTAATTGTGAGGTTTAGGATGTGGGCAAAAGTTAGGGTTAGGGTGAGGATTAGGGTTAGGGTTAGGGTTAGGGTTATGGTGAGAGTAAGTTTTAGGGTGAGGTTTAGGGTGAAGGTGAGTGTTAGGGTTTGCGTTAGTGTTAGGATGAGAATTAGGGTGAGGGTTAGGGTTAGGGTTAGGGTGAGAATTAAGGTGAGTTTGTGGGTTAGGGTTAGGGTTAGCGTGAGTGTGTGGGTGAGGGTGAGTGCTAGGATGAGGGTTAGGGTTAGGGTAATGGTGTGGGTGAGGGTGAGTGTGAGGGTTAGGGTTAGGGTGAGGGGTAGGTTTATGGTGAGGTTTAGGGTTAGGGTGAGGTTTAGGGTTAGGCTTAGGGTGAGTGTTAGGTTTAGGGTGATATTTAGAGTGAGAGTGATTGTTAAGTTGAGGGTGAGTGTTCTGGTGAGAGTTAGGGTTAGGGACAGGGATAGGGTTAGTGTGAGGGTAAGGGTTAGGGTGAGGGTGAGGGTTAGGGTTATGATGAGGGTTAGGGTTAGGGTTAGGGTGAGGGTGAGGGTTAGGGTGAGCGTTGGGTTTAGGGTTAGGGTTAGTATGCGGGTTAGGATGAGATTTAGGGTGAGGGTGATGGTTAGGTTTAGGATGAGGGTAAGGTTTTGAGTGAGGATTAGGGTGAGGGTGAGAGTTAGGGTTAGCATTAGACTTAGGGTGAGGGTGAGGGTTAGGGTTAGGGTTATGGATAGGGGGAGGATTACACTTAGTGTGAGGGTTAGGGTTAGTATTTGTGTTTTGGTTAGTGTGAGGATAAGGGTTAGAGTGAGGGTTAGGGTGAGGGTCAGGTGTAGGGTTAGAGTTAGGGTTAGGGTGAGCGTTAGGGTGAGGGTTAGGTTTAGGGTGAGGGTGAGTGTTGGTTTTGGGTTGGGACTAGGTTTATTCTTAGGGTGAGGGTGAGGTTGAGGGTTAGGTTTAGGATTAGGGTAAGGATTAGGTTCAGTGTGAGTGTTAGGGTGAGGATGAGCGTTTGGGTAATGGTGAGGGTTAGGATGTGGGCTTGGGTTAGGGTTATGGTGAGGATTAGGGTTAGGGTTAGGGTTAGGGTTATGGTGAGGGCAAGGGTTAGGGTGAGGTTTAGGTTAAAGTGAGGGTTATGGTTAGCATTAATGTTAGGATGAGGGTTAGCGTTAAGGTTAGGGTTAGGTTTAGAGTGAGGGTCAGGGTGAGGGTGTGGGTTAGTGTTAGGATTAGGATTAGGGTTAGGATGAGGGTGAGGGTGAAGGTGAGGGTTAGGGTTAGGGTGAGGGCTAGGTTTAGGGTGAGGTTTAGGGTTAGGCTAAGGGTTGGGGTGAAGGTTAGGGTTAGGGTTAGGGTTAGGGTGAGAGTCACGGTGATGGTTAGAGTTAGGTAGAGGTTTAGGTTTAGGCTGAGGGGTAGGGTTAGGGTGATGTTTATTGTGAGGGTGAGGGTTAGGGTGAGGGAGAGTTTTAGGGTGACGGTGAAGGTTTGGCTGAGGGTGAGGGTTAGGGTGTGCTTGAGGGTTAGTGTTAGGGTGACAGTGAGTGTTAGGGTGAGGGTGAGGGTTAGGTTTAGGGTTAGGTTTAGGGTGATGTTTAAGGTTAGGTTTAGGGTGAGAGTTAGGGTGAGGTGTAGGGATAGGGTTAGGGTGAGGGTTAGGATGAGGGTGAGGGTTAGTGTTAGAGTTAGGGATAGGGTGACTGTTAGGCTGAGGGTTAGATTTAGGTTGTGGGTGAGGGTAGGATGATGGTAAGGGATAGGTTTAGCGTTAGGGATTGGGTTAGGGTTAAGGTTAGGGTGATGGCTAGTGTGAGGGTGAGGTTTAGGGTGAGGGTCAGAGTGAAAATGAGGGTTTCTGTTAGGTAAGGGTTAGGGTTATTTTTAAGGTGTCTATTATGTTGAGATTGAGGTTTAGTGTGATTTTTAGTGTTAGAGTGAGGGTTAGGGTTAGGATTTGGGTGAGGGTTATTCTTAGGGTGATGTTTAGGGTGAGGTTTAGGGTTAGGGTTAGGGTTTGAGTTCAGGTGAGGGTGAGGGTTAGGGTGTGGGTGAGGTTGAGTGTTTGGGTGACGGTGATGGTTAGGGTGAGGATGAGGGTTAGGAGTAGCGGTAGGTTTAGCGTTATGGTGAGGGTTAGGGTTAGCGTGAGTGTTAGGGTTAGGTTTAGGTTGAGGGTATGGTTTAGGTTGAGGGTTAGGATGAGGGTGAGGATGAGGGTGAGTGTTTCGTTTAGGTAAGGGTTCGGGTTAGGGTTCTGGTGAGGATTAGGGGAGGGTGAGGGTTAGGTTGAGGGTTACGGTTAGGGTGAGGGTTGGGGTTAGGGTGAGGGTTAGCGTAAGGGTGATGTTTAGTATGAGGGTTAGGGTTACTATTAGGGTTAGCTTTAGGGTTAGGGTGAGGGTTATTGTGAGGGTGAGGGTGAGTCTTAGGGTTAGGGTTAGGGTGAGTTTGAGGGTGATGGTTAGTTTTAGGATTAGGGTTAGGGTTAGGATTGGTTGAGTGTTAGGTTGAGGGTAAGGGTTCAGGTGAGAGTGAGGGTTATGGTGTGGGTTAGTGTTAGGGTTACGGTGAGAATTAGGGGTAGGTTTAGGGTTAGGGTTATGGTGAATGTAAGTGTTAGGGTGAGGTATAGTGTGAGGATGAGGGTTAGGGTTAGGGTGAGGGTTAGGGTGAGGGTTAGGTTTAGGTTTAGGGTTAAGGTGAGGTTGAGGTATAGGGTGAGGGTTAGCGTTATGGTGAGGGATAGGGATAGGGTTAGGGTCCTGGTGAGGGTGAGTGTTAGGTTTAGTGTTAGGGTGAGGGTGAGTGTGAGGGTTAGGATTAGGGTAAGGATTAGGGTTAGGCTGAAGGTGAGGGTGATGCTAAGGGTGAGGGTAAGGGTTAGGGTGATGGTTAGGTTTAGGGTTAGGATAGAATGAGGGTGAGGGTCAGGGTTAGGGTTAGGGTGAGTGTTAGGATGAGGGTTAGGCTGAGGGTTAGGGTTAGGGTTAGTGGGAGGGTTAGGGTTAGGGTTAGGGTTTGGGTTAGAGTGAGGGTTAGGGTTAGTTTTGGGATTAGGATAAGGGTTAGGCTGAGGGTTAGGGTTAGGGTTAGTGTGAGTGTTAGGTTGAGGGTTAGGGTTTGGGTTAGTTGAGGGTAAAGGTTAGGGTGAGGGTTAGGGTGAGGCTGAGGTTTAGGGTTATGTTTAGGGTTAGGGTGAGGTTTAGGGTGAGGGTTAGTTTTAGGGTTAGGCTTAGGGTGAGGGTTAAGGTGTAGGTAAGGTTTAGGGTGAGGGTTATGATGAGGGTGAGGTTTAGGGTTAGGATGAGGGTTAGGGTGAGAGGTTGGGTGAGGTTTATGGAAAAGGTTAGGGTTAGGGTGAGGATTAGGGTTACAGTTAAGTTTAGGGTGAGTTTTATGCTGATGGGTAGGGTGAGGTTAGGGTGAGTTTTAAGTTTAGTGTGAGGGTTAGGTTAGGGTGAGGGTTAGGCTTAGGTTGAGTTTGAGGGTTAGGGTTAGGGTGAGGGATAGGGTGAGGATGAGGTTTAGGTTTAGCATTAGGTTTACCGTTAGGGTTAGGATGAGGGTTGGGTTTAGGGTGAGGGTGAGGGTTAGGGTTAGGGTTAGTGTGAGTTTTAGT
Organism: Dipodomys merriami; assembly: GCF_024711535.1. Classification (NCBI taxonomy): domain Eukaryota; kingdom Metazoa; phylum Chordata; class Mammalia; order Rodentia; family Heteromyidae; genus Dipodomys; species Dipodomys merriami. The sequence goes on along the minus strand of NW_027205937.1, from coordinate 3,849,721 downwards.
GTTAGGATGAGGGTTAGGTTTAGGGTGAGGGTTAGGGTTAGGGTAAGGGATAGGGTGAGGGTTAGGGTTAGGGTTAGGGTGACAGTCAGAGTGAGGCTTATTGTTAGGTTGAGGGTTAGGGTTAGGGTAAGGGGTAGGGTTAGGGGTAGGGTGAGAGTTAGGGTTAGGGTGATGTTTATTATAAAGTTGAGTTTTAGGGTGAGGGTGAGTGTTCGTGTGAGGGTTAGGGTGAAGGTGAAGGTTTGGGTGTGGTTGAGGGTTAGTTATAGGGTGAGGGTGAGGGTTGGGGTGACGGTGAGGGTTGGGGTGAGGGTCAGGGTTAAGTCTAGAGTTAGGTTTAGGTTGAGGTTTAGGGTTAGGGTTATGGTTAGGGTGAGAGTTAGGGTGAGGTGTCGTCATAGGGTTAGGGTGAGGGTTAGGGTTAGTGTGAGGGTTAGGCTTAGGTTTAGGGTTATTGTGATGATAAGGTTTAGGGTGAGGTTGAGGGTTAGGGTTAGCGTTAGGGTTAGAGTGAGGGTTAGGGTGAGGGTTAGCGTTAGGGCGAGGGTTAGGGTTAGGGTTATGGTGAGGTGTAGGGATAGCGTGATGTTTAGGGTGAGGTTGATGGTTAATGTGAGGGTGAGGGTGAAGGTTGGTGTGAGGGTCAGGGTGAGGGTGAGGGTGAGGGTTAGGATTAGGATGAAGGTGAGGCTGAGAGTTAGAATTAGGTATAGTGTTAGGGTTAGGGTTAGGCTGAGGGTGCGGGTCAGGGTGAGGGTGAAGTTTAGGTTTAAGTTTAGGATTAGGGTTAGAGTGAGGATTACGTTTAGTGTGTGGGTTATGGTTAGGGTTACGATTAGGGATAGGTTGAGGGTAAGGAGTAGGGTGAGGGTTAGGATGAGGGTTAGGGTTAGGGTTAGGATTAGGGTGAGGGTTAGAGTTTGGGTGATGTTTAGGGTGAGGTTGACGGTTAGGGATAGGCTGATGGTTCGGGTGAGGGTGAGAGTGAGGGTGTGTGTGAGGATTAACTTTAGATTTAGGTTTCTTGTGAGGGTGATGTTTAGGGGGAGGGTTAGGGTTTTGTTGAGGTTTAGGGTTAGGGAGAGTGTTAGGGTTATGTTTAGGGTGAGTTTTAGGGTGAGTGTGATGGTTAGGGTGATGCTGAGGGTGAGGGTTAGGGTTAGGGTTAGGGTGAGTTTGAGGGTGAGGGTTACGTTTAGGTTTAGGGTTAGGGTTAGGGTTAGGGAGAGTTTTAGGGTGAGTGTGAGGGTGAGGGTGAGGGTGAGGTTGAGAGTTAGGGTGTTGGAGAGGTTTAGGTTTAGGGTAAGGATATGGGTTAGGGTTATGTTGAGAGTAAGGGTTAGAATGAGGTTTAATGTGAGGATGAGGGTAAGGTTAGTGTTAGGGTTAGCGTGAAGGTTAGGGTGAGGGTTAGGGTTTAGTTTAGGGTTAAGGTGAGGGTGAGGTATAGGGTGAGGGTTAGGGTAAAGGTGAGGGATAGGGATAGGGTTAAGGTTAAGGTGAGGGTGAGAATATAGGTTGGGATTAGTGTTAGTATTAGGGTTAGGCTGAGGGTGATGGGGAGGATGAGAATGTGAGTTAGGTTTAGGGTGAGGGATAGGGTTAGGGCAGGGTGAGGGTGAGGGTTAGGATTAGCATTAGGGTTAGGTTGAGGGTTAGGGTTAGGGTTAGTGTAAGGGTTAGGGTTAGTGTAAGGGTTAGGGTTAGTGTAAGGCTTAGGGTTAGGGTTAGGTTTAGGGAGAGGGTTAGGGTTAGGTTTAGGGTTAGCATAAGGTTTAGGCTGAGGGTTAGGTTTAGGGTTAGTGTGAGGGTTAGTTTTAGGGTTAGGCTAAGGGTTAGGGTTAGGGTAAAGGTCAGGTTGAGGGTTAGGGTGTGGGTATGTGTTAGGGTGAGGTTTAGGTTGAGGGTGAGGGTTAAGGTTATGGTGAGCGTAAGGGTTAGGGTGACGGTTAGGGTGAGGTTGAGGGTTAGGGTTAGCATTAGGGTTAGCGTGAGGGTGAGGTTTAGGGTGAAGGTTTTGGTTATGGTTAAGGATAGGTTGAAGATTAGGGTTAGGGTTAGGTTTAGTGTGAGGTTTAGGGTTAGGGTTAGGGTGACGGTAAGGTTTAGCGTGAGGGTTATGTGAGTGTGAGTTTTAGGGTTAGTATTAGGTTTAGAGTTAGTGTTAGGATTAGGGTTAGGGTTAGGATTAGTTTTAGGGGGAGGGGTAAAGGGAAGGTTAGGGTTAAGGCTGGGGTGAGGGTTAGAATTAGGGTGAGGGCTAGTGTGAGGTTGAGGTTTAGGGTGAGGGTGAGGGTGAGAGTGAGGTTTTTGGTTAGGTAAGGGTTAGGGTTAGGGTTAGGGTGAGGATTAGGGTGAGGATGTGTGTTAGGTTTAGGTTTAGGGTGAGGGTGAGGGTGAGGGTTAGGGTTAGGGTTCGTGTGAGTGTTAGGTTTAGGGTGAGGGTTAGGGTTAGGGTGATTTTTGGTGTGAGGGTGAGGGTTAGGGTGAGGTTGAGTGTTCGGGTGAAAGTTAGGTTTAGGGTTAGGGTGAGGGTTAGGATTAGCATTAGGGTTAGGATTAGCGATAGGCTGAGGGTTAGGGTTAGTTTTAGTGTGACGGTTCGGGTTAGGGTTAGGGTTAGGGTTATGGTGAGGGTTAGGATTAGGGTTAGGTTGAGGGTTAGGATAAGGGTTAGGCTGAGGATGAGGATTAGGGTTAGTGTGAGTGTTAGGTTTAGGCTTAGGGTTTGGATTAGGTTGAGGGTAAAGTTTAGGGTGAGGGTTAGGATGAGGGTGAGGTTTAGAGTTACGGTGAGGATTAGGGTGAGTGTTAGGCTTAGGGTAATGGTTAGGATTAGGGTGAAGTTTAGGATTAGGGTTAGGTTTAGGGTTAGGGTGAGTGTGAGGGTTAGAGTGAGGGTGAGGGTGAAGGTTAGTGATAAAATCAAGGTTAGGGTTAGGGATAGGGTGAGGATGAGGGTGAGGGTGAGGGATAGGGTTAGGGTAAGTGTGAGGGCTAGGTTTAGGGTGAGGGTTAGGGTTAGGGTGAGGGTTAGGGTTAGGGTGAGGGTTAGGGTTAGGGTGAGGGTCAGGTGAGAGTTAGGGTTAGGGTGAGTGTTAGGGTTTGGGTAAGGGTTAGGTTTAGGGTGAGGTTTAGGGTTAGCATTAGGTTGAGGGTTAGGGTTTGGTTGATGTTTATTGTGAGGGTGAGGTTTAGGGTTAGGGTGATTTTTTGGGTGAGGGTGAGGGTTAGGATGAGTGTGAGGTTTAGGGTTAGAGTTAGGGTTGGTGTGAGTGGTATGGTGAGCGTTACGGTTAGGATTAGGGTTAGGGTTAGTGTTAGGTTTAGAGTGAGAGTAAGGTTTAGGGTGAGGGTGAGGGTGAGAGTGACGGTTAGGGTGTGGCTGAAGCTTAGGATTAGTGTGAGGGTTAGGTTTAGGGTTAGGGTTATGGTTAGGGTGAGGGTAAGGGTTAGGGTTAGGGTGATTGTGAGGATGAGGGTTATGATAAGGGTGAGGGTGAGTGTAAGAGTTAGGGTGAGGGTTAGGGTGAGGATGAGTGTTAGAGTTATTGTTAGGGTTTGGATTAGGGTGAGGGAGAATGAGAGGTTTAGTGTTAGTTTGAGGGTTATGCTTACGGTTACGTTTAGGTTGAGGGTGAGGGTAAGGGTTAGGGTGAGGGTTACGGTGAGGGTGAGGGTTAGGGTTAGTGTTAGGGTTAGGATTAGGGTGAGGGTTAGGGTTAGTGTTAAGGTTAGTATTACGGTGACCGTGAGGGTGAGGTTTAGGGTTAGGGTTAGGGTCATGGTGAGAGTAAGGATTAGGGTAAAGGTTTGCGTGATGGTTAGGGTTAGGGTTAGGGTTATGGTTATGGTTTAGGCTGAGCGGGAGGGGGAATGCGAGGTTTAGGGTAAGTGTTAGGTTTAGGGTTAGGGTGAGGGCTAGGGTGAGGATGAGGTTTAGTGTAAGGGTGTAGGTGAGGGTTTCATTTACCTTAGGGTTAGGGTTAGGGTGAAGATTAGGTTGAGGGTGAGGGTTAAGCTGAGGTTAGGGTTAGGGTGAGGCTTAGGCTTAGGCTTAGGGTCAGTTTTAGGGTTATGGTGATGTTTAGGGTGAGGGTGAGCGTTCAGTGAGGGTGAGGGTGATGTTTTGCGTGAGGGTGAGGGTTAGTGTTAGGGTTAGGTTTAGGGTGAGGGTGCGTGTGAGGGTTAGGATTAGGAATAGGATTAGGGTTAGTGTTAGGCTGAGGTGTAAGGGTCAGGGTAAGGTTGAAGTTAAGGGTTAGGGTAAGGTTTAGGGTGAGGGTGAGGGTGAGGGTGATGGTTAGGGTTAGGGTAAGTGTGAGGTCTAGGTTTAGGGTGAGGCTTAGGTTTAGGGTAAGTGTTAGGGTGAGGGTTAGGGTTAGGGTTAGGTTTAGGGTGAGTTTCAAGTTGAGAGTAAGAGTTAGGGTGAGTGTTAGTGTTAGGGTGAGGGTTAGGGTTAGCATTAGGTTGAGGGTTAGGATTAGGGAGATGCTTATTGTGAGGGTGAGGTTTAGGTTTAGGGTGATTTTTCGGATGAGGTTAAGGGTTAGGATGAGGGTGACTGTTAGTCTTAGGGTTAGGTTTAGGGTGAGGGTAAGGTTAAGGGTGATGGTGAGGGTGAGAGTGATATTTAGGGTGTGGCTGAAGCTTAGGTTTAGTGTGAGGGTTATGTTTAGGGTTAGGGTTAGGGTTAGGGTGATCGTGAGGGTGAGGATTCCGGTAAGGATGAGGGTCAGTGTAAGAGTTAGGGTGAGGGTTAGAGTGAGGGTGAGGGTTAGGGTTATTGTTAGGGTTTGGATTAGGTTTAGGGTGAGGGAGAGGGTTAGGTTTAGGATGAGGGTTAGGTTTAGGGTGAGGGTTATGGTTTTGGTTAGGGTTAGGGTTAGGTTTAGGTTGAGGGTGAGGGTAAGTGTTAGGGTGAGGTTTAGGGTGAGGGTAAGGGTTAGGGTTAATGTTAGGGTTAGGATTAGGTTGAGGGTTAGGGATAGTGTTAGGGTTAGTATTAGGGGGAGGGGGAGGGTGAGGTTTAGTTTTAGGGTTAGGGTCAAGGTGAGGGTAAGGGTTAGGGTGAATGTTTGAGTGATGGTGAGAGTTAGGGTTAGGGTTATGGTAAGGGTTAGGTTTAAGCTGATGGGGTTTGGGTGGGTGACGTTGAGGGTAAGTGTTAGGGTTAGGCTTAGGTTGAGGGCTAGGGTGAGGGTGAAGTTTAGTGTGAGGGTGAGGGTGAGGGTTTCATTTACCTTAGGGTTAGGGTTAGGGCGAAGATTAGGTTGAGGGTGAGGGTTAAGCTGAGGTTAGGTTTAGGGGGAGGGATCAGCTTAGGCTTGGGGTGAGGGTTAGGTTTAGGGTGATGTTTAGGGTGAGGGTGCGTGTGAGGGTTAGGATTAGGAATAGGGTTAGGGTTAGGGTTGGGCTGAGGGTAAGGGTCAGGTTGAGGGTGAAGTTTAGGGTTAGGGTTAGGGTGAGGGTTACGGTTAGTGTGACGATTATGATTAGTGTTTGGTTTATGGTTAGGGTGAGGGTAAGGGGTAGGGTGAGGTTAAGTGTAAGGGTGAGGGTTAGGGTTAGGGATAGGTTTACGCTGAGGGCTAAGGTGAGGGTTGAGGGTTAGTGTGAGGGTTAGAGTGAGGGATTCTTTTAACTAAGGGTTACGGTTATGGTGAGGATTAGCGTGAGGTTGAGATTTAGGTTGAGATTTATGGTTAGGGTGAGGGTTAGGGTTAGGTTTTGGGTAACGGTTAGGGTTTGGGTGAAAGTTTAGGGTGAAGTTGAGGTTTAGGTTGATGATGAGTGTTGGGGGAAAGGTGAGGGTTCGTTTGAGGGAGAGGGTTAGTGTGTGGGTGAGGATTAGGTATCGGGTGAGGGTTAGTGTTAGCGTTAGGGTTAGTGGGAGAGTGACGGTTAGGGATAGGGTTAACATTAGGTTGAGGGTTAGGGTTAGGGTGAGAGTTAGAGTGAGGGTGAGGGTTATTGTGAGGGTGAGGGTGAGGGTTAGTGTTAGGGTTAGGGTAAGTTTGAGGGTGATGGTTAGGTTTAGGATTAGGGTTAGTGTTAGGATTAGGTTGAGTGTTAGGTTGAGGGTGAGGGTTCGGGTGAGAGTGAGGGTTAGGGTGTGGGTGACAGTTAGGGTTAGGGTTAGAATTAGGGTTAGGGTTAGGGTTAGGGTTATGGTGAAGATAAGGGTTGGGGTGAGGTATAGTGTGAGGATGAGGTTTAGGGTTAGTTTTAGGGTTAGGATGAGGGTTAGGTTTAGGTTTAGGGTTAGGTTGAGTTTGAGGTATAGGGTGAGGGTTAGCGTTATGGTGAGGGTTAGGGATAGGTTTAGGGTGAGGGTGAGGGTGAGTGTTAGGTTTAGAGTTAGGGTGAGGGTGAGGGTTAGGATTAGGTTAAGGATTAGGGTTAGGCTGAGGGTGAGGGTAATGGTAAGGGTGAGGGTTAGGGTTAGGGTGAGGGTTAGGTTTAGGGTTAGGGATAGGGTGAGGGTGAGGGTCAGGGTTAGGGTTAGGGTTAGGGTTAGGGTGAGGGTTAGGCTGAGGGTTAGGGTTAGGGTTAGTGTGAGGGTTAGGCTTAGTTTTAGGTTTAGGATAAGGGTTAGGCTGAGGGTTAGTGTTAGGGTTAGTGTGAGTGTTAGGTTTAGGGTTAGGGTTTGGGTTAGGTTGAGGGTAAAGGTTAGGGTGAGGGTTAGGGTTATGTTTAGGGTTACAGTGAGGGTTAGGGTGAGGGTTAGGTTTAGGGTTAGGCTTAGAGTGAGGGTTAGGATGTAGGTAAGTTAGGGTCAGGGTTAGGATGAGGGTGAGATTTAGGTTTTGGGTGAGCGTAAGGGTTAGGGTGAGGGTTAGGGTGAGGATGAGGTTTAGGTTTAGCATTAGGTTTACCATTAGAGTTAGGATGAGTGTTAAGTTTAGGGTGAGGGTGAGGGTTAGGGTTAGGGTTAGTGTGAGGGTTAGTGTTAGGGTGAGGGTTAGGTTTAGGGTTAGGGTTAGGGTAACGGTTAGGGTTAGGGTTAGGGTGAGAGTTAGGGTTAGGGTGATGTTTATTATAAGGTTGATGGTTAGGGTGAGGGTGAGTGTTCGTGTGAGGGTTAGCGTTAGGGTTAGGGTGAGGGTTTCGGTGTAGTTGAGGGTTAGTGTTAGGATGAGGGTTAGGGTGACGGTGAGGGTTAGGGTGAGGGTGAGGGTTAAGTCTAGAGTTAGGGTTAGGTTGAGATTTAGGGTTAGGGTTATGGTTAGGGTGAGATTTAGGGTGAGGTGTCGGGATAGGTTAAGGGTGAGGGTTAGTGTTAGTGTGAGTGTTAGGCTTAGGGTTAGGTTTATTGTGAGGATAAGGTTTAGGGTGAGGTTTAGGGTGAGGTTGAGGGTTAGGGTTAGCGTTAAGGTTAGAGTGGGTTAGGGTGAGGGTTAGCGTGAGGGTGAGGGTTAGGTTCAGGGTTAGGGTGAGGTTTAGGGTTAGGGTGATGTTTAGGGTGAGGTTGATGGTTAATGTGAGGGTGAGGGTGAGGGTTAGGGTGAGGGTCAGGGTGAGGGTGAGGGTTAGGGTGAGGTTTAGGGTGAGGGTGAGCCTGAGAGTTAGAATTAGGAATAGTGTTGGGGATAGGGTTAGGCTGAGGGTGAGGATCAGGGTGAGTTTGAAGGTTAGGGTTAGGGTTAGGTTTAGGGTTAGAGTGAGGGTTATGGTTAGTGTGAGGGTTATGTTTAGGGTTATGATTAGGGATAGGGTGAGGGTAAGGATTAGGGTGGGGGTTAGGGTGAGGTTTAGGGATAGGGTTAGGATTAGGGTGAGGGTTAGTGTTTGGGTGATGTTTAAGGTGAGGTTGAGCGGTAGGGAGAAGATGATGGTTCGGGTGTGGGTGAGGGTGAACGTGTGGGTGAGGATTAGGTTTAGGGTGAGGGTTAGCGTTAGGTTTAGGTTTCTTGTGAGGGTGAGTGTTAGGGGTAGGGTTAGGGTTATGTTGTGTGTTAGGTTTAGGGAGAGGGGTAGGTTTAGGATTAGGGTGAGTTTTAGCGTGAGTGTGACTGTTAGGTGATGGAGAGGGTGAGGCTTAAGGTTATGGTTATTGTTATGCTTAGGGTTTGGGTGAGTTTCAGGGTGAGGATTAGGTTTAGGATTAGGGTTAGTGTTAGGGTTATGGAGAGTGTTAGGGTGAGGTGAGCGTGAGGGTGAGGTTGAGAGTTAGGGTGTGGGAGAGGGTTAGGTTTAGGGTAAGGCTTAGGGTTAGGGTTATGGTTATGGTGAGAATAAGGGTTAGGGTGAGGTTTAGTGTGAGGATGAGGGTACGGTTAGTGTTAGGGTTAGGGTGAGGTTTAGGGTGAGGATTAGGGTAGAGTGAGGGTTATGTCCAGGGATAGGGTTAGGGTGAGCGTTAGGGTTAGGGTTAGGGTGAGTCTTAGCGTTAGGGTGATGTTTAGTATGAGCGTGAGGGTTACTGTTAAGGTTCGGGTTAGGGAAAGGGTTAGGGTTATGTTTAGGGTTAGTGTGAGGGTTACGTTGAGGGGTATTGTTAAGGTTAAGGTGAGGGTTATAGTTAGTGTGAGGGTTAGGGTTAGGGTCAGTGTTAGTGTGAGGATAAGGGTTAGCATGAGGTTTAGGATGATGTTCGAGGGTTAGGATTATCATTAGGGTTAAGGTGAGGTTAGGGTGAGTGTTAGGGTTAGGGTTAGGTTTAGGGTTAGGGTGATGTTTAGGGTGAGGATGAGGGTTAGGTTGAGGATGAGGGTGAGGGTTAGGTTGAGGGTGAGGGTGAGGGTGAGGGTTATAGTTAGTGTTAGGGTTAGGCAGAGCGTGAAGTTTAGGAATAGCGTGAGGGTTAGGTTTACTGTGAGGGTTAGGTTCTTGTTAGGGTTAGGGTTAGGGTGAGTTTGAGGGTTATTGATAGGATTAGGATGAGGGAAAGGTTTAGGGTGAGTTTTAGGGTGAGGGTTAGGCTTAGCGTTAGGCTTAGGGTGAGGGTGAGAGTGAGGGTGACGGTTAAGTTTAGGGTTAGGGTGAGGGTGAGTGTTAGGGTTAGGGTTAGGGTGAGATTTAGGGTAAGGGTTAGGGTTATTTTTAGGATTATGGTTAGGATGAGGGCTAGGGTGAAGGTGAGGGTTAGGGTTGGGTTAGGATGAGGGTTAGCGTTAGGTGAGGGTTAGGGATAGGTTTAGGTTGAGGGTTAGGGTTAGTGTGATGTTTAGGTTGAGGGTGAGTTTTAGGGTGAGGGTGAGGGTGAGGGTTAAGCTTAGGGTGAGGGTGAGTGTGAGGTTTTGGTTTAGGATTAGGGTTAGGTTTAGGGTTAGAGTTGGGGTGAGGGTTAGGTTTAGTGTGAGGGTTAGGGTTAGGGTTAGGGTGAGGGTAAGTATTAGGGTGAGGGTTGGGGTGAGAGTGAGGGTTAGGATTAGCGTGAGTGTTAGTATGAAGATTAGGGTGAAGGTTAGGGTTATAGTTAGGGTTAGGTTGAGGGTGAGGGTTATGGTTAGGGTTAGGGTGAGGGTTAGGTTTAAGGTGATGTTTAAGGTGAGGGTGAAAGTTAGGGTTAGGGTTAGAGTGAGTGTGAACATGAGGGTGAGGGTGAGGGTTAGGGTTAGGGATAGGGTAAGGGTGAAGTTGAGGGTGAGGGTTAGGTTTGTTTTTAGTGTTAGGGTTAGTGTGAGGGTGAGGTTTCGTGTGAGGGTGATGGTTAGGGTGAGAGTTAAGGTGTCTGTGAGGGTTAGGTAAGTGTGATGGATCGGGGTAGGGGTAACATTAGCGTGAGGGTTAGTGTTAGGGTTAGGATTAGGGTGAGGTTTAGGGTGAAGGATGGGGATAGGGTTAGGGTTAGGGTTATGGTTAGAGGATTAGGGATAGCATTAGAGTTAGGGTGAGGGTTAGCCTTAGGGTTAAGTTTAGGGTGAGGGTGAGAGGTAGGGTTAGGTTTAGCATGAATGTTAGGCTTAGTGTGAGGGTTAGGGTTAGGGTTAGTGTTAGGGTTAGTGTGAGGATAAGGGTTAGGGTGAGGGTTACGGTTAGAGTGAGGGTTAGGGTTAGCGTGAGGGTTAGGGTGAAGGTTAGGGTGGTGGTAAGGGTGAGGGTTAGGGTTAGGGTTACGTTTAGGGTTAGGCTGAGGATTAGGGTGAGCATAGGGTTTAGGGTGAGGGTTAGGGTGAGGGTGAGGGATAGTGTTATGGTCAGGGTAAGTGTTAGGGCGAGGTTTAGGGTGAGGTTGAGGGTTAGGGTTAGCATTATAGTTAGGGTGAGGGTGAGGCTTAGGGTGAGGATTAGGGTTAGGGTAAGGGTTAAGGTGAGGTTTAGGCTGAGGTGTAGGGGTAGGTTTAGGGTTAGTGTGAGAGTTAGGGTGAGGATTATGGTTAGGGTTAGGGTTAGGATGAGGATGTGGGTGAGGGTGAGGTTAAGTGTTAGGGTGAGGGTTAGGGTGTGGATGAGGGTTAGGGTTAGAATTAGGGTTAGGGTTAGGTTGAGTGTTAGGGTTATGGTTGGGGTTAGGGTGAGGGTGAGGTTTACCGATAGTATTAGGGTTAGTGTTAGGGTTAGGGTGAGGATTAAGGTTGGTGTTAGGTTGAGGGGGAGGGAAAGGTATAGGGTTAGGATTAGGGTTAGCGTTAAGGTTAGGCTGAGGGTGAGGGTGAGGGTGAGGATGACGGTTAGGGTAAGGGTTACATTTAGAGTGAGGGCTAGGGTCAGTGTTTGGGGTAGGGTGAGGGTAAGGGTGAGGGTGAGGGTTTTGGTTAGGAAAGGATTATGAGTAGGGTTAGGGTGAGGATTAGGGTGAGGGCGATTTTTAAGGTGATTTTTAAGGGTGAGGGTTAGGTTTAGGGTTAGGCTTAGGGTGAAGGTTCGGGTGAGGGTTAGGTATAGGGTGAGGATTACTGTTAGGGTTATATTAGGGTGAGGGTTAGGCAGAGGGGTAGGTTTATGGTTAGGGTTAGGGTGAGGGTTAGTGTGAGGGTTAGGGTTAGGGTTAGGATTAGGGTGAGGGTGAAGGTGAGGGTAAGGGTTAAGATGAGTTTTAGGGTGAGGTTGAGGTTTAAGGTTAGCATTCGGATTAGGGTTAGGGTGAGGATTAGGGTTAGGGTTAGGCTTAGAGTGAGGGTGAGGTTTAGTTTTAGCATTAGGGTTAGGATAAAGTATAGTGTAAGGGTTAGTGTTAGGGATAGGATTAGGGTTATGGTTAGGGTTAGGCTGAGGGTGGGGGTGAGGGTGAGGGTGAGGGTTAGGGTTTGGGTTAGGTTTAGAGTGAGGGATAGAGTGAGGGTGTGAGTTAGTGTGAGGGCATGGGTGAGGCTGAGGGTTTCATTTAGGAAAGTCTTACTGTTAGGGTTCGGGTGAGGATTAGAGTGAGGGTGAGCTTTAAGGTGAGGATTAGGGTTAGGGTGAGCATTAGGGTTAGGGTTAGGGTTAGGGTTATTGTTAGATTGATGTTTAGGGTGAGGGTTAGCTTTAGGGTGAAGGTGAGGCTGAGGGTGAGGGTGAGGGTGTCGGTGAGGTTTAGGGTTAGGGTGAGGGTTAGTGTGACTGTGAGGGTTAGGGTGAAGGTGAGGGTTAGGGTTAGGTTTAGGGTGAGGGTTATGATTAGGTTTAGGGTGAGGGGTAGGGTGAGGTTTAGGGTTAGGGTTAGGGTGAGGGTGAGGGTTAATATGAGGTTTAGAGTTAGGGTTAGGGTCAGTGTGAGGATAAGGTTTAGGGTGTCAGTTATTGTTAGGGTTAGCGTTAGGGTTAGGGTAGGAGTTAGGCTTAGGGTTAGGTTTAGGGTTAGGATAAGGGTTAGGCTGAGGTTTAAGGTTAGACTTAGTGTGAATGTTAGATTTAGATTTAGGGTTTGGGTTACGTTGAGGGTAAAGTTTAGGGTGAGGCCAAGGGTGAGGGTGAGGTTTAGGGTTAGGTTGAGGATTAGGGTGAGGGTTAGGCTTAAGGTAGTCGTTAGGATTAGGGTGAAGTTTAGGGTGTGGCTTAGGTTTAGGGTTAGTTTAGGGTGAGGGTTAGGGTGTGGGTAAGTGTTAGAGTGAGGGTGAGGGTGAGGGTGAGGGTTAGGTTTAGTATTAGGGTTAGGGTGAGAGTGAGGGTTATGGTGAGGTTTAAGGTTAAGGTTAGGGATAGGGTGAGGATTAGGGTTAGGGTTTGGTTTAGGGTGAGGGTTAGGCTGAGGGTTAGGGTTGGGGTTAGGGTGAGGCTTAGGTTTAGTGTGAGAGTTAGGGTTAGCGTTAGGTTGAAGGTTAGGTTTAGTGTGAGGGTTAGGGTTAGCGTTAGGGTGTGGGTAAGGTTTGGGTGAGGGTGAGGTTTAGTGTTAGCATTAGGTTTAGGGTTAGGGTTAGGATGAGGGTTAGGGTTAGGGTGAGGGTGAGGTTGAGGGTGAGGGTGAGTGTTAGGGTTAAGTTTAGTGTGAGGGTTAGTGTTAGGGTGAGGGTTAGGTTTCTGGTGAGGGTTAGGTTTAGAATAAGGGTAAGGGTGAGGGTTAGAGTTAGTGTTAGGGTTAGTGTTAAGGTGAGGGTAAGGTTTAGGGTAAGTGTTAGGTTTAGGGTAAGAGTTAGGGTTCAGTTGAGGATTAGGGTAAGCGTTAGGGTGAGGGTTAGGTTTAGGGTTAGGGTTAGGGTGAGGGTTAGGGTGAGGTTTAGTGTTAGCATTAGGTTTAGGGTTAGGGTTAGGATGAGGGTTAGGGTTAGGGTGAGGGTGAGGTTGAGGGTGAAGGTGAGTGTTAGGGTTAAGTTTAGTGTGAGGGTTAGCGTTAGGGTGAGGGTTAGGTTTCGGGTGAGGGTTAGGTTTAGAATAAGGGTTAGGGTGAGGGTTATGGTTATGGTTAGGGTTAGGGATAGGGTGAGAGTTAGCGTGATTTGCCGGGCTAGGGTTAGGGTGAGGGTTTTTGTTAATGTGAGGATAAGGTTTAGGGTGAGTGTTAGGGTGAGGGTGAGGATTAGGGTTAGCATTAGGGTTAGGGTGCGGGTTAGGGTGTGCATGAGGGTGAGGGTGAGGGTGAGGGTTAGGTTGTGGGTGAGAATCAGGGTTAGGGTGAGGGTTAGCGTTAGGTTTAGGTTTAGTATGAGGGTGAGGGTTAGTGCTAGGGTTATGGTTAGGTTGAGAGTTAGGGTTAGGGTTAGGGTTAGGGAGAGGGGAAGTGTTAGGGTTAGGGTCAGTTTTATGGTGAGTGTAAGGGTTAGGGTGAGGGTGAGGGTGAACCTAACCCTCACCCTAACCCTCACCCTAACCCTAACACTGACTCTAACCCACACACTCACCCTGAACCTCACCCTAAACCTAACCCTAAGCCTAGTCCTCAACCTAACCCTAACCCTTCCCCTAACCCTCACACTCACACTAAGCCTAAACCTAAAAATAATCCTCACCCTAACCCTAATCCTCACGCACACACTAACCCTCACCCTCTTCCAAACTCTCACCATCAACTGAACCCTCATCTTCACCCTAACCATCAACCTAAACATCACCCTAACCCTAACCCTCACCCTAACACTTAACCTAACCCTAAACCTAACCCTGACCCTCACCCTAAATCCAACCCTATCCCTAAACCTCAACCTAACACTAACCCTCACCCTTACCCTAACCCTAACCCTCACCCTAACTCTAACCCTAACCCTAATGCTATCCCTAAACCTCACCCTCACCCTAACCCTAACACTAACACTAAACCTCACCCTAACCCTAACCCTAAACCTAACCCTCACCCTAACGCTCACCCTAATCCTCAACTGAACCCTAACTCTTACCCTAAACCTAACACTTACCCTAAACCTTACCCTCACCTTAACACTAACCCTAACACTAACTCTAACCCTCACCCTTACCCTAAAGCCTAACCTGAACTCTAACCCTCACCTAACTCTAATGCTATCTCTAAACCTCAGCCTCACCCTAAACCTCATCCTAACACCTACCATCACCACGACCATAACCCTAACCCTAATCCTAATCCTCAACGCAACCCTAACCCTCACCCTCACCCTAACACTCACTGTACCCTTAACGCTCACCCTAACCCTAACGGTCACCCACAGCCTAAAACTCACCCTCACCTAAACCCTCACACTCACCCTAACCATACCCTAAACCTCAACCTAACCCTAACCCTCACCCTAAACCTAACTCTAACCCTCACCCTCAAACTAACCCTAACGCTCACCTAAACCCTCACCCTAACCATCACCCTAACCCTAACGCTAACCCTAACCCTCACTCTCACCCTAAGCCTCACCATAACCCTTATGCTCAAACTAAACCTAACCCTAATCCTAAACTGCACATTAACGCTAAAACTCACCCTAACCCTAACCCTAACCCTACAACTCAACCTAACCCTCACCCTCACCCTAACCCTAACCCTCACTCTAAACCTAACCCTAACCATCACCTTCACCCTAACCCTCACCTACACCCTCACCCTCACCCTCAGCATAACCCTAAACCTAACCCTAAACCTAACTCTCACCCTAACTCTATACCTCACCCTCACCCTCACACTCAGCCTAACCTTAATCCTCACCCTAAACCTCTCACTCACACTCACCCTAACTCTATCCTAACCCTAAAGCAGATTTTCACACTAACCCCAACCCTATCCCTAACCCTAAACCTCACCCTAACCCTCACCCTTAGCCTAACGCTAACCCTCACCCTAAACCTAACCCTAACCCTAATGCTATCCCTAACCCTCACCTCACCCTAACCCTCACTCTAACCCTTACCCTCACCCTAACCCTCACCATAACCCTAACGCTAACACTAACACTAAACCTAACCCTAAACCTCACCCTCAACCTAACTGTCACCCTAAAACTTACCCTCACCCTAACGCTAATCCTAATCCTAACTCTAACCCTCAACCTCACCGTAAGTGAAACCCTCACCCTAACCCTCACCCTAACCCTCACCCTAACTCTAACGCTGTCCCTAAACCTCACCCTCACCCTCAAACTTATACTAACCCTTGCCCTCACCATAACATTACCCCTAACCCTAACCCTAATCCTCACCACAACCCTAACCCTCAACCTCACCCTAACCCTCACTGTCACCATAAACCTTAACCTAACCCAAACCGTCACACCCACCCTAAAATTCCCATCACCTTCAAACTCACCCTCACCATAAGCTTACCCTAAACCTCACCCTAAACCTAACCTTCACACTAAACCTAACTCTAACCCTCATCCTCATACTAACCCTAACCCTCACCTTAACCCTCACCCTAACTCTCACCCTAAACCTAACGCTAACCCTAACCCTCACTCTCAACCTAAACCTCACCTTCACCCTTATCCTCACACTAACCCGAACCCTAACCAAAACTCTCACATTAAACCTAACACTCACGATAACCCTAACCTTACCCCTCAGCGTACCCCTCACCCTAACCCAAACCCTAAACCTCACGTTGACCCTAACCCTCACCCTAAACCTTACCCTCACCATAACCCTAACCCTTAACCCAACCCTCAGTCAAACCCTCTTCCTAACCCTAACCCTAACACTCAAACTAACCCTACCCCTAACCCTAAACCTAACCCTCACCCTAAAACTAACCCTCACCCTAACCCTCAGCCTAACCCTAACCTTAACCCTAATCTGAACCTTAACCCTCACCATCAACCTAACTCTAACACTAACACTAACCCTGACCCTCACCCTAACCCCAACCCTCAGCCTAACCCTAATCCTCACCCTCACCCTAAACCTAGCACTCACCTTAAACCTCACCCTTACTCTAAAGCTAACCCTAACCCTCAACCTCACCCTAAAACTTACCCTCTCCATAACCCTAAACCTAACCCTAATACTCACACTAAGCCTCACCCTAACACTCACCCTGAAAGTAACCCTAACTCTCACCTTCACTCTAACTCTCACCTTCACTCTAACCCTCACCGTCACCTTATACCTCACCCTAAACCTAACCCTCACCTACACGCTAACCCTCACCCTAAAACTCACCCTCACCCTCAAACTAAATATCACCCTAAACCTCATCCTAACCCTAAGCATAATCCTCACCCTAAATCGAACCCTCACCTTAAACTCACCCTCACGCTAATCCTCACACTACACCTAACCCTAAGCCTTTCCTAACCGAAACCCTCACCCTCACCCTAACCCTCATGCTAACCCTCACCCTCACCCTAGCCCTCAACCTAAAACTAACCCTAACCCTAACCCTCACACTCAACCTCACGCCCACACTCAGCTGAACCCTAAACCTAAACCTAATCCTAGCCCTAACCCTAACCCTCACCTTCACCCTTACCCTAACCCTAACCCTAACCATAACCCTAACCTTAATGCTAACTCTAGCCCTCAACCTCACCCTAACCCTAACCCTTACCCTAACCCTCACCCACACACTCAACCTCAGCCTCAGACGAACCCTAACCCTAACCCTAATCCAAACCCTCAAACTCACCCTCACCCTCACCCTAACTCTAAACCTAACTCTAACCAAAACCCTCTCCCTAACCCTTACCCTACCCCTAACCCTCACCCTAACCCTAACCCTAATCCTAATCCTTACCCTCACCCTCACCCTAACCCTTACTCTCACCTTACCATAAACCTCACCCTAACCCTAACCCTCTTCCTAACCCTAACCCTAACCCTTAGCCTAACCCTCATCCTAACCCTACCCCTAAACTTCACCTTAACCTTAACCCTAACCCTAACCCTCACCCTCACCTTCAACCTCACCATCACCCTCACCATAACCCTCAACCTTAAACTCACCCTAAGCCTAACCATAACCCTAAACCTTACCCTAAACTTAACCCTCACCCTCACCCTCACCATTACCATCACCCTAACCTTCAACCTCCCCCTCACACTAACCAAAAAACATAAGCGTAACCCTCACCCTAAACCTAACTTTGACCCTCACCCTCACCCTAAGCCTAACCCTACACCTAAGCCTAATCCTAAACCTAAACATCACATTCACCCCAACCCTAAACTTAAACATCTCCCTAAACCTAATACTAACCCTAGCCCTCACCCTAACCCTTACCCACACCTCACCTTAACCCTAACCCTTACCCTAACCCTTAAACTCACCCTAAACCTAACGCTAACCTTCACCCTCATCCTCACTCTAAGCCTAACCTTAACCATCACCCTACCCAAAACCTAACCTTAGGGCTACCCCTATTCCTCACCATCACCCTAACCTTAACCCTAACCCTTACCTTCCCACGAACCCTAAACCTAGCCCTCACCCTAAACCTCATCATAAACCTAACCCTAACTCTAATCCTCACCCTAACCTTAACCATAACCATATCCCTATCCCTCACCCTCACCCTAACCTTCACCCTCACCCTCAATCTAAACCTCAGCCTAACCCTAAACCTAACACTTATTCAAACCCTAACCCGCATCCTCACCCTAATTCTAATCCTAACCCTAACCAAAACTCTCACCCTAACCCTAAACCTAACCCTGTGCCTAATCCTCACCCTAACCCTAACCCTAGTCCTAAACCCAACCCTCACAATCACCCTAACCCTTACCCTCACCCTAACCCTAAGCCTAACCCTCATCTTAACCCTAATCCTAACCCAAACCCTCACCCTAAATTTAACCCTAACCCTAATCCTCACCCAAACCCTAACCCTCACCCTCACCCTCAACCTCACCATCACCCTCATCCTAAAACTCACCCTCACCCCCAACCTAACCCTAACCATAACCCTAATCCTCACCCTCAACCTATCCCTTACCCTCATGCTAACCCTAAGCCTAACCTGAACCCTAACTCTAACCATATCCGTAAACCTCACCCTCACCCTAAACCTCATCGTAACCCTTACTGTCACCATAAACCTAAACCTAACCCTAAACATAATCCCAACCAAAACCCTAACCCTCCCCTCACCCTAACCCTCACCATGACCTTAAACCTCTCTCTAACCCTAACCACCACCTACACCCTAAAATTCACCCTAAGCCGAACCCTCACCCTCACCCTAACCCTACCCTAAACCTCACCCTAACCCTAACCCTCACCCTTAACCTAAATCTAACCCTCACCCTCATACTAACTCTTGCCCTCACCTTAACCCTCACCCTAACCCTAAAGCTCACCCTAACCCTCAGTCTCACCCTATCCCTCACTCTAACCCTAACCCTAACGCTCACCCTAATGCTCACCCTCACCCTAACACTCACCCTCACCCTAAACATCACCCTAACCCTAACCCTCACCCTAACCTAACCTTAATCTTCACATAACCCTAACCCTCACATTAAACCTCACCCTCAACCTTATACTCACCCTAAACCTAACCCGAAGCCTTTACTAATATAATACCCTCAACCTCACCCTCACCCTCACCCTAACCCTCACCCTTACCCAAGCCCTCACCCTAAAACTAACCCTAACCCTAACCCTCACCCTCAACCTCAACCCCAACTTCAGCCTACCCCTAACCCTAAACCTAATCCTAAACCTAACCCTAACCCTCACACTCACCTTCACCCTAACCCTAATCCCAACACTAACACTAAAGCTAACACTAGCCCTCACCCCATCCGTAACCCTAATCCTAACCCTAACCCTCTCCCTAAACCTAATGCTAACCCTAAACCTAAACCTCACCCTGACGCTCACCGTAACCCTTACCCTCACCCTCAACCTCAAACTAACACTAATCCTAGCCCTAACACTAACCCTCACCCTAACCCTCACCCTAACCCTAACCCTAACAATACGCCTCAGCTTAAACCTCACCCTAAACCTAACCGTAACCCTAATCCTCACAGTATAGCTAAACCTAACCCTCACCCTCACCCAAAACCTCCCCCTCACCGTATCCCTAATGCTAACAAATAACCCTCAAACTCAACCTAAACCTCACCCTAACCCTTACCCTCACCTTAACCCTTTCCCTCACCTTCACCCTAAGCTTAACCCTAACCCTAACCCTAATCCTCACATTAACCCTAAACCTAACCGTACATGTCACCCTAACGCTAACTTTAACCTAACCCTAACCCACAACCTAACCCTAACACTAAGCCTCACCCTAATCCTCACCCTAAACCTAAGCCGAACCTTAACCCTCAAATTACACTCACCCTTACCTTTACCCTCCCCTGAACCCTAACCCTAACCCTCAGCCTAACCCTCATCCTAACCCTAACCCAAACCCTAACCCTCACCCTAACCTTAACCCTAACCCTAACCCTAAACCTCACACTAACCCTAACCCTCACCCTAAACCTAACTGTACACAACACTCTAACCCTAACTTTAACCTAACCCTAACCTTAACCCTCACCCTAACCCTTACCCTAAACCTCAAATTCACCCTAACCCTCACTGTCACCCTAACCCTCACTCTAACCGTAAACCTCAACCACACCGTAATCCTCACACTAACCCTAACCCTAACCCTAACCCTAACCCTTACCCTCACCCTAACCCTAACCCTAACCCTAAATCTAAACCTCACCCTAACCATAACCCTAACCCTCTCCCTCACCCTAACACTTACCCGCACCTTCACTCTAACCCTCACCCTAAACATAACCTTCATCGCAAACCTAACCGTAACCCTAACCCTCACCCTAACACTAACCCTAATCGTAACCCTAACCCTCAACATAACCCTCAACCTCACACTCACCCTAACCCTCACCGTAACCCTAACCCTCACCCTAGGGTTACCTTAACACTAATGCTATCCTTACCCCTCACCCTCACCCTAAATCTCACTCTAATCCTTACCCTCACACTAACCCTAACCCAAACCCCAAAACTAAACCTCAACCTAACCCTCACATTAACCCAAAACCTAAACCTAACCCTCACCCTAACGCTCACCCTAACCCTCAACCTAACACTAACACTCAACGTCACCCTAACCCTCAACCGAAAACTTTATCTCACCCTAATCCTAACCCTAACCCTAAGCCTAACCCTCACAATAACACTATCCCTCACACTAACCCTAACCCTAACCCTCAGCCAAACCCTTTTCCTAACCTTAACCCTAATCTTCAACCTAACCCTAACCCTAAAACTAAACCTAATTCTCACCCTAACCCTAAACCTCACCCTCACCTTCACCCTCACCCTCAGCCTAACCCTAACCCTAACCCTAATCCTAACCCTAACCGTCACACTCACCCTAACCCTAACCCTAACCCTGATGCTATCCCTAAACCTCACCCTCAGCCTAACCCTCATTCTAATTCTTACTCTCACCCTAACCCTAAACCAAACCTAACCCTCACCCTAATGGTCACCCTATCCCTCAACCTAAACCTAATGCTAACGTTAACCCTCACTTTCACCCTAATCCTCACACTATACCTTTTCCTCACAGTAACCCTAACCCTAACCCGCACATTAACGCTAACCCTCACCCTAACAGTTATCCTAACCTTCACCCTACCCCTCACCCTAACCCTAAACCTACCCCTCACCCTATCCTAACCCTAACCCTCACCTTCACCCTAACACTCACCTACACCCTCACCCTCACCCTCAGCCTAACCCTAACCCAAACCCTAAACCTGACCCTCACCCTAACCCTAAACCTCACCCTCACCCACACCCTCACCCTCAGCCTAACCCTAACCTGAACCTAATCCTAACCCTAAACCTCGCACTCCCCCTCACCCTATCTCTAACCCTAATCCTAACGCTGATTTTCACCCTAACACGAACCCTATCCCTAACCTTAACCCTCACCCTAACTCTAATCCTAAACCTCACCCTAACCCTAACCCTAACCCTAATTCTAACCCTCAACCTCAACATAAACCTAACGTGAACCCCAACCCTTACCCTAACACTAACGCTGTCCCTAAACCTCACCCTCACCCTAGACCTCATCCTAACCCTGACCCTCACCATAACCCTAACCTTAACCCTAACCATAATCCTATCACAACCCTTACCCTCACCCTCACCCTCACCCTCACCGTCACCTTATCCCTATCCCTAAACCTAATTGAAACCCACACCCTAAAACTCACCCTCAACCGAACCCTCACCATCACCATAACGTTACCCTAAACCTCACCCTAATCCTAACCCTTATCCTAAACCTAAATCTAACACTCACCCTCATACTAAACCTAACCCTCAACTTAACCCTCACCCTAACACTAACGCTAACCCTAACAATCAATCTCACCCTAACCCTCACCCTAACCCTTATCCTCACACTAACCCTAACCCTAACCATAACCCAAACATTAACCCTAACCCTCACCCTAACCCAAACCCTACCCCTCACCCTAGCACTCACCCTAACCATAACCCTAATCCTCACCTTAACCCTAACCCTCACCTTAAATCTCACCCTCACCATGATCCTCACCCTAACCCTAACCCTAATCCTTTCCTAACCAAAACCCTCATCCTCACCCTAACCCTCACCGTAACCCTCACCCTCAACCTAGCCCTCACCCTAAAACTAACCCTAAATCTAACCCTCACCATCAACCTCACCCCCACCCTCAACCTACCCCTAACCCTAACCCTAACCCTCACCCTAACCATAACCCTAATGCTAACCCTAAACCTCAAACTCACCCTAACCCTCACCCTAACCCTTACCCTCAACCTAAACCTTAACCTAAACGTAACACTAACCCTAACCCTAACACTCACCCTAAACCTAACCCTAACCCTACACCTCAGCCTAACCCTCACCCTAAACCTTACCCTCCCCCGAATCCTAACCATAACCATCAGCCTAACCTTAACCCTAACCCTACCACTAACCCTCACCCTAACCCAAACCTCAACCTCAGCCTCAAGCTCAACCTGAGCCTAACCCTAACCTAACAAGAATTCAAACCCTAACCGTCACCTTCACCCTAACTCTAAACCTAACCCTAATCAAAACACTCACGCTAACACTAACTCTATGCCTAAAGCTCACCCTAACCCTAAACCTAATCCTAAACCAAAACCTCACTCTCACCCTAAACCTTACCCTCACCCTAACCCTAACCCTAACCCTCAGCCTAACCCTCATACTAACCCTAACCCTAACCCTAACCCTCACCCTAACCTTAAACCTAACCTTAAACCTAACCCTCAACCAAACCCTAAAGCTCACCCTCACCCTCAATCTCACCATCACACTCATCCTAAACCTCACACTCAACCTCACACTCACCCTCACCCTAACCCTAAACATAACCCTAATCCTCACCCTAAACCTAACCATCACCCTCACCCTCAAAATGACACTCACCATAACCCTCACCCTCACCCTCAACCTAACCATAAACATAACTATAAACCTCACCCTAAACCTAACTCTGACCCTCACACTCACCCTCACCCTAAGCCTAACCCTACACCTAATCCTAATCCTAAACCAAAACCTCACCCTCACCTTAACCCAAACCTAAAACTCAGCCTAACCCTAAGCCTAACCCTAGCACTCACCTAACCCTTAACATCACTGTCACCCTAACCCTAATCCTCAACATAACCTAATCCTCAACCTAACCCTAACCTTCACCATCAACCTCACACTAACCCTAACCCTAGCCCTCACCCTAACACTTACCCTCACTGTCACCCTAACCCTCACCCTAACCCTAATCCTCACCCTCACCCTAACCCTAACCCTAACCCTAAACCTCACCCTAACCCTATTCCTAACCCTAAACCTAACCCTCAACATAACCCTCACCCTTACCCTCACGCTAACCCTAACCGCAACCGTAAGCCTCCCCTAACCCAAACCCTAACCCTAATGCTATTTCTAACCCTCACCCTCACTCTAACCCTCATTCTAAAACTTACACTCACCCTAACCCAAACCCTTACCCTCACCCTAAACCTAACCCTCACACTAACCCTAAAACTAACCCTACTCCTCAGCCTAACCCTCACCCTAAAACTAACCCTAACCCTAATCCTCACCCTATACCTAACCCTAACACTTACCCTTAACCCTAACCCTAACTCTAACCCTAACCCTCACACTAAACCTGACCCTCACCCTAACAGTAACGCTAACCCTACCCTTCACACTAACACTCACCCTAATCTTAATCCTCACCCTAATCCTAACCATAACCCTCGACCTCAGCCTCACCCTAGCACTAACCCAAATCCTAAACCTAAAACTAAGCATAACCCTAACCCTAAACCTAATTTTTACCCTCACCCTCATCCTCACCATCACCCTCACCCTAATCCTCACCCTCACCCTCACCCTAACCCTTGCCATAATCCTAACCCTCACCCTAAACCTAACTCTGACCCTCACCCTCACCCTCATCCTCAGCCTAACCCTAAACCTAAGCCTAATCCCAAACCTAATGCTCACCCTCACCCTCAACCTAAATCTAAACCTCACCCTATCACTCACCCTAAACCTAGCCCTCAACCTAACCGTTACTCTCACCTTCACTCTAACCCTCACCCTAACCCTAACCCTCACCCTAACCCTAACCATTAGCCTCACCCTCACCCTCACGCTAACCCTAACCCTCAACCTAAGCCTAAACCTAAACCTAACCCTACACCTCAACATAACCCTCAACCTCACCCTAACCCTAACAGTAACCATAAACCTCACCCTAACCCTAACCCTAACCCTAATGCTATCCTTAACCCTCACCCTCACCATAAATCTCACTCTAACCCTTATCCTCACCCTAAAACTAACCCTAACCCTAAAACTAAACCTCAACCTAACACTCACCTTAACCCTAAACCTAACCCTAAACCTCACCCTAATGCTCACCCTAACCCTAACACTCACCATCACCCTAAACCTCAAACTAAAACTTTCCCTCACCCTAATCCTAATCATAACCCTAAGCCGAACCCTCACACTAACCCTATCCCTCACCCTAACCCTAACCCTAACCTCAGCCAAACCCTCTTCCTAACCCTAACCGTAACCCTCATCCTAACCCTAACCGTAAACCTAATTCTCACAATAAACCTAAACCTCACCCTCACCCGCACCCTCACCCTCAGCCTAACCCTAACCCTAACACAAATCCTAACCTGAACCCTCACACTCACCCTCACCCTAACTCTCACCCTAACCCTAACCCTGACCCTCACCCTAACCCCAACCTTATATCTAACCCTCAACCTAACTCTAACCCTCACCCTTAACCTTAACCTAACACTCACCCAAAGGCTAACCCTAACCCTCACCATCACCCTACCCCTCATCTAACCCTTAACCTCACCGTAACCCTCCCCCTAACCCTCACACTAACACTAACACTAAACCTCACCCTAACACTCACCCTAACCCTAAACCTAAACCTAACACTATACTTAACACCCACCCTAATCCTCAACCTAACCCTAACCCTCAACCTCACCCTAAACCTCACCCTAAATCTTACCCTAACCCGAATCCTAACCTTAACCCTAACTCTATCCTTCACCCTCAACCTAACCCTAACCTGTACACTAACCCTCACCCTAACCCTCACACAAACTCTAAAGCTGTCCATAAACCTCACTCTGACCCTAAACCTCATTCTAACCCTTAACCTCACCATAACCCTAACGCTAACCCAAATCCTACCGCAATCCTAACCCTCACCCTCACCCTAACCGTCTCCGCCACCTTAACCCTCACCCTAACCCTAACCGTCACCCACACCCTAAAACTCACCCTCACCCGAACCGTCACCCTCACCATAACCTTACCCTATACCTCACCCTAAACCTAACTCTAAAACTCACCCTCATACTAACCTTAACCCTCACCTTAACCCTCACCCTAACCCTCACCCTAACCCTAACGCTAACCCTAACCCTAAATCTCACCCTAACCCTCACCATAACCCTTATCCTCACACTAACCCTAACCCTAACCCTAACCCTCACATTAAACCTAACCCTCACCCTAACACTAACACTACTCCTTACCCTAGTCCTCACCTTAACCATAACCCTAAACCTCACCCTAACCCTAACCCTAACCCTCACCTTCACGCTAACCCTCACCGTCACCCTAAACTCACCCTAACCCTAACCCTCACCCTCACCTTAACCCTCACCATAACCCTCACCATCAATCTCACACCCACAATCAACCTAAACCTAACCCTAACCCTAGCCCTTACCCTAAGCCTAACCCTAATGCTAACCCTAAACCGCAACCTCACCTTAACCCTCACCCTAACCCTTATCCTCAACCTCAACCTCAACCTAACCTTAAAACTAACCCTAACCCTAACCCTCCCCTAACCCTCACCCTAACCCTAATCCTTACCCTATACCTAAACCTAACCCTAACCATCACGCTAACACTCACTCTCACCATAAATCTAATGCTAACATTAAGCCTCAACCTCAGCCTAAAAATCGCCCTAACTTTTACCGTCACCTTAAACCTATCCCTCACCCCCACCCTAACCCTCACCGTAAGCCTAAACCTCACCCTCAGCCTCAAGCTCAACCTCAGCCTAACCCTAACCCTAACCCTAACCCTATTCAAACCCTAATCCTCAACCTCACCATAACTCTAAACCTAACCATAACCAAAATCCTCATGCTAACCCTAAATCAATCCCTACCCCTCACCCTAACCCTAAACCTAATCCTAAACCTAACCCTTAACCTCACCCTAACCCTAAGCCTAACCCTCAGCCTAACCCTCATACTAACCCTAACAATAACACTAACCCTTACCCTAACCTTAACCCTAACCCTAACCTTAACCCTCAACCTAACCCTAACCCTCAGCCTCACACACAGTCTCACATTCACCTTCATCCTAACCCTCACACTCACCCTCACACTCCCCCTCACCCTAACCCTAACCATAAAACTAACCCACACACTTATCCTAACCATCACCCTCACCCTCACCATGACCCTCACCCTAACCCTCACCCTCACCCTCACGCTAACCCTAACCATAACCCTAACCCTCACCCTAAACCTAACTCTGACCCTCACCCTCAACCTCACCCTAAGCCTAACAATACACCTAAGCATAATACTGAACCTAACCCTCACCCTCACCCTCACCCAAACCTAAAACTCAGCCTAACCCTAAGCCAACCCTAGCTCTCACCTAACCCTTACCCTCACTGTCACTCTAAACCTAATCCTCAACCTAATCCTAACCTTCACCCTAACCCTAACCCTCACCCTCACTTTCACCCTAACCCTAACCCTACCCCTCACCCTAAAACTCACCCTATCCTTAATCCTCACCCTAATCCTAAACTTAATCCTACACCTCATCTTCACCCTAGCCCTCACACTAACCCTAAGCCTAAAACAAAACATAACCCTAAACTTAAACCTAACTCTCAACCTCACCCTCATCCTCATCATCACCCTCAACCTAACCTTCACCCTCACCCTCACCCTAACCCTAACCCTCACCCTAAACCTGACTCTGACCCTCAACCTCACCCTCATCCTAAGCCTAATCCTAAACCTAAGCCTAATCCTAAACCTAACCCTCACCCTCAACCTCACCCTAAACCTAAACCTCACCCTACACCTCAACATAACCCGCAACCTAATTGAACGGTAACCCTAACCCTCACCCTAAGCCTAACCCTAACCCTCACCCTCACCTTAACCCTAACCCTAACCCTAACCCTCACCCTAACCCTATCCCTAACCGTAACACTAAACCTCACCATAACCCTAACCCTAACCCTAATGCTATCCTTAACACCGACCCTCACACTAAATCTCACTCTAAACCTTACCATCACCCGAACATTAATCCTAACCATAAAACTAAACCTCACCCTAACCCTCACCCTAACCCTAACCCTCTATCTAACAGCCTAATCCTAACACTCACCGTCACCCAAACCCTCACCCTAAACCATTCCTTCACCCTAATTCTAAACCTAACCCTAACCCTCACACTAACCCTATCCCTCATCCTAACCCTAAGCCTCACCCTCACCATAACCCTAACCCTAACCCTAACCCTCACCCTAACCCTATCCCTAACTGTAACACTAAACCTCACCATAACACTAACCCTAACCCTAATGCTATCCTTAACACTGACCCTAATCCTAACCCTAACTTTAACCCTCACCCTCACCCTCACCCTAACTCTAACCTATTCCTAAACCTCACCCTAAACCTCATCCTAACCCTTACCCTTACCATAACCCTATCCATAGCCCTATCCGTAATCCTCACCGCAAACCTAACCCTCAACCTCACCCTAACCCTCACCGTCACCTTAACCCTCACCCTTAACCTAACAGTAACCCACACCCTAAAATTCACCCTCACCTGAACCCTCACACTCACCAGAAACTTACCCTAGTCCTCACCCTAATCCTTCCCCTCACCGTCACTCTAACCCTAACATTAACCCTAATTCTCACCCTAACTCTAACCCTCACACTCACCCTTACCCTCACCCTAACCCTATAACTAACCCTCACCCTAACCCTAAACCTAACCCTAACCCTACACCTCAACATAACCCTCACCCTCAACCTAATCCTAACGGTAACTCTAACCCTCACCCTAACCCTAAACCTAAGCCTAAAGCTATCCCTAACCTACACCATCAACCTAACAGTCACTCTAACCCTTACCCATACCAAAACCCTAACCCTCACCCTAAACCTAAACCTCACCCTAACCCTAACCCTCCCCCTAAACCTAAGCCTAACGCTCCCCCTCATACTAACCCTAACCCTCAACTTAACCCTCACCCTAACCCTCACCCTAACCTTAAAGCTAACCCTAACTTTCACACTCACCCTAACCCTCACCCTAACCCTTACCCTCACAATAACCCTTTTCCTAACCCTAAACCTCACACTAAACCTAACCCTCACCCTAACACTAACCCTAACCCTAACCCTACCCCTCAACATAAACCTAACCCTCACCCTCACCCTAACCGTAAAACTAACCCTCCCCCTAACTCTAACCTAAACCCTAATGCTATCCCTAAACCTCACGCTCACCCTAACCCTCACTCTAACCATTACCCTCACCCTAACTCTAACCCTAACACTGAAACTAAACCTCATCCTAACCCTCACCCTAACCCTAAACCTAAACCTAACAATAACCCTAACCCTCACCCTAAACCTAACCCCAACCCTAACACTACAGTCACCCTAACACTGACCCTAAACTTTTCCCTTACCCTAATCCTAACGCTAACACTAATCCTAACCCTTACTCTAACCGAAACCCTCACCCTAAACGTAACCCTCAGCCAAACTCTCTTCCTAACCCTAACCCTAACCCTCAACCTAACCTTAACTCTAACCCTCAACCTATCCCTCACCCTAACCCTAAACCTCACCCTCACCCTCACACTCACCCTCTCCTTCACCCTAACTCTAACCCTAACCCTAACCCTCTCCCTCACCCTAACGCCAACCCTATCCCTAACCCTCAAGCTAACACTAACCCTCACCCTTACCCTAACCCAACCCTCACCCTAACGCTAACCCTAACCCTAATGATATCCCTAAACCTCACCCTCACCCTAACCGTAGCACTAACACGAAACCTTACCCTAACCCTCACCGTAACCCTAACCCTACCCCTCACCCTGCCCGTCATTCTAACCCTAACCCTCACCCAAACCCTAACCTTCACCTTCACCCTAAACCTCACGTACGCTCTCGCTATCACCCTTAGCCTAACCCTAAAACTAACCCTAATCCTAACCCTCCCCCTAACCCTAAACTTCACTCTCACCCTCACACTTACCCTCAGCATAACCCTAACCCTAGCCCTAATCCTAAACCTAACCCTCACACTCACCCTCACCCTAACTCTAACCCTATCCCTAAAGCTGACTTTCACACTAACCCCAACCCTATCCCTAACCCTCAACCTAACCCTAACCCTCACTGTAACCCTCACCCTAACCCTAACCCTAACTCTAATGCTAACCCTAAACCTCACCCTCACCCTAACCACAACCATAACGCTAACCCTCAACCTAACCCTAACTCTAACCCTAATGCTAACCCTAAACATCACCCTAACACTAACCCTCATCCTAAAACTTAATCTCAACCTCACCCTCACCCTCATCCTAACCCTAACCCTAACCCTAACCCTCACCCTAACTCTCACACTAACCCTAACCCTAACCCTAACCCTCAGCCTAACCCTCACCCTAAACGTAACCCTAACCCTAATCCTCACCCTATCCTTAACCCTAACCCTAAACTTAACCCTCACCCTAACAATAATGCTAACCCTAACCCTCAACCTTACCCTAACCCTCGCCCTATCCCTTACCCTGACCATAACCCTATACCTCACCCTCACCCTAAGTCTCATGCTAAACCTTACGCTCACCCTAATCCTCACCTAAGCCCAACCCTAACCCTAACCTTAACCCTCACCCTAACCCCCACCCTAACCTTCACCCTAACCCTCACGCTAACCCTAACCCTCATTCTCACACTACCTCTCACCCTAACCCTTACACTCACACTAACACTAATCCGAACCCTAACCCTAACCGTCACCTTAACCCTTACTGTAAACCTCACCCTAAACCTAACCCTAACCCTAATCCTCACACTAACCATAACCCTAACCCTTTCCCCATCCTTCTCCCTAAACCTCACCCTAATATGAACCCTATCCCTAACCCTCATGCTAATGCTACCCCTAACCGGAACCCACAACCTTACCCTAACCCTCACAGACACCCTAACTCTCACCCTTACCATCATCCTCTGCTGAAACCTCACCCTCACCCTAAACCTCAACCTCACCCTAACTTTAAAAATAATCCAAACCCTCACACTAACCCTAACCCTCACATTCACCCTCACCCTCACACTCACCCTCAACATAACCCTAACCCTAACACTAACAATAACCCTCACCCTCACCCTCACATTCACCCTAACCCTAACCCTAACCCTAACACTGACCATAACCCTCACCCTCACCCTAATTCTAACTCTAACCTAACACTCACCCTAACCCTCACACTAACACTCACGATAATCCTAACCCTCACTATCACCCTAACCCTCACCCTAGTACTTACCTTCACCCTAACCCTAACCCTTACCCTCACACTAAACATATCCCTCAATGCAACTATAACCCTAAACCTAACCCTAATCCTAAAACTAACCCTCACACTTACCCTGACCCTAAGCCTAACCCGAACCCTCACCTTGAGCCTAACCCTCACCCTCAAACTAAACATCTCACTAACCCTAACCCTCACCCTTAAACTAACATTAACCCTCACCTAAACCTAACCCTCATCCTAACCTAAACATAACCCTAACCCTCACCTTCACCCTAGCTCTCATTCTAACTGTAATCCTAACAATAAACGAATACCTAACCCTAAAGCTCAACCTAACACTAACGCTAACACTCAGCCTCACCCTAACCCGAAACTTCACCCTAACCCTCACCCTCACCCTCAACCTAAGCATTACCCTAAGCCTCACCCTCACCCTAACCCTCACTCTAAACCTTACCCTCATCCTAACCGTAACCCTAACCTTCACCCTCACCCTAACCCTAAACTTAACAATAACCCTAAACCTTAAAATAAACCTAAACCTCACCCTAACCCTAAACCTAACTCTCACCCTAACCCTGACCCTAACTGTAACCCTCACCATCACCCTCACCCTCAACCTAACCCTCACCCTCATCCTCAACCTAAACCTCACCCTCACCCTAAACATCACCCTAACCTTAACCCTCACCCTCATCTTAACCCTAACCCTAACCCTAACCCTCACCCTAAACTTACCCTAACCCTAACGATAATCCTAACCCTCACCCTTAACCTAAACCTCAACTTAACCCTTATCCTCACACTAACCCTAACCCTAACACTAATCCTAACCCTCACACTAACCCTAACCCTCCCCTTAACCCTAACAATACCCCTCACCCTAAAACTCACCCTAAACCTCACGCTAAAAATAACCCTCACGCTAAACTCATACCTAACCCTCACAATTACCCTAATGCTCACCATCACCCTAAAACTCAACCTAAACCTAACCCTCACCCTCAACCTAACCCTCACCCAAATCCTAACCCCAACCCTCACCCTAACCCTAACACTCACACTAACCCTCAATCTCAACCTAATCCTGACCCTAAAAATAACACTAACCCTTAGCTAACAGAAATCATCACCATCACCTTCACCCTAACCCTCACCCTCACCCTAAACCTAAACCTCAACCTAACCCTAACGCTAACGCTAACCCTCACCCTCACCCTAACCCTCAACCTAATCCTATCCCTGCACCTCACAATAACTCTCACACTAACCCTAACCCTAACCCTATCCCTCACCCTAACCCTAAACCTAAACCTAACCCTCAAGCATACCCTAATCCTCAACTCACCTTCACACTCACCCTCACCCTAACACTCATCCTCACCCTAACCCTCACTGTCACAATAAATATCACCCTCACCATCACCCTCACCCTCACCCTAACCCTAATCCTAAATCTAACCCTCACGTTCAACCTAACCCTAACCCTAACACTAACTTTCACCCTTAACCTAACCCTTACCCTAAACCTAACCCTCACCCTAAACCTAACACTCACCCTAACCCTAACCCTCACACTAACACTAAACCTAACCCTCACCCACACCCTCACCCTCACCCTAACCTTAACCCTAACCTTAATCTTAACACTAACCCTCAACCTCACCCTAACCCTTACCCTCACACTCACCCTAATCCTAACCCTAACCCTAACCTTAACCCACACCCTCACCCTAATCCTCACCTTCAACCTAGCCCTCACCTTAACACTAACCCTCACCCTAAACCTAACCCTAACCCTCACCCTCACCCTAACCATAACCCTAACTCTAACCCTAACACTCATCCTAACCCTAACCCTAAACCTAATGCTAACCCTAAACCTCACCCACTAACCCTCATCGTAACCGTTATATTCACCGTAACCCTAACCATAACCCTAACCCTCACACTAAACCTAAACCTCACCCTAACCCTATCGCTACTCTTCATCCTAACCCTCAGCCTAAACCTAAACCTAACCCTAATCCTCACCCTGTCCTTAACCTTAACCCAAACACTCACCCTAACCCTCACCCTAACCCTCAACCTAACCCTTACCCTCACCCTAACCCTAACCCTCAACCTCACCCTAACCCTCACCCTAACACTTACCCACATCCTAAACCTCACCCTTACCCTACTCCTTCCCCTCTCCCTAATCCTCACCCTAACCCTAACCCTAACCCTAATCCTAACCCACAATTAAACCTCACCCGAACCCTCACCCGAACCCTCACCCGAACCCTCATCCTCACCCTAAGCCTAACCCTCACCCTGAACATCTCCCATAACCTAACACACACCCTAACCCTAAGATTAAACCCTAAACATCATCCACAACCTAAACCTCACCCTAACCCATACCCTCACCCTAACACTAACCCTAACCCTAACCATAAACTTCACACTAAAAGTAATCCTCACCCTAACCCTAACCCTAACCCTAAGCTTCACTCTCACACTGACCTTCAACCTCAGCCCAACCCAAACCCTAAACCTATTCCTAATCCTAAACCTCACCCTCAACCTCACCCTAAATCTAACCCTAACCGTAACCCTCACACTCACCCTCACCCTACACATCACCCAAGCCCTAACCCTCACCCTCACCCTCACCTTAACCCGCACACTAAACCTAACCTCAGCTTAACCCTCACCCTCACCCTAATCCTCACCCAAAACCTAACCCTTACCTAACCGAAACCCTCACCGTCACCCTAAACCTCGCCTTCACCCTAGCCCTCACCCTCACCATAACCCTAACCCTCACCCTCAACCTCCACTTCCCCCTCAGCGTTACCCTAACCCTAACTCTAATCTGAACCGTAAACCTCAACCCCACCCTCAACCTAACCCTAAACCTAACGCTAATCCTCACGCTAACTCTAATCCTCACCCACACCCTAACCCTTACCTTCACCCTCACCGAACCCTCACCCGAACACTCATCCTCACCCTAAACCGAACCCTCACCCTAAACATCACCCAAACCCTAACCCAAACAATAACCCTAACCATATCCCTAACACTCACCCTCACCCTCACTCACACCTTAAACCTTAACCTCAACTTAACCCTAACCATTAAGCTAACCATAACCCGCACACTAACCGTAACCCTTACCCTCACCCTAACCCTAACCCTAACCTTCACCCTCACCCTGACCGTCACTCTCAGTCTAAACCTAACCCTAACCCTATTCTTAATCCTAACCCTCACCCTCAACCTCACCCTCACCCTAAAACTAAACCTAAACCTAAACCTCACCCACACCGTCACCCTCACCCTCACCCTCACCCTGAACTTAAACCTAACCCTAACCATCACCCACACCCTCACCCTAACCCTAACCCTAACCCTAACACTCACCTTAACCCTCATCCTCACACTAAACATCACCCTAAACCTAACCCTCACCTTAACCCTAACCCTATCCCTCACGCTAAACCTAAGCTCAGCTTATCCCTCACCCTCACCCTAATCCTATCCCTCACCCTAATCCATACATAACCGAAACCCTCACCCTCACCCTAACCATCACCCTTACCCTAACCCTCACCCTAACCCTAACCCTAATCCTAACCCTAAATTTCAACCTCCCATTCCCCTTCAAACTTACCCCAAACCTAACCTTAATCCTAACCCTAACACGCAACACCACCCTAACCCTAAACCTAACCCTAACCCTAACACTGACCCTCATCTGCACCCTCACCCTAACCCTAACCCTAACCCTAACAATAACCCTAACCCTAGCCCTAACCATAACCATATCCCTAAAACTCACCCTAATTCTAATCCTAACCCTAACCCTCACCCTCACCCTCATACTAACCCTCACCCTCACCCTGACCCTCACCATCACACTAACCATCACAATAAACCTAACCCTCACCCTAAACCTAAACCTAACCTAAATCCTCACCCTATCCTTAAACATAAACCGAACCCTCACCATAACCCTCACCCTCACCTAACCCTAAGGCTGAACCTAACCATCAACCTCACCCTAAACCTCACCCTAAACTTAACTTCATCGTAACCCTAACCCTCACCCTCATACTAACCTGCACCTAACACTTACCCATACCCTAACCCTCACCCTAACCCTGACTCTAACCCAAACCCTAACCTTAACCCTAACCCTAAACCTCACCCTCACCCTAACACTCAACCTGACCTTTATCCTCATCCTAAACCTAATGCTAACCCTTACCCTAACCATAAGCCTCAACCTAACCCTCATCCTAACCCTAATACTAACCCTAACCCTAACCCTCACCCTGCCCTAAACCTAACCCTCACCTAACCCAAACTGAAACCCAGACCCTCCACATCACCCTCAGCCTAATCCTAATCCTAACCCTAATCCTAAACTTCAACCTCACCCTCACCCTACCTCTAATGCTAAACCTAACCCTAACACTCACCGAAACCCTCACCCTAACCCTAACCTATCCCTATCCCTCACCCATACCCTAACACTCTCCCTATACCTCACCCTCACCCTAACCCTAAACCAAACCCTAACCCTCACCCTAAAACTAACCTAACCCTAACACTAACCCTAACCGTCATCCTCACACTAAACCTCACCCTAACCCTAACTCTCACCATAACCCTAACACTTGCCCTAACCCTAATCCTCACCCTAACCCTAACCCTCACCCACACACCCTAACTCGAAAACTGACCCGAACCCTTACCCTCACCCTAACACTCTCCCTAACCCTAACCTAACCCTATTCCTAAACCTAAACCTCACCCTCAAACTCATCCAAACCCTAACCCTAACCCTAAACCTAACCCTCACCCTAACCCTAGCCCTCACAATCACACTACATCTACCCCTAACTCTAACCCTACCCCTCTCCCTAACCCTAACCCTAACCCTCAACCTAACCCTAAACCTACCCCTAACCCTCACCCTCACACTAAACCTAAACCTAACACTAACTCTCACCCTAACCCTAATCCTCACCCGCACCCTATCCCTCACCCTCACACTCACCCTCAACCTCACCCTCACCCTCACCCGAACCCTCATCCTCTCCTTAACCCTCAGTCTCACCCTAAACATCACCCAAAACCTAACACTCACCCTAATCCTAACCTTAACCTTAACCCTCACCCTAACCTCACCCTAATTATTACACTCACCTTATCTTTAATCGTAACCATAACCATAACCCTCACACTAACCATAACCCTAATAACTCTAACCCTAATGTTAACGTAACCCTAACCTTCACCCTCACCTTGACCCTCACGCTCAGCCTAACGCTAACCCTAACACTATTCCTAATTCTATCTCTCACCCTCAACCAGACCCTAAACCTAACCCTAACCCTCACCCTCATCGTGACCCTCACACTAACCCTCACCCTCACCCTCACACTTACCATCAACATCACTCTAAACATCACCCTAAATCTAACCCTCACCCTAACCCAAACCCTCACCGTAATTCTAATTCTCACCCTAACCCTCACACTAAACTTAACACTAACCCTAAACATCACCCTCACCCTAAACCTCAACCTAAATCTTATCCTCACAGTAACCATAAGTCTCACCCTAACCCTAACCCTAACCCTACCCCTAACCCTAAACCTAACCCTCACCCTCACCCTAACACTCACCTTCACCCTAAACCCAACCCTAAGCCTAACCCTCAAGCACAACCTAACCCTCACCCTCACTCGAACATTCACCCTCACCCTAATACTCCCCCTCACCCTAACCCTCACCCTCACAATAAACATCACCTAATCCTAGACCTCAGCCTAACCCGAACCCACTACCTAACCCTAACCCTCACCCTGACCTTCACCCTCAACCTATCCCTGACCCTAACCCTCACCCTAACCCTAAGCGTCACCCTAAACCTAACTCTCACATAACCCTAACCCTAACACTAACCCTAACCCTAACCCTCACCCTCACCTCACCCTCATCCTAACCCTAGGCCTAATCCTAATCCTAACACTAACCTTAACCCTCAACTTAACCCTAAACCTCACCCTAACCCTTACCCTCACCATAACCCTAACCCTAACCCTACCCCTCAGACTAACCCACACCCCAAACCTAACCCTGACCCTAAGCCTAACCCTAACCCTCACCCTAACCCTAACACTAACCTTAACCCAAACCCTCACACTAATCCTAACCATAAACCTCACCCTCACAAACACCCTCATCGTCACCCTAACAATCATCCTAACACTCACCCTCACCCTCACCCTAACCCTAACCCTAACCCACACCCTCACCCTAATTCTAACCCTGAACCTGACCCTAAACCTTACCTAACCAAAAACCTCACCCTTACCCTCACCGTAACCCTAACCCTAAACCTAAACCTAACCCACACCCTCACCCTAATTCTAACCCTGAACCTGACCCTAAACCTTACCTAACCAAAAACCTCACCCTCACCCTCACCCAAACCCTAAACCTCACCCTCACCCTAGACCTAACCCTAACACTAAACCTCACCCTAACCCTAACGCAAACCCTACCCATCACTCTAACCCTCCCCCTAACCCTAACGCGAACCCTCCCCCTAACCTTAACCCTAACCCTCACCCTCACCCTCACACTCAGCCTCACTTAACCAAACCATAAGCCTAACCCTAACCCTCACACTCACCCTAACGTTAATCCTAACAATAACTCTCACCATCACCTTCAACCTCACCCTAACCCTAACCCTCAACCTCACCCTCACCCTAACCCTCACCATCACCCTAAACTTCACCCCAACCCTAAACCTCACCCTAACCCTAAACCTAACCCTAACCCTCACACTCACCCTAACCCTAAACCTAAACCTCACTCTAAACCTAAACCTAACCTTAACCCTCACCCTAAACCAAACATTAACCCTCACCCTAACCCTAACTCTTACCCTAACCCTAACCCTAAACCTCACCTTAACCATAACTCTAATACTCACCCTAAACCTAATGCTTACCCTAACCCTAAGCCTAAAGTTTACCCTCACCCTAACCTAACCCTAACCCTTACCCTCAACTTCACCCTCACCCTAAACTTAACCCTAACTCTCAAAGTCACCCTAAACCTAATCCTAACCCTAACCCACACCCTCACTGTCACCTCACCCTAACATTCACCGTCAACCTCACCTTCCCCCTAACCCTCAAACTAACCCTAATCCTCACCTCACCCTCACCCTAAACCTAACCCTAAAACTAACCCTCATCCTCACCCTCAAGCTAAACCTCAAGGTCACCCTCAGCCTCACCCTCACCCTCATCCTAAACCTCACACTCAACTTCACCCTCAGCTTAAACCTCAACTTCACTGTAAACATCACCCGAACCCCAACCCTAACCCTAAACCTAACCCTAACCTTAACCCTCACCATAACCCTAACGATAAACCTTACCCTCATGCTCACCCTAAAACTCACCATAAGCTTTATCTTCATACTAACTCTAACTCTAACCCTAATGCTAACCGTCACACTAACCCTAACACTTTCCCTAACCCTAATCCTACCCCTCAACCTAACCCTCACCATCACCCTAACCCTCACCATAAACCTAACCCTAAACCACACCCTAACCCTCAACCTCACCCTCACCCCAACAGTCACTCTGACTGCAACACTCAGCCTCACCCTAAACATCACCATAACCATAACCCTCAATCTAACCCTAACCCTAAGCCTCACCATAACCCTAACACTGAAAGTAACCCACACCATCAACGTAATCCTCACCCTAACCATAACCCTAACCATTACCTAATGGAAAGAATCACCTTCACCCTCACACTCAACCTAACACTCACCATCATCGTAGCCCTCACCCTAAACCTAAACGTCACACTAACCCTCAAGCTCACCTTCACCGTACCCCTAACCCTAACCCTAACCATCACTCTAATCCTCAACCTAACCCTAAACTTAACCATAATCATAACCCTCACCCTAACTCTAACCCTTATCCTAAACCTAATCCAAACCCTAAATCTCACCCTAACCCTAATCCTAACACAAACCCTCACCCTCACCCTAACCCTCACCTTAACACTAAGCCTAACACTAACCCTCCCCCTAAACTTAAAACTAAAGCTAAGCCTCACCCTCACCCTAACCCTCACCCTAACCCTTATCCTCACACTAACCCTAAACCATACCCTCACCCTCACCCTCACCATCACACTAACCCTAACCCTTACGCTCAACCTCACCATCACCCTAACCCTAACCCTAAACCTAACCATCACCCTAACCCTAAGACTTACCCTAACCCTAACCCTCACGATAACCCTCACCCTAACACTAACCCTAAACCTAACCCTCACCCTCACACTCACCCTCACCCTAAACCTAACCCTCACCCTAACGCAAACCCTCACCCTAACCCTAACCCTACCCCTCACCCTAAACCTCACCCTCAGCCTAACCTTAAACCTATACCTCACTCTAAACCTAACCCTAACCCTAACCCTTACCCTCAACCTAACCATAACCCTAAACCTAAGACTAAACCTTACCTAACTGAAAACCTCACCCTCAACCTCAGACTCACCCTAACCCACACCCTCACCGTAGCCCTCACCCTAAACCTAAACCTCACCCTAACCTTATCCCTAAACCTCCCCCTCACCCTAAACCTAACCCTAACCCTAACCTAAGCCTCACCTTTACCCTCACCCTCACCCAAACCCTACCCTAAACCTAACCCTCACATTAATCCTCACCCTAACCTTAACGCTAACCCTAACTCTCACCCACACCCTAACCCTCAACCTAAACCTTACCCTCAACCTGACCCTAACCCTAACCCTTAACCCTAACCCTCACACTAACCCTAACCCTCACACTAACCCTAACCCTACCTCTCACCATAACCCTAAACCTAACCCTAACCCTAACCCTCACCCTAACTCTGACCCTAACAGTCACCCTAACCCTAACCCTCACACTAACCCTCACATTCAAAATAATCCTCACCCTAACAATAACCCTAACTCTTACCTAACCGAAACCCTCGCCTTCACCCTCATTCACACTGTAACACTCACACTCACGCTAGCTCTCACCTTAAACCTAACACTAACCCTAATCTTCACTCTCACCCTCACCGTCACCCTCAGCCTAACCCTAACACTAACCCTAATCCTCAACCTAACCCTCAACCTCACCCTCACCCTAACCCTAAACCTAACCTTCACCCTCACTCTCACTGTCATCCTCAGCCTTACCCTAACCCTAACCCAAATCGTAACCCTTACCCTCACCGTCACCCTCACACTCACCCTAAACCACACCCTCACCATAGCATTCACCCTAAACCTAAACCTAACCCTAAATATAAACCTAAACCTCACTCTTACCCTAACCCTAATCCTAACCCTAAAAATAACCCAAACCCTAACCCTAATCCTAACCCTAACCCTCACCCTAACCCTAACCCTAAACCTAAAACTCACCGTAATCCTAATACTAACCCTAAACTTCACCCTCATTGTTACCGTCACCCTAACACTGACCCTCAAACTCAACCTCACCCTAAACCTCAAACTAACCCTAACACTCACCTAACCCTAACCCTAACCGTCACACTCCCCCTAACCCTATCCCTTACAGTAAAAATAACGCTCACCATCATCCTCACCCTAACCCTCACCGTAACCCTAACCCTAACCCTAACCCTCACCCTAAACTTCAACCTAAACCTAATCCACTCCCACACCCTAAACTTCAGGCTAACACTCAGCCTCACACTAAACAACACCCTAACCCTAACCCTCACTCTAAACCTAGCCCTAACTCTAAAACTAACCATAACCAAACTCTTACCTAACCGAAAACCTCACCCTCACCCTCACACTCACACCAACCCTAACCCTCACTGCAGCCCTCACCCTAAACCTAAACCTCAACATAACCCTAACCCTAACCCTCACCCTAACCCTAACCCTAACCCTCACCCTAAACCTCACACTAACCCTAACAGTAACCGTAACCCTAACCCTCACCCTAACCCTCACCCTCACACAAAACCTAACGCTAACCCTCACCCTCACCCTCGCCCTCACCCTCATCCTATCCCTTACACTAACCGTAACCCTAACCCTAATCCTCACCTTCACCATAACCCTAACACTAACCCCAATATTCACCGTCACTGTCACCTTCACTGTAACCCTCACCCTAACACTCACCATCACCCTAAATATCACCCTAACCCTAACCGTCACCCTAACCCTAAACTTTACCCTAATGCT
The DNA here is from genome assembly GCF_024711535.1 of Dipodomys merriami. Taxonomy (NCBI): domain Eukaryota; kingdom Metazoa; phylum Chordata; class Mammalia; order Rodentia; family Heteromyidae; genus Dipodomys; species Dipodomys merriami. The sequence continues at coordinate 3,809,468 of NW_027205937.1, read as the reverse complement.
AACACTAGCCCTCACCCTCACCCAAACCCTAACCCTAACACAAACCCTCACCCTAACCTAACCCTAACCCTAACCCTATCTCTAACCCTAACCCTCATCCTAACCCTCACAATAACCCTAACCCTAACCCTATTCCTCTGCCTAACCCTCACCCTACACCTAACCCCAACACTAATCCTCACCCTATTCCTAACCCTAACTCTAACCTTCTCCCTACCCTCACCCTCATAGTAACCCTGATGCTAACAATAACCCTCAACCTCACCCTAAACCTCGCCCTTACACTTAACCTCACCTTAACCCTAACCTCACCCTCATCCTAACCCTCACCCTAACCCTTACCCTCACCCTAACCCTAAGCCTAACCCTCACACTCACCCGAAACCCTCACCCTAACCCTTACCCTCATTCAAACCCAGACCCTAACCCTCAACCTAACCCTCAGCCTAATCCTAAACCTAACCCTAACCCTCAAACTAACTGTAACCCCAACATGAACCCTAATGCTCACACTCACCCTAACCCTAACCATCAACCTCACCCTCAACCTCAGCCACAGCCTAACCCTAACCCTAAACCTAATCCAATCCCTAAACCTCACCCTCACCCTTACCCTAACTCTAAACCTAACTACAACCAAAACCCTCACCCTACCCATAACCCGATCCCTAACACTCTCCCTAACCATAACCCTAATCCTAATCCTAACCCTCACCCTCAACCTGATCCTTACCCTTACCCTACTCCTAACCCTCACCCTAATCCTTACCCTCACCCTAAACATAACACTAACCCTCAGCCTAAACCTCATCCTAACCCTAACCCTAAACCTAACCCTCACCCAAACCGTAACCCTCACCCTCAACATCAACCTCACCATTACCTCACCCAAATCCTCACCTTCAACCTCACCCTAACACTAACCATAACTGCAACACTCATCCTAAACATAACCCTCAACCTCACCCTCACCCTCACCATCACCCTCACCCTCACCCTCATCCTCATCCTCACCCTAAACCTATCCATAACCTAACCCTCACCCTAAACCTAACTATGACCCTCACCCTCACCCTCACACGAAGCCTAACCCTACACCTAAGCATAATCCTAAACCTAACAATCACCCTCACCCTCAACCTAAACCTCACCCTAACCCTAACCCTAACCCTCACCCTCAGCCTAACCCTCACTCTAACCCTTACCCTCAGCCTAACACTCACCCTAACCCTAACCCAAACACTAGCACTAAACCTCTACCTAACCCTCACCCTAACACTAAACTTAAACCTAACCCTCACCCTAACCCTATACCTAACCCTATAACTAACCCTAACTCTAACCCTCACCCTCACCCTTAGCCTAACACGAATCTTAACGCTCACGCTAACCCTCACCCTAACTCTAACGCTACCCCTAAACCTCACCCTCACCCTAAACCTCATCCTAACCATTACCCTCACCATAACCCTAAACCTAACCCTAACACTAATACTCACCGTAATCCTTACCCTCACCCTCACCCTAACCCTCACCATCACCTTAACCCTCACCCTAACCCTAACCATCACCCACAATCTAAAACTCACCCTCACCCTAACCCTCATCCTCACCCTACCCTAAACCTCAACCTAAGTCTAACCTTCACCCTAAACTTAACTCTAAACCTCACCCTCATACTAACCCTAACCTTCATCTTAACCTTCACCCTAAACCTCACCCTAACCCTAACACTAACCCTAACCTTCACTCTCAGCCTAACCCACACCCTAAACCTTATCCTCACACTAACGCTAACCCTAAACCTAAACCTCACATTAACCCTAACCCTCACCCTAACCCCTCACCCTACCCCTAACCCTAACCCTAAACCTAACCCTCACCCTAAATCTAACCCTAAACCCAACCCTCACCCTAACCCTAACGCTAAACCTAATGCTAACCCTAAACCTCAACCTCACCCTAAACCTCACTCTAAACCTTACCCTCACCCTAAAACTCACATTAACCCTAATCCTAACACTAACACTAAACCTCACCCTAACCGTCAGCCTAACCCTAAACGTAAAACTAACCATCACCCTCACACTCACCCTAACCTTTAAACTAACCCAAAACCTCACCCTTACCCTAACCCTCACCCTAAACCTTACCCTTACCATAACCCTAACCCTAACCCTAACCCTCAACCTAACCCTAACACTAACCCTAAACCTAACTCTCACTGGAACCCTAACCCTCACCCTCACCCTCAGCCTATCCCTAATCCTAAACCTAATCCTAACCCTAACCCTCACCCACACCCAAACTCTAACCCTAATACTATTCTGACCCCCCCATAACCTCACCCTCACCCTAATCCAAACGCAAACCCTAACCCTCACCATCACACTAAATATCACCCAAACCCTAAACCTCACCCTATCCCTAAACCTAACCATCACCTACAACCTAACCCTCATCCTCACTCTCACACTCACGCTAATCATAACACTAACTCTAACCCTAAAACTAACCCGAACCCTAATCCTCACCCTAACCCTAACCCTCACCTTAAACCTCACCCTCAACCTAACCCTCACCCCAACCCTAACCCTAAGCATTTCCGAACTGAAACCCAAACCCTCACCCTAATCCTCACCCTAACCCTCAACTTCCCCCTAGCCCTCACCCTAAAACTAACGAAAACACTAACCCTCACCTCACCCTCACCCTCAACCTCGGCCTAACCCTAACCCTAACCCTATCCCTAAACCTAACCCTAAACCTAACCCTAACCCTCAACCTAACGCTCACTCTGACCCTATCCCTAACCCTAACCCTAATCCTCACCCTCACCCTAACCCTCACCCTAACCCTTAACCGCATCCTTACCTAAACCCTAATCCTAACACTAAACCACAGACTAAACCTAACCCTCACCCTAACCCTAACCCTAACCCTCAGCCTAAATTTCATCCTAACCCTAACCCTAACACTCAACCTAAACCTAAACCTAACCCTAACCCTAATCCTCACCCTGAATCTCACCTACACCCTCACCCTTATCCTAAACCTCAGCCTAACTCTAACCCTAACCCTTATCCTAAACCTAATCCTCACCCTCAACCTCACCCTAACTCTAACCCTAACCCTAACCCTGAACCTCAGCCTAAACCTAAACCTAACCCTAACCCTCACCCTAACCCTAACGCTCACCCTAAACCAATCCGTAAACCTCACCCTCACCCTAACCCTAACCCTCTCCCTAACATCACTCTAACCCTAATACTAACCCTCACCCTCACCATCACCATAAATCTCACCCTAACCCTTAGCCTCACCATAACCCTAACCCTAACCTTAATCCTCACTCATATTCTAAACCTAACCCTCACCCTAACGCTAACACTAACCCTAACACGAACCCTCACCCTAACCATCACCCTAACCCTAGTCCTCACGCTAACCATTACCCTCAACCTCACCCTAACCCTAACGCTAACCCTAACCCTCATTCTCAGCCTAACCCCCACCCTACCCCTTATCCTCACACTAACGCTAACCCTAACCCTAACCCTCACATTAACTCTAAACTTCACCCTAAGCCCTCAGCCTATCCCTCACCCTAACCCTAAACCTAACCCTCACCCTAACCCTAACCCTAATGCTAACCCTAAACCTAAACCTAACCCTAAACCTCACCCTAAACTTTACCTTCACCCTGAAACTCAGCCTAACTCTAACCCTAAACATAACCCTCACCCTAACCCTCACCCTAACCCTAAACCTAACCATACTGCTCAGCCTAATCCTCAACCTAAACCTAACCCTAACACTAATCCTCACCCTATCCCTAAACCTAACCCTAACCCTCGCCTTAACCCTCACCCTCACCTTAACACTAATGCAAACATTAACCCTCAACCTCACCCTAAATTTCGCCCTAATCATTACCTTCACTTTAACGCTATCCCTCACCCTCACACTAACCCTCATGCTAACCCTTAAAATCACCATTTCCCTCACACTAACCCTAACCCTAACCCTAACACTAAACATCACCCAAACCCTCATCCGAACCCTAAGGCTAAACCTAACACTACCCTCACCCTAACACTCACCCTAACCCTTTCCCTCACACGAACACTAAGCCTAACCCTCAGCCTTACCATCATCCAAAACCTAACCCTAACCCTAACCCTCATCCTGACCTTAGCCCTAACACAAACCCTAACCCTAACCTAACACTAACCCTCACCCTCACCCTCAACCTCACCCTCTGCCTAACCCTAACCCTAACCCTAATCCAAACCCTAAAACTCACCCTCACCCTCACCCTAATTCTAAACCTAACCCTAAGCAAAACCCTCACCATAACCCTTACCCTATGCCTAACCCTCTACCTAACCCTAACCGTAATCCAAAACCTAAACCTCAGCCTCGCCCTAATCCTTACCCTCACGCTAACCCTAACAATTACCCTCAGTCGAACTCTCATCCTAACCCTAACCCTAACCCACACCCAAACCCTAACCCTCACCCTCACCCTCAACCTCACCATCACCCTCACCCTCAAACTCAAACTAACCGTAACCATAACCCTAACACTCACCCTAAACCTAACCCTCACCCTCACCATCACCATTACCCTAACGATCACCCTCACCCTCACACTAACCCTAACCATAACAATAAACCTAACGCTAAACCAAAATCTGACCCTCACCCTCACCCTTACCATAAGCCTAACCCTACACCTAAGCCTAATCCTAAACCTAACTCTCAACCTCACCCTAACCCTAACCCTCACCCTAACCATAATCCTCACCCTAACCCTAACACTAACCCTCACGCTCACCCTCACCCTAAACCTAACCCTAAACCTAAACTTCACCCTAAACCTAACCCTAACCCTTATGCTAACACTAAAACTCACCCTCACCCTAAACCTAACCCTAAGCCTAAACCTCACCCTAACACTAACCCTAACCCTAATGCTATCCCTAAACCTCACTCTAACCCTAAACCTCACTCTAACCCTTACCCTCACCCTAACACTCACCCTAAACCTAATCCTAACCCCAACACTAAACCTCACCTTAACGCTCAGCCTAACCCTAAAAGTAAACTTAAACCTAACTCTAACCCTATCCCTAAACCTCAGCCTAACTTTCACCCACAACCTCACCCTCAGCCTAACCCTCAGCCTAACCGTAACCCTAACCCTTATCCTAAACCAAATCTTCACTCTCAAACTCACCCTAACTCTAAACCTAACCCTAACCCTGAACTTCACCCTAAACCTTAACCTATCCCTAAACCTCACCTAACCCTAACCCTCACCCTAACCATCACTCTGACCCTAATGCTAACCCTAAACCTCACTGTCACCATAAACCTCACCCTAACCCTTACCTTCACCATAACCCTAAACCTAACCTTAATCCTCACACATATCCTAATCCTAACCCTCACCCTAAACCTAACACTAACCCTAACACGAACCCTCACCCTAACCATCACTCTAAACCTAGTCCTCACACTAACCATTACCCTCAACCTCAACCTAACACTAACCCTCAACATAACCCTCACCCTCACCCTAACCCTAACCCTAACCCTCAACCTCACACTCACCGTAACCCTACCCTAAGCCTCCCCTTCAACCTAACCCACCATAACCCTAATGCTAACTCTAAACCTCACCCTCACCATAAACCTAACCCTCACAATCACCCTAAACCTCACCTTACACTTAACTCTTACCCTCACCCTCACGCGAACCCTAAAATTAACCCTAATCCAAACTTTAACGCTCACCCTAACTCTCACTCTAAATCTAAACCTAACGCTCACCCTAAACCTAACCCTCACCCTAACCCTAACTCTATCCCTAAAACTCACCCTAAACCTAACCCTAAACCTAAACTTAACCGTCACCCCCACCCTAATCATAACCCTAACACTCACCTTAACCCTAACCCTAACCCTAAAGCTAATGCTATCCCTAAACCTCACCCTCACCCTAAACCTTACACTGACCTTAACCCTCACCCTCACCCTCACCTAACCCTAAGCCTACCCCTCAGCCTACCCCTCAACCTAACCCTAACCCTAACCCTAATCCAAACACTAACCCTCACCCTCACCCTCACTCTAATACTAACCCTAAACCTAACCCTAAACTTAATCCTCACCCTAACCCTAACTCTATCCCTAACCCTCAGCTTAACCCTAACCCTAATCCTAAACTTAACCCTCACTTTCACCCTCACCCTCATCCTCAGCCTAACCCTAACCATAACCCTATTCCTAAACCTAACCCTCACCCAATCTCTAATCCAAACCCTAACCCTAACTCTCACCCTAACCCTAACCCTAACCCAATCTCTAAACCTCATGATAAATCTAAACCTCACCCTCACATTAACCCTAACCCACACCCTCAAACTAAACCTCACCCTAACCCTTACCCTCACCATAACCATACCCCTAACCCAAATCATCACACTAACCCTAACCCTAACCCTCAACCATTAACCTAATCCTCACCCTCACTCTAACACTCACTGTCAACTTAACCCTCAACCTAACCCGAACCGTCACCTAAACCCTAAACCTCACTCTCAACCTCACCCTCACCATAACCCTCAACCTAAGCCTCAACCCAACCCTAACCCTCACCCTAACCCTAACTCTAACCCTCAACCTAACCCTCAACATAACCCTCACCCTAAACCTAACGCTGACTCTAACCCTCACGCTCACCCTAACCCTCACCCAAACCCTAATCATCAACCTCAGCATCACCCTCACCCTAACCCTCACCCTCACCCTCATCCTCACCCTAACAATAACCCTACCCCTCACCCTAAACCTACCCCCCTCCCTCTCCCCCTCACCATCACGCTCACCCTAACCCTCACCCTCAGCCTCACCCTAACCCTAACCATAAACTTAACCCACACCCTAAACATAAATCTGACCCTCAACCTCACCCTCACCCTAAGTCTAACCCTACTCCTAAGCCTACTCCTAAAACTAACCCTCACCCTGACCCTCACCCTAACTGTAACCCTAACCCTAACCTTGACCCTGACCCTAACTCCAAACCTATGCCTAACCCTCACCCTCATCCTAACCCTAAACCTCACCCTCACCCTCACCCTAACCCTAAACCTCACCCTAAACCTAATGCTAAACCTAACCCCCAGCCTCACCCTAAACCTCACCCTAACCCTTACCCTCACCATAACCCTAACCCTAACCCTAATCCTCACAGTAACCCTAACCATAACCCTCACCCTAACGCTCACCGTAAACCTAACCCTCACCCTCACCCTAAACCTCACTGTCACCTTAACCATCACCCTAACCCTAAACTTCACCCACACCCTAACACTCACCCTCACACTCACTCTCACCCTCACCCTCACCCTACCCTAATTCTCACCCTAACCCTAACCCTACTTCGAACCCTCACCCTCAGCCTAACCCTAACCCTCACCTTAACCCTCACCCTAATCCTCACCCTTGCCCTAACGCTAACTCTAACCCTCACTCTCACCCTAACCTTCACCCTAACCCTTATTCTCACTCTAACCCTAAACCTAAACCACACATTAACCAAAACCCTCATCCTATCAATAACCCTACCCCTCACCCTACCCCTCACCCTAAGCATCTCCCTAACTGTAACCGGAACCTTCACCTTAAACCTCACCATCACCCTAACCCTCACCCTAACCCAAACCCTCACATACACCCTAAGCCTCACCCTTACCCCCACCCTCTGCCTATCCCTAACCCTAACACTAATCTTACCCCTAACCCTAATCCTCACCCTCAACCTCACCCTCACCCTAACCCTAACCCTAACCCTCACCTTAAACCTCACCCTCACCCTAATCCTCATACTAACCCTACCCCTTAGCCATTTGTAACCGATACCCTCACCCTAACCCTCACCCTGACCCTATATCTCACTGTAAACCAAACCCTAAAACTAACCCTTAACCTCACCGTCACCCCCACCATCAGCCTAACCTTAAACCTAACCCTAATTTTAACCCTAACCCTAACCCTCAACCTCACCCTCACCCTCACCCTAACCCTAACCCTAACCTTAACCATAAACCTAACCCTAAACCTAATACTAATGCTAACCCTAAGCCTCAACCTCAATCTAACCCTCACCCTAAGCCTTAACCTCACCCTCAACCTCACCTTAAAACAAACCCTAACATTAACCCTCACCCTAACCCTAAACCTAAACCTACCCCTCAGCCTACACCTCATTCTAACCCTAAACCAAACCCTAATCCTCACCTTCTCCCTCACCCTAACCCTACCCCTCTCCCTAATCCTCATGCTCACGTAACACTAATGCTAACATTAACCCTCAACCTCACCCTAAACCTCGCCTGAACACTTACACTCACAAAAACCCTATACCTCACCCTCACCCTAAACCTCACCTAAGCCTTACCGTCACCTTCACCCTCACCCTAACCCGAACCCTAACCCTAACTCTCACCCTAACCCTCACTCTAAACCTAACTCTAACCCTCACCCTAAACTTCACCCTAACCCTAAGCCTAATACTAACCCTCACCCTCACCCTAATCCTTCCCGTCAAACTCACCCTAACCCTAAACCTAAGACTAACCCTCATCCTAACCCTAACTCTCACCCTAACCCTCACCTTAACCTTAACCATAACCCCAATCCTAACACTCACCCTAACCCTAACCCTCACCCTCACACTCAAACTCACCCTCAGCCTAACCCTAAACATAAACCTAATCCAAACCATAACCCTCACCCTCACCCTCACCCTAATTCTCACCCTAACCCTACCCCTAACCCTATCCCAAAACCTCACCCTGAACCTACACCTAATCCTAAACCTAACCCTCACCTTCACCCTCACCTTCACCCTAATACTCACCCTAACACTAAACCTAGCCTTCACCCTAACCCTTACCCTCAACCTCACCCTAACCCTAACACTCACCCTAACCCTAACCATGACCCTAACCCTAACCCTAACACTCACCCTCACACTCACCGTAACCTACGCTAAACCTAACCCTCAACGTAACCCTAACCGAAACCCCGATTGGGGGGGGAGGGGGAACGCTGAGAAGGGATGTGAAGGGAAAACAAAGGAGAAGGCTGCAATGCTTGGTAAGAAATGTACGCATTATGCTGTCCATGTAATTGTAACTCCTCGGTACAGTATGTTCTCAAATAAAAATAAATTAAATTTAAAAAAAACGTAACCATAACGGAAACCCTAATGCTAACCTTAAACCTCACCCTCACCCTAACCCTAAACCGAACCCTCACTTTTCCCTAACCCTAACCCTAATGCTATCCCTAACCCTAACCCTCACCCTAACCCTCACCCTAACTTTTACACTCACCCTCACCATCATCATAACCCTTACCCTACCCCTCAGCCTAACCCTCACCTCCGTAGCCCTAACACTATCCCTAATCCAAAACCGAAACCTCACATCACTCTCACTCTAACTCTAACCCTAACCTTAAACCTCACCCTAAACCTAACCCTATCCCTAACCCTCACACTAAACCTAACCATAGCCCACACCCTGACACTAACCCTACACTCACCCAAAACCTAACCCTCAACCTAACCCTAACCCTCACCCTAATCCTTGCCCTCATCATTACCCTATCCCTCACCCTCAACCTCATCCTAACCCAACCCTAACCCTCGCACTAACACTAACCCTAACCCTAATGCTAACACTATCCCTCACCCTCACTCTAACCCTAACCTTAACCCTCACCCTAACCCTAATGCTAAACCTAAACCTCAACCTCACCCTAAACCTCACCCTAACCCTTCCCCTCACCCTCAGCCTCACCTAACCCTAAAGCTAACCCTAACCCTAACCCTCACCCTCAACCTCACCCTAACACTTCACCTAATCCTAACCCTCACCCTCACCCTAAACCTCACCCTTCCCCTTACCCTCACCCTAAACCTAACCCTAACCCTCAGGCTAACCCTCATTCTAACCCTAACCCTAACCCTTACCCTCACCCTAGACTTAACCCTAACCCCAAACCTAATACTCACTCTAACCCTAACCCTCCCCCTCACCTTCAACCTCAGCCTAAATCTAACGCTAACCCAAATCCAAAACCTCACCCTCACCCTCACCCTAACTATAACCCTAAACCTAAGCCTAACCCTCACCTTAACCCTCAACCTAACCCTCACCCTAACCCTAACGCTAACTCTAACCCTCACTCTCAGCGTAACCCTCACCCTTACTCTTATTCTCACTCTAAATCTAAAACTAAAGCTAAACCACACATTAACCCTAAGCCTCATCCTAACCTTCACCCTACCCCTCACCCTATCCCTCACCAGACCCCTCACCCTAACCGTAACCGTCACCTTCACCCTAACCCTCACCGTCACCATAACCCTCACCCTAACACATATAATCACCTACACCCTAAGCCTCAACCTCACCCCAACCCTCAGTTAACCCTAACCCTAACTCTAATCCTAAACCTAAACCTACTCCTCACCCTCACCCTCACCCTCACACTAACCCTAACCCTAACCCTCACGTTAAAGCTCGCCCCCACCCTAATCCTCATCCTAACCTAACCCTATGCCTTTTCTAACCGAAACCCTCACCCTCACCCTAACCCTCACACTGACCCTTGACCTCATCCGAAACCTAAACCTAACCCTCATCGTTACCCCCAACATCAGCCTAACCCTAACTCTAAATCTAATCCTAAACATAACCCTAACCCTCACCCTCAACTTAACCCTAAACATCACCATAACCCTAGCCCTAATGTTAAAACTAACCCTCACCCTCACCCTAACCCTAACCCTAACCCTCACCCTAACCCTAAACCTAACCATAATGCTATCCATAAACCTCCACCTCACTCTAACCCTTACCCTTACCCTCACCCTGACCCTTACCCTCACCCTCAACCTCATCCTTAACCTAACAATAACCCTAACCCTCTCCCTAACCCTCACCCTAACAATAAACCTAAACCTACCCCTCAGCTTAACCCTCATCCTAACCATAACCGTAAACCTAATCGTCACCCTCTCCCTAACCCTAACCCAACCCCTCACCCTAAACCTCATCCTCACGGTAACCGTAATGCTAACATTAACCCTCAACCTCACCATAAACCTCGCCCTAACCTTTACACTTACCCTAACCCTATCCCTCACCTTCACCCTAACCCTCACCCTAAACCTTACCCTCACCCTCACCCTCACCCTAACCCTAACCCTAAACCACACACTAATCCTCATCCTAATCCTAAACCTAACTCTACCCCTCAACCTAACCCTCAACCTAACCCTAAGCGGAACCCTAATCCTCACCCATCCCTAACCCTAACCCTAACCATCATCCAAACCCTCACCCTTACCCTAAGGCTAATGCTAACTTTAACCCTAAACGTCACCCTAAACCTCGCCCTAACCCTTACCCTCACCAACAACCCTATCCCTCACCCTCACCCTAACCCTCACCTAAGCCTTACCCTCACCCTCACCTTCACCTTAACCGTAACTTTAACCCTAAACCTCACCCTAACCCTCATCCTAACCATAAACCTAAAACTAAACCTAAACCTCACCCTAAACCTCACCCTAACCCTAAGCCTAATCTTAACCCTCACCCTCACCCTAACCCTAACCATAACCCTCAGCCTAACCCTCATCCTAACCCTAAACCTAACCCTAACACTCACCTTAACCTTAACCCTAACCCCAACACTAACACTTACCCTAACCATAACCCTCACCCTCACACTCAAACTCACCTTCAGCCTAACCCTAAACTAACCCTAATCCAAACCCTAACCCTCACCCTCACCCTCAACTCAACTCTAACCCTCACCCTACCCCTAACCCTAACCCTAACCCTCACCCTGACCCTAACCGTAATCCTAAACCTAATCCTCACACTCAAACTCTCCCTAACCCTAACCCTTCCCTAATCCTAAACCTAATGCTATCCCTAACCCTCACCCTCACCCTAACTCTCACCCTCACCTTAACACTCACCCTCAGCCTCACCATAACCCTAACCCTACCCCTCAGCCTAACCCTCACCCTAACCCTAACACTCACCCTAATCCAAATCCTAAACCTCACCTCACCCTCACTCTAACTATAACCCTAACCCTAACCCTAATCCTAAACCTCAAACTAACCGTAAAACTATCCTTAACCCTCACCCTAACCCTAACCCTAATCCTAAAGCTAACACTCACCCTACCCTCACCATAACCGTAACGCTCACACTAATCCTAACCCTAACCCGAGCCCACACCCGAACACTTACCCTACAATCAGCCAAACCCTAATGCTCAACCTCACCCTAACCCTCACCCTAATCCTTACCCTCATCATAACCCTATTCCTCACCCTCAACCTAACCCTCACCCTAACCCTTACCCTAAACCGAACCCTAACCCTCACCCTAACGCCAACACTAAACCTAACCCGAACCCTATCCCTCACACTCACCCTAACCCTCACCCTAACATTTACCCTCACCCTCACCCTCACCCTAACCCTAAGACTAAACCTAACCCTCATCCTAACCCTCATCCTAACCCTAAACCTATCCCTAACCCTCACCCTAATCCTAACCCTCACCCTACCCCTAACCCTAAACCTAACCCTAACCCTAACCCTAAGCCTAAACCTCACCCTAACCCTAATGCTAACCCTATTCCTCACCCTCACCCTAAACCTCACCCTATACTTAACGCTAACCCTAACCCTCACTCTCACCCTAAACCTCAACACAACCCTTATCCTCACACTAACCCGAACCCTAACGCAAAGTCTCAAACTAACCCTAACCCTCACCCTAACCCTAACCCTCACCCTCACCTTAACCCTCACCCTAACCTTAAATCTCACCCTAATCATATCGCTAAACTTAAACCCCACATTAACCCTAAACCTCACCCTAAACCTAACCCTAACCTTGACCCTAACCCTAACACTCACCTTCACCCTAACCCTCCCCGTCACGCTAACCCTCACACTAAACCTAAACCCAAGCTACAACCTCACCCTCAACCTCATCCTCACCCTTACCCTAACCGTCACCCTCACCCTAGTCCTCTCCCTAACCCTAATCCTCACCTTAAACCTCACCCTCACCTAATCCTCACCCTAACCCTAACACTACGCCTTTCCTAAACGAAACGCTCATCCTCACCCTAACCCTCAGCCTCAACCTGCCCTCCCCCTAGGCCTCACCCCAAACCTAAGTCTAACCCTAACCCTCATCCTCACCCTCAAGCTAATCCTAACCCTAACCCTCACACTAAGCCTAATCCTAAACCTAATGCTAACACTAACCCTCAACCTCACTCTAATACTAACAATAACTCTAACCCTCACCCTCACCCTAACCCTTACAATCACACTCACCCTCACAATAACCCTAACCCTAAGCCTAACCCAAACCCTCACCCTAACCCTCACTCTAACCCTAATCCTAACCCTAAAGCTAACACTCACCCTAACCCTAACACTTACCTTAGCCTTCACCCTAAACCTCAACCTCAACCTCCACTAACGTAACCCTCACCCAAACCCTAAACCTCACCCTAAACGTAACCCTAACCCTCACCCTCACACCCACCCTAACTATCCTCACCCTGTCCCTCAACCTAACCCTAACCATTACCCTACTGCTAACCCTAAACCTCACCCTTCCCCTAAACCTAACCCTAACCCTCACCCTAACCCTAACCCTAAACCTAATGCTATCCCTAACCCTAACCATAACCCTCACCCTAACACTAACCCTAACCTTCACCCTAACTCTCACCCTAAACTTAAGCATAATTTTAACCCTCACCCTCACCCTAAAGCTTAACCTCACCCTAACCCTAACCCAAACCCTCAGCCTAACCCTCATCCTAACCCTAACCCTAACCTTAACCCTCACCTTAAACTTAACCCTAACCCCAACCCTAACACTCATCCTAACCCTAACCCTCACCCTCACACTCAAACTCACCCTCAGCCTAACCCTAAACCTAACCCTAATCCAAACCATTACCCTCACCCTCACCCTAACCCTAATCCTAAACCTAAACCTCACCCTCACCCTCAACAAAACCCTAACACTTACCCTAACCCTAACCCTAATCCTAATGCTATCCGTAACCCTCACAGTAAACTTAACACTGGACCTCACCCTCACCCTAACCCTAACCCTAATCTTAACCCTTCCCTAACCATAAACCTAATGCTATCCCTAACCCTCACCCTAACCATCACCTTAACCTTAAACCTCACCATAACCCTCACCCTATCACTCAGCCTAACCCTCACCCTAACCCTAACACTAACCATAATCCAAACCCTAAACCTCACCTCACCCTCACTCTAACTCTAACCCTAACCCTAACCCTAAACCTCACCATAAACCTCACCTCACCCTCACTCTAACTCTAACCCTAATCCTAACCCTAACCCTAAACCTCACCATAAACCTCAACCTAAACCTAACCCTAAACCACACCTACACCCTCAACCTCACCCTAAACCTCACCTTCACCCTACCACTCACCCTGACCCTAAACATCAATCTAACCCTAACCCTCACCCTAAACCTAACCCTAATCCTCACCCTAAACCTAATCCTCCCCTAAAGCTCACCCTCACTCTAATCCTCACCCTAACCCTAACCCTAAACCTCACCCAACCCTAACCCTCACCCTAATCCTAACTCTAACCCTCACCCTCAACCTAACCTAAACCTAAACCTAAACCTAACCCTAATCCTAACACTAACCTTCATCCTAACCCTAACCCTCACCCTCACCCTCCACATCACCCTCAGCCTAACCCTAATCCTAACACTCACCCTCACCCTCACCCTAACTCTAACCCTAAACCTAACAGTAACACTCACAATCACCGTCACCCTTACCCTAACTGTATCCCTAACCCTAATCCTAACCCTAACCCTAACACTCACCGTAACCCTCACCCTATCCCTAACACTAACCTAGCACTCATCCTCACACTAAACCTCACCCTTATCCTTAAGCTCACCAGAACCCTAACACTAATCCTAACCCTAATCCTCATCATAAACCTAACCCTCATGCACATCCTAACCCTCAACCGAACCCGAACCAGAACCCGAACCCGAACCCGAACCCTAACACTTACCCTAACCCTAACCTTAACCCTAATCCTAAACCTCACCTTCAAACTCACTCGAACTCTAACCCTAACCCTAACCCTAATCCTCACTCTCACCCTCAACCTAATCATCACACTCACCCCAAACCTAAACATACCCCCTCCGTAACTCTCAAATTAACCCTAACCCTAACCCTAACCTTCACCCTCACCCTGACCCTCAACCTTAGACTAACCCTAACCCTATTCTTAATCCTAACACTTACCCACACATTCACCCGAAACCTAACCCTAACCCTAACCCTCACCCACACCCTCACCCTCACCCTAAAAAACACCCTCACCCTAACCCTCACCCTCACACTAAACATCACCCTACACCTAACCCTCACCCTAACCTTAAAAATAACCCTCACACTAAACCTAACCTCAGCTTAAGCCTCACCCTGACCCTGAACCTCACCCAAACCCTAACACTCACCCTAACGGTAATACTAACCCTAAATATCACCCTCACCCTTACCCTTACCCTAACCCTAAACCTAACCCTCACCCTAACCCTAACCCTCACTCTCACCCTAACCCTCACCCTAACCCTTAGACTCAACCTAACCCTATCTCTAACCCTAAACCTAACCCTATCACCCGCACACTCACCCTCACCCTAAACCTCACCCTCACACTAAAAATCACCCTAACCCTAACCCTCACACTAACCCTAATCCTAACCCGCACCCTAACCCTAACCCTCACCGTAACCCTAACACTCACGCTAACCCTAACCCTAAACCTCACCCTCACCCTCACCTTCACCCTAATCCTAACCCTAACCCTCATCCTAACACTAACTCTCAGCCTCATCCTCACCCTCACCCTAACCCGAATCCTAACCCTAACCCACACGGTCACCCTAATCCTCACCCTAAACCTAACCCTAACCCTTACCTATCTGAGAAACTCACCCTCAACCTCACCCTCACCCTAACTTTCACCCTCAACCAAGCCCTCAACCTAACACTAACCCTCACCCTAACCCTAACCCTAAAGCTCACCCTCAACCTCAACTTAACCATAACCCTAACCCTAACCCTCATCCTAACATTAACCCTAAACCTAATGCTAACCCTAAATCTCACAATCAACCTAACCCTCACCCTAAACCTTACCGTCACCCTAACCCTAAACATAACCCTCACACTAAACCTAACCATCAGACTAACTCTAACCCTACCCCTCAGGCTAAACCTCACCCTAAGCCTAACCCAACCCTAATCCTCACCTTATCCTTAACCTTAACCCAAACCTTCACCCTAACCCTCACCCTCACCCTCACCATCACCCTAACACTAACCTTAAGCCTAACGCTCACCCTAACCCTAATCCTAACCCTCACCATAACACTCACCCTCACCCTAACTCTAATGCTAACACTAACTCCCACCCTCACCCTAACCCTCACACTAAACCTCACCCTAACCCTTACCCTCACCATAACCCTAACCTTAACTCTAACCCTAGTCCTCACCCTAAACCTAACCCTCGCCCACAGCCTAACCCACACCATTACACGAACCCTCATCCTCACCCTAACACTCACACTAACCCTAACCCTAACCCTAATCCTAAACCTAACCTTCACCCTACTCCTCACCCTCAACCTAACCCTAACCCTAACCCTGAACGTAAACCTGAACCTAACCCTCACCCTCACCCTCACACTAACACTCACCCTCACGATAAACATCACCATAACCCTAACTCTCACCCTGAACCTCACCCTCACCCTAAAATTAACCCTAACCATAACCCTGACACTAACCCTCACCCTAACCTTAACACTAACCCTAACCCTCACACTCAACCTAAACCTGACCCTAGCTCTAAACCTACCCCTCTCCCTAACCCTCACCTTAACCCTAACCCTAAGCCTAACCCTCAACCTAAACCTAACCCTTCCCCTAAACCTCACCCTCACCCTAACATTAATCCTCACACACACACTAACCCTCACCCTCATCCAACCCCTCACCCTCACCTGAACCCACATCCTCACACTAAACATCACCCTAAACATCACCCAAAACCTAAACCTCACCCTAACCCTTACCCTAAACCTAATCCTCACCTTCACCCTAACCCTCACCCTAAGTCTTACCCTCACCCTAACCCTACACCTATCCCTAACCATAACACTCACACTCACCCTAACCCTCACCCTAACACTTACCGTAACCCTAACCCTAACCCTCACAATTAACCTAACCCTAAACCTCAGCCTAACCCTCACCGTTAACCTAACCCTAACCCAAATCCTCACCCTATCCTTAAACTTAACCCAAACCCTCACCCTTACCCTTACCCTCACCGGAAACCTAACACTCACCCTCATCCTAACACTCACCCTAACACTTACCCACACCCTAACACTCACCCTAAAGCTAACCAGAAAACTAAATTTCACCTTACCCTCAACCTAACCCTAAGCCTCACCCTCAACCTAACCCTCACCCTAACCTTTACCCTCACCCTAACACTTACCCTAACCCTAAACCTAACCATCACACTAACCCTAACTCTAACCCTCCACCTAACGCTTATCATAACACTAAACCTAACCCTAAATATCACCCTAAAATGAACCCTAACCCTAACCCTAGCCCTCACACTAAACCTAACGTTTACCCTCACCCTCATCCTCCATATCACCCTCAGCCTAACCCTAATCCTAACCCTAATCCTAACGCTCACCCTCAACTTCACCCTAACTCTAACCCTAAACCTAACACTAACACTCACCCTCACTCTCATCCTAACCCTAAACGTATCCCTAACCCTGAACCTAACTCTAACCCTCACCCTATACCTCACTTTCACCCTAATCCTAACCATAAATCTAACCCTCACACTAATCCTCACCCTCACCCTCACCATCACCCTAACCCTAACCTCAAGCCTAACGCTCACCCTAAACCTAATCCTAACCCTCAACCTCACCCTAACCCTCATCCTCACCCTAACTCTAATGCTAACCCTAACTCTCACCCTCACTCTAACCCTCACCTTAAACCTAACGCTAACTCTAACCCTTTCCATAAGGCTAACCCTAACAGTAACCCTCACACTCATATTAAACATCACCCTAACACTAACCCTCACCCTAGCCCTAACCCTAACCCTCACCCTCACCCTAACCCTCACCCTAACCCTAACCCTCAACCTAACCCACACCTCCCCTAAACCTCACCATAAACCTAACCCTAACCCTTACCTAAACGAAACCCTCACCATCACACTCACCCTCAACCTAACCCTCACCCTCACCCTAACCCTAAACATATAACTTACCCTATACCTCACCCTAACCCTTACCCTCACCCTAACCCTAACCCTAATCTTCAGACTAACCCTAACCCTCACACTAACCCTAAACCTCCCCCTCACCCTAACCCTCACCCTAAGCCTTACCCCACCCTAACCCTAACCCTATCCCTAACTCTAACCCTCACACTCACCCTAAACCTCACCTAATCCTACCCCTAGCCCTCTCCCTAACCACTCAGCCTAACCCTACCTCTAAACCTAACCATAACACTACCTGTAACCCTCACCCTCACACTAACCCTAAAGCTAATACTAACACCCACCCTAAACATCACCCAAACCCTAACCCTCACCCTATCCCTAACTCTTACCATAACACTTATCCTCACCCTAACCCTCAATCTAAAACTTATCCTCACTTTAAGCGTAACCCAAAACTTCCAACTCATCCTGACCCTCACCCTCAGACTAACGTTAACCCTAACCCTATTCCTAACCCTAATCCTCACCCTCACACTAACCTTCACCCTTACCCTCACACTAACCCTAACCCTCACCCTAACCATAAACATACTTCTCAACCTAACCCTCACCTTAACCCTCACCCTAACCCTTTCCCCTACGCTAATCCTAACATTACATCACTCTAATGCTAACCCTCACCCTAAACCTAACCCAAAACTCATCCTAACCATACCCCTCAACGTAACCCTCACCCTCCCCTAATCCTCACCCTAAATCTAACCCTAACCCTTACCTAAACGAAACCCTCACCCTCACCCTCACCCTCAACCTAACCCTCACTATAACCCTTATCCTCACCCTAAACCTAACTCTAACGCTTACTCTAAACCTAACCCTCACCTTAACCCTAAACCTACACCTCACCCTAACCCTCAACCTAACCCTCACTGTCACCCTAACACTCAACCTAACCCAAACCCTCACCCACAACCTAACCCTCAAACTCACCCGAAAACTAAACCTTACCCTAACCCTCACCCTCACAATAAATATCACCCTAACCCTACCCCTCAGCCTAATCCTAACACTCTACCTAACCCTAAACCTTACCCTGACCCTCACCCTAAACATTACCCTAACACTAATCCTCACCCTAAACCTAACCCTCACCCTAAACCTAACCCTCACACTATCCCTAACCCTAACCCTCACCCTCATCCTCACCCTCACAATACCCCTAACCCTAAACCTAATCCTAACATTGACGCTCACCCTCACCCTCACCCTCAACCTAACCCTAACACTAAGCCTAACCCTCACCTTCACTCTCACCCTAACCCTCACACCCTAAACCTCACCCTAACCCTTCCCCTACCCCTCTCCCTAAACTTCACCCTAACCCTAACCCTAACCCCAACCCTAACGCTACCCCTAACCCTCACCCTCACACTAACCCTAAACCTAAGGTTAACCCGCGCCCTAACCTAATCCTCACCCACACCCTAACACTCAACCTCACCTGAACCCTCACCATCACCTGAACCCTCATCCTCAAACTAACCCTCACCCTAAACATCACCCAAACCATAACCCTCACCCTAACCCTAACCCTAAATCTCACCCTCACCCTAACCCTTACCCTCAACCTATCCCTAATCGTAACCCTAACCATAACCCTCACACTAACCGTAACCCTCACTCTAACCCTAAACCTAACCCTAACCCTAAACTTCACCCTCAACCTGACCCTCACACTCAGCCTAACCCTAACCCTAACACTATTCCTAATTCTAACCCTCAGCCTCACCCTCACCCTAAACCTAACCCTAACACTCACCCTCACCCTGACCCTCACCCTAACCCTGACGCTCACCCTCACACTAACCATCAAGCTCACCCTAAACATCAGCCTAACCCTAACCCTCACCTTATCCCTAACCCTCACGCTAATTCTATCCTTCACCCTAACCCTCACACTAACCCTAACGCTAAACGTAACCCTCACCTTCAGCCTAACCCTTACCCTAAACCTTATACTCACACTAAAAAAAAAACCTCACCCTAACCCTATCCTGGCACATCACCCTAACTCTCACCCTAACCCTAACCATAACCATAAACATAACCCTCACCCTAACACTAACCCTCACACTAAACTTAACCCAAACACTCACCCACACCCTCAACCTCACCCTCACCCTAACCCTAACCCTCATCCTAACCCTAACCCTAAGGCTAAGGCTAACCCTAAACTTCACCCTTACCCTAACCCTTACCCTAAACCTTACCCTCACCGAAACCTAACCATAATCCTCACAGTAAACCTAACCCTCACCCTAGCGCTAACCCTATACTTCACACTAAACCTAAGCCTCACCCTAACCCTAATCATACCCCTCAGCCTAACCCTCACCATAAACCTAAACCTAACACTAATCCTCACATTAACAATAACCTTAACCTTAAGCTCACCCTAACCGTCACTTTCACTCTAACCCTAATGCTAAACCTAACACTCCACCTCACCCTAACTCTAACCCGAACACTTACCAACACACTAAACCTAACCCTAACCCTAACCCTAAACCTAACCCTCATCTTAAACGTCACCCTAATCCTAACCATTACCCTAATCCTAACCCTCACCCTAATCCTCACCCTAACCCTAACCCTGACCCTCACCCTAAACCTCACCCTAAACTTTACCCTCAACCTAACCCAAAACCTAACCCTAAACCTAACACTCACACTAACACTAAACCTAACCGTCAGCCTAACCCTTATCCTAACCCTAAACCTAACCCTAACCCTAACCCTAACCCAAACCCTCAAACTAACCCTAACCCTAACCCTCACCCTCATCCTCACCCTAAACCTAACGCTAACACAAACCCTCACCCTAATCCTTACCCTAAACCTAACCCTAACCCTTACCTAACCGAAAACCTCACACTCACCCTCACCCTCACCCTAACCCTCACACTCACACTAGCCCTCACCCTAACATTAACCCTCACCCAGCCCTAACCCTAACCCTCACACTCATCCTCACCCTAAAACTAATCCTAAACTGAACCCTCATCCTAACCCTAACCCTAAACCTAATGCTAACCCTAAAACTCACACTCATCCTGACCCTCACCCTAAACCTTACCGTCACCCTAAACCTAACCCTAACCCTCAGACTAAACCTAACCCTAAAACTAACTCTAACCCTACCCCTCAGCAAACCGCTCACCCTAAACCTAACCCTAACCCTAATCCTCAACCTATCCTTAACCATAACTCAAAACCTCAACCTAATCCTCACTCTCACCCTAACCCTAATGCTAACCCTAAACTTCAACCTCACCCTAACCCTCACCCTAACCTTTACCCTCACACTAACCCGAACCCTAACCCTCAACCTAACGCTCACCCTAACACATACCCACACCCTAAACCTCACCCTAATCTTAACCCTAACCCGAAAACTCACCCTCACCCTCACACTCACCCTAACCTTTACCCTCACCCTAACCTTTATCCTAACCCTAAAAGTAACACTTACACTAACCCTAAATCTAACCCTCAGCCTAAAACCTATCCTAACCATAAACCTAACCCTAACCCTCACCCTAATCCTAATCTTCACCCACACCCTCACCCTAACACTCAGCCTCACACTCACGCGAACCATCATCCTCTCCCTACCCCTCAACCTCACCCTAAACATCACCCAAACACTAACCCTCACCCTAACCCTCACCCTAACACTTACCCTCACCCTATCCCTAATCGTAACCATAACCATAACCCTCACACTAACCGTAACCCTCATTGTAACCCTAATCCTAACCCTAACCCTAACCTTCACCCTCACGCTGACCCTCACCCTCAGCCTAACCCTAACCCTAACACTATTCCTAAATGTAACGCTCAGCTTCACCCTCACCCTAAACCTAACCCTAACCCTCACCCTCACCCTGAACCTCACACTTACCCACTCCCTCACCCTCACATTAACCATCAACCTCACCCTAAATATCACCCTAAACCTAACCATCACCCTAAACCTAACCCTAACCCTCACCCTAAACCTCACCCTAAACCTTATCCTCACACAAACCTTAACCCTAAGCCTAACCCTCACACTAACCCTAACCCTCACCCTAACCCTATCCCGACACCTCACCCTAACTCTCTCCCTAACCATAACCCTTACCTTAAACCTCAACCTAACCCTAACACTAGACTTACCCCTCACCCTCCTCCTAGCCCTCACCGTCACCCTACCCCTCACCCAAATACTAACCCTCAACCACACCCAAACCCTCACCCTCACCTGAACCCTAACCCTCAAATGAACACTCACCCTCACCCTAACCCTCAACCTTATAATAAACATCACCCTAACCCTAACTCTTACCCTAACACTAACTCTTACCCTTACCCTAACCCTAACCCTCAAACTAACACTAACCCTCACCCTGACCCTCACATTAACCCTAACACTAACCCTAAACCTCACCCTAACCCTTACCCTAAACCTAATCCTCACCGTAATCCTAACCCTCACCCTAACACTAACCCTCACAATGACCCTAACCCTAACCCTCACCCTCACCCTAAACCTAACCCTCATCCTAACCCTAACTGTTAATCTAATGATAAACATAAACCTCATCCTCACCCTAAGCCTCACCCTAACCCTTACACTCAACCTCAACCTAACCCTATCCCTCACCCTCACCCTAAACCTAACAATAAACCTAAAACTCACCATAACCCTAACCCTAACCCTCACACTAAACCTAAACCTCTCCCTCAGCCTAACCCTACCCCTCAGCCTAACCCTCACCCTAAATCTAAATGTAACCCTAATCCTCAACCTAACCCTAACCATTACCATAACCCTCACCAATCCCCTCACCCTCACCCTCATGCTAACCCTATCCCTCACCCTCACATTATCCCTCACCCTAACCCTTACCCTCACCCTAACCCTAAACCTCACCCTCATCCTAACCCTCACCCTAAACCTTACCTACACCCTAACCCTCACCCTAAGCGTTACCATAAACCTAACCCTCACCCTAACCCTCACCTTAACCATAAACATAACCCTGACCCCTCACCCTCACCTTAACCCTCACCCTAAACTTTACCCTCAACCTAACCCAAAGCCTAACCCTAAACCTAAAACTCACACTAACTCTAACCCTAAACCTCAGCCTAACCCTTATCCTAACCCTAAAACTAACCCTAAACCACACCCTAACCCTAACCCTAACCCTAACCCTAACCCTAACCCTAACCCTAACCCTCAGCCTAACCCTCACCCTAACCCTAACCCTAACCCTAACCCTGACCCTCAACCTCACCCTAAAACTAAACCTAAACCTAACCCTCACCCTAACTCTCACCCTAACCCTAACACTAACCCTAACCCTCATCCTCACACTATTCCTCACCCTAACCCTTACCTTCACCATAACCCTAACCCTAACCCTACCACTAATTGTCACCCTAACCCTAACACTCACCCACACTCTAACCCTCACTCTAACCGAACCCTCACCCTCAGCCTAACACTCAACCTAATCCTAACCCTAACCCTAATCCTAGACCTAAACATCACCCTCAAACTCACCCTAACCCTAATCCTATCCCTCACCCTCACCCTCACCCTAACCCTAATCCTCATCCTAACACTAACCCTCACCCTCACCCTCACCCTCAACCTAACCCTAACACTAACCCTACCCTAACCCACACCCTTACCCTAATACTCACCCTAAATATAGCCCTAACCATTACCTAACCAAAAACTTCATCCTCACACTTACCCTGACCCTAACCCTCACCCTCACCATAGCACTCACCCTAACACTAACACTCACCCTAACCCTAACCCTAACACTCACCCTCACTCTAACCCTCACCATAAACCGAACCCTAACACTCATCCTAAAACTAACCCTACACCCAATTCTAACCCTAAACGTCACACTCACCCCAACCCTCACCCTAACACTTACCGTAACCCTAACCCTAACCCTCACTCTTAACCTAAACCTACCCCTAAGCCTAACCCTCACCGTAAACCTAACCCTAACCCAAATCCTCAACCTTTCCTAAACCTTAACCCAAACGCTCCCCCTATCCATTACTCTCACCCTAACCCTCACCGTTAACCTTACCCTCACCCGAACCCTAACACTCACCCTCACCCTAACACTCACCCTAACACTTACCCACACCCTAATACTCACCCTAAACTAACCAGAAACCTAAATTTCACATTACCCTCAATCTAACCTTAAGCCTCACCCTTACCCTAATCCTCACCCTAAACTTTACCCTCACCCTAACACTTACCCTAACCCTAAACCTAACCCTCACACTAACCCTAACTCTAACCCTCTGCCTAACGCTTATCATAACACTAAACCTAACCCTAACCCTCACCCCAAAACTAACCCTAACCCTAACCCTAAGCCTCACACTAAACCTAACGTTAAACCTCACCCTCACATTCCCCATCACCCTCAGCCTAACCCTAATCCTAACCCTAATCCTAACCTTCACCCTCAACCTCACCCTAACTCTAAACCTAAACCTAACTCTAACACTCACCCTCACTCTCAGCCTAACCCTGAAAGTATCACTAACCCTGACCCTAAATCTAACCCTCACCCTATACCTCACCTTCACCCTAATCCTAACCCTAACCCTCACACTAACCCTCCACATCACCCTAAACCTAACCTTAAGCCTAATGCTCACCGTAACCCTAATCCTCACGCTCACCCTCACCCTAACTCTAATGATAACCCTAACTCTCACCCTCACCCTAACCCTCACCCTAAACCTCACCCTAACCCTTACCCTCACCATAATCCTAACCCTAACTCTAACCCTAATCCTCACCCTAACCCTAACCCTCGCCCACAGCCTAACCCTCACCATTACCCGAACCCTCATCCTCACCCTAACATTGACACTAACCCTAAACCTAACATTAATCCTAAACCTAACCCTCATCCTCACCCTCACCCTCAACCTAACACTAACCCTAACCCTAACCCTAAATGTAAACCTGACCCTCAACCTCACCCTCACCCTCACACTAACACTCACCCTCACCATAAACATCACCATAACCCTAACCCTCACCCTAAACTTCACCCTCACTCTAAAATTAACCCTAACCATAACCGTCACACTAACCCTCACTCTAACCCTAACACTGACCCTAACCCTCACACTCAACCTAAACCTCACCCTAACCCTAAACCTATCCCTCTCCCTAACCTCACCCAAACCCTAACCCTAAACCTAACCCTCAACCTAAACCTAACCCTTCCCCTAAACCTCACCCTTATACTAAACCTAAACCTAACACTAACCCTCACAATAACCCTAATCCTCACCCACACACTAACCCTCACCCTCATCCAAACCCTCACCCTCACCTGAACCCATATCCTCACACTAAACCTCACCCTAAACATCACCCAAACCCTAACCCTCACCCTAACCCTAAAGCTCACCCTCAGCCTAACCCTCACCCTAGCCCTCACCCTAACCCTAACCCTATCCCTAAACATAACCCTCACACTCACCCTAAACCTCACCCGACCCCTACCCCTACCCATCTCCCTAACCCTCACCCTAACCCTACCCCTAAACCTAAACATAAACCAACCCGTAACCCTCACCCTCACACTAACCCTAAACCTAAAGCTAAACCACAACCTAAACATCACCCAAACCCTAACCCTCACCCTAACCCTAATTCTAACCCTAACACTCACCCTCACCCTAACCCTCAACCTAACACTTACCCTCACCCTAATCCTAACCCAAAACTTCAACCTCACCCTGACACTCACCCTCAGACTAACACTAAACCTAACCCTATTCCTAAACCTAATGCTCACCATCACACTAACCCTAACCCTTACCCTCACCCTAACCCTAACCCTCACCCTAACCCTAAACCTAACTCTCAACCTAACCCTCATCCTAACCTTAACCCTTTCCCTAACGCTAACCATAACATTAACCCTCACACTCATATTAAACATCACTCTAACGCTACCCCTCACCCTAACCCTAACCCTAACACTCACCCTAACCCTACCCCTCAACCTAACACTCACCCTCCCCTAATCCTCACCCTAAATCTAAACCTAACCCTTACCTAAACGAAAACCTCACCCTCACCCTCACCCTCAACCTAACCCTCACTATAACCCTTATCCTCACCCTAAACCTAACTCTAAACCTCAACCTATACCTAACCCTCAACATAACCCTAAACTTACCCCTCAGCCTAACTCTCACCCTAACCCTCACTGTCACCCTAACACTCAAAGTAACCCAAACCCTCACCCACACCCTAACCCTCAGACTTACCCGAAATCTAAACCATACCCTAACCCTAAACTTCACCCTAAACATCACCCTAACCCTAAACTTCACCCGAACCCGAACCCTCACAATAAACATCACCATAACCCTACCCCTCAGCCTAACCCTAACATTCTACCTAACCCTAAACCTCACCCTGAACCTCACCCTAACCCTTAGCCGAACCTTAATCCTCACCCCAAAACTAGCCCTCACCCTAACCCTACCCTAACCCTCACACTAACCCTAACCATAACCCTCACCCTCAACCTCACCCTCACAATACCCCGAACCCTAACCCTAATCTTAACACTGACCCTCACCCTCACCCTCACCCTAACCCTAAACCTAAGCCTAAACCTCACCTTCACTCTCACACTTACCCTCACAGTCACCTTAAACCTCACCCTACCCCTACCCCTAGCATTCTCCCTAACCCTCACCCTAACCCTAACCCTAACCCCAACCCTAACCCTACCCCTAACCCTCACCCTCACACTAACCATCAACCTAATGTTAACCTTCACCCTAACCCTAATCCTCACCCACACCTTAACCCTCAACCTCAACTGAACCCTCAACCTCACCCGAACCCTCATCCTCACCCTAACCCTCACCCTAAATATCACCCAAACCCTAACCCTAACCCTAAACCTAACCATCACCCTAACCCTAAACCTAAACCTCACCTTCACCCTCACCCTAACCCTCACAGTCACGCTAACACTCACCCTAACCCTAAAAATCAACCACACCCTATACTTCACCGGAACCCGAACCCGAACCCTCACGCGAACACTCACCCTCACCCTAAACCTCACCTCACAATAAACATCAACCTCACCCTAACTCTCACCCTAACACTAACCCTAACCCTCACCCTAACCCTAACCATCAACCTAACCCTAAACCTCACTCTGACCCTCAACCTACCCCTAACCCTAACCCTCATCGTAAAACTACCCTAACAGTAAAGCTCAACTTAAACCTAACCCTCACACTAAACCTAACCCTAAAACACACCCTTACCCTCAAACTCACCCTTACCCTAACCCTAACTCTCATCCTAACCCTAAACCTAATCCTAATGCTAAACCTAACCCTCACCCTAACCCTAACCCCGACCCGAAATCGAACCCTAACCCTAACCCGAACCCGTACCCTCACCCTAATCATCACCTTCACAATAACCCTAAACCTAACCCTCACCCTCACCCTCTCCCTCACCCTAACCCTCACCCTAACCCTAACCCCCCACCATAAACTTAAACTTAACCCTCAACCTCACCCTAACCGTAACTCTAACCAAAACCCTCACCATAACCCTCACACTAACACTCATGCAAATCCTAACCCTCTCTCTCACCCTAATCTTCACCCTAATATTTACCCTCACCTAACCTTTACCCTAAACCTCACACTAAACCTAACCCTTTCCCTAACTCTAACCCTAAACCAAACCCTAATCCTAAACCTAACCCTCAAACTCACCCTCACCGTAAGCCTCACCCTCACACTCAACCTCACCCTAACCCTCACCCTCAAACTAAACATCACCCTTATCCTAACCCTCACCCTAAACCTAAACCTAACATTCACCCAAAATCATAACCCTCATCCTAGCCCTAACCCTAACCCTCATCTTCACCCTAGCCCTCATCCTAACCCTAATCCTAACAATAACCCTAACACTAACCCTAAGACTCACCCTAACCCTAATAAAAACTGTAACCCTCACGCTTTTCCTCACCCTCACCCTAACCTTCAACCTCCACCTCCACCTCACCCTAACCCTCAAACTATCCCTAACCCTCCACCTAAACCTAACCCTAACCCTCACACCTAAACCTAATAACCCTCACCCTCACCCAAACCCTCAACCTCAGAATAACCCTAAACCTAAACCTAATCCTAAATCTAACCCTAACCCTAACCCTAACCCTAAATTTAACCCTCACCCTCACCCTCAGCTTAACTCTAAACCTCATCGTCACCCTACCCCTCACACTAACCCTAACCCTTAACCTCACCCTAACCCTAACCCTAACCCTAACTCTAACAATAACCCTAACCCTCACCCTATCCCTAACCCTCACCCTCACCCAAACCCTAACCCTAACCATAACCCTCAACCTCAACCTCACCCTCAACCTAACCCTCAACCTCACCTTCACCCTAACCCTCACCCTCACCCTAAACATCACCCAAACACTAATCCTCACCTTAACCCAAACGCTATCCCTAACCCTAACCCTCAATCTAACCCTCACCCTAACCCCAACGATAGACCTAACACTCACACTCAACCTAACCCTCACCCTAACACTTATCCTAAAACTAACCCTAACTCTAACCCTAACCCTTAACCTCACACTAACCCTAACACACACCCCAACCCTACAACTAGCATTCACGCTAACCCTCACGCTAACCCTAACCCTAACCCAAAACCTTTCCCTAACGCTAACCCTAATATTAGCCCTCACCCTTATACTAAACATCAAACTAACGCTAACTCTCACCCTAAACCTAACGCTAAACCTCACCCTAACCCTACCCCTCAACCTAACCCTCACCCTCCCCTAATCCTAACCCTAAATCTAACCTTAACCCTTACCTATACGAAGCCCTCAACCTCACCCTCAACCTAACAGTCACCCTCACCCTAGCCCCCACCCTAATCCTAACCCTACCCCTAACCCTCACCCTAAACCTAACCCTAACCCTCACCCTCACCCCAAACCTCACCATCACCCTAACACTCAACCTAACCCAAACTCTCACCCACACCCTAACCCTCACACTCACCCGAAGCATAAAACTTACCCTAAACCTAAACATCACCCTAACCCTAACCCTCACCCGAAACCTCACCTTCACCCTAACACTCACCCTCACCTTAAACTTCACTCTCACAATAAATATCACCCTAACCCTACCCCTCAGCCTAACCCTAACCCTCTACCTAAACCTAACCCTCATCCTGACTCTCATGCTAACACTAACCCTAACCCTCACACTCACCCTAACCCTTACCCTAACCCTAACCCTCAACCTAAACCTAACCTAACCCTTACCCTCACCATAACCCTAAACCTAAACCTAACCCTAATTCTAACCCCAACCCTCGCCTTCACCCTAATACTCACATTAACACTTACCCTCACAATAACCCTAAGCCTAACCCAACCCTAATCCTCACGGTAAACCTAACCCTCGCCCAAACCTAACCCTCACCATCGCCCAAACCCTCATCCTCACCCTAACAATCACACTAACGGTAACCCTAAAACTTATCATAAACTTAACCCTCACCCTCACCCTCACCCTAAGCCTAAACCTAACCCTCACCCTCAACCTAAACCTAACCCTCACCCTAACGTGCACCCTATCCTTATCGCTAAACCTACAGCTCACCCTCACCCTAACCCTCACCCTATCCCTTATCTTCACCCTAAGCCTCACCCTAACTCTAATACTAACCCTCATATTAACCCTAATCCTCACCCTATACCTCACCCTAACCCTAACCCTAACCCCAAACCTAACCCTCACCCTCACCCTCAGCCCAACACTCACCCTCACCATAAACATCACCCTAACCCTAAACCTCATCCTAAACCGAAGCCTAACCCTTACCCTAAAACTAACCTTAATGTCACCCTATCACTAACACTAACCCTAAACCTCACCCTCAACCTAACCCTCACCATAACCCTTATCCTCACACTAAACCTAACCATAACCCTAACCCTAACCCTCACACTAACCCTAATCCTCACCCTATCCCTAACCCTAACCCTAACCCTCACCCTCACCCTAACTCTAATGCTAACCCTAACTCTCTACCTCAACCTAACCCTCAACCTAACCCTTACCCTCATCCTCACCCTAAATCTCACCCTAAAACTCACACTCACTCTAACCCACAAACTAACCCTAACCCTAAGCCTAATGCTCACCCTAACCCTCACTCTCACCATAACCCTAAACCTAACCCTAACCCTCACCCTAACCGTAACCCTCACCCTCACCCTAACCATCACAATAACCATTACCCTCACACTAACCCTAGCCCTAACCCTAACCCTAAACATAACCTTCACCCTAACTCTCACCCTCACACTAAAAATCACCCTAAACCTAAACCTCATCATAAACCTAACCCTAACCTTCACCCTAACCCTAACCCTCACCGTAACCCTAACACTCACACTAACACTAACCCTAACCCTCACCCTCACCGTAACCCTAACTCTAACCCTCATCCTAACACTCACCCTCACCCTCACATTCACCCTCACTCTAAGCCTAACCCTAACCCTCATCCTAACACTCACCCTCACCCTCACCCTCACCGAAACCCTAACACTAACCCTAACCCAATCCCTCACCCTAATCCTCAACTTAACCCTAACCCTAAACCTTACCTAACCAAAAACCTAACCCTCAGAATCACCCTCACCCTAACCCTTACCCTAACCCTACCCCACACCTAACACTAAACCTCAAACTAACCCTAACCCTAAACCTCACCCTCAACCTAATGCTAACCCTAAAATTAACCCTAACACTCATCCTAACCCTTACTGTCAGCCTAAACCTAACCTTATCCCTCACACTAAACCTAAGGCTCAACGTAACCCTAAACCTACCCCTCAGCCTAACCCTTACCCTAAACCCAACCCTAAACCAAATCCTCATCCTATCCTTAAACTTAACCCAAACCCTCACTCTAACCTTCAACCTCATCCTAACCCTCACTCTTATCCTTACTTTCACCTGAACCCTAAAGCTCACCCTCAGCCTAACCATCACCCTAACACTTACCCACACCCTAACACTCACCTTAACCCGAACCATAAACCTAACTTTCAACCTAACCCTCAACCTAACCCTAAAACTTCACCATCACCCTAATATTCACCCTAAACTTTAACCTCACCCTAGCACTTACCCTAATCCTAACCCTAAACCTCAGCCTAACCCTTATCCTAACACTAAACCCAACCTTACCACTCAACCTAAACCTAAACTTAACCCTAACCCTAACACTAAACCTCATCCTAACTCTAACCCTTACCCTCACCCTCCACATAACCCTCAGGCTAACCCTAATCCTAACCCTAATCGTAACACTCACCCTCACCCTCACCCTAACTCTAAACCTAAACCTAACTCTAACACTCACCATCAACCTCACCCTAAACCTAACCGAATCTCTAACCCTCACCCTAACCCCAAGCCTCACCCTATACCTCACCCTAACCCTAACCCTAACCCTCACCCTAACACTCACCGTAACCCTCACCCTATCCCTAAAACTAACCCTCACCATCATCCTCACACTAAACCTCAGCCTAATCCTTAAATTCACCAGAACCCTAACCCTAATCCTAACCCTAATCCTCAGCATAACCCTAACCCTCATGCACACCCTAACCCTCAACCGAACCCGAACCCGAACCCTCACCCTAACACTCACCCTAACTCTAACATTAACCCTAATCTTAAAACTAACCCTCACCTTCAAACTCACCCTAACTCTAACCCTAACCCTAAACCTAACCCTCACTCTCACCCTCACCTTAATCCTCACACTCACCCTAAAACTCATATTACCCTAATCCTACCCCTCTCCATTACTCTCAACATAACCCTAACCCTAACCTAACCTTCACCCTCACCCTGACCCTCAACCTCAGCCTAAGCTTAACCCTAACCCTATTCCTATTCCTAACACTTACCTTCACATTCAACCTAAAACTCACCCTAACCCTAACACTCACCCACACACTAAACCTCACCCTAACCCTCACCCTCACCCTAATACTCAACGTCACACTAAACATCACCCTAACCCTAACCCTCACCCAAACCATAACCCCAACCCTCACCCTAAACGTAACCTCAGCTTAATCCTCACCCTCAGCCTAATCCTCACCCTAACCCTAACCCTTACCTTAACAAAAACCTCAACCTCACCTTCACCCTAACACTAACCCTAACAATAACCCTAAATCTAACCCTAACCCTAACCCTAAAACTCACCCTAAAACTAACCCTAAACCTCACCCTCACCCTCAGTCTTACCCTAACCCTCACACTAATCATAACCTTAACACTCAGCCTAAACCTCTTCCTAACCCTCATCCTAACCCTAACACTCACCTTCACTTTCACCCTCACCCTCACCCTAACCCTAATTCTTACCCTAACCCTCCACTTCATCCTAACCCTCACCCTAACCCTTTCCCTCACCCTAACCCTAACCCTCACCCTCACCCTAACCCTCACCCTAAATGTTACCCACATCTTCAAACTCACCCTAAACCTAACTCTAAACCTAACCCTCACCCTAACCCTCACCCTTACCCTAACCTTAACCCTAAACCTAACACTCACCCTAACCCTAACCCTCACACTCTCCCTAACCCTCACCCTAAACTTTACCTTCAATCTAACCCAAAACCTAACCCTTAACCTAACACTCACACTAACCTTAAACTTAAAACTAACCCTCACCTTCAAACTCACCCTAACTCTAACCCTAACCCTAAACCTAACCCTCACTCTCACCCTCACCTTAATCCTCACACTCACCCTAAAACTCACCTTAACCCTAACCCTCAGCCTAACGCTTTTCCTAACACCAAACCTAACCCTAACCCTCACACTCACCCTAACCCTAACCCAAAACCTCACCGTAACCCTAAACATCAACCTCATCCTAACCCTCATCCTAACACTTACCCTCAACCTAACCCTATCCCTAACCCTCACCCTAACCCTAAACCTCAACCTAAACCTAACCCTGACCCTGACCCTCACCCTAACCGTAACCCTAAACCAAAACCTTACCCTAACCCTCACCCTAAACCTAAACCTCACCATAACAGTAACCGTCACACTAACCTTAACACTAACCCTCATCATCACCCTCACCCTCACCCTGACCATAACAATATCCCTCATCCTAACCCTAACGGTAAACATAATGCTAACCCTAACCCTCAACCTAAACCTATCCCTACACCTCACCCTAACTCTCAACCTAACCCTAACCCTAACGCTAACCCTCACCCTAACCCTAAACGTAAACCTAACCCTCACGCTCACCCTAACCCCCTGTCACCCTAACCCTCACCCTAACCCTAAGCCTCAACCACACCCTAACCCGAACCCTCACCTGAACCCTCACCCTCACCTGAACACTCACCCTTAACCTAACCCTCACACTCACAATAAACATGACCCTATCCCTAACAATCACCCTAACACTAACCCTAACCCTCACCCTAAACCTAAGCCTAACAGTCACCCTCACCCTCTACCTCACCCTCACCCTAACCCAAACCTTCACCCTAACCCTAACTCTAAACCTAAGGTTAACAATAAAACTCAACCTCAGCCTAACCCTCACCCTAAACCTTACCCTCAACCTAAACCTAACCCTAACCCTCATAATAAACCTAACCCTCAACCTAACCCTAACCCTAAACCTCACAGTAAACCTAACCCTCACTCTAAACCTAACCCTACCACTCAGCCTAACCCTCACACTAAACCTAACCCTAACCCTAATCCTCACCCTATCTATAAACTTAAACCTAACCCTATCCCTCACCCACACCCTAACCCTAATGCTCACCCTAACCTTTACCCTCACCCTAACCCTAATGCTAACCCTAACCCTCACCCTAACACTTACCCACACCCTAAACCTAACCGTAACTCTAACCCTAAACGTAACCCTCACCCTAACCCTCACCCTAAGCGTAACCATAACCCTAAACCTAACACTCACACTAACCCCAACCCTAACCCTCAGCCTAATCCTTATCCTAACATTAAACCTAACACTAACCCTAACCCTCACACTCACCCTAACCCTAAACATTAACCTAAACCTCACCCTAACCCTCACCCTAACCGTCAGCCCTCAACCACACCCTATCCCTTACACTAAACCTAACCCTAACTCTCACCCGAACACTCACCATCACCCTAACCCTCACCCGAACACTAAACATCACCCTAACCCTAACCCTCAACCTAACACTAACCCCAACCCTCATCCTAACCCTAACCTCACCGTAATCCTAACCCTCACACTATCCCTAACCCTCACCCTCACCCTAACTCTAACCCTAACACTAATCCACACCCTCACCTTATCCTCACTCTAACCCTAAACATAACCCATACCTAAACGAAAACCTCACCCTCACCCTCTCCCTCACCCTAACCCTCACGCTCACCCTAGTCCTCAACCTAACTCTAACCCTCACCCTAACCCTAATCCTAACCCTCATCGTCACCCTCACCCTAACCCTAAACCTAACCCTAACACTAACCATAACCCTAATTCTAACCCTAAAACTTACACTCACCCTAAACCTCACCCTAACCCTTAACGTCACCCTAACCCTAACCCTAATCCTCACACTAAACCTAACACTCAACCTACCCTATACCTACCCCTCAGCCTAATCCTCACCCTAAACCTAACCCTAAACCTTATCCTCACCCTATCCCTAAACGTAACCCAAACCCTCACATTCACCCTAAACCTACCCCTCACCCTAACCCTCACCTAAACCTCACCCTAACCCTAAACCTCACACTAAACCTAACCCTCAAACTAACCCTAACCCTCAAACTAACCCTAAACCTAACAATCATCCTCACCCTCACCCTCACAATACCCTGAACCTTAACCCTAATCCTAACACTGACCCGCACCCTCACCCTCACCCTCAGGCTAATCCCAACCATAAGCTGAACCCTGACCTCACTCTCACCCTAACCCTCACACTCACCCTAAACCGCACCCTAACCCTACCACTGCCCCTCTCCCTAACCCTCACCCTCACCCTCACCTTAACCCTAACAACAACCCTAACCCACACCCTCACCCTAATCCTCAACCTAACCCGAACCCTAAACCTTACCTAACCAAAAACCTCACCCTCACCCTCACCCTAACCCTTACGCTCACCCTAGCCCACACCTAACACTAAACCTCAAACTAACCCTAACCTAAACCTCACCCTCACCCTAATCCTAACCCTAAACTTAACCCTAACACTCATCCTAATCCTAACCCTAAACCTAATGCTAACCGTAAACCCCACACTCACCCTAGCCCACACTATAACCCTTACTGTCTCCCTAAACCTAACCTTAACCCTCACACTAAACCTAAGCCTCACCCTAACCCTAAACCTACCCCTCAGCTTAACACTCACCCTAAACCTAACCCTAACCCAAATCCTCATCCTATCCTTAACCTTAACCCAAACCCTCACCATAACCCTCACACTCATCCTAACCCTCACTCTTATCCTTACCCTCACCCGAACCCTAAAGCTCACCCTCAACCTAACGATCACCCTAACACTTACCCACACCCTAACACTCACCTTAACCCGAACCATAAACCTAATCTTCAACCTAACCCTCAACCTAACCCTAACCTCACCGTCACCCTAATATTCACCCTAAACTTTACCCTCACCCTAGCACTTACCCTAACCCTAAACCTAACCCTCACACTAACACTAACCCTAAACCTCAGCCTAACCCTTATACTAACCCTAAACCTAACCGTAACACTCAACCTAAGCCTAAACCTAACCCTAACCCTAACACTAAACCTCATCCTAACCCTAACCCTTACCCTCACCCTCCACATCACCCTCAGCCTAACCCTAAACCTAACACTCACCCTCAACCTCACCCTAACTCTAAATCTAAACCTAACCCTAATACTCACCATTACCCTCACCCTAAACCTAACCGTATCCCTAAACCTCACCCTAACCCCAAGCCTCACCCTATACCTCACCCTCACCCTAACCCTAACCCTAACCCTAACACTCACCATAACCCTCACCCTATCCCTAAAACTAACCCTC
Organism: Dipodomys merriami; assembly: GCF_024711535.1. Lineage (NCBI taxonomy): Eukaryota > Metazoa > Chordata > Mammalia > Rodentia > Heteromyidae > Dipodomys > Dipodomys merriami. Next base: position 3,772,676 of record NW_027205937.1, on the reverse strand, counting down.
ACAATCATCCTCACACTAAACCTCAGCCTAATCCTTAAGTTCACCAGAACCTTAACACTAAACCTAACCCTAATCCTCACCATAACCCTAACCCTCATGCACACCCTAATCCTCACCCTCACCCTCACCCGAACCCTCACCCTAACACCCACCATAACTCTAACTTTAACCCTAATCCTAAAACTAACCCTCACCTTCAAACTCACCCTAACTCTAACCCTAACCCTAAAGCTAACCCTCATTCTCACCCTCACCTGAATCCTCACACTCACACTAAAACTAACCCTAAACCTAACCCTACCACTCTTCATAACTCTCAACCTAACCCTAACCCTAACCTTAACCTTCACCCTCACCCTGACCCTCCACCTCAGCCTAACCTTAACCCTAACCCTATTCCTATTCCTAACACTTGCCCTCACATTCAACCTAAAACTCTCCCTAATCCTAACCCTCAACCACACCCTAATCCTTATCCTAACCCTCACCCTCACCCTAACCCTCAACCTCACACTAAACATCACCCTAACCCTAACCCTCACCCAAACCCTTACCCCAACCCTCACCCTAACCCAAACCTCACCATAATCCAAACCCTCACACTATCCCTAACCCTAACCCTCACACTCACCCTAACCCTAACCCTAACACTAATCCACACCCTCACCTTATCCTCACTCTAACCCTAACCATAACCCATACATAAAAGAAAACCTCACCCTCACCCTCTCCCTCACCCTAACCCTCACGCTCAACCTAGCCCTCAACCTAATGCTAACATTCACCCTAACCCTAATCCTAACCCTCATCGTCACCCTCATCCTAACACTAAACCTAACCCTAACCCTCATCCTAACACTAACCATAACCCTAATTCTAACCCTAAAACTTACACTCACCCTAACCCTCACCCTAACCCTTACCGTCACCCTAACCCTAATGCTCACACTAAACCTAACACTCAACCTACCATATACCTACCCCTCAGCCTAACCCTCACCCTCAACCTAACACTAAACATAAACCTCACGCAATCCCTAAAAGTAACCCTAACCCTCGCACTCACCCTAAACCTACCCCTGACTCTAACCCTCACCCTAATCTTCACGCTAACCCTAAACCTCACCCTAAACCTAACCCTAACCCTCAAACTAACCCTAACCCTAACATTCACCCTAACCATCACCCTCACAATACCCCTATCCTTAATCTTAATCCTAACATTGACCCTCACACTCACTCTCAAGCTAACCCTAACCATAAGCCTAACCCTCACCCTCACTCTCACCTTAACCCTCACTCTCACCCTAAACTGCACCCTAACCCTACCCCTACCCCTCTCCCTAGCCTTCACCCTAATCCTAACCCTAACCCTAACCCCAACCCTAACCCTACCCCTAACCCTTACCCTCACACTAACCCTAAACCTAATGTTAACCCTCACCCTAACCCTAATCCTCACCGACACCCTAACCCTCAACCTCACCTGAACCCTCACCATCAGCCAAAATCTCATCCTCACCCTAATCCTCAACCTAAACATCACCCAAAAACTAACCATCACCCTAACCCTAACCCTAACCCTAACCCTCACCCTAACCGTTATCCTCACCCTACCCCTAACCCTAACACTAACCATAACCGTCACACTAGCCGTAAACCTTACACTAACCCTAACCCTAAATATAACCTTCAGCCTCACCCTAACCTTCACCCTCACCCTAAATATTACCCTAACTCTAAACCTCACCCTAACCCTATAGGTGAACCTAACCCTCACCCTCCCCTAACACTCACACTAACCCTAATCCTCACACTAACCCTAATCCTCACCCTCACTTTCACCCTCACCCTCAGCCTAAACCTATCCCTAAACCTAATCCTATCCCTAACCTTAAACCTCACCCTAACCCTAAACCTAACCATCACCCTCAACCTCACCCTCACCCCCACCCTCAACCTAAACCTCACCCTCACACTCACCCTCACACTAACCCACAACCTCAGCTTAAACATCACCCTAACACTAACCCTCACCCTAACCTAACCCTAACCCTCATCCTCACACTAACCCTAACCCTAAACCTAATCTTCACCCTAACCCTATCCCGACACCTCAACCTAACTCTCACCCTAATCTTAACACTAACCCTAACCCTAAACCTAAACCTAACCCTAACCCTCACCCTAACCCTCACCATCAACCTAACAATCACCCTAACCCTAAGCCTCAACCACACCCTAACCTTCACCCTAACCTTCACCCTCACCCGAAACCTCACCCTCACACGAATACTCACCCTCAACCTAAACCTCACCCTCACAATAAACATCAACCTAACCCTAACTGTCACCCTAATTCTAAACCTAACCCTCACCCTAACCCTAATCCTCAACCTAACCCTAACCCTCACCCTGACCCTCACCATACGCCTAACCCTAACCCTCACCCTAAACCTACCCTAACACTAAACCTCAACTTAAATCTAACCCTCACCCTAACACTAACCCTCACACTAAACCTAACCCTAACACTCACCCTCACTCTCATCCTCACCCTTACCCTAACCCTAACTCTGATCCTAACGCTAACCCTAATCCTAATGCTAAACCTAAACCTCAACATCACACTAACCCTAACCCTGACCCTCACCCTAACCCTAACCCGAACCCGAACCCGAACCAGAACCCGAACACTCACCTTAACCCTCACCCTCACACTAACCCTCACCCTAAAACTAACCCACCATCATAACCCTAACCCTAACCCTCCACCTCACCCTAACCCTAACTCTAACCCTAACACTCACCTTAAATCTCACACTAACACTATCGCAAATCCTAACACTCTCTCTCACCCTAAACTTCACCCTAATATTTACCCTCACCCTAACCTTAACCCTAACCCTCACACTAAACCTAACCCTCACCCTAACTCTAACCCTAAACCTAACCCTAATCCTAAAACTAACCCTCACACACACCCTCACCCTAAGCCTAACCCTCACCCTCAATATTACCCTAACCCTCACCCTCAAACTAAACATCACCCTAACCCTAACCCTCACCCTAAACCTAACCCTAACCTTCAGCCAAAATCCTAACCCTCATGCTACCCCTAACCCTAAACCTCATCTTCACCCTAGCCCTCATCCTAGCCCTAATCCTAACAATAACCCTAACCCTAACCCAAAAACTCTCCCTAACCCTAATCAAAACGCTAACCCTCACCCTCTTCCTCACCTTCACCCTAAACTTCACCCTCAACCTACCCCTCACCGTAACCCTCACTCTAAACCTAACAGTCAACCTAACCCTAACCCTCACCCCTAAACCTAACCCTAACCCTCACCTTCAACCTCACCCTCACCCTAACCCTCACCCTCACCATAAACATCACCCAAACCCTAACCCTCACCTTAACCCAAAACGTAACCCTAACCTTAACCGTCACCCTAATCCTCACCCTAACCCCAACGATAAACCTAACACTCACACGCAACCTAACCCTTACCCTAACACTTATCCTCACACTAACCCTAACTCTAACCCTAACCCTTTCCCTCACATTAACCCTAAACCTCACCCTAACCCTAAAACTAATCTAACCCTTTCCCTAACGCTAACCCTAATAGTAATCCTCACCCTCATACTAAACATCAAACTAACCCTAACCCTCACCCTAAACCTAACGCTAACCCTCACCCTAACCCTATCCCTCAACCTAACCCTCACCCTCCTCTAATCCTCACCCTAACTCTAACCCTTAACCCTACCTAAACGAAGCCCTCACCCTCACACTCACCCTCAAGCTAACCCTCACCCTCACCCTAGCCCTCACCCTAATCCTAACCCTACCCCTCACCCTACCCCTCACCGTAAACCTAACACTCATCCTAAACCTAACCCTAACCCTCACCCCCACCCCAAACCTCATCGTCACCCTAACACTCAACCTAACCCAAACCCTCACCCACACCCTAACCCTCACATTCACCCGAAGCCTAAAAGTTACCCGAACCCTAAACCTCACCCTAAATATCACCCTAACCCTAACCCTCACCCGAACCCTCACACTCACCCTAACACTCACCCTCACCCTAACCTTCACGCTCACAATAAATATAACCCTAACCCTACCGCTGATCCTAACCCTAACCCTCTACCTAAACCTAACCCTCACCCTGACCCTCACCCTAACCCTAACACTTACCCTTACCCTTACCCTAACCCTTACCCTAACGCTAACCCTCACCCTAAACCTAACCCTAACACTTACCAACACCATAACCCTAAACCTAACCCTAACCCTAATGATAATTCTAAACCTAATCCTCACTGTAAACATAAGCCTCGCCCACACCCTAACCCTCACCATCACCCGAACCCTCATCCTCACCCTAACACTCACAGGAAAGCTAACCCTAACACTTATCATTAACTGAACCCTCACCCTTACCCTCACCCTAAGCTTAACCCTAACCCTAACCCTAAACCTCACCCTCAGCCTAAAACTAACCCTCACCCTAACGCTCACCCTATCGCTAACGCTAAACCTACACCTCACACTAACTCTCACCCTAACACTAACACTAACCCTCACATTAACCCTAATCCTCTCCCTATACCTCACCCTAACACTAACCCTAACCGAAAACCTAACCCTCACACTCACCCTCACCCCAACACTCACCCTCACCATAAACATCACCCTAACCTTAACCCTCATCCTAAACCGAACCCTGACCCTCACCCTAACGTCACCCTATCACTAAAGCTGACCCTACAACTCACCCTCACCCTAACCCTCACAATAACCCTTATCCTCACACTAATCCTAACCATAACCATAACCCTAACCCTCACACAAAACATAAGCCTCACCCAAAACCTAACCCTACACCTCAGCCTAACCCTCACCCTAAACCTAACCCTAACCCAAATCCTCATTCTATCCTTAACCTTAACCCAAACCCTCACCCTATCCCTCACCATCACCCTAACCCTCACACTTATCCTTACCCTCACCCGAACCCTAACCCTCACCCTCAACCTAACCCTCACCCTAAAACGTACCCACACGCTAACACTCACCCTAACCCGAACCATAAACCTAACCTTCACACTAAACCTCAGCCTAACCCTAAACTTCACCGTCTCCCTAATATTCACCCTAAACTTTACCCTCACCCTAACACTTACCCTAACCCTAAACCTAACCCTCACACTAACCCTAACCTTCAGCCTAAACCTTATCCTAAACCTAACCCTAACACTCAACCTAAACTTAAATCTAACGCTAACCCTAACACTAACCCTCATCCTAACCCAAAAACTCACCCTCAACGTCCACATCACCCTCAGCCTAAACCTAATCGTAACCCTAATCCTAACACTCACCCTCACCCTCACCCTAACTCTAACCCTAAACCTAACCCTAACAGTCACAATCACCCTCACCCTAACTCTAACCGTATACTTAACCCTAACCCTTACCCTAACCCTAACCCTAACACTCACCGTAACCCTCACCCTACCCCTAACACTAACCCGACCCCTTATCCTCACACTAAAACTCATTCTAGTCCTTAAGCTCACCAGAACCCTAACCCTAATCCTAACCCTAATCCTCACCATAACCCTAACCCTCATGCACACCCTAACCCTCAACTGAACCCTCACCCTCACCCTCACCCTAACACTCACGCTAACCCTAACCCTCAACCTAACCCTAACCCTCCCCCTCACACTCACCATCAGCCTAAACCTCAACATAAACCTAACCTTAACCCACACCCTATAACCCTCACCCTTAACCTCACCCTCGCCCTAACATTTATCCTCCCCCTTTCCTATTAACCCTAATCCTAACGCTCACACTAACCCTAACCCTCACCCTAAAACTAACCCTCAACCTAACCGTAACCCTCACTCTTACCCTCACACTAAACCTAACCTTAAATCTAACCCTCACCATCAAACTCACCCTAACCCTAACACTAAACCTCACCCTCACCCTCACCCCAAATCTCACACTCACCCTAAACCTCACCCTAATCCTACCCCTACCCTCTCCCTAACCCTCACCCTAACCCTAACCTAACATTAACCCTAACACTTATCCTCACCCTAACACTAACCCTAACCTTCACCCTCACCCTGATCCTCACCCTCAAACTATCCCTAACCATAACCGTATTCCTAATCCTAATCCTCACCCTCACCCTCACCTAACACTAACCTTAACACTCACCATTACCCTCACACTAGGGATAACCCTTACCCTAATCCTAACCATAACCATAACGTTCACCGTCACCCTGACCCTCACCCTCAGCCCAACAAAAACGCTAACCCTATTCCTAATCCTAACCCTCACCCTCACCCTCACCCTAAAACTAACACTAAACCTAACCCTCACCCTCACCCTCACCCTAACCATCACCCTAACCGTAAACATCACCCTAACCACAACACTCACCCTAACCGTAACCCTAACCCTCTCCCTATGCCTAACCTCAGTTTAACCATCACCCTCAACCTAATCCTCACCCTAACCATAACCCTAACCCTCACCCTCAACCTCCCCTTCCCCCTCAGCCTTACCCTAACCCTAACCCCAATCCTAACCCTAACACTCAAGCCCACCCTCACCCTAACCCTAACCCTAACCCTAACGCTAACCCTCACCCACACCCTCACACTCACCCTAACACTAATGCTAACAATAATCCTAACCCTAACCCTAAACCTAACATTAAAATTCAACCTAACCCTAATCCTACCCCTAAACATCACCCTCACCCTCACCCTCATTCTAACCCTCACCCTCACAATAAACATCACCCACCCCTATCCCTACACCTCACCGTAACTCTCACCCTAAACCTAACCCTAAGCCTAACCCTAAATCTCACCATAACCCTAACCTTAAATCTAAAACTCATCCTCACCCTAACCCTCACCCTCACCTCACCCTCACCCTAACCCTAACCCTAAACGTAACCATCACCCTAACCAACATTCTAACCCTCACCCTCACCCTAACTCTAATGCTAAACCTACCTCTCACCCTCACCCTAAACCTCACCCGAACCCTTACCCTCACCATAATCCTAACCCTAAATCTAAACCTAATCCACAACTTAACCCTAACCCTCGCCCACACCCTAACCCTCACCATTACCCGAACACTCATCCTCACCCTAACACTCACACTAACCCTAAACCTAATCCTAATCCTAAACCTAACCTTCACCCTCACCCTCACCCTCAACCTAACCCTAACCCTAAACCTAAACCTCACAATCACCCTCACCCTCACCCAAACACTCACCCTCACCATAAACATCACCCTAAACCTAACCCTCCCCCTCAACCTAATACTTATCCTCACCCTAACACTAACCCTAACCTTCACCCTGACCCTGACCCTCACCCTCAGCCTAACCCTAACCCTAACTCTATTCCTAATCCTAACCTTCACCCTCACCCTAACCTTAACCCTACTCTAAGCCTAACACTCACCCTCACCCTCAGCCTCACACTCACACTAATCCTAACCCTAACCCTAACACAAACCCTCACCCTTAACCTCACCTTCCCCCTCAGCCTTACCCTAACCCTAATCCTAACCCTAACACTCAAACCCACCCTCACCCTAACCCTAACCGTAACCCTAATGCTAACCCTTGTCTGCACCCTGTTCGTAACCTTAAACATAACCCTAACAATAACCCTAACTCTAACCCTAACCCCAACCCTAAAACTCACCCTAAACCTAATCCTAACCCTAACCCTCACCCTCACCCTCACCCTTGTTCTAAACCTCACCCTCACCTGACCCTAACCGTCACACTAAACCTAACCCTCACCCTAACCCTGACCCTAACCCTTACCCTCACTTTCACCCTCACCCTCAGCGTAACCCCAACCCTATCCCTAATCCTAACCCTAACCCTCACCCTCTCCAAAAACTAACCCTAACCCTCACACTAACCCTAACACTAACCCTCACCCAAAACCTCACCCTCACACGCACCCTCACCCTAACCCTCACCCTCAACCTCACCCTCACCCTCACCCTCACACTAACCCTCAACCACACCCTAAACATGACCCTAAACCTAACTCTCACCCTAAACCTAACCCTAACCAAAACCGTAACCCTAACCCTCACCCTAAACCTAACGCTAACCCTAACCCTAACCCTCACCCTTACCTTCACCATAACCCTTATCCTCACACTAACCCTAACCCTAACCCTATCCCTAAACCTCAACCTAACCCTAAACCTCACCCTAACCCTATCCGGACACCTCACCCTAACTCTCAACCTAACCCAAACCCTAAACCTAACCCTCACCCTAACCCTAAACCTACACCTAACCCTCACCATCACCCTAACCCTAACCATCACCCTCAACCTCCCCTTACCCCTCAGCCTTACCCTAACCCTAACCCCAATCCTATCCCTAACCCTCTGCACCAGCCTCACCCTAACCCTCACCCTCACCCTAACAATAAACCTAACCCTAACTCTAAACCTAACCCAAAATCTCAACCTAACCCTCATCCTAACCCTAAACATCACCCTCAACCTCACACTCATTCTAACCCTCACCCTCACCCTGACCCTCACCATGACAATAAACCTAACACTAACCCTAACCCTCACCCGAACCCTAACACTCACCCTCAATTTCACCGTCACCATCAACCTAAACCAAACCATAAACCTAATCCTAACCCTAAAACTAACCATCAACCTAATCCTCACCCTAACACTTATCTTCACACTAATCATAACTCTAACCCTAACCCTTACCCTCACACTAACCTTTACCCTCACCCTAACCCTAAACCTACACGTCACCCTAAACCTCACCCTAATCCTAACACTAACCCTTTCCCTAACGCTAAACCTAACAGTAACCCTCATCCTCATACTAAACATCACTCTAACGCTAACCCTCATCCTAATCATAACCCTAACCCTCACCCTCACCCTACCCTTCAACCCAAACCTCACCTTCCCCTAATCCTCATACTAACCCTAACCCTCACCCTAACCCTAACCATAACCCTAATCCTAATCCTAACCCTAAACCTCATCCTAACCCTAACCCTAACCCTCACTCTCAACCTCACCCTCACCCGCACCCTCAACCTAACCCTCACCCTCACATTCACATCACACTAACCCTCAACCTCACTTTAAACATCACCCTAACCCTCACCTTCACCCTAAACCTAACGGTAACCCTTTATCCTCACACTAACCCTAACCCTAACCCTAACCCTCACCCTAACCCTACCCCGACACCTCAACCTAACTCTCACCCTAATCCTAAACATAACCCTAACCCTCACCCTAACCTTACCTCTAAACCTAACCCTCACCCTCCCCTAACCCTCACTGTCACCCTAACACTCACTCTAACGCTAAGTGACAACCACACCTAAACTTAAGCATCACCCAAAGCCTCACCCTCACCCGAACACTCACCCTCACCCTAACACTCACCCTCACAATAAACATCAGCCTAAACCTAAGTCTCACACTAACACTAACCCTAACCCTCACCCTAACCCTAAACCTCAGCCTAACCCTAACCCTCACCCTGACCCTCACCCTACCCCTAACTCTAACCCTCAACCTAAACCTTACCCTAACCCTAAACCTCACCCTAAACCTAACCCTCACCCTAACACTAACCTTCACACTAAACCTAACCCTAACACTCACTCTAACCCTCAACCTCACCCTCAACCTAAACCTGACTCTCATCCTAACCCTCACACTAACACTCACGCTAATCCTAACACTCACTCTCACTCTAACCCTCACCCTAATATTTACGCTCACCCTAACCTTAACCCTAACCCTCACATTAAACCTAACCCTCAGCCTTACCCTAAACCTCACCCTCAAACTAAACATCACCCTAACCCTAACCCTCACACTTAACCTCACTCTAACCCTCACCCAAAACCCTAATCCTCATCCAATCCCTAACGCTAACCCTCATCTTCACCCTAGCCCTCATCCTAACCCTAATCCTAACAATAACCCTAACCCTAAGCCTAAAACTCACCCTAACTTTAATCCTAACGCTAACCCTCACCATTTTCCTTACCCTCACCCTAAACTTCAACCTCAAACTCACCCTCACCCTAACACACACCCCAACCCTAAAAATCAACCTAAACATAACCCTAACCCTCACCCCTAAACCTAACCCTAACCCTCACCCTCACCCAAACCCTCAAGCTCAGCCTAACCCTAAACCTAACCCTAATCCTAAACCTAACCCTAAAACTCACCCTCACCCTAACCCTAACCTTAACCCTCAACCCCACCCTCAGCCTAACCCTAAACCTTATCCTCACCCTAACCCTCACCCTAACACTTACCCTCATCCTTTCCCTAACCCTAACCCTCACCCTAACCCTACCCCTAAAAATAACCCTAACCATCACCCTAATCCTAACCCTCACCCTCACCCAAACACTAACCCTCATCGTAACCATCACCCTCACCCTCACCCTCACCCTCACCCTCACCCTCAACCTCACCCTCACCCTAACCCTCACCCTCACCCTAACTCTCATCCTAACCCTCACACTAACACTCACGCTAATCCTAACACTCACTCTAACTCTAAAACTCACACTAATATTTACCCTCACCCTAACCCTCACACTAAACCTAACCCTCACCCTAACTCTAACCCTTAACTTAACCCTAATCCTACACATAACCCTCACACTCACCCTCACCCTAAGCCTAGCCCTTACCTTCACCCTCACCCTAACACTCACCCTCAAACTAAACATCACCCTAACCCTTACCGTCACCAAAAACCTAAACCTAACCCTCACCCAAATCCCTAATCCTCATCCTATCCCTAACCCTAACCCTCATCTTCACCCTAGACCTCATCCCAATCCTAATCCTAACAATAAACCTAACCCTAACCCTAAAACTCACCCTAACCCAAATCCTAACGTTAGCCCTCACCCTCTTCCTCACCCTCACCCTAAACTTCAACCTCAACCTCACACTCACACTAACACTCACACTAACCCTAAAACTCAACCTAAACATAACCCTAACCCTTACCCCTAAACCTAAACCTAACCCTCACCCTCAACCAAACCCTCAACTTCAGCCTAACCCTAAACCTAACACTAATCCTAAACCTAACCCTAAAACTCAGCCTCACCCACACCCTCATCCGAAACCTAAACATTATCCTCACCTTAACCTTCACCTTAACCCTCTCCCTCATCCTTTCCCTAACCCTAACCCTCACCCTCACTCAAATCCTTACCCTAATAATAACCCTAACCATCACCCTAACACTAACCCTCACACTCACCCAAACCCTAACACTAATCGTAACCCTCATCCTCAACCTCAATATAACCCTCAAACTCACCCTCACCCTAACCCTCACCCTCACCCTAAACATCACCCTAACCTTAACCCTCACCCTAACCCAAACCCTAACCCTATCCCTAATCCGCACCCTAACACTCACCCTAACATTGATGCTCACAATAACCCTAACTCTAACCCTAACCCTTACCCTCACATTAACCCTAACCCTCACCCTAACCCTAAACCTACATCTCACCCTAACCCTCACCCTAACTCTAACCCTAACCTTTTCCCTCACGCTAACCCTAACATTAACTCTCATCCATATACTAAACATCACCCTAACTCTTACCCTAACCCTAACCCTAACCCTAACATCACCCTAACACTACACCTCAACCTAAACCTCACCCTCCCCTAATCTTCACCATAAGTCTAACCCTAACCCTTACGTAAATGAAATCCTCACCCTCAACTTCACCCTCAACCTAACCCTCACCATAACTCTTACCGTACCCTAAACATAAGTGCAACCCTCACCCAAAAACTAAACCTCAACCTAAACCTAAATCTACCCCTCACCCTAACCCTCACCCTAACCCTAACACGCACCCTAAACCTTACCCTAACCCTGAACGTCAACCTAACCCTCACCGTCACTCTAACAATCAACCTAACCCAAACGCTCACCCACACCCTAACCCTCACACTCACCCGAAACCTAAACATTACCTTAACAATAAACCTCACCCTAAACATCACTCTAACCCTAACCCTAACCCTCACCCTCACCCTCACAATAAACATCACCCTAAACCTACCCCTCAGCCTAACACTAACCCTCTACCTAATACTAAGCCTCACCCTAACCCTCATCCTAAACCTAACGCTAACCCTAACCCTCACCTTCACCCTAAACCTCACCCTAACCCTTACCCTTACCAAAACCCTAACCCTAACCCTAATCCTCACACTAAGCCTAACCCTCAAGATCAGACGAATCCTCATCCTCACCCGAACACTCACACTAACTCTAACCCTAACCCTTATCCTAAACATACCCTCATCCTCACACTCACTCTAAGCCTAACCCTAACCCTAATCCTAAACCTAACCCTCACCCTCATCCTTACCCTCACCCTAAATCTATCCCTAACTCTAACCCTAACGCTAACTCTGACCTGAACACTCACGGTCACCCTAACCATCACACTAAACATCACACTATCCCTAACCCTCAACCTAACCCTTACCCTAATCCTAACCCTCACCCTAACCCTAACCCTCACCGAAACCCTAACTCTCGTATTAACCCTAACCCTAAGCCTCACCATCACCCTCACCCTCACCCTAACCCTAACCCTCATAATAACACTAACCCTCACCCTCACCCTCAACCTCAACCTCAACCTCAACCTAACCCTAACCCTAACCTTAACCCTAACCCTAACCCAAACCCTCAACCTAATATTCACCCTAAACATAGCCCTAACCCTTATCTAAGCAAAAACTTCACCCTCACCCTTACACTCACCCTAAACTTCACCCTCACCCTAGCACTCACCCTAACACTAACCCTCACCCTAATCCTAACCCTAACCCTCATCCTAACCCTAACCATAAACCTAACCCCAACACTCATCCTAACCCTAACCATAAACTAATTCTAACCCTAAACCTCACACTCACCTTAACCAAAACCCTAACACTTACCGTCACCCTAACCCTAAATCTAAGCCTCAAACTAAACCTAACCCTCGCCCTTAACCTAAACCTACCCTCAGCAAAACCCTCACCCTAAACCTAACCCTAATCCAAATCCTCACCCTATCCTTAACCTTAACACAAACCCTCACCCTATCCCTCACTCTCACCCTAACCCTCAACCTTACCATTCCGCTCACCGGAACCCTAACACTCACCCTCACCCTAACACTTACCCACACCCTAACACTCACCCTAAACCTAACCATAAACCTAAACTTCATCCTAAACCTCAATCTAACTCTAAGCCTCACCCTCACCCTAACCCTCACCCTAACCTTTACCCTCACCCTAACATTTACCCTAACCCTAAACCTAACCCTCACACTAACCCTAACTCTAACCCTCAGGCTACCCCTTATCATAAACCTAAACCTAACTCTAACCCTCAGCCTAACCCTAACCCTAATCCTAACCCTAAGTCTCACAATAAACCTAAATCCTAAACCTCAGTCTAAACCTCATCCAAACCCTAACCATAACCCTAACCCTAACCCTAACCCTAACCCTAACCCTCATCCTAACCCTAACCCTCACCCTCACCTTCCCCATCACCCTCAGCCTAACCCTAATCATAAGCCTAATCCTAAACCTCACCCTCACCCTCACACTAACTCTCACCCTAAACCTAAAGCTAACACGCACCCTCACCCTCACTCTAACCCTAAATGTATCCCTAAACCTCACCCTGATTTTAACCCACACCCTGTACCTCACCCTCACCTTCACCCTAACCCTAACCTAACCCTCACCCTAATCCTCATCCTCACACTAAACCTCACCCTAATCCTTACCCTCACCATAACCCTAAACCTAACACAAACCCTAATCCTAACCCTCTCCGACACCCTAAATCTCACCCTAACCTGAACCCAAACCCTTACCCTAGCACTCTCCATCACCCTAAACCTCACCCTAACCCTAACCCTCACGCTGACTCTAACCCTAACACTCCCTAAGCCTCCCCCTAGCCCTCTCCATCACCCTAAACCTCACCCTAACCCTAACCCTCACCCTAACTCTAACCCTAACACTCCCTAAGCCTAACCCTCACATTAACCCTCACCCTCAACCTAATCCTCACTCTAACAATAACCTTAACCCTTACCTAAACTAACCCCTCACCCTCACCCTCACCTCCACTCTAAACCTCACCCTCAAACTAGCCCTCACCCTAACCCTTTAACCTAACCATCATCCTCACATTCACCCTCACCCTCAGCTTTACCATAAACCTAAATCTAATCCTAACACTAACCTTCACCCTCACCCTCACCCTTACCCTAAACCTAACCCTAAAGCTAACCCTCACCCTCACCCTAACCCTCAACCTATCCCTCACCCTAACCCTAAAACTAACCATAACCCTCACCCTCACCCTCACCCTAACCCTAAACCTAATCCTAACTGTCAACCTAACCCTAACCCTCAAACTCAAACTCACTGTCAGCCTAACCCTCACCGTAAACCTAACCTTAAACCACACCCTAACCCTCACACTCACCGAAACCCTCCCCCTCACCGTAGCCCTCACCCTAAACCTAAACCTCACCCTAACCCTAACCCTAACCGTAACCCTCACCTAAACCTCACCCTAGCCCTAACCCTAACCGTAACCCTAACCCTCACACTAATCCTCACCCTCACCCTAACCCTGAAGCTAACCCTAAAAGTCATCCTCATCATAACCCTAAACCTAACCCTTAGCCTCAACATGAAACTAAGCCTAACCCTAACCCTAACACTCACTATAACCCTTACCCTAACCCTAACCCTTACCCTAACTCTAACCCCAACTCTCATCCTCACCCTAACCATCACACTAACCCTCACCCTCAACCTCAATGTCACCCTAAACCTTACCCTCACCCTAGTAATCACCCTAAACCTGACCCTAATCCTAAACATAATTTTCAATCAAACCCTCACCTGAACATAACCCTAACCCTAATGCTAACACTAAACCTCACCCTTACCCTCACCATAACTGTAATCCTAAACCTAACCCTCACAATAAACCTAACCCCCATTCTTATGCTAACCCTAAACCTAACCCTAACCCTAACAATAACCCTAAACCTAACCCTAACCCTAATCCTAACACTAACCCTAACCGAAACCCTGAACCTAACCCTAAAACTCACCCTAATCCTAATCCTAACCCTAATCCTTACTCTCACCGTCACCCTCACCCTAAACCTGACACTCAACCTCACCCTAACACTAACCCTAACCCTCACCCTAACCTTAACCCTCACCCTCACCCTCACCCTCATCCTAAACCTTACCCTAAACCCAATCCTAGCCCTAAACCACACCATCACCCTAAACCTCACCCGAACCCTTATCCTCACACTAAGTCTAATCCTAACCCTCACCCTCACCCTCAACGTAAACCTAACCCTAAACTTAACCCTCACTCTAACACTAATTCTTACCCTAACCCTAACCCTCACACTAACCCTCACCCTAACACTCATCCTAACAATAACCCTAACCCTAACCCTCAACCTCAGCCTCACCCTCACCCTACCCCTCACCCTAACCCTAAACCTAACCCTAAACCCAAACTTAACCCTCAGCCTAAACGTAAACCTCACCCTCACTCAAATCTGCACCCTAACCCTAACACTTACCTAACCGAAACCCTCCCCCTCACCCTCAACATCACCCTAACCCTAACCCTCACCCTAACCCTGACCTCACCCTAACCCTAACCCTAATCCTAACCCTAACAGTAAACCTAACCCTCACACTAACCCTAACACTACCCTTCAGCCTAAACCTCACCCTAAACCTAACCATAACCCTAATCCTCACCCTATTGCTAACCCTAAGCCGAAACCTCAACCTAACCTTACCCTCACCCTAACCCTAATGCTAAACCTAACCTTCACCTTAACCCTAAACCTCACCCTCACCCTAACCCTCAATCTAAGCCTTACCCTTACCCTAACCCTAACCCTAACCCTCACCATAATCCTAACCCTAACCCTAAACCTAAACTTCACCCTCACACTAACCCTCACACTAACTCGTACCCTCACCCTAACGCTAACCCTAACACTAACCCTCACCCTAAAATTCACCATCACCCTAACCCTCACCCTAAGCCTAAACCTCACCCACACCCTAAACCTAACCCTCACGTGAACCCTCACCGTCACCCTAATCCTCACCCTCACCCTAAACATCACCCTATCCCTAACCCTAAGCCTAACCATAACCATCACCCTAGCTCTCAACCTCACATTAATCCTCAGCCTAACACTAACCCTAACCCTTACCTAACCGAAATCCTCTTCCTCTTCCTCACCCTCACCCTAACCCTCACCCTCACCCTAGCCCTGATTATAACCCTAACCCTAACCCTAACCCTCTCCATCACCCTCATGTTCACCCTCACCCTCAGCCTAAACCTAACCCTTAACCTAACCCCAACCCTCACCCTCACCCTCACTCTCAACCTCACCGTAACTCTAACCCTAACATTAACTCTCACCCTTACCGTAACCCTATCCTTAACCCTCACCGTAAACCTATCCCTCACCCAAACTCTAACCCTAAACCTCACCCTCTTCCTAAACCTAACCGTAATCCTAACCCTCACCCTAACCCTTATCCTAAACCTAACACTAACCCTAAACCTCACCCTCACCCGAAAGCTCACCTTAACCCTTACCTTCACCATATCCGTAACCCTAACCCTAACCCTAAACCAAACCGTAACCCTAAACCTAACCCTCAACCAAACGCTCACCCTAACCCTCACCCTTACCCTAACCCTCACCATCACCCTAATCCTCTCCCTACCCCTAACACTCAGCCACACCCTAAACCTCACCCTCAACTGAACCTTCACCCTCACCCCAACCCTCACCCTTACCCTAACCATAACCCTAATCCTAAACCTAACCCTCACCCTCATCCTCACTGTAACTCTAACGCTAATACTAACCCTCAACCTCACCCTAACCCTCACCCTCACCGTAACCCTAACCCTCAGCTACACCCTAACTCTCACCCTCAGCTCAACCCTCACGTTCAACCTAAACCTCACCGTTATCCTAACTCTAACCCTAATCCTAAACCTAACCCTGACCCTCATCCTCACCCTAACACTAAACCTAACACTAACCCTCACCATCACCCTAACCCTCAACCTAAACCTAAACCTAACCCTTACCCTCACCCTCACCCTAAGCCTTATCCTCACACTAACCCAAACCCTAAAACTAACCCTAACCCTCACACTAACCCTAACCCTCAGCCTAACCCTAAACCTAACCTCACCCTAACCCTCATCATAACCCTTACCCTCACCCTAACGCTAACCCTAACCTTAAACCTCCCCTCACCCTAACACTCACCATCTCCCTAACACTCACCCTAAGCCTAAACCTCACCCACAACCTAACCCAAAAACTCACCCTCACACTGAACATCACCCTCACCCTAACCCTCACCTTAAAGCTAAGCCTAACCTCACCCTAATCCTAACCCTCACCCTCACTCTCAGCCTAACCCTAAACCTAATCCTAAACCTAACCCTCACCCTCAATCTCACCCTAAGCCTAACCCTACACCTAAACCTAATCCTAAACCTAACCCTCACCCTCACACTCACCCTAAGCCTAACCCTAAACCTTACCCTAAACCTAAACCTAACCCTCACCCTCACCCTCAACCTAAACCCAACCCTAACCCTAACCTTCACCCCCACCCTCACCCTCACCCTAACCCTAACAATAACCCTCACCCTAACCCTCACCTTAACCCTTATTCTCATACTAACCCTAACCCGAACCCGAACCCTCACCCTCAACCTAACTCTAACCCTAACCCTACCCCTCACCCTAAACCTCACACGAACCCTAACCCTCTCCCACACCCTAAACCTCACCCTAACCTGAACCCTAACGCTCACCCTAGCGCTCAGCCTCACCCTAAACATCACCCTACACCTAACCCTCACCATAACGCTAACCCTAACACTCCCTAACCCTAACCCTCTCATCAACCCTCATCCTCAACCTAATCATCACCCTCACAATAACCTTTACCCTTACCTAGGCGAAACCCTCACCCACAACCTCAACCCCACTCTAAACCTCACCCTCACACTAGAACTCACCCTAACCCTAAACCTAATCCTAACCCTCACCCTCACACTCACCCTCACCCTCACACTCACTGTCAGCCTAACCCTCACCCTAAACTTAACCCTAACCCACACCATAACCCTCACACTCACCATAACACTCCCCCTCACCGTAGCCATCACCCTAAACCTAAACCTCAACCTAACCATAACCCTAACCTAATCCTCACCCTCACCCTAACCCTAACCCTCACCCTAAACCTCACCCTAAACCTAACCCTAAACGTAACCCTAACCCTCACCCTAACCCTCACCCTCACCCTAACCCTAAAGCTAACACTAAACGTCACCCTGACCCTAACCCTCAACCTAACCCTTAACCTCAACATGACCCTATCCCTAACCATAACCCTAACCCTCACTCTAACCCTTACCATAACCCTAACCCTCACAATAACTCTAACCCCAACTCTCACCCTAGCCCTATCCCTCACATTAAATATCACCCTCATCCTCAATATCACCCTCAAACTTACCCTCACACTAGTGATCACCCTAAACCTAACCCTAACCCTAATCCTAATTTTCAACCTCACCCTCACCTGACCCTAACCCTAACCCTAATCCTAACCCTAAACCTCACCCTCACCCTCACCCTAACGGTAACACTAACCCTAACCCTCACACTAAACCTAACCCTCACTCTTATGCTAACCATAACCCTAACCATAACCATAACAATAACCCTAAAACTAACCCTAACCCTAATCCTAACATTCACCCTAACCCTAAACCCAACCCTAAAACTCACTCTAACCATAATCCTAACCTTAACCCTCACTCTCACCGTCACCCTCCCCGTAAACCTGACCCTCAACCTCACTATAACCCTACACTCACACTAACCCGAACCCTCATCCTAACCCTAAACTTAACCCTCAATCTAACCCTAACTCTTACCCTAACCCTAACCCTCACACTAACCCTCACCCTAACCCTCATCCTAACAATAACCCTAACACTAACCCTCAACCTCACACTCACCCTAACCCTCACTCTAACCCTAAACCTCACCCTAACCCTAAACTTAACCCTCAGCCAAAACCTAACCCTCACCCTCAGCCTAATCTTCATCCTAACCCTAACACTTACCTAACCGAAACCCTCACCCTCACCCTCAACATCACTTTAACCGAAACACTCACCGTTACCCTCAACATCACCCTAACGCTAATCCTCACCCTAACCCTGACCTAACCTTAACCCTAACCCTAATCCTAACCCTAACAGTAAACCTAACCCTTACACTAACCCTAACACTAACCCTCAGCCTAAACCTCACCCTAAACCTAACCATAATCCTAATCCTCACCCTATCCCTAACCCTAACCCGAAACCTCACCCTAACCTTACCCTCACCCTAAACCTAAGGCTATACCTAACCCTCACCTTAACCCTAAACCTCACCCACACCCTAACCCTCAATCTAAGCCTTACACTTACCCTAACCCTAACCTTAACCCCCACCATAATCCTAACCCTAACCCTAACCTGAAACTTTACCCTCAACCTAAACTTCACCCTAATCCTTACCCTCACCCTAACGCTAACCCTAACACTAACCCTCACCCTAACCCTCACCATCCCCCTAACACTCACCCTAAGCCTAAACCTCACCCACACCCTAACCCTAAACCTCATGTGAACCCTCACCGTCACCCTAAACTTCACCCTCACCATAAACATCATCCTAACCCTAACCTTCATCCTAACACTAATCCTCACCCTAACCCTCATCCTCACACTAATCCTCACCCTAAAACTAACCCTAACCCTTATCTAAACGAAAACCTCTTCCTCACCCTCACCCTAACCGTCACCCTCACCCTAGTCCTGACCATAACCCTATCCCTAACCCTAACCCTCATCCTCACCCTCACCCTCAGCCTAAACCTAACCCTTAACCTAACCCTAACCCTCACCCTCACCCTAACTCTCACACTAACCCTAAGCCTAACCCTCACACTAACCCTCACCCTCAACCTCAATATCACTCTAAAACTTACACTCACCCTAGTCATCACCCTAAACCTAACCCTAACCCTAATCATAATTTTCAATCTCACCCTCACCTGACCCTAACCCTAACCCTAATTCTAACACTAAACCTCACCCTCAATCTCACCCTAACTTTAACCCTAATCCTAACTCTCACGCTAAACCTAACCCTCCCACTTACGCTAACGCTAACCCTAACCCTAACCGTAAACCTAACAATAAACCTAAACCTAACCCTAACCCTAATCGTAACACTAACCCTCACCCTAACCCTCAACCTCACCCTAATCCTCACCCTAACACTAACCCTAACCCTTACGTAACCGAAACCCTCTTCCTCACCCTCACCCTAACCCTCACCCTCACCATAGCCCTGACCATAACCCTAAACCTAACCCTAACGATCACACTCACCCTTACCCTCACCCTCACCCTCAGCCTAAACCTAACCCTTAACCTAATCCTAACCCTCACCCTCACACTCACTCTCACCCTCACTGTAACTCTAACCCTAACCCTAACTATCAACCTCACCCTCACCCTCACCCTAAACCTAACGCTAACCCTAACCTTCACCGTCACCTTCACCCTAACCCTAACCCTAACAATAACGCTCACCAAAACACTCACCGTAACCCTAAACCTAATCCTCACTGTAAATCTAAAACTAACCCTAAACCTCACTCTCACCCTAACCCTCACCCTAACCCTTATTCTCATACTAACCCTAACCCTAAACCTCACCCTGACCCTCACCCTAAACCTAACCATAACCCTTTCCCTCACCCTAACCCTAACCCTCCCCACACCCTAAACCTCACCTAACCTGAAGCCTAACCTCACTCTAGCCCTCACTCTCCCACTAAACATCACCCTAATCCTAACCCACACCCTAACTCTAACCCTAACACTCCCTAACCCTACCCCTCACATTAACCTCAGCCTCAACCTAATCCTCACCCTAACAATAACCCTAACCCTTACCTAAGCAAAACTCTCACCCTCACCCTCACCCCCACTCTAAACCTCACCCTCACACTAGCCCTCACCCTAACCCTCACAATTACCCTAACCTTCACACTATAACCGTACCTCTCAACCTAACCCTCACCCTCACCCTCAGCCTATCCCTCATGCTAACCCTAATTGCAACCCTAACTCTCAACCTCACACTTACCCTAACCCTAAACCTAACCCTAATCTTCACCCTCACCCTCATCATAATCCTAAGCCTTACCATAACCCTAACACAAATCGTTAACCTTACCCCCACCCTCACCCTCACACTCACCCTAAACCTCACCCTTACCGTATCCCTCTCCCTAAACCTAAACCTCACCCTAACCCTAACCCTAAACCTCACTCTTACACTAACCCTAACCCTAACTCTAAGAATAACCTAACCCTAACCCTAATCCTAACCCTAACCCTCACCCTAACCCTAACCCTAACCCTAAAACTCAGCCTAAAACTAATCCTAACCCTAACCCTAACCCTCACTGTCACAGTCACCTTAACCCTGACCCTCAACCTCAGCCTCACCCTAATCCTTACACTAAACGTAACCCTCACCCTAACTCTAACCCTAACCCTCACACTCACTCTCACACACAGCCTAACCCTTAACCAAACCCTAATCCTAACCCTAAACCTCACACTCACCATAACCCTAACCCTAAAAATAATGCTCAACATCACACTCACCCTCACACTTACCGTAATCCTCACCCTCAACCTCACCCTCACCCTAACCCTCACCATCACCCTAATCTTCACCCTAACCCTATCCCTCATCCTAACCCCAAACTTAACCCTAAACCTAACCCTAATCCTAACCCTAACCCTAACCCTACCCCTCACCCTAACCCTCATCCTAACCCTAACCCTAATCCTCAACCTAAACCTAACCCTCACCCTCACCCTTAGCCTGAGCTAAACCCTAACCCTAACCCTAATCCTAAACCTAATCCTCACTCACCCTAACACTAACCATAACCCTAATGCTAACCATCACCCAAACCTCAAACTAAAAATAACCCTAAACCTAACAATAACTGAAACACTAACCCTAACCCTAATCCTAACCCTAACCCTCACACTAATCCTAAGCCTAAACCTATAACTCACCCTAACCCTAACCGTAACCCTCACCTTAACACTAACCCTCACCCTAAGCCTAACCCTAACCCTCACCCTAAACTTCACCCTAACCCTAACCCGCACCCTAAACTTCACCCTAACCCTCACCCTAACGCTAACCCTACCCTCAAATTAACCCTCATCCTAACCGTAACCCTAACCCTCACCCTAACCCTTTCCCTCACCCTCACCCTCATCCTCACCCTCAGCCTAACCCAAACCCTAAACCAATCTTAAACCTAACCCTCACCCCCTCTCTCACCCTAATCCTAACCATAACCCTAATGTTAACCCTCACAGTCACACTTAACTTAAACCTAACCCAAACCCTAACAATAACTGTAACCCCAACCCTAACCCTAATCCTAACCCTAACCCTCACTCTCAGCCTGAACAAAACTCTAACCATCACCCAAACCTCAACCTGACAATAACCCTAAACCTAACAATAACTGAAACACTAACCCTAATCCTAATCCTAAAGTTAAACCTCACCCTCACCCTATCCCTAAACCTAAACCTTACCCTAATCCTCAACCTAACCCTATTGCTAACCCTAAACCTCACCCTCACCCTAAACCTCATTCTAACTCTAAAGCTCACTATAACCCTAACGCAAATGCTAACCCTAATTCTCACCCTCAACCTAAACCTCACCCTAAACCTAACCGAAACTCTCACCCTCACCCTCCCTCTCACCCTCACCCTAATGCTCACCCTCACCCTAGCCCTCGCCCTAACCCTAACCCTCAACCTAACCCTAACCCTCCCCCTCACCCTCACCCTAACGCTAACCAAAGCCTAACCCTCACCCTAAACCTAACCCTAAACGTAATGCTAACCCTAAACCTCACCCTCAATCTAGACCTCAGCCTAACCCTAACCCTCAACCTAACCCTAACCCTCAACCTCACCTTCACCTTCACCATAACCATAAACCTAACCCTCACCCTCACCCTAACCCTCAGTGTAAACCTTACTCTCACCCTAATCCTAAACTTAATCCTACACCTCGCCCTAACTGTAACCCTCAATCTCACCCTCACCCTCAGCCTAAGCCTAAGCCTAAGCCTAACCCTAATCCTAAACCTTACCCTATCATTTACCCTAACCCTAACCCTTACCCTCACCCTAAACCTCACCCTAACCCTAAGGCAAACCCTAACCCTCACCCTAATCCTAACCCTGATCATAAACCTTATCCTCACACTAAGCCTAACCCTAAACCTAACCCTAACACTAACCCTAACCCTCACCCTAACCCTAACCCTACCCCTTACCCTACCCCTCATCCTAAACCTAACATTAACTCTAACTCTCACCCTAAACATAACCCTAACCCTCACCCTCACCATAACCCTCACCGTCACCCTAATCTTCACCCTAATATTGACCCTCACTCACACCCTAACCCTCACCTGAAACCGAACCCTAAACTTCACCCTAACCCTCATACATACCCTAAATATCACCCTATCCCTAACCCTCACCCTAACCCTAACCTTAACCCTTTCACTCAACCCCATCCTCGCCCTCAGCCTAACCCTAAACCTAACCCTAACACTCACACTAAAACTCACCCTAACCTTAACCCTAACCCTCACACAAGCCCTCACCCTAACCCTAACCCTAATCCTAACCCTAACACTAAGCCTCATCCTCTCCCTCAGCCTAACCCTAACCCTAACCGTAATCCTAACAATAAACCTCACCCTCACCCTAACCCTAACTCTCACCGTCACCCTCACCCTCACACTCACCCTAACCCTCACCCTCACACCCAAACCTCACCCTCACCCTCAACATCACCCTAAACATCACCCTAACCGTAACCCTCACCCTAACCCTATCCCTCTTCCTAAACCTCACAATAACCCTAAGGCTAACCCAAACCCTCAACCTCTTCCTAACCCTCACCATAACCCTTATCCTCACACTAACCCTAACCCTAAACTTCACACTAACCCTAACCCTAACCCTCACGCTAACCCTCTCACTAACCCTAACCTTCACCCTGTCACCTTAAAGATAACGCTAACCCACACCCTCACCCTAACCCTCACCGTCACCCTAAACTTCACCCTAACCCTCAACCATAACCTAATCCTCACCTGAACCCGAACTCTTTCCCTCACCCTAACCCTCACCCTCACCCTAAATATCACCCTAAACCTAACCCTCACCCTAACTCTAACCCTAACCCTCACCCTAACCCTAAACCTCACACTAACCCCCAAACTCAACCTAAACCTCACCCTAACAATAACGCTAACCCTTACCTAACCGACACCCTCACCCTCACCCTAGCCCTCACCTTAACCCTCACGCTAACTTTAAGCCTAACTCTCACCCTCAACCCCAGAATAACCCTAACCCTCAAACTCACCCTCACCGTCAGCCTCAGCCTAATCCAAACCCTAACCCTAATACTAAACCTAACCCCCAACCTCACCCTAACCCTAACCCTAACCCTAACGCTAACTCTCACCCTCACACTCACCCTCACCCTAACCCTCAACCTCAACCTCACCCTCACAATTACCCTAACCCTCATCCTAAACTGAACCCGAACCCTCTCGCTCACCCTCATCAAACCCTCAACCTCAGCCTAACCCTAATCCTGACCCTAATCCTAAACCTAAACCTCACACTCACCCTAACCCTCATCATAAACCTAATTCTAAACCTCAACCTAACCCTAACCAACACCCTAAACCTCACCCTAACCATCATCCTCACCATAACCCTCATCCTAAACTTTAACCTCAAACTAACCCTAAACCTAACCCTAACCTTCAAACTAACCCTAAGGCTCACCCTAATCCTAAACCTACCTCTCAACCTAAACCTCACCCTAACATTCACCCTAACCCTAACCCTAAACCTCACCCTCACCCTAACCCTCACCGTCACCCTAACCTGACCCTAACCCTAAACCTAACCCACACCCTAAACCTCACCCTCACCTGAACCCTCAGCCTAACCTGAACCCTCACCGTAATCCTCACCCTAAACCTCACCCTAACCCTAAACCTTACCCTAACCCTATCCCTAACTCTAACCCTCACCCTCACCCTAACCCTAACCCTAACCCTCACACTCAGCCTCACATTCAACCTAATCCTCACCCTAACAATAATGCTAACTCTTACCTAACTGAAACCCTCACCTTCACCCTCATTCTCACCCTATCCCTCACCCTCACCCTAGCCCTCAATTTAACCCAACCTTAGCCCTAACCATTACCTTCAGCCGCACCCTCACTGTCACCCTCAGCCTTACCATAACCCTAAGCCAAGTCGTAACCCTTACCCTCAACCTCACCCTCACACTCACCCTAAACCTCCCCCTCGCCGTAGCCCTCACGCTAAACCTAAACCTCACCTTAACCCTAACCCTAAACCTCACTCTTACCCTAACCCTAATCCTAGCCATAACAATAACCCTAATCCTAACCCTAATCTTAACCCTAACCCTCACCCTAACCCTAACCCTAATACTAACCCTAAATCTCACCCTCACTGTCACAGTCACCCTAAATCTAACCCTCAACCTTATCCTCACCCTAACCCTCAAACTAACCCTAACACTCACCCTAAGCCTAACCCTAATGCTCACCCTCACACTCAGCCTAATCCTTAACCAAACACTAATCCTAACCCTAATCATCACACTCAACCTAACCCTAACAATAACCCTCACCATCACTCTCACACTCACGCTTACCCTAACCCTCACCCTCAACCTTACCCTCACCTTAACCCTCACCGTCACCCTAAAATTCACCCTAACCCTAACCCTCACCCTAACACAAAAAATTAACCCTAATCCTAACCCTCATCCTAACCCTCACCCTAATCCTCACCCTAACCCTAACACTACACCTCACCCTAACCCTCATCCTCAACATAACCCTAATCCTCGCCCTAACCCTAACACTCACCTTCACACTCACCCTCAGCCTCAGCCTAACCCTAACCCTAACCCTAATCCTAAACCTAAACCTCACCCCCTCACTCAACCTAACACTCACCATAACCCTAATGCTAACCCTCACACTCACCTCAACCTAACCGTAACCGTAACACTAACAATTACTGAAACCCTAACCCTAACTCTAATCCTAACCCTAACCCTCACTCTAACCCTAAACCTAACCCTATAACTCACAATAACCCTAACCCTAACCCTCCCCCTAACACTAACCCTCACCCTAACCCTACCTCTAACCCTCACCCTAAACTTCACCCTAACCCTAACCCTCACCCTAAACCTCACCCTAACCCTAACACTAACCCTCACCCTAACCCTCATCCTAACCATAACTCTAACCCTTACCCTAAACCTAACCCTCACTCTCACCCTCACCCTCAGCCTAACCCACACCCTAACCCTAATCTTAAACCTAAACCTCACCCCCTCCCTCACCCTAATCCTAACCATAACCCTAATGCTAACCCTCACACTCACACTCATCTTAACCCTAACCCTAAACCTAAAAATAACTGTAACCCTAACCTTAAATCTAATCCTAACTCTAATCCTCACCCTCAGCCTCACCAAAACTATAACCCTAACCCTAATCCTAAACCTAACCCTCACCCTCAACCTATCCCTAAACCTCAACCATACCCTAAACCTAAACTTAACCCTATTGCTAACGCTAAACCTCACCCTCACCCTAAACCTCATTCTAACTCTAAAGCTCACTATAATCCTAAACCTAACCCTTATCCTCACCCTAAACTTAAACCTCAACCACACCCTAACACTCAACCTCACCCGAACCCGAACCCTCACGTTCACACTCACTCTAAAAAAACCTTAACCCTAACCCTATAACTTACCCTCACCCTCACCCTGACCCTCACCCTAACCCTAACCCTAACCCTCATCCTCACCATAAATATCACCCTAACCCTAAAACTCACACTAACCTTAACCCTCACCGTAACCCTCACCCTAACCCTAACGCTAATCCTCACCATCAACCTCACCCTAATACTCATCCTCAAACTCACCCTATCCCTATACCTAACCCTTACCTTCACACTAACCCTAACCTTCACCCTATCCCTAACCCTGAACCTCACCCTTATCCTCACGCTAACCCTAACCCTAATGCTAACCCTCACCCGAATCCTAAACCTAAACCTAACCCTCACACTCACACTAACCCTCACCCTCACCCTAACACTGAGCATCACCCTAAAACTCACCCGAGACCTAACCCTCACCCACACACTAACCCTCACACCCACCCAAACCCTCACCCTCACCAGAACCGTCACCCTCAACCTAACCCTCAACCTCAACGTAAATATCACCCTAAACCTAACCCTCACTCTAACCCCAACCCTAACCCTGACCCTAACCTTAAGCTTCACCCTCAATCTAACCCTCACCCTAACCCTAACCCTAACCTTAATAATAACCTTAACCCTAACCCTAACCCTCACCTACACTCTAACCCTCACCCTAAACCTAACACTAACCCTCACCCTCACCCTCAACTTAACACTAAACCTGACCTGAACCCTCACACTAAACCCAACCCTTACCCTAACCCTAAACATACCCCTCACCCTAACCCTCACCCTCACCCTCACCCTCACCCTAACCCTCACCCTAAACCTAACCCTAATCCTAAACCTCAAACTATACCTAACCCTAACACTCACCCTAACCCTAATCCTTAACCTAACCCTAACCCAACACTCACCCTAACGCTAACCCTAACACTAACCCTCACACTCAACCTCAACCTAACCCTAGCCCTAACACTTACCCTAATCCTAAACCTAACCCTCACCCTCATCCTTATCCTCACCCTCATACTCAACCTCACCCTAAGCCTCAAACTAACCCTAATACTCACCCTAATCCTAACCCTCACCCTCACACTCAACTTCACACTAACCCTAAACCTAACCCTATCCCTAACCGTCACATTCACCCTAAACCTAATCCTCACCGTCACCCTCACCCTCACCCTCACCGTCACCCTAAGCCTAACCCTAACCATAACTCAAATCCTAAACCAATCCTCACCCTCACTCTCACCACAACCTTAAAACTAACCCTCACCCGCACCATCAAACTAACCCTAAACCTAAACCTAAACCTCACCCTTACTCTAACCCTTACCCTAACCTTCACCCTACCCCTAAACCTAACACTCACACTAAACCTCACCCTAACCCTCACACTAACCCTAAGCCTCACCCTAAACCTAACATAACCCTCACGCTCACCCTCACCCTCACCTTCCCCGTCAGCCTAACCCTAAAACTAACCCTAATCCTAAGCCTAACCCTTACCCTCACCCTAACCCTCAACCTAACCTTTAACCTCACACTAACCCTAACCCTAACCTTCACACTAACCCTATCTTTCACCCTAACCCTAACCCTACCCCTCAACATAACCCTCACCCTAACCCTAAACCTCACCCTAACACTCACCCTAAACCTAACCCTAACCCTCACCCTTAACCTAAACCTCACATTACCATAACCACACACTAATCCTAACCCTAACCCACACCTGAACCCTCAACTGAACCCGAACCCTCAGATTAACCCGAACACGAACCTTCACCCTAACCGTCAGCCTCACCCTAAACATCACCCTAAACTTAATCCTCACTCTAATCCTAACACTAAACCTAACCCTAAACCTAACACTCAACCTAACCCTCACCCTCACCCTAATCCTCAGCCTAACTCTAACCTTCACACTAACCCTGAACCTTATCCTAACCCTAACCCTAACTGTAACCCTCACCCTAAACCTAAACCTCACCCTAACCCTCGACCTAACCGTAACGATATCCCTAACCCTCACTTCACCGTAACTCTAACCCTAAACCTTACCCTATCCCTCACCCTAAACCTAACCTTAATCCTAAACCTCAACCTAAACTTAACCCTAACCCTCACCCTAACCCTAATCCTTACCCTAACTCTAACCCCAACACTCACCCTAACGCTAACCATATCACTAACCCTCACCCTCACCCTCAACCTAACCTTAACCCTAACCCTAATCCCAACCCTCACCCTCACCATCACCCTCACCCTAATCCTCACCCTCAATCTCACCTTCACCCTAACCCTCAAACTAACCCCAACCCCCACACTAATCCTAAGCCTCACTCTCAACCTCAACTTCACCCTAACCTTAAAACTAACCCTAACCCCAATCCTAACTGTCACATTCACCCTAAACCTAATCCTCACCGTCACCATCACCCTCACCCTCACCCTCAACCTCACCCTCACCCTAACCCTCACCCTCACCCTAAACATCACCCTAACCATAACGCTCACCCTAACCCTAATCTTAAGCCTAACACTAATCCTAACCCTCAACCGAACCTTTATCCTCATACTAACCTTAACTTTAACTCTAACCCTAACCCTAACCCTCTCCCTAACACTAACCTTACCCCTCACCCCAACCCTCACCCTGATCTTAACCCTAACACTCACCATCACCCTCACCATTACCCTAACCCTAACGCTAAACCTCCCACTCACACTCACCTTAACCCTAACCCTATCCCTAAAAATAACACTAACCCAAACCATAACCGTAATCCTAATAATAACATTCACCCTAACCCTAACCCTAACACTCACCCTAACCCTAACCCTCACCATAAACCTCACTCTAACCCTAATGCTAACCCTAACCCTCCCCATCACCCTAACCATTATCCTCACACTAACACTAACCCTATGCATAACCCTAACCCTCACACTAACACTAACCCTACCCGTCCCCCTAACCGTCCCCCTAACCCCAACCCTAAAGCTAACCCTCACCCTAACCATAATATTAACCCTAACCCACATCCTCACCGAAACCTCACCAGAACCCGAACCATCCCACTCACCCTAACCCTCAGCCTCAACCTAAACATCGCCCTAACCCTAACCCTCACCCTAATCCCCAACGTAACCGTCACACTCACCCTATCCCTAACCCTCAACCTCACCCTCACCCTCACCCTAAGCCTAACCCTAACCCTAATCCTAAACCAAACTTCACCCTCATCCTCACCCTAACCCTAAAACTAACCCTCACCAGCACCCTCAACCTAACTCTAACCCTTACCATAAACCTCACACTAACCCTAACTTTCAAACTTACGCTAACCCTACCCCTTAACCTAACCCTCACCCTAACCCTAACCCTCACCCTAACACTCACCCTAACCGTAACCCCAACCCTCACCCTTACCCTAACCCTCACTGTTACTCTAACACCACCCTAACCCTAATCCTAACTCTAAACCTAACCCTAACCCTAACCCTCACCCTAACCCTCGCCCGAACCCTAAGGCTAACCCTATCCCTCACTTCACCCTAACCCTAAACCTAAGCCTAAACCTAAACCTCACCCTAATGCTAAACCTTACCCTAACCCTAACCCTAACACTAACACTCACCCTAACACTAACCCTAGCCCTAACCCTCAACTTAACCGCCACCCTATCCCTAATGCTAACCCTAACCCTCACCCTCAACCTAACCCTCATCCTAGCACTTATCCTCACACTAAAACTAACCATAATCCTAACCCTAACCCTCACATTAACAGTAACCCTCACCCTAACCCTAAACCTACCCGTCAATCTAAACCTCACCCTCACCCTAACCTTAACCCTAACCCTCACCAGAAAACTAAACCTAAACCGCACACTCACTCTAAAGTTCACCATCACCCTAAACCTCACCCTAACCCTCACTCTCACCCACAACCTTACCCTCACTCTCAACCGAACCCTAACCCTCACCCTAACCCTTACCCTCACCTTAAACATCACCCTTACCCTACCCCTCACCCTATTTGTAACCCTAGCCCTCACCCAAGCCCTAACCCTCACACTAACCCTCACGCGCAACTTAAACCTCACCCTAACGATAATCCTATACCTTATCTAACCGAAAACCTCACCCTCACCCTCACTCTCAACCTAAACCTCACCCTCAACCTAGCCCTCAACCGAACCCTAACCCTAAACCTAAACCTTACCCTCAATCTCACCCTCGCCCTCAGCTTAACCCTAACCCTAACCCTAAAACTAACACTCACCCTCACCCTCTCGCTCACCCAAAACCAAACCCTAATTTCTAACCCTAACACTCAACCTCACCCTAACGCTAACCCTAATCTTTAACCTTACACTAACTCGAACTCTAATCCTAACCCTAACCTTCACAGTAAACTTAACCCTCACCTTAACCCTAACCCTACTCCTCACCCTCACCCTAACACTAACCCTAAACCTCACCCTCACCTTAACCCTCACCTTCACCCTAACCCTAAACCTAACCCTAACGCTAACCACCACCCTAAACCTCACCCTCACCCGAACCCTCATCCTCACCCAAACCCTCACCCTCACCATAAACATCACCCTAACCTTTATACTCATACTAACCCTAATTCTAACCCTAACCCTAACCCTAACCCTCACACTAACCCTAACCTTTCCCTAATCCTAATCCTACCCCTCACCCTAACTCTCACCCTAAACCTAACACTAACCCTAACCCTCAGCCTAACCCTAACCCTATCCCTTACCCTCACTCTAACCCTCACCGTCACCTTAACCCTCACAATAAACCTAACACTAACCCACACCCTAACCCTCACCCTCAACCAAACCATCATCCTCACCCGAACCATCACCCTCAACCTAACCCTAAGCCTCACCCTAAACATCACCCTAACCCTAACCCTCAAACTAACACTCACCCCCACCCTAATCCTCACCCTAACCCTAAACCTAATCCTTGCCTAACCCTCAAACTCACCGTAAAACTTAAACTCACCATGGCCCTCAACCTAAATCTAAAGCTCACCCTAACCCTAACCCTAAACCTCACCCTCACCCTCACACTAAACCTAACCCTAACCCTAAACCTCAGCCTATCCCTAACCCTTAACCTTACCCTAACCCTAACCCTCACACTCACCCTAACCCTCACACTAATTCTAAACCTAATCCTAATCCTAAATTTCACCCTCACAGTTACCGTCACCCTCAGCCTAACCCTAACCCTAACCCTAATCCTAAACCTCATCCTCACCCTCACCCTCACCCTAAACTTAACCCTGACCCTAACACTAATCCTAAACTTTACTCTCACCCTAACCCTAACAATAACCCTAAACCTAACCCTAACCCTAATCCTAACCCTAACCCTCAAACTTATCCTAAACCTAACCCTAAAAGTTACCCTAAACCTAATCCTAACCCTATCACTCACCATCACCCTCAACCTCACCCTAACCCTCACTCTCACCCTCACCCTCACCCTCAGCCTAAACATAAACATAACCCTCATCCTAACCCTAACCCTCAACCTAAACCTCACCCTAACAATAACCATAACATTTAACCTCACCCTAAGGCCCACCTGAACCTGAAACCTCACACTAACCATAACTATAACGCTAACCCTAACCCTCACAATAACGCAAACCCTCAACTTAACCCTAACCGTACCCCTCACCCTAACCCTCAGCCTAAACCTAACCCTAACCCTAAACCTCACCCTCACCCTAACCATTACCCTCACACTCACCTGAACCCTAACTCACCCTAAACCTAACCCTAACCCTAACCCACAAACTAACCGTCACCCTCAGGCGAACCCTCACTGGAAGTCGAACCCTCAATCTAACTTCAACCCTCAGCCTCACCCTAAACACCACCCGAAACCTAACCCTCACTCAAACCCTAACCCTAAACCTCACCCTAACCCTAACCCTCAACCTAAACCTCACCCTCACCCTAATCTTCACCCGAGCCCTAACCCTAACGCTTACCTAACTGAAACCCTCACCCTCACCCTCAGTCTCAACCTAACCCTCAACCTAATCCTAACCCTAACCATCACCCTCAACCTCACCCTCACAGTAACCCTAACCCTAACCCTCACCCTAACCCTCACCATAACCCTAACGTTAAACTAACCCTCACCCTAACCCTACACTTCACACTAACCCTAACCCTCAGCCTAACCCTAACCCTTACCCTTACCCTAACCCTAAAACTCACACTCACCCTAACCCTCACCCTAAACCTAAACCTAATCTTAACTCTAAACTTCACCGTCACCCTCACTGCAACCCTCCGCCTAACCCTAAACCTAACCCTAATCCTAACCCTAACCCTCACCCTCACCCTAAACCTAACCCCAACCCTAACCCTAAACTTTACTCTCAACCTAGACTTAACAATAACCCTAACCCTAACCCGAACCCTAATCCTAAACCTAACCCTCAACCTAACGCTAAACCTAACGCTAAAATTCAACCTAACCCTAATCCTAACCCTAACACTCACCATCACCCACAAACTCACCCTAACCCTCACCCTCACCCTCACCCCCAGCATAAAACTAACCCTAAACCTAATCCTAACCCTAACCCTCAACCTCACCCTAACCCTAAGCCTAAACCTAAACCTCACCGTCACAGTCACCCCCACCATTACCTTAACACTCACCCTCAACCTCACCCTATCCTAAGCAGTACTCTCACCCTAACCCTAACCATAACCCTCATCCTAAACCTAACCCTCACCCTAATCCTCACCCTAACCATAACCATAACACTTACCCTTAACCCTCACCCTAACCCCCACCCTAACCTTCAACCTCAAACTAACCCTAACTCTAAACCTAACCCTAACCCTCACACTAACACGAAACCTCAACCTAACCCTAACCCTACCCCTCACCCTAACCCTCAGCCTAAACCTAACCTTAACCCTAAACCTCACCCTCACCCTAACCCTAACCCTCACCCTCAGCCTAACCCTAACCCTCACCCTCACCCTAACCCTCACTTTCACCCTAACCCTAACACTAACCAACAAACTAACCGTCAGCCTCAACCGAGCTCTCACCCTCACCCGAACGCTCAATCTCACCCCAACCGTCAGAATCACCCTAAACATCACCGTAACCCTAACCCTCACTCTAACCCTAATCCTAACCCTCACCCTAACCCTAAACCTAAACCTAAACCTCAACCTCACCCTAATCCTCACCCTAACCCTAACCCTTACCTAAACGAAACCCTCACCCTCACCCTCACTATCAACCTAACCCTCACCCTAAACCTAACCCTAACACTCTCCCTCACCCTCACCCTCACAGTAACCCTAACCCTAAACCTAACCTTAACCCAACCCTCACCCTCACCGTAACTCTAACCAAACCCTCACCCTAACCCTCTCCTTAACCCTAATGCTTAACCCTAAACCTTATTCTCCCCCAACCCTCACCGTAACACTTACCCTCAACCTAACCCTAACCCAAACCCTAACCCTCACAGTCACCCTAACCCTCACCATCACCCTAACCCTCATCCTTACCCTAAACCTCAGCCACACCCGATCGCTCAACATCACCCGAACCCTAACACTCACCCTAAACCTCACCCATACACTAAA
Organism: Dipodomys merriami; assembly: GCF_024711535.1. NCBI lineage: Eukaryota > Metazoa > Chordata > Mammalia > Rodentia > Heteromyidae > Dipodomys > Dipodomys merriami. The sequence goes on along the minus strand of NW_027205937.1, from coordinate 3,737,750 downwards.
CCTCAGTCTAACCCTAACCCTCACCCAAACCGTAACGCTAAACCTCACCCTAACACTAACCGTCACAAAAACCCTCACCCACAACCTAATCCTCACCCTAACAATATCCCTAATACTTACCTAACCGAAACACTTACGCTCACCCTCACCCAAAACCTCATCCTCATCCTAGCCCTCACACTAACCCTAACCCTAACCCTAACCCTTAACCTCACCCACACTCTCCCCCTCCCCCTCAGCCTAAACTTAACCCTGACCCTAACTCTCACGCTAACCCTCACACCCACCCCAACCCTAACCCTAAACCTTACCCTAACAATAAACTTAACCCTAAACCTAAACATAATCCCATCCCTAACCCTCACCCTATACCTTAACCTAACGCGAAAACCCACCCTAACACCAATTCGAAACCTAACCCTCACCCTAAACCTAACCCTCACCCTAACCCTAACCCTAACACTGACCTTAACCCTAAACCTCACCCTAAACCTAACGGTAACCCTAACCCTCACCCTCAACTTAACCCTCACCCTAACCCTTATCCTCACACTAACCCTAATCCTAACCCTAACCCTCACACTAACCCTAACCCTCACCCGAACCCTAGCCCTACCCCTCACACTAACCCTTACCCTAACTCTGACCCTAATACTAACCCTCACCATAACCCAACCCTACATTCACCCTCACACGCACCCTCCCCCGAACCCTCACCCTAACCCTCACCCTCACCCTAAAAGTCACCCTAAAGATAACACTCACCCTAATCCTATCCCTAACCCTCACCCTAACCCTAACCCTCAACCTAATGCTCACCCTCACCCTAATCTTCACCATAAACCTAACCCTAACTCTTACATAACCGAAACCCTCACCCTCAAACTCACCCTCACCCTAACCCTCACCCTCACCCTACCCCTCACCCTAACCTTAACTCTCACCCTAAACATAACACTTACTCTCACCCTAAACCTAAGCTTAACCCTAAACCTCATCCTATCCATCAAATTAAATCTAACCCTAACCCTAATGCTCACCCTAAAGCTCAAACTAACCCTAACCTTCAACGTCACCCTAACCCTCACCCTCACCCTCACCCTCACCCTAACCCTCACCCTAACCCTTATCCTCACACTAACCTTAACCCTAATCCTGACCCTAATCCTAACATTCACCCTCACTCTCACCCTAAACCTAACCTTAACCCTAATCCTAACACTAACCCTCAACTGCACACTCACCCTAACACTAACCCTAACCCTAACCCTCACTCTTACCCACATCCTAAACCTAAACCTAACCCTAACCCTAACTCTAAAGCTCACACTAACCCTAATCCTCACCCTATACCTATCTCTAAACTTAACCCTAACCCTAACCCTCACTCTCAACCTAACCCTAATGATAACCCTAACCCGCACCCTCACTCTAACCCTCACCCTTATCCTTACCCTCACCCTAATCCCAACCCTCATCCTCATCCTAACCCTCACCTTAACCCTTACCCTCACCCTAACGACCACCCAAACCCTAACCCTAAACCTAACCCTAACCCTCACCCTAACCCTCACCCTAACCCTCATAATAACCTTAACCCTAACCCTAAACCTCACCCTATCCCTAACCCTCAAACTCACCCTAAAACTCACCGTAACCCTTACCATCACCCTAACCCTAACCCTAACCCTAAGCTTAACACTCACACTAAACCAAAACCTCACCCTCAGCCTAACCCTCATCCAAACCCTAACCTAAACCTAAACCTAAATTGCACCCTAACCCTAAACCTCACCCTAAGCCTCAGTCTCAGCCTAACCCTATACCTAACCCTAATCCTAACCTTAACCCACAACCTCAGATTCACCCTAACTCTAACCATAACATTAATCTTAAACCTCACCATCACACTCACACTAACCCTAACCCAAACTCTCACCCAGACCTTCAGCCTAAACCTAACGCTAACCCTAACCCTCACCCTCACCCTAAACCTCAGCCTAACCGTTAAACTGACTAAAACCCTGACCCTAACCTTAACTTTAATATGCACCCTAACGAAAACCCTCACCCAAAACCTAACACTCAAGGTGACCCGAATCCTCAACCGAACCCTTACACTCACGCTAACCCTAACCCTAACCCTAATCCTATACCTATCCCTCACCTAACCTTAACCCTAACCCTAACCCTAAGCATCACCCTCACCCTAATATTCACCCTCACCCTAAATATCACCCTAAACCTAACCCTCAACGTATCCCTAACCCTAACACTCACCCTCACCCACACTTCAACCCTCACACTTACCCTAACCCTAACCCTCACCCTCACCCTCAACCTAACCCTAAACCTAACTCTAACTCTCACCCTAACCCTAACCCTTAACCTAACCCTAAACTTACCCCTCACCCTAACCCTCACGCTCACCCTAACATTAACCGTAACGCTCAACCTAAACCTAACCCTAACGCTAAACCTCAACCTAAACCTAAACCTAACCTTCACCATAATCTTAACCCTAACCCTAATCCTCACCCTCACCAAAACCCTAACCCTCACCCTCACCCTAAACATCACCCTAACCCTAACCCTCACCCTAAACCTAACCCTAACACTCACCGTAATCCTCACCATAACCCTAACCCTAACTCTAACCCTCAACCTAACATTCACCCTAACACTAACGCTAACCCTAACCCTCACCCTGACACTAAACCTCATCCTAACACTTATCCTCACACTAAACCTAACCATAACCCTAACCCTAATGCTCACATTAACCCTAACCCTCACCATCACCCTAAACCTACCCCTCACCCTAAACCTCACCCTCACCCTAACCCTAACCCTAACCCTCACCCAAAACCTAACCCTAACCCGCACACTCACCTTAAAGCTCACCGTCACACTAAACCTCACCCTAATCCTAACCCTCACCCACACCCTAACCCTCACTCTCAACCGAACCCTAACTCTCACCCTAACACGAACCCTCTTTCTCACCATAAACAACACCCTAACCCTCACAATAAGCCCTAAGCTGACCCACACCCTAACCCTAACCCTCAACCTAAACCTCACCCTCAACCTAATCTTCACCCTAATCCTAATCCTAAAGCTTACCTAACCAAAAACCTCACCCTCACCCTCTCCACAACCCTCACCCTCAGCCTAGCCTTCATCATTACCCTAGCCCTCACCCAAACCCTAACCCTAACCTCAACCTCACCCTAACCCTAACCCTCACCCTCACCTTAAACAGTTCCCTAACCCTAACCCTCACCCTAACCATAAACCTAAACCTCACCCCAAACCTAACCCTGACCCTAACCCTAAGGATAACCCTACCCAAAACTTCACCCTAACAATCACCCTAACCTTTAACCATACACTAAACTTAACTCTATCCCTAAACCTAACCCTCACACTAAACCTAACCCTCATCCTAACCCAAACCCTAACCCTCACCCTAATCCTCACCCTAACCCTAACCCTTACCCTGTCCCTCACCCTAAACCTAACCCTAATCCTCACCCTCACCCTAACCCTTATCTACACCCTAACTCTCACAATAACCCTAAACATCACCCTAAACCTAACCCGAACCCTATCCCTCAGCCTCACCCTAAACATCACCCTAACCCTAACCTTCACTCTAACAATAACCCTAACCATCACCCTAACCCTTACCCTCAACCTAAACCTCACCCTCACCCTAATCCTCACCCTCACCCTAACACTAACCCTTACCTAACAGAAAGCCTCATCCTCACCCTCACTCTCACCCTAACCCTCCCCCTAACCCTAACGCTAATCCTCAGACTCATTCTCAGCCTAACCCTAACACTAACCCTCACACTAACCCTCACCCTAAACCTAACCATAAACCTAACACTCACCCTAAACTTCACCCTAACCCTAACGCTAACCCTAACCCTTACCCTCATGCTAAACCTCACCCTAACCGTTACAATCAATCTAACCCTAACGCTAACACTCACACTAACCCGAACACTCACCATAACCCTAACCCTACCCATCACCCAAACTCTCACCGTAACCCTAACCTTAACCCTCACGCTAAACCTAAACCTAAACCTCACAGTCACCCTAACCCTCGCCATCACCCTAAAGCTCACACTAACCCTAACCCTCACCCACAGCCTAACCCTCAATTTTACCCTCACCCTAACTCTCACCCTAAAACTCACGCTCACCCTAAAATTCACCCTCACCCTAAACCTCAACCTAACCCTAACTGTCACCAAAATCCTAACCCTAACACTCACCCTTACCCTAACCCTCACACTAACCCTCACCCTCAACCTAATCCTCACCCTAACAATAATCCTAACCCTTAAATAAACGAAACCTTCACCTTAACCTCAACCTCACACTCTCCCTCACCCTAAACCTAAACCTAACCTTAACCCTAAACCTCAACTTCAACCTCTGACTCCCCCGCAGCCTAACCCTAACCCTAACAATAATCCTAAACCTAACCTTCTCCCCCACCCTAACCCTAAACCTAACCCTAATCTTAACGCTAACCCTCACCCTAACCCTCACCCTAACCCTAACCCTAAACCTAACAATAACCCTAATCCTAACCCTAATCCTAACCCTAACCCTCACCCTAACCCTAACCCTCACTCTAACCCTAACCCTAACACTCACCCTAAACCTAATCCTCACCCTAAACCTAAGGCTAACCCTAACCCTCATCGTAAACCTAACCCTCACCCTAAACTTTATCTTCACACTAACCCTAACACTAACCCTAACCTTAACCCTCACACTAACCCTCACACTAACCCTCACCCTAACACTAACCCTAACTCTCATACGAACTCTCACTCTAACCCTAACCCTAATCCTAACCCTCACCCTAAACCTAACAATAAGCCTAATCCTCACCCTCACCCTCAAACTCACCCTACCTCTTACCCTCACCCTAAACATCACCCAAACGCTAACTCTCACCCTAAACCTAACCCTAACCCTCACCCTCACCCTAACCCTCAAACTAAACCAAAACCTCATCCTAATCATCACCATAACACTAACCTTAACCCTTAACTAACAGAAACCCTCACCCTCACACTCACCCTCACCATAAATCTCACCCTCACCCAAGCCCTCACCCTAAACTTAACCCTCACCATAACCCTAACAAGAACCCTCACTCTCACCCTACACAGACCCTAACTCTAACCCTCACCCTAACATTCACCGTAACCCTAAACCTCACCCTAATCCTAAGCCTCATTCTATCCCTAACCCTAACCCTCACCATAACCCTAACCCTAACACTAACCCTCAACCTCACCCTACCACTCACCCTCACCCTCACCCTCATCCTAACACTCAACATAACACTTATCCTCACAATAACCCTCACCCTAACCCTAGCTCTAACTTTCATCCCCACTCTTACCCTCACCCTAACTCTACCCCTAACCCTAACCCTCACCCTCAACCTCACCCTAACTCTAACCCTAAACTTAAGCGTATTTCAAATCCAGCACCCTCACCCTATATCTAACCCTAACCCTAAACCTATACCTCAACCTCACCCTCACTCTAACCATAAACCTAACCATAACCCTCAACCTAACCCTCACCATCACCCTAATCCTCTCCCTAACCCTAACTCTTACGGAAACGAATCCCTCACCCTCACCCTCTCTCTCACCCTAACCCTTACCCTAACCCTAACCCTAACCCTCACCCTAACCCTCACAATAACCCTAAATCTAACCCAAACCCTAACACTCAATGTAACCCTCACCCTGAAACTAACGCTAATCCTAACCGTTACCCTCACCTAACTCTCACCCTAACCCTTACCCTCACCTTAACCCTCATGCTGACTCTTACACTAACCCCAATTCTCACCCTAAATCTAACCCTAAACCTCACAGTCACCCTCTCCCTCTCCGACACCCTAACACTCACCCTAACCCTAACCCTCACCCACACCCTAATGTTCAACCTCACCCGATCCCTAACGCTCACCCTAAAACTCACCCTCTCCCTAAACCTCACCCTAAGCCTAACCCTCACTGAAACGGTAACCCTAACGTTCCTGCTAACCCTAACCCTCACACTAACCCTCACACTCAACCTAATCCTCACCCTGACAATAAATATAACCCTTACCTAACAGAAACCCTCACCCTCACCCTTACCCTCACTCTAGCCCTCAGCCTAACCCTAACACTAATCCTAAACCTACACCTCACCCCCACCCTCACACTAACACTAACGCTAACCCTACCCTCACCCTCACCCTAACCCTAACCTTAACCCATACAATAACACTAACCATAACCCTAAAACTGACACTAAACCACACCCTCCCCCTAAACACCACCCTAACACCAACCCTCACCCTAAACCTCCCCCTAACCCTCAACCTCAACCTAACCCTCAACCTAAACCTCACCCTCACCCTAATCCTCATCATAACCCTAACCCTAAACCTTACCTAACCGAAACACTCACAATCACACTCACCCTCACCCTAACCCTCATCCTCAACCTAATCCTAAACCTAACCCTAACCCTCACACTAACCCTCACTCTAACCCTCACCCCAAACCTAACCCTCACCCTAAGCCTCATCCTAACCCTAACCCTCACCTTAACCCCACACTCTCACCCTAACTCTAATCCTAACCCTCACCCTCACCCTAATTCTAACCCTAACCCTAATCCAAATTCTAACCCTCAGTCTCACCCTCACTCTAACTCTAACCCTAACCCTAATCCTCACCCTCACTCTCACATTAAACCTAACCCTCACCCTAATCCGCACCCTAACCCTAACCCTCACCCCAACCCTAACGCCAACCATAAACCTCACCCTCACCTTAAATCTCACCCTAACCCTTAAACTCACCCTAACCCTAACCCTAAACCTAAACCTAATCCTTGCCCTAACCCTAACTCTCACCCCAAACCCAAAACTCAACCTTACCCAAAACCTCACCCTCACCCTTACACTCACTCTAACCCTAACACTAAACCTAATCCTAAACCTAACCCTCACCCTAAACATCACCCTCACACTAACCCTCAACATCACCCTAAATATCACCCTAACCCTAATCCTGATCTAACCCTAACACTCACCCTAACATTAACCCTCACCGTATCCCTCACCCTAACCGTAACGCTAAATCTAAACCTAATACTCACCATCACCCTAACACTCAGCGGAAACCTAAGCCAAACCCACACTCTAATCCTCACACTCACCCTAACACTCACACCCACCCGAACCCTCAACCTCACCCTAACCCTAAACCTAACACTCAACCTAACCCTAACCCTAACCCTAACCCTAAACCTAACCCTAACACTCACCCTAACCCTAAACCTAACCCTAATTTGAACACTGAACCTCACCCTCACTCTCACCCTAACTCTAATCCTAACCCTAAACCTCACCCTCACCTTAACTCTAACCATAACCCTAATCCAAATTCTAAACCTACTCTCACCCTCAGACTAACTATAACCCTAACCCTAACCCTAACTTTCACCCTCACCCTCACCCTAACCCTAACTGTCACCCTAACCCGCACCCTAACCCTAACCCTCACCCTAACCCTAACACCAACCATAACCCTCAACCTCACAATAAACCTCACCCTATCCCTTTAACTCACCATAATCCAAACCCTAACCATAACCATAATCCTCACCCTAACCCTAACTCTCACGCACAACCTAAAACTCAATCTCAACTTAAACCTCACCCTAACCCTAATGCTAACCCTAACCCTAACCCTCACCATCCCCCTAACACTCAGCCGAAACCTAACCCTCACCCATAATCTAACCCTCACCCTCACCTGAACACTCACACTCACCCGAACCCTCAACCTCACCTTAACCCTAATCCTAACACTGAACCAAACCCTAACCCTAACCCTAACCCTAACACTCACCCTAACCCTAACCCTAACCCTCACCCTCAACCTAACACTCACTGTCACGCTAACACTAATCCGTAACCTAATCCTCACCAACACCCTGACCTTCACCCTCTCACGAACACTCACACTCACCCGAACCCTCACCTTCACCCAAACACTCATCGTCACCCTAAACATCAACCTAACCTTAACCCTCACCCTAACCCCAACACTACCAATCACCCTAACCCTGACCCTCAACCTAACCCTCACCCTCAACTTAATCCTCAACCTAACCCTAAGCCTAACACTTACCTTATCAAAACCCTCACCCTCGCCCTCATCCTAACCCTCACCCAAACCCTAGCCCTTACCCTAACCCTCACCCTAAACCTAACCCTAAACCTATCCATGAACCTAAACCTAACCCTAACGCTCACCCTCAACCTAAACCTCACCCTAACCCTAACACTCGCCCTAACCCTCACCCTAACTCTAACGAAAACCCCAACCCTAACGCTAACCCTAACCTTCACCATCATCCTAACCCTCACACTAACCCTTATCCTCACACTAACCCTAATCCTGAACCTAACCCTAACCCCCACACTAAGCCTAAACCTCACACTAACCCTAACCCCAAAACTCAACCTAATCCTAACCCTAACCCTAACCCTCACCCTAACCCTAAACCTAATCATCAACCTCACCCTCAACCGAACCCTCACCTTAACCCTCAACCTCACCATAAACATCACCTTAAAACTAACCCTCACCGTAATCCTAACCCTCACCCTCACCCTTAACCTAACCCTCAACCTAACACTCACCCTCACACTAATCCTCACCATAACCCTAACCCTAACTTTACCTTACCGAAACACTCAGCCTCATTCTCACATTCATCCTAGCCCTCACCTTACCCTTAACCCTAACCCTAACCCTAACACTAACCCTCACCCTCACCCTAAACATAACCCTAACCCTAACCCTCAAACTACCCCTCACCCTAACCCTAAACCTAACCCTAACCCTCTCCCTAACCCTCAACCTAACCCTAACCCTAACCCTAACCCTCAACCTAAACCTAAACCTATCCCTCATCCTCAACCAAACCCTCACCCAAACCCTAAACTTCACCCTAAACCTAATGCTAACCATTAACCTAACGCTAACCCTAACCATCAAACTCAACATAACCCTCACCCTAACCCTTGTCCTCACACTAACCCTAAACCTAACCCTAACATAACCCTCACACTAAACCCTAACCCTCAACCTAACCCTAAACTTATCCGTCACACTAACCCTCACTCTAACCCTAAACCTCAAGCTAACCCTCACTCTTACACTAATCCTAACCATAATTATAACCCTAACCCTTACCTAACAGAAAACCTCATCCTCACCCTCTCCCTCATCTTCACCCTAGCCCTCACCTTAACCTTAACTCTCACCCTAAACTTAACTATCACCACAACCCTAACACTAACACTCACCCTCACCCTAATCCTCACCATAACCTTAAACCTAACACTTACCTAACCGAAATCCTCACACTCACCCTCACGCTAACACTAACGCTAACCCAAAACCTCAACCACACCCTAAACCTCACCCTAATACTTACCCTCACCATAACCCTAACCCTATCCCTAATCCTCACCCTAAACCTAACCGTCACCCACACCCTAAAATTAACCCTCACCAAAATCCTTACCCTCAACCTAACACTCACCTTACCCTAAACCTAATCCTAAACCTAACCCTCAACATCACCCTCACCCGCCCCCAAACCCTAACGCTAAGCGTAACCCTCACTCTAATGCTCACCGTAACCCTCAACTCACCCTTATCATCACCCTAAACCTAACCCTAACCCTCAACCTCACACTAAACAATACCCAAACCCTAACTCTCACCCTAAACCTAATCCTAACCCTCTCCCTAAACCTAACCCTAACCCTCACCCTCACCCTAAACTTCACCCTAAACTTTAACCTCACACTAACCCTAACTCTAACGCAAATCCTCACACTAACCATAACCCTCACCCTAACCCTAAAACTACCCCTCACATTAACCCTCACCCTAACACTAACTCTAAACCTAACCCTCACCCTTAACCTCACCCTAACCCTCACCCTCAAACAAGCCATCAACCTAACCCTAACCCTCAACCTAACCCTAAACCTAACCCTCACCCTCACGTTCAACCTAACATTAACACTAATCATAATCCTCACCCTAAAACTCACCCTAACACTAATCCTAAGCCACACCCTAAACCTCACCCTCACCCTCACACTCACCCTCACCCGAACCCTCACCTGAAGCCTAACACTCAGCCTCACCCTAAACTTCATCCTAACCCTAACCCTCAATCTAACCCTAACCGTAACCCTCACCCTAACCGTAAACCTCAACCTTACCCTCACCCTAAAAATAACCGTAACCCTAACACTCACCCTAATGCTCACGGTCAACCTAACCCTCAGCCTAACCCTAACCCTCAAACTAACCCTAACCCAACCCTCAACCTCACCCTAACCCTAAAACTAACCCTAATCCTAATCCTCACCCTAAACCTAACACTTACCCTCACACTCAACCTCACCCTAACCCTCAACCTAGCACTCACCGTAACGCTAATCCTAACCCTAACCCTAAACCTCACCCTCACCCTCAGCCTGAACCTAACCCTAATCCTAAACCTAACCCTAACTCTACCCCTCACCCAAACCCTCACCCTAACCCTAACTCTAAACCTAACCCTCACCCTAACCCTCACCCTAAACATCACCCTCACCCTAGCCCTCAACCTAACCCTTACCTTCAAACTAACCCTAACCTTAACCCACACAATAGCCTTCAACCTAACCCTAAACATCACCATAACCATCACCCTAACTCTAACCCTAAGCCACACCCTAAACCTCACCCTCACCCTAACCCGAACCCTCACCCGAACCCTCATCCGATCCCTAACACTCAGCCTCACCCTAAACGTCAACCTAACCATAACCCTCACTCTAACCCTAACCCTCACCGTAACCCTAACACTCAACCTAACCCTCACCCTCACCCTAGCCCTCACCGTAACTCTAAACCTAACCCTAACCCTAAACCTCACCCTCACCCTCTGCCTGCCCCTCAGCCTAACCATAACCCTATTCCTAAACCTGACCATAACCCCACCATGACCCTAAACCTAACCCTAACCCTAACGCCAACCCTCACACTCACCCTAAACCAAACCCTAACTCTAACAATAACCCTAACCCTAAATCTAACCTTAATACTAACACTAACCCTTACCCTAACCATAACCCTAACCCTAAATCTCACCATAACCCTAATCTTAAAACTAACCCTCAACCTAACACTAACCCTCACTCTAACCCTCACTCTAACCCTCACACTAAACCTAACCCTAATCCTAACCATCAACCTAAACCTAACCGTAACGCTCACCCTCAACCTAAACCTCACCCTAACCCTAACACTCACACTAACCCTTACCCTAACCCTAATGCTAACCCTAAACTTCACCCTCAACCTAACCCTCACCGTAACTCTTATCCTCACATTAACCCTAATCCTAAATCTAACCCTAACCCTAACCCTCACCCTAACCCTCATCCTAACCCTAATGCTAACCATCACCCTCACCATAATCCTAAACCTAACCCTGACCCTCACCCTAACCCTTACCCTCACCCGCACCAGAACATACACCCTCATCCTCACCCTCACCCTCACCCTAAACTTCACCCTAACCCTAACCCTAAACCTAATATTAACCCTCACCCTCACCCTAACCCTAACCCTCAAACTAACCATAACCCTCACCCGAACCCTCACCAGAAGCCTAACCTTAACCCTCAACCTCACACTATACATCACCCTAACACTAACCCTCACCATAAACCTAACCCTCACCATCACCTTTAACCTAACCCTCAACCTAACCCTCACCCTCACACTAATACTCACCATAACCCTAACCCTAAACCTTACCTAATCGAAACACTCACCCTTACCCTTAACCCAATCCTCAGGCTCACCCTAGCCCTCAACTTAACCTTAACCCTCACCCTAAACCTAACACTAACCCTCACCCTCTCCCTAAACCTAACCCTAACCCTAACCCTCACACTAACCCTCACCCTAACCCTAAACCTAACCCTAACCCTCACCCTAACCCTCAACCGAAACCTGACCCTAAACCTCACCCTCAACCTAACCCTCACCCTAAACCTAACTCTCAACCTAACCCTAATGCTAACTGTAAACCTAATGCTAAACGTAACCATCACCCTCAACCTAACCCTCAACCTAACCCTTATCCTCACACTAAACCTAAACCTAACCCTAACCCTAACCCTCACACTAACCCTAACCCACACCCTAACCCTAACCCTACCCCTCACACTAACCCTCACCCTAACCCTAAGCCTCAAGCTAACCCTCACTCTCACCCTAATCTTCACCATAACCCTAACCTTAATCCTTACCTAACCGAAACCTTCACCCTCACCCTAATCCTCACCCTCACCCGAAACCTAACCCTCACCCTCAACCTAGCCCTCAACCTAGCCCTCACCCTAACCCTAACAGTCACCCTAACCCTAACTCTAACCCTCACCCTCACCCTAACCCTATCCCTCACCCTAACTCAAACCCTCAACCTAACCCTAACCCTCATCCTAGTCCTCAGCAATAACCCTAAACCTAACCCTTAAGTAACAGAAACCCTCACCGTCACCCTCAACCTCATGCTAACACTCACACTCACCCTCACCCTCACCCTCACCCTCAGCCTAAATATAACCCTAAGACTAATCCAAATCCTAAACCTCACCTTCACCCTCAACCTAACTCTAAAGCTAACATTAAACAAAACCCTCACCCTAAATGTAAACCTATCCCTAACAGTCACCCTAAACCTAAACCTAATCCTAAACCTAACGCTCACCCTCACCCTAACCCTTACCCTCACCCTAACCCTAACCCAAACCCTCAGCCTAACCCTCATCCTAACCCTAACCTTAACCCTAACCTCAGCCTAAACTTAATCCTAACCCTAAACCTAACCCTCACCCAAACACTAAACATCACCCTCACCCTCAACCTGTCCATCACCCTCACCCCAACCCTCCCCCTCCCCCTCCCCCTAACCCTAACCCTAACCCTCTCCCTAAACCTAACCCTCACCCTCACCCTCACCATCACCCTCAACCTAAACCTCACGCTCAACTCACCCTAATCCTAACCGTAACCCTAAACCTCTCCTGAAACCTAACTCTGACCCTCAACCTCAACCTCACCCTAAGCCTAACCCTACACCTCAGGGTAATCCTAAACCTAACCATCACCCTCACCCTCACCCTAAACCTAAACCTCACCCTTAGCCTAACCATAACCCTAATACTCACCTTCACCCTATTTCTCACCATCACCCTAACACTCACCCTAACCCTAAACCTCAACCTAACCCCAACCCTAACCCTCACACTAACCCTAAACCTCACCCTAACCTTAATCCTAACCCTCACACTAACCCTCACCTTAAGCCTAACCCTAACAATCACCCTAAACCTAACGCTAACCCTCACAGTCACCCTAAACCTCACCGTCACCCTAAACCTCACCCTAAACCTAACCCTCACCTACAGCCTAACGCTGAATCTCACCCTCACCCTAACCCTCACCCTAAACCTCACTCTCATCCTAAACCTCAACCTAAACCTAACCCTCACCAAAACCCTAACCCTAACACACAACCTAACCCTAACCTTCACCCTCAACCTAATACTCACCCTAACAGTATCCCTAACCCTTACCTAACTGAAACTCTCACCCACACCCTAAAGCTCAATCTCACCCTCACACTCACCCTAACCCTAACCCTAACCCTAAACCTCACCCTCACCGTCACCCACCACCTCAGCCTTACCTTAAATCTAACACTAATCCTAAACCTACCCCTCACCCCCACCCTCACCCTATACCTAACAATAACCTTAACGCTAACCCTCACCCTCACCCTCACATTAACCCTAAAGCCTAACCCTAACAGTACCCCTAAACCTAACCCTAACCGTAAGCCTTACCCTAACCCTCACCCTAACCCTAAACCTCAGCTTAACGCTAAAACTAACCCTCACTCTAAACCTCACCCAAACGCTAATGGTAGCCCTAAACCTCACCCTCAACCTAAACTTCACCCTAACCCTTATCCTCACACTAACCTTAACGGTAATCCTAACTCTGACCCTCACACTAACCCTAACCCTCAACCTAACTCTAACCATAACCCTCACATTAACCCTCACCCTAACCCTAAACCTAATCCTAACCCTCATTCTAACCCTAACCCTAACTCTAACCCTCACCCTCACACTCACCCATACCCTAACCCCCACCCTCACCCTAAACATCACCCAAACGCCAACCCTCACCCTAAACCTAACCCTGACCGTCACCCTAACTCTTAACCTCACCCTAACACTAACCCTAACCCTCACACTCACCCTAAACGTCATCCTAACACTTATCCTCACACTAACCCTAACCCTAACCCTAACATTCAAACTAACCCTAACCCCCAACCTAACCCTAAACCTACCCCTCAACATAAGCCTCACCCTAAACCTAACCATAACTCTAAACCTCACCTTAAAACTAAGCCTAACCCCAAACCTCACCCTTACCCTAACCCTGACCGTCACACTAACACTCACCCGAACCCGAACTCGAACCCACACCCTAACCCTAACCCTCTCCTGAACCTCACCCTCACCTGAAACCTCACCCTCATCCTAACCCTCACCCTCAGCCTAGCCCGAACCTAACCCTAACCCTCCCCCTAACCCTAACCCTAACCCACGCCCTCACCCTCATCCTCACCCTAACCCCAACCCTATCCCTAAACCTCACCCTAACCCTAACCCTAACCCTAATTCTAAACTTAACCCTCACCCCAGCCTAACCATCAACCTAACCCATACCCTCACCCTAATCCTTAACTTAACACTAACTCACATTAAACCTAGCCCTCACCCTAACCCTAACCCTACCCCTCAGCCTAAACCTCACCCTAACACTAACCCTAAACCTAATCCTCACCCTATCCCTAACGCTAAACCTAACCCTCACCCTAACCCTCACCTTAACCCTTACCCAAACCCTAATCCTCACCCTATCACTAATCCTAACCTTAAATCTAACCCTAACCCTCAACCTCACCCTAACCCTCAAACTAACCCTCACCCTAACGCTAACCCTAGGGTGAGGGTTACCTCACCCTAATCCTAACCCTCATCCTCACTCTCACACTAAGCCTAACCCTAACCTTAAACCTAATCCTAAATCTAACCCTAACCCTCACCCTAAGACTCATCCTAACACTTACCCTTCACAATAACCCTAATGCTAAACCTCACACAAACCCTCACCCTCACCCTACCCCTCACCGTCACCAAAATTCTTACCCTAACCCTAACCCTCAGGCACACGCTAAACCTCACCTACACCCGAACCCTAAACCTCACCCTAAGCCTCACCCTAAGCCTAACTATAACCCTTAACTTCACCCTCACTCTAACCCTCACTCTAACCCTTAATCTCACACTAACTCTAACCCTCACACGAACCCTAACCCTCACCCTTACCCCAACCCTACCCCTCACCCTAACCCTCACCCTAACACTAACCCTAAAACTAACACTAACCCTACCCTTCACCCTAACCCTAAACCTCACACTAAACCTCACCCTAAACCTAACGACAACCCTAACCCTCGCCCTCAACCTAACCCTCACCCTAACACTTATCCTCACACTAACGCTAACCCTCAAACTAACCCTAACACTCACCCTAACCTTAACCCTTACCCTCAACCTAAACATAAACATAGCCATAACCTTAAACCTCACATTAACCACCACCCTCACCCTCACCCTAACCGTTATCCTCACACTAACCCTAAGCCACAACTTAACCCTAACCCTCACCATAGCCCTAACCCTAAACCTAAACCTAACCCTCACCTTCACACTAACCCTAACTCTCACCCTATCCCAAACGCTAACCCTATCCCGCACCCTCACCCTAAACCTCACACTAACCCTTACCCTCACCATAACCCTAAACCTAACCCTAATCCTCACACTAACCCTAACAATGACCCTCACCCTAACACTCACCATAACCCCAACGCTCACCCAAAACCTAACCCTCACTGTCACCATAACACTCACCATAACCCTAACCCTAAACCTAAACCTAACCCTCACCCTCACACTAACCCTAACTCTCACCCTATCCCAAACGCTAACCCTATCCCGCACCTTCATCCTAAACCTCACCCTAACCCTTACCCTCACCATAACCCTAAACCTAACCCTAATCCTCACACTAACCCTAACAATAACCCTCACCCTAACACTCACCATAACCCCACCCCTCACCCAAAACCTAACCCTCACTGTCACCTTAACCCTCACACTAACCCTAACCTTAACGCACACCCTAACCCTAAACATAATCCTAACCATAACCCTCAGCCTCACCCTAAACCTCACCCTAACCCTTATCTTCACACTAACCCTAAACCTTACCCTAACCCTCACACTAAGCCTAACCCTCACCCTAACCCTAACCCTACCCCTCAACCTAACCCTAACCCTAACCCTACCCCTCAACCTAAACCAAACCCTCAAAATATCCCTCAACCTCACCCTAGTCCTAACCCTAACACTAACCCTAACACTTACCTAGCTGAAAACCTCACCCTCACACTCAACCTCAACCTAAACCTCACCCTCATCTTAGCCCTCACCCTAACCCTTACCCTCACCTAATCCTAACCCTAACACTCACCCTCACCCTCACCCTCACCCTCACCATTACCCTCACGCTAACCCTACCCTAAACCTAATGCTACACCTAACCCTCACCCTCAGACTAACCATCACCCTAAACCTTGCCCTCACCCTAACCCTTAACCAAACCCTAACACTCATACTAATCCTAACCTCACCCGAAACCTTAACCTACACCTCAGCCTTAACCTCACTCTAATCCTAACCCTAACCCTAATCCTCCCCCTATCCCTAACCCTAATCCTAACGCTCACACAAACCCTCACCTTATCCCTTACCCAAAACCTGATCCTCAACCTATCACTAATCCTAACCTTAACCCTAACCCTCATCCTTGCCCTAACCCTAACCCTCACCCTAACCCTTACCCTAAACCTCAACCTAAACCTAACCCTTACCCTAACCCTCCCCCTAACCCTAATGCTAACCCTAACCCTCACCCTAAACTTCAACCTAACCCTTATCCTCACACTAACCCTAACCCTAACCATCACACTAACCCGAATGCAGACCCTAACCCTAGCCCTACCCCTCAACCTATCCCACACACTAACCCTAACCCTAAACTTAACCCTCACCCTAACCCTAACCCTAACACTCACCCTCACCTTCAACCTCACCCTTACCCTAACACTCAACCGAACCTGAATGCTCACCCACACCATAACCCTCACCCTAACCCGAACCCTTATTCTCACCCGAAACCTCACCCTCACCCTAACCCTAACACTCAACCTAAACATAACCCTAAACCTCAACGTCACCCTAAACCTAACCCTAACCTTAACCCTAACCCTAACCCTCAAACTAACCCTCAACCTCACCCTATCCTCAACCTAAACTAAACCCTAACCCTTACCTAACTGAAACCCTCACCTTCACCCTCACCCTCACCTTCAACCTAACCATCAACATTACCCTAGCTCTCACCCTAATCCTAACCCTCACACTCACCCTAACCCTAACCCTCACTCTGACCCACACCCTAACATTAACCCTAACCCTAATACTATCCCTAAGCCTAACCCTAACCCTAATGTTACACCTAAACCTCACCCTCACCCAAACCATCATCCTAACCCTCACCCTCACCCTAAAACTTACCCTGACCCTAAAAATCACACTAAGCCTAACCCTCACCCTAATCCTAACCCTACACCTAAACCTAACCCACACATTAACCCTAAACCTAAACCTTACCCTAACCCTAACCCTAACCCTCCCCCTCACCTTAACCCTCGCGGTCACCTAACACTCAACAGACCCTGAACGCTCATCCACACCCTAACCCTCACCCTCAGCCTCAACCTTATCATCACCCTCACCCTAAACCTAACACTCACCATCACCCCCAACATTATCCTAACACTAACCCTAACCCTAATGCTGACCCTAATGTTAACCCTAATCCTCACCCTCACCCTAACCATCACCCTAACACTTACCCTCTCCCTAAACCTTACCCTAACCCTAACCCTCACACTACACCTAAGCCTCACCCTGACTGTCACACTCACCCTAAGACTAATCCCAACCCTAATCCTAAATCTAATCCTCACCTTCACCCTAACAGTAACCCAAACACTAACCCTTACCCTCACCCTAACCCTAACCCTAAACGTCACCCTAACCATCACCCCAACCCTAACGCTAACCCTAACTCTCACCATCACACTACCCATCACCCTAACCCTTACCATCACACTAAACCTAACCCTATCGCTAACCGTAACCCTCACACTAACCCTAACGCTCACCCTAAACTTAAACTTACCCCTCACCCTAACACTCACACTAACCCTCAACCTAAACCTAACACTAAACCTCACCCTCGCCAGAACACTAAACCTCACGTTAAAATTCACCTTCACCATAAAGATCACCAGAACCCTAACACTCAGCCTAACTCTAACACTAACCCTCACCCTAACGCTAACCCTAACCATAACCCTCACCTTCACTCTAACCCTCACACTAACCCTCACCCTAACACTAATGCTATCCTTACCTGTCACCCTAAACCACATCCTAAACCTTACCATCACCATATCCCTAAGAGTAACCCTAACCCTAATCCTCAATCTAACCCTAACCCTCACCCTCACCCTAATACTCACCCTCACCCTCACCCTCACCCTAGCCCTCACCCTAACCCCAACCCTCACTAATCCTAAACCTAAACCTCATGTTCACCCTCACCTAAACCCTAACCCTAAACATAACCCTAACCCTCACCCTCACCCTAACGGTCACCCACAACCTAAACATCACCCTAACCCTAACCCTCACCCTCACCCAAACCATTACCCTCACCCTAAATCTAACCCTGACCCTAACCCTCACCGTAACCCTAAGCCTAACCCTAAACTTAACCCTCACCCTACCCCTCACCTTAACCCTTACCCAAACCCTAAAACTCAACCTATCACTAATCCTAACCCTAATCTTAACCCTAACCTTCACCCTCACCCTAACCCTCTCCCTAACCCTTACCCTCACACTAATGCTAACACTAATGCTAACCCTCACCCTAATCCTAACCCTCACCCTCACCCGAAGCCTAACCTTAACCCTAACCCTAATCCTAAATCTAGCCCTCACTGTCACCCTAACCCTAACCCTAAGCCTAACCCTCACCTGCACCCTAACCCTCACCCTAACCCTAACCCTAACCCTCACCCTAACCCTAACTCTAACCCTCATCCTAACCCTATCCCTAACCCTCACCCTACACCTAACCCTCAAACTAACGCTCACCCTCACATTAATCCTCAACCTAACCCTAACCCTAACCCTTACCTAAGTGAAAACCTCACCCTCACCCTCACCCTCATCTAACCCTCACCCTCACCCAAGCCCTCACCCTAATCCTAACCCTCACCCTAACCCTAAACCTAATCCTCACCCTCACCATCACCCTCACCGTCACCCTATCCCTAACCCTAAACCTAATCCTAATCCTCACCCTCACCCTACCCTCACGTTATACTAAACATCACCCTAAACCTTACCCTCACCCTAACCCTTACACTGACCCTAACATTCACATTAACCTAACCCTCACTCTAACCCTAAACCTACCCCTCAGCCTAAACCTCACCCGAATCCTAAACCTAAACCTCACCCTACCCCTCACCTTAACCCTTACCCAAACCCTAATACTCAACCTATCACTAACCCTAACCCTAATCTTAACCCTAATCCTCACCCTCACCCTAAACCTCATCCTAACCCTTAAACTCACTCTAATGCTAACCCTAACCCTAACACTCAGCCTCATCCTAACCCTCACCCTCACCCTAAGAGTAACCTTAACCCTAACCCTAATCCTAAATCTAACCCTCATAGTCACCCTAAACCTAACCCTAAACCTCACCCTCACCATAACCCTAAACCTAACTCTCACCCTGACACTCACCCCATTCCTAATATTAACCCTAAACCTCACCCTCACCCTAACCCTTATCCTCACATGAACCCTCACCGTAACCCTTACCCTGACCCTGATGCTAATCCTAACCCTAATCCTCACCCTAATCCTAACCCTCCCATCACCGTAAGCCTAACCCTAACACCAATCCTAAATCTAACCATCACCAACACACTAACCCTAACCCTAAACCTAACCCTCACCCTCACCCTAACCCTAACCCTAACCCTCACCCTAAACCTCACCCTAACCCTCACCCTAACCCTAACGCTAACCCTAACCCTCACCATCACACTAACCCTCACCCTATCCCTTATATCACACTGAAACTAAACCTATTCCTAACCCTAACCCTCACACTAAACCTAACGCTCACCCTAACCCTAACCATACCCCTCAACCTAACCTTCACCCTAACACTCACACTAGCCCTCACCCTAAACCTAAACCTGAACCTCACCAGAACCAGAACACTAAACCTCACCCTAAACTCACCCTCACCATAAACATCACGCTAACCATAACACTCACCCTTACTCTAACCCTAAGACTCACCCTAAATATAACCCTAACCGGAACCCTCACCCTCACTCTCACCCTCAACCTAAACCTCACCCTCATCCTTACACTCACCCTCACCCTAAACATCACCCTAACCCTAACCCTCACTCTAACCCTAACCCTAAACCTCATCCTAACCCTAACACTCTCCCTAATCCTCAACTGAATCCGAACTATAAATCTAAACGTCTCCCTCACCCAAACCCTCACCCTAAACGTTATGCTCACACTAACCCTAATACTCACACTAACCCTAAACCTCACCCTATCCCTAACCCTAACCCTATCCCACACCCTAAACCTCACCCTTACCCTAAAACTAATGATAACCCTAACCCTCACCTTCATACTAAACCTCATAACCCTTACCCTCATCCTAACCCTAAGACTAACCCTCAAACTAAACCTCACCCTAACCCTTACCCTCACCCTAACCAGCACTCTAAGCCTAACCCTAACCCTCACCCTTACCCTCACTCTAACCCTAACACTAACCCTCACCCTCACCCTAAACCTAACCTCATCCTCACCCTCATCCTCAACCTCAGCCTAAGCCTAACCCTAACCCTAACCATAATCCTAAACCTAACCCTCGCCCGCAGGCTCACCTTAACCATAACCCTAACCAACACCCTCACCCTCACCCTAAGCCTAACTCTATCCCTAACACTCACCCTAAACCTATCCCAAAGTCTAACCCTAACTCTAACCCTCAGCCTCACCCTAAGCCTAACCTGAACCCTAATCCTCATCCTAACCCTAACCCTAACTCTAACACTATCCCTTACCCTCACCCTCAACCGAAACCTCATCCTAACCCTTACCCTCACCATAACCCTAACCCTTAACCTAACCCTAATCCTCACCCTAACCCTAACCCTCACCCACACCCTAACACTCACCCTCACACTCACCCTAACACTCAGCCAAACCCTAACCCTAACCCTAATCCTAAACCTAACCCTCACGCTGACACTCACCCTAAACCTAAACCTAACCCTAACCCTAACCCTCACCCTCTCCCTAAACCTCACCCTTGCCCTAAACATCACCCTAAACCTAACGCTCACCAAAACCTTAACTGTAACCCTCGCCCTAACCCTAACACTCAGCCTAACCCTCACCCTAACCCTAACGCTAACCCTAACACTTACCCACACCCTAAATCCCAGCCTAACACTTATCCTCACACTAACCCTAAACCTAATCCTAAACCTCACACTAACCCTAACCCTCACCCTAACCTTAACCCTACCGCTCAACCTAAGCCTCACCCTAAACCTAACTCTAACCCTAACCCTCATCATAACCCTAACCCTAACCCTAACCGTCACACTTACCCTAACCCTCACCGTCACCCTAACACTCACGTAAACCCAAACCTGACCCACACCATAACCCTCACCCTCTCATGAACCTCACCATCACCTGAAAGCTCACCCTCACCATAACCCTCACCCACACCTTAAACATCACCCTAACCCTAACCCTCACCCTAACACTAACCCTAAACCTCACCAAAAACCAAACACTCAAACTATGCCTCACCCTCAGCCTAATCCTCAACCTAACCCTAACCCTAACCCTTACCTACCTAAAACCCTCACCCTCAACTTCATCATCACTCTGAGCGTAACTCTCACCCTCACCCTAGCTATCACCGTAAACCTAACCCTCACCCTCACCATCACCGTAAGCCTAACCGTAAACCTAAACCTCACCCTAACCCTAGCCCTAACCCTAATGCTTACCCTCACACTCACCCTCACCCTAACCCTCACCCAAAACCTTACCCTCACCCTAACCCTTACCCTCACCCTAACCCTCACAATAAACCTCACCTTAACCGTTACACAAACACTAATCCTTACCATATCACTAATCGTAAACCCTAGAACTAACTCTAATCCTAACCCTCACCCTAAAACTTACCCTCAACATAATGCTAAACCTAAGCCTAACCCGCACCTTAATCCTAACCCTCACCCTCACCTTCACCCTCACCTTAAGCCTAACCATAACATAAATCGAAACCTCAACCTCACCCTCACCCTAACCCTAACCCTCACCCTAAAATTCACCCTAACTCTAATGCTAACCCTAACCCACACCCTCACCCTAACCATAACGCTAACCCTAACCCTCACCCTCACACTAACCCTCAACCTCACCCTCACGCTAAATCTAACCGAACCCTAATACTAACCCTCACCTTCACCCTCACCATCACCCTAACCCTAAACCTAATACAAACCCTCACCCTCAACCTCACCCTAAACCTAACCCTCCCCCTGACCCTCACCCTAAACCTAACGGTAACCCTAAACCTCACCCTCACACTAAACCTCATCCTAACCCTTATCCTCACATTAACCCTAACCCTCACACTAACCCTAACCCTCACTCTAACCCTAACCCTAAGCCTCACCCTAACCCTAAACCTAAACCTTATACTAATCCTCACCCTCACCCTAACACTAACCCTCACCCTCACCCTAGCTCTCACCCTAATACTGACCCTAACACTAAACCTAAACCTAAACCTTATTCTAATCCTCACCCTCACCCTAACCCTAACCCTCACCCTCACCCTCACCCTCACCCTGAGTGTAACCCTAAACCTAACCCTAATCCTAACCCTAACACTCACTGTCACCCTCACCCTAACCGTAACCTTACCCAAACTCTAAAACTCACTCTCACCCTCACCCTAACACTAACACTAAACCTCACCCTAAGTCTAACCCTGACCCTAACCCTAGCCCTCACCCTCACCCTCACCTTACCCACATCCTAACCCTTACCCTCACACTAAAGCTAACCCTAACCCTAAACTTCACCCTCACTCTAACCCTCATTGTCACCCTAACCCTCACCCTAAGCCTAACCCTCACCCAAACCCTAACCCTCACCCTAAGCCTAACCCTAACCCTATCCCTAATCCTGAACCTAACACTCACATTAACCCAAACCTCAACATAACCCTAACCCTCACCCTCACCCTAACCCTCACCGTCACACTAACACTCACCCGAACGCGAACCCTCACCCAGACCCTAACCCTCACCCTCACCCGAACCCTCACCATCACCCTAAACATCATCCTACCCCTAACGCAAACCATAACCCTAAACCTAACCCTCACCCTTAACCTAATACTCACCGTCATCCTAACACTCACATGAATCCGAACCCTCACCCACACCCTTACCCTCACCCTCATCCTTACCCTCACCCTCACACTAAACATCACCCTACCCCTACCCCTAACCCTAACCCTCACCCTTACCCAACTGAAAACCTAACCCTCACCCACACCCTCACCCTCACCCTCAATCTAACCCTCAACCTCACCATAGCCCTCAACCTATCCCTAAAACTCACCATAACCCCAAACCTAACCCTCACACTGAACCTCACCCTTACCCTAAACCTAACCCTAAACCTAACACTCACCCTAACCCTAAAACTAACCCTAATGTTAAAGCTAATCCTCACCCTCACTCTAACCATCACCCTAAACTTTACCCTCACCCTAAACATTACCCGAACCCTAACACTCACACTAAACCTAACCCTCACCCTAAACCTAAACCTACCCCTCAGCCTAAACCTCAACCTAACTCTAATCCTAACCCTAATCCTCACCTTATCCCTAACCCTAACCCAACCCTCACCCTAAACCTCACCCTATCACTTATCCTCACACTAACCCTAACCCTAACCCTAACCCTAACCCTCACACATTCCCTAACCCTCATCCTAACCCTAACCCTACCCCTCAACCTAAACCTAACCCTAAACCTAACCCTAAAAATAACCCTCACCTTAACCCTAACCATAACCCTAACCAAAACCTTCACCCTAACCCTCACCGTCACCCTAACTCTCACCCGAACCAGAACCCTCACCCACAAACTAACCCTCACCCTCTCCTGAACCTCACCCTCATCCGAAAACACACAGTCACCCTAACCCTCACCCTCACCCCAAACTTCATCCTAACCCTACCCCTCAACTTAACCCTAACCATCAAACTAAGACTCACCCTCACACTAATCCTTACCCTCACCCTAACGCTAACCCTTACCTAACTGCAACACTCACCCTCATCCTCATCATCACCCTCATCCTAATTCTCACCCTCACCCTAGCCCTCACCATAAACCTAACCATACCCTAACCCTAACGCTAACCCTCACCCTCACCCTCACCCTAAATGTTACCCTAAGCCTAAACCCCACCCTAACACTAGCCCTAACCCTAATGCTTACCCTAACCCTCACCCTCAACTTACCCTCACCCAAAACCTTACCCTCACCCTAACCCGTACCCTAACCCTAACACTCACATTAACCTAACACTCAGTCTAAATCTCAACCTAACCCTCACCCTAACCTTCAACTTAACCATTACCCAAACCCTAATCTTCACCATATCACTAATTCTAACTCTAGCCCTAACCCTAACACTCACCCTCACCCTAAACCTAACCCTAAAACTTATCCTCACCCTAATGCTAATCCTAACCCTAACCCTAATCCTAACCCTCACCCTCACCTTCACCCTCACCCTAAGCCTAAACGTAACCCTAACCCTGATCCTAAATCTAATCCTCACCCTCACCGTAACCCTAACCCTGACCCTGACCCTCACCTTACCCTCACTTAAACCCTTACCCTCACCTTAACCCTCACCCTAACTCTAACTCTAACCCTAACCCACACCATCACCCTAACAATAACGCTAACCCTAACCCTCACACTAACATTACCCCTCACATTAACTCTCACACTAACCCTCACCCTAACACTAACACTTACAGTCACCCTCACACTAACTCTAACCCTAATCCTCAGAATAACCCTCACTCTCAACCTCACCCTAACCCTAAGAATAACCCTAAAACTCACCCTCACCCAATCATTAATGCTAACCCAAACCCGAACACTCACCCTAGCCCTTACCCTCACCCTAACGCTCACTCTATCCCTAAACCTCACCATAATTGTAAACTTCATCCTCACCCTAAGCATAACCTTAACCCTAACCCTAATCCTAACTCTACCCCTCACCAGCACCTTAACCCTAACCCTAACACTAACCCTCACCCTCACCCTAATCCTAAACCTAACCCTCACCCTGAACCTCAGCCTAACCCTAACGCTAACCCTAATCCTCACCCTCACACTAACCCTCATCCTAACCCTTATCCTCACAATAACCCTAACCCTAACCCTAAACCTAACCATAACCCTCACACTAACCCTAACCCTCACCCTAACCCTAACCCTACCCCTCACCTTAACCCTCACCCTAATCCTAACTCTAACCCTCACCCTAATCCTCACCCTATCCCTAACATTTACCTAACCGAATATCTCACTCTCACCCCCACCTAGCTCTCACCCTTACATTAACCTAACACCCTAACACTAACTCTAACTTTAACCCTCACCCTAACCCTAACCGTAACTCTCACTAACCCTGACTCTAACACTCATCCTTACCGTAAGCCTAATCGGAAACCTAACCATCACCATAACCCTCACCCTAACTCTATCACTATCCCGAAAACCTCACCCTAAGCCTCATCCTAACCTTTACCCTCACCATAAGCCAAACACTAAACCTAATCTTCACCCAATACCTAAACCTCACCCATCACCTAACACTCACCCTCATTCTCACCCTCTCCCTAACTCTAATCCTAACCCTAATCCTAAACCTAATCCTCATGCTCAACCTCAACCTAACCCTAACCCTAACCCTCACCCTAACCCTCACCCTCACCCTCCTAAACATCACCCTAATCCTAACCCTCACCCTAACCCTAACCGCAACCCTCACCCCAACCCCAACCGTAAATCTTACCCTAACCCTTACCCTCACCCTAAACCTGACCATCACTCTAAACATCACCCTAACCCTAACCCGTACCCTAACACTAACCCTCACCTGAACCCTAATACTAAAACTAAGCTTCACCCTCAACCTAATCCTCATCCTAACCCTAACCCTAACCCTTACCTAATTGAAACACTCACTCTCAACCTCACCATCACCCTCAGGCTTACTCTCACCCTCACCCTAGCCATGACCCAAAACCTAACCCTCACACTAACCCTAACACTACCCCTCACCCTCACCCTCACGCTAACCCTCACCCTCACCCTAAGCTTCACAGTAACCCTTACCCTCACCCGAACCCTTTCCTTAACACTTAGGCTCACCCTAATGCTAACCCTAACCCTAATCCTCACCCTAATCCTAACCCTCAACATAAACCTCACCCTCACCCTCACCCTCACCCTAACCCTAATCCTAAATCTAACCCTGACCATCACCCTAACCCTAACTCTAACCCTAAACTTCACCCTCACCCTCACCGTAACCCTAAACCTAACTCTCACCCTAACCCTCACCCTAACCCTAACGCTAACCCTAAACCTCACCATCACACTAACCCTCACCCTAACACTTTTCATCACACTAACCCTACCCCTATACCTAACCCTAACCTTCACACTAAACCTAATGCTCACCTTAAGCATAACCCTACCCCTCAGACTAACCCTCACACTAACACTCACAAAAACCTTCACCCTCACCCTAAACATCACCCTAATTTTAACCCTCACCTTATCCCTGACTGTAACCCTCACCCTAACCCTATTCGTAACCCTCCCCCTAACCTTAACACTCACCCTAACCATCACCATCACCTTAACGCTAATTCTAACCCTCACCCTCACCCTAAACCTCACCCTAACACTTATCCTCAAACTAAACCTAACCCAAACCCTAACACTCAAACTAATCCTCACGCTAAACCCAACATTATCCCTATCACTGTAACCCTAACCCTAACCTTAACACTAACCCTCACCCTAACTCTCTCCGTCAACCTAACACTCACCCCATCCCGAACCCTCACACACACCCTAACCCTCACCCTCTCCCGAACCCTCACCCTCACCCGATACCTAACTTTCACCCTAACCCTCACCCTAAACATCACCCTAACCCTAACCCTCTCCCTAACCCTAACCCTCACCCGAACCCTAACACTCAAATTAAGCCTAACCCTCAACCTTCATCCTAATCCTAAACCTAACCCTTACATAAATGAAACCCTCACCCTCAACCTCACCATCACTCTCAGCCTAACTCTCACCCTTACCTTAGCCCTGACCCTAAACCTAACCCTCACACTAACCCTAACCCTAACCCTCACTCTCACACTCACCCTAACCCTCACACTCACCCTAAGCCTAACCCTAACCCTTACTCTCACTCTAAAACTTAAACTAACCCTTACCCTCACACTAATGCTAACCCTAACCCGAACTCTCACCCTAATCCAAACCCTCACCCTCACCATCACCCCCACCCTAAGCCTAACCATAACCCTAATCCTAAATCTAAACCTCACCATCACCCTAAACCTAACCCTAAACCTAACCCTCAACTTCACTCTGACCCTAACCCTACCCCTCACTCTAACCCTCAACATAACCCTAACGCTAACCCTAACCGTCACCATCACACTAACCCTCACTCTAACACTTATCATCACACTAACCCTACCCCTATCAATAACCCTAAACCTCACACTAAACCTAATGCTCATCCTAACACTGACCCTAACACTCACCATAACCCTCATCCTTACCGTAAACATCACCCTAAACCTAACCCTCACCCTAATCTTAAGCGGAACCCTCACCCTAACCCTAACCCTCACCCTAACACTAACGCTAACCCTAAACCTCACCCTCACCCTAAACCTCACCCTAACACTTAGCCTCACACTAACCCTAACCCTAACCCTAACCCTACCCTACCCCTAAAACTAAGCCTTACACTAAACCTAACAGTAACCCTAAACCTCACTGTAACCCTAAACCTAACCTTAACCCTCACCCTCATCCTAACCCTCACCGTCACCCTAACACAAACCCGAACCCGAACCCTCAGCCACACCTAAACCTCACCCTCTCCCGAACCCTCACCCTCACCCGAAACCTCACCTTCACCCTAACCCTGACCCTCCCCCTAAACATCACCCTAACCCTAAACCTTACCCTAACCGTAACCCTCACCCGAACACTAACCCTCAAACTAAGCCTCACCCTCAACCTAATCCTCATCCTAACCCTAACCCTAACCCTTACCTTACTGAAACCCTCACCCTCAACATCACCATCACCCTCAGCCTAACTCTCACCCTCACTCTAGCCTTGATCCTAAACCTAACCCTCACCCTAACCCTAATCCTAACCCTCTTTCTCACCCTCACCCTAACCCTCAACCTCAACCTAAGCCTGAGCCTAATCCTTTCCCTCACCTTAACCCTTACCCTAATCCTTACCCTCACACTAATGCTAAACCTAATCTTAACCCTCACCATCACCCTCACCCTAAGCCTAACCATAACCCTAATCCTAAATCTAACCCTCAACATCACCCTAACCCTAACCCTAACTCTCACCCTCACACTAAACCTAACCCTAACACTCACCCTAACCCTCACACTAACCCTAACGCTAACCCGAACTCTCACCATCACACTAACCCTCACCCTAACACTTATCATCACACTAACACTACCCCTATCCCTAACCCTAACCAATACACTAAACCTAATGCTCACCCGAACCCTAACACTACCCCTCAGCTTACCCCTCACCCTAACACTCACCCTAACCCTCAAACTAAACCTTACCCTCACCCGAAACCTAAACCTCACCCTAAACCTCACCCGCACCATAAACATCACCCTAAACCTCACTCACCCTAACTCTAACCTTAAACCTCACCTTAACCCTAACCCTAACCGTAACCCTCACACTTACTCTCACCCTCACCCTAAACCTCACCCTCACCCTCACCCTAACCCTCACCCTAACCCTAACACTAACCCTAACCCTCACCTTCACCCTACACCTCACGCTAACACTTATCCTCACACTAACCATAACCCTAAACCTAAACATAACCCTACCCTTCAAACTAAGCCTCATCCTAAACCAAACACTAACCCTAACCCTCACTGTAACCCTAACCCTAACCTTAACCCTCACCCTCAACCTAAACCTCACCGTCACCCAAACACTCACCCGAACCCGAGCCCTCCCCCACAACCTAACCCTCACCCTCACATGAAATGTCATCTTCACACTAACAATTACCCTCACGCTAAACATCACCTTAACCCTAACCCTTACCGTAATCCTAAACCTCACCCTAAAACTAAGCCTCACCCTGAACCTAATCCTCATCCTAACCCTAACCCTAAACCTTACCTTATTGAAACCCTCACCATCAACCTCACCATCACCCTCAACCTAATTCTCACCCTCACCCTAGCCCTGACCCTTAACCTAACCCTCACCCTCACCCTAAACCTAACCCTCACTCTCACCCTAACCCTAACTCTCAACCTCACCCTAAGCCTTACCCTAATCCTTTCCCTCACCCTAAACCTTACCCTAACCCTTACCCTCACACTAATGCTAATTCTAACCCTAACCATCAACCTAATCCTAACCCTCACCCTCACCCTCACCCTCACCCTAAGCCTAACCCTAACCCTAATCCTAAATCTAACCCTCACCATCACCCTAAACATAACTCTAACCCTAACCCTCACCCTCACCCTAACCCTAACCCTAAACCTCACCCTAACCCTAACGCTAACCTTAACACTAACCATCACAATAACCCTCACCCTAACACTTATCATCACACTAACCCTACCACTATCCTTAACCCTAACACTCACACTAAACCTAATGCTCACTTGAACCCTAACCCTACCCCACAGTCTACCCCTCACCCTAACACTCACCCTAACCCTCACCCTAAAACTAACCCTAAACCTCACACTCACCCAAAACCTAAACCTCACCCTAAACCTCACCCTCACCATAAACATCACCCTAACCCTAACACTCAACCTAACTCTAACCCTAAACCTCACACTAACCCTAACCCTAACCGTAACACTCACCCTAACTCTCACCCTCACCCTAAACCTCACCATAACCCTCACCCTTAAACTCACCCTCACCCTAAAAATCACCCTAACCCTAATCATCACTCTAACCCTAAACTTAACCCTCACCCTAACCCTAACAATAACAGTAACTCTCACCCTCACTCTCATCCTCACCCTAAACCTCATCCTCAACATCACCCTCACCCTTACACTCACCCACACCCTAAACATCACCCTAACCCTAACCCTCACTCTAACCCTAAACCTAAACCTGACCCTAACCCTTATCCTCACACTAACCCAAACACTCACACTAACCCTATCCCTCAACCTATCCCTATCCCTAACCCTATCCCTCACCCTAACTCTCACCCTCACACTAACACAAATGTTAACCCTAACCCTAACCCTCACCCTAACCCTCACTCTAACCCTTACCCTTATCCTAACCCTAAGCCTCACCCTCAACCTAAACCTCACCCTAACCCTTACCCTAAGCCTAACCTGCAGCCTAACCCTCACCCTAACCATAAACCTCACCCTTACCCTAACCCTAAACTTAACACTACCCTAACACTCACCCTATCCCTAACCTCACCCTCACCCTCAGGCTCAGCCTTAGCCTAAGCTTAACCCTAAACCTAATCCTAATCCTAACCCTAACGCTCTCCCTCAGCCTCAACCTAACTCTAACACTAACCCTTACGCTAACCCACAACTTCACCCTCACCATAACCTGAACTCTACACCTAACCCTCACCCTAACTCTAACGCTATCCCTAAACCTCACCCTCACCCTAAACCTCAGCCTAACCCTTAACCTCACCATAACCCAAACCCTAACCCTAAACCTAATCCTCATATTAACCCTCACCCTCACCCATATTCTAACACTCACTCTCACCCACACCCTCACCCTAACACTCACCTAACTATAACCCTAACCCTAATCCTAAACCTAACCCTCACACTCACCCTCACCCTAACCCTAACCCTAAATCTAACACTAAACCTCACCCTCACCCTAACCCTCAACCTCACCCTAATCCCAACCCTCACCCTAACCTTAACTGTAACCCTCACCTAACCCTATCCATAACCCTCACCCTAACCCTAAACCTCACCCAGGCCCTCACCCTAATCCTAACGCTAACCCTAAACCTCACCCTCGCCCTAAACCTCACCCTAACACTTATCCTCACACTAACCCTAACCTTAACCCTAACCCTACCCCTCAAACTAAGCCTCACCCTTAAGCCAACACTTACCCTAACCCTCAATGTAACCCTAACCCTAGCCTTAACCCTCAACCTCACCCTAAAACTCACCGTCACCCTAACACTCACCCAAACCCAAACCCTCACACACACCCTAACACTCACCCTCTCCCGAACCCTCACCCTCACCGGATACCTCACCTTTACCCTAATCCTGACCATCACCCTAAACATCACCCTAACCCTAACCCTTACCCTAACCCTAACCCTCAAACTAAGCCTCACCCTCAACCTAATCTTCATCCTAACCCTAACCCTTACCCTAACACTAACCCTCACCTGAACCCTAACACTCAAAAAATCCTCAACCTCAACCTAATCCTCATCCTAACCATAACCCTAACCCTTACTTAATTGAAACCCTCACCTTCAACCTAACCATCATTCTCAGCCTAACTCTCACCCTCACCCTAACCCTGACCCTAAACCTAACCCTCACACTAACCCTAACCATAACCCTCACTCTAAACCTCACCCTAACCCTCACCCTCACACTAAGCCTTACCCTAACCCTTACCCTCACCCTAAACCTTACTCTAACCCTCACCCACACACTAAACCTCACCATCACCCTCACCCTCACCCTCAACCTAAACCTCACCCTCCCCCAACCCTAAATTTAACCCTAATCCTCACCCTAACCCTAAACTTCACCCTCAACCTCATCCTCACCCTAAGTCTAGCCCTAAACCTAACCCTAATCCTAAACCTACCCCTCAAACTCACACTAACCCTAAACCAAACCCTAAACCTCAACGTCACCCTAACCCTTAACCTAACCCTCAACATAACCCTCACCCTAATCCTAACACTCACTCTAACACTAACCCTTAACCTGACACTCAACCTAACCCTAACGCAAACCCACACCCTCACGCTAACCCTCACCCTAACCCTAAGGCTAACCCTAACCCTCACCATAGCCCTAACACTCACCCCAACCCTTATCCTAAAACTAACCCTAAACCTAACCCTAACCCTCACAGTTACCCTAACCCTCACCCTAACCCTGACCCTACCCATCACCCTAAACCTCACCCCAAACCTAACCCTAAACCTAAACCACACCCTAACCATAACCCTAACCCTCACCCTCACCCTAACACTCACCGTCACCCTAAACCTCACCCTAAATCAAACCCTCACGCACAACCTAACCCTCACCCTCACCGTTACGCTAACCCTCACCCTTACCCTAAACTTCACAATAACCCTAACCCTCACCCTCACACTAACCATAACCCTCACCCTCACCGTAACCCTAACTCTGAAACTCACCCACACTCTCGCCAACCCTATCCCTCACTCTCAGCCTAACCCTCAGCCTAACCCTTACACTTACCCTAAACCTAACTCTAACCCTAACCCTAACCCTAATACAAAGCCTAACCCCCACCCTCACCCTCACCCTAATCCTAACCCTTACCCTCACCCTGAACCTCACCCTAAACTTAACTCTTAACCTAACCCTAAGACTAAACCTCACACTCAACTTCACCCTAACCCTAAACCTAACCCTAATCCTCACACTAACCCTAAACCTAAATATAACCCTTAACCTCACATTAACCCTCCCCATAATCCTAACCCTAACACTAACCCTCACCCTAACCTTATCCCTAAACCTAAACCTGACCCTAAACCTAATCCTCACACTAACCCTAAACCTAAACATAAACCTAAACCTCAACTTAACCCTCACCCTAAATCTAACCGTAACACTAACCCTCACCCTAATGCTAAACCTAAACCTAACCCTCACCTTCACCCTAACCCTCACCGTCACCCTAACCCTTACCCTAAAACTAACACTAACCCATACCCACACCCTAAACCTCACGCTGACCCTCACCCTAACCCTAACCCTCACCCTCATCCTCACCCTAATCCTAACCCTAAACCTAATCCTCACCCTAACCCTAACCCTCACCCTCACCCTCATCCTTAGCCTAACCCTAACCCTAACCCTAATCCCAAACCTAACCCTCACCCTCAGACTAAACCTAAACTTAACTCTAACCCTCACCCTCATCCTCACCCTCAACCTTACCCTAACCCTAACCCTAACCCTCATGCTAACCCTAACCCTCACCATAACGCTAACCCTAAACCTAACCCTATTTCTCACCCTAAACCTCACCCTAACACTAATGCTAACCCTAACCCTCACCGTTACCCTAACTCTCTTCCTAACACTTACAATCACACTAACCCGAAACCTAACCCTAATCCTCACACTAACCCTAATACTCACCCTAAACCTCAAACTCACCCTAACTCTCACCGTCACCCTAACCCTCACTCTAAACCTAACCCTCACCCACACCCAAACCCTCAACCTAACCCGAACATGAAACTTCACCCTAAACGTCACCCTCAACCTAAATATCACCCTAACCCTAACCTTCACCCTAACACTAACCATAAATCTCACCCTCACCCTAACCTTAACCCTAACCCTAACCCTAAACCTAACACTCACCGTAACACTCACCCTAACACTCAGGCTAACCCTAACCCTCAATCTCAACCTAGCACTCACCCTAAACCTTACTCTCACCCTAAACTTAAGTCTAACCCAAACCCTCACACTAAACCTAACCCTCACCCTAACAATAATGCTAACCCTATCCCTCACCCTAACCCTAATCCTCACCATAACCCTAACCATAAAACTAACCCTAAACCTAACTCTAACCCTCACCCTTACCATTACCATCACCCTAACCCTAATCCTCACCCTCACCCTACCCTAACCCTAACCCTCAGCCGCACCCTCACCCTAACCCTAACCCTAACCCTCACCCTCACCCTAACTCTAACCCTCAAAATAAACCTCACCCTTACCCTAAACCTAACTGTAACCCTAAAACTCACTCTAACCCTAACCCTAACCCTAATGCTATCCCAAATCCTCACCCTCACCCTAACCCTCACTCTAACCCTTAACCTCACCCTAACCCTAACCCTAACCCTAAACCAAAACCTCATTCTAACCCTAACCCTAACAATAGCCCTCAAACTAACCCTTACCCTGACCATCACTCTAAACCTCATCGTAAACCTAACCCTCAAAATAAGCCTAAACTTAACCCTCACCCTCACCCTAAACCTAAGCCTAATCCTAACACTCACCCTAAACCTAACCCTAACCCTAACCCTCAATATAACCCTCACCCTCACCCTCACCCTCACCCTAAACCTAACTGTAACCATAACCCTCACCCTAACCCTACCACTAACCCTAATGCTATTCCTAAACCTCACACTCACCCTAACCCTCACTCTAACTCTTACCCTCAACCTAACCCTAACCCTAAAACTAAACCTCATCCTAACCCTCACCCTAAACCTAACCCTAACCTTAACCCTCACACTAACCCTAACCCTCAACCTAACCCTAAACCTTTCCCTCACCCTAATCCTAAACCTAACCCTAAGCCTCAGCCAAACGTTCTTCTGAAACTTAACCATAACCCTCAACCTAACCCTAACCCTAACCCTAAACCTAACCCTAAACCTCACCCTCACCCTCACCCTCACCCTCAACCTAACATTAACCCTAACCTTATTCCAAACCCTAACCCTGACACTCACCCTCACACTAACTCTAACCCTAACCCTAACCCTGACCCTGAACCTAACCCCAACCCTATTCCTAACCCTCAACCTAACCCTAACCCTCACCCTAACCCTAACCCTAACCCTCACCCTCACCCTAACCCTAACCCTAATGCTATCCCTAAACCTCACCCTCACCCTAACCCTCACTCTAAACCTTACCCTCACCCTAACCATCACCCTAACCCCAACCCTAACACTAACACTAAACCTCACCCTAACCCTAAACATAACGCTCACCCTAATGCTCACCCTAACCTGCAACCTAACCCTAACTCTCACACTCACCCTAAACCTCACCCTAAAACTTATCCGCACACTAACCCTAACCCTAACCCTAACTCTAACCCTCACTATCACCCTAAGCCTAACCTGAACCCAAACCCTCACCCTAAACCTCACCCTAATTCTAACGCTATCCCTAAACCTCATCCTCACACTAAACCTCATCCTAACCCTAACCCTCATCATAACCCTAACCCTAACCTTAATTCTCACGGCAAACCTAACCCTCACCCTCACCGTAAACCTCACTGTCACATTAGCCCTCACCCTAACCCTAACCGTCACACATACCCGAAAACTCACCCACAACTGAAACCTCACGCCCACCCTTAACTTTCCCTAAACCTCACCCTAAACCTAACCCTCACTCTAAACCTAACTCTAACCCTCACCCTCATACTAAACCTAACCCTCACCTTAACCCTCACCCTCTCACCCTAACTCTAATGCTAACCCAAACCCTCACTCTCACCCTAACCCTAACCTTAATCATTATCCTCACACTATGCCTAACCCTAACCCTAACACTCACATTAACCCTAACCCTCACCCTAACCCTAACCTTAACCCTCACCCTAGCTTTCAACATAACCCTAACCCTATCCCTCATCGAACCCTAACTCTAACCCTCAACTTCACCCTAAACCTCAATGTCACCCAAACCCTCGCCCTAACCCTAAACCTCATCCACACCCTCAACCTCACCTTCACCTTCACAATCACCCTAACCCTCACCCTCACAATAAACATCACCCTATCCCTAACCCTTACCCTAACCCTAACCCTAACCTCACCTTAACCCTAACCCTCACTTTAAAACTCACCCTCACCCTAATCCTCACCCTAACCATAACCCTAAGCCTTTCCTAACCGAAACCCTCACCCTCACCCTAACCCTTACCCTCACACTAGCCCTCACCCTAAAACTAATCCTAACTCTAACCCTCACCCTCAACATCACCCCACCCTCAACATAACCCTAACCTAACCCTCACCCTAACCCTAACACTAATGCTAACCCTAAACCTCAACCTCACCCTAACCCTCACCGTAACACTTACCCTCACCCTTAGCCTCAACCTCAAACTCAACAACTATCCCTAACCCTAACCCTAATTCAAACCTTAACCTTCACCCTCAACCTAACTCTAAACTTAACCCTAAACATAACCTTCACGCTAACCCTAAACCTGTCCCTAAACCTCACCCTTGCCCTAACCCTAATCCTAAAATTAACCCTCACCCTCAACCTCAACCTTACCCTCACCCTATCCCTAAGCCTAACCCTCAGCCTAACCCTCATCCTAACCCTAAACCTAAACCTAAACCTCACCCTAACCTTAACCCTAACCAAAACCCTAACCCTCACCCTCACCCTCATCCTAACCATCACGCTCCCCCTAACCCTCAACCTCACCTTCACCCTAACCCTAACTATAACCCTCACCCTTACCCTAAACCTAACCCTCACCCTAATGCTCACCCTAACCCTCGACCTAAACCTAAACCTCACCCTCACCCTAACCCTCACCCTAAACCTTACCCTCACCCTAACAATAACCCTAAACCTAACCCTAACCCTCACCCTCAACCTAAGCCTAACCTGAACCCTAACCCTCACCCTCACCCTAACTCTAACCCTATCCCTAAACCTCACCCTCACCCTAAATCTCATCCTCACCCTTTAGCTCATCATGACCCTAACCCTAACCCTAACCCTAATCCTCACGATAAACCTAACCCTCACCCTCATCTTAACCCTTACTGTCAGCTTAACCCTCAATCTAAACCTAACTGCCACCAACACCCTAAAACTCACCCTCATCCGAACACTCACCCTCACCTTAGCCCTACCCTAAAACTCACCCTAACCCTAAACCTCACCCTAAACCTAACTCTAACCCTCACCCTCATACTAACCCTAACCCTAAACTTAACAGTCACCCTAAATCTCACCCTAACTCTAATGCTATCCCTAACCCTCACTCTCACCCTAACCCTAACCCTAATTCTTATCCTCACACTATCCCTAACCCTAACCCTCAACTTCACCCTATCCTTCACTGTTACCCTAACCCTCATCCTAACTGTAAACCTCATCTACACCCTCAACCTCACCTTCACCTTCACCCTCACCCTACACCTCATCCTCACCCTAAACATCACCCTAACACCCTCACCCTAACCCTAACCCTAACCTCACCTAAACCCCAACCCTCATCTTAAACCTCGTCCTCACCCTAATATTCACCCTAACCCTCACCCTCACCCAAGCCCTCACCTAAAACTAACCCCAACCCTAACCCTCACCCTCAACCTCACCCCACCCTCAACCTAACCCTAACCCTAACGCTCACACTAACCCTAACCCTAACCCTAATGCTAACCCTAAACCTCAACCTCACCCTAAACCTCACCCTAACCCTGACCCTCACCCTCAACCTCACCCTAACCTTAACACTAACCCTAACCCTAACCCTCACCCTAACCTTAACCCTAAACCTAATCCTAACCCTCACCCTAACCCTAACCCTCACCCTCAGCCTCAACCTCACCCTCTATCTAACCCTAACCCTAACCCTAATTCAAACCCTCACCCTCACCCTCACCCTAACTCTAAACCTAACCCTAAGCAAAACTCTTACTCTAACCCTAACCCTGTCCCTAAACCTCACCCTAACCCTAAACACAATCCTAAACCTAACCCTCACCCTAAACCTAACCTTACCCTCACGCTATTCCTAAGCCTAACCCTCAGCCTAACCCTCATCTTAACCCTAACCCTAACCATATACCTCACCCTAACCTTAACCCTAACTCACCCAAAACCTAACCTTCATGCTCACCCTCAACCTCACCATTACCCTCACCCTAATCATAACCCTAAATCTCACCCTAAACCTAACTCTGACCCTCACCCTCACCATCACCCCAAGCCTAACCCTATACCTAAGCCTAATCCTAAACCTAAATCTCACCCTCACCCTCACCCTAAACCTAAAGCTCACCCTAACCCTAACCATAATCCTAGCCCTCACCCTAACCCTTACCCTCAACATCATCTTAACCCTAACCCTCAACCTAACACTAACCCTAAACCTAACCCTAACCCTCACCCTCAAGCTAACCCTAACCCTAACCCTAACACTCACCCTAACTCTAAACCTAAACCTAATGCTATCCCTAACCATCACGCTCAACCTAAACCTCATTCTAACCCTTACGTTCACCCTAACCCTCACCCTAACCCTAACCCTAACACGAACACTAATCCTCACGCTAATCCTGGCCCTAAACCTAAACCTAAACCTAACCCTCACCGTAACGCTCACTTTAACCCTCGACCTAAACCTAAACCTCACCCTCACCCTAACCCTCACCCTAAACCTTACCCTCACCCTAACAATAACAGTAAACTTAACTCTAACCCTCACCCTCACCCTAAGCCTAATGTGAACCCTAACCCTCACCCTAACTCTAACACTATCCCTAAAACTCACACTCACTCATCCTAACCCTTACCCTCATCCTAACCCTTACCCTAATCATAACCCTAACCCTAACCATAACACTAACCCTCACCCAAACACTAACCCTTACCATCACCTTAACCCTCACCTTAACCCTAACCCTAAGGGTTAACCCTAACCCTCAGTCTCACCCTAAACCTAACCCTTACCCTAATCCTCACTCTATCCCTAAACCTAACCCTAATCCTTACCCTAACCCTCAACCTAAACCTTACCGTCACCTTAACACTAATTCTAACATTAACTCTAACCCTCATCTTCCCCCTTAGCCTAACCTGAATTCTAACCCTCACCCTAACTCTAATGATATCTCTAAACCTCACCCTCACCCTAAACCTCATCCTAACGCATACCCTCACCATAATCAAAACCCTAAGCCTAATCCTATTCCTCACCGCAACACTAACCCTTACCCTCACCCTAACCCTCACCGTCACCTTAACCCTCACCCTAACCCTAACCGTCATCCACACTATAAAACTCACCCTCACCTAAACCCTCACACTCACCCTAACCTTACCCAAAACCTCACCTAACCCTACCCGTCACCCTAAACCTAACTCTAACCCTCACCCTCATACTAAACCTAACGCTCACCTAAACCCTCACCCTAACCCTCACCCTAATCCTTATCCTAACTCTAATCCTAACACTATGCCAAACCCTCAAATGAACCCTAACCCTCACCCTAACCGGAAGCCTACCCCTCACCCTACAACTCACCATAAACCTAACACTAAATCTCAAACTAACCCTAACCCTAACCCTCACCTTCATCCTAACCCTCACCAACATCTTCACCCTCACCCTCAGCCTAACCCCAACCCTAACCCTAAACCTAACCCTCACCCTAACCCTAAACCTCACCCTCACCCTCACCCTCACCCTCACCGTCAGCCAAACCCTAAACCTAACCCTAATCCTAACCCTAACCCTCATACTCACCCTCACCATAACTCTAACCCTAACCCTAACACTGACCCTCACCCTAACCCCTACCCTGTCCCTAACCCTCAACCTAACATTAACCCTCACCCTAACCCTAACTCTCACCCTAACCCTAAACCTAACCCCAATGCTATCCCTAAAACTCTCCCTCACACTAACCCTCACTCTAAACCTTACCCTCACCCTAAGCCTCACCCTAACCCTAAACCTAAAACTAACTCTCACCGTAACACTCACCCTAACCCTCAACCTAACCCTAAACCTCACTCTCAACCTAACCCTCACCCTAAACTTTACCCTTACACTAACACTTACCTTAATCCTAACTCTAACCCTCACCCTCTCCCTAAGCCTAACCTGAACCCTAAACCTCACCCTAACCCTCAACCTAACTCTAATGCTATCCCTAAACCTCAACCTCACCCTAAAGCTATTCGTAACCCTTACCCTCACCGTAAGACTAACCGTAACCCTAACCCTAATCCTCACCGAAACCTAACCCTCAAACTCTCCCTAACCCTCACCGTCACCTAAACCCTCACCCAAACCTTAACCGTCACCCACACCCTAAATCTCACCCTCAGCTGAACCCTCACACTCACCCTAACCTTAACCTAAACCTCATCCTAACCTTAACTCTCACCGCAATTAAACTCTAACTCTCACACACATACTAAACCTAACCCTCACCTTAACCCGCACCCTAACCATCACCCTAACCCTAACGCTAACCCTAACCCTCATTCTCACGATAAGCCTCACCTTAACCCTTATCCTCACACTAACCCTAACCCTAACCCTAAACCACATATTAACGCTAACCCTCACCCTAACCCTAACCCTACACCTCACACTAACCCTAACCCTAACCTTCACTCTAACCCTAACCCTAACCCTCACCTTCACCCTAACCCTCACCTACACCTTCACCCTCACCCTCAGCCTAACCCTAAACCTAACCCTAAACCTAACCCTCACCCTAACCTTAAACCTCACACTCACACTCACCCTCACCCTCAGCCTAAACCTAACCCTAACCCTAATCCTAACCCTAACCCTCACACTCACCTTCACCCTAACTCTATGCCTAACCCTAAAGCAGACTTTCATACTAACCCCAACCCTATCCCTAACCCTCAACCTAACACTAACCCTCACCCTAAGCCTAACCCTAACCCTCACCCTCACCCTAAACCTAACCCTAATGCTATCCGTAACCCTTACCCTCACCCTTACCCTCACCCTAACCGTCACCCTAACACTAACACTAAAACTAACCCTAACCCTCACCCTAACCCTAACCCTCACCCTAAAACTTACCCTCACCCTAACGCTAATCCTAACCCTAACTCTAACCCTCAACCTCACCCTAAGCGAAACCGGAACCCTAACCCTCACCCTAACCCTCACCCTAACTCTAACGCTGTCCCTAAACCTCACCCTCACCCTCAACCTCATTCTAACCCTTGCCCTCACCATAACCCTAACCGTAAGCCTAAACCTACTCCTCACCACAACCCTAACACTCACCCTCACCCTAACTCTCACTGTCACCTTAAACCTCAACCGAACCCTAAGTGTCACCTGAACCCGAAAACTCACCCTCAAGCTCACCCTCACCATAACCTTAATCTAAACCTCACCCTAAACCTAACCCTCACCCTAAACCTAACTCTAACCCTCATCCTCATGCTAACCCTTACCCTCACCTTAATCCACACCCTAACCGTCATTCTAACCCTAACCCTAATCCTCACCCTAACCCTAAACCTCACCTTAAACCTCTCCTTCACCATAATCCTCACCCTAACCCTAACCCTAAGCCTCTAAACGAAACCCTAAACGAAACCCTCACCCTCACCCCAACCCTCACCCTACCCTTCACCCTCAGCCTCACCCTAAGCCGAAACCTACCTCTAAGACTAATCCTAGCTATCCTAATCCAATCTTAATCCAATGTTATCCTGAACACTCTCCCTCACACTAACCCTCACTCTAAACCTTACCGTCACCCTAACCCTCACCCTAACCCTAAACCTAAAACTAACCCTCACCCTAACACTCACCCTAACCCTCAACCTTACCCTAACCCTCAAGCTCAACCTAACCCTAAACCTAATCCTCACCCTAACCCTCAACCTAACCCTAACCCTCACCCTAAACTTTACCCTCAGACTAACCCTAACCCTAAACCTCACTGTAACTCTCGCAGTCACCCTAAGCCTAACCCGAATCCTAACACTCACACAAACCCTCACTCTAACTCTAACACTATCCCTAAATCTCACCCTCAACATAAACCTCATCCTAACCCATACCCTCACCATAAACCTAACCCTAACCCTAACCCTAATCCTTACCATAATCCTAACCCTCACCCCCACCTTAACCCTCACCGTCACCTTAACCCTCACCATAACCATATCCATCATGCCCACCCTAAAACTCACCATCATTCGAACCCTCAACCTCACCCTAACCCTAACCTAAACCT
The DNA here is from genome assembly GCF_024711535.1 of Dipodomys merriami. Taxonomy (NCBI): domain Eukaryota; kingdom Metazoa; phylum Chordata; class Mammalia; order Rodentia; family Heteromyidae; genus Dipodomys; species Dipodomys merriami. The sequence goes on along the minus strand of NW_027205937.1, from coordinate 3,694,785 downwards.
CACACTAACCCGAACCCTCACCCTAAACCTAACTCTAACAGTCACCCTCATACTAAAACTAAATCTCACCTAAACCCTCACCCTAACCCTCACCCTAAACCTAACGCTAACCCTAAGCCTCACTCTCAACCTAAACCTCACCTTAACCCTTATCCTCACACTAACCCGAACCTTAACCCAAACCCTCACATTAACCCTAACACTCACGCTAACCCTAAACCTACCCCTCACACTACCCCTCACCATAACCCTAACCCTAACCCTCATCCTAACACTAAACCTAACCCTCACTTTGACCCTAACACTCACCATCACCCTCACCCTCACCCTCACCCTCACCCTCAACCTAACAATCACTCTAACCCTTACCCTCACCCTAAACATCACCTTAACCCTAACCCTAACACTAACACTAAACCTGACTCTAACCCTCACCCTAACCCTAACCCTAACCCTAATCCTCACCCTCTCCCACACCCTAACGCTCACCCTAAATCTTACCCTCACCATAACCCTAAACTTTACCCCAATCCTCAGCCAAACCCTCTTCCTAACCCTAAGCCTAACATTCAAACTAACCCTAATCCTAAACCTAAACCTAACCCTCAACCTAAACCTAACCCTCACCCTAACCCTCAGCCTAACCCTAACCCTAACCCTAATCTGAACCCTAACCCTCACCATCACCCTAACTCTAACACTAACACTAACCCTGACCCTCACCCTAACAAGGACACTCACCCTAAACCCATCACCCTCAACCTAACCCTAACACTCACCTTAAACCTCACCCTTACTCTACCGCTAACCCTAACCCTCACCCTCACCCTAAACCTCACTCTAACCCTTACCCTCTCCATAACCCTAAACCTAACCCTATTCATCACACTAAGCCTCACCCTAACTCTCACCCTAAAAGTAACTCTAACTCTCACCTTCACCCTAACCCTCACCGTCAAACTATCCCTCAACCTAAACCTAAACCTTACCTACACCCCAACCCTCACCCTAACCCTCACCCTCACCCTCACACACACCCTCAACCTAAACATCACCAGAACCCTAACCCTCATCCTAACCCTAAGCCTAATCCTCACCCTAACCACAACCCTCACCTTAAACCTCACCCTCACCCTAATCCTCACCCTACCCCTAACCCTAAGCCTTTCCTAACTGAAACTCTCACCCAAACCCTCACGCTAACCCTCACTCTAACCCTAGCCCTCAACCTAAAACTAACCCTAACCTTAACCCTCACACTCAACCTCAACCCCACACTCAGCCGAACCCTAACCCTAATCCTAATCCTAGCTCTAACCCTAACCCTCACGCCCACCCTAAACCTAACCCTAATCCTAACCCTAAAGCTAACACTAGCCCTCAACCTCACCCTAACCCTAAACCTTACCCTAACCCTCACTGTAACACTCAACCTTAGCCTCAGCCGAACACTAACCCTAACCCTAATCCAAACCCTAAACCTCACCCTCACCATCACCCTAACTCTAAACCTAACTCTAACCATAACCCTCACCCTAACCCTAAACATACCCCTAACCCTCACCCTAACCTAACCCTAATCCTAATCCTAACCCTCACCCTCACCCTAACCCTTACCCTCACCTTACCCTAACCCTCACCCTAACCCTAACCCTCACCCTAACCCTAACCCTAACCCTCAGCATAACCCTCATACTAACCCTAACCCTAAACCTCACCTTAAACGTAAACCTAACACTAACCCTCACCCTCAACTTCAACCTCACCATCACCCTCACCATAACCCTCAACCTCACTCTCACCCTACCCATAACCATAACCCTAACCCTCAAAACCCTCACCTTCACCCTCACCATTACCCTCACCCTAACCTTCAACCTCACCCTCACACTAACCCTAACCATAAGCCTAACCCTCACCCTAAATCTAACTCTGACCCTCACCCTCACCGTCACCCTAAGCCTAACCCTACACCTAAGCCTAATCCTAAACCTAACCATCACACTCACCCCAAACCTAAACCTAAACCTCTTCCTAACCCTAACCCTAGCCCTCACCCTAACCCTTACCCACACCTCACCCTAACCCTAACCCTAACCCTTACACTCACCTTAACCCTAACCCTCACACTCAACCTCACCCTAAGCCTAACCTTAACCATCAACCTAACCCTAACCCTAAACCTAAGGCTAAACCTAATCCTCACCCTCACCCTAACCCTCACGCTAACCCTTACCTTCCCATGAATGCTAACCCTAGCCCTCAGCCTAAACCTCATCCTACACATTACCCTAATCCTAATCCTAATCCTAACATTAACCCTAATCCTAACCATATCCATCATCCTCACCCTAACCCTCACCTTTAGCCTCAACTTAAACCTCAGCCTAACCCTAAACCTAACACTTATTCAAACCCTAACCCTCACCCTCACCCTAATTCTAATCCTAACCTTTACCAAAACTATCACTCTAACCCTAAACTTAAACCTATGCCTAATACTCACCCTAACCCTAACCCTAATACTAAACCTAACCCTCACCCTCACCCTAACCCTTACCCTCACACTAACCTGAGCCTAACCCTCAGCCTAACCCTCATCTTAACCCTAAACCTAACCCTCATCTTAACCTTAACCCTAACCCTAATCCTTACCCAAACCCTAACCCTCACCGTCACCCACAACCTCACCATCACCCTCACACTAAACCTCACCCTCACACCCACCCTAAGCCTAACCATAACCATAACCCTCACCCTCACAATCCCCCTCACGCTATCCCTTACCCTCATGCTAACCCTAAGCCTAACCTGAATCCTAACCCTCACCCTAACTCTAACCATATCCGTAAACCTCACCCTCACCCTAAACCTCATCATAACCTTTACTGTCACCATAAACCTAAAACTAACCCTAAACCTAATCCTCACCAAAACGCTAACCCTCATCCTCAAGCTAACCCTCACCATCACCTTAAACCTCTCACTACTCCTAACCGCCACACACACCCTAAAACTCACACTAAGTCGAACGCGAACCCGAAACCTCAACCTCACAATCACCTTCACCCTAAACCTCACCCTCACCCCCACCCTAACCATAACCATAACCCTAACCCTCACCCTCACCCTCACCCTATCCCTTACCCTCATCCCTTACCCTCATGCTAACCCTAAGCCTAACCTGAACCCTAACCTGAATGCTAACTCTAACCATATCCATAAACCTCACTCTCACCCTAAACCTCATCATAACCCTTACTGTCACCATAAACCTAAAACACCCTAAACCAAATCCTCACCAAAACCCTAACCCTCACCCTCACCCTAACCCTCACGATCTCCTTAAACCTCTCTCTAATCCTAACCTCCACAAACACACTAAACCTCACCCTAACCCGAACCCTCACCCTAAAACTAACTCTAACCCTCACCCTCATACTAAACCTAGCCCTCACCTTAACCCTCACCCTAACCCTCACCCTAACCCTCACCCTAACCCTAAAGCTCACCCTAACCCTCAGTATCACCCTATCCCTCACCCTAACCCTAACCCTAATCCTCACCCTAACCCTCACCCTCACCTTCACCCTCACCCTCAGCCTCACCCTCACCCTAACCCTCCCCCTAACCCTAACCTTAATCCTCACATAACCTTAACACTCAGTTTACACCTCACCCTCACCCTAATCCTCACCCTAAACCTAACCCTAAGCCTTTCCAAACCGAAACCCTCAATCTCACCCTGACCCTCACCCTAAACCTCACCCTCACCGTAGCCCTCACCCTAAAACTATCCCTAAACCTAACCCTCACCCTCAACCTCACCCCAACTTCAGTCTAACCCTAACCCTATTCCTAATCCTAAAACTAAACCTAACCCTCACTCTCACCCTCACCCTAACCCTAACCCTAACACTAATGCTAACACTAGCCCTGACCCCCAACCCTAAACGTAATCCTAACCCTAAACCTCACCCTAAACCTAATGCTAACCCTAAACCTAAACCTCACACTAACGCTCACCCTAACCCTTACCCTCACCCTCAACCTCAAACTAACACTAATCCTAACCCTAACCCTAACCCTCACCCTAACCCTCACCCTAACCCTGACCTTTCCCTGAACCCTAACCCTAGCCGTCAGCCTAAACCTCATCCTAAAATTAACCCTAACCCTCACCCTCAGCCTAAACCTAAATCACAGATTAACCCTAAACTTAATACTTATTCAAACCCTAACCCTCACCCTCACCCTAATTCTAATCCTAACCCTAACCAAAACTCTCACCCTAAACCTGAAACTAACCCTATGCCTAATCCTCACCCTAACCCTAACCTTAATCCTAAAGCTATACCTCACCCTCACCCTAACCCTTACCCTCACACTAACCTAAGCCTAACCCTCAGCCTAACCCTCATCTTAACCCTAACCCTAACTATATCGCTCACCCTAACCTTAACCCTAACCCTAACCCTCACCCAAACCCTAAACCTCACCCTCAACCTCAAAATCACCCTCACCCTAAACCTCACCCTCACCCCACCCTAACAAAAACCATAACCCTAACCCTCACCCTCACCCTCAACCTCACCCTAACCCTCACGCTAACCCTCAACCTAACCCTAAAGCTCACCCTAACCCTCAATCTCACCATATCCTTCACACTAACCCTAAGCCTAATCCTCACCCTAACTCTCACTTTCAACTTCACCCTGACCCTAACACTCACCCTCACCGTAAACATCACCCTAACCCTAACCCTCACCCTAATCTTAAGCCTAACCCTCACCCTAACCCTCACCCTAACTCTAACCATATCCATAAACCTCACCATTACCCTAAACGTCATCGTAACCCTTACTGTCACCATAAACCTAAACCTTACCATAAACCTAATCCTCACCAAAACCCTAACCCTCACCCTCACGCTAACCCTCACCATCACCTTAACCCTCTCTCTAACCCTATCTGACACCCCCACCCTAAAACTCAACCTAACCCTCACCCTCGCTCTCACCCTAACCCTTCCCTAAACCTCACCCTAACCCAAACCCTCACCATAAACCTAACTCTAACCCTCACCCTCATACTAACCCTAGCCCTCACCTTTACCTCACCCTAGCCCTCACCCTAAACCTAAACCACACTGTAACACTCAGTCTCACCCTATCCCTCTCCCTAACCCTAACCCTATTCCTCACCCTAGCCCTCACCCTCATCTTCACCCTCATCCTCAGCCTCACCCACACCCTAATACTCAACCTCACCCTATACATCACCCTAACCCTAACCCTCACCCTAATCCTAACCTTAATCCTCACATAACCCAAACCCTCACCTTAAACCTCACCCTCACCCTAATCCTCACCCTAAACCTAACCGTAAGCCTTTCCGAACCAAAACCCTCATCCTCACCCTGACTCTCACCCTAACCCTCACCCTCAACCTAGCCCTCACCCTAAAACTAACCCTAACCCAAACCCTCACACTCAACCTCACTCCCAAATTCAGCCTAAAACTAACCCTAAAACTAATCCTAAACCTAACCCTAACGCTCACCCTCACCCTAAACCTATCCCTAACACTAACACTAATGCTAAAACTAGTCCTCACCCCGACCCTAACCCTAATCCTCAACCTAACCCTCACCCTAAACCTAAGTCTAACTCTCACCCTCATAGTAACACTAAGCCTCAACATAACCCTCACCCTAACACTCAAACTAACCTTAACGCTAACCCTAATGCTCACACTCACCCTAACCCTCACCCTAACCCTTACCCTCACCATAACGCTAACCCTCACACTAAACCTAAACGTCACCCTAACCCTTAACTTAACCCTAACCCTAGCTCTCACCCTAACCTTACTCTAACCATCACTCTAACCCTCACATTAACCGTAACACTCACCCTAACACTAATACTAAACCTCACCCTCACTCTCACCCTCACCCTAACCCTAACCGCAACACTAACCCTCACGCTAACCCTAACCCTAACCCTAATGCTATTTCTAACCCTCAGCCTCACCATAACCCTCACTCTAACCCTTACCCTCACCCTAACACTAACCCTTATCCTCACCAACTTAAACCTCACCCTAACCCTCACACTAACCTAAACCTAACCCTACCTAAACCTAACCCTCACCCTCACCCTCACCCAAACCTAAAACTCAGCCTAACCTAACCTTAACCCTAGCATGCACCTAACCCTAACCCTCACCCTCACCCTCACCCAGCCCTAAACCTAGCCCTCACCCTAACCCTAACCCTCATCGTCACTCTAACCCTCATCCTAACCCTAACCCTCACCCTAACCCTAACCCTAACCCTAACCCTCACCCTCACCCTAATCCTTTCCCTAACCCTAAACCTCACCCTAACCGTATTCCCAATCATAAACCTAACCCTCATCATAACCCTCACCCTTACCCTCATACTAACCCTAACCCCAACCCTAACCCTCACCATAACCCACACCCTAACCCTAATGCTATTTCTAACCTGCACCCTCACCCTAACCATCACTCTAAACCTTACCCTCACCCTAACCCTTACCCTCACCCTAAACCTAACCCTCACCCTAACCCTCACACTATCGCTAACCCTAACATTACCCCTCAGCATAACCCTCACCCTAAACCTAACCCTAAACCTAATCCTCACACTATACCTAACCCTAAACCTTACCGTCACCCTAACCCTAACCCTAACCCTAACCCTCACACTATACCTAACCCTCACCCTAACAATAACGCTAACCCTTCACCCTAACACTCACCCTCACCTTAATCCTCACCCTAATCCTAAACTTAACCCTAGACCTCAGCCTCACCCTAGCACTAACCCAAACCCTAAACCTAAAACTAACCATAACCCTAACCCTAAACCTAACTTTCACACTCACCCTCATCCCCACCATCACCTTCACCCTAATCCTCACCCTCACCCTCACCCTGACCCTTACCATGACCCTAAACCTCACCCTAAACCTAATTCTGACCCTCACCCTCACACTCATCCTAAGCCTAACCCTAAACCTAAGCCTAATCCTAAACCTAACGCTCACCCTCACCCTCACCCTAAACCTAAACCTCACCGTAACCCTAATCCTAACCCTAGCACTCACCCTAACCTTACTCTCACCGTCACTCTAATCCTCACATTAACCCTAACACTCACAGTAACCCTAACCCTAACCCTCACCCTCACTCTCACCCTAACCCTAACCCTAATCCTCACCCTAACCCTAACCCTAAACCTAACCCTACAACTCAACATAACCCTCACCCTAAACCTAATTCTAACGGTAATCCTAATCCTCACCCGAAACTTAACCCTAACCCTAATGCTATCCCTAACCTTCACCCTCACCCCAACCCTCACTCTAACCCTTACCCTCACCCTAACCCTCAACCTAACCCAAACGCTAACCCTAACAATCAATCTCAACCTAACCCTCACCCTAACCCTTATCCTCACACTCACCCTATCCCTAACACTAACTCTCACATTAACCCTAACCTTCACCCTAACACTAACCCTACCCCTCACCCCAGCCCTCAGCCTAACCATAAAACCCTAACCCTCACCTTCACTCTAATCCTCACCCTAACACTCACCCTCACCCTAACCCTAACCCTAACCCTCACCATAACCCTAACGCTAACCTTCACCCTCACCGTAATTCTCAACATAACCCTCACCCGTACCCTCACCCTCACCCAAACCGTAAGCCTAACCCTCACCCTAACGGTAACCCTAACCCTAATGCTATCCTTAACACTCACCCTCACCCTAAATCTCACTCTAACCCTTACCATCACCCTAACACTAACCCTAATCCTAAAACTAAACCTCACCCTAACCCTTACCCTAACCCTAAATCTAACCCTAACCCCCACCCTAATGATCACCCTAACCCTCACCCTAATCCTAACACTCATCGTCACCCTAAACCACACACTAAACCTTTCCCTCACACGAATCCTAACCCTAACCCTAAGCCTAAGCCTCACAACAACACTATCCCTCACCATTAACCTAAGCCTAACCCTCAGCCAAACCCTCTTCCTAACCCTAAAACTAAAACTAACTCTAAACCTCACCCTCACCCTAAGCCTAACCTGAACCCTAACCCTCACCCTCACCCCCACACTAACTCTAACGCTATCCCTAAACCTCAACCTCACCATAAACCTCATCCTAAACTTACGCTCACCATAACCCTAACCCTAACCATAATCCTCACCACAACCCTAAACCTCACCCTCACCCTAACCCTCACCGTCACCTTAACCCTGACCCTTACACTAACCGTCACCCACACCCTAAAACTCATGCTAACCAGAACCCTCACCTCACCCTAAACTTATCCTAAACCTCAGCCTAAACATAACCCTCACCCTAAACCTAAGTCTAACGCTCACCCTCATACTAACACTAACCCTCAATTTAACCCTCACCCTAACCCTCACCCTAACCTTAACGCTAGCCCTAATCCTCACACTCACCCTAACCCTCACCCTAACCCTTAACCTCAACCTAAAACTAACCCTAACCCTAACCCTCACACTAAACCTAACACTCACCCTACCACTATTCTTAACCCTAAACCTAACCCTCAACATAAACCTCACCCTCACCCTCACCCTAACCCTAACCCTAAACCTAACTCTAACCCTTACCCTCACCCTAACCCTAACCCTTACCCTCATCCAAACCCTCTTCCTAACCCTAACCCTAACCCTCAACCTAACCCTAACCCTAACCCTAACCCTAATCCTAAACCTAACCCTCACCCTCACCCTCAACATAAGCCTAATCCTAAACCTCACCCTAACCCTAACCCTATCCCTAAAGCTAAACCTAAACCTCACCCTCACCCTAACCACAACCATAACGCTAACGCTCACCCTAACCCTAACCCTAACCCTAATGCTACCCCTAAACCTCACCCTCACACTAACCCTCACCCTAAAACTTAACCTCTACCTCACCCTCACCGTCATCCTAACCCTGACCCAAAACCTAACCCTCACTCTAACTCTCACACTAACCCTAAACCTAACCCTACCCCTTAGCCTAACCCTCACCCTAAACGTAACCATAACCCTAATCTTCACCCTATCCCTAACCATAAACCTATCCCTCACCCTATCCCTCACCATATCCCTAACCCTAAACCTCACCTTTACCTTCACCCTCACCCTAATAATAATGCTAACCCTAACCCTCAACCTTACCCTAACCCTCGCCCTAACCCTGACCCTGACCGTAACCCTATACCTCAACCTCACCCTAACCCTCATGCTAAACCTTACGCTCACCCTAATCCTCACCCTAACCTCAACTCTAACCCTAACCATAACCCTCAACCTAACCTCCACCCTAACCTTCACCCTAACCCTCATGCTAACCCTAACCCTCACTCTCAACCTAACCCTCACCCTAAGCCTTATACTCACACTAACCCTAATCCTAACCCTAACCCTAACCCTCACACTAAGCCTAATCCTCACCCTAACCCTAACCCTACCTATCACCCTAATCCTCACCTTAACCCTAACTCTAAACGTCACCCTAAACCTAACCCTAACCTTAATCCTCACACTAACCATAACCCTAACCCTATGCCCATGCTTCTCCCTAAACCTCACACTAATTCGAACCGTATCCCTAACCCTCATGCTAATGCTACCCCTAACTCGAACCCTCACCCTTACCCTAACCCTCACAGACACCCTAACTATCACCCTTACCATCATCCTCCCCCGAAGCCTCATCCTCACCCTAAACCTCACCCTCACCCTAACTCTAAAAATAATCCAAACCCTCACACTAACCCTAAACCTCACCTTCACCCTCACCCTCACACTCACACTCAACCTAACCCTAACCCTAACACTAACAATAACCCTCACCCTCACCATAACCCTAACTCTAACCTAAATCTCACACTAACCCTCACACTAACACGATAATCCTAACCCTCACTCTCACGCTAACCCTCACCCTAATACTTACCTTCACCCTAACCCTAAACCTAACCCTCACAATAAACCTAACCCTCACCTCAACTCTAACCCTAAATCTAACCCTAATCCTAAAACTAACGATCACACTTACCCTCACCCTAAGCCTAACACAAAACCTCACCTTCACCCTAACCCTCACCCTCAAACTAAACATCACACTAACCCTAACCCTCACCCTAAACCCTCACCCTAACCCTAACCCTCACCTAAACCTAACCCTCATCCTAACCCTAACCCTAACCTTAACCCTCAACTTCACCCTAGCTCTCATCCTAACTGTAATCCTAACAATAAACCTAAACCTAACGCTAAAGCTCACCCTAACCCTAACGCTAACACTCACCCTCATCCTAACCTCAACCTTAACCCTAACCCTCACCCTCACCCTCACCCTAAGCCTTACCCTAAGCCTCACCCTCACCCTAACCCTCACCCTAACCCTTAACCTTATCCTAACAGTGACCCTAACCTTCACCCTCACCCTATCCCTAACCATAACAATAACCCTAAACCTCACAGTAAACCTAATCCTCACCCTAACCCTAAACCTCACCCTCACCCTAACCCTGACCCTAATTGTAACCCTCACCCGCACCCTCACCCTCAAACTAACCCTCACCCTAACCCTCACCCTCACCCTAAACATCACCCTAAACCTAACCCTCACCCTCACCCTAACCCTAACCCTAACCCTCACCCTATACTTAACCTAACCCCAACGATAATCCTAACCCTCAACCTAAATCTCACCCTAACACTCAACCTAACCCTAACCCTCACCCACTCCCTAACCCTCACCCAAATCCTAACCCCAACCCTCACCCTAACCCTAACACTCACACTAACCCTCAACCTCAACCTTATCCTCACCCTAAAAATAACGCTTACCCTTACATAACAGAAACCCTCAACCTCACCTTCACCCTAACCCTCACCCTCACCCTAAACCTAAATCTCAACCTAACCCTCTCCCTATCCCTAACGCTAACGCTCACCCTCACCCTCACCCTAACACTAACCCTAACCCTAACCCTCACCTAATCCTAACCCTAACCCTAACCCTAACCCTAATCCTAACCTTAACACTAACCCTAACCCTCAACATAACCTTCACCCTCACCCTCACCCTAAACCTAACCGTAACCCTAACCCTCCCCCTAACTCCAACATAAACCCTAATGCTATCCTTAAACCTCACCCTCAGCCTAACCCTCACTCTAACCCTTAACCACACCCTAACCCGAAACTTAACCCTAACAATCAACCTAACCCTCACCCTAACCCTAACCCTCACAATCACCCTAACACTGACCCTAAACCTTTCCCTTACCCTAATCCTAACCCTTACTCTAAGCCTAACCCTCACCCTAACCCTAAAAGTAACTCTCAGCAAAACCCTCTTCCTAACCCTAACCCTAACCCTCAACCTAACCTTAACCCTAACCCTCACGCTAAACCTAAGTCTAACGCTCACCCTCATACTAACACTAACCCTCAACTTAAACCTCACCCTAACCTTAACGCTAACCCTAACCCTCACACTCACCCTAACTCTCACCCAAACACTTACCCTCACCCTAAACCTAACCCTCACCCTAACACTAACCCTGACCATAACCCTAAACATAACCCTCACCCTCACCCTCACCCTCACCCTAACCCTAACTGTAAACCTAACACTCCCCCAACTCTAACCTAAATCCTAATGCTATCCCTAAACCTCACCCTCACCCTAACCCTCACTCTAAACCTTACCCTCACCCTAACTCTATCCCTAACACTTAAACTAAACCTCATCCTAACCCTCACCCTCACCCTAAGCCTAACCTGAATCCTAACCCTCACACTAACCCTCACCCTAACTCTAACGCTATCCCTAAACCTCACACTCACCCTAAAGCTATTCTTAACCCTTACACTCACCATAACCCTAACACTAACCCTAACCCTAATCCTCACCGCAATCCTAACCCTCACACTCACACTAAACATCACCGTAAACTTAACCCTCACCCTAACCCTAACCATCACCCACACCCTAAAACTCACCCTCACCCGAACCCCCACACTCACCCTAACCTTAGCCAAAACCTCATCTTATTCCTAACCCTAACCCTAATTCTAACTCTAACCCTCACCCACATACCAACACTAACTCTCAATTTAACCCTCACCCTAACCATCACCCTAACCCTAATTCTAACCCTAACACTCACTCTCACCCTAAGCCTCACCCTAACCCTTATCCTCACACTAACCCTAACCCTAACCCTAACCCGCACATTAACTCTAACCCTCACCCTAAACCTTATCCTAAACTTCACCTTCACCCTAACCGTCAACTACACCCTCACCCTCACCTTCAGCCTAACCCTAAACCTAACCCTAAACCTAACCATCAACCTAACCCTAAACCTCACCCTCACCCTCACCCTCCGCCTAACGCTAATGCTAACCCTAATCCTAACCCTAAACCTCACACTCACGCTCACCCTAACTCTAACCCTAAACCTAAAGCTGAATTTCACACTAACCCCAACCCTACTCCTAACCCTCAACCTAAACCTAACCCTCACCCTAACAATAACCCTAACCCTCACCCTAAACATAACCGTAACCCTAATGTTATCCCTAACATTCAACATCACTCTAACCCTCACCCTCACCCGTACCCTAATGATAACCCCTACCCTCACCCTCACCCTAACCCTAACTGTAACCCTAATCCTCACCACAACCCTAACACTCACCCTCACCCTAACCCTCACCGTCACCTTAACCCTCACCCTAACCCTAACCTTCACCCACACCCTAAATCTCACCCTCACCTGAACCCTCACTGTCACCATAAACTTACCCAAAACCTCACCCTAAACCTAACCCTCACTCTAAATCTAACTCTAACCCACATCCTCATACTAACCCTAACCCTCACCCTAAACCTAACGCTAACCCTAAACCTCAATCTCACCCTAACCCTCACCCTAAAACTTATAGTCACACTAACCCTAACCCTAACCCTAAACCTCACATTAACCCTAACCCTCACCCTACACTTCACCCTACCCCTGACCGTAACCCGAACCCTAACCTTTACCCTAACCATAACCCTAGCCCTCACATTCACCCTAACCCTCACTGTCACCCTACCCTCACCCTAACGCTAACCCTCACATACAACCTCACCCTCACCATCACCCTCACCCTCACCCTAACACCCACCCTCACCCTAAACATCACCCTAACCCTAACCCACACCCTAACCCTAATCCTAATCCTCACCCTAACACTAAACTTCACCTTAAACCTCACCCTCACCATAATCCCTACCTTAAAACTTACCCTAAGCCTTTCCTAACTAAAACCCTCACCCTCAACCTAACACTCACCATCACCCTCACCCTATCCCTCACCCTCAACCTAACCATCACTTTATCCCTTACCCTCACCCTAAACCTCACTCTAACCCTAACACTAACAGTAACACTAAACCTCACTCTAACGCTCACCCTAACCCTCAACCTAAACCTAACCCTCACCCTAATGCTCAACCTAACCCTCAACCTAACCCTAATCCTCACCCTTACCCTCACCCTAACCCTCACCCTAAACCTTACACTCACCATAACCCTAAACCTAACCCCAACCCTCAGCCAAACCCTCTTACTAACCCTAACCCACACACACAAATAACCCTAAAAATAAACCTAAACCTAACCCTCAACCTAAACCAAACCCTCACCCTAACCCTCAGCCTAACCCTAAACCTAACCCTAATCTGAACCCTAACCCTCACCATCACCCTAACTCTAACTCTAACACTAACACTGACCTCACCCTAACCCCAACCCTCACCCTAAACCTAAACCTCAACCTCACCCTAACCCTAACACTCACCTTAAACCTCACCCTTACTCTAACGGTAACCCTAACCCTCACCATCACCTTAAACCTCACCCTAACCCTTACCCTCTCCATAACCCTAAACCTAACCCTAATCCTCACACTAAGCCTCACCCTAACACTCACCCTAAAAGTAACCCTAACCCTCAACTTCATCCTAAACCTCACCATCACCCTAAACCTCAACCCAAACCTAACCCTAACCTATACCCTAAACTTCACCCTAACCCTCAACCTCACGCTCAACCTCACCCTCAACCTAAACATTACACTAACCTGAACCCTGATCCTAACCCTAAACCTAATCCTCACCCTAACCATAACCCTCACCTTAAAAGTCAACATCACCCTAATCCTCACCCTACCCCTAACACAAAACTTTTCCTAAATGAAACCCTCACCCTCACCCTAACCCACACGCTAACCCTTGCCCTCACCCTAGCCATCACCCTAATCCTAGCCCTAACCCTAACCCTCACCCTCACCCTCAACCTAACCCTAACCCTAACCCTAACCCAAACCCTAAGGCTAACACTAGCCCTCATCCTCACCCTAACCCTAACCCTAACCCTCACCCTCACACTCAACCTCAGCCTCAGTCGAAACCTATGCCTAACCCTAATCCAAACCCTAAACCTCACCCTCACCCTCAACCTAACTCTGAACCTAAATATAACCAAAACCCTCACCCTAACCCTATCCCTATCGCTAAACCTCACCATAACCCTAACCCTAATCCTAATCCTAACCCTCATCTTCACCCTAAACCTTAACCTCACCTTACTCTAACCCTCACCCTCTAACCCTCAGAACCCTAACCCTAACCCTCAGCCTAACCCTCATCCTAACCCTAACCCTACCCCTAACCCTCAACCTAAACTTAACCCTAACCCTAACCCTCACACTAACCCTTACCCTCACCCTTAACCTAACCGTACATGTCACCCTAACCCTAAATTTAAACTAAACCTAACCCAAACACTCATCCTAACCCTAACCCTAACCCTAAACCTCAATCTCACCCTAAACCTCAAAGTCACCCTAACCCTCACTCTAACCCTAACCCTCACCCACACCCTAACCCTAACCCTAACACTCAGGCTAACCCTAACCCTCACTCTCACCCTAAACCTCACCCGAACCCTAAACGTTACCGTAGCCCTCACACTAAACCTAAACCTCACCCTAACAATAACGCTAACCCTACCCCTCACCATAATCCTTACCCTCACTCTCACTCTAACCCTCACCCTAAAGATTACCCTCACCCTAACCCTAACCCTAACCCTCAACCTCACCCTCATCCTAACCCTAACCCTAAACCTAACCCTCACCCTAACCCTAACCCTAATCCTAATGCTATCCTTAACCCTCACCCTCACCCTAAATCTCACTCTAACCCTTACCCTCACCCTAAGCCTAACCATTACCCAAAATCTCAACGTCAACCTAACCCTCACCTTAACCCTAACCTAACCCTAACCCTCACCCTAACGCCCACCCTAACCCTCACAATAAACCTAACACTCACCGTCACACTCACCCTCAACCTAAAACTTTCGCTCACCCTAATCCTTACCCTAACCCTAAGCCTAACACTCACACTAACCCTATCCCTCACCCTAACCCTGAGCATAACCCTCAACTTAACCCTAACCCTAACCCTATACCTAATTCTCACCCTAACCCTAAACCTCACCCTCAACCTCAACCTCACTCTCAGCCTAACCCTAACCATAAAGCTAATCGTAACCCTAACCCTCACACTCACCCTCACCCTAAGTCTAACCCAAACCCTAACCCTGACCCTAACCCTAACCCCAAACCTATCTCTAACCCTCAACCTAACACTAACCCTCACCCTATACCTTACCCTAACCCTCAACCTAACCCAAATACTAACCCTAATGCTATCCCTAACTCTCACTCTCACCCTAACCCTCACTCTAAATCTTACCCTCATCCTAACCCTAAACCTAAACCTAACCCTCAACCAAACCTTCACCTTATCCCTCAAACTAACCCTAACGCTAACCCTAACCCTCACTCTCACTCTAATCCTCAAACTAACCCTTATCCTCACAGTAATCCTAACCCTAACCCTAACCCTCACATTAATGCTAAGCCTCACCCTAACCCTAACTTTACCCTTCACCCTACCCCTCCCTAACCCTAACGCTAACCCTCATGCTAACCCTAACCTTACCCTGCCCTTCAGCCTAACCCTCACCCTCACCCTCAGTCTAACCCTAACCCTAACCCTAAACCTGAACCTCACCCTAACCCTAAACCTCACCCTAACCCACAGCCTCACAATCAGCCTAAACTTAACCCTAACCTTAATCCTAACCCTAACCCTCACACTCCCACTAACCCTAACTGTAACCCTAACCCTAAAGCTGAATTTCACCCTAACACCAACCCTATCCCTAACCCTCAAACTAACCCTAACCCTCACCCTAACCTTAACGCTAAACCTCACCCTAAACCTAAAGCTACCCTTACCCTAACCCTCACTCTAACCCTTACCCTCACCCTAACCCTCATCCTAACACTAACCCTAACACTAACACTAAACCTCACCCTAACCCTCAACCTAACCCTCAACCTAAAATTAACACTCTCCTTAAAGCCCACCCTAACCCACAAACTAACCCTAACCCGTACCCTCACCCTAACCCTCACCCTAAACCTTACCTTAACCCGAACCCTAAACCTAAACCTAACTCTAACCTTCTCCCTAAACCTAACCCTTACCTGAACCCTAACTCTCACCCTAACTCTAACGCTGTCACTAAACCTCACCCTCACCCTAAACCTCATTTTACCCCTTACCCTCACCATAACCCTAACCCTAACCCTAACTCCAATAATACCACAACCCTAACCCTCACCCTCACCTTCACTCTAACCCTCACCATCACCTTAACAATTACCCTAACCATAACCGTCACCAACACCATAAAACTCACCCTCACCCTCACCCTCACCATAATCTTACACTATACCTCACCCTAAACCTAACCCTTACCCTAAACCTAACTCTAACATTCACCCTCATACTAACCCTAAACCTAACATTAACCCTCAACCTAACGCTCACCCTAACCCTAACGCTAAAACTAACCCTCAATCTCACCCTAAACCTCACCCTAACTCTTATCCTCACACTAACCCTAACCCTAATCCTAACCCTCACATTAACCCTAACCCTCACCCTAAACCTAACACTAGCCCTCACCCTAACCCTAACCCTAACCCTCACCTTCACCCTAACCCTCACCGTCACCCTACCCTCAACCTAACCCTAACCCTCACCTATAACCTCACCCTCACGATCACCCTCACCCTCACCCTAAGCCTTTCCTAACCGAAACCCTCACCCTCAACCTAACCCTAACCCTAACACTCACCCTAACCCTAACCCTAATATTAATGGTATCCCTAACCTTCACCCAAACCCTAACCCTCACCGTTAACTTTACCCTCACCCTCACCCTAAACCTACCCCTATCCATCAGCTTAATGCTCACACTAACCCTAACCCTATCCATAAGCCTCACCCTAACCCTAACACTAATCCTAAACCTAACATTCACCCTTATCCTCACGATAAACCTAACACTCACCCAAAACCTAACCCTAACACTAGCCTTCACCCTAACACTTACTCTCACCCTCACCCTCACCCTAACCCTCAACCTAACCCTAAACCTCACCCTAAGCCATACCATCACCCTAACTCTAATCCTAACCCTTACTCTCTCACCCTAAACCTAAACCTTTCCCTAACCCTCATCTTAACCCTAAACCTCACACTAACCCTAAACCTTACTCTCACCCTCACCCTCACCCTAACCCTAAACCTCACCCTAACCTTCACCCAAACCCTAACACTAACGCTAACCTCACCCTAACCCTTACCCTCAACATATCCATAACACTAACCCTACCCGAAATCCTCACACTAACCCTAACCCTCACCCTCACACTAACACTCACCCTAAACCTAATCCTCACCCTCACCCTAACCCTTACTGTCACCTGAACCCTCATCCTAACCCTAACCGTCACCCAGACCCTAACCCTCACCTACACCCGAACCCTCACCCGAAACCTCAAACTAAACCTAACCCTATCCCTAACCCTCAACCAACCCTAACCCTCACCCTAATCCTAACTCTAACCCTCACCCTCACCCTAACCCTAACTCTAACCCTAACCATCACCATAACCCTCACCCAAACCCTAAAACTAACCCTAACCCTCACACTAAACCTAACCCTGCCCTCAACCTAACCCTCACCCTAACTCTAATACTAACCCTCAGGTTAACCCTAACCCTAACCCTCACCCTCACCATAACCCTCACCCTAACCCTCACCGTCACCCTAACACTCACCCTAACCCTAACCCTCACACTAACCCTAACCCTCACCATCACCGGAAACTTCACCCTAATCCTCCCAATAACACTAACCCTAACCCTTTCTTAACCCAAACCCTCACCCTCACCCTAACCCTTACCCTACCCATCACACTGACCCTCGCCCTCACGCTAAACCTATCCCTTACCCTAAACCTCATCCGCACCCTCACCCTCACTCTCAGCCTAACCCTAACCCTAACCCTATTCCTAAACCTAACCCTCACCCTCACCCTCAACATAAGCCTAATCCTAAACCTCACCCTAACCCTAACCCTATCCCTAATGCTAAACCTAAACCTCACCCTCACCCTCACCACAACCATAACGCTAACACTCACCCTAATCCTAACCCTAACCCTAATGCTACCCCTAAACCTCACCCTCACACTAACCCTCACCCTAAAACTTAACCTCTACCTCACCCTCACCGTCATCCTAACCCTGACCCAAAACCTAACCCTCACTCTAACTCTCACACTAACCCTAACCCTAACCCTACCCCTTAGCCTAACCCTCACCCTAAACGTAACCATAACCCTAATCCTCACCCTATCCCTAACCATAAACCTATCCCTCACCCTATCCCTCACCGTATCCCTAACCCTAAACCTCACCTTAACCTTCACCCTCACCCTAATAATAATGCTAACCCTAACCCTCAACCATACCCTAACCCTCGCCCTAACCCTGACCCTGACCGTAACCCTATACCTCACCCTCACCCTCACCCTCATGCTAAACCTTACGCTCACCCTAATCCTCACCCTAACCTCAACTCTAACCCTAACCATAACCCTCAACCTAACCTCCACCCTAACCTTCACCCTAACCCTCATGCTAACCCTAACCCTCACTCTCAACCTAACCCTCACCCTAAGCCTTATACTCACACTAACCCTAATCCTAACCCTAACCCTAACCCTCACACTAAGCCTAATCCTCACCCTAACCCTAACCCTACCTATCACCCTAATCCTCACCTTAACCCTAACTCTAAACGTCACCCTAAACCTAACCCTAACCTTAATCCTCACACTAACCATAACCCTAACCCTATGCCCATGCTTCTCCCTAAACCTCACACTAATTCGAACCGTATCCCTAACCCTCATGCTAATGCTACCCCTAACTCGAACCCTCACCCTTACCCTAACCCTCACAGACACCCTAACTATCACCCTTACCATCATCCTCCCCCGAAGCCTCATCCTCACCCTAAACCTCACCCTCACCCTAACTCTAAAAATAATCCAAACCCTCACTCTAACCCTAAACCTCACCTTCACCCTCACCCTCACACTCACACTCAACCTAACCCTAACCCTACACTAACAATAACCCTCACCCTCACCATAACCCTAACTCTAACCTAAATCTCACACTAACCCTCACACAAACACGATAATCCTAACCCTCACTCTTACGCTAACCCTCACCCTAATACTTACCTTCACCCTAACCCTAAACCTAACCCTCACAATAAACCTAACCCTCACCTCAACTCTAACCCTAAATCTAACCCTAATCCTAAAACTAACGATCACACTTACCCTCACCCTAAGCCTAACACAAAACCTCACCTTCACCCTAACCCTCACCCTCAAACTAAACATCACACTAACCCTAACCCTCACCCTAAACCCTCACCCTAACCCTAACCCTCACCTAAACCTAACCCTCATCCTAACCCTAACCCTAACCTTAACCCTCAACTTCACCCTAGCTCTCATCCTAACTGTAATCCTAACAATAAACCTAAACCTAACGCTAAAGCTCACCCTAACCCTAACGCTAACACTCACCCTCATCCTAACCTCAACCTTAACCCTAACCCTCACCCTCACCCTCACCCTAAGCCTTACCCTAAGCCTCACCCTCACCCTAACCCTCACCCTAACCCTTAACCTTATCCTAACAGTGACCCTAACCTTCACCCTCACCCTATCCCTAACCATAACAATAACCCTAAACCTCACAGTAAACCTAATCCTCACCCTAACCCTAAACCTCACCCTCACCCTAACCCTGACCCTAATTGTAACCCTCACCCGCACCCTCACCCTCAAACTAACCCTCACCCTAACCCTCACCCTCACCCTAAACATCACCCTAAACCTAACCCTCACCCTCACCCTAACCCTAACCCTAACCCTCACCCTATACTTAACCTAACCCCAACGATAATCCTAACCCTCAACCTAAATCTCACCCTAACACTCAACCTAACCCTAACCCTCACCCACTCCCTAACCCTCACCCAAATCCTAACCCCAACCCTCACCCTAACCCTAACACTCACACTAACCCTCAACCTCAACCTTATCCTCACCCTAAAAATAACGCTTACCCTTACATAACAGAAACCCTCAACCTCACCTTCACCCTAACCCTCACCCTCACCCTAAACCTAAATCTCAACCTAACCCTCTCCCTATCCCTAACGCTAACGCTCACCCTCACCCTCACCCTAACCCTCAACCTAACCCTATCCCTACACCTCACAATAACTCTTACCCTAACCCTAACCATAACCCTAACCCTCACCCTAACCTTAAACCTATAACTAACCCTCAAGCACACCCTAACCCTCAACTTACTCTCACACTCACCCTCACCCTAACACTCATCCTCACCCTAACCCTCACTCTCACAATAAATATCACCCTAAACCTAACCCTCAGCCTAACCCTTACCCTCAACATAACCCTAACCCTCACCCTAAACCTAACCCTAACCTTAACCCTCACCCTAACCCTTACCCTAAAGCTAACCCTTACCCTAAACCTAACACTCACCCTAACCCTAACCCTCACACTAACACTAAACCTATCCCTTACCCTCACCCTCACCCTCACCCTAACCCTAACCCTAACCTTAATCTTAACACTAACTCTCACCCTCACCCTAACCATAATCCTATCATTAATCTTAACACTAACCCTCACCCTTAACCTAACCCTAACCCTAACCCTAACACTCACCCTAACCATAATGCTAACCCTAACCCTCATATTCACCTTAAACCTCACCCTAACCCTTACCCTCACCATAACCCTAACCCTAAACCTTACCCTACTCCTCACGCTACTCCTAACCCTCGCCTACACGCTAACCCTCACGATCACCCAAACCCTCATCCTCACCCTAACACTCACACTAACCATAACCATAAAGCTAATCCTAAACCTAACCCTCAACCTCACCCTCACACTAACCCTAACCCTAAACCTCACCCTCACAATCAACCTCATCCTAACACTCACCCTTAGCATAAACTTCACCCTAACCCTAACCCTCACCCTAAACCTAGGCCTAACCCTCACCCTAACCTTATCCTCAACCTAACCCTCACCCTCACCCTTATCCTCACACTAACCCAAATGCTCACCCTATCCCTAACCCTAAACCTAACGCTCACCCTAACCCTAACCCTCACCCTAACTCTAATTCTAATCCTAACTCTCACTCTCACCCTAACCCTCACAATATCCCTTACACTCACCCTAACCCTCACCCTCACCCTAACCCTCACCCTTACCCTTACCCTCACACTAAACCTAACCCTAACCCTAACCCTAACCGTAACCCTAACCTACAAACTAAACCTAATCCTAACCCTAACGCTCACCCTAAACCTCACCCTCACGCTCAGCCTAACCCTAACCCTAACCCTAATCTTAACACTAACCCTTAAACTCACCATAACCCTAACCATAACCCTAACCCTAACAATCACCCTAACCCTCATCCTACCCCTAACGCTAACCCTAACCCTCACCTTCACCCTAAACATCACCCTAACCCTTACCCTCACCATAACCCTAACCCTAACCATTACCCTAATCCTCACCCTAACCCTAACCCTCGCCTACACCCAACCCTCACCATGACCCGAAACCTCATCCTCACCCTAACACTCACACTAACCATAACCATAAGGCTAATCCTAAACCTAAGACTCACCCTCACCCTCACACTAACCCTAACCCTAAACCTAACCCTCACCCTTAATCTCATAATAACACTCATCCTTACCATAAACATCACCGTAACTCTAACCCTCATCCTAAACCTAACCATAACCCTCACCTTAAACGTAACCCTCACCCTAACACTCACCCTATCCCTAATGCTAACGCTACACGTCACCTTCACCCTAACCCTCACCCTAACCCTTATCCTCACACTAACCCTAAAGCTCACCCTATCCCTAACCCTAATCCTAAACCTCACCCTAACCATAAACTTCACCCTCAACCTAAATCTCACCCTAACCCTTACCCTCACACTAACCCACAAACTAAAGGTAATCCTAAGCCTAACATTCACCCTAACCCTCACCTTCACCCTCACCCTCACCCTAACCCTAACCCTCACCTTAAACCTAACCCTCACCCTCAACCAAACCCTCAACCTTACCCTTACCCTCACACTAACCATATCCCTAACACTAACCCTAACCCTATCTCTCAACAGAACACTTACCCTCACCCTAACCCTCACACTCACACTAAACATCGCCCTTACCCTAACACTTACCCTAACCCTAAACATAACCTTCACCTTAACCCTAACACTAATTGTTACCCTAACCCTCACACTAATCCTAACCCTAACCCTCACCCTCACCCTAACCCTTACCCTCACGCTCTCCCTAATCCTAACCCTAACCCTAAACTTTACCCCCACCCTCACCCTAATCATCACCCTAACCCTAACCCTAACCCTTACTTAACTGAAAAACTCACCCTAAACCTCACCCTCACCCTAACACTCACCCTCAACCTAGCCCTCAACTTAACACTTACCCTCACCCTCACACTAACCCTCTCCCTAAATCTAACCCTAACACTCATCCTAAACCCAACACTCAACCTAATGCTAACCCTAAACCTGACACCCTAACCCTCACCATAACCGTTACCATCACTCTAACCCTAACCCTAACCCTAACACTAAACCTAACCCTCAACCTAACCCTCAGCGTAAACCTAACCCTAACCCTAATCCTCACCCTATCCTTAACCTTAACCCAAACACTCACCCTAACCCTCACCCTAACCCTCAACCTAACCCTTACCCTCACACTAACCCTAACAATCACCCTCACCCTAATCCTCACCCTCACCCTAACCCTCACTCTAACACTTACCCACATCCTAAACCTCACACTACCCCTACCCCTACCCTCTCCCTAATCCTCACCCAACCCCTAACCCTAACCATAATCCTAACCCACCCCTAAACCTCACCCAAACCCGAACCCTTAACTCACCCGAACCCTCATCCTCACCCTAACCCTCACCTTCACCCTAAACATCACCCAAACACTAACACACACCCTAACCCTAACACTAAACCGTAAACATCATCCACACCCTAATCCTCACCATAACCCATATCCTCACCCTAACCCTAACCATAACCTTCACACTAACCGTAACCCTCACCCTAACCCTAAACCTAACCCTAACCCTAAGCTTCACCCTCACACTGATCTTCAACCTCAGCCCAACCCAAACCCTAACCCTATTCCTAATAGTAACCCTCACCCTCAACCTCACCCTAAAACTAACCCTAACTGTAACCCTCACCCTCACCCTCACTCTAACCCTAACCCTCATCCTCACCCTAAACATCACCCAAACCCTAACCCTCACCCTAAAGCTAACCTCAGCTTAACCCTCACCCTCACATTAATCCTCACCCAAAACCTAATCCTTACCTAACCGAAACCCTCACCCTCACCCTAACCCTAACCCTAACCCTCAGCCTCAACCTCCACTTCTCCCTCAGCATTACCATAACCCTAATTCTAATCTGAACCCTAAACCTCAACCCCACACTAACCCTAATCCTAACCCTAACCGTAATGCTAACCATCACCCTCACCCTTACCCTGTCCCTAATCTTAAAAATAACCCTACTCTAACCCTAACCCTAAAATTCACCCTAACCCTAATCTTAACTTTAAACCTCAACCTCACCCTTACCATCACACTAACCCTCACACTAAACCTAACCCTCCCCCTAACCCTAAACCTAACCCTCACACTTACTTTCAACCTCACCCTCAGCCTAACACTAACCCTTACCTTAATCCTAACGCTAACCCTCACACTCACCCTAACCCTAACCCGAATCCTCACCCTCAACCTCACCCTCACCCTCTCCCTCAACCTCACACTAACTCTCAACCTCACACTAAACCTCAACCTACCCCTAACCCTCACCCTAAACCTTAACCACACACTAACCACAAGCCTCACCCTAAACCTCACCCTAACCCTATCCCTAACCCTAACCCTAACCCTAACCTTAAAGCTGATTTTCACACTAACTCCAACTCTAACTCTAACCCTAAACCTAACCCTAACCCTAACCATAACCATAACCCTAATCCTAACCCTCACCCTAACCCTCACCCTAACCCTAAACCTAACCCTCACCCTCACTCTCACACTAACCCTAACTGTAACCCTCACCCTCACCCTAACCCTCACCATAACCCTAAACTTAACCCTAACACTCACCATAACCGTAACCCTAACGCTGACCCTAACTCTCACACTAACCCTAACCCTAACCCTCAGCCTAACCCTCATCCTAACCCTAACCCTAACCGTAATCCTCACCCTCACCCTAACACTAACCCTTAGCCTAAGCCTCACCATACCCCTAACCCTAAGGCTAACCCTAACCCTCACAGTAACCGTAACCCTAACCCTCAGCCTAAACCTCATCCTAAACCTAACCCTCCCTGATCCTTACCCTCAACCTAACCCTATCCCTAAACCTAAACCTAACCCTTACTCTCACCCGAACACTCAACCTCAACCTAAACATCACCCTCACCCTAAAAATTGCCCTAACCCTAACCCTCACTGTAACCCTAACCCTCCACGAAACCCTAACCCTAACACTAACCCTCACCCTCACCCTCACCCTAACCCTCACCGTAACCCTCATCCTAACACTAACCCTCACCTAACCCTAACCCTAAAATTCACCCTCAGCATCACCCTAACCCTAAACCTAAACCTAACCCTCATCCTAACACTAACCTTAAACCTAATGCTAAAAATAAAACTCACACTCACCCTCAACCTCACCCTAACCCTTACGGTCACCCTAACCCTAAGCCTAACCCTCACACTAAACCTAACCCTCAAATTAACTCTAACCCTAACCCTCAGCCTAACCCTCACCCTAAACCTAACCCAACCCTATTCCACACCCTATCCTTAAACTTAACCCAAACCCTCATCCTAACCCTCACCCTCACACTAACCCTAATGCTAACCCTAAACTTCACACTCACCCTAACCCTCACCCTAACCATTACCCTGACCCTAAAGCTAACCCTCACCCTCAACCTAACCCTCACCCTAACACTTACCCACACCCTAACCCTAACCCTACCCCTCTCCATAACCCTTACCCTCACCCTAACCCTCAACTTAACCCTAACTCTACCGCTAACCCACACCATCACACAAACCCTAAACCTAACGCTAACCCTCACACTCACCCTCATCCTAAACCTCACCCACACCCTTACCCTCAACATTAAACTAACCAACACACTAACCCTAACCCTCACCAGAACATCGGAAACCTCACCCTAAACATCACCCAAACACTAACCCAAACAATAAACCTAACCCTATCCCTAACCCTCACCCTCAGCTTCACTCACACCTTAGCGCTTACCCTCAACTTAACCCTAACCATTAACCTAACCATAACCCTCACACTAACCGTAACCCGCACCCTCAACCTAACCCTAACCCTAACCTTCACCCTCACCCTGACCGTCACCCTCAGCCTAACATAACCTTAACACTATTCCTAATCCTAACACTCACCCTCACCCTCACCCTCACCCTAAACCTAAAGCTAAACCTAACCCTCACCCACACCCTCACCCTCACCCTCACCCTCACCCTAACACTCACCCTAACCACAACCCTCACCCTCACCCTCACCCTCAACCTAAACCTAAACCTAACCCAAACCCTCACCCACAACCTCACCCACACCCTCACCCTAACCCTAACATTAACCTTAAACCTAATCCTCACCCTAAACCTCACCTTAAACTTAACCCTCAACCTAACCATAACCCTATCCCTCACCCTAAACCCAACCTCAGCTTAAACCTCACCAACACCCTAATCCTATCCCTAACCCTAACCCTTACCTAACCAAAACCCTCACCCTCACCCTAATCATCACCCTCTCCCTAGCCCTCACTCTAAACCTAAACCTAATCCTAACCATCAAGCTCAATCTAACCCTAACCCTCACCCAAACTTTCAGGCTCAAACTCAGCCTAACCATAACCCTAACCTTAACACTCAGCACCACCCTCACCCTAACCCTAACCCTGACCCTAACAATAACCATCACCCTCACCCTCACCCTAACCCTATCCCTAACCCTAACAATAACCCTAACGCTAGCCCTAAACCTAACCTTAACCCTAAAACTCACCCTAACCCTAATCCTAACCCTAACCCTCACCCTCACCCTCATCCTAAGCCTCACCCTCACCCTGACCCTCAACATCACACTAACCATCATACTAACACTAACCCACACCCTAAACCTAAACCTAATCCTCACCCTCACCCTAACACTAACACTCACCCTCAACCTCAACCTCAACCTCACCCTCAACCAAACCCTCACCCTTACACTCACCCTCACACTAAAACATACCCTCACCTTAAACATCACACTAACCCTAACACTCACTCTAAACCTAATCCTAACCCTCACCCTAATCCTAACTTTCACCCTAACACTAACGCTAAACCTAACCCTCACCCTCACCCTAACCCTCACCCTAAACTTTATCCTCACATTAAACCAAACCTAACCCTAACCCTCACACACACCCTAATCCACAACCTAACCCTATCCCGACACCTCACCCTAACACTCACCCTAACCCTAACCCTAAATCTAACCCTCACCCTCACGCTAATCCTCACCGTCATTCTAACACTCACCCTAACCCTAACTCACAACCACACACTAACCCTCACTCTCACCCGAACACTCACCCTCACCCTAATACTCACCCTCACAATAAACATCACCCTAACCCTAATTCTCACCCTAACACTAACACTAACCCTCAACCTAACCCTAACCCTAACCCTCACCCTAACCCTTACCCTAACCCTAACCCTCACCCTAAACCTAACCCACACCCTAACACTAAACCTCACACTAAAACTAACCCTAACACTCACCCTCACCCTCAACCTCACTCTCACCCTAACCTTAACCCTCATCCTAACCCTATCCGTATACCTAATGCTAAACCTAAAACTCACCCTCACCCTAACCCCAAACCTAACCCTCACATTAAACCTAACCCTCAAACTAACACCAAACATAAACCTCACACTAAACCTAACCCTAAACCTACCCTCAGCCTAACCCTCACCCTAACACTTACCCACACCCTAACCCTCACCATAAGCCTAAACCTAACCCTCACACTAAACCTCACCCTAACCCTAACCATAATCCTAAGCCTAACCCTCACCGTAACCCTCAACCTAACCCTAAACCTCACACTCACCCTAACCCTCAACATAAACTTTACCCTCAATCTAACCCAAACCGTAACCCTAAACCTAACACTCACACTAACCCTAAATCTAACCCTCAGCCTAACCCTTATCCTAAGCCTAAACTTAACCCTAACGCTAAACCACACCATAAACCTAACCCTAACCCTAACCCTCACACTAACTCTAACCATAAAACTCAGCCTAACCCTCATCCTAACCCTAATCCTAACCCTAACCCTCACCCTCATCCTAACCCTAACACTCACCCTAACCTTCACCCTAACCCTAACCCTCACCCTCACCCTAACACTCACCCTAACCCTTACCCTCAACCTAACCCTATCGCTAACCCTAAACCTAACCCTAATTCTCACCCAAACACTCACCCTCACCCTAACACACAGGCTAACACCAAAAATCACCCTAACACTAACACTCACCCTAACACGAACCTTAAGCCTCACCCTAACCCTACCCTCACCATAAACTTAAACCTTACTCTAAACCTAACCCTAACCTTCACCCTCACACTAACGCTCACCCTAACCCTAACCCTACCCCTCATCCTAACACTAACCCTCTCCATCACCCTCACCCTCACACTCACCCTCATCCTAAGCCTAACCCTAACCCACACCCTCACCCTAATCTTCACCCTAAACCTAACCCTAACCCTTACCTAGCCGAAAACCTCACCCTCACCCTCACCCTCACCCTAACCCTCACACTAGCCTTCAACCTAAATCTAACCCTCACCCTAAACCTAAACCTAACCCTCACCCTCACCCTCAACCTAACCCTAATCCAAACCCTAACCCTCATCCTAACAATAACCCTAAACCTAATGCTAACCCTAAAACTCACACTCACCCTAACCCTCACCATAACCCTTACCATCACCCTAACCCTAACCCTAACCCTCACACTAAAGCTAACCACAAACTAACTCTAACCCTACCCCTCAGCCTAAGCCCCAGCCGAAACCTAAGCCTAACCTTCATCCTAACCCTAAACCTCACCCTCACCCTAACCCTCACCCTGACCTATACCCTCAATCTAAACCTAACCCTAACCCTTACCCTAACACTCACACTAAACCTAACCCTAACCCTCAACCTAAACCTCATCCTAACCCTAATATTAACCCTAACCCTCACCCTCAACCTGCCCTAACCCTAAACCTCACCCTAACCCTAACCCACAACCTCACCCTCCCCATCACCCTCACCCTAATCCTAATCCTAACCCTAATCCTAAACCTCTCCCACATCCTCACCCTAACTCTAGTGGTAAACCTGACCCTACCACTCACCCAAACTCTCACCCTAACCCTAAACTATCCCTATCCCTCATCCTAACCCAAACCCTCTCGCTAGACCTCACCCTCACCCTAAAGCTAAACCAAACCCTAACCCTCACCCTAAACCTCACCCTAACCCTAACACTAACAATCATCCTCATCTTCACACTGAACCTCACCCTAACCCTTACTCTTACCATAATCCTAACCCTAACCCTAACCCTAATCCTCACCCTAAACCTAACCCTCACCCTCACCCTAACTCACAACCTAACTCTTACACTCAACTTAACCCTAACCATTAACGTAACCATAACCCTCACACTAACCGTAACACTCACCCTCACCCGAACACTAACACTAACCTTCACCCTCACCCTGACCGTTACCCTCAGCCTAAACCTAACCCTAACCCTATTCCTAATCCTAAACCTCACCCTCACCTTCACACTCACCCTAAACCTGAACCTAACACTAACCCTCACCCACACCCTCACCCTAAACGTCACCCTAACCCTGACACTCACCCTAACCCTCATCCAGACCCTAAACACCCTAAACCTAACCCTCACCCTAACCCTAACCCTATCCCTCACCCTAAACCTAACCTCAGCTTAACCCTCACCCTCAACCTAATCCTATCCCTAACCCTCACCCTTACCTAACAGAAACCCTAACCCTCACCCTTACCATCACCTTCACCCTAGCCCTCACCCTAAACCTAACCCTAATGCTAACAATCACCCTCAACCACACCTTCCAGTTCAGCCTTACGCTAAACCTAGCCTTAATCCTAACCCTAACACTCAACACCACCCTCACCCTAACCCTAAAACTAACCCTAACACTAACCCTCACCCTCACCCTCACCCTAACCCTAACCCTAAAATTAACCATCACCCTGCCCCTAACCCTTATCCTCACACTAACCCTAATGCTCACCCTATCCCTAACCCTTATCCTCACCCTCACCCTGACCCTCACCATCACACTAACATCACACTAACCCGAACCCTCACCCTAAACCTAACCCTAAACCTCACCCAAATTTTCATGCTCACCCTCAGCCTAACCCTAACCCTAACCCTAATCCTAACCCTAAACCTCACCTCACCCTAACCCTAACCCTAACACTTACCCTCAACCTCAACCTCGCCCGCACCCTCAACCAAACCATCACCCTCACCCTCACCCTCACACTAACCCTCAACCTCACCCTAAACATCACCCTAACACTAACACTCACCCTAATCCTAATCCTAACCTTCACCCTAACCCTAACGCTAAACCTAACCCTCACTCTCACCCTAACCCTCACCCTAAACTTTATCCTCACACTAAATCTAACCCTAAACCTAACCCTCACATTAAAGCTAACCCACCCCCTAACCCTATCTGACACCTCACCCTAACTCTCAACCTAACCCTTACCCTAACCCTAACCCTAACACTCACCCTAACACTCATCCTAACCCTAACCATAAAGCTAACCCTCACCTTCACCCTAATCCTCACCGTCAATCTAACCCTCACCCTAAACCTAACGCTCAACCACACCCTAACCCTCAGCCTCAAACTCACCGTCACCCTCACCCTAACCCTCAACCTCACCCTAAACATCACCCTCAACTTTACCCTCAACCTAACCCAAATCCTAACCCTAAACCTAACACTCACACTAACACTAACCCTAACCCTCAGCCTATCCCTTATCATAAACCTAAACCTAAACCTAACTCTAACCCACACCATAACCCTAACCCTAACCCTAACCCTAACCCTTAACCCTCACACTAACCCTAACCCTAACCTCGGCCTAACCCTCATCCTAACCCTAATCCTAACCCTAGCCCTCACCCTCACCCTAACCCTAACACTAACCCTAACCCTCACCCTAACCCTAACCCTCACCCTTACCTTAACCCTCACCCTAATTCTTATCCTCAACCTAACCCTATCGCTAATCCTAAACCTAGCCCTAACTCTCACCTGAACACTCACCCTCACCCTAACCCACAACCTAACACCAAAAATCACCCTAACACTAACCCTAACCTTAACCGTCACCCTAACCCTAACCTCACCGTAAACCTAACCCTCAAAATAAACCTAAACCTAACCCTCACACTCACACTCACCCTTACCCTAACCCTAAAACTTACCCTCATCCTAACAGTAACGGTCACCCTCACCCTCACACTCATACTCACTGTCATCCTAACCCTAACCCTAACACACACCCTCACCCTAATCCTCACCCTAAACCTAACCCTAACCCTTACCTAACCGAAAACCTCACCCTCACCTTCAACCGCACAGTAACCCTCACTGTAGCCCTCAACCTAAACCTCACCATAACCCTAACCCTAAATCTAATCCTCACCCTAACCTTCCCCTCACAATATACTTCACCCTAAAACTAAACCTCAGCCTAATCCTAACCCTAACACTCACCCTCACCCTCACCCTAAGCCTTAACCTAACAATAACTCTCACCCTCATCCTCACCCTCAGCCTAACTCTCACCTTCATCATCACCCTAACACTAACCCTAAACCTAACCCTCACCCTCACCCTCACACTAACCCTAACCCTAACCATAACCCTCACCATAACCCTAACTCTAAATCTAAACCTCACCCTCACCCTAACACTCACCATCACCCTAACCCTCACCCTAACACTAACCCTCAACCACACCCTAACCCTCACACTCACCTGAACACTCACCCTCACCCTAACACTTAACCTCACAATATACATCACCCTAACACTAACCCTCATCCTAACCCTAACCCTCACCCTAACCCTAAACCTAATCCTAACACGAACCCTCACCTTCACCTTCATCCTAAATATAACCCTATCCCTAAACCTCAACCTAACCCTCATCCTAACTCTCAGCCTCACCCTAACTCTAATGCTAACCCTACCTCTCACCCTCACCCTAAACCTCACCCTAACCCTTAACCTCACCATAACACTAACCCTAACTCTAACTCTAATCCTCACACTAAACCTAACTCTCACCCACACCCTAACACTCACCATCACCCAAACCCTCATCCTCACCCTAACACTCACACTAACCCTAACCCTAACAATAATCCTAAACCTAACCCTCATCCTCACCCTCACGCTCAACCTAACCCTATCCCTAACCCTAAACCTAAACCTAATCCTCACCCTCACCCTCAATCTCACCCTAACACTCACCCTCACCATACACATCACCCTAACCCTAACCCTCACTCTAAACCTAACCCTAACCCTAACCATAAACCTAAACCTCACCCTAAAGGTAACCCTATCCCTAACTCTAACTTTACACCTCACCCTGATACTAACCCTCACCCTAACACTTATCCTCACACTAACCCTAAACCTAACCCTAACCCTCACACTAACCCTAATCTTCACCCTATCCCTAACACTCACCCTAACCCACACCCTCACACTAAATCTCACCCTAACTCTTACCCTCACCCTAACCTGCAAACTAACACTAACCCTAACCCTAACGCTCACCCTAACCATCATCCTAAATCTAACACTAACCCTAACCCTCACCCTCACCCTAACCCTCACGCTAACCCTATCCCTAAACCTAAACCTAACCCTAACTCTGACCTGAACACTCACGCTCACCCTAACCCTCACACTAAATATCACCCTACCCCTAAATTTCACCCTAATACTTACCCTAATTTTAAACCTCACCCTAACCCTAACCCTCACCGTAATCCAAACCTGCACATTAACCCTAACACTAACCCTCACCCTCACCCTCACCATCACCCTAACCCTCATCCTAACACTAACCCTCACCCTCATCCTCACCCTCAACATAACTCTAACCCAAACCCTAACCCTAATAGTCACCCTAAACCTAGCCCTAACCCTTACCTTACCCAAAACTTCACCCTCACCATTACCCTCCCCCTAAACCTCACCCTCACCCTAACCCTAACCCTCACCCTGAACCTCACCCTCACCCTAATGCTCAACCTAAAACTTATCCTCACACTAACCCTAACACTAACCCTCACCCTTACCCTCACCCTCACACTAACCCTAACCCTAAAACTAACCCTCACATTAATCCTCACCCTAACCCTAAAGCTATCCCTATCCCTCACCCTCACCCTAACCCTCAACCTAACCCTTACCCTCAACCTGATCCTAACACTAACCCTAACCCTAACCTTCACACTAACCTTTACTCTCACACTAACCCTAACCCTACCTCTCACCCTAACCCTCACCCTCACCCTAACCATAACCCTAACCTTAAACCTCACCCTAAATCTAAACCTAATCCTCACCCTAACCCTAACCCTCACATTAACCCTCACATTCAACCTAAACCTCACCCTAACAAGAACAATAACTCTTACCTAACCGAAACACGCACCTTCACCCTCAGTTTCACCCTAACACTCACACTCACCCTAGCCCTCACCTTAACCCTAAACTTAAACCTAATCCTAATCTTCACCCTCACCCTCACCAGCCCCCTCAGTCTAACACTAACCCTAACTCTAATCCTAAACCTAACCCTCAACCTCACCCTCACACTAATCCTAACCCAAAACTTCACCCTAACCCTCACCGTCACCCTCAGCCTTACCATAACCCTAACTCTAATCCTATCCCTTCCCCTCACCCTAAACTTCACCCTAAATCTAACCCTCTCCCACACCCTAAACCTCACCCTAATCTGAACCCTAAACCTCACCCTAGCCATCACCCTCACCCTAAACATCACACTCACCCTCACCCTAACCCTAACCCTAACCCTCAACCTAACACTAACCCTCACCTTCACCCTCACCATCAGCCTAACCCACACCCTAAACCTATCCCTAACCCAAAACATAACCCTCTACCTCACCCGAAATCTCACCCTCACCTGAACCCTCACCTGAACCCTAACCCTCAGCCTCACCCTAAACATCACCCTAACACAAACCCTAACCCTAACTCTCACCCTAATCCTAACACTAATATTAACCCTAACCCAAACCCTTACCTAACCGAAAACCTCACCCTCACCCCACACTCACCCTAAAACTCATCCTCACCGTAGCCCTCACCCTAAACCTAAACCTCACCTTAACCCTAAACCTAACCCTCACCCTAAACCTAACCCTAACCCTCACCCTGAAACTCACCCTCACCCTAACCCTCACCCTCACCATAACCCTAACATTAACCCAAACCCTCACCCTCACCCTAACACTAACCCTAACCCTCAACCACACCCTCACCCTCACCCTCATCCTAACCCTTACCCTAACCATAACCCCAACCATAACCCTCACCCTCACCTTAAACCTAACCCTAACCGCAACATGCACCTTCACCCTCACCCTCACACTCACCCTCAAACTAAACCTCACCCTCACCCTCACCCTCACACTAAACCTCACTGTCACCCTAAACATGACCCTAACCCTAACCCTCAACCTAACCTTAACCCTTACACTAAACTAATCCGAACCCTCACCCTAACCCTAACCCTAAACCTAACCCTAACCCTGACCCTAAACCTAATGCTAACCCTAACCCTCACCCTCACCCTAAACCTTAACCTAACCCTTATGCTCAAACTAACACTAACCCTAAATCTCACCCTCATGCTCAATCTAACCCTAACACTAAATTGTACCCTCACTCTAACCTTAACACTTACCCTAACCCTAACCCTAACCCTAACACTAACCCACACCCTAACACTTATCCTCACAATAAACCAAACCCTAATGCTCAATCTCACACTCACCCTCACTCTGACCTTAAAACTATCCCTCACCCTAACCCTAAACCTTACACTAACCCTAACCATAACCCTCACACTAACTCTTACCCTAACCGTAACCCTAAACCTAACCCTCACCTATACCCTCACCCTGAACCTAAACCTAAACCTGAAACAAACCCTCACCCTAACCCTAACCCTTACCCTAACCCTAACATTACCCCTAACGCTAAACATCACCCTCAGCCTAACCCTAACACTAAGCTAAATCCTAATCCTCACCCCTAACACTAATACTAACCCTAACCCTCACCCTCACCCTAAACCTCACCCTAACCCTTATCCTCACACTAACACTAACCTTAACCCTCACCATCAGCCTCACTCTAACCCTAACACTAAACTTAACACTCACTCTAACCTTAACACTTAACGGAACCCTAACACTAACCCTCACACTAAACCACACCCTAACCCTTATCTTCACACTAACCCTAACCCTAATGCTCAACCTCACCCTCACCCTAACCCTAACCTTAAACCTAACCCTCACCCTTACACTAACCCTAACCATAACCCTCAAAGAAACTCTCACCCTAATCATAACCCTAAACCTAACCCACATTTTCACCCTCACCCTCAACCTAAACCTAACCCTGAACCAAACCCTCACCCTAACCCTAACCCTTACCCTAACCCTAACCCTACCCTGCACCCTAAACCTCATCCTAAACCTAACCCTAACCCTAACCCTAACCCTAAACCTAACCCTAACCCTAATCCTCACCCTAACACTAACCCTATCCCTCACCCTATACCAAAACCTAACCCTCATCCTAAACCTAACCCTAAGCGTAACCTCACCCTAACCCTAACCCTAACCCTCACCCTAACCCTAAACCTTAACCTAAACTTAACCCTAACCCTAACCCTCGCCCCAACCCACCCCTAATGCTAACCCTTACTCTAACCATAACCCTCACCCTCACACTAACCCTAACCATCACCCTCACCCTCACCCTCACCCTAACCCTAACCCCAACCCTAACCCTCACCCTACCCTAACCCTAATGCTAACCCTAATCCTCACCCTCACTGTCACCGTCACCCTCACCCTCACCCTCAAACTCACCTTCACAATAACTCTCAAACTAACACGAACCCTCAACCTAACCCTAACTCTAACACCCACCCTCACCCTCACCCTAATCCTAACCCTAAACCTAACCCTAATCCTAACCTTAACCCTCACCCTCACTCTAAACATAACCCTCAACGTCACCCTCACCCTCACACTCACCCTAACCCTCACCCTGAACCTCACCCTCACCCTAATATTCAACCTCACCCTAAACATCACCCTAAACCTAACCCTCAACCTAACCCTAAACTTTACCCTAACCCTAACCCTCACCCTAAACTTTATCTTCAGACTAACCCTTACTCTAAACCTAACCCTAACCCTCACACTAACCCTAAACCTATCCCTAACCCTAACCCTACCCCTCAACCTAACCCTCACCCTAACTCTAAACCTAACCCTTAAACTCACTCTAACCTTAAACTGAACCCTCACCCTCAGCCTAACCCTCAACGTCACTCTAACCCTCACCCTAAACCTAACCCTAACCCACACCCTAACCCTCACCCTCACTGGAACCCTCAACCTCACCTGAACTCTCAACCTCACCCTAACCCTGAGCCTCAAACTAACCCTCATCCTAACCCTAAACCTCACCCTAACCATAAACCTAACCCTTACCTAAGGGAAACACTCACCTTCACCCTCACAGTCACCCTAACCCTCACCATCACCATAGCCCTCACCCTCAACCTAAACCTCACACTAACCCTCACCCTCACCCTAACCCTAATCCTAACCCTAACCCTAATCCTCACCCTAAGTCTTACCCTTACCCTATCCCTAACCCTAACCCTAAATCTCAAATTAACCCTAACCCTAACCCTAACCCTCACCCACCCCTAAACGTAACCTTAACCCTAACTCTCACCCTAACCCTAAACCTACCCTAACCCTAATCCTAAGCCTCATCCTAGCCCTCACCTTAACCCTAATCCTAACACTAACCCTCACCCGAAACCTAACGCTAACACTAAACCTCACCCTCATCCTATACCTTATCTCACACTAACCCTAACCCTAACCCTCACCATCACCATCACCCTAAACCTAACTCTAACCCTAACCCTCACCCTAACCCTAAGACTTACCCTATCCCTAACCCTAACCCTCACACTAACATCACCCTAAACCTAAACGTAATCCTAATTCTCACCCTCACCCTCACCCTAACCCTAAACCTAACCCTGACACTAACCCAAACCCTTACCCTAACCCTAACCCTAACCCTTTCAATAAGCCTCCCCCCACCCTAACCCTAAACCTCACTCTAAACCTAACCCTAACCCTAACCCTAACACTAACACTAACCCTGACTCTAAACCTAACTCTTATCCTAACCCTAACCCTAACCCTAAACCTCACCCTAACCCTAATGCTAACCCTAACCCTCACCCTAACCCTAACCCTCACACTAACTCTCACATTCAACCTAATCCTCACCCTAACAATAACCTTAACTCTTACCTAACCGAAAACCTCACCATCACCCTCATTCTCACCCTAACCCTCACACTCACTTTAGCCCTCACCTTTAATCTAACCCTAACCATAACATTAACCTTCACCCTCACCCTCACCATCACCCTCAGCCTAACACTAAACCTAACCCTAATCCTAAACCTAACCCTAAACCTCACCCTCACCCTAATCCTAAACCTAAACGTCACCCTCACCCTCACAATCACACTCAGCCTTACCATAACCCTAACCCAAATCGTAACTCTTAACCTCACCCTCACCCTCACACTCACCCTAAACCTCACACTCACCATAGAACTTACTCTAAACCTAAACCTCACCCTAACCCTAATCATAAACCTCACTCTTACCCTAACCATAACCCTAGCCCTAACCCTAACACTCACTGTCACCGTTACCTTAACCCTTACCCTCAACCTCACCCTTACCCTAACCCTCACACTAGCCCTAACCCTCACACTAACCCTAATGCTCACTCTCACCCTCACACTCAGCCTAACCCTCAACCAAACCCTAATCCTAACCCTAACACTCACACTCACCGTAACCCTAACCCTAACAATAACCCTCACCGTCACCCTCACCCTCACCCTAACCATAACCCCAACCCTAAACCTCACCTTCACCCTAACTCTAACCCTAACCCCAACATTCACCGTCACCCTCACCCTCACACCAACCCTCACCCTAAACCTCACCCTCAACCTCACCCTCACCCTAACCCTCACTGTCACTCTAAACATCACCCTAAGCCTAACCCTCAACCTAACCCTAACCCTTACATTAACCCTAAACCTAAACCTAACCCTCACCCTAACCCTAACACTCACCCTCACCCTAATGCTAACCCTAATCTTCACCCTCACCCTAAACCACACCCTAACCATTATCCTCACACTAACACTAAACCTAACCCTCACCCTCACTCTAACCCTAACACTAAACGTAACCCTCACTCTAACCTTAAAACTTACCCTAACCCTAACCCTAACCCACACACTAATACGCACCCTAACACTTATCCTCACACTAAACCTAACCCTAACGCTCAACCTCACTCTCACCCTAACCTAAACTTAAACCTAACCCTTATCCTCATACTAACCCTAACTCTAACCCTAACGATAACCTTCACACTAACCCTAATTATAACACTCACCCTCACCCTAACCCTCACTGTCACCCTAACCCTCACCATAAACCTAACACCAAACCACACCCTAACCCTCACCCTCACCGTCACCTTCACCCGAAACGTCACCCTCAACCTAACCTTCAGCCTCACCCTAAAACTAACCCTAAATCTAACCCTAACACTAATTCTCACCCTAACCCAAACACTGATACTAACCATCACCCTCAACCTAATGCTCACCGTAACCCTAACCCTAACCCTTACCTAACTGAAAACCTCACCCTCACCCTCACACTCACCGTAACCAACACCCTCACCGTAGCCCTAACCCTAAACCTAAACCTCACCCTATCCCTAACGCTAAACCTCACCTTCACTCTCACCCTAACCCTAACCCTAACCCGACCCCTCAACCTAACCCTAATTCTCACCCTAACCCTTACCATAATCCAAACCCTAACCCTCACCCTAACCCTAACACTCAAACTAACCCTCACCCTCAACCTAATCCTCACCCTAAACTTAACCCTAATCCTTACCTAACTGAAAAACTCACACTTACCCTCCCATTCACCCTAACCCACACCCTCACTGTAGCCCTCACCCTAAACATAAACCTCACCCTAACCCTAACCCTCAACCTTACAATCACCCTCACTCTAACCCTAAACCTAACCCTAACCCTAACCCTCAACCTCAACCTCACCCTAACCCTAATCCCCAACTTAACCATAACCCTAACCCTTACCTAAAGGAAACCCTCACCCTCACCCTCACACTCACCTTAAACCTCACCATCACCTTAGCCCTCACCCTAAGCCTAAACATCACAATAACCCTTACACTCAACTTCACCCTAACCCTAAGCCTCACCCTAACCCTCCCCTTAAACCTAACTCTAACACTAACCCTCACACTAAAAATAACTCTAACCCTAAAGCTCACCCTTACCCTAACCCTCACCCAAACCTTTTCCTCACACTAATCCTAACCCTAAACCCAACCCTCACCATCACCATCACCATAAACCTAAATCTAACCCTCACCCTCACCATCAACCTAACACTAACCCTAACCCTAAACCTCACCCTAACCCTAACATTTACCCTAACACTAATCCTAACCCTCACACTAACCCTCACCTTCACCCTAACCCTAAACATAACCCTCACCCTCACCCTCACCCTAACCCTAACCCTATCCCTCACCCTAACCCAAACCCTTACCCTAAACCTAACCCTATCCCTCAACCTAACCGTCACCCTCAGCCTAACCCTAAACCTAAACCTCACTCTAAACCTAACCCAAACCCTAACACTAAACCTTACCCTCACCCTAAAACTAACACTAAGCCTAACCCTCAACCTCACCCTCACCCTAAACTTGTCCCTATCTCTCACACTCACCCTAAACCTAACCCTAACCCTAACCCACACCCTCACTGTCACCCTCACCCTAACCCTCACCATCAACCTCACATTCACCCTAACCATCCAACTAACCCTAACCCTCACCCAAACCCTAACCCTAACCCACACCCTCACCCTCACCCTCACCCTAAACCTTACCCTCACCATCACCATCACCCTCATCCTCAACCTCACCCTAACCCGCACCCTCAACTTCACCCTAACCTTAACCCTCACCCTCACCATAAACATCACACTCACCTTAACCTCACCCTCATCCTAACCCGAACCCTAAATCTAACACTCACCCTAACCCTAACGATAAACCTTAACCTCACGCTCACCCTAAAACTCACCCTAAACTTTATCCTCAAACTAACCCTAACTCTAACCCTAACGCTAAACATCACATTAACCCTAACACTCTACCTAACCCTAATCCTACCCCTCAAACTAACAGTCACCCTAAACCTAACACTAACCCTAAACCTAATCCTCACCCTAACCCTAACCCTCACCCTCATCTAATCCTCACCGTC
This sequence comes from Dipodomys merriami, assembly GCF_024711535.1. Lineage (NCBI taxonomy): Eukaryota > Metazoa > Chordata > Mammalia > Rodentia > Heteromyidae > Dipodomys > Dipodomys merriami. The sequence goes on along the minus strand of NW_027205937.1, from coordinate 3,654,052 downwards.
ATCCTAACCCTCACCATAAACCTAACACTAAACCACACCCTAACCCTCAACCTCACATTCCACCTCACACGAACCGTCAACCTCACCCTAACACTCAGCCTCACCCTAAACGTCAACCTAAACCTAACCGTCAATGTAACCCTAACCCTAACCCTCACCCTAACCCTAACACTCAAAGTAAGACTCATCCACAACCTAATCCTCATCCTAACCCTAACCGTAATCCTTACCTAACTGAAAACCTCACCCTCACCCTCACACTCACCCTAAAACACACCATCACCGTAGCCCTCACCCTAAACCTAAACCTCACCCTAACCCTAACCCTAAATCTCACCCTCATCCTCACCCAAACCCTAACCCTAACCCTCACCCTAAACCTCACCCTCACCCTATCCCTAAGCCTAACCCTAACCAGAATCCTCACACTAACCCTCACATTCTACCTAATCCTCACCCTAACAATAACCCTAACTCTTATCTAACCGAAACCCTCACGTTCACCCTCATTCTCACCCTAACACTCACACTCACGCTAGCCCTTAATCCTACCCTTAATCCTAACCCTAACCCTAACCCTAATCTTCAGACTCACCCTCACCATCACCCTCAGCCTAACCGTAACCCTAACCGTAATCCTAAACCTAACGCTCAACCTCACAGTCACCCTAACCCTAACCCTAAACCTAACCTTCACCCTCACTTTCACCGTCATCCTCAGCCTTACCATAACCCTAACCAAAATCGTAACCCTTACCCTCACCCTCACCCTCACACTCACCCTAAACCACACCCTCATCATAGCCCTCACCCTAAACCTAAACCTCAACCTAAACCTAACCCTAAACCTCACTCTTACCCTAACCCTAACCCTAACAATAAACCAAACCCTAACCCTAAGCCTAACCCTAACGCTCACCCTAACACAAACCCCAAACCTAAAATTCACCGTAACCCTAATCCTAACCTTAACACTCACCCTCACTGTCACCATCACCCTAACACTGACCCTCAACCTCACCCTCACCCTAACCCTCAAACTAACCCTAACCCTCACCCTAAATCTAACCCTAACTCTCACACTCACGCTAACCTAACCATTACCATAACAATAACGCTCACCAGAATCCTCACACTAAGCCTCACCGTAAACCTAACCCTAACCCTACCCCTCACCGTAAACTTTACCCTAACCCTAACCCATTCCCACACCCTAAACCTCACGCTAACCTGAAACCTAACCCTGACCCTAGCCCTCACCCTCACCCGAAACAACACATTCACCCTCATCCTGATGCTAACCCTAATCCTAACCCTCAACCTAATCGTAAGCCTCACCCTCAACCTCACTGTCAGCCTAACCCTAACCCTAAATCTAAACCTAACCCACAACCTAACCCGAACCCGAACCTGAAACCGAACCCTCACCTGAACCCTCACCCTCACCCTAACCCTCAGCCTCACACTAAACATCACCCTAAACCTAACCCTCACTCTAAACCTAACCCTAACCCTAACACTAACCATAACAAATCCTTACCTAACCGAAAACCGCACCCTCACTCTCACAATCACCCCAACCCTCACCCTCACCGTAGCCCTCACCCTAAACCTAAACCTCAACATAACCCTAACCCTAACCCTCACCCTAAGCCTAAACCTAACCCTCACAATCACCTTAACGCTCACACTAACCCTAACCATCACCCACACTCTAAAATTCACTCTTACCCTCACCCGAACCCGAACCCTAACCCTACCCTAAACCTCACCCTAACTCTAACTTTCACGCTAAACCTCACCCTAACCCTAACGTAAACCCTAACACTCTCTCTCAGCCTAACCCACACCCTCACTAACGCTAACCCTAACCCTAACCCTCACATTAACACTAACCCTCACCCTAACCCCTCACCTTACCCCTCACGCTAACCCTAAACCTAACCCTCACCCTCACCGTAAACATAATCCTAAACCTAACCCTCAAGCTAACCCTAACCCTAACCCTAATGCTAACCCTAAACCTCAACCTCACTTTAAACCTCACCCTAAACTTCACCCTCACCCTCAACCTCACCCTAACCCTAACCTTAAGCATAACCCACACCCTAACCCTCAACCTCACCCTAACCCTAACCTTAAGCATAACCCACACCCTAACCCTCAACCTCACCCTAACCCTAACCATACCGCTCGGCCTAATCCTCAACCTAAACCTAACCCTAACACTAATCCTCACCCTATCCATAACCCTAACCCTAACTCTCACCCTAACCCTCACCCTCACCTTAACACTAATGCTAACAATAACCCTCAACCTCACCCTAAACTTCGCCCTAACCCATACCTTCACTTTAACCCTATCCCTCACCCTCACCCTAACCCTCACCCTAAACCTTACACTCACCCTAACCCTCACTCTAACCCTAACCCTAACACTAACACTCACCCTAACCCTAATCCTAACATTAACACTAAACCTCACCCTAACCCTCAGCCTAACCCAAACCTAAACCTAACCGTCACCCTAACCCTCACCCTAACCCTCAAACTAACCATAACCCTCACCGTTACCCTAACCCTCACCCTAAACCTTACCCTCAGCATAACCCTAACCCTAACCCTCACCCTCAACCTAACCCTAACCCTAACCCTAAACCTAACTCTCACCAGAACACTAACCCTCACCCTCACCCTCAGCCTAACCCTAATCCTAAACCTAATCCTAACCTTAACCCTAACTCTAACCCTAACACTACCCTGACCCTCAATCTAGCCCCAACCCTCACCCTATCCCTGACCCTCACCCTCATCCTAACCCTAACCCTCACCCTAACCCTAACGCTAACCCTAACCCTCTCCCTCACCCTAAATATGACCCAAACCCTAAACCCCACCCCAACCCTAAACCTAACCATCACCTACACCCTAAACCGCACCCTCACCCTGACCCTCACTCTCACCCTCACCCTAATCATAACACTAACCTGAACCATCAACCTAACCAAAACCCTAATCCTCACCCTAACCCTAACCCTCACCTTAAACCTCACCCTCACCCTAACCCTCACCCAAACCCTAACCCTAAGCCTTTCCTAACTAAAACCCTCACCCTCACCCTAATCCTCAACCTAAACCTCCCCTCCCCCTAGTCCTCACCCTAAAACTAACCCAAACACTAACCCTCACCTCACCCTCACACTCAACCTCAGCCTAACCCTAAACCTAACCCTATTCCTAACCCTAACCATAAACGTCACCCTCACCCTAAGCCTAACTCTAATCCTAGTCCAAAACCTAATGGTAACACTAGACCTCCCCCTACCCTTAACCCTAACCCCAACCCTAACCCTCACCCTAACACTAACTCTAACACTAATGCTAATCCTAAACCTCCACCTCACCCTAACCCGCACCCTAACACTTACCCTAACCCTCAACCTCACACTTACCCTAACTGTAACCCTTACCCTAACTCTCATCCTAACCCTAAACCTAACCCTAACCCTAACCCTAACCATCAGCCTAACCCTCACGCTAAAAATAACCCTAACCCTAATCCTTACCCCGTCCCTAATCCTAACTCTAACCCTCACACTAACCCTCACCCTCACCATAACACTATTTCTAACATTAACCCTCAACCTCACCCTAAACCTTGCCCTAACACTTACCCTCACCATAACCCTATTCCTCACCCTCACCCTAAACCCCACCCTAACACTTACCCTCACCCTAAACCTCATCCAAACCCTAAGCCTAACCCTAATCCTCACCCTCACCCTAACCCTCACCCTAAACCTTACCCTCACCCAAACCCTAACATGAACCCTCAGCCTAACCCTCATCCTAACCCTATCCCTAACCCTAACCCTCAACCTCACCCTAACCCTAACCCTAAACCTCACCTTAAACCTCTCCCTCAGCCTAATCCTCACCCTAACCCTAACCCTAAGCCTGTGCTAACTGAAACCCTCAGCCTCACCCTAGCCGTCACCCTAACTTTCAACTTGAACTTCACCCTCACCCTAAACCTAACCCTAGGCCTATCCTAACTGAAACCCTCACCCTCACCCTAACCCTCCCCTATATCCTCACCCTCACCCTAGCCATCACCCTAAACTTAACCTAACCCTAATCCTCACCCCCACCCTCACCCTAACTCTAAACCTAACCCTAAACCTCACCCTAACCCTAACCCTAACACTAACACTAACCCTCACCCTAAACATCACCCTAACCATAAACCTAACCCTACCCCTCAACCTAACACTCACTCTCACCCTAACCCTAAATCTAACCCTAATCCTCACCCTCACCCTAACCCTCACCCTAACCCTTATCCTCACCCTAAACTAAGCCCTAATCCTAACACTAAACCTAACCCTCACCCTAAACCTAACCTTAACCCTCAGCCTAAACTTCATCCTAACCCGAACCCTAACTCTCAACCTGAACCAACCCTAACCCTAACCCTAACCTTCACCCTAACCCTCACCATCAACCTCACCCTCAGCCTAAACTTCAGCCTCACCCTAACCCTAACCCTTACCCTAAAGCTAATCCTCACCCTCATCCTCACCCTAACTCTAACCCTAATCCTAACCCTGAACGTCACCCTAAACCTAACCCTATCTCTAACCCTCACGCTAAAACTAACCCTCACCCTCACCCTAACCCTAACCCTAACCTTCACCATAAACTTCACCCTAACCCTTACCCTCACCATAAACCTTACCCTAACCCTAATCCTCATAATAACCCTAAACCTAACCCTCAACCCTTATCCTAATCCTCCCCCTCACTCTAATCCTCATCCTCAACTGAACCCTCCACCTAACCCTAACCGTCAACCAAACCCTAAAACTCACTCTCAACCTCACCCTCACCCTCACCGTAATCCTAACCCTAACCCTCAACCCAATCCTAATCCTCACCCTAACCCTAACTCTAACCCTCAGCCTAACCCTAACCCGAACCCTCACCATAAACCTCACCCTAAACCTAACGCTAACCCTAAACCTCACTCTCACCCTAACCCTCACCCAAACCCTAACTCTCAACCTCAGCATTACCCTCAGCCTAACCCTCACCCTCAGGTTCACCCTAACCCTAACCATAACCTCAACCCTTACCCTAAACCTAAATCTGACCCTCAACCTCACCCTCACCCTAAGTCTAACCCTACACCTAAGCCTAATCCTAAAAATGGCCCTCACCCGAAACCTAAACCTCACCCTAACCCTAACACTAAATCTAGCCCTCACACTAACCCTTACCCTCACCTTCACACTAAACTTAACCCTCACCCTAATCTTAACCCTCACCCTAACCCAAAACCTAACACTCACCCTCACACTCACCCTAACCCTCACCCTAAACCTAACCCTAATGCTAACCAAAACCCTCACCCTCAACCTAATCATAACCCTAACCCTAACCCTCACCTTAAAGGTAACCCATACCCTAATGTTATCCCTTACCCTCAAACTCAACCTAACCTTCACTCTAACCCTTGCCCTCACCCTAACCCTCACCCTAACACTATCCCTAACACTAACATTAAACCTCACCCTAAAACTCACCCTAACCCTAAACCTAACCCTAAACCTCACCCTAACGCTCATCCTAACCCTCACCCTAACCCCAACCCTCACCCTCACCCTAACCCTCACCCTAAACTTTATCGTCACCCTATCCCTAAACCTAACCCTCACCCTAAACCTAACCCTCACCCTAAACTTCTCCCTAAACTTACCTCTCACCCTAACACTCACCCAAACCTTCACACGATCCTTAACCATCAGCCAAACTCGAACCCTAAACCTCAGCCAAACACTCTTCCTAACCCTAACCATAAGCCTCAACCAAATCTAACCATAACTCTAATCCTAACCCACACCCCATCCCTAACCCTCACCCTCACCCTCAACCTCTCCCTCAGCCTAACCCTAACCCTAACCCTAATCCTAACTCTAACCTTCACCCTCACCCTAACTCTAAACCTAACCCTGACCCTGAACCTGAACCCAAACCTATGCCTAACCCTCACCCTAACCCTAACCTTAACCCTAATGCTAGCCCTAACCCCCACCCTCACCCTAAACCTCGCCCTAACCCTTACCCTCACCATAACCCTAAACCTAACCCTAATCCTCACAGTAACCCTAACCATAACCCTCACCCTAACGCTCACCGTAACCCTAACCCTCAACCTCACCCTAACCCTCACTGTCACCTTAACCCTCACCCTAACCCCAACCCTCACCCTCACCCTAACCCTCACCCTAAACTTTATCGTCACCCTATCCCTAATCCTAACCCTCACCCTAAACCTAACCCTCACCCTAAACTTCTCCCTAAACTTACCTCTCACCCTAACACTCACCCAAACCTTCACACGATCCTTAACCATCAGCCAAACTCGAACCCTAAACCTCAGCCAAACACTCTTCCTAACCCTAACCATAAGCCTCAACCAAATCTAACCATAACTCTAATCCTAACCCACACCCCATCCCTAACCCTCACCCTCACCCTCAACCTCTCCCTCAGCCTAACCCTAACCCTAACCCTAATCCTAACTCTAACCTTCACCCTCACCCTAACTCTAAACCTAACCCTGACCCTGAACCTGAACCCAAACCTATGCCTAACCCTCACCCTAACCCTAACCTTAACCCTAATGCTAGCCCTAACCCCCACCCTCACCCTAAACCTCGCCCTAACCCTTACCCTCACCATAACCCTAAACCTAACCCTAATCCTCACAGTAACCCTAACCATAACCCTCACCCTAACGCTCACCGTAACCCTAACCCTCAACCTCACCCTAACCCTCACTGTCACCTTAAGCCTCACCCTAACCCTAACCTTCACCCACACCCTCACACTCACTATCACCCAGACCCTCACCCTCACCCTTACCCTACCCTAATTCTCAACCTAACCCTTACCCTCACCCTATGCCTAACTCGAAACCTCACCCTCATCCTAACCCTAACCCTCACCTTAACCCTCACCCTAATGCTCACCCTAGCCAAAATGCTAACTCTAACCCTCACTCTCACCCTAACCCTCACCCTAACCCTTATTCTCACTCTAACCCTAAACCTAAACATAAAACACACATTAACCATAACGCTCATCCTAAATATAACGCTACCCCTCACCCTACCCCTCACCTGAAGCATCTCCCTAATTGTAACCGTCACCTTCACCCTAACCCTCACCGTCACCCTAACCCTCACCATAACCCAAAACCTCACCTACACCCTAAGCCTCACCCTTACCCCACCCTCAGCCTATCCCTAACCCTAACACTAATCTTACCCCTATCCCTAATCCTCACCCTCAACCTCACCCTCACCCTAACCCTAACACTAACCCTCACCTTAAACCTCACCCTCACGCTAATCCTCATACTAACCCTAACCCTTAGCCATTTGTAACCTCACCGTGACCATAGACCTCAAACTAAACCTAACCCTAAACCTAACCCTCAACCTCACCATCACCCCCACCATCAGCCTAAACTTAATCCTAACCCTAATTTAAACCCTAACTCTAACCCTCACCCTCACCCTATACCTAACCATAACACTAAAACTAACCCTAAGCCTAACCCTATCGCTAACCCTAAAGCGAACCCTAAACCACAACCTCATTCTAACCCTCACCCTAACCCTTACCGTCACCCTTAACCTCACCCTAAACCTAAACCTAACATTAAACCTCACCCTAACCCTCACACTAACCATAACCCTAAACCTAACCCTCAGCCTAACCCTCACCCTAACTCTAATCCTCACCCTCTCCCTAACCCTAAACCTACCCCTCACCCTAACCCTCACGCTCACCGTAACACTAATGCTAACATGAACCCTCAACCTCACCCTAAACCTCGCCCTAACCCTTCCCCTCACCATAATCCTATCCCTCACCCTCTCCCTAAACCTTGCCATAACCCTTACCCTCACCAAAAACCCTATCCCTCACCCTCACCCTAAACCTCATCTAAGCCTTACCTTCACCCTCACCCTCACCCTAACCCTAACCCTCACACTACCCATCACCTTAACCCTAAACCTAACACTAACTCTAACCCTCACCATAAACTTCACCCTAACACTAAGCATAATCCTAACCCTCACCCTCACCCTAACCCTTTCCCTCAACCTAAACTTAACCCAAACCCTCAGCCTAACCCTCATCCTAAACCTAACCCTATCCCTCACCTTAACCTTAACCCTAACCCCAATCCTAACACTCACCCTAAACCTAACCCTCACCCTCACACTCAAACTCACCCTCAGCCTAACCCTAAACATAAAACTAATCCAAACCGTAACCCTCAACCTCACCCTCACCCTCACCCTAATTCTAACCCTAAACCTACCCCTAAACCTATCCCAAACCCTCACACTGACCCTAACCTTAATCCTAACCCTAACCCTCACCTTCACCCTCACCATAACCCTAACACTCACCCTAACCCTAACCCTAACCCTAGCCCTCACCCTAACCCTTACCCTCAACCTCACCCTAACCCTAACCCTCACCCTAACGCTAACCATGAACATAACCCTAACCCTAACCCTAACTTTCACACTCACCCTAACCTACCCTAACCCTAACCCTCAACATAACCCTAACGGATACACTGATGCTAAATCTAAACCTCACCCTCACCCTAACCCTAACCCAAACCCTCCCCCTTCCCTAACCCTAATCCTAATGCTATTCCTATCCCTCACCCTCACCCTAACCCTCACCCCAACCTTAACCCTCACCCTCACCCTAACTCTAACCCTAATCCAAACCCTAAACCTCACCTCCCCCTCACTCTAACTCTAACACTAACCCTAAACTTCACCCTAACCCTAACCCTATCCCTAACCCTCACCCTAACCCTAACCCTAGCCCACACCCTAATACGTACCCTACACTCACACAAAAATAACCCTCAACCTCAACCTAACCCTCACCCTAATCCTTACCCTCATCATAACCCTATCCCTCACCCTCAACCTCACCCTAACCCTAACCCAAACCCTTACCCTTCGCTACCATTAACCCTAATGCTATCCCTAACCCTCACACGCACCCTACCCTCACCCTACCCTTAACACCCACCCTCACCCTCACCTTAACCCTTATCCTCACCCTAATCCTCACCCTAACCCTTACCCTAAACCAAACTCTAACCTTCACCCTAATGCCCACACTAAACCTAACCCTAACCCTATCCCTCAAACTCACCCTAACCCTCACCCTAACCCTTACCCTCACCCTCACTCTCACCCTAACTCTAACCCTAAACCTAACTCTCAGCCTAACCCTCATCCTAACCCTAACGCTATCCCTAATCCTCACCCTAATCCTAACCCTCATCCTAACCCTAACCCTAAACCTCACCCTCACCCTAATCCTAACCTTAACTGTCACCCTAACCTTCACCCAAACATTAACGTTAACCCTAATCCTCACTCTCACCCTAAACCTCACCCTAACTCTTAACCTCATCATAACCCTAACCCTAACCCTAACCCTCACACTCACCTTCACCCTCCCCCTGACCCGAACCATCACCAACACCTTAAACCTCACCCTCACCCTCACCATCACCCTCACGCTCACCCTTACCTTAACCCTAAACCTAACCCACACCTTAAACCTGAATCTAACCCTCAGCGTCACCCTAACCCTAACCCTCACCATAAACATCCCCCTAAGATTAACGCTAACCCTAACCCTCACTCTCACCGTAAACCTTCTCCTAACCCATATCATCACACTAACGTGAACACTAACGCAAAGCCCCAAACTAACCCTAACCCTCACCCTAACCCTAACACTCACCCTCACCATAACCCTCACCCTAACGCTAACGCTAACCCCCACATTAAACGTAAACCTCACCCTAAACTTAGCCCTAACCCTCACCCTAACCCTAACCCTAACACTCACCTTCACAGTAACCATCACCGTCACCCTAACCCTCACCCTAAACCTAAACCCAACTTACAACCACACCCTCACCCTCACCCTCACCCTTACCCTAACCCTCACCCAAGCCCTAAATATCACCCTAACACTAACCCTCACCCTCACCCTAACCCTAATCCTCATACTAACCCTAATCCTCACCTTAAACCTCACCCTCACCCTAAACCTCACCCTATCCCTAACACTAAGCCTTTCCTAAACGAAATCCTCATCGTCCCCCTAACCCTCATCTAAACCCTCCCCCTCACCCTAGCCTTCACCCTAAACCTAACCCTAACCCTAAACCTCATCCTCAGCCTCACCCTAACCCTAACCCTAACCCTCACACTAAGCATAACCCTAACCCTAATGCAAACAATAACCCAATCTTCACTCTAACCCTAACACTAACTCTAAACCTCACCCTCACCCTAACCCTTACCCTCACCCTCACCCTCACCATAACCCTCACCCTAACCCTAACCCTCACCCTAAGCCTCACTCTAACCCTAACCCTAACCCTAACCCTAACCCTAAAACTCACCCTAACCCTAACCCTAACCCTAACCCTCTGCATAACCCTTACCCTCAACCTCCCCTAACCGCAACCCTCACCCTAACCCTAACACTCACCCTAACACTAACCCTAACACTCAACCTCACACCCACCCTAACCCTATCCTAACACTAACCCTCAACCTAACCTTAACCTTTACCCTAATGCTAACCCTAAACCTCATCCTAACCCTCACCCTAACCCTAACCCTCACCTTCCCACTCACCCTAACCCTACCCTAACCCTAACCCTCAACCTAAACCTAACCTTAACCCTAATGCTAACCCTACACCTCACCCTAACCCTAACCCTAATCATAACACTCACACTAACCCTAACCCTAACCCTAATGCTAACCCTAAACCTCACCCAAATCCTAACCATCACAGTCAACTTTACCCTCACGCTCACCCTAACCCTACCCCTACCCCTCAGCCTAACCCTTACCCTAACTCTAATCCAAACCTTAACCCACACCCTCAACCACAGCCTAACTCTAAACCTAACCCTAACACTAACCCTCACTGTAACCCTAAACCTATCCATAACCCTCATGCTAACCATAAAACTAATCCTAATCTTAACACTCACACGCACCCTCACGATAACCCTAACACTCATCCAAACCCTAACCCTAACCCTAGCCCTCAACCTAACACTTACCCTCACCCTCACCCTAAGCCTAACCCTAAACATCACCCTATCGCTCACCCTAAGCCTTAAACTCACCCTAAATCTAATACTAACGCTAACCCTAACTCTCACCCTAACCCTAAACCTATCCCAAACCCTCATGCTAAACCTAAACCTCACCCTCACCCTAACCCTAACCCTCACCCTCACCCTCACCATAACCTAACCCTCACCCTAACCCTCACCCAAACCATAACCCTCACAATAACCCTCACCCTAAACCTCACCCTAATCCTTTTCCTCACCATATCCCTAATCCTAACCCTAAACCTAATCCTCACACTAACCCTAACCCTAACACTCAACCTAATGCTAACCCTAACCCTAATCCTCACCCTCACCCTAAACTTTACCGTCACCTTAACCCTTACCATAACCCTAACCATCACCCACACCCTAACTCTCACGCTCACCCGAACCCTCACCCAAAACCTAACCCTGCCCCTCACGCTTACACTCACCCTAAACCTAAACCAAACCTTCACCCTAAACCTAAACCTAACCCGAACCCGAACCCTCACCCGAACCCGAACCCTAACCCTAACCCCCACCCCAACCGTAACACTAACCCTAACCCTCACTCTCACAATAACTCACACCCTAAACGTTATCCTCACACTAACCCTAACCCTAAACTTAAACCTCATATTAACCCTCACCCTCACCCTAACCCTAACCCTAGACTTCACCCTACCCCTCACCCTAAACCTAACCGTAACCCTCACCCTAACCCTAACCCTAACACTCACCTTCACCCTAAGCCTCACAGTCACCCTAAACCTCACCCTAACCCTAACCCTCACCTAGACCCTCACCCTCACCCTCACCCTCACCTTCAACCTAACCCTCACCCTCACCCTAAACATCAATCTAACAATAACCCTAACCCTAACCCTAACCATAATGCTCACACTAACCCTAATCCTCACCTTAAAGCTCACCCTCACGATAACCCTAACCCTAACCCTAACCCTCACCATAACCCTAACAGTCACACTAACCCTAACCTAACCCTCACCCTCACCCTCACCTTCACCCTAATCCTAACCCTATCCCTCATCCTAACACTAACTCTCAGCCTCATCCTCACCCTAACCCTAATCCTAACCCTAACCCTAATCCACAAGGTCACCCTAATCCTCAACCTAACCCTAACCCTAACCCTTACCTAACCGAAAAACTCACCCTCAAACTCACCCTCACCCTAACCTTCACCCTCACCCAATCCCTCACCCTAACACTAACCCTCACCCTAACTGTAACCCTAAAACTCACCCTCAAACTCTACCTAACCATCAACCTAACTCTAACCCTCATCCTAACACTAACACTAAACCTAATGCTAACCCTAAAACTCACACTCACCCTAAACCTCACCCTAAACCTTACCGTCACCCTAACCCTGACCCTAAACCTCACACTAAATCTAACCATCGGACTAACTCTAACTCTACCCCTCAGCCTAAACCTCACACTAAACCTAACACAACCCTAATCCTTACCCTATCCTTAAGCTTAACCCAAACCAAACCCTCACCCTAACCCTCACCCTCACCCTAACACTAATGTTAACCCTAACCCTCACATGCACCCTATTCCTCACCCTAAACCTTACCCTCACCCTAATTCTAACACTCACCCTCAAACTAATCCTCACCCTAACACTTACCCACACCCTAACCTTCACCCTAACCCTAACCTTAACCCTCACCCTAAACCTAACCCTAACCCTAACCCGCACACTAACCCTAAACCTAACCCTCAGCCTAACCCTCATCTTAACCCTAAACCTAAACCTAACCTAACCCTAAACCTAACCCGCACACTAACCCTAAATCTTACCCTCAGCCTAACCCTCATCTTAACCCTAAACCTAAACCTAACCTAACCCTAACCCTAACCCTAACCTTAATCCTCACCGCAATCCTACCCTCACCCTCACGCTACCCATCACCCTCAGCCTAACCCTAATCCTAACACTCACCCTCACCCTTACCCTAACCCTCACCCTCACCCTCACACTAACCCTCAACCACACCCTAAACCTTACCCTAACCCTAACTCTCACGCTAACCATAACCCTAAACCTCACCCTAACGCTAACCCTCACCCTAAATCTCACCCTAACCCTAACGCTAACCCTAACCCTCACCCTCACCCTAACACTCACTTTAACCCTTATTCTCACATTAACCCTAACCCTAACCCTAACCCTCACTCTAAACCTAACCCTCACCCTAAGCCTAACACTAACCCACACTCTAAACCTAATCCTCACCCTCACCATCACCCTAACCGTAACCCTAACCCTAACCTTAACCAAAAATCTAACCATAACCCTCAAACTAACCGTACCACTCATACTAACCCTAACCTTAAGCCTAATCTTCACTCTCAACCTGACCGTAACAATCAGCCTAAACCTAACCCATACCCTATTCTTATTCCTAACCCTCACCCTCACCCTCAGTCTAAACCTAAACCTAACCCTAACCCTAACACTCACCCTCACCCTTACTCTCACCCTAAACCTCACCCTCACCCTAACCCTCATCCTCACCCTAAACATCACCGTAACCCTAACCCTAACCCTCACCCTAAACCTAACCTCAGCTTAACACTCACCCTCACCCTAATCCACACCCTAAACCTAACCCTTACCTAACCGAAACCCTTACCCTCACCCTAACCCTCACCCTCACCCTAGCCCACACCCTAAACCTAAACTTAACACTAATAGACACCTTCCACCTCCCCTTCCCCCTCAGCCTTACCCTAAACCTAACCTTAATCCTAACCCTAACCCTCAACCCCACCCTCACCCTAACCCTAACCCTAACCCTAACACTAACCCTCAACCTCATCCTCACCCTAACCCTAACACTAACACTAAAAATTACCATGACCCTAACCCTAACCATAACCATAACCATTAAACTCAGCCTAACCCTAAACCTACCCTCATCGTCAACCTCACCCTCATCCTAAACCTCACCCTGACCCTGACCCTCACCATCACACTAACCCTAACCCTCACCCTAACCCTCACCCTCACCCTCAGCCTAACCCTAACCCTAACCCTAATCCTAACCCTAACACTCACCCTCATCCTAACCCTAACACTTACACTCACCCTCAACCTCAACCTCACCCTCACCCTCACCCTCACACTAACTCTCAACCTCACCCTAAACATCACCCTAACACTAACCCTCAACCTAACCCTAATCCTAAGCCTCACCCTAACCCTAACCTTCACCGTAACCCTAACCCTAACCCTAACACTCACCCTCATCCTAACCCTAACCCTTACACTCACCCTCAACCTCAACCTCACCCTCACCCTCACCCTCACACTAACTCTCAACCTCACCCTAAACATCACCCTAACACTAACCCTCAACCTAACCCTAATCCTAAGCCTCACCCTAACCCTAACCTTCACCGTAACCCTAACCCTAACCCTAACCCTCACCCTCACCCTAACCCTCACCCTAACCTTTATCCTCACACTAAACCTAACCCTAACCCTAACCCTCACACTAACCCTAAAAAACACCCTAACCCTATCCCGACAACTCACCCTAACCCTAAAACTAACCCTAACACTCACCCTAACCCTAAACCTAAGCCTAAACCTCACCCTCACCGTAACCCTCACCATCACCCTAACCCTCACCCTAAGCCTAAATTTCAACCACACCCTAACCCTCACCCTCACCAGAACTCGACCCTCACCCGAACACTCACCTGCACCCTAAACTTGACCCTCACAATGACCATCACCCTAACCCTAAATTTCACCCTAACACTAACCCTAACCCTCAACCTAATCCTAACCCTCAACCTAACCATAACCCTCACCCTAAACCTAAACTTCACCCTAACACTAACCCTCATACTAAACCTAACCCTAACACTCACCCTCACCCTCAACCTCAACCTCACCCTAACCCTAACCCTCATCCTAACCGAAACCCTAAACCTAATGCTAACCCTAAACCTCACCCTCACCCTAACCCTAACAGTCACACTAAACCTAACCATCACCCTAAACCTTGCCGTCACCCTAACCCTAACCCTCAGCCTCACCCTACCCTCACCCTAACACTTATCCACACCCTAACCCTCGCCCTAACCCTAAAACTCTCACCCTAAACTTCACCCTAACCCTAACCCTCCCCCGCCCCCTAATCCTCACCCTAAACTTAACCCTGACCCTAACACTCACACTAACCCTAACACTCAACCTCACCCTAACCCTCACCCTAAACGTTACCCTCAAACAAACCCAAACCCTAACCCTAAACCTAACACTCACACTAACCCTTATCCTAACCCTCAGCCTAACCCTTATCCTAACCCTAAACCTAACCATATCCATAACCGTAACCCTCACACTAATCCTAAACCTAACCCTTAACCTAACCCTCATCCCAACTCTAATCCTAACCCTAACCCTCCCCCTCCCCCTAACCCTCCCCTTCCCCCTAATCCTCACCATAAACCTAACCATTACCTAACCGAAACCCTCAACCTCACCCTAACCCTCACCCTCACACTAGACCTCACCCTAAACCTAGCCCTAATCCTAATACTCAACCTCCACCTCCGCTTCCCCATCAGCCTTACCCTAAACCTAAAATTAATCCTAACCCTAACCCTCAACCCCACCCTCACCCTAACACTAACCCTAACCCTAACGCTAACCCTCACCCTCATCCTCAACCTAACCCTAACCCTAACCCTAACCCTAAAAATTACCATAAACCTAGCCCTAACCCTAACCTTAAAACACACCCTAATTCTAAACATAACCCTAACCCTCACCATCACCCTCACCCTCATCCTAACCCTCACCCTCATCCTAACCCTCACCCTCACCCTGACCCTCACCATCACACTAACCCTAACCCTCACCTTAACCCTCACCCTCAACCTCAGCCTAACCCTAACCCTAAAACTAATCCTAACTCAAACACTCACCCTCATCCTAACCCTAACCCTAACACTCACCCTCAACCTCAACATCACCCTCACACTAACTCTCAACCTCACCCTAAACATCACCCTAACACTAACCCTCAACCTAACCCTAATCCTAAGCCTCACCCTAACCCTAACCCTCACTGTAACCCTAACGCTAACCCTAACCCTCACCCTCACCCTAACCCTCACCCTAACCTTTATCCTCACACTAAACCTAAACCTAACCCTAACCGTCACACTAACCCTAACCCACACCCTAACCCTATCCCGACAACTCACCCTAACTCTCACCCTAACCCTAAAACTAACCCTAACCCTCACCCTAACCCTCCACGTCACCCTAAAACTCAACTTAACCCAAACCCTCACCCACACCCTAACCTTCACACTCACCCGAAACCTATACCATACCCTAACACTAAACCTCACACTAAACATCACCCTAACGCTAAACTTCACCCTCACCCTCAACCTCACAATAAACATCAACCTAACCCTCGCCCTCAGCCTAAACCTAACCCTCTACCTAAGCCTAAACCTCAGCCTAACCCTCAACCTAACCCTTACCCTAACACTAATCCTCACCATAAAACTAACTCTCACCCTAATCCTAATCCTCACACTAACTCTAACCCGAACCTTCACCCTCACCCTCACCCTCACAATAACCCAAACCCTAACCCTAATCCTAACACTGACCCTCACACTCACCCTCACCCTAACCCTAACCCTAAGCCAAACCCTCACCCTCACTCTCACGCTAACCCTCACCCTCACAATAAACCTCACCCTAACCCTACCCCTACCCCTCTCCCTAACCCTCACCCTCACCCTAACCCTAACCCTAAACCCAATCCTAACCCTACCCCTAACCCTCACCCTCACACTAACTCTAAACCTAACATTAACCCTCACTCTAACCCTAATCCTCACCCACAGCCTAACCCTCAACCTCACGTGAACCCTCACAATCACCCGAACCCTCATCCTCACCCTAACCCTCACCCTAAACAGCACGCAAATCCTAACCCTCACCCTAACCCTAACCCTAACATTCACCCTCACTCTAACCTTCACCCTAACACTTATCCTGACCCTAACCCTATCCCTAACACTAACCAAAACCGTCACACTAGCCGTAACCCTTACCCTAACCCTAACCCTAACCATAAACTTCACCCTCACCCTCACCTTAAAACTAACCCTAACCCTAACCGTCACCCTCACCCTCACCATCACCCTAACCTTCACCCTCACCCTAAATATCACCCTAACTCTAACACTCCCCCTAACCCTACACCTCAACCTAACCCTCACACTCCCCTAACACTCAGACTAACCCTAACCCTCACGCTAACCCTAACCCTCACCCTAACTTTCACCCTCACCCTCAGCCTAATTCTAACCCTAACCCTAATTCTAACCCTAACCCTAAACCTCACCCTAACCTTAACCCTAACCATCACCCCCAACCTAACCCTCACCCGGACCCTCAACCTAACACTCACCCTCACATTCACCCTCACACTAACCCTCAACCTCACCTTAAACATCACCCTAAACCTAAACCTCACCCTAACCCTAAACCTAACCCTCAAACTAACCCTAAACCTAACCCTCACCCTCACCCTAACCCTAACCCTAACGCGAACCCTAAACCTCACCCACACCCTAACCCTCACCCTAACCCTTATCCTCACACTAACCCTCACCCTAACCCTAACCTTCACCCTAACCCTATCCCGACACCTCAACCAAAATCTCACCCCAACCCTAACTAACCCTAACCCTAACCCTCACCCTAACCGTAACCCTAGACCTTACGCTCACCCTCACCCTAACCCTCACTGTCAACCTAACACTCACTCTAACCCTAACACTGAACCACACCCTATCCTTCACCCTCACCCGAACCCTCACCCTCAAGCAAACAGTCACCCTCACCCTAACCCTCACCCTCACAATAAACATCAAACTAAACCTAACTCTCACCCTAACACTAACCCTAACCCTCACCCTAAACCTAACCCTCAACCTAACTCTAACCCTCACCCTGATGCTCAACCTACCCCTACCCCTAACCTTCACCCTAAATCTACCCTAACACTAAACCTCACCTTAAACCTAACCCTCACCCTAACACTAACCCTCACACTAAACCTAACCCTAACACACACCCTCACCCTGAACCTCACCCTTACCCTAACCCTAACTTTCATCCTAACGCTAACTCTAATCCTAATGCTAACCCTAAACCTCAACATCACAATAAACTTAACCCGACCCTCAGGCTAACCCTAACCCTAACCCTCACCCAAACCCGAACCAGTACCCTCACCTAAACCTCACCCTCACACTAACCCTAAACCTAACCCTCACCCTCACACTCTCCCTCACCCTAACCCTCACCCTAACCCTAACCCCCCACCATAACCCTAACCCAAACCCTCAATCTCACTCTAAAACTAACTCTAACCCTAACCGTCACCATAACCCTCACAATAACACGCAAATCCTAACCCTCTCTTTCACCCTAACCTTCACCCTAATATTTACCCTCACCTTAAACTTAACCCTAACCCTCAAACTAAACCTAACCCTCACCCTAACTCTAACCCTAAACCAAACCCTAATCCTAAACCTAACTCTCACACTCATCCTCACCCTAAGCCTAACCCTCACCCACAACCTCACCCTAAACCTCACCCTCAAACTAAACATCACTCTAACCTAACCCTCACTCTAAATCTAACCCAGACACTCACCCAAAACCCTAACTCTCATCCTAGCACTAACCCTAACCCTCATCTTCAACCTAGCCCTCATCCTAACCCTAATCCTAACAATAACCCTAACCCAAACCCTAAAAATCACCCTAACCCTAATCAAAACTCAAACCCTCAACCCCTTCTTCACCCTCACCCTAACCTTCATCCTCAACTGACCCCTCACCCTAACACTCACACTAACCCTAACCCTAAACCTAAACCTTACCCTAACCCTCACCCGTAAACCTAATCCTAACCCTCACCCTCACCCAAAACCTCAACCTCAGAATAACCCTAACCCTAACCCTAATCCTAAACCTAACCCTAACACTCACCCTCAACCTAACCCTAAACTTAACCCTCACCCTCATCATCAGCCTAACCCTAAACCTCATCATCACCCTAACACTCACCCTAACCCTTACCCTCATCCTAACCCTAACCCTAACCCTCACCCTAACCCTAACCCTAACCCTAACAATAACCCTAACCCTCACCCTATCCCTAACCCTCACCCTCACCCAAACCCTAACCCTAACTGTAACCCTCAACCTCAACCTCACCCTCAACTTAACCTTCAACCCCACCCTCAGCCTAAATCTCTCCATCACCCTAAACATCACCCAAACCCTAAACCTCACCCAAACCAAACCCTTACCCTAACCCTAACCCTCACCCTAACCCTCACCCTAACCCCAACGATAAACCTAACACTCACACTCAACTTAACCCTCACCCTAACACTTATCCTCACACTAACCCTAACTCTACCCCTAACCCTTACCCATAAACTAACCATAACCCTGACCTAACCCTAAAACTACCGCTCACCCTAACCCTCACCCTAACCCTAACCCTAACTCGAAACCTTTTCCTAATGCTAACCCTAATATTAACCCTCACCCTCATACTAAACATCAAACTAACGCTAACTCTCACCTTAACCCTAACGCTAACCCTCACCCTAACCCTACCCTCAACCTAACCCTCACCCTCCCCTAATCTTAACCCTAACTCCAACCCTAACCCTTACCTAAACGAAGACCTCACCCTCACCCTCACCCTCAAGCTAACCCTCACGCTTACCCTAGCCCTCAACCTAATCCTAACCCTACCCCTCACACTAGCCCTCACCCACACCCTAACCCTCACCCTAAACTTAAACCTAACCCTCACCATCACCCCAAACCTCACCTTCAACCTAACACTCAACCTAACCCAAACCCTCACCCACACCCTAACCCTCACACTCACCCGAAGCATAAAAATTAACCTAACCCTAAATCTCACCCTAAACATCACCCTATCCCTAACCCTCATCCTCACCCTCACCCTCACCATAAAGCTCACTCTCACCATAACCTTCACCCTCACAATGAACATCACACTAACCCTACCCCTGAGCCTAACCCTAACCCTCTACCTAAACCTAACCCTCACCCTGACACTCACCCTAAACCTAACCCTAACCCTAACCCTCACGCTATCCCTTACCCTAACCCTAACCCTCAACCTAAATCTAAACCTAATCCTAACCCTCACCATAAACCTAACCCTAACCCTAACCCTAACGCTAAACCTAACCCTCACATTCATCCTAATCCTCATACTAACCCTTATCCTCACCACAACCCTCACCCTAACCCAACCCTAATCTTCACCGTAAACATAACCCTCGCCCACATCCTAACCCTCACCCTCACCCTCACCAAAAGCCTAACCCTGACCCTAACCCTAAACCTAAACCTCACCCTCAGCCTAAACCTAACCCACACCCTAACGCTCACCCTATCGCTAAAGCTAAACCTACAACTAAGCCTCACCCTAACCCTCACCCTAACCCTTATCTTCACACTAACCCTCACCCTAACACTAACACTAACACTCACATTAACCCTAAACCTCAACCTATACCTCACCCTAAACCTAACCCTAACCAAAACCTCACCCTCACATTCACCCTCACCCCAACACTCACCCTCACCATAAACATCACCCTAACCTTAACCCTCATCCTAAACCGAACCCTAACCCTCACCCTAGACCTATCCCTACCCCTCAACCTAATGTCACCCTATCACTAAAGCCAACCCTACACCTCACCATCACCCTAACCCTCACAAAAACCCTTATCTTCACACTAACCCTAACCGTAACCCTAACCATAACCCTCACACTAAACCTAAGCCTCACCCTAACCCTATCGCTACCGCTCATCCTAACCCTCACCCTAAACCTAACCCTAACGCAAATCCTCATCCTATCCTTAACCTTAACCCAAACCCTCACCCTATCCCTCACCCTCACCCTAACCCTCACCCTTACCCTTACCCTCACCTGATCCCTAACCCTCACCCTCAACCTAAACCTCACCCTAACACTTATCCACACGCTAACAATCACCCTAACCCAAACCATAAACCTTACCTGCACCCTAACCCTAACCTTCACCGTCACCCTAATATTCACCCTAAACTTTACCTTCATCCTAACACTTACCCTAACCCTAAACCTAACCCTCACATTAACCCTAACCCTAACCCTCAGCCTAACCCTTATCCTAACCCTGAACCTAACCCTAACCCTCAACCTAAACTTAAACCTAACCCTAACCCTAACACTAACCTGCATCCTAACCGAACCCTCACCCTCACCCTCCACATCAACCTCAGCCTAACCCTAATCTTAACACTAATCCTAACACTCACCCTCACCCTCACCCTAACTCTAACACTAAACCTAACCCTAACACTCACAATCACCCTCACCCTAAACCTAACCATATCCCTAACCCTAACCCTAAACCTAACACTCACCATAACCCTCACCCTATCCCTAACACTAACCCGAACCCTCATCCTCACACTAAACCTCACCCTAATCCTTAAGCTCACCAGAACCCTAACCCTAATCCTAACCCTAATACTCACAATAACCCTAACCCTTATGCACACACTAACCCTCACCCTCACCCTCACCCTCACAATAAAACTCACCCTAATACTAACCTTAACCCTAATCCTAAACCTATCCCTCACCTTCAAACTCACCCTAACACTAACCCTAACCCTAACCCTCACTCTCACCCTCACCCTAATCCTCACATTCACCCCTAACCTCAACCTAACCCTAACCCTACACCTCTCCGTAACTCTCAAATTAACCCTAACCCTAACCTTATCATTCACCCTCACCCTGACCCTCAACCTCACACTAATCCTAACCCTAACCCTATTCCTAATCCTAACGCTTAGCCACATTTTCAACCTAAACCTAACCCTAACCCTAACCCTCACCCACAACCTCACCCTCAACCTCACCCTCACCCTCACCCTCACCCTCACCCTAAACATCACCCTAACCCTAATCTTCACCCTAACCTTAACCATAACCCTCACCCTAAACCTAACCTCAGCTTAACCCTCACACTCACCGTAATCCTCACCCTAACCCTAACCATTACCTAAATGAAACCCTCACAATGACCCTCACCCTAACCCTAACCCTAACAATAACCCTAACACTAACTCTAACCCTAACCCTAAAACTCACCCTAAAACTAAACCTAAACCTCACCCTCACCCGCACCCTAGCCCAAACCCTCACTCTAACCATAACATTAACACTCAGCCTAAACCTCATCCTAACCATAACCCTAAACCTAACCCTCACCCTCATCCTAACCCTCACCTTCATTTTCACCCTCACCCTCACCCTAACCCTAACCCTAACTCTCATCCTCAACCTCACCCTTTCCTGCACCCTCACACTAACCCTCACCCTCACCCTCACCCTCACCCTCACACTAACACTAAACCTCTCATTAAACATCACCCTAATCCTGAACCTCACGGTCACCCTAACCCTAACACTAAACCTAACCCTCACTATCACCCTAACTGTCACCCTAATCCTAAACCTAACCCTAACCCTCACCCTCACCCTAACCGTAAACCTAACCCACACCCTCACCCTAACCCTCACCGTCACCCTAACCTTCACCCTAAGCCTAAGCCTCAAACACACCCTAACCCTCACCCTCACCCGACCCTTCACTCTCACCCGAACACTCACCCTTACCCTAACCCTCACCATCACAATAAACATCACCCTAACCCTAACTCTAACCCTAACACTAACCCTAACCCTCACACTAACCCTAAGCCTCAACGTAACCCTAACCTTCACCCTGAAACTCACCCTAACCCAACACTAACCCTAAACCTCACCCTAACTCTTACCCTATCCCTAACACTCACCCTAAAACTAACCCTCACCCTACCACTAACCCTCACACTATACCTAAAACTAACACTCTTCCTCACCCTCTACCTCCACCTAACCCTAACCCTAACCCTCATCCTAACCCTAACCCTAAACATAATGCTAACCCTAAATCTCAGCCTCAGCCTAACCCTTACCCTAAAGCTTACCCTCACCCTAACCCTAACCCTAACCCTCAGACTAAACCTATCCCTCACCCTAAACCTAACCCTAAACCTCACACTAAACCTAACCCTCACCCTTATCCTAACCTTACCCCTCGTCCTAACCATCACCCTAAACGTAACCCTAACCCTAATCCTCACCCTATCCCCAATCTGAACCCTAACCCCAACCCTCACCCTCCCCCTAACCCTAATGCTAACCCTAACCCTCCACCTCTCCCTAACCCTCACCCTAACCCTTTCCCTCACCCTAACCCTCACCCTAAAAGTTACCCACACCCTAAACTTCCCCCTAACCCTAACCTTAAACCTAACCCTCACCCTAACCCTAAACCACACCCTTACTGTCACCCTCACCCTCATCCTAACACTAATACTTACCCTATTCCTAACTCTCACCCTCACCCTCACCCTAACACTAAACCTAACACTCACCCTCACCCTCACCCTAACCCTATCCATAACCCTCACCATAGCGCTACCCCTCACCCTATACCTCAAACTCACCCTAATACTAATGTTAAGCCTATGCCACAAACTAACCCTCACCTTAACCCTCACCCTAACCCTAACACTAACCCTAACCCTCATCCTCACACCATACCTCACCCTAACCCTTACCTTCACTATAACCCTAAACCTCACCCTCATCCTAACACTAACCCTAACCCTAACCCTCAACCTAATTCTAACCCTCTCCCTAACCCTCACCCTCCCACTAACCCTAACCCTAACACTAACCCTCACCCTAACACTAATCCTCACCCACACCCTAAACCTCTCCCTCACCCAAACCTTCACCCTTCCCGAAAACTCATCCTCACCTAACCCTCACCCTCACCCTAAACATCACCCAAACCCTAACCCTTACCTTAAACCTAACCCTTACCCTCACCCTAACCATAACCCTCAACCTAACCCTCAACCTCACGCTAATCCTCACCATAGCCCTAACCCTTTCCTAAAAGAATCCCTCGCACTAACCCTCACACTAACCCTCTCCTCAGCCTAGCCCTCAGGCTAAACCTATCCCTAACCCTAACCCTCTCCCTCACACTTAACCTCACCCTAAACCATGCCCTCTGCCTAAGATTGAGGTTAACCCTATTCCTAATCCTATCCCTCAAACGCACCCTCACCCTAAACCTAACGCTAACACTAACCCTCACCCTCACCCTCACCCTCACCCTCATCCTCACCCTCACCAAACGCTCACCCTCACCCTAAACATCACCCTAACCCTAACCCTCACCCTAAGCCTAACGGAAACCCTCACCCTAACCCTAACCTCAGGTTAACCCTCACCCTCAACCTAAACTTCACCCTAACCCTAATCCTAAGGTAAATGAAACCCTCATCTCCACACTCACACTAACTTTCACACTCACCCTAGGCCTCACCCTTACCCTAAACCTAACCCTTACCCTCAACCTCTCCCTCCCCCTACCCCTTAGACTAAACCTAACCCTAACCATAACCCTAAACCTAACAATCCCCATTAACCAAACCTTCACCATAACGCTTAAACTTAACCTTACCCTAACCCTAACCCTAACCCTCACCCTCACCCTCACCCTAATAATAACCCAAACCCTAACCCTAACCCTAACCCTAACCACTAACCCTCTCTCTCAACCTCACCCTAATCCAAACCCTAACAATAACCCTAACCCTCACCCTCACCCTAACCCTCACCCTACCATTTACACTCACCTCACCCTTACCGAAACCCTCACCCTCACCATCACCCTAACCCTAACCCTTACCCTCACCCTACCCCTAACCTTAACCCTAATCCTAACCCTCACACTAACCCTAACCTTCACCCACACCTTAAACATCACTCTCATCCTCACCCTCACCCTAAACCTTACCTTCACCCTAAACCTAACCCTAAACCTAACCCTAATCCTAAACCTAAACCTAACCCTAATCCTAAACCACATGCTCACCATAACCTTCACCCTCACCCTAACTCTAACTCTAACCCTCACACTCATCCTAACCCTCAGCCTCACCCGAACAATCACCTAAACCCTAAACCTCACCCTCAATATAAACATCACCCTAACCCTAACCCTCAACCTAACGCTAACCCTAACCCTGACCCTCACCCTGAATCTCACCTGCACCCAAAACATCACCCTAAACCTAACCCTCACCGTAACCCTATCCCTAACCCTCACCCTAAACCTAAACTCAGCTTAATCCTCACCCTAATCCTCACCCTAAACCTAACCCTTACCTATCCGAATCCCTCACCCTCACCCTCACCCTAACCCTAACCATAACCCTAACAATAATCATAACTCTAACCATAAACCTAACCCTAAAACTCACCCTACACCTAATCCTAACCCTAACGCTCACCCTCACCATCAAACTCACCCTAACCCTAAACCTAACCCTCACCCTCACCCTCACCCCAAATCTCACACTCACCCTAAAACTCACCCTATTCCTACACCTACCCCTCTCACTAACCCTCACCCTAACCCTAACCCTAACCCTAACCCTAACCCTAAAACTCACACTAATCCTAAACCTAAGGTTAACCTTCAACCTAACCCTAATCCTCACCCACACCCTCAGCCGAACCCGAACCCGAACCCGAAACCGAACGCGATCCTTAACCTTTACCCTAAACATCACCCAAACCGTAAACCTCACCCTAACTTGAACCCTAAAATTAATCCTAACCCTATCCCTCATCCTCAACCTCACCCTCACCCGCACCCTCACCCTAACCCTCATCCTCACAATCACCCTCATACTAACCCTCAACCTCACCCTAAACATCACCCTAACTTTCACCCTCAACCTCACCCTAATCCTAAACCTCACCCCCACCCTAACCCTCACCCTAACCCTAACGCTAACCCTAACCCTCACCCTCACCCTAACCCTCACCCTAACCCTTATCCTCTCACTAAACCAAACCCTAACCCTAACCCTAAAACTAACCCTAACATTAACCCTCATCCTAAGCCTAAACATAACCCTAAACCTAACCCTCATCCTAACCCTCACCCTAACCCTAACCCACACCCTCACCATAACCCTCACCCTAACCTTTACCCTCAACCTAACCCAAACCCTAACCCTAAACCGAACACTCACCTAACCCTAAACCCACCCGTCACCATAACCCTAATCCTAACTCTAACCCTAACCCTAAACCTTTCCCTAACGCTAACCCTAACAGTAACCCTCACCCTCATCCTAAACATCACTCTAACGCTAATCCTCACCCTAATCACAACCCTAACCCTCACCCTAAACCTACCCCTCAACCTACCCCTCACCTTCCCCAAACCCTCACACTAAGCCTAATCCTCACTCCAACTCAATTTCACCCTCACCCTCAGCCTAACCCTAACCCTAAACCTAATCCTAACCCTAACCCTACCCCTCACCCTAACCCTAAACCTAACTCTCACCCTCAACCTCACCCTCACATGCACCCTCAACCTAACCCTCTCCCTCACACTCACCCTCACACTAACCCTCGACCTCACCTTAAACATCACCCTAACCCTAACCCTCAAATTAACCTCAAATCTAACCTCACCCTAACCCTAACCCTAACCCTAAACCTAACGCTAACCCTAACCCTCACCCTCAATCTAACCTTCACCCTAACCCTTATCCTCACACTAAAACTAACCCTAACCCTAGCCCTCCCCCTAACACTTATCCCGACACCTCAACGTAACTCTCACGCTAACCCTAACCATAACCATAACCCTCACCCTGACCCTAACCCTCACGGTCACCCTAACACTCACGGTCACCCTAACACTCACCCTAACCCTAACTCTCAACCACACCCTAACTTTCACCCTCACCCGAACCTTCACCCTCAACCGAACATTCACCCTCACCCTAACCCTCACCCTCACAATAAACATCACCCTAATCCTATCCCTACACCTCATCGTAACTCTCACCCTAATCTTAACCCTAATCCGAACCCTAAATCTAACCATAACTCTAAACTTAAATCAAATCCTCACCCTCACCCTAACCCTCACCCTAACCCTCACCCTCACCCTAACCCTAACCCTCAACCACACCCTTACCATCACACTCACCCGAACCCTCACCCTCACCCCAACACTCATGTTCACCCTAACCCTCACCGTCACAATATACATTACCCTAACCCTAACCCTCAGCCTAACCCTGACCCTCACCTTAACCGTAACCCTAATCCTAACACTAACCCTCACCCTCACACTCACCCTAACCCTAACCGTAACCCTCATTCTAACCGTCACCCTCACCCTAACTCTAAAGCTAACACTACCTCTCACCCTAAACCTCACCCTCGTTCTAAACCTCACCCTCATCTGACCCTCACCATCACACTAACCCTCATACTAACCCTAACCCTCTCCCTAACCCTAACCCTAATCCTTACCCTCACTTTCATCCTCACCCTCAGCCTAACCCTAACCCTAACCCAAATCCTAACCCTAATCCTGCCCCTCCCCCTAAACCTAACCCTAACCCTCAACCTAACCCTAACCCTAATCCTCAAACTCACACTAACCCTCAGTCACACCCTAAGCATGACCCTAAACCTAACCCTCACCCTAAACCTAACCCTAAACGAAACCCTAATCCTAACCTTCACCCTAACCCTAACACTAACACTAACCCTCCCCCTCCCCCTAACCTTCACCATAACCCTTATCATCACACTAACCCTAAGCCTAACCCTAACCCTAACCCTCACCCTAACCCTAAACCTCACCCTAACCGTATCCCGACACCTCACTCTAACTCACACCCTAACCCAAACCCTAACTCTAACACTCACCCTAACCCTACACTAAACCTAACCCTCACCCTCACCCTAACCCTCACTGTCAACCTAACCCACACCCTAACCCTAATCCTAACCATCACCATCACCATAACCCTTACCCTCACCCTAACCCTAACCCAAACACTGACAATAACCCTCATACTAGCCGTAATCTTTACCCTAACCCTAACCATAACCATAATCTTCACCCTCACCCTGACCCTCAACCTCAGCCCAAAACTAACGCTAACCCTATTCCTAATCCTAACGCTCACCCTCACCCTCACCCTAAAACTAACCCTAATCCTAACCCTTACCTAACCGAAACCCTCACCCTCACCCTAACCCTCACCCTCACCATCACCCTAGCCCTCACCCTCACCCTAACCTTCACTCTCAACCTCCCCTTCCCCCTCAACCTTACCTTAACCCTAACACCAATCCTAACCCTAACCATCTACACCACCCTCACCCTGACCCTAACCCTCACTCTAACGCTAACCCTCACCCTCACCCTCAACCTCAACCTAACCATAAACCTAACAATAAGCCTAACCCTAACCCAAAACCTCACCCTAAAACTCAACCTAACCCTCATCCTATCCCTAAACATCACCCTCAACCTCACCCTCATTCTAACCCTCACACTCACCCTCACCCTCACCATCACACTAAACCTAACACTAACCCTAACCCTCACCCTAACCCTAACCCATACCCTCATTTTCACTGTCACCATCAGTCTAACACTAACCCTAACCCTAATCCTAACCCTAAAACTCACCCTCAACCTAATCCTCACCCTAACACTTATCCTCACACTAACACTAACTCTAACCCTAACCCTTATGTAGGGAGCCGAGGCGAGACTCCGCCCACTCCCTTGCAGCTTTGAGGTAACCACCCCAGACGGTGCTTGGCGGGACGCCTGGGCTGTGCGCGTGCACGAGCCAGGTAGAGTCCCCAGCCAATCCCATGACACCTGGTGACGGTGAAAGGCAGGCGACCAACAATAGAAAGACCCGCGTTCCGATTCTCCTATATAAGTGGCTGTGTTTCGGGTGCACGCTCTCTCGCGCCCAAGCTCTCCTACAACTAAAAGGCTCTCCAATAAAGCGTGATCTGAGAAGATTCCTGGTGTGGTGGTCGTTTTTCCTCGCTGGTCGAGTAGACGGTCGCTACACCCTTACCCTCACACTAACCTTAAACCTCACCCTAACCCTAAAGCTACCCATCACACTAAACCTCACCCTAATCCTAACCGTAACCCTTTCCCTAACGCTAACCCTAACAGTAACCCTCACCCTCATCCTAAATATCACTCTAACGCTAACCCTCACCCTAATCATAACCCTAACCCTCACCCTATCCCTACCACTCAACCAAACCCTCACCCTCCCCTAACCCTCACACTAACGCTAATCGTCACCCTAACCCTAACCCTCACCCTCACTTTCACCCTCACCCTCAGCCTAACCCTAACCCTAAACCTAATCCTAACCCTAACCCTAACCCTCACCCTAACACTAACCCTAAACCTCACCCTCAACCTCACCCTCACACACACCCTCAACCTAACACTCACACTCACACTAAACCTCACACTAACCCTCAACCTCACTTTAAACATCACCATAACCCTAACCGTCAACCTAACCCTAACAATGACCCTAACCCTCACCCTAAACCTAACCCTAACCCTCGCGCTAACACTTACCCTCACCCTCACACTAACCCTAACCCTAACCCTAACCCTAAACCCTAACCCTAACCCTATCCCGACACCTAAACCTAACTTTCACCCTAATCATAAATCTAACTATAACCCTCACCCTAACCCTCACCCTAAACCTAACCCTTACCCTCCCTTAACGCTCACCGTCACCCTAACACTCACTCTAACACTAAGCCTCAACCACACCCTAAACTTCACCATCACCCAAACCCTCACCCTCACCCCCACACTCACCCTCACCCTAACCCTCACCCTCACAATAAACATCACACTAACCCTAAGTCTCACCCTAACATTAACCCTAAACCTCACCCTAACCCTAACCCTCAGCCTAACCCTAAACCTCACCCTGACCCTCACCCTACCCCTAACTCTAACCCTCAACCTAACACTTACCCTAACCATAAACCTCACGCTAAACCTAACCCTCACCCTATCACTAACTTTCACAATAAACCTAACCCTAAAACTCACCCTCACCCTCAACCTCACCCTCACCCTAACACTCACTCTCACTCTAACCCTCAGCCTAATATTTACCCTCAACCTAACCTTAACCCTAACCCTCACACTAAACCTAACCCTCACCCTAACTCTAACCCTTAAACTAACCCTAATCCTGAACCTAACCCTCACACTCACCCTCACCCTAAGACTCACGCTCACACTCACCCTCTCCCTAACCCTCACCCTCAAACTAAACATCACCCTAACCCTAACCCTCACCCTAACCTAACCCAAACCCTCACCCAAAAGCCTAAACGTTATCCTATCCCTTACCCTAACTCTCATCTTCAACCAAGCCCTCATGCTAACCCTAATCCTAACAATAACCCTAACCCTAACCCTAAAACTCACACTAAACCTAATCCTAACGCTAACCCTCACCCTCTTCCTCACCCTCACCCTAAAGTTCACCCTCAACCTCACCCTCACCCTAACACTCATACTACCCCTAACGCTCAATCTAAACCTAACCATAACCCTCACCCCTAAACCTAACCCTAACCCTCACCCTCACCTAAACCATCAAGCTCAGCCTAACCCTCACCCTAACCCTAATCCTAATCCTTACCCTAAACTAACCCTCATCCTCACCCTAACCCTAACCTTAACCCTCACCCCCACCCCCAGCCTAACCCTAAACTTTATCCTCACCCTAACCATCACCGTAAAACTTACCCTCATCCTTTCCCTAACCCTAACCCACACCCTCACCCTAACCCTAACTCTAACAATAACCCTAACCATCACCCTAACCCTAATCCTCACCCTCACCCAAACCATAACCCTAATCGTAACAATCACCCTCACCCTCACCCTCAACCTAACTGTCAACCTCACCCTCACCCTAACCCTCATCCTAACCCTCACACTAACACTGACGCTAATCCTAACACTCACTGTCACTGTAACCCTCACCCTAATATTTACCCTCACTCTAATCCTCACACTAAACCTAAACCTCACAATAACTCTAACACTTTACTTAACCCTAATCCTAAACCTAACCCTCACACTCACCCTCACCCTAAGCCTAAACCTCACCCTCACCCTCACCCTAACCCTCAACCTCACCCTCACACTAACCCTCACCCTCACCCTAAACATCACCCTAACCCTAAACCTCACCCTAAACCAAACCCTAACCCTATCCCTAACCCTCACCCTAACACTCACCCTAGCATTTATCCTCACACTAACCCAAACTCTAACCCTAAACCTTACCCTCACACTAAACCTAACCCTCAACCTAAACCTAAACCTACCTCTCACCCTAACCCTCACACTAACCCTAATCCTGACCTTTTCCCAAACGCTATCCCTAACATTAACTCTCACCCTCATACTAAACATCATTCTAACCCTAACCCTAACCCTCACCCTAACCCTACCCCTCAACCTAAACCTCACCCTCCCTTAATACTCACCCTAACTCTAACCCTAACCCTTACCTAAACTAAACCCTCACCCTCAACTTCACCCTCAACCTAACCCTCACCATAACCCTGACCCTACCCTAAACCTAACTCTAACCCTCATCCTAAAACTAACCCTCACCCTAAACCTAAATCTACCCCTCAACCTAACACTCACTCTAACCCTAACACTCACCCTAAATCTAACCCTAACCCTCAACTTCACCCTAACCCTCACCGTCACCCTAACACTCAACCTAACCCAAAGCCTCAACCACACCCTAACCCTCACACTCACCAGAACCCTAAAACTTACCCTAACCCTAACCCGAACCCGATCCCGAAACCTCACAATAAACATCACCCTAAACCTACCCCTCAGCCTAATCCTAACCCTCTACCTAACACTAAGCCTCACCCTGACCCTCACCCTAACCCTTACCATAACCCTAACCCTAACCCTCACACTAACCCTAACCCTAACCCTCACACTCACACTCACCCTCACAATACACCTAACCCTAATCCTAACACTGAACCTCACCCTCACCCTCACCCGCACCCTAACACTAACCCTCACCCTAAACGTCATCCTAACCCTAACGCTAACCCTAACCCTAACCCTCACCTTCAACCTAAACCTCACCCTAACCCTTACCCTCACCATAACTGTAACCCTAACCCTAATCCTCACCCTAACCCTAAACTTATCCCAAAACCTAACCATCACCCTCACCCTCACCCTAACACTCACCCTCACCATAAACATCACCCTAACCTTAAACTTCATCCTAAACCTAACCCTAACCCTCCCCCTTCGCCTAACCCTAACCCTCACCCTAACTTCACCCTATTCCTAATGCTAACCCTACACCTCACCCTCAACCTAACCCTCACCCTAAACATAACCCTCACACTAACCCTAACCCTAACCCTCACCCTCACCCTCACCCTCACAATACACCTAACCCTAACCCTAATCCTAACACTAACCCTCATCCTCACCCTATCCCTCACCTTAAAGCTAACCCTCACCCTAACCCTCACCCTAACCCTCATCCTAACCGTAACGCTAACCCTAACCCTCACCTTGACCCTAAACCTCACCCTAACAATAACCCTCACCATAAGCCAAACCCTAATCCTAACACTAACCCTCAGCCTAACCCTCACCCTCAACTTAACCCTAAACCTAATCCTAACACTAACCATCACCTTCTCCCTCAACTTCACCCTAAACCTAACCCTAACCCTAACCCTCACCATAACCCTAACCCTAACTCTAACCCTAATCCTAACCCTAAACCTAACTGTCACCCAAATCCTAACCCTCACCATCACCTGAACCCTCATCCTCACCCTAACACTCACACTAACCCTTAAGCTAACCCTAATCCTAAACCAAAAACACACCCTAACCCTCAAAGTCACCCTAACTCTAACCCTACCCCTAACCCTCACCCTCACCCTCAACTTCTCCCTAACCCTCACACTCACCCTAAATCTCACCCTAACCCTAACCCTACCCCTCTCCCTAACCCTCACACTAACCCTAACCCTAAGCGTAACCCTCAACCAAACCCTAACACTTTCCATAACCCTCACCCTCACACTAACCCTAAACCTAACGTGAACCCTCACCCTAAACCTAATCCTCACCCACACCCTAACCTGAACCCTCACCCGAACCCTCACCCTCACCTGAACCCTCATCCTTACCCTAACCCTCTCCTTCACCCTAAACATCACCCAAACGCTAAACTTCACCCTAAACCTAACACTAACCCTAAACCTCACCCTCACCCTAACCCTCAACATAACCCTTACGCTCACCCTAACCCTAACCCTAACCCTAAATATAACCCTCATACTAACCGTAACCTTCACCCGAACCGTAACACTAACCCTAACCCTAAACTTCAACCTTACCATGACCCTCAACCTCAGCCTAACCCTAAGCCTAACCCTGTTCCTAATCCTAACCCTCACCCTCACCCTCACCCTAAACCTAACACTAACCCTAACCCTCACCCTCACCCTAACCGTAACCCTAACAATAAACCTAATCCTAACCCTAAACCTAAACCTAAAACTCAACCTAACACTAATCCTAACCCTAAACATCACCCTCAACCTCTCCCTCTTTCTAACCCTCACCCTCAAACTTACCCTCACCATCACACTAACCCTAACACTAACCCTAACCCTAACCCTAACCTTAACACTCACCCTCACTTTCACCGTCACCATCAGCCTAACCTTAACCCTAACCCTTATCCTAACCCTAAAACTCACCCTCAACTTAATCCTCACCCTAACACTTATCCTGATACTAACCCTAACTCTAACCCTCACCCTTACCCTCACACTAACCTTAACCCTCACCCTAAACCTAAACATACCCCTCACCCTAAATCTCACCCTAATCCTAACCCTAAGCGTTCTCTAACGCTAACCTTAACAGGAACCCTCACCCTCATACTAAACATCACTCTAAATCTAACCCTCACCCTAATCATAACCCTAACCCTCACCCTAACCCTAACCCTCACCCTCACTTTCACCCTCACCCTCAGCCTAAACCTAACCCTAACCTTAACCCTCACCCTACCCTTACATTAACCCTAAGACTAATACTAACCCATATCCTCACACTGAACCTCACCCTAAACCTTAACCTAACCATAACCCTAACCCTAAGCCTAAACCTAATCCTCATCTAACCCTAAACCTCACCCTCGCCCGAACCTTCACTATCACCCTAACATTCACCCTAATCCTAACCCTAAATGTAAACTTCACCCTCTCCCTCACACTCACCCTAACCCTCACCCTCACCCTAACACTCACGCTAACCCTAACCCTACACCTCATCTTATCCCTCACACTAAACCTTACCCTAATCCTAACCCTCACCCCAACCCTCACCCTACCCCTAACCCTCAACCTCACACTCACCCTAAAAATAACGCTAACCCTCATAATAACCCAAATCCTCACCCACAACCTAACACTCACACTCACTCGAAACCTCACCCTCACCCGAACCCTAATCCTCAACCTAACCCTAACCCTAATGTAAACATAATCCTCACCGTCAAACTCACACTAACTCTAACCCTCACCCTAACCCTCACCCTAACCCTAACCCGCAACCTCACCCTCACCCTCACTCTCTGTGTAACTCTAACCCTAACCCTAACCCTCAACCTCACCCTCAACATAACCCTAACCCTAACCCTAAGCTTCACCCTATCCCTAACCCTCACCCTAACCCTAACCTTCAACTTCCCTCTCACCCTAATCCGAACCCTAACACTAAACAAAAACTTAACCCTCACTGTAACCCTTACCCTAACCCTTACCCTTATCCTCACCCTAACCCTAACCCTAACCCTCACCCTAAACCTAAACCTAACACTCACACCATGCCTAACATTCACCATAATCCTAACCTCACCCTCACCAACACTCTAACCCTTAACCTAAGCTTTGCTCTCACCTTAAACCTAACCCTAACCCTAAACTAAACCGTCACACTAAACCTAACCCCCACCCTAACCCCAACCCTACTCCAGAGCCTAAACCTCACCCTAACCCTAACCCTAACCTTAATCCTCACCATATCCCTAACCCTAACTGTAACCCTCACACTAAACCTAACCCTCACCCTAACCCTAACCCTAAACCTAATCTTCACCCTATCCATAACCCTAACCCTAAGACTCACACTCACCCTAGCCCTCACCTTAACCAAACTCTAACCTTATCCCTAACCCTAAATCTGACCCTCAACTTAACCCTCACCCTAACCCTTACCTAATCCTAACCCTAACCCTAACGCTAACCCTAAACCTCACACTACACTAACCCTCACACTAACCCTAAACCTAATCCACAGCCTAACCCTCATCCTAACCCTAACCCTAACACTAACCCTTACCCTCACCCAAACCCTAACCCTCACCCTCACCCAACCCTAACCCTCAACCTCACCTTCACACTCACCCTTAGCCTAACACTAAACCTAACCCTAATCCTAAACCTACCCTCACCCACACCCTCACACTAACTCTAACATTAACCCTAACCCTCACACTCCTCCTGACCCTCACCCTCACCCTCACCCTAACGCTCACACTCACCCTAACCCTAACCCTAACCCTAACCCTAACCCTAACCCTCACCCTCACCATCACACTCACCCTAGCCTTCACCCTCACCCTCACCCTAACCCTAACCCTAAACTAAATCTCACGATAACCCTAACCCTACCCTTCCCCCTCACTCTAAACTTCACCCTCACCCTAAACATCACCCTAACCCAAACCCTCACCTTAACCCTCACCCTCACCCTAATCCTCATCCTAACCTAACCCTAACCCTTACCTAAACTAAACCCTGACCCTCACCCTAAAACTCAACCTCACACTAGGCCTTATCCTAACCTTAAGCCTAAACGTAACCCTCACCCTCACCCTAACCCTACCCTTAACACTCAACCTAATCCTAACCCTCACCCTAACCCTAACCTTCACCCTCACCCTCACTCTAATCCTAACCCTAACACTAACCCTAATCCTTACCCTCACACTAACCCTCACCCTATCCCTAACCCTAACGCTAACCCCCACCCTAATCCTAACCCTCATCCTAAACCTAAACTTCACCCTCACCCTCACCCTAAACCTAGCCCTAACACTAATGTAAAACCTCACCCTCACCTTACCCCTCACCCTACCCTTATCCTCACCCTAAACCTAACCATAACCCTAATGCTAACTCTCACACGAACCCTAACCTCCACACTAAATCTAACCCTAACCCAAACCCTCAGCCTAGCCTCACCCTAACCCTAACCTTTACCCGCACCATAACCCTAACCATATCCCTAACCCTCACACGAACCCTAACCCTCAGCCAAACCCTAACCCACATCCTCACCCGAAACTTCACCCTAACCCTAACCCTACTCCACAGCCTAAACCTCACCCTAACCCTAACCCTAATTCTCACCCTATCCCTAACCCTAACTCTAAACCTCACACTACCACTCAGCCTAACCCTCAACCTAACCCTGACCCTCAACCTAACCTTCAGCCTTATCCTCACGATAAACCTAACCCTATCCCTTACCTAAATGAAACCCTCACCCTCACACTAACCTTCACCCTAACACTAATCCTCACCCTATCACTAACCGAAACCAAAATCCTCACCCTAACTCTCACCCTCACCCTAACCATAATGCTAACCGTAACCCTCAACCTCACACTAACCTTCACCCAGCCCTTACCTTCAACATAATCGTATCCCTCACCCTAACCCTAACCCTCACCCTAACTCTCACGCTCACCCTTATAGGCACCTTAATTCTAACCCTCATCCAAACCCTAAACCTCACCCTAACCCTAACCCTCACCCTCACCCTAATCCTAACCCTAAAACTCACCCTAAGATTAACCCTCACCCTAACACTCACCATCACCCTAACCCTCACGCTAAGCCTAACCCTCAACCACACCATAATCCTAAACCTCACGCGAACCCTCAACTTAACGCTAACCCTCACCCTCAAACTAAACATCACCATAATCCTAAAAATCACCCTAACCCTAACCCTAACCCTCAGGGTAAACCTAACCCTCACCCTCACCCTCACCCTCACCCTAAGACTACACCTAACCCCAACCCTAATCCTAAACTTAACCCTCACCCTCAGCCTCAACCTAACCCTAAATCTACCCTGAACCCGAACCCTCACACTCACCCTCACCCTCACCCTAATCCTAACCCTAGCCATAACCCTCATCCTAACCCTAAACCTTACACTAATCCTAATGCTAACCCTCACCCTAATCCTAATGCTAACCCTAACCCTCACTCTAACCCTCTCCCTCACCCTAACCTTCACCCTAACATTTATCCTAAACCTAATCCTAATCTTAACCCTAACCCTCACACTAACCCTAACAGTCACCCTAACCTTAACATTACCACTCACCCTACCCCTCACCCTAACCCTAAACCTAACCCTTACCCTCAACCTAAACCAAACCCTAACCCTCACCCTCACCCTAACCCTCACCCACACCCTAACCCTCACCCTCACCCTAAACCAAAACCTCACCCTAACCCTCACCCTCACCCTCACCCTAATCCTAACCATAACCCTAACTCTAACCCTCACCCTCATCTTCACCCTAACCCTAACCCTAACAATTACCATAAACCTAACCCTAACCCTAATCCTAACCCTAACTCTCACCCTAACCCTAAACCTAACCCTAAAACTCACCATAATCCTAATCCTAATCTTAACACTCACCCTCAACTTCACCCTCACCCTGAAAGACCCTAGCCCCCTAGGAACCTATAACCTTAGCCAATTTTACAAAGAGGCCATCAGGGTTAGATGTCATTTAGAACAATATTTAACTTTTGACAACTGCACAGACCTTTTCTCCGGCTACAGCAGTGTAGCTTGTTTAGCACCCTGGTTTGCAAAAACATCTTTCTAGATGGCTTAGGAATGTGATCTCCAAAGATCCCAACAATGCCTAAATTACCTTTGCAGGCCTTTAGGCAGATATCAATAGAAACACACTCTCGGGTTTATAAACTTTTTTTCTGAGCAGATGAACTTTATGTAGCTGATGTCAGCTCAATAGTTACTGTCAATTAAAGCACATAAAGGGGTTGAGATTTAAACTATCCCCCACATTTTATAACATTAGCTTTTTATTATCACAGAGGACTGTCAAGTTCCTTTCCCATACAAGGTAATCATGAACATTAGGCATGCTTTTAAACTATCTTCCTATGACCTCTCGGCTCTGACCAGTTTTGAAGGGCCATGCACAAGTGACTCTAGGATCTGACATTTCTGCCATCCAAGCAGTGGCTTACTGCCTCTGGATGCTCCTCCATTGTTGTTGTCCCAGGAGTGTCTTCTTCACATTGGGAAAAATGCCTCATTGGCATTTCCCTTTAGCTGGTCGCTGGACTTGAACTCGGGGCCTGAGCACTGTCCCTCAGCTCTACAGCTCAAGGCTAGCACTCTGCCACTTTGAGTCCCAGACTTGGGGCTTGAATGCTGTCCCTTAACTCTTCAGTCCAGGGCTAGTACTCTTCCACTGTGAGTCTCGAGCTTGGGGCTTGAGTACTGTCCCCTGACTCTTCAGTCCAGGGCTAGTACTCTGCTGGCTGAATAGAGGTGACAGTCTCACAGGAACCTTTTTGTGCCCGGGCTGGCTTTGAACCAGTTTGCAGATCAATGAGTCTTATAAAAGGCCATTTTACTCCAATTAAAAGCAACAATGTGGTCAACATAGAAGTAGCTTTTAAGCATGCTCTTACCTGAAACTTGTTAAGAGCCAAAGTTACATCTGACAAACTTTTAAGAATCCTCTGTGCTTTGCTCTGGGCTTGCTGGAAACTTAAAAAAAACCTATAAGAGCAAACTACAATAGCAATCATTTTGATAATCCTAATTTTTTTCCTTCTTTGTGCACATTGAAGCCAATGTTAAGAACAATTTTACATTTAAACTTTATACCCACAAATCCATTCCCTATTTTTTTAAAAACCTCCTATTAATCACCTTTAATATTTTATACTTTAGTTTTCATTTGTATTCTGAAAAGATCCCTTGAAATCTTGAGGCCAAATGTCACTCATTGCCTCTTGGTTGCTTGTTTTAAAACAGACACACATTAAAAATTTTAAACTCAAATGACAATTTTTCCTTAATGCAAGAATTACTGTCACCATCACTATACCACAAAGCTAGACTTAACACCTT
This sequence comes from Dipodomys merriami, assembly GCF_024711535.1. Lineage (NCBI taxonomy): Eukaryota > Metazoa > Chordata > Mammalia > Rodentia > Heteromyidae > Dipodomys > Dipodomys merriami. The sequence continues at coordinate 3,614,340 of NW_027205937.1, read as the reverse complement.
TATAACTTTTAAAAACATCCTACTTGTAGAACATAATTGAAAGTAAGCCACATTATATAAATAACTTTTAACCCTCTTTTTAAGTCCTTTCTAATTTTAATGTTAACACATCCAAGGGGAAGTTTTAGCAATACTAATCAGATCATCACATCACTCATTTTAACCATCATGTTTTCAGTGTCTGTCTGCAGGGAAAAGAGAGAACAAAGATGGGCCACTCAGCCCCTTCTATGGAATGGGCACAACCAATCTGACTCTTTAGGGTTAGATGAACTGAGTTTGTGCCAGCTTGCCCTCTTTCACCATGTGTGGACTCCTCCTAGGGCCTGTCCCACCATGCATGGCCAGCTGAACTGCACTTTTGCTTGTTTATCTCTTACCCCTAAAGACAGGTCTTCTGTTGGGTTCTAGTTTTCCCTTTTCTTATCTCTTGGTTCTCGAATGAAATACACAGTTTTTAGACAGACAGAACAAGTAATATCTTTGACAGTGTTAAACTAACCTTTACATTTAAAATTTTAATATTTATCCCAAATTTTACCCAAGGGAACTGGATCCCAAACAGCCAATGCATTTTTGTTAAGCCAGATAACTTGATTACAGTATAAACAGTCTTATGCATTTTAAAACATTAGTTTTTTTTTAAATACCAGATTTCCTAATTTGCAAGTTAAAGAATCTTTAAAAAGCCATTTAAAACAATGTGAAGATTTTTTTTTTTAGAATTTTTGGTAATGTCCAAACCTCATAACCTTTTGAATTTTAAATTTAAACTCACCCAATTGTTACAGCATGCTGACAATTTTTATCTTTAAACCGGTTCACAGACACACACACAAAACACTCACACAGGTCTTAAAGCACCCAAAAATCAAAATCAGTCATACGTACACCTTTTAAAGTTTTTAAACAAAAATTTAAGACAGTGTTTCTTTCAAACTAGGTACTTTTGTTGGGGTTTATTTTTCCAGAGCTTGCTTATCTAGCAAGGCAATTCACTAATTAGTCTTTGAATCCCTTCTGTTGGAGGAGGGCTGGGGGAGGGGGTCACCTGAAACTAAACTGGCCAGAATTCTTTAAATCCAATTTTAGACGAGGGCACTTTACAAATTGTTACATTGTCAGGACTAGCTGAAAAAGTCCAAACTAGGCACACAGCCTTCTACACTCTCCCTGGTGGCAGCCTCCACAAGGAGAAAATGCAGCCTGAGGCTTGAAGGGAACCAAACTATCCCAGTAACCTTCCATGCCTCACAGGAGGGTGGGCATAGCAGGTCTGTGACCCAGCCCAGCTGGAATTTTTATTTCCCCAGAGATGTTCAAATAAATAACAAAAACGCAGATAAACACAAAAACCAAGGATCCACATTTAAAACTGGTACCAATTCTAAAACAGAACTAGACAAGAACTGAAGGCTGAGTTGGGGACTAAGGGGCCCCAGTTTATCCCTACCGGAACTCTGTGCTGTTCTCACTCAGCAAGCTGAATCCAGAGTCTGCTGGGTGAGCCTGCCACACTCACCCAGAACTTCCCTACCCCTGAAAACATAAAACAAACACACAAAAGTTAACAAGACAAACAAGTGTCCACAAAGACAAAATCAAGTCTCAGTGAATGGGGCGACATCTCACCACCATTCACTTACCAGGGGACTCAACACCCCTACTCACCTCTGGAGGATTTTTCTCTTAGATTCCTGCAGACGTTGACCCAGGGGCCTTCCAAGGCAGAGGAGAATTGCCAGTCATCTTGGGGCAAGGGAAAGAAGTCCCTAGCGGCATCCCCTCAGACTGACAGGTTATCCCCCACATTTAGACCCCCCTGAGCCAAGGCCCGAGGCTGAGATCTAACTGAGGCCACTCGCAGGTGGTCAGTGGCAGCTTCATAATTGATAAACAAGCAAGTTACAAAAGCAGAAGCACCGGTTTTTGTTTTTAAACGAACTAGGACAAGGTCTCAGGTGTCCTAGGAGTGGACTCGCTTGTTGACCCATTTCCTTGAAAGTCACAAAACAAACACCAGAGACAATTAATGTCAGACAGACACAGACAAGACTAGACAAACGCTGCGCGGTCCCCGAGTGAGCACAAATGAGGAGAGAAACTTCAGAAGGGAGAGGCCGGCCATGACTTAACTCCCCCAAACACAGAGACACTCGGATCTCGTCCCCCCTCCATGCGACCCTGGAGTAGGACTCCAGGGCGGGACTAGGGTAGTGGGCACGTCTGCTTTTCCCTCTAGTCCACCACAAATTCACACACCCTGGGGTAGAAGCCCAGGGCGGGACCAGGGTAGTGGGCACGTCTACTTTTCCCTCTGGTCCAACACACACGTCCTGTACAGGCACTTTTGGATCCCCAAAACATAAAATGAACACAACAAACACGAAAGACAAGAGCTCTATCTTACCTCCAGCCGGTCCTGGAATCTGGAGTTTGGGGGCGCCTGGTTCCCGGCCAATGCACCAAATGAAAGACCCTAGCCCCCTAGGATACTTTCGTCAATGGGAGGGCGCCACAGAAAACTCAGACTCCAGGCCGGGAGATGCAATAAGCAAAAGGAGTTTATTTTACGTTTGTGCAAACGGACTCTCTGTCCCGAGCAGACAGGGAGCCCCAAGCAGCGGTTACAAGCCCTTTTTAAAGGCAAAACCCACAAGATTAACGCATAACACAAAGCATCCCATGATTGGTCCATTTAAAGGTCACCATATACACCAACAATCACTTTGCCACACGGGAAATTTTGTAACACTCTTTGTAAAATGACTAGCCCATGGTTGGGTTAAGGGGGGGTTTACATGGTTACAGGCCTATGATTGGTTGACATTTGGCTTAGCTTGTGGTCTTGCCAGGTGGTCGTTATCTCAAGGTCCTGTCTGGGGAATTTCTAAATGGGAACTGAGGAACACGTACTGTCTGTTCTTTATCTACTACCACTGACCTTGTGCTGGGGCCGGCATCTGGTCCCTGAAACTTCTTAACTCATTTTTGGGAAAGGAATGGTCAGTGCCAGTGTAAGCAAGTTTACAGAAGCAGAATCAGCAGTTAGCAAGTTAGTAATGGTAATGGTCAATTTTTAATCTTTCAACCCTAAACTTCACCCTCACCCTCACCCTAACCCTAACCCTCACACTAACCCTAACCCTCACCCTAACCCTAACCCTAAACCTCAAGCACACCCTCAACCTCACCGTCACCCTCACTCTCAGCCTAACCCTAAAACTAACCCTAAACCTAATCCTAACCCTCACCCTGACCCTAACACTAAGAGTCACCATCACCCTGAACCTCACCCTAAACATCACCCTAAACCTAATCCTCATCCTAATTCTAAACCTAACCCTAACCCTCACTTAACCCTCACCCTCACCCTAACCATCATCCTAACCTTTATCCTCACAATTACCCTAACCCTAATCCTAATCCTAACACTCACACTAACCCTAACACTCACCCTCACACTCACCATCATCCTAAACCTCACCCTAAACCTAACCCTTACCAACACCCTATAACCCCCATCCTCACCCTCACCCTCACCCTCACGTGAACCTTCAACCTAACCCTAACCCTCAATCTCACCCGAACCCTAACCCTAATCCTAACCCTTACCTAACCGAAACCATCACCATCACCCTCACACTCACTGTAACCAGCACCCTAACCGTAGCCCTCACCCTAAACCTAAACCTCACCCTAACCCTAAACCTAATCCTCACCCTAACCCTAAGCCTAACCCTAAACCTCACCCTAAACCTCACCCTAAACCTAATGCTAAAGATTACCTAACCCTCACCCTAACCCTAAAGCTTACCCTAACCCTCAACCCTCACCCTAATCCTTAAACTCAACGTAACTCTAACCCCAACCCTAACCCTAAACTTCACCCTAATCTTAACCCTAACCCTAAACCTAAACTTCACCCTCACCCAAACACTTACCCTCACCCTAACGCTAACACTAACACTAACATTCAAACTAACCTTCACCATTACCCTCAACCTAACCCTCAAAATCACCCTAACCCTCACCCTAACCCTCACTCTAACCCTAACCCTCAACCACACCCTAAACCTCACCCTCACCCTCACCCTCACGCTCACCCTAACCCTCACCCTTACACTAACCCTAACCCTAATCCTAAACCTAACCCTCACCCTCATCCTCACCCTAACACTAACACTAACACTCTCACCCTCAGCTTAAACCTCACCCTAAACCTAACCCTAACCCTCAACCTCACCCTCACATTAACCCTATCACTAACCCTAACCCTCACCCTAACCCTAACCCTTACCCTAACCCAAACCCTCACCCTAACCCTCACCTTAAAACTAATGGTAACCATAAACCTCTCCCTCACGTTATCCCTCATCCTAACCCTCACCCTAACCCTTTTCCTCACACTAACCCAAACCCTAACACTAATCCTAACCCTCACAACAACCCTAAACCTCATCCTAACCCTAAACTTAACCTCACCCTAACCCTAACCCTAAACCTCCCCTCACCCTAACCATCACCATCGCTGTAAACCTCACCCTAAGCCAAACCCTCACCCACAAGCTAACCTTAATCGTCATCCTCACCCTGAACATCACCCTAACCCTAACCATCACCATAAACCTAAGCGTGATCCTCCCCCTAAACCTAACTCTCACGCTCACCCAAACCCTAAGCCTTACCCTAACAAAAACACTAATCCTAAACCTATCCCTCAGCCTCACTCTGAACCTAAGCCTAACCCTAACCCTAACCCTAATCCTATCCTAACACTAACCCTCACCCTAACCCTAAACCTAACCCTAAAACTCACCCTCACCCTCATCCTAACCATAAGCCTAACCCTAACAAAAACACTAATCCTAAAACTATCCCTCACCCTCAATCTCAACCTAAGCCTAACCCTAACCCTAACCCTAATCCTGACACTAACCCTAACTCTAACTCTAAACCTAAACCTAAAACTCACCCACACCCTCATACTAACCCTTACCTTAAACCTAACCCTAACCCTAACCCACACCCTCACCCTAAACCTCACCCTAACCCTTATCCTCACACTAAGTCTAATCCGAACCCTCACCCTCAACCTCAACCTAACACTAACCCTAAACTTAACCCTCACTCTAACCCTAATTCTTACCCTAACCCTAGCCCTCACACTAACCCTCACCCTAACCCTAATCCTAACATTAACCCTAACCCTAACCCTCAACCTCAGCCTCACCCTACACCTCACCCTAATCCTAAACCTCACCCTAACGCTAAACTTAACACTCAGCCTAAACCTAACCCTCACCCTCACCCTAATCTGCACCCTAACCCTAACACTTACCTAACCGAAACCCTCACCCTAACCCTCAACATCACCCTAAACCTAACCCACACACTAACCCTAACCTTACCGTAGCCCTCACCCTAATCCTAACACTAACAGTAAACCTAACCCTCATACTAACCTTAACCCCTCAGCCTAAACCTCACCCTAAAACTAACCATAACCCTAATCCTCACCCTATCCCTAACCCTAAGCTGAAACCTCACCCTAACCTTACCCTCACCCTAACCCTAATGCTAAACCTAACCCTCACCTTAACCCTAAACCTCACCCTCACCCTAACCCTCAATCTAAGCCTTACCCTTACCCTAACACTAACCCTAACCCTCACCCTAATCCTAACCCTAACCCTAACCCTAAATTTCTCCCTGATCCTAACCCTCACCCTAACCCTTAACCTCACCCTAACGCTAACCCTAACAATAACCCTCACCCTAACCCTCTCCATCACTCTAATCCTCACCCTCACCCTAAACATCACCCTAACCCTAACCCTCACCCTTATCCTAACCCTCAACCTAACACTCAACCTCACCCTAATCCTCACCCTAACACTAACCCTAACCCTTACCTAACCGAAACCCTCTTCCTCACACTCACCCTAACCCTCACCCTCACCCTAGCCCTGACAATAACCCTGACCCTAATCCTAACACTCACCCTCACTCTCACAATCACCCTCAGCCTAAACCTAACACTTAACCTAACCCTAACCTTCACCCTCACCCTCATTCTCACCCTCACCATAACTCTAAACTTTACCCTAACTCTCACCCTCACCCTCACCCTAACCCTAACCCTATCCCTAACCCTCAACCTAAGCCTAAACCTCAACAAAACCATAACCCTAACACTCACCCTCACCCTAACACTAACCCTAAATCTAACCCTCAACCTAACCCTTATTCTAAACCTAACACTAACCCTAACCCTCACTTTCACCTTAAATCTCACCCTAACCCTTATCTTAACCATATCCCTAACTGTAAGCCTAACCTAATCCTCAAATTAACCCAAACCGTAACCCTAACCCTCACCCTCACCCCAACCCTCACCATCACCCTAACCCTCACCCTAACCCTAACACTCAGCCACCCCGAAAACCTCACCCTCAACTGAACACTCACCCTCAACCTAATCCTCACCCTTACATAACCCTAACCCTAATCCTAAACCTAAACCTCACCCTGATCCTCACCCTAACACTAACGCTAATACAAACCCTCAGCCTCACACTAACCCTCACCCTCACCCTAACCCTCACACTCACCCTAACCCTACCCCTCACCCTCACCCTAACCCTAACCCTATCCCTAAACCTAACCCTAACCCTATCCCTCACCTTAAACCTAAAGGTAACTCTAACCCTCTCCCTCACGTTAACCCTCACCCTAAACCTCTCCCTAACCCTTATCCTCACACTAACCCAAACCCTAACACTAATCCTAACCCTCACAATAACCCTAAACCTCAACCTAACCCTAAACTTAACCTGACCCTAACCCTCAGCCTAACCCTTACCCTCACCCTAACGCTAACCCTAACCCTAAACCTCCCCTTACCCTAACCATCACCATCGCCGTAAACCTCACCTTAAGCCTAACCCTCAACCACAAGCTAACCCTAATCGTCATCCTCACGTTGAACATCATCCTAACCCTAACCCTCACTCTAAACCTAAGCCTAATCCTCATCCTAAACCTAACTCTCACCCTCACCCTAAACCTAAGCCTTACCCTAACAATAACACTAATCCTAAACCTATCCCTCACCCTCAATCTCAACCTAAGCCTAACCCTACCCCTAACCCTAATCCTAACACTAACCCTCACCCTAACCCTAACCCTAAAATTCACCCTCACACTCATCCTAACCCTTATCCTAAACCTAATCCTAACCCTAACCCACACCCTCACCCTAAACCTCACCCTAACCCTAATCCTCACTAAGTCTAATCCTAACCCTCACCCTCACCTGCAACCTAAACCTAACCCTAAACTTAACCCTCACTCTCACCCTAATTCTTACCCTAAACCTAACCCTCACACTAACCCTCACCCTAACCCTTATTCTAACCTTAACCCTAACCCTAACCCTAAACCTAAACCTAACCCTCAACCTTACCCTTATTCTAAACCTAAAACTAACCCTAACCCTCACCCTCCCCCTAAATCACACCCTAACCCTTACCTTCACCATATCCCTAACCTTAACCCTAACCTAATCCTCACACTAACCCAAACTGTAACCCTAACCCTAACCCTCACCCTCACCCTAACCCTCACCATCACCCTAACCCTCACCCTAACCCTAACACTAAGCCACACCGAAAACCTCAACCTCAACTGAACACTCACCCTAACCCTAACCCTCACCCTTACCCTAACCGTAAACCTAATCCTAAACCTAACCCTCAAACTCATCCTCACCCTAACACTAATGGTAATACTAACCCTCACACTCACCCTAACCCTCACCCTCACCCTAACCCTCACCCTCACCCTAACCCTAACCCTAACCCTAACCCTCACCTTCACCCTCAACCTAACCCTAACACTAACCCTAACCCTCACCCTAACCCTAACCCTATCCCTAAACCTAACCCTCACCCTAACCCTCACCTTAAACCTAACGGTAACCCTAACCGTCTGCCTCACTCTAACCCTCACCCTAACCCTTATCCGCACACTAACCCAAACCCTAACACTAACCTAACCCTCACAGTAACCCTAACCCTCAGCCTAACCCTAAACCTATCTTCACCCTAACCCTTACCCTTACCCTAACGCTAACTCTAACCCTAAACCACCCCTCACCCTAACACTCACCATCGCCTTAACCCTCACCCTAAGCCTAACCCTCACCCACAACCTAACCCTAATCCTGGCCCTCACCCTGAACATCACCCTAACCCTAACCCTCACCCTAAACCTAGGACTAATCCTCACCCTAAACCTAACCCTCACGGTCAACCTCACCCAAAGCCTAACCGTAACCATAACCCTAATAATAAACCTAACCCTCACCCTCACACTCACCATAAGCCTAACCCTAACCCTAACACTCAACCTAACCCTAACCCTCAGCCTCACCCTCACCCTAACCCTCACCCTAACCCTATCACTCAACCTAACCATAACCCTCAGCCTCACCCTCACCATAACCCTAACAAAAGCCTAACTCTCACCCTAAACCTAACCCTAAACCAAATGGTAACCCTAACTCTCGGCCTCAATCTAGCCCTCACCCTAATCCTAACCTTCAACCTAACCCTAACCCTCAACCTCACCCTCACCCTCACCTTAACCCTAAACTTAACCTTCACCCTCACCCTAACCCTCAGCGTAACACTTACCCTCACCCTAATCCTAACCTTATCCCTACCCCTCACCGTAAATGTAACCCTCAATCTCACCCTCACCCTCACCCTAAGACTAACCCTAAACCTAACCCTAATCCTAAACCAAACCCTCACCCGCACCCTCACCATTACCCTAAACCTAAACCTAACCCTGACCCTAAACCTGACCCTTACCCTAAACCTCATCCTTAACCTAATGCCAACCCTAATCCTCACCCCAATCCTAACCCTCAGCATATCCCTTATCCTCACACTAACCCTAACCCTAAACCTAACCCTCACACGAACCCTAACCCTGACCCTAACCCTTACCCTCACCCTAACCCTCACCCTAACCCTAACATTAACTCTAACTCTCATCCTAAACATAATCCTAACCTTCATCCTCGCACTAACCCTCAACTGAAACTGAACCCTAACCCTCACCCTCACCCTAAACATCACCCTATCCCTAACCCTCACCCTAACCCTCACACTAAACCTCAACCTCAACCTAATCCTCAACCTAACCCTAACCCTCCTAACCCAAACTCTAACCTTTACCCTCCACTCCATCATCGCCCTCAGCCTAAGCCTAACCCTAACCTTAACCCTAACACACACACTCAAACTCACGCTAACCCTAAACCTCACCCTCACACTAGCCCTCACCCTAACCTCAACCGTAATCAGAAACCTAACACTAACCCTCAGCCTCTCCCTCAGCCTAACCCTAACCGTAATCCTAACGATAAACCTCACCTTAACCCTAACCTTAAGCCTAACCCTAACCCACACCGTCACCCTCAGACTCACACTCACCCTAACACTCACCCTCACCTTCAAACCTCACCCTAACCCTCAACCTCACCCTAAACATCACACTAACCGTAACCCTCATCCTAAACCTAACCCTCTTCCTAAATCTCACAATAACCCTAACGCTAACCCTAACCCTCACCCTATTCCTAACCCTCACCATAACCCTTATCCTCACACTAACCTTAAACCTAACCCTCACACTAACCTTAACCCTCACACTAACCCTAAACTTAACCCTCACCATAACCCTCACACTAACCCTAACCCTCATCCTAACCTTAACCCTAACCCTCTCGCTCACCCTCACCCAAACCCTCACCCTCAGCCTAACCCTAACCCTGACCCTAATCCTAACCCTAACCCTTACCCTCGCCCTAACCCTCATCCTAACCCTAATCCTAACCCTCAACCTAACCCTAACCAACACCCTAATCCTCACCCTAACCCTCAACTTCACCCTCACCCTCATCCTAAACTTTAACCTCACACTAACACTAACCCTAACCCTACCACTAACCCTCACACTAAACCTAACCCTCTCCCTAAACCTAAACCTAACGATCAACCTAACCCTCACCCTAACAATCACCCTAACACTAACCCTCACCCTCACCCTAACCCTCAATGTCATCCTAACCCGACCCTAACCCTAAACCTAACCCACACCCTAACCTGAACCCTCTCCCTCATCCGAAACTCATACTCATCCTAACGCTCGCCCTCACCATAAATATCACCCTAACAATAACCCTCACTGTAAACCTAACCCCAACCCTACCTTAACACTAACCCTCAAACTAACCCTCATCCTCACACTAACTCTCACCCTAAACGTTAACTTCACACGAACCGTAACCCTACCACTAACCCTAACCCTCTCACTAACCCTAAGGCTTACCCTAAATCTAACCCTAGCCCTCAACCAAAACCTCAACCTAACATATACCCTAACACTAACCCTAACCCTCACAGTCACCCTAACCCTCATCGTCAACCTAACCTGACCCTAACCCTAACCCACACCCTAAACTTCACCCTCACCTGAACCCTCACCTTCACCCTCCTCTTCTCCCTAATAATCACTCTAACCCTAACCCTAAACCTAAACCTTACCCTAACCCAAACCCTAACTCTAACCCTTACCCTAACCCTACCCTAACCCTAACACTCATCCTAACCCTCATCCTAACACTAACGCTAACCCAAACTCTCACCCTCACCCAAACCCTAACCCTAACCCTAACACTCACTCTAACCATAAACCTTACCAGAACCCTAACCCTAACCCGAACCCTCACACTAAACCTCACCCTCAATTTAAACCTCACCCTAACAATAACCCTAACTCTTACCTAACCGAAAACCTCACACTCACCCTCAATCTCACACTAACCCTCACGCTCAACGTAGCCCTCACCCTAACCCTAACCCTAACTCTTATCCTCATCCCCACCCTTGCCCTCAGCCTAACCCTAACCCTAATCCTAACACTCAACCTCATCCTCACCCTAACACTAACCCTAACGCTATCCCTCACCCTCACACTTACCCTAACCCTAACCTTAGCCCTAACAATAACCCTATCCCTAACACTAATGCTTACACTAACACTCACCCTAACCCTAACCCTAACCCTAAACCTCACCCTCACCCTAATCCCCAACCTAACCTTTAACCTCACACTAACCCAAACTCTATCCCTAACCCTAATCCTCATACTAAAACTAAACCTCACCCTAACCCTAACCCGAACCCTTACCCGAACCATCACCCTCACCCTAACACTAACGCTATCAATAACCCTCACCCTAACCCTAACCCTAATCCTTACACTCACCCTCACCCTCACCCTCACCCTAACCCTAACGCTAACCCTCACCCTCACACTCACCCTAACCCTAACCCTAGCCCTAACAATAACCCTAAACCTAACCATAACCCTGATCCTAACACTAACCTCACCCTAACCCTAACCCTAACGCTAACCCTAACGCTTACCCTCACCCTAACACACACCCTAAACCTTTCCCTCAACCTAACAATAACCCTAACACTAACCCTAACCCTCACGCTAACCCTGACCCTCAACCTAACCCTAACCCTAACCCTCACCCTTACCGTCACCCTAACCCTAACCCTTACCCTAAAACTAACCCTCATCCTAAACATATCCCTAACTCTCACAGTCATTCTAAGCCTCACCATCACCTTAACCCTCAAACTAACCCTCAACCTCACCCACACGCTAATGCTCAACCTCACCCTAACCCTAACCCTCACATTCAACCTAACCCTCAACCTAACCCTTACCCTCAACCTGACCCTAACCCTAACCCTAACCCTAACCCTCACATTAAACCTAACCCTCAGACTAAACCTAACCCTACTTCTCACTCTGACCCTCACCCTCACCCTAAGCCTAACCCTCACCCTAACCCTAAACCTAACCCTAAACCTCATATTAACTCTAATCCTGACCCTCACCCTAACCCTAAACCTCACACTAACCCTCACATTCAGCCTAATCCTCACCCTAACAATAACCCTAACTCATACCTAACCGAAACCCTCACCTTCACCCTCATTCTCATTCTAACCCTCACCCTCACCCTAGCCCTCACCTTAACCCTAACCCTAACCCTATTCCTAAGCTTCACCCTCACCCTCACTGTCACCATCAGCCTAAACCTAACCAAAACCCTAATCCTAACCCTAACCCTCAACCTCACCCTCACCCTAAACCTAACCCTAAACCTAAATTTCACCCTCACCCTCAACGTCACCCTCACCCTTACCATAACCCTAACACAAATCGTAAACCTTATCCTCACCCTAACACTCACACTCACCCTAAACCTCACCCTCCCCGAAGCCCTCACGCTAAACCTAAACCTATCCCTAACCCTAACCCTAAACTTCATTCTTACCCTAACCCTAACCCTAACGCTAACAATAAACCTAACCATAACCCTAAAACTCACCCTAACCCTAATCCTAACCCTAACCCTCAAGCTCACTGTCACAGTCACCCTAAACCTGACCCTCAACCTCACCATCACCCTAACCCTCACACTAACCCTAACACTCAGCCTAACCCTAACCCTAACCCTCACCCTCAGCCTCACACTCAGCCTAACCCTTAATCAAACCCTAAACCTAACCCTAACCCTCACACTCACCCTCACCCTAACCCTAACAATAACCCTCACCATCACCCTCATTCTCACCTTTACCCTAACCCTCACCCTCAACCTCACCCTCACCCTAACCCTCACCGTCACCCTAAACTTCACCCTAACCCTAACTCTCACCCTAAATCCAAACTTAACCCTAACCCTAACCCTCACCTTAACCCTCACCCTAACCCTCACCCTAACCCTAACCCTACCCCTCACGCTAACCCTCATCCTAACCCTAACCCTAATCGTCACCCTAACCCTAACCCTCAACCTCCGCCTCACCCTAACCCTAAGCCTAATCCTAATCCTAAACCTAAACCTCACCCCCCACTCACCCTAACACTAACCATAAACCTAATGCTAACCCTCACCCTCAGCTCTACCTAAACCTAACCGTAACCCTAACAATAAGTGAAACCCTAACCCTAACCCTATTCCTAACCCTAAACCTCACAATAACACTAAACCTAACATAATAATTCACCCTAACCCTAACCCTATCACTCAACCTAACACTAACCCTCACCCTAACCTTACCCCTAAACCTGACCCTAAATTTCACCCTAACTCTAACCATGACCCTAACCCGAAACTTAACATTAACCCTAACCCTCACCCTAACCCTCACTATAAACCTCACCCTAACCCTAACCCTACCCCTCACCCTAACCCTCATCCTAACCCTCATCCTCACACTCACACTCACCATCAGCCTCACCCACACCATAACCCTAATCTTAAACCTAACCCTCACCCCCTCCCTTACCCTAGTCCTAACCATAACCCTAATGCTAACACTCACACTCACACTCAACTTAACCCTAACCCTGACCCTAACAATAACTGTAAACCTAAACCTAAACCTAATCCTATCCCTAACCCTCACCCTCAGCCTCACCAAAACTCTAACCCTAACACTAACCCTAAACCTAAACCTAACCCTCACCCTCACCCTATCCCTAAACCTAAACCTTACCCTAATCCTGAACCTAATATTATTGCTAACCCTAAACCTCACCCTCACCCTAAACCTCACTCTAACTCTAAAGCTCACTATGACCCTAACCTTAACCGTAACCCTAATCCTCACCCTAACCGTAAACCTCAACCACACCCTAACACTCAAGCTCACCCGAACCCTCACCCTCACGTGCACACTCACTCTAACCCTAAACCTAACCCTAACCCTACACCTAACCCTGAACCTCACCCTCACCCTCACCCTAACCCTAACCCTAACCCTCACCCTCACACTCACACTCAGTCTAACCCTTAATCAAACCCTAAACCTAACCCTAACCCTCACACTCACCCTAACCCTAACCCTCACCCTAAATATCACCCTAACCCTAACCCTAACCCTAACCCTAATGCTAAAACTAGGCCTTACCTCACACTAACCTTAACCCTCCGCCTAACCCTAACCGTAACCCTAACCCTACCCTAACCCTCACCTTCACCCCAACCCGCTCCCTTACACTAGCCATCACCCTAAACCTAACACTCACCCTAACCCTAACCCTAACCCTCTCCTTGACTCTAAACCTCACCTTCATCCTAAACCTCACCCTAACCCTTACCCTCATCCTAACCCTCAACCTAACCCTAACCCTAACTGTAACACTAACTCTCCCCCTAACACTCACCCTAACACTTATCCTCACCCGAACCCTCAACCTAACCCTAACCCTAACACTAACCCTCACCCTAACCCTCACCCTAAACCTAAGCCTAACCGTAACCCTCACCCTCAACCTAACCCTTACCCACACATGAACCCTAACTCTAACCCTCAGCCTAACCCTCATATCAAACTTAACCCTAACCCTAAACCTCACCTTACCTTTAATCCTAAGCCTATACCTAACCCTCACCCAAATCCTAACACTCACACTCACCCTCAACCTCACCCTAAGCCTAACCCTAAGACTAACCCTAATCCAAACCCTAACCCTCACCCTCACCCTCACCCTAACTCTAAACCTAACCCTAAACAATCCCTCACCCTAACCTTAAACCTATCCCTAAACCTCACCCTAATCCTAACCCTAATCCTAATCCTAACCCTCACCCTCACCCTAATCCTAACACTAACCCTAGCCCTATTCCTAATCCTGACCCTCACACTAAGACTAACCCTGACCCTAACCCTAACCCTACCCCTCAACATAACACTCACCCTATCACAAACCATAACCCTAACACTTACCCTAACACTAATCATAACCCTAACGCTCACCCTCACCCTAACCCTCATCGTCACCCTAACACTCAGCCAAAAACTAACCCTCACCCACACCGTAACCCTCATCCTCACCCGAACCCTCACACTCACCCTAAACATCATCCTAACATTAACCTTCACCCTACCCCTACCTAACCCTCACCATAACCATAAACCTCAACCTAACCCTCACCCTCAACCTAATCCTCACCCTAAACCTAACCCTAACCCTTACCTAACCTTAACTCTAACCCTCAACTTCACCCTCAACCTAAACCTAACCCTAACCCTATCCCTCACCCTAACCCTAACCCTAACCCTATATCTAACCCTAATCCTCTCCCTCACCCTAACCCTCACACTCACTCTAAACATTACCCTCACCGTAATCCTCACCCTAAACCTAACCCTCACTCTAACACTAATGATAACCCTAACACTCACCTCACCGTAACCCTCAGCCTAAACTTTAACCATACACAAAACCTAAGTCTAAACCTAACCCTAACACTCACACTAACACTAACCATCACGCTAATTCTAACTCTAGACCTCATGCTAACTCTCACCCTAAGCCTAAACCTAACCCTAACACTAAGCCTCACCCTAAACCTAACCCTAATCCTCAACCTCACCCTAACCCTCACGGTCACCCTGAACCTCACCCTAACCCGAACTCTCACCCACACTCTAACCCTCACCCTAAATCTAACCGTAACACTAACCCTCACCCTCATCCTCAACCTAACCCTAAACCTAACCCTAACACTCACCCTAACCCTAAACCTTACCCTAACCTAAACCTACCCCTCACCCTAACCCTCACCCTCACCCTAACCATAATCATAACCCTCACCCTAATCCTAACCATAACCCTAAACCTCAACCTAACCCAAACCCTAAACCTAATCCTTACCCTAACTCTAAACCCAACACTCACCCTAACGCTAACCCTAAACATAACCCTCACCCTCAACCTCAACCTAACCCTAAACCTAATCCTAACCCTAATCCCAGCCCTAACCCTCACCCTCACCATCACCGTTACCTAATCCTCACCCTCAAACACACCTTCACCCTAACCCTCAAACTAATCCTAAACCTCACCCTAACCCTAACCCTCACCCTCACTCTCAACTTCAACCTAACCCTAAACCTAACCACAATCCTAACCATAAACCTCACATTCACCTTAAACCTAACCCTCACCATCACCATCACCCTCACCCTCACCCTCAACCTCACCCTCACCCTAACCCTCACCCTCACCCTAAACATTACCCTAACCCTATCCCTCACCCTAACCCTAACCTGAAACCTAACACTAACCCTATCCCTAACCCTAACTATTATCCTCATACTAACCCTAACTCTAACCCTAACCCTAACCCTAACCCTCTTCCTAACACTAACCTTACCCCTGACCGCAACCTTCACCCTGACTCTAACCCTAACACTCACCCTCACCCTCACCCTAACCCTAACCCTAATGCCAAACCTCACCCTCACACTAACCCTAACCCTAAACCTAACCCTAACAATAACACTAACCCTAACGCTAACCCTAATCCTAACAATAACACTAACCCTAACCCTTACCCTAACACTCAATCTAACCCTAACCCTCACCATAAACCCTACCCTAACCCTAATCCTAACCCTAACCCTCACCCTCACCCTAACCCTTATCATCACACTAACACTAACCCTAAACATAACCCTAACCGTCACACTGACCCTAAACCTCACGCAAAGCCTAAACCTTCCCCGAACCCTAACCCTCCCCCTAACCCTAAACCTAACGCTACCCCTCACCCTAACTATAACATTAACCCTAAACCTCACCCTCACCCTAATCCTCACCGTCACCCTAAAACTCAGCGGAACCCTAACCCTCACCCACACCCTAACCCTCTTCTTCACCGAACCTGAACCCGAACCCTCACATGAACCCTCACACTAACCCTAAACCTAACCTTCACCATAACGCTAAAATTAACTCTAATTCTCACCCTAAACATAACCATAACCCTCACCCTCACCCTAACCCTCACTGTCATCCTAATCCTCACCCTAACATTAACCCTCACCCACACCTAACCCTCACCTGAAACCGAACACTAACCGTCACCCTAAACCTCACCCTCACCCTAAACATCACCCTATCCGTAACCTAACCCTAACCTTAACCCTAACCCTTTCACTCAACACCATCCTCGCCCTCAGCCTAACCCTAACCCTAACATTCACCCTAAACCTCTCCCTAACCCTAACCGTCACCCTCACCCTAGCCCTCAACCTAACCCTAAACCTAATCCTAACCCTAACACTAACCCTCAGCCTCTCCCTCAGCCTAACCCTAACCTTAACCGTAATTCTAAAAATAAATCTCACCCTCACCCTAACCTTAAACCTAACCCTCACCCTCACCTTCACCCTCACCCTCACATTCACCCTAATCCTCACACTCACCCCCAAACCTCACCCTCACCCTCAACATCATCCTAAACATCACCCTAACCCTAACTCTCACCATAACCCTAACCCTCTCCCTAAACCTCACAATAACCTAAACGCTAACCCGAACCCTCACCCTCTTCCTAACCCTCAACATAACCCTTATCCTCACATTAACTTTAACACTAACCCTCACACTAACCCTAACCTTAACCCTCACGCTAACCATCACCCTAACCCTAACCTTAACCCTAACTGTCACCTTAAACATAACGCTAAACCACACCCTCACCCTAACCCTCACCGTCACCCTAACCTTCACCCTAACCCTCACCCTCACCCTAAACATCACCCTAAACCTAACCGTCACCCTAACTCTAACTCTAACCCTCACCCTAACCCTAAACCTCACACCAACCCCCACACTCAACCTAAACCTCACCCTAATATTAACCTAACCCTTTCCTAACCGAAACCCTCACCCTCACCCTAGCCCTCACCTTAACCCTCACCCTAACTTTAACCCTAACTCTCACCCTCAACCTCAGAATAACCCTAACCCTCAACCTCACCCTCACCCTCAGCCTCAGCCTAACCCAAACCCTAACACTAATCCTAAACCTAACCCCCAAACTCACCCTAACCCTAACCCTAACGCTAACCCTCACCCTCACACTCACCCTCACCCTAACCTTCACACTCAACCTCACCCTCACGCTAACCCTCACACTAACCCTAAACCTCATCATAACCCTAACCCTAACCCTCTCGCTCACCCTCACCAAACCCTCACCCTCAGCCTAACCCAAACCCTGACCCTAATCCTAACCCTAACACTCACCCTCACCCTAACCCTCATCCTAAACCTAACCCTAAACCTAAGCCTTTCCTAACCGAAACCCTCACCCTCACCCTAACCGTCACCCTAACCCTCACCCTCACCCTAGCCCTCACCCTAAAACTAACCCTAACCCTCACCCGTAACCTCACCCTCACCCCCACCATCAGCCTAACCCTAACCCTAACCCTAACCTCAACCTCAACCTCACCCTCACCCTCACCCTAACCCTATCCCTAACCCTAACCCTAATGATAAAACTATCCCTCACCCTCACACTAAACCTAACCCTCAGCCTAATCCTAAAAATAACCCTAAACCTACCCCTACACCTCACCCTCACCCTAAACCTGTCCCTCACACTAGTCCTCACCCTAAACTTAACCCTCACCATGAACCTAACCCTAACCCTCTCCTTCACCCTAACGCCCACCCTCACCCTAACAATCACCCTAACCCTTACCCTAACCCTCACCCTAAACCTAACCCTAACCGTAACACTAAGCCTCACCCTAACCCTCACCCTAACACTAAGGCCTATCCCTAACCCTCACCCTCACACTAAACCTCACCCTAACCCTTACCCTCCCACGAACCCTAACCCTAAACCTCAGCCTAACCCTCATATTAAACTTAATCCTAACCCTAAACCTCACCTTACCCTTAACCCTAACCCTAATCATAACCCTCACATTAACCCTAACCCTCACACTCACCTTCAACCTCACCCTCAGCCTAACCCTAACACTAATGCTAATCGAAACCGTAACCCTCACCCTAACCCTCACCTAACTCTAAACAAACCCTCACCCTAACCTTAAACCTATCCCTAAACCTCACCCTAACCCTAACCCTAATCCTAATCCTAAACCTCACCCTCACCCTAACCCTCAGCCTAACCGTCATCCTAAACCTAACCCTAACCCTAACCCTTAACACTAACCCTAACCTTACACCTCACCCACACCCTAACCCTCACCCTCACCCTCAACCTCACCATCACACTCACCCTACCCCTCACCCTCACACTCACTCTAACCCTATCCCCAACCCTAAACCTTACCCTAAACCTAACCCTCAACCTCACCATCACCCTCACATAACACTCAACCTAACCTAACCGTCACCCTCATCTTCATCCTCAGCCTAACCCTAACCCTAACCCTCACCCTAATCTTTTTTTTAAATTTAATTTAATTTTATTTGTGAACATCCTGTACAGAGGGGTTACAATTACAGAGGCAGGATAATGCGTACATTTCTTACCAAGCATTACAGCCTCCTCCTATGGTTTACCCTTCTTACCAAACACCTAAGCCTAATCCTAAAACTAACCCTCACCTTCCCCTCACCCTAAACCTAAACCTGACCCTAACCCTAACCATAACCCTAACCCTCACACTCACCCTAACCCTCACCGTCACCCTAACACTCACCCCAAACCTAACCCTCACCCACACCCACACCCTAACCCTAACCCTAAAACTCACTCTAAATATAATCCTAACCCTAACACTCACCATCACCCTCACTCTCACCCTAACCCTCACCCTCACCCTCACCCTCAGCCTAAACCTAACCCTAACGCCAATACTAACCCTAACCCTCATCATCACTCTAACCCTAATCCTAAACCTAACCCTCACCGTCACCGTCACCTTAACACTAACCCTCAACCTCACCCTCACCCTAACCCTCACCCTCACCCTAAGCAGTACTCTCACCCTAACCCTAACCATAACCCTCATCCTAACCCTAACCCTCACCCTAACCTTAATCCTTACCCTAACCCTAACCCCATCACTCACCCTAAAGCTAACACTAACACTAACCCTCAACCTCACCCTCAAACTAACCCTAACCCTAAACCTAACCCTAATCCTAACCCTAACCCTCACCCTCACCGTCACCCTCACCCTAATCCTCATCCTCAAACTCACCTTCACCCTAACCCTCAAACTAACCGTAACCCTCACCCTAATCCTACCCCTCACCTTCACCGTCAACTTCACCCTAACCCTAAACCTAAACCTAACGCTAACCCTAACCATCACATTCTCCCTAAACCTAATCCTCACCATCACACTAACCCTCACCCTCACCCTCAACCTCACCCTCACCCTAACCCTCACCCTGAACATCACCCTAAACCTAACTCTCACCCTAACCCTAATCTTAACCCTAACATTAACCCTGACCCTCACCCTAACCTCAATCCTCATACTAATCCTAACTCTAACCCTAACCCTGACCCTAACCCTCTACCTAACTCTAACCTTATCCCTCACCCCAAACATCACCCTGACCTTCAAATTAACAGTCACGCTCACCCTCACCATAACCCTAAGCCTAACGCTAAACCTCACCCTCACCCTCACCCTAATCCTAAACCTAACCCTAACAATAACACTAACCCTAACCCTAAACGTAATCCTAACAATAATACTCACCCTAACCCTCACCCTCACCCTAACCCTTATCCTAGCACTTATCCTCACACTAAACCTAAACATAACCCTATCTCTAACCCTCACATTTACAGTAACCCTCACCCTAACCCTAAATGTACCCCTCACCCTAACCCTCACTCGAAAACTAACCGTAACCTGCACAATCGCCCTAAAGTTCACCGTCACCCTAAACCTCACCCTAACCATAACCCTCACCATAATCCTAACCCTCACTCTCAACCGAACCCTAACCCTCACCATAACCCTTACCCTCACCTTAAACATCACCCTAACCCTACCCCTCACCGTAACTCTAACCCTAACCCTGTCCCTAACCCTAACCCTCACACTAACCCTCACCCTCAACTTAAACCTCACCCTAACAATAACCCTAACACTTACCTAACCGAAACCCTCACCCTCACCCTAAATCTCACCCTAAACCTCACCCTCAACCTAGCCCTCAACCTACCCCTCACCCTAAACCTAAACCTTACCCTCAATCTCAACCTCGCCCTCAGCCTAACCCTAACCCTAATTCTAACCCTAAAACCACCCTCACCCTCATGCTCATGCACTACCAAACCCTAATCCTAACCCTAACACTCAACCTCACCCTAACCATAATCCTAACTTTTAACCGCACACGAACCCTAACTCTAACCCTAATCCTAACCTTCACTGTAAACCTAACTCTCAACTTATCCCTAACCCTACACTTCACACTAACCCTCACCCTCACACTAACACTAACCCTAAACCTCACCCTAACCCTAACCCTCACCTTCACCCTAAACCTAACCCTAGCCCTAACCCTAACACACACCCTAACCCTCACCCTCACCCGAACTCTCATCCTCACCCGAACTCTCAACCTCACCATAAACCTCACCCTAACCTTTATCCTCATACTAACCCTAACTCTAAAGCTAACCCTAACCCTCACACTAACCCTAACCTTTCCATAAACCTAATCCTACCCCTCACCCTAAACCTCACCCTAAACCTAACCCTAACCCTAACCCTCACCTTAAACCTAACCCTAATCCTCACCCTCACCCTAACCCTCACTGTAACCTTAACCCTCACAATAAAGCTAACACTAACCAACACCCTAACCCTCCCCCTCGCCCGAACCCTCATCCTCACCCGAATCCTCACCCTCAACCTAACCTCACTGTCACCCTAACCCTCACCCTAACCCTCATTTTCACCCTAACCCTCACCTTAACCCTAACCCTAACACACAAACTAACCGTCACACTCACCCGAACTCTCAACCTCACCCGCACGCTCAATCTCACCCCAACCCTCAGCCTCACCCTAAACATCACCCTAACCCTAACACTCACTCTAACCATAACCCTAACCCTCACCCTAACCCTAACCTGTAGTTAAACCTCAACCTCAACCTAATCCTCACGCTAACCCTAACCCTAACCCTTACCTAAACGAAACACTCATCCTCACCCTCACTATCACCAAAACACTCACCCTAAACCTAACCCTAACCCTCACCCTAACCCTTAGCCTCAACCTAACGCTAACCTGAAGCCCAACCCTCACAGTCACCCTAACCCTCACCGTCAGCCTAACCGTCATCCTTACCCTAAACCTCAGCCACAACCGATCACTCAACATCACCTGAACCCTAACACTTACCCTAATCCTCACCCATAATCTAAACCTCAGTTTAACCCTAAGCCTTACCAAAACCGTAACGCTAACCCTCACCCTAACACTAACCCTTACACAAACCCTCACCCTCAACCTAATCCTAACCCTAAAAATATCCCTAACCATTACCTAACCTAAACACTTACCCTCACCCTCCCCCTCCCCCAAAACCTCACCCTCATCCTAGCACTCACACTAACCCTAAATCCAACGGTAACCCTAACCCTGACCCTCAACTTAACCCTCACCCTAACCCTTATCCTCACACTAACCCTAAGCCTAACCCTAACCCTCACACTAGCCCTAACCCTCACCCGAACCCTAACCTTACCCCTCACACGAACTCTCACCCTAACTCTGACACCAATGCTAACCTTCACCATCACCCAACCCTAACCCTAACCCTCACACACACCCTCCCCCTCCCCCTCACCCTAACCCTCACCCTCACCCTAAACATCACGCTAAACCTAACCCTCACCCTAAACATAACCCTAACCCTCACCCCAAACCTAACCCTCAACCTAATGCTCACCATCACCCTAATCCTCACCATAACCCTAACCCTAACTCTTCCATAACCGAAACCCTCACCCTCAACCTCACCCTCACCCTAAGCCTCACCCTCACCCTAGCCCTCACCCTAAACTTAACTTTTATCCTAAACCTAACACTAAATCTCACGCTCACTGTAAACCTAAGCTTAACCCTAAACCTCATCCTATCCATCAACCTAAATCTAACCCTAATCCTAACGCTCACCCTAAACCTCAAAATAACCCTAACCCTCACCCTCACACTAACACTCATCCCAACACTTATCCTCACACTAAACCAAACCATAAACCTAACCCTTATGCTCACATCAACACTAACCCTCACACTAACCCTAAACCTACCCCTCACCCTAAACCTCACCCTCACCCTAACACTAACCCTAACCCTCACCCGAAACCAAACCCTAACCCGCACACTCACCCTAACTCTCACCGTCACCCTAAACCTCACCCTAATCCTAACCCTCACTCACACCCTAACCCTCACTCTCAACCGAATCCTAACACTCACCGTAAACCTAACCCTCACTCTCACCCTAAACAACACCCTAACCCTCACAATAACCCCTTTCCTAACCCTCACCCTAACCCTAACCCTCAAGCTAACCCTCACCCGCAACCTAATCTTCACCCTAATCCTAACCCTAAACCTTACCTAACCGAAAACCTCACCCTCACCCTCACTGTAACCCTCACCTTCACCCTAGCCCTCAGTCTTACCCTAGCCATCACCCAAAACCTACCCTTAACCCTCAAACTCACCCTCACCCTAACCCTCACCCTCACCTTCAACAGTTCCCTCACCCTAACCATAACACTAACCCTCACACCAAACCTAACCCTCACCCTGACTCTAAGGATAACCCTACCCAAACCCTCACCCTAAACCTCACCCTAATCCTCACTCTAACCCTAACCCTAACCCTAACACTATCCCTCAACCTAGCCCTCACCCTCACCCTAATCCTCACACTCACCCTAACACCAACCCTTACCTAACCGAAAGCCTCACCCTCACCCTCACTCTCACCCTAACCCTCACCCTAAACATAACCCTAAACCTTAGACTCACTCTTAGCCTAACCCTAACCCTAACCCTCTCCATAACCCTCACCCTAACCCTAACCATAAACCTAACCCTCACCTAAAATTCACCATAACGCTAACGCTAACCCTAACATTTACCCTCACCCTAAACCTCACCCTAACACTTACGCTCAACCTAACCCTAACCCTAACACTCACACAAACCCTAAACCTCACCATAACCCTAACCCTACCCGTCACCCTAACCCTCACCATAACCCTAACCCTAACCCTCACCCTAAACCTAACCCTAAACCTCACAGTCACCCTAACCCTCGCCGTCACCCTAAGCCTCACCCTAAACCTAACCCTCACTCACAACCTAACGCTCAATCTCACCCTCACCCTAACCCTCACCCCAAACCTCACCCTCACACTAAATCTCAACCTAACCCTAACCTTCACCAAAACCCTAATCCTAACACTGACCCTTAACCTAACCCTCACAGTAACCTTAATCCACAACCTAATCCTCACCCTAAGAATAACCCAAACCCTTACCTAAACGAAACCCTCAGTCTCACCCTAAACCTCAGCCTCACACTCACCCTCACCCTAAAACTAAACCTAACCCTAAACCTAAACCTCCCCCTCAACCTCCCCCAATCCCGCAGCCTAAACCTAACCCTAACAGTAATCCTAAACCTAACCCTCACCCCCACCCTCACCCTAAACCTAACCCTAACCTTAACACTAACCCTCACCCTCACCCTCACCCTAACCCTAATCTTAACCCTAAAAATAACGCTACCCCTAACCCTAATCCTAAACCTAACCCTCACCCTAACCCTAAGCCTAACCCTAAAACTCACCCTAACACTAATCCTAACCCTAACACTCACCCTAACCCTAACCCTCACCCTAAACCTAATCCTCACCCTAAACCTCACCCTAAACATAACACTAACCCTAATCCTCACCCTAACCAAACACTCACCCTTACCCTTATCCTCACACAAACCTTAACCCTAACCCTAACCTTACCCACAAAATAACCCTCACCCTCACCCTAACCCTAACCCTAACCCTCACCCTAACCCTCACCCTAACCCTAACCTTAATACAAATCCTCACCTTAAACCTAACCCTAAGCCTAACCCTCACCCTCACCCTCAAACTCACCCTAACTCTCACCCTCACCCTAAACGTCATCCAAAACCTAACTCTCACCCTCAACCTAACCCTAACCCTCACCCTCACCCTAACCGTCAAACTAAACCAAAACCTCATCCTAATCCTCACCATAACACTAACCCCATACCTTACCTAAAAGAAACCCTCATACTCACCCTCACCCTCACCATAAGCCTCACACTCACCCAAGCCCTCACCCTAAATTTAACCCTCAATGTAACACTAACACTAACACTCACTCTCACCCTAAACCAAACCCTAACCCTAACAGTCACCCTAACACTTACCCTAACCCTAAACCTCACCCTAACCCTAAGCCTCACCCTAACACTTAACCCTAACCCTCACCCTAACCCTAACCCTAACCCTTAACCTCACTCTACCACTCACCCTCACCTTAACCCTCAATTTAACCCTTATCCTCACAATAACCCTAACCCTAACACTAACATTCACCCTCACCCTCACCCTAAACCTAACCCTAACCCTAATCCTAACACTAACCCTAACCCTCACACTGACTCTAACCCTAAACCTAACCCTCACCCTCAACCTCAGCCTTACTCTAACCCTAACCTTAATCCTATATCAAATCTTCACCCTCACCCTATATCTAACACTAACCCTAACCCTATACCTCAACCTAACCCTCACCATAACCATAATCCTTAACCTATCCCTGAACCTAACCCTCTCTCACCTTAATCCTCACCCTAACCCTAACCCTTACCTAAACCAATCCCACACCCTCACCCTCATTCTCACCCTAACCCTTACCCTAAACTTAACCCCAACCCTCACCCTCACCCTCAGCCTAATCCTAACCCTAACCCTAACCCTCACCTGAGCCCTCACAATAACCATAAATCTAACCCAAACCCTAAGCCTCAATGTAACCCTCATCCTAAACTTAACGCTAACCCTACAACTTACCCTCACCCTAACTCTCACCCTAAACCTTACCGCACCCTAACACTCATGCTGACCCTTACCCTCAACCTAACCCTAACCCTAGCCCTAACCCTCAACCTAATCCTAACCCTCACCCTAACTCTAACCCTACCCCTCACCCTAACCTTAAACCTTAACCCTAAACCTCACCCTAACCTTAACCCTAACTCTAATTCTCACCCTAAATCTAACCCTAAACCTCACAGTCACCCTAACCCTCACCGACACCCTAACACTCACCCTAATCCTAACCCTCACCCACACCCTAACGCTCTAACTCACCCGAAACCTAACGCTCACCTTAACACTCACCCTCACCCTAAACCTCAGCAGAAGCCTAACCTTCACCAAAACGGTAACCCTAACACTCACCCTAACACTAACCCTCACACTAAAACTCACCCTCAACCTAATCCTCACCCTGACAGTAACCATAACGCTTACCTAACAGAAACCCTCACCCTCAACGTGACCCTCAACCTCACGCTAGCACTCAGCCTAACCCTAACCCTAATCCTAAACCTACCCCACCCCCACACTAACCCTAACGCTAACCCTACCCTCACACTCACCCTAACCCTAACCCTAACCCATACAATAACCCTAACCCTAACCCTAAAACTCACACTAAACCACACCCTCACCCTAAACACCACCCTAACCCCAACCCTCACCCTAAACCTCACCCTAACCCTCAAACTCAACCTAACCCTCAATTTAAACCTCACCCTCACCCTAACCCTCATCATAACCTTAACCCTAAACCTTACCTAACTGAAACACTCACACTCACACTCACCCTCACCCTAACCAACACCCTAACCCTAGCCTTCATTCTAAACTTATCCCTCACCCTAACCCTATCACTAACCCTCACCCTCACCCTAATCCTAAACCTAACCATAACCCTCACCCTAACACTCACTCTAACCCTAACCCCAAACCTAACCCTCACACTAAACCTCATCCTAACCCTAACCCTCACCTTAACCCTAACCCTAACCCTAACCCTAACACTCAACCTCTCCCTAACACTTACCCTAACCCTTATACTAAACCTAAGCCTAACCCTAACATTCACCCGTATCCTCACCTTAACCCTAACCCTAACCCTAATCCTAACACTGAACCTCACCCTCACTCTCACCCTAACTCTAATCCTAACCCTCACCCTCACCCTAATTCTAACCCTAACCCTAATCCAAATTCTAACCTTCAGTCTCACGCTCACCCTAACTCTAACATTAACCCTAACCCTAATGCTCACCTTCACTCTCACCCTAACCCTAAACCTCACCCTAACCCTAACCCTCAACCCAACCCTAACGCTAACCGTAACCCTCACACTCATCTTAAATCTCACCCTAACCCTTAAACTCACCCTAACCCTAACCCTAAACCTAACCCTAATCCTCGCCCTAACCCTAACTCTCACCCTCAGCCTTGCACTCACTCTAACCCTAACCCTAACCCTAATCCTAAACCTAACCCTCACCCTAACCATCACCCTCACACTAACCCTCACCATCACCCTAAATATCACGCTAATCCTAACCCTCACCCTAACTCTAACACTCACCCTAACACTAACTCACAACGTAACCCTCACCCTAACCGGAACGCTAAATCTAACCATAATACTCACCATCATCTTAACACTCAGCCGAAACCTAACCCTCACCCACACTCTAACCCTCACCCTCACACCAACACTCACATTAACCTGAATCCTCAACCTCACCCTAACCCGAACCCTGACACTCACCCTAACCCTAGACCTAACCCTAACCCTAACCCTAACACTCACCATAACCCTAACCCTAACCCGAATTTGAACACTGAACCTCACCCTCACTCTCACCCTAACTCTAATCCTATCCCTAACACTCACCCTCACCCTAACTCTAACCATAACCCTAATCCAAATTCTAACCCTATTTGCACCCTCAACCTAACTTTAACCCTAACCCTAACCCTAACTTTCACCCTAACCATAACTGTCACCCTAAACCGCACCCTAAGCCTAACCCTCACCCTAACCCTAACATTAACCATAACCCTCAACCTCACACTAAACCTCACCCTATCCCTTAAACTCACCATAATCCCAACCCTAACTCTAACCATAATCCTCACCCTAACCCTAACTCTCACCCACAACCTAAAACTCAATCTCAACTTAAACATCACCCTAACCCTAACACTCACCCTAACCCTAACCCTCAACGTAACCCTCACCCTAACCCTAACGCTAACCCTAACCCTAAACCTCACCATCCCCCTAACACTCAGCCGAAACCTAACCCTCACCCACACTCTAACCCTCACCCTCACCTGAACACTCACACTCACCCGAACCCTCAACCTCACCCAAACCCTAACCCTAACACTGACCCTAACCCTAACCATAAACCTAACCCTAACACTCACCCTAACCCTAACCGTAACCCTCACCCTCACCCTCACCCTAACACTCACTGTGACCCTAAAACTACTCAGTAACCTAATCCTCACCCACACCCTGACCTTCTCCCTCTCCCGAACACTCACACTCACCCGAACCCTCACCTTCACCCTAACACTCATCCTCACCCTAAACATCACCCTAACCTTAACCCTCAACCTAACCCCAACCCTAACACTCACCCTAACCCTAACCCTCAACCTAACCCTCACCCTCACCTTAATCCTCAATCTGACCCTAAGCCTAACACTTACCTTATCAAAAACCTCACCCTCACCCTCACCCTCACCCTAACCCTCACCCTAGCCCTCAACCTAAACCTAACCTTAACCCTCAGCCTCATCTTCATCCTAACCCTAAACCTAAACCTCAGCCTCACCTTCAACCTAACCCTATCCCTTACCCTAAACCTCACCTTAACCCTAATGATAACCCTATCCCTAAACCGGACCCTAACCCTCACCCTCACCTTAACTCTAAACGTAAACCTAACCCTCACGCTAACCCACACTCTAACCCTAAAGTTATCCCTAACCCTCACCCTAAGCCTCAGCCTCACCCTCACCCTAAACCTAACCCTCACCCTCAACCTAACCCTAACATTAACCCACACCCTAACCCTCACAATAACCCTAAATCTAACCCAAACCCTAACCCTCAATTTAACCCTCACCCTAAACCTAACGCTAACCCTAACCCTTACCATCACCCTAACTCTCCCTCTAAACCTTACCCTCACCCTCACCCTCACGCTGACCCTTACCCTCAACCTAACCCTAACACTAACCCGCAACCTAATCCTAACCCTAACACTACCCCTCACCCTAAACCTCACCCTAAACTTAACCCAAACTCTAATTCTCACCCTAAATCTAACCCTAACCCTCACAGTCACCCTAACACTCACTGACATCCTAACCCTCACCCTAAACCTAACCCTCATCCAAACCCTAACGCTCAACCTCAACCGAACACTAACGCTCACCCTAACACTCACCTTCACCCTAAACGTCACCCTAACCCTAACCCTCACCAAAACGGGAACCCTAACACACCCCCTAACCCTAACCCTCACACTAAACCTCACCCTGAACCTAATCCTCACCCTGACAATAACCATAACCCTTACATAACAGAAGCCATCACCCTCAACCTCACCCTCACCCTCAACCTAACCCCAGCACTCAGCCTAACCCTAACCCTAATCCTAAACCTACTACTCACCCCCAACCCTCACCCTAACCCTAACGCTAACCCTACCCTCACCCTCACCCTTACCCTCACCCTCACCCTAACTCTAAACCTAAACCTAACCATCACGCTAACCCTCACCCTAAACCTAAACTTATCCTTCACCCTCACCCTCACCCTCACCCTCAACCTAACCCTAGCACTACGCCTCACACTAACCCTCATCCTAACCCTCACCCTCACCCTAGACCTCACTCTAACATTAACCCCCACCCTAACCCTAACACTAACCCTCACCCCCACCCTAAACCTAACCCTAAACCTAACTTTCACCCAAACCCTCACCATAACCATAACCATAACCCTAACCCTCACTCTAACCCTCACCCTAACCCTAATCCTCAACCTCACCCTCACCCTCACCATAATCCTCACCACCTTAACCCTCACCCTTACCTAAAGGAAACACTCACACTCAGCCTCACCCTAACCCTCACCCTCACCCTAGACCTCACCCTAACATTAATCCTCAACCTAACATTAACCCTCACCCAAACCCTAGTACTAACCCTCACCCTCTCCCAAACCCTAACTCTAACTCTAACCATCACCCTAACACTAACGCTAACACTCACCCTAATGCTAACATTCACCCTAACGCTCACCCGAACCCTAATGCTAACCTTAACCCTCACCCTCACCCTAGCCCTCAGCCTAACACTTATCCTCACACTAAACCTAACCATAACCCTCACACTAACACTAATCCTCACCCTATCCCTAACTCTTACCCTGACCCTCACCCTAAACCTCACACTCACCCTAAACCTAATGCTAACTCTAACACCCAACTTCACCCTACCCCTTACTCTCACCTTCAAACTAACCCTAACCTTAACCCTAAACCTCACCCTAACCGTAACCCTAACCTTATCCCTAAACTGAACTCTAACCCTCGCCCTCACCCTAACTCAAAACCAAAACATAACCCTCACGCTAACCCTAAAGTTATCCCTAACCCTCACTCTCACCCTCACCCTCACCCTCTCCCAACGCTCATCCTCAACCTAGCCTTCACCTAACCCTAACCTAACCCTAAACCTCCCCCTCAACCTCCCCCTCACCTTCAGCCTACCCCTAACCCTAATCCTAAACCTACACCTCAGCCCCATCATCACCTTAACCCTAAACCTATCCCTAAACCTCACCCAAACCCTCACCCTAAACCTAATCCTCAACCTAACCCCCAACTTCACCCTAATCCTCACCATAACCTTAACCCTAACCCTTACCTAACCGAAAATCTCAAACTCACCCTCAACCTAACCCTCCCCCTAACAGTTATCCTCACACTAAACCTAACCCTAACTCTCACACTAACCCTAATCCTCACCCTATACAAAACCCAAATCCTAACCCTCACCCTAACCCTCAATCTCACCCTAACCCTAATGCTAAACCTAACACTCAAACTCACCCTAACCCTCACCCTAACCCTTACCATCACCCTAACCCTAAACGTAACCCTCCCCCTAACCCTAATTCTAAACCTCACCCTCACCCTAACATTAAACCTAACCCTCACCCTTACACTAACCCTCACCCTAACCCTTACGCTAACCCAAAACCTCAACCTCACCCTAAACCTCACCCTAATACTTACCCTCACCATAACCCTAACCCTAACCCTAATCCTCACCTTAAACCTAACCCAAACCCACACCCTAAAATTCACCCTCATCCGAATCCTTACCCACACCCTAACACTCACCTTACTCTAAACAAAATCCTAAACCTAAACCTCAACATCACCCTCACTCGCACACTAACGCTAACCCTAACCCTAACCCTCAGCATCATCCTCACTCTAACCCTCATCCCACCCTAAACATCACCCTAACCCTAAACCTCACCCTAACCCTCACGCTAAACAGTACCCTAACCCTAACTCTCACCCTATCCCTAAACCTAACCCTCACCCTAAACCTAATCCTCACCCTAACCCTCACCCTAACCTTAACTCTAACCCAAACCCTCACCCTCACGCTAACCCTCACCCTTACCTTAGCCCTCACCTTAAACTTAACTCTCACCCTAAACTTAACCCTCACCCTAACCCTAACACTAACCCTCACCCTCACCCTAATCCTCACCATAACCTTAACCCTAACCCTTACCTAACCAAAACCCTCACACTCAACCTCACCCACACCCTCACCCTCAATCTAGCCCTCACCCTAATCTTAACCCTCACCCTAACCGTAACCCTCACCCTAACCCTATAACTAACCCTCACCCTCTTCCTAACCCTAACCCTAACCCTAACCCTCACCCTAATCCTAACCCTAACTCTCACCCTAAAGCTAACTCTCACCCTAACGCTCCATCCTAACCCTAATGCTAACCCTTACCCTCACACTCATCCTAACCGTCCACCTAACACTTATCCTCACAGTAAACCTAAACCTAACCCTCATACTAAACTTAATCCTCACCCTAACCCAAACCCTAAACTTAACCCTCACCCTAACCCTCACACTCACCCTAACCCTAATGCTAACCCTAACACTCAAACTCACCCTAACCCTCATCCTAACCCTTACCATCACCCTAAACCTAAACCTAAGCCTCCCCTATCCCTAACTCTAAACCTCACCCTCACCCTAACCCTAAACCTAACCCTAACCCTCACACTAATCCTCACCCTATCCCTAACGCTAACCCAAAACCACAACCTCCCCCTAAAAGTAACCCTAATACTTTCCCTCACCATAATCCTAACCCTAACCCTAATCCTCACCCTAAACCTAACCCTCACCCACACCTAAAATTCACCCTCAACCGAATCCTTACCCTCACCCTAACACTCACCTTACTCTAAACCTAATCCTAAACCTAACCCTCAACATCACCCTCACCCAACCCCGAAACAACCCTAACTCTAACCCTCACCCTCATCCTCACCGTAACCCTCAACTCACCCTAAACATCACCCTAAACCTAACCGTCACCCTAACCCTCACCCTCACGCTAAACAGTACCCTAACCCTAACTCTCACCCTAACCCTAAACTTAACCCTCACACTAAACCTAACCCTTACCCTAACCCTCAACGTAACCCTAACGATAACCCTAACCCTCACCCTCACCCTAACCCTCACCCTAAACTTTAACCTCACACTAACCCTAACTCTAACCCAAACCCTCACACTAACCCTAACCCTCATCCTAACCCTAACAATACCCCTCACCCTAACCCTCACCCTAACCCTAACTCTAAACCTAAACCTCACCCTAACCCTCACCCTCACCCTAGCCCACAACCTAACCCTAACCCTCAACATAACCCTAACCCTAACACTCACCCTCACCTTCAACCTAATCCTAACCCTAAACCTCACCCTACCCCTCACCCTAGCACTAACCCTAAGCCACACCCTAAACCTCACCCTCACCCTCACACTCACCCTCACCCGAACCCTTACCAGAACCCTAACACTCAGCCTCTCCCTAATCTTCAACCTAACCCTAAACCTCACTCTAACCCTAACCCTAACCCTCACCCTTATGGTAAACCTCAACCTAAACCTCACCCTCTACCTAGCCCTCACCATAACTCTAAACCTAAGCCTAACCCTAAACTTCACCCCCCCTCTCTGCCTCCCCATCAGCCTAACCATAATCCTAATCCTAAACCTACCCCTCACCCCCACCATCACCCTAAACCTAACCCTAACCCTAAAGCCAACCCTCACCCTAACCCTTTCCCTAACACTAACCCTAACCCTAACAATAACCTTACCCTAAATCTAAACTTAATCCTAATCTTAACCCTTACCCTAACCATAACCCTAAAACAAACCATAACCCTAATCCTAATCCTAACCCTCACCCTAACACTAATCCTCACTCTAACCCTCACACTAACTCTCACACTAAACCTAACCCTAAACCTAACCATCAACCTAAACATAACCCTAATGCTCACCCTCAACCTAACCCTCACCCTAACCGTAACACTCATATTAACCCTCACCCTAACATTAACGCTAACCCCAACCCTAAGGCTAACCCAAAACTTCACCCTCAACCTAACCCTGACCCTAACCCTTATCCTCACACGAACCCAAATCCTAAACCTAACCCTAACTCTAACACTAACCCTAAACCTAACCCTAAACCTAATCCTAACCCTCAAACTAACCCTAACCCTAACACTAAACTTAATCCTCAGCCGAACCCTCACCTTAAACTTCAACCTCATGCTAAACATCACCCTAACACTTAACCTCACCCTAACCCTAATCCTCACCCTCACCCTTAACCTAATCTTCAACCTAACCCTCACCATCACCCTAATCCTCACCATAAACATAACCCTAAAACTTACCTAACAGAAACACTCACCCTCACACTCACCTTAACCCTCACACTCACCCTAGCCCTCAGCTTAAACTTAACCCTCACCTTAACCCTAATACTAAGCCTCACCTTTACCCTAAACCTAACCCTAACCCTAACCCTCACACTAACGCTCACTCTAAACCTAAGCCTAACCCTAACCCTCAACCTCAACCTAAACCTCACCCTAACCAAAACCCTCACCCTAACACTAATGCAAACCGTAAACCTAACGCTAACCCTAACCATCACCCTCAACCTAACCCTCACCCTAACCATTATCCTCACACTAACCCTAAACCTAACCCTAACTCTAACGCTCACACTAACCCTAACCATCACCCTAACCCTAATCCTACCCCTCACACTAATCCTCATCCTAACCCTCACTCTAACCCTAACCCTCAAGCTAAACCTCACTGTAACCCTAATCCTCACCATAACCCTAACCCTAACCCTTACATAACCGAAACCCTCACCCTTACCCTAACCCTAACCCTCACCCTCACCCTCACCCAAAACCTAACCCTCACTCTCACCCCCACTCTCTGCCTAACCCTAACCCTAACCCTAACCCTCAACCTCACCCTCACCCTAACACTCACCCTCACCATAAACACACTCTAACCCTAACCCTCACCCTAACCCGAACCCTCACCCTCAACCTAACCCTCAACCTCACCCTAACAATCACACTAACCCTAACCTTCACCCTAACCCTAACCCTAACCCTCACCCTTACCCTAACCCTCAACCTAAGCCTCACCCTCACCCTAATCCTCAACATAGCCCTAACCCTAAACTTTACCTAACCGAAACCCTGACCCTCACCCTCACCATAACCCTCACCATCACCCTAGCCCACACCCTAACCTTAACCCTCACCCTAATCCTAACACTAACCCTCACCCTCACCCTCAACCTAACCCTAACCTTAACCCTCACACTAATCCTCACCCTAACCCTAACCAAAACCCTAACCCTAACCCTCACCCTAACCCTCACCATAACGCTAACACGCAACCTAAACCTCAGAATCACGCTAATCCTCACCATAACCCTAACCCTAACCTTTACCTAACAGAAACCCTCAAAGTCATACTCACCCTAACCCTCACCGTCACCCGAGCCCTCAACCTAACCTTTACCCTCACCCTAATCTTAACCCTCACCCTAACGCTAACAGTAACGCTCACCCTCACTGGCACCCAAACTCTAAGCCTTGCCCTCATCCTCAAACTCACCCTAACCCTAAACCTAACCCTAACCCTCAACCTAATCCTCAACCTCACCCTGAGCCTAACACTCACCCTCACAATAAACACACCCTAACCCTAACAATCACCCTAACCCTCACCCTCAATCTAACCTTATGATAACCCTAACCCTCAACATCACCCTAACCCTCACCCTAACTCTTACACTCACCCTAACCCTAACCCTAACTCTAACACTCACACCAACCCTCACCCATACCCTCACGCTAAACTTAAATCTCAACCTCACCCTAAACCTCATCCTAAAACTTACCGTCACTATAACCCTAACCATAACCCTAATCCTCACCCTATCGCTAATCCTAACCCTCGCCCTCACACTCACTGGCACCCTAAACCTAAACCTAAAACTAACCCTAACCCTAACCCTCACACTCACCCTCACACTAACACTCACCCTCACCATAAATATCACACTAAACCTAATTGTCAACCGAACCATAACCCTAACCCTCACCCTAACACTAACCCTCACGCTAACGCTCATCTTAACACTAAGGCTAACCCTAACCCTCACCCTCACCATAACACTCACCCTAACCTTTATCCTCACAGTAACCCTAACCCTAACCCTAACCCTCACACTAACCCTAATCCTCACCCTATCCCTAACCCTAACCCTAAAGCTAACCCTAACCCTCACCTTCACCCTAACCCTCAAACTAAACTTCATCTTCACACTAACCCTAACCCTAACCCTCACAATAACACTAATCCTCACCCTATCCCTAATTCTAACCCTAATCCTTTCCCTCACCTTAACCCTTACCCTCACCCTAAACATCACGCTAAACCTAACCCTCACCTTAAGCCTAACCCTAACCCTCACCCTAACCCTAACTCTCAATCTAACCATCACACTCAACGTACTCCTCACCCAAACCTAAACATATCCCTTACCTAACCGAAACCCTCACCTCACCCTCACCCTCACACTAACCCAACCCTAACCCTAACAGTCAACCTAACAGTATCCCTAATCCTCACCCTCATCTTCAACCTAACCCTAACCCTAATCCTAACCCTCACCCTAACCCTAACCTCAATGCTAAATCTAACCCTCACCCTCACCATAACCCACAACCTAATCCTCAACCTCAACCTAACGTTAAGCCTAACCCTAATGATCACACTAAACGTAACCCTCACACTAACCCTAACCCTACCCCTCAGCTTAACCCTCACCCTAACTCTAACGCTAACCCTAAGCCTAACCGTATCCCTAACCCTAAAACTCACCCTAACCCTCACCCTCACCCTAACCCTAATGCTAACACTAACCCTCACCAGCACCCTAACCCTCACCCTAACCCTTACATTCACCCTAACCCTAACCCTCACAGTCACCCTAAACCTAATTCTCACACTAAGCTTCACCATCACCCTAACCTTAACACTTACCTAACCGAAACCGTCATCCTCACCCATACACTAGCCTTCACCCTAACCCCAATCCTAACCCTAAACCTCACCCTCAGCCTCACCCTCACCCTCTCCTTCAGCCTAACACTAACCCTAAACCTAACCCTAACCCTAACTCTCAACCTCACCCTCACACTAACCGAAACCCTAACCGTAACCGTAAACCTTATCCTTACCTATACACTCAACCTAACCCTAACACTAACCCTCACCCTAACCCTCACACACACACATTAACCCTAAAATTAACCCTCAAACTCACCTCACCCTTAACCTCACCCCAACCCTAACCCTAACCCTAACCTTCACCTAACACTAACCCTTACCCTAACCTTAAACCTAACCCTAACACTCACCCTAAACCAAACCCTAACCCTCACCCTAACCCTAAACCTTACCCTAACCCTAACCCTAACCCTAAACATCACCCCAACCATAACCCTAACCCTCACCCTCACACTCAGCCTATCCCTAACCCTTACTCTAACCCTCACCCTAACCCTAAACATTACCCTAACACTCACCCTAACCCTTACCCTCACCTTAAAACTAACGCTAACCCTAATACTCACCCTAACGCTCATGGTCACCCGAACCCGAACCCGAACCTTAACCCTCACACTAACCCTATCCCAACCCTCACCCTCACCCTAACCCTAACGCTAATCCTAATCCTAACCCTCACCCGAAACCTAACCCTCACCCTCACCCTCACCCTCACCCTCCTCCTCCTCCTCACCCTCACCCTAACATTCACCCGCAACCTAGCCCTCACTGTAACCCTAATCCTAACACTAACCCAAACCATCCCCTCCTCCTCCCCCTCACCCTCAGCCTAAACATAACCCTAATCCTAAACCTAACCCTCACCCCATCATCACCCTAACCCTAACCCTAACACTAACTCCAACCCTCACCTTCAACCTCACCCAAACCCTAACCCTAACCCTAACAATATCCCTAATCATAACCCTAACCCTAGTACTAAACCTAACCCTCACACTAACCCTAAAGCTAACCCTAAACCTCACCCTCAACCAAACCCTCACCCTAACCCTTATTCTCACACTAATCCTAACCCTAACCCTGACCCTAACCCTCACACTAACCC
This sequence comes from Dipodomys merriami, assembly GCF_024711535.1. Taxonomy (NCBI): domain Eukaryota; kingdom Metazoa; phylum Chordata; class Mammalia; order Rodentia; family Heteromyidae; genus Dipodomys; species Dipodomys merriami. Next base: position 3,576,415 of record NW_027205937.1, on the reverse strand, counting down.
TAACTCTCACCCTAATTCTAACCCTACCCATCACACTAACCCTCACGCTAACCCTCACCCTCACCCTGGACATCACCCTAAACTTAACACCCACCCTAACCCTAACAATAAACCTAAACCTCACCCTCACCCTCACCCTCCACCTCACCCTAACCCTAAACCTAACAATAATCCTAAACCTAGCCCTCACCCCCACCCTCACAGTAAACCTAACCATAAACTTAACGCTTACCCTCACCCTCACCCTAACCCTCATCCTCACGTTAAACAGTACCCTAACCCTAACTCTCACCCTAACCCTAAACCAAACCCTCAACATAAACCTAAGCCTCACCTAACCCTCACCCTAACCCTAACTATAACCCTAACCCTCACCCTCACCCTAACCCTCACCCTAAACTTTAACCTCACCCTAACCCTAACGATAACCCTAATCCTCACGCTCACCCTAACCCTCACCCTAACCCTAAATCTAAACCTAACCCTCACCCTAACCATCACCCTAACACATACACTCAACCTAGACCTCAAACTAACCCTAACCCTCAAACTAACCCTAACCCTAACCCTTACCCTCACCTTCAACCTAACCCTAAGCCTAACCCTCAACACCACCGTAACCCTCACCCTAACCCTAACCCTAAGCCACACCCTAAACCTCACACTCACCCTCACCCAAACCCGAACCCGAACCCTCATCCGATCCCTAACGATCAGCATCACCCTAAACATCAACCTAACCCTAACCCTCACTTTAACCCTAACCCTAATCCTCACCCTAACCCTAACCCTCAACCTAAACCTCACCCTCACCCTAGCCCTCACCATAACTCTAAACATAAACCTAAACCTAAACCTCACCCTCACCCTCTGCCTGCCGCTCATCCTAACTATAACCCTAATCCTAAACCTACCCATTACCCCCACCATGACCCTAAACCTAACCGTAACCCTAACGCCAACCCTCAGCCTCACCCTCACCCAAACCCTAACCCTAATAATAACCCTAACCCTAAATCTAACCTTTATCCTAACACTAACACTTACCCTTACCATAACCCTAACCCTAAATCTCACCGTAATCCTAATCTGAAAACTAACCATCACCCTAATACTAATTCTCACTCTAACTCTCACCCTTACCCTCACCCTAAACCTAACCCTAATCCTAACCATCAACCCAACCTAACCCTAACGCTCACCCTCAACCTAAACCTCACCCTAACCCTAACGCTAACCCCAACACTAACGCTAACCCTTACCTTCACCCTCAACCTAACCCTCACCCTAACCCTTATCCTCACACTAACCCTAATCCTAAATCTAACCCTAACCCTCACACTAACCCTAACCCTCACCCTAACCCTAACCCTCCCCCTCACACTAACACTAACACTAACCCTAAACCTAATCCTAACCCTCACCCAAAACCTAACCCTAACTCTAAACCTAAAACTCACAATAAACCTAACCCTGACCCTAACACTAACCCTAACCCTCAACTTAACCCTATTCATCACCCTCACCCTAACAGTCACCTTAACCCTTACTCTGACCCTAAACTGTAACTTAACCCTAAACCTTACCCTAACAATAACATTCACCCTAACCCTCACCCTAACCCTAAGCCTAAACCTAAGCCTCAACCTCACCCTAAACCTCACCCTACCCTTACCATCTCCCGAACTCTAACCCTAAACCTCATCCTAAACTTAACCCTAACCCTAACCCTCACACTAAACTTAACCCTCATCCTAACCCTAACCCTAAACAAAATCCTAACTCAAACCCTCACCCTCACCCTAACACTCAACCTCACTGTAAACATCACCCTAACCCTAACCCTCACCCGCACCCTAAACCTAACCCTCACTCTAACCCTAAGGCTAACCCTAAGCCTCAGCCTCACCCTAAACCTCACCCTAACTATTTTCTTCACACTAACCCTAAACCTAACCCTAACACTCACACTAACGCTAACCCTCACCCTAACCCTAACCCTACCACTCAACTTAACCCTAACCTTAACCCTAACACTCATTCCTACCCAAACCCTCAAAATAACCCTAACCCTCACCCTAATCCTAACCCTAACACACACCCTCACCCTCACCCTCACCCTAACCCTAACCCTAACCATCACCCTAACCCTACCCTAAACCTAATGCTACACCTAACCCTCATCTTCAGACTAAACATCACCCTAACCCTTACCCTCACCGTAATCCTTACCCTAACCCTAACACTCATACTAAACCTGAACTCATCCTAACCCTAAACCTACACCTCAGCCTAAACCTCACCCTAATGCTAACACTAACCCTAATCCTACCCCTATCCCTAACCCTAAGCCTAACCCTCACCCACACCCTCACCTTATCCCTTACCCAAAAGCTGATCCTCAACCTATCACTAATCCTAACCTTAACCCTAACCCTCACCCTCACCCTAAACCTAGCCCTCACCCTAACCCTTACTCTAAACCTCAACCTAAACCTAACCCTTACAATAACCCTCACGCTAACCCTAATGCTAACCCTAACCCTCACCCTAAACTTCACCCTAACCCTTATCCTCACACTAACCCTAACCCTAACCATCACACTAACCCGAATGCAGACCCTAACCCTAACCCTACCCCTCAACCTATCCCACACACTAACCCTAACCCTAAACCTAACCCTCACCCTAACCCTAACCCTAACACTCACCCTACCCCTCACCTTAACCCTTACCCAAACCATAATACTCAACCTATCTCTAATCCTAACCCTAACCTTAACCCTAACCCTAACCCTCACCCTAACCCTCACCCTAACCCTTACCTTCACTCTAATGCTAACGCTTACGCTAAACCTCACCCTAATTCTAACACTTACCCGACCCCTATGCCTAACTTAACCCTAACCCTAATCCTAAATCTAACCCTCACTGTCACCCTAACCCTAAACCTAAGCCTAACCCTCACCTTCACCCTAACCCTCACCCTAACCCTAACCCTAACCCCCACCCTCACCCTAAATCTAACCCTCATCCTCACCCTCGCCCTAAGCCTAAACCTAACCTTAAACCAAACACTAAATCTAACCCTAACCTTCACCCTAACCCTCACACTAACCCTAATGCAAACCCTAAGTCTGAACCTCACCCTAAACCTCACGCTAACCCTTATCCTCACACTAAACCTAACCCTAACCCTAACCCTACCCCTCAAACTAAGCCTCATCCTAAACCTAATACAAAACCTAACCCTCACTGTAACCCTAACCCTAACCTTAACCCTCACCCTCAACCTAACCCTTACCAGCAACCTAACACTAACCCGAACCCGAACGCTCACCCGAACCCTAACCCTCACCCTCTACTGAATCCTCACTCTAATCCTAAATCTAACCCTAACCCCCTCCCTAACCCTCACCCTAACCCTAACGCAAACCCTAACCCTCCACCTCACCCTAACCGTCACGCTAACCCTTATCCTCACACTAACCCTAACCCTAACCCTAACACTGACCTCACACTAACCCTAACCCTCACCGCAACCCTAACCCTCACCCTCACCCTAACCCTCACCGTCACCCTAAACCTCACACTAACCCTAACACTCACCGTCACCCTAACACTCCCCCGAACCTGAACCCTCACCCCCACACTAAACCTAACCCTCTCCTGAACCCTCACCCTGACCTGAAACCTCACCGTCACCCTAACCCTCACCCTAACTCTAAACATAACCCTAACGCTAACCCCCACCATAAACCTCACCCAAAACCTAACCCTCAAAATAACCCTCAACCTCACACTAATTCTCACCATAACCCTAACCCTAACCCTTACCTAACTGAAACAATCACCCGCACCATCACCCTCAAACTCAACCTAACCCTCACCTTCACCATAGCCCTCACCCTAAATCTAAACCTCACAATAACCCTAACCCTAAACCTCACTCTTACCCTAAACCTAACCCTAAACCTAACACTAGCAATAACCCTAACCCTAACCCTAATCCTAACCCTAACCCTCACCCTAACCCTAACCCTAAACCTAAAACTCACCCTAACCCTAATCCTAACCCTAACCCTCATCCTCACCCTCACACTCAGCCTAAACCTTAACCAAACCCTAATCCTAATCCTAACCTTCACACTCACCCTAACCCTATACCTAACAATAACCCTCACAATCACCCTCACCCTAACCTTAACCATAACCCTGAACCTCAACCTCACTCTCACCTTAACCCTCACACTAACCCTAGCCCTCACCATAACCCTAACCCTAACCCTAACCCTCACCCTCACATTCAGCCTAACTTATAACCAAACGGTAATCCTAACCCTAACCCTCACACTCACCCTAAACCTATACCTAACAATAACCCTCACAATCATCCTCACCCTCACCCTCACCCTAAACCTCACCCTCAACCTCACAGTCACCCTAACCCTCACCGTCACCCTAAACTTCACCCTAACCGTAACCCTCCCTCTAACACTAAACCTAACCCTAACACTAACCCTCACCCTAACCCTCACCGCAACCCTAACCCTAAACCTAACAATAATCCTCATTCTAACCCTAGCCCTCACCCTAACCCTAACTCTAACCCTAACCGTAACCCGCACCCTAACCCTAAACCTCACCCGCAATCTCACCCACAGCCTCAGCCTAACCCTAAACCTAACCCTAATCCTAAACCTAACCCCCTCACTCAGCCTAACACTGACCATAACCCTAATGTTAACCCTCACCTTCACCCTCAACCTAACCCTAACCCTCACCCTAACAATAACTGTAACCCTAACCCTAAACCTAATCATAACGCTAACCCTCACACTAACCCTAAACCTAACGCTATAACTCACCCTAAACCTAACCTAACCCTGCCCCTCACCCTAAAACTAACTCTCACCTTAACCCTACCACTAACCCTCACCCTAAACCTAACCCTCACCCTAAACCTCATCCTAACCCTAAATCTAACCGTAACCCTCACCCTCAACCTATCCCTATCCCTAAGCCTTATCCTCACACTAACCCTAAACCTAATCCTAACCCTATCCCTCACACTAACCCTAACCCTCACCCTAACATTAATCCTACCCCTAACACTAACCCTGACCCTAACCCTAACATTAATCCTAACCCTCACCCTAACCCTAACCCTTACCCTCACCCTCACGCTAACTCTTACCTTACCCTAACCCTAACCCTAACCTTTACCCTCACCCTAACCCTAACTCAAACCCTAACACTCAACCTCACCCTCACCCTAAACTTAACCCTCATCCTCACCCTAATCCTAACCCTAACCCTAACTTTCACCCCCACCCTAAATATCATCCTAAACCTAACCCTCACCTTAACCCTAACCCTAACACTAACCCTAACCCTAACCCTCACCGTAACCCTCAGCCTAGCCCTAACGCTCACCGATACCCTCACCCTCACCCTAACCCTCATCCTCACACTAACACTAACCCTATACTTAACCCTAACCCACACACTAACCTAACCCTCACACTAAGACTAACCCAACATCTTACCCTAAAACTCACGCTAACCCTAACCCTAATCCTAACCCTAAACCTAACCCTCAACCACATGCTAACCCTCACGGTCACCCTAACCCTCACGGTCAGCCTAACCCTCACCCTAACTCTAACCCTTACCATAACCCTAAACCTAGCCCTCACCCTATCTCTCACCCTCAACCTAAACCTAACCCTCTCCCTAACCTAACCCTAACCCCAAACCTCAACCTAACCCTAGCACTAACCCTCACCCTAACCCTAATCCTCACCCTCACTGTCACCCTCACCCTAACCCTCACCCTAACACTAACCCTAACACTAACCCTACCCCTCACTCTAACCCTAACCTTCACCCTAACCCGAACCCTACCCCTCACACTAACCCTCACCCAAACCCCAACCCCAACCCTCACCCCCAATCTAACCCTCATCCTCACCCTAATCCTCACCCTAATACTAACCCTCACCTAAGTGAAACCCTCACCCTCACCTTCAAACTCACCCTAACCCTAATGCTAACCCTAAACATCAAGCGCACCCGCAACCTCAACCTAACTCTAATCCTAACCCTAATCCTAATTCTAACCCTCATCCTCACCCACACACTAACACTAACGCTAACCCTATAACTAACCCTCACCCTCACCCTCACCCTAACTCTCACATTCAACCTAATCCTAATACTAACCCTCACCCTCAACCTCACCCTTACCATACCCTCACCCTAACCCTAACCCTCACCCTCACAAAAACCCTCACTCTTACCATTACCCTCACACTAACGGCACCCTAAAAATAACCCTAACCCTAACCCTAAACCTCACCCTAAACCTCACCCTAACCCTAAACCTAACCATAAACCTCACTGTAACCTTAAACCTCAAACTCACCCTAACCCTCACCATAACACTTACCCTCACCCTTAACTTAACCCTAACCCTAACCTTCACACTAACCCTAAACCTAACCCTCAGCCTAACGCTCATCCTAAACCTAACCCTAACCCTAACCCTCATCCTAACCCAAACACTCATCCTTACCCTCACCCTCAGCCTAACCCAAACCTAAACCAAATCCTAACCCTAACCCTAACCCTAACCCTCAGCCTCACCAAAACTCTAACCCTAACCCTAACTCTCACCCTCACCCTAACCTTATTGCTAACCGTAACCCTCACCCTAAACCTCACCTTAACCCTTACCCTAACCCTAATGCTAACCCTAACCGTGACCCTCACCATAACCATCACCGTAACCCTTAACCTCACCCTAACCCTAACCCTACCCCTCACTCTAACCCTAACCCTCACCCTCAACCTAGTCCTAAGCTTAACCTTAAACCTAACCCTAATCCTAAACCAAACCCTCAACCCCACCCTCACCTTAACTCTAACCCTAAACCTCTCCCTAAACCTAAGCCTTACCCTAACCCTATCCTTAACCCTCACCCTAATCCTAAAACTAATGCTAACCCTTATCCTCACACTAACAATATTCCTATACATAACCCTATCCCTCACACTAACCCTTACCCTCACCATAAATACCAACCTAACCATAACAATCACCCTAAACCTAACCCTAACACTCACCCTAACCCTAACCCTCACCATAAACCTCACCCTAACGCTAACGCTAACCCTAAACCTCACCGTCACCCTCACCCTAACCATAACCCTAACCCTTACCCTCACCTGAACCCTCACCCGAACCCTCACCCTAAACATCACCCTAACAATAACCCTCACCCTAACCCAACCCTAACCCTCACCCTAACCCTAACTCTCAACCTAACCCTCACCCTCAACCCAATCCTCACCGTAACCGAAAGCGTAACACTTTCCTACCCAAAATGCTCACCCTCACCCTCACCCTAACCCTCACTCTCACCTTAGTCCTCAACCTAAACTTAACCCACAACCTTACCCTAAAACTAACCCTCACCTTCACCCTCACATTAAACCTAACCCTAAACCTAATCCTTACCATAACCCTCACCCTAACCCTAAACCAAACCCTTACCCTAATCCTCACCCTAACCCTCACCCTCACCCTAAACATCACCCTAGCTCTAATCCTAACCCTAACCCTAAAGCTCACCCTAACCGTAACCCTAACCCTAAACCTAAAGCTCACCCTAACGCTCAACCTGACCCTCAACCTGACCCTAACCCTTACCCTAGCCCTAACCCTAGCCCTCAACCTAACCCTCATCCTAACCCTAAACCTAACCCTCACCACCCTCACCCTCAGCCTCAGCTTAACGCTAATCCTAACACTAATGTTAAACCTAAACCTCAAACCCTCCCTCATCCTAATCCTAACCATAACCCTAATGCTAACCCTCACCCTCACACTCAACTTAACCCTAATCCTAACAATAACTGTAACCCTAACCCTAAACCTCACCCTGAACCTAACCCTAAACCTAACCCTAACCCTAACCCTCAACCTCACCCTAACCGTCACCGTCACCCTAACCCTCACCCTAACGCTAAACCTCACCCGAACACTCACCCTCACACTAACCCACACCATCACCCTAAACATAACCCTAACTGTAACCCTCACCCTCACCCTCACCCTTAGTCTAAACCTAAACCTATGACTAACCCTAGACCTAACTCTCATCCTCACCCTCTCCAGATGTTTAACCCTAACCCTAATCCTAACCCTCACCCTCTTCCTCACCCTAAGCCTAACCCTAACCCTCACCCTATCCCTCACCCTCACCCTAACCCTATTACTCAACCTCACCCTCACCCTAAACCTAACCTGAACACTAAACCTCAACTTAACCCTCACCTTATGCCTAACCCTAACCCTAAACCTAACCCTCAACCTCACCCTAATCTGAATCCTAACCCTTTCCCTCACCCTCACCCTCAGCCTAACACTAATCCTAACCCTAAACCTCACCAGCATCCTCACCATCACCCTAAACTTAAACCTCACCTAATGCTCACCCTCACCCTCACCCTCACCCTAACCCTAATCCTAACCCTAAACCTCACACCATCCCTAACCCTAATCCTTATCCTCACCCTAACCCTAATGCTATCGCTAACCCTAGCCCTCACACTAACCCTAAACCTCACCCTAACCCTAACTCTGACCCTCACTCTAACCCACAGCCTAACCCTTACCCACACCCTAACCGGAACTCTAACCCTAACCCAAACCCTTACACTAAAATTACCCATCACCCTAACCCTAACCCTAAGCCTAACCTTAATCCTAAAACAAAACCTAAACCTAACCCTAACCCTCACACTAAACCTAACCCTCACGCTAACCCTACCCTACCACTGAGCCCAACACTCACACTAACCCTAACCCTAATCCTACACTTCATCCTATCTCTAACCCTAAACCTCAACCTCAACCTCAGCCTAGCCCTCAGCTAACACTAAATCTAACCCTAACCATCACTTTCATCGTCACTCTGAATCTCACCCAACCCTAACCCTCAACCATAACCTAAACCTCACCCTCCCCAGAACCCTCACCCTCACCCTAATCATAAACATCACCCTAAACGGAACCCTCACGCTATCTCTAATCCTAACCCTCACCCTCACCATCACCCTCACACTAACCCTCACCCTAACCCTAACAAAACCCTCACCCTCATGCTAACCCTATCCCTCACGCTCACCATCACCCTAAACCTAACCTAACCCTAACCCTCACTCTAAGCCTAACCCTATTCCTCACTCTAACCCGCACCCTAAACCTAACCCTAACTTTCAACTTAATCCTCACACTTACCCTAACCCAATCCCTCAACCTCACCCTAAACCTAACCCTAAACCTAACCCTCACCCTAAGCCTAAGCCTAACCCTAACCCTAACCCTCACCCTCACCCTAATTCTAACACTAAACCTCATCCTCAGCCTAAAACTAACCCTAATCGTAACCCTCACCCACAAACTAATCCTAATCCTAACCCTAACCCTCACATTCACCCTAACTCTAACCCAAACCCAACACAAACCCTCAACCTAACTCTAACCCTAACCGAATTCTAAACCAACCCCAACCCTAACCCTAACCCTAAACCATCCCCTAAACCTCACACTCACCAGAAACCTAACCCTAACACTAACCCTCACCCTAAAGCTCACCCTAACCGTAACACTAACCCTAATCCTCACCCTCAACCTAAACCTCACCCTAACCCTGATCCTTACAATAACCATGACCCTGAACCTTACACAAACCCTCACACTAATCCTAAACCTAACCCAAACCCAAACCCTCACCCTCAACCTAAACCTAATGCTAATCATGACCCTCACCCGACCCCTCACCATTAACCTAACCCTCACCCTAACCCTAACCCTCACCCTAAGCCTAACCCTCACACTAACCCTAACCCTAACCCTCACCTAGACCCTAACGCTAACCCTAACACTCAACCTAACCCTAACCCTAACCCTAACGTTCAACCTCACCCTAACCCTCACCCTAATCCTAACCCTCACCCACACCCTAAACCTCACCCTCTCCCGAACACTCACCTTCACGCTAACCCACTCCCTCTCCCTAAACATCACCCTAACCCTAACCCTCACCCTAAACCTAAACCTAAACCTCACCCTAACCCTAACCCTCATGCTCACCCTCACCCTCGGCCTAAGCCTAACCCTAAACCTAACACTAAACCTAAACCTAACTCTCACCCTCACCTTCACACTAATGCTAACCCTAAACCTAACCCTAACCCTCATCCTCAGAATCACCCTAAACATAACCCTAACCCTAACCCTCACCCTCAACCTCACCCTCACCCTAAACCTATCCCTCACCCTCACCCTCACTCTAACCCTAAACCTAAACCTCACCCTAACCGTAACCCTGACACTAAACCTAACCCGCACCCTAACGCTAACCCTAACCCTAACCCTCACACTAAACCTAAACCTCACCCTAACCCTAACCCTAACCCTAACCCTCACACTAAACCTAACACTCACGCTAACCCTAACCCTACCCCTCAGACTAACCCTCACCCTAACCCTAACCCTAAACCTTACCCAATCCCTAAACCTAACGCTTACCCTCACCCTCACACTAGCCCTCACCCTAACGCTAACACTAATCCTAACCCTCACCCTAACCGTCACCCTCACCCTAACAGTAACCCTCACCCTGACCCTCACCCTCAGCCTAAACCTAACCCTAACATTAATCCTAACCCTAAACCTCACCCTCAACCTAACCCTAACCCTAACCTAACGATAAACCTAACCCTCAACCTAATGCTAACACTAACCCTAACCCTCACCCTCACCCTAAATCTAACCGTAACACTCTCCCTATCCCTAACCCTAAACCTAAACCTCACCCTCAATCTAGCCCTCAACCTAACACTCACCCAGACACTAACCCTTACCCTAACCCTAACCTTCACCCTAGCCCTCACCCTAAACTTTACCCTGACCCTATCACTCACCCTAACCCTAACCCTAACCCTAAACCTCACCATAACCCTCACCCTAACCCTAACCCTCACCCTCACACTAACCCCCAACCTAAACCTCACTGTAACCGTAACCCTAAACCTAACCCTCAGCCTACGCCTCAACATTACCCTAACCCTAAACTTAACCCCCACCCTCACCCTAACCCTCACCCTAAACCTTACCGTGACCGTATCCCTCACCCTAACATTAACAATAACCCTCACGCTAACCCTCACCCTAACCCTAAACCTCACCATAACCCTCAGCCTCACCCTAACCCTAAACCTCACCATAACCCTCAGCCTAACCCTAACCCTCACCCTCACACTAACCCTCAACCTAACCCTTAACCTCACCCTAACCCAAACCCTAACCCTAACACTCACTCTAACAATAACCCTCATCATAACCCTAAAACTACCCCTCACCCTAAGCCTCATCCTAACCCTAATCCTAACCCTCACCCTAACCCTAACGTTAACCCTAACGCTAACACACACCCTAACCCTCAACTTCACCCAAACTCTCACCCTAACCGAACACTCACCCTCACCTTAAACATCACCCTAACCCTAACTGTGAGACTAATCCTAACACTAACCCTCACCCTAAGCCAAACCCTGACCCTAAATGTCACCGTCACCCTAATCCTCACCATAAACATAACACTAACCCTTCCCTAACCCAAACCCGCACCCTCTCCCTCAACCTCACCCTAACCCTCACCCTCAACTTAGCCTTCACCCTAACCCTAACCTTAACCTTACTCCTAACCCTAAACCTAACCCTCACAATCACCCTCACACTCAAGCTCACACTAAACCTAATCCTAACCCTAATCCTAAGGCTAACCCTCACCCTCACCGTCACCCTAATCCTAACCCTTACCTTAACCCTAAACCTCACCCTAACCCTAACCCTCAACCTCACCCTAACCCTAACCCTAAACCTCACCCTCACCCTAACCCTAACCCTAACCCTAACCCTAACACTCACACTAACACTAATCCTCACCCTAACCCTAAAACTACCCCTCACCTTAAGCCTCATCTTAACCCTAACCCTAACCCTCACCCTAACCCTAACCTTAACCTTAACCCTAACCCACACCCTAAACCTCACCTTCACCCAAACTCTCACCCTAACCGAACACTCACCCTCACCTTAAACATCACCCTAACCCTAATTCTGAGACTAATCCTAACCCTAAACCTCACCCTAACCCAAACCCTCATCCTAACTGTCACAGTCACCCTAATCCTCACCCTAAACATTACACTAACCCTTCCCTAACCCAAAACCTTACCTTCTCCCTCAACCTCACCCTAACCCTCACCCTCAACCTAGCCTTCACCATCACCCTAACCCTAACCTTACCCCTAACCCTAAACCTAACCCTCACAATCACCCTCACACTCAAGCTCATCCTAAACCTAATCCTAACCCTAATCCAAATGTCACCCTAATCCTAACCCTCACTGAAACCCTAAACCTCAACCTATCGCTAACCCTGACCCTCACCCTAACCCTCACCCTAACTTTAACATTAAACCTCACGCTCACACTCAGCTTAACCCTAACCCTAATCCTAATCCTAAACCTAACCCTCACACTCACCCTCACCCTATACCTAACCCTTACCCTAACCTTCCCCCTCCCACTCCCCCTCCAACTCACCCTCACCCTAACCCCATCAATAACCCTAACCCTAACCCTCACCCTAACCTTAATCCTCACCCTCACCCTCACTCAAACCATTAGACTCACCTTAACCCTAACCCAAACACAACCCTCAAACTAACCCTAACCCTCACCCTAACCATAACCCTACCCCTCACCCTAAGCCTCATCCTAACCCTAACCCTAACCCTCACCCTCGCTAACCCTCCCCATTACCCTAACACTAACCCTCACCCACACCCTAACCCTCAACTTCACCCGAACTCTCACCCTAACCTAACCCTCACCCTCACCCTAAACATCACCCTAACCCTATCTCTGAGCCTAACCCTAATCCTACCCCTCACCCTAAACCCAACCCTCACCCTAAACCCAACCCTCACCCTAACAGTCACTGTCAGCCTAATACTCACACTAAACATAACACTAACTCTTCCTTAACACAAAACCTCAACCTCTCCCTTACCCTCACCCAAACCCTCACACTCAACCTAGCCCTCACCCTAACTTTACCTCTAAACCAAAACCTAAACCTCACCCTCACCCTCACTGTAACCCTAACCCTCACCTTAACCCTAACCCTCACAATAACCCTACCCCTAACCCTAATACAAATCCTAACACTAACCCTCACTCTCACCCTCATCCTAAACCTAACCATAACCCTAAAAATCACCCTCACCCTCACCCTCACCTTCACCCTATCCCTAACAATAACCCTAACCCTAAACCTAACTCTAACCCTAACCCTCACCCTAACACTAACCCTAAAACTAACCTTCAAACTGAACATAAAACTAAACCTCAGCCTAACCTTCACCCTCACTCTAAACCTAACCCTAATCCTCTCCCTATCCCTAACCCTAACCCTAACACTCAACCTCAATCTAGCCCTCACACTCACCCTAAACCTAAACCTAACCCTCACCCTAACCATAACACTCACCCTAACCATAACCCTCATCCTGACCCTCTTACCCTAACCCTAACCCTCAACCTAACCCTCACCCTAACTGTAACCCTAAACCTAAACCTCACCATACGCCTCACCATTACCCTAAACCTAACCTTAAGCCTCACCCTCACCCTAACCCTCACCCTAAACCTTAGCCGGACCCTATCACTCACCCTAACCCTAACCCTAACTCTAACCCTCACGCTAACCGTCAAACTAACCCTACACCTCACCATAACCGTCACTCTAATCCTAACCCTCATCCTAACACTAACCCTCACCCTAACCCTTAACCTTACCCTAACACTAACACTAACCCTAACCCTCACACTATCCCTAAACCTCACCCTAACCCTAAATCTACCCCTAGTCCTAAGCCTCATCCTAAACCTATCCCTAAACCTCACCCTAACGCTAAACCTAACCGTAACCCTAACCCAAACCCTAACCCTCAACCTCACCATAAATATTACCCTAACCCTAACATTGAGCCTAACCCTAAACCTAACCCTCACCCTAACCCTTACCCTCACACGAACCTTCACCCTAACTCTAACTCTAACCCTAACCCTCACCTCAACCCTCAACCTAACCCCAACCCTAACCCTAACCCTAACCCTAACCCTCACCCTAAACCTAACCCTAACCCTAAACTTAACCCTCACACTAACCCTAACCCTAACATTAACCCTAACCCTCACACTAACACTAACCCTAATACTAACCCTCAATTCACACTAACCCTCACCCTAACACTCACTGTAACTCTAACCCTCACTCTCACCCTAACCCTCACCCTAACCCTTACCCTCACCCTCACCCCAACCCTAACCCTAACTCTACCCTCACACTAAACCTAACTTTCACCCGAACACTAACCCTAACCCTCAACCTAACCCTCAGCCTAAGCATAACCCTAAACTTCATGCTAACCCTCACCCTAACCCTAAACCTAACCCCCACACTAACCCTCACCCTAACACTCACTCTAAACCTAACCCTCACTCTCACCCTAACCCTCACCCTAACCCTTACCCTCACCCTAACCCTAACCCTAACTCTAACTCTAAACCTCACACTAAACCTAACCTTCACCCGAAACCTAACCCTACCCCTCAAAATAACCCTCACCCTAACCCTACCCCTAAGTCTCTCCCTAACCCAAACACTAACCCTAACCCTCACCCTCAACCTAGCCCTCACCCTAAACTTAAACCTAACCCTAAACCTCACTCTAACCCTTAACTTCACCCTAACCCTCACCCTCACCCCCACCCTAACCCTCACCTAAAACTTAATCCTAACATTAACCCTCACACTCATCCTAACTCTCACCCTTAACCTAACCCTAAACCTAAACCTAACCCAAACACTGACACTAATTCTCACCCTAACCCTAACTTTAACCCTCACCCTCAACCTCACTCTAACCCTCCCCCTCCCCCTCACGCTAACCCTAAAGCTAAACCTAACAATCACCCTAACCCTCACCCTAAACCTAATGCTAACACAAACTCACCCTCAACATGAACCTCACGCGAAACCTTACCCTCACGCTAACCCTAACCCTAACCCTCACACTAAACCTAACACTCACCCTAAAACTAACTCTACAACTCAGGCTTACCCACACCCTAACCCTAACCCTAATCATCACCCTATCCCTAACCCTAACCCTAACCCTCACTTTCACACTAACCCTTACCCTGACAATATCCCTCACCCTAACCATAACCCTAAACCTAACCCTCACGCTAACCCACACCCTAACCCTAAACCTCACCATAACCCGCACTCTAATCCTAACACTCATTCTAACACTAACCCTCACCCTAACCCTTAACCTCACCCTAAGCGTAACCATAACCCTAACTATACCCTCAAACTAAACCTAACCTTCACCCCAATCCTTACCCTAACCCGCAACTTAACCCTCACCCTAACCCTAACTCTAAAGTTCATGCTGACCCTCACCCTAAACCTAAACCTAACCCTCACACTAACCCCATCCCTAACACTCACTCTAACCCTAATCCTCACTCTCACCCTAACCCTCACCCAAACCCTTACCTCATCCTAACCTTAACCTAACTCTAACTCTAACCCTCATTCTAAACCTGACCTTCACCCGAACCCTAACCCTACCCCTCAACCTAACCCTCATCCTAACCCTAACACTAAGCCTCTCCCTAACCCAAACACTAATGCTAACCCTCACCCTCAAACTAGCCCTCACCCTAAACCTAATCCTAACCCTAACCCTCACCCTAAACTTAAACTTCACCCTAAACATCACCTTCACCCCCACCCTAACCCACACCCTAAACCTAACCCTAACATTAACCTTCACCCTCACCCTAACTCTCACCCTTAAACTAACCCTAAACATAAACCTAACCCTAACCCTGACCCTAATTCTCACCCTAAACCTAACCTTAACCCTCACCCTCACCCTCACCCTAACCCTCACCGTCACACTCCCGCTAAACCAACACTAACCCTAACCATCACCCTAATACTCACCCTAACCATAATGCTAACCCAAACACTCACCCTCAACATAACTCTCAACTGAAGCATTACCCTCACCTTAACCCTAACCCTAACCCTCACACTAAACCTAACCCGCACCCTAAAATTAACTCTACCACTCATCCTAACCCACACTCTAACCCTAACCCTAATCCTCACCCTATCCCTAACCCTAACCCTAATCCTCATCCTCACCCTAGACCTCACCCTAACCCTAAACCAAACCATCACCCTAACCCTAACCCTCACCCTAACCCTAACCCTCATGCTCACCAAAACACTCACCCTAACCCTAACCCTAACCCTCACCCTAACCCTCATCCTAACCCTAAACCTCACCCTCACCCTAAACCTCACTCTAACCCTAACCCTAACCTTAACACTCACCCTCAGACTCACCCTCATACTAATACTAACCCTGTCCCTATCCCTCACCCTCACCCTAACCCTAACCCTAACTCTCACGCTAACTCTTACCCTAACCCTAAAAATCACCATAACCCTCACCCTAAACCTAACCCTCATCCTAACACTAAACCTCCCCCTAAAGCTTAACCTCACCCTAACACTAACCCTAACCCTATCACTCACACTAACCCTAACCCTCAACCTAACCCTAAATCTGCTCCTCATCATAATCCTCATTCTAAGCATAACACTCACCCTAACCCTAAACCTAACACGAAACCTAAACCTCTTCTTAACCCTCACCCCAACCATAAACCTAACCCTTACACTAATACTCACCCTAACACTAAACCTAACCCTTAACCTCAGCCTAATCCTCACCCTAACCCTAACCGTCACACTCAACGTGATCCTAATCCTTACCCTAAACCTTAGCCTAACCGTCATTCTCACCCTAAACCTCACCCTAACCCTGACCCTCACCTTAACCCAAAACCAAACCCTAACCCTAAAACTCACCCTAACCCTAAACTTAAAACTAAAGCTAAACCTCATCCTAACCCTCACCCTAACCATAACCCTAACCCTAACCCTCAAACTCATGCTCACCCTAATACTAACCCTAACCCTAACCGTCACATAACTCTAAAGCTAACAATAACCCTAACCCTAACCCTAACCCTCACCATATCCGTCACCCTTACCCTAACCCTCACCCTATCCCTCACCCTTACCCTAACCCTCACCCTATCCCTAAACCTAATACTAAACGTCACCCTCACCCTAATCCTCACCCTAAACCTTACCCTCACCCTAACCCTTAGCCTCTCACTAAGCCTAACCCTCAACCTAACCCTAACCCTAACCCTCACCATCACGCTTAATCTCAGCCTAACACTAACCCTAACCCTAATCCTAAACAAAACGCTCACCCTCACCCTCACCCTAACCCTCAACCTCAACCTCACCCTAAACCTAACCCTATCCCTAACCCTCAACCAAACCCTAAACATACCCTTAATAATAAACCTATCACTCACCCTAAACATAACACTCAACTAAACCCTTACCCTCAACCTAAACCTATCCCTAACCCTAACCCTAACCCTCACACAAAACCTAACCCTCAACCTAACCCTAACCCTAACCCTACACCTGAGCCTAAACCTCACACTAAGCCTAACCCTAATGCTACACCTCATCCTATCCCTAACCATAACCGTAACTCTCAACCTCACCCAAGCACTCAGCTAACACTAACCCTAATCCTAACCCTCACTCTCACCCTCACCAAAACACTCAACCTAACCCTAACCGTAAACCCCACCTCCCACTATCCCTCACTCTAACCAAAACTCTAACACTCACCCTAACCCTAGGCCTCATCATAACAATAACCCTTATCCTAACCCTCACCCTCACCTTAACCCTCACCATAACCTTTGCCCTCACCCTAACATAAACCAAAATTTCACCTTAATCCTCACCCTTACCCTAACCATATCCCTCACCCTATGATTAACCTTAACCCTAACCCTATCCCTCACCATCACCCTAATCCTAACCCTAAACCTCAACCTCAACCTCAACCTCAGCCTAACACTAACCCTAACCATAACCCTCACCCTCACCCTCACACTAAACCTAAGCTAACCCTAACCCTCAGCCTAACTGTAAAGCTAACAATAACCCTATCCCTAATCCTAAACCTAAACCTCACCTTAACACTAATTCTAACCCTAACCTTCACCCTAACCCCAAACCTAACCCTAATCCTCACCCTAACCCTAACCTTAATTCTCACCCTCACCATAAACCTAACCCTAACCCTAACCCTCACACTAAACCTATCCCTGACCCTTAACCCAACCCTCACCGTAATCCTAACCCTCACCCTCACCCTCACCCTAATCCTCACCCTAAACCTTACTCTCACCCTCCCCCTTACCCACAAACTAACCGTAAACCTCAACCTAACCCTAACCCTAACCCTCACCGTCAGCCTCACCCTAAACCTAACCCTAAACTTAACCCTAACCCTAACCCTCACCCTAACCCTAACCCTCACCCTAACCCTAAACTTCACCCTAACACTTACCCTCACTTACCCTCACCCTAAACCTAACCCTATCCCTCACACTAACCCTAACCCTCACCCTAACGCTAACCCTCACTCTAACCCTAACCCTCATCCTATCCCTAACCCTAAACCTCACCCTAACCCTAAAACTAAGCGTTACCTAACCCTCAACCTAACCCTCACACTAACCCTATCTCTAAACATAACCATAACCCAAACCCTAGACCTCACCCTACCCCTAACTCTTACCCTCAGCCTCACAAACATCCGAACCCTCACCTTCACCCAAACACTCACCCACACCCTAAACCTCACCTGAACACTAACCCACAGCCTAATTCTAACAGTAATCCTCACCCTGACCCAAACCGTCACCCTAACCCTTATTGTAACGCAAAATCTCACCCTAAACCTAACCTAACCCAAACCCTCACCCTCACCCTAAACTTCAGCCTCACCCTAAACTTCACCCTCACCCTAGCCCTCACCCTAGCCCTAACCCTAATCCTCACCCTCACCATAACCCTAACCCTAATCCTCACTCTCACCCTGTTCCTCACCATAAACCTTACCTTCACCCTCACCCATACCCTCAAACTAACCCTAAACCTCAACCTCACCCTAACAGTAACCCTCACCTCACCCTCATTCTAAACCTAACCCTAACCTTAACCCTAACCCTAAACCTCACCCTAACCCTAACCCTCACCCTTAACCTAACCCTCACCCTAACACTTACCCTCACTTACCCTCACCCTAAACCGAACCCTAAACCTGATCCTAATGCTAAACCTCACCCTCACCCTAACCCTCACCCTAACCCTCACCCTAACCCTACCCCTATCCCTAACCCTAAACCAAAACCTAGACCTCACCCTAACCCTAACTCTTACCCTCAGCTTCACAAACATCCTAACCACCACCTTCACCCGAAACCTCACCCTCACCCTAACCCTCAGCCTAATCCTAACCCAAACCCTCACCCTGACCCAAAGCCTCACCCTAACCCTTACCGTAACCCAAATTCTCACCCTAAACCTAACCTAACCCAAACCCTCGCCCTCACCCTAGACTTCACCCTCAACCTAGCCCTCACCCTCACCCTATCCCTAACCTTAGCACTTAAACTAAACCTAATGCTCACCCTCACCCTCACCCAAACCTTCAACCTAACCCTAAACCTAACACTAACCCTCACCCTAACACTCACCCTTACACTTACCCTCACCCTCACCCTCACCCTCACCCTAACCCAAACCCTAACCCTCACCCTGACCTTCTCCCTAACTCTCATCCTAATCCTAACTCGCACCCTCACACTCAACCTCACCCTCACACTAACCCTAACCCTCACCCTCACCCTCAACCTTACCCTCACCCTAAACCACACCGTAACCATAACCCTCACCCTAACACTAATGCTAACACTAATCCTCACCCTAAACCTAACCCTAAACCAAACCCTCACCCTCACCCTCAGCCTAACCCTCACACTAACTCTAACCCTAACGCTCACCCTAACCCTCACCCTAAATTTAACCCTCACCCTCACCCTAACCATAACCCTAACACTAAACTTCACCCTAACCCTAAAACTAACCCTAATGCTAACCCAAACCCTCACCCTCACCTTAAACCTCACTGTAAACCTTACCCTCACCCTAACCCTAAACCTAACCCTAACTGTCCCACTAATCCTAACCCTCACCCAAACTGTAACCCTAACCCTCACCGTCACCCTAACTCTCTCGGTCAACATAACCCTCACTCTAGCCCTAAACATCACTCACACCCTAACCCTAACCATCACCCACACCCTAACCCTCACCCAAACCTTCACCTTCACCCGAAACCGAATCCTCACGCTAACCCTCATCCTGACACAAACCCTCACCCTAACACTCACCGTCACCCTAACATTTATCTAATCCAATACCTCACCCGAAACCCCACCCTCACCCTATCAATAACCCTAACAATACCCCTAACCCTAACCCTCATCCTCACCCTAACCCTAACCCACACCCTCTCCCTAACCCTCACCGTCACCCTAACCCTCACCCGAACACTAAGACTCACCCATAATCTAACCCTCACCCAAAACCTCACCCTCACCCTAACCCTAGCCCTCAACCTAAATCACACCCTAACCTTAACCCTAATCTTAACCCGAAAACTAACCCTCACCCTCACCCAAACCCTAACCCTCAACTAACCCTCACCATAATGCTAACCCGCACCTTAACCCTAGCCCTCACCCGCACCGAAACCCTAACCCTAACCCTCACCCTAAACCTCACCCTAACCCTGACACTAACCCTAACCCTAACCCTCACTCTCTCCCTAACCCTAACCCTAACACTCACACGAACCCTAACACTTACCCTAACACTAACACTCCCCCTCCCTCTCCCCCTCACCCAAACCCTAATGCTAACCCTGTCATCCTCACCCTAAGCCTAACCCTCATCATCACCCTATCCCTTACCCTCTCCTAAACTCTCACACTCACGCTAATCCTAACCCTCACCCAACACTAACCCTAACCCCAACCCTCACACTAATCCTAACCCTCACCCTAACCCTAAACCTAACCCTCACACTAACCCTCACCCGAACACTGACTCTAACCCTAACCCTCACTCTCACCCTAACCCTCACCCTAATCCTTACGGTCAGAATAACACTAACCCTAAACCTAACTCAAACACTCACACTAAACCTAATTTTCAGCTGAACCCTAACCCTACCCCTCACCCTAACCCTCAACCTAGCCCCATCCCTAAACCTCACCCTAACCCTAACACTAACCATAACCCTCACCCTCGACCTAGCCCTCACCCTAAACCTAATCCTAACCCTAAACCTCACGCTAACCCTAACCTTCACCCTAAGCCTCAACCTCACCCCCACACTAATCCTCACCCTAAACCTAACCCTAACATTAACCCTAACCTTCAACATAACCCTCAACCTTACCCTAACCCTAAACCTAAACCTAACCCTAACCCTAACCTTAACCCTCACACTCACCCTCACCTAAAACTCACCCTCACCCTAACGCTAAACCTAATGCTGACCCTCACACTAAATGTAACCCTCACAATAACCATAATCCTACCCTTCAGCCTAACCCTCACCCTAACCCTAACCATAACCTTAAACCTCACACTATCCCTAACCCTAACCCAAACACTCACCCTCACCCTATCCCTCACCATAACACTGACCCTAACCCTAACCCTCACCCTAAACCTAACCTCACCCTAAACTTAAACCTCACCCTCACCCTAAACGTAACCCTCAACCTCACCCTCAGCCTCACCCTCAGCCTAACCCTAACCCTAACACTAATCCTAACCATAAACCTCACACTCACCCTCAAGCTGACTCTAACCTTAACCCTAAACCTAAAACTCACCCTAATCCTAAGGATAACCGTAACCCTCACCCTCACCTTAAAACTCACCCAAACCCTTAACCTAACCCTAACCCTTACCTGCACCCTAACCCTAACCCTCACACTAAACCTAAGCCTAACCCTAACCCGAACCATACCCCTCACCCTAACCTCATCCTAACCCTAAACCTAACCCTAACCCTCACCTAAACCTAACCCTAAACCTTACCCTAACCCTCACCCACACCCTCACCCTCAGCCTAAACCTAATCCTAACCCTAAAACTCAGCCTCAACCTAAACCTAACTCTAACCCTAACCCTAACGCTAACCCTCAACCTCACCCTAAACCTCACCCTAAACATTACCCTCACCCTAAACCCAATGCTAACCCTAACGCTCCCGATATCCCTAACCCTAATCTTCATCCTCAACATAAACTTAACCCTAATCCTAATCCTCACACTAAACATAACCCTCACCCTTACCCTAACACTTACCATAACCCTAAACCTAACCCTAACCCTCACCCTCATCCTAATCCTCACCCTAAAGCTTATCCTCATCCTCAACCTTACCCTCAAACTAACCCTAAGCCTCAACCTAACCCTAACCCTAACCCTCACCATCACCCTCACCCAAAGTCCAACCTTAACACTAACCCTAACCCTAACCCTCACCCTAAACCTAACCCTAACATTAACCATAACACTCACGCTAACTCTCACCTTAACACTAAACCTAACCCTAACCCTCACCCTCACGCTAACCCTCACCCTAACTTTTACCCTCACCGGAACCCTAACCCTCACACTAAACATAACCCTCACCCTAACCCTTACCCTAACCCTAACCCTCACCCTAACCCTAAACATAACCCTGACCGTCACCCTAACCCTCACCCTAACCCAAAACCTAACACTCATCCTCACCCTAACAATCACCCTCACCCTAATCCTAACCCTAATTCTAACCCTCACACTAACCCTAACCCTCAAACTAACCTTTACCCTACCTCTCACCCTAACCCACATCCTAAACCTAACCCTAGTCCTAACGCTCATCCTAACCCTAACCGTGACCCTCACCCTCATCCTCACCCTAACCCTAAACCTACCCCTAACCCTAACCCTCATCCTCACCTTAAACCTAACCCTAACCCTCACACTCAACCTCAACCTAACCCTAACCCTCACCCTAAATCTTACCCTCACCCTACCCTAACGCTAACACTAATCTGAATCCTCACCCTCACACTAACACTCACCCAAACGCTAACCCTAACACTAACCTGAACTCTCACGCTAACCCTCATGCTCACCCTAATCCTCTCCCTAACCCTAAACCTAACAGTTACCCTAACCATAACCCTCACCCTCACCCTCAACCTAACCCTAACCCTAACCCTAAACCTCACCCTCAACCTCACCCTCACCCTCAGCCTCACACTAACTCTAAACCTAACCCTACCCCTCAGCTTAACCCTCACCCTAACCCTAACCCACACACTCAACCTGACCCAAATCCTTACCCCAACCCTTAGCTTAACCCTCACCCTTACCCTAAACCTCATCCTAAACCATACCCTCACCCTAACCCAAAACCTAACACTAACCCTAACACTAACCCTAACCCTAACCCTAACACTAAACCTAAACCTCACCCTAACCCTCCCCATAACAATAACCTTAAACATAACACTAAACCTAATCGTCATCCTAAAATTCACCATAACCCTGAACCTAAACCTAACCCTCACCCTCACACTTACCCTAATCCTCTCCCTAACCCTAACCCTAACCCTTACTCTAACCATCAACCTCACCCTCACACTAACCCTAACCCTAAGTCTAACCCTCACCCTCAACTCACACTCACCCTCAGCATCACCCTAACTCTAACGCTAATCCTACCCCTCAGCGTAAGCCTCACCCTAACCCTAACCCTCACCCACAACCTGACCGAAATCCTTATCCTAACCCTTAGCCTAACCCTCACCCTCACACTAACCCTCACCCTAACACTTACCCTCACCCTAACCCAAAACCTAACCCTAACCCTAACTCCCACATTCCCTATCCCTAACCCTAACACTAAAACTAAAAATCAGCCTAACCCTCACTCTAACAATAACCGTAACACTAACACTAAACCTAATCCTCACCCTACCATTCACCCTAACCCTAACTGTAAAACTAACACTCACCCTCAACCTAAAACTCACCCTAATCCTTATCCTCAATCTACTCTAACCCTAACCCTTACACTAACTGTCACCCTAACCCTAACACTCACCCAAACCCTAAGCCTAAACCCTATCCCTCACCCTCACACAAAACCTCTCCCTAAGCCTAACACTAACCCTATCACCCTCACCCTTACCCTAAACTTCACCCTCACCTTCACCCTCACCCTAACCCTAAACCTACCATTGTCGCTAACCCTCATCTTAACCCTAAATGTAAGCCTAACATTAACCGTAACACTAACCCTAACCCTTATGCTCACACTCACACTCATCCTCAGCCAAACCCTAACAATCACCCTAACCCTTACCCTCAAACTACCCTAACCCTAACCCTAACCATCGCCTTAAACCTAACACTCTTGTCGCTAACCCTCATCTTAACCCTAAATGTAAGCCTAACATTAACCGTAACACTAACCCTAACCCTTATGCTCACACTCACACTCATCCTCAGCCAAACCCTAACAATCACCCTAACCCTTA
The DNA here is from genome assembly GCF_024711535.1 of Dipodomys merriami. Lineage (NCBI taxonomy): Eukaryota > Metazoa > Chordata > Mammalia > Rodentia > Heteromyidae > Dipodomys > Dipodomys merriami. The sequence goes on along the minus strand of NW_027205937.1, from coordinate 3,551,625 downwards.
CCCTCAAACTACCCTAACCCTAACCCTAACCATCGCCTTAAACCTAACACTCACCCTAACCCTAACCCTAAATCTAACACTTACCCTAACCCTAACCCTAACCAAAAACTCACCCTAACACTAACCCTCATCCACACCCTAATCCTTATACTCACCCGAACTCTCACCCTCACACTAACTCACACCCTCATCATAAACATCAACCTAACTCTAACCCTCTCCGTAACCCTAAACCTAACCCTCAAACTTATGCTCACCCTAATCCTAACCCTAACCCTAACGCTCACATAACTCTAAAGCTAACAATAACCCTAAACCTAACCCTAAACCTCACCCTAACCCTAACCCTAACCCTCACCCTATCCCTCACCCTTACCCTAACCCTCACCCTATCCCTAACCCTAACACTAACCCTCACCCTCACCCTAATCCTCACCCTAAACCTTAACCTCACCCTCACCCTTACCCTCTCACTAAGCCTAACGCTCAACCTAAACCTAAACCTAACCCTCACCATCACCCTTCATCTCAGCCTAACCCTAACACTAACCCTAATCCTAACTCTCACCCTCACCCAAACACTGAACCTAACCCTAACCGTAAGCCCAAACCTCCCACTAACCCTCACTATAACCAAAACCCTAACTCTCACCCTAACCCTACGCCTCATAACAATAACCTTTAACCTAACCCTCAGCCTCACCTTCACCCTCACCAGAACCTTTGCCCTCACCCTAACATAAACCAAAATTTCACCTTAATCCTCACCCTTACCCTAACCCTATCCCTCACCCTCACCCTAAGGCTAACCCTAACCCTAACCCTAATCCTCACCCTATGATTAACACTAACCCTAACCCTAACCCTCACCATCACCCTAATCCTAACCCTAAACCTCACCCTCAACCTCAACCTCAGCCTAACAATAACCCTAACCATAACCCTCACTCTCACCCTCACAATAAACCTAAGCTAACCCTAACCCTCAGCCTAACTGTAAAGCTAACAATAACCCTATCCCTAATCCTAAACCTAAACCTCACCTTAACACTAACTCTAACCATAACCTTCACCCTAACCCCAAACCTAACGCTAATCCTCACACTAACCCTAACCCTAATCCTCACCCTCACCATAAACCTAACCCTAACCCTAACCCTCACACTAAACCTATCCCTCACCCTTAACCTAACCCATACCGTAACCCTAACCCTCACCCTCTCCCTCACCCTAATCCTCATCATAAACCTTACCCTCACCCTCACCCTTACCCACAAACTAACCATAAACCTCAACCTAACCCTAACCCTCACCATCACCATCACCCTAAACCTAACCCTAAACTTAATCCTAACTCTAAACCTCACACTAACCCTAAGCCTCACCCTAACCCTAGCGCTCACCCTAACACTTACCCTCACTTACCCTCACCCTAAACCTAACCCTAACCCTCACACTAACCCTAAAACTCACCCTAACCCTAAAACTAAGCGTTACCCTAACCCTCAACCTAACCCTCACACTAACCCTATGTCTAACCATAACCATAACCCAAACACTAGACCTCAACCTACCCCTAACTGTTACCCTCAGTCTCACAAACATCCGAACCCTCACCTTCATCCGAACACTCACCCACACCCTAAACCCCACCTGAACCCTAACCCTCAGCCTAATCCTAACCCTAATCCTCACCCTGACCCAAACCCTCACCCTAACCCTTACTGTAAACCAAAATCTCACCCTAAACCTATCCTAACCCAAACCCTCACCCTCACCCTAAACTTCACCCTCACCCTAGCCCTCACCCTAACCCTAACCCTAACCCTAACTCTCACCCTAACCCTAACCCTAATCCTCACCCTCACCCTATTCCTCACCATAAACCTTACCTTCACCCTCACCCTTACCCTCAAACTAACCCTAAACCTCAACCTAACCCTAACCCTAACCCTCACCATCACCCTCATCCTAAACCTAACCCTAACCTTAACCCAAACCCTAACCATCACCGTAACTCTAACCCTCACCCTAAACCTAACCCTCACCCTAACACTTACCCTCACTTACCGTCACCCTAAACCGAACCCTAAACCTCACCCTAATCCTAAACCTCACCCTCACTCTAACCCGCACCCTAACTCTCACCCTAACCCTAACCCTAACGCAAACCCTAACGCAAACCCTAGACCTCACCCTAACCCTAACTCTTACCCTCAGCCTCACAAGCATCCTAACCATCACCTTCACCCAAACTCTCACCCTCACCCTAACCCTCACCCTTACCTAAACCTCACCCTCACCATAACCCTCAGCCTAATCCTAACCCTAACCCTCACCCTGACACAAAGCCTCACCCTAACCGTTACTGTCACCCAAATTCTCAGCCTAAACCTAACCTAACCCAAACCCTCACCCTCACCCTAAGCTTCACCCTCACTCTAGCCCTCACCCTCACCCTAACCCTAACCATAACACTAAAACTAATACTAATCCTCACCCTCAACCTCACCCAAACACTCAGCCTAACCCTAAACCTAACACTAACCCTCACCCTAACACTCACCCTTACCCTTACCCTCACACTCACACTCACCCTCACCCGAACCCAAACAATAACCCTCACCCTAACCCTCTCTGTAACCCTCACCCTAATCCTAACCCTCACCCTCACCCTCACACAAACCCTAACCCTCACCCTCAACCTCACCCTTAACCTTACCCTAACCCTCAGCCTAACCCTAACCCTCACCCTAACACTAATGCTAAAACTAATCCTCACCCTAAACCTAACCCTAAACCTAACCCTCACCCTCACCCTCAGCCTTACCCTCACCCTAACTCTAACCCTAACGCTCACTCTAACCCTCACCCTAAACTTAACCCTAACGCTCATCCTAAATCTAACCCTAACCCTAACCCTAACCCTCAGCCTAAACCTAACCTTCACCCTACCCCAAACCCTAACCCTCACCCTCACTCTAACCATAATCCTAAACCTAAACTTCACCCTTACACTAAACCTAACCCTAATGCTAACCCAAACCCTCACCCTCACCTTAAACCTCACGCTAGACCTTACACTCACCCTAACCCTAATCCTAATCCTAACCGTCCAACTAATCCTAACCCTCACCCAAACTGTAACCCTAACCCTCACCGTCACCATAACCCTCACGGTCAACCTAACCCTCACTCTAAACCTAACCATGACCACAACCTAACCCTAACCATCCCGCACACCCTAAACCTCACCCAAACCTTCACCTTCACCCGAACTCAAACCCTCACCCTAACCCTCACCCTGACACAAACACTCACCCTAACACTAACCGTCAACCTAATCCTCACCATAAAAATAAACATAACATTTACCTAATACAAACCCTCACCCTCACCCTCACCCAAAAACACACCCTCACCCTATCCATAACCCTAACAATACCCCTCACCCTAACCCTCATCTTCACCCTAACCCTAACCCACACCCTCACCCTAAACCTCCCTAACACTAAGACTCACCCACAGCCTAACCCTCACCCAAAACCTCACCCTCACCCTAACCCTAGACCTCACCCTAACTCGAACCCTAACCTTAACCCTAATCTTAACCCTAACCCTAACCCTAACCCTCAACTAACCCTCACCATAATGCTAACCCGCACCTTAACCCTTGCCCTCACCTGCACCCAAACCCTAACCCTAACATTCATCCTAACCCTCACCCTAAACCTAACACTAACCCTAACCCTCACCCTCTCCCTAACACTTAACCTCACCCTAACCCTCACACAAAATCTCACACTCACGCTAACCCTCACCCTCACCCAAAACCTCACGCTAACCGAACCCTCACCCTAACCCTAAGACTACCCCTAACACTAACAGTAATCCTAAGCCTAACTCTCACACTAAACCTTAACCGAAACCTCACCCTCACACTCACCCTAACCCTAAACCTAACCCTAACCCTCACCCTGTCCCTAAACCTAACCCTAACCCTCACCCTCACCCTAGCTCTCACCCTAACACTGACCCTAACCCTAACCCTCACCATAACGCTCACCTCACCCTAAACGTAAACCTCACCTTCACCCTAACGGTAATCCTCAAACTCACCCTCAGCCTAAACCTAACCCTAACACTAATCCTAACCCTAACCCCTATCCACATCCTCAAGCTAACTCTAACCTTAACACTAAACCTAAAACTCACCCTAAACCTAACGTTAACCCTAACCCTCACCATCACACTTAACCTCACCAGAACCCTTAACCTCACCCTAACCCGAACCCTAAACCTAAGCCTAAACCTCACACTAATCCTAACCCTCACCCTAAACCTAATCCTATACCTCACCCTAACCCTCACCCTAACACTGACCCTAACCCTAACCATCACCCTAACACTAACCCTAATCCTCACCCTCACCCCAACCCTCATTGTCACCCTAACCCTCACCCTAATCCTAACTCTCACTCACACACTAACTCTCATCCTCACACGAACCCGAACCCTCACACTAATCCTCACCCTCACCCTAAATATCATCCTAACCCTAACCCTAAACCTAACCCTAACTCTCACCCTCAGCCTCAGCCTAACCCTAATCCTAACCCTAACCCTCAGCCTCAACGTAACCCTAACTCTAACCCTATCGCTAAACCTAACCTTCACCCTCACCCTAAACCTCACCCTAAATATTACCCTCACCCTAACCCCAATGCGAACCCTAACCCTCATGCTAACCCTAACCCTAATCCTCACCCTCAACATGAACCTAACCCTAACCCTAACCCTCACACTAAACCTAACCCTCACACTTACCCTAACCCTTGCCGTAACCCTAACCCTAACCCTAACCCTCACCCTCACCCTAATCCTCACCCTAAACCTTACCCTCACATTCACCCTTAACCTCAAACTATTCCTAAACCTCAACCTAACCCTAACCCTCACCCTGACCATCACACTCTCTCTAAGCCTAACCCTAACCCTAACCCTAACCCTCACCTTAACCCTAAGCCTAACATTAATCATAACACTCACCCTAACCCTCACCTTAACACTAACCCTAACCCTAAACCTACCCTTACCCTAACCCTAACACTCACCCTCACCCTAACCCTAAACTTAACCCAACCCTCACCCTCACCCTCACCCTAACCCTAAAACTAAACCTAACACTAATCCTCACCCTAACACTCAACCTCACCCTAACCCTAACCCTAATCCTAACCCTCACACTAACCCTAACCCTGAAACTAACCCTTACCCTACCCCTCACCCTAACCAACATCCTAAACCTAACCCTAATCCTAAGTCTCTTCCTAACCCTAACCCTCACCCGAAGCCTCACCCTCACCTGAACCCTCACCATAACCCTAAACCTAACCTTCACCCTATTCCTCATCCTCACACTAAACCTAATCCTAACCCTCACCGTCAACCTCAACCTAACCATAACCTTCACCCTAAATCTTACCCTAATGCTACCCTAACCCTAACACTAACCCGAACCCGAACCCTAACCCTAACACTCACCCAAAGGATAACCCTATCACTAACCTCACCCTTACCCTAAAGCTCACCCTAACCCTAAACCTAACCCTAAACATAACCCTCACCCTACCCCTTACCCTAACCCTAATCCTAACCCGAACCCTCACCCTCACCCTAATACTCACCCTAACACTTACCCTCAACCTAACCCTCACCCTCACCCTAACCATAACCCTCAACCTCACCCTCACCCTAACCGTGACCCTAACCCTCATCCTACCCCTAAACCTAACCCTAACACTCATCATAACCCTAACCCTAACCCTAACCCTAACCTTCACCCTCAGCCTAACCTTAAGCCTCACCCTATCCAATACCCTCACCCTACCCTAACCCTAACCCTAACCGTAACCCTCACCCTAACCCTTATAAACACCCTAACTGTAAACCTAACACTAACCCTAACCCTCACATTAAAACTAACCCTAACCCTAACTGTAACCATCACCCTACACCTCACTCAACCCTAACACTAACCCTAAATCTCATCCTCAGCCTAACACTCACCCTAACCGTTACCCTCGCCCTAGCCATCACCCTCACCCTAACCCTCACCAGAAACCTAACACAAACCCTAATCCTCACCCTCACCCTAACCATAACTCTAACCCTAACCCTCAACCTAACCCAAACGCTATCTCAAAATCGCACCCTCACCCTAACCATAACCCTAACCCTAACCCTCATCCTAATCCTCACCCTACACTAACCCTAACCCTATCCCTAACCCTTACCCTAACCCTAACACTCACCCTAACTGTGACATAACACTAACCCTAACCCTCAAACTAACCCTCACACTAAAACTAAACCTAAACCTAACTGTAACCATCACCCTACCCCTCACCCTAACCCTAAAACTAACCCTAAATCTCACCCTCACCCTAACACTCACCCTAACCGTTACCCTCGCCCTAAATCTCACATTCACCCTAAACCTCACCCTAATCCTAACCCAAACCCTAACCCTCACCCTCACCCTATCCATAACCCTAACATTAAACTTCAACCTAACACTCAACCTAAGCCTAACTCTCACCCAAAACCTCACAACCACCCTGAATCTCACCCTAACCTTTACCCTAACCTTAACCCTAACCCTCACACTAACCCTTACCCTCACACTAACCCTCACCCTAACCTAAACTTAACCCTCAACCTTAACCTAACACTAACCCTAAACCACACAGTCACGCTCACCTTAACCGTCAGCCTAAACCTAACCCTAAACCTAACACTAACCGAAACCCTCACACTAAACCTATCCCTCACCCTAACCCTAAACCTCACACTAAATGTAACACTCACAATAACCCTAATCCTACCACTCAGCCTAACACTCACCCTAACCCTAACCGTAACCTTAAGCCTCACACTATCCCTAACCCTAACCCTAAACCTCACCCCCACCCTAGCCCACACCCTAACACTGACCCTAACCCTAACCCTCACCCTAACCCTCATCTCACCCTAAACGTAACCCTCACACTCACCCTAACCATAACCCTCACCCTCACCCTCACACTCACCCTCAGTCTAAACCTAACCCTAACACTAATCCTAACCTTAACCCTCACCCTAAACCTGACCCACACACTTAACCTCACCCTAACCCGAACCCTAAATCTAACCCTAACCCTCACACTAATCCTAACCCTCAACCTAACCCTGATCCTAGACCTCAACCTAACCCTCACCCTAACCATAACCCTAACCCTCACCCTAACACTCATGCTCACCCTAATCCTCTCCCTAACCCTAAACCTAACTCTTACCCTCACCATAACTCTCACTCTCACCCTCACCCCAACCCTAACCCTAACCCTAATCCTCACCCTCAACCTCACCCTCACTCTCAGCCTAACCATAACCCTAACCCTAATCCTACCCTAAACCTAAACCTAACCCTAACCCTCACCCTAACCCTAACCCTAACATTAACCATAACACTCACCCTAACCCTCACCTAAACACTAAAGCTAACCCTAACCCTAACCCTCCCGCTAACCTTCACCCTAACCCTTACCAGTACCCTAACCCTTACCCTCACCCTAACCCTAAATATAACCCTCATCCTCACCATCATTCTAACCCTAACCCTAACCCCAACCCTCACACTAAACCTAACCCTAACCCTAACCCTCAGCCTCAGCCTAACCCTAATCTTAACCCTAACACTCAGCCTCAATTTAACCCTAACCCTAACCCTCACCCTCACCATAAACCTCACCATAAACATGACACTCACCCTAACTCTAACCCTAACACTAACCATCAAACTAACACTAACCTTAAACCTACCCTTAAACCTAACTCTCACACTAACCCTAACCCTCACCCTAACTCTAACCCAACCCCTCACGCTAACCATCACCCTCACCCTAACCCTAATGCTAACCCTAATCCTCACCCTCAGACTAACCCTTACCCTAACCCTTACACTCACCCTAACCCTCACCGTCACCCTAATCCTCACCCTAAACCTAACCTAAACCAAACCCTCACCCTCATCATAAACTTCACCCTCACCCTAGCCCTAACCCTAACCCTAACCCTAACCTTAACCCTTAAACTAAACCTAACCCTCATTCTCACCCTCACACAAACCCTAACCCTAACCCTAAACCTAACCCTAACCTCATCCTAACACTCACCCTTAACCTTACCTTCAACGTAACAATCAACCTCACCCTAACCCTAACCCTAAACCTCATCCTAACCCTCTCCCTAACCCTCACCCTAATCCTAACCGTCCCCCTCACCCTCACCCTCACCCTCCCACTAACCCTACCCCTCACCCTCACCCTCACCCTTACGCTAACCCTAAGCCTCACCCTAAACCTTACCATCACGCTAACACTAATGCTAACCCTAATACTCACCCTAAACTTAACCCTAAACCTAACCCTTACCCTCACGCTCAGCATAACCCTCACCCTAAATCTAAACCTAACCCTCACCCTAACCCTCACCCTAAACTTAACCGTAACACTCATCCTAAATCTAACCCTAACCCAAACCCTAACCCTCACACTCTCCCTAACCATAACCCTATCCCTAAACATCACCCAAACCATCAACCTATCCCTAACACTAACACAAACCATCGCCCTCACCTTAAACCTCACCATAAACCATACCCTAAACCTAACCGTAACCCTAACCCTCACTGTCACCCTAAACCTAACCGTCAACCTAACCCTCACCCTAACACTAACCATCACCCACACCTTAACCCTAACCATCACGCACACCGTAACCTTCACCCAAAACTTCACCCGAATCCGAAACCGAACTCTCACCCTGACCCAAAACCTCACCCTAACCCTCACTGTCCCCCTAAGCCTCACCCTAACCCTAAGACTCACCCACACCTTAACCTACACCAAAAACCTCACCCTCACCCTAACCCTAGCCCTCACCCTAACTCTAACCCTAACCTTAACTCTAATCCTAACCCTAACCCTAACCTAACCCTCACCCTCACCCTAACCCTAACCCTCACCCTAACCCACACCCTAACGCTAACCCGCACCTTAACCCTAGCCCTCACCCGCACCCAAACCCTAACCCTAACCCTCACCCTAACCCTCACGCTAACGCTAACACTAACACTAACCCTAACCCTCTTCCTAACCCTCACTCTAACCCTTACCCTCACCCTAACCTTCACACTAACCCTAACCCTTACCCTAACACTAAACCTCCCCCTCCCCCTCACCCTCACCCTAACCCTAAGGCTAACCCTAACCCTCAAACTAAACAGAAGCCTAATCCTCTTCCTCACCCTAACCCTTACCCTCACCGAAACCCTCACATTCACGCTAACCCTCACTCTCAAACAAACCATCACGCTAAACCTAACCCACACCCTAACCATAACCCTCACCATAAACCTAACCCTCCCTCTTACCCTCAAACTCAACCTAATCCTCAAATAACCATAACACTAACCCTTACCTAACACAAACTCTCACCCTCACCCTTACGCAAACCCTCAACATAGCCCTCACATTAACACTAAACCTAACCCTAACCCTATCCCTCACCCTCATATTCACCCTCACCCTCAGCCTACCCCAGAAATAAACCTAATCCTAACCCTAAACTTAACCCTTACCCTCAACCTCAACCTAAACCTAAACCTATCCCTAACAATAACCATAACTCTAACCCTAACCCTCACCCTAACCCTAACCCTAACCTTAACCCTAACCCTCACCCTCACCTTAACACTCAACTTAACTCCTAACCTAACCCTAATGCTCACTGTCACCGTCAAACTAACACTCACCCTAAACCTAACCCTCACCCACATTTTAACCCTCACCCTCACCTGAACCCAAACCCTCACCCTAATTCTCAACCTCACCCTAAACATCACCCTAACCCTAACCCACACCCTAACTCTAACCAAAACCTTCACCCTAACCATAACCCTCACCCTCACCCTAACCTTAATCATAACACTAACACTAATCCTAAGCTTAACCCTCACCCTAAACCTAACCCTAAACTTCACCCTCACACTCACCTTAACCCTAACCCTAAACCTCACACTCACCCTGACCCTAACACTAACCCTCACCCTAACCATAAACCTAAACCTAACCCTCACCCTAAACCTCACCCTAACCCTAACACTAACCCAAAACCTCACCCTCATCTTAACACTTACCTTAACCCTTACCCTCACCCTAAACCTAATCCTACCCCTAAACCAAACCCTCACACTAACCCTAACCCTCACCCTAACCATAACCCTACCCCTCACTCAAACCCTCAACCTATCCCTAACCCTAACCCGAACCCGAACCCTATCCCTTACCTAACCGAAACGCTCATGCTCACCCTCCCCCTAATCCTAACCTAAACCCTAACTCTAACACTTACCCTCACCCTAACACTCATCCAAACCCTAATCCTCTCGATAACCCTAAAGCTAAACCTTAAGTTACCGAAACCCTCATCCTCAACCTCACCCAAACCCTCAACCTCAACCTAATACTCACACTTAACCTTACCCTCACACTAACCATAAGCCTAACACTAATGCTCACCTTCACACTAACCCTAACACTCACCCTAACCCTAAACCTAACACTAAAGCTAAACATCACCCTAACCCTCACCCTAACAGTAAACATAACCCTATCCCTAACCCTCACCCTCACCCTAACACTAAACCTAACCCTAAACGTCCCTCTAACCCTCACCCTAACCCTAACCCTAACGCTAACCCTCATCCTAACCCTAACACTCACCCACACTATAACCGGAAACCTAACCCTAAACCTCACAATAACCCTAAACCTAACCCTCATCCTCACCCTAACACTCACCCTCAACTTAATTCCAGCCCTAACCCTAACCTTCACACTAACCCTAACCCTCATACTAACCCTTAAACTACCCCTGACCCTAACCCTCAACATAAACCTAACCCTAATCCTAACCCTCATCCTAACCCTAAACTTCACCCTCACTCTCAACCTCAACCTAACCCTCACCCTAAACCTTACCCTCACACTACCCTAACGCTAACACTAATCCGAACCCTCACCCTAAACCTAACACTCACCCAAACCTTAACCCTAACATTAATCCTAAACTTTACAATAAACCTCACCCTAAACCTAACGGTAAACCTAACCCTAAACCTACCCCTCACCCTACCCCTCACCCTACCACTAATCATAACCCTAACCCTCACCCTCACCCTAACACTCACCTTAACATTTATCATCACCCTAACACTCCCCCTCCCCCTAACCCTTTCCCAAAACCTAACCCTAACCTAAACCTCACCCGCAACCTAACCCTAACCCTCAACCTCACCCTCGCCCTAACCCTAACCCTACCCCTCAAACTAACCCTCATCTAACCCCAACCCTAACCCTCACACTCATCGTAACAGTAACCCTAACCCTAAACCTCACCCTCACCCTCACCCTCACCCTCAGCCTAACCCTAACCCTAACCCTACCCCTTACCCTCACCCAACCCTAACCCTAACCCTAAACTTTACCCTCACCTTAACCCTAAATCTAAACCTAACACTAACCCTAACCCTCACTCTAACCCTCACCCTAAAACTAACCCTAAACCTAACCGTAAAAATCACATTACCCCTTACCCTAAACCTAGCCCTAACCCTAAATCTCACCGTCACCCTAACACTCACGCTAACCCTTACCCTCGCCATAACCTTTACCTTCACACTAACCCTCACCCTAATTCTATCGAAAATCATAACCCTCACACTCACCCTAAACCTTACCATCACCGAAACAATCACCTTTACCCTAAACCTCACACTAATTCTAACACAAACCCTAAGCCTCACACTCACCCTAATCATAACCCTAACCCTAACACTCATCCTAAACCTCAACCTAAACCTAACGCTGACCCCAAACCTCACCCTCACCCTAAACATTACTCTCACCCAAACCCCAATGCTTACCCTAACACTCACGATAACCCTAACCCTAATCCGCACCCTCAACAAAAACCTAACCCTAACCCTATCCCTCACACTAAACCTAACCCTCACACTAACCCTAACCCTAACCCTCACACTAAAATTAACCCTCACTCTACCCCTAACCCTACCCCTTAGCCTAACCCTCACACTAACCCTAACCCTAAACCTAAACTTCAACCTAACCCTAATCATAAACCTAACCATCACCCTCACCCTAAGCCTAACCCTCACCCTGACCCTAGCCCTCACCCTAACACTGACCCTAACCCTAACCCTCACCCTAACCCTCAGCTCACCCTAAATGTAACGCTCACCCTCACCCTAAACGTAACCCTCACCCTCACGCTCACCCTCAGCCTATAACTAACCCTAACGCTAATCCTAACCCTAACCCTCACCCTCACCCTAAACCTCACCCTAAATATTACCCTCACCCTAACACCAATGCTAAACCTAACCTTCACGCTAACGGTAACCCTAATTCTAACCCTCAACATAAGCCTAACCCTCACACTAAACCTAACCCTCACCCTCACCCTAATGCTAACCTTAACACTAACACTAATCCTAACCCTCACCCTCACCCTAATCCTCACACTAAACCTTAACATCACCCTCAACTTTACCCTCAACCTAACCTTAACCTCAACCTAACCCTAACCCTAAACCTCACCATCACCCACACCTAAAGCCTAACCATAAACCTCACCTTAAACCTCACCCAAACCCTAACCCTCACCCTAACCCTAACCCTCACCATAACCCTTACCCTCAAAAAAACCCTCACACTAACACTAACCTCAACCCTCACCTCAACCCTCACCCTTTACCTAACCCTAACCCTAACCCTCACCCTCACGCTCCCCTTAACCGTCAGCCTAAACCTAACCCTAACCCTAACACTAACCGAAACCCTCACACTAAACCTAACCCTCAACCTAAATCTAAACCTATCCCTAACCCTCACTCTAAATGTAACCCTCACAATAACCCTAATCCTACCCCTCAGCCTAACACAAACCCTAACCCTAATCGTAACCTTAAGCCTCACCCTATCCCTAAATCTAACCTTAAGCCTCACCCTCACCCTAACCCTCACCCTAAACCTGACCCTAACCCTAACCGTCACCCTAACCCTCACCTCACCCTAAACGTAACCCTCACCCTCACGCTAACTGTAACCCGCACCCTCACCCTCAAGCTAACTCTAACATTAACCCTAAACCTAAACCTCACTCTAAACCTAACGCTAACCCTAACCATTATGCACACCCTAAACCTCACCCAAACCCTTACTCTCACCCTAGCCCGAACCCTAAACCTAACCCGAACCCTCACACTAATCATAACCCTCACACTAACCCTAAACCTACAGCTCATCCTAACCCTTACCCTAACCCTAACCATCACCCTAACACTAACCCTAATCCTCACCCTCACCCCAACCCTCATTGTCACCCTAACCCTCACCCTAATCCTAACCCTCACCCACACACTAACTCTCATCCTAACCCTCACCCTCACCCTCACACTAATCCTCACCCTCACCTTAAACCTCACCCTAACCTCACACTCAGCCTAACAATAACCCTAAACTTAATCCTACCCTAACCCTAGCCCTCACCCTAACCCTAACCCTAACATTAACCATAACACTCACCCTAACCCTCACCTTAACACTAACCCTAAACCTAACCCTCACCCTCACGCTAACCCTCAGCCTAACTCTTACCCTCACCCTAATCCTAACCCTCACACTAAACATAAGACTCACCCGAACCCTAACCATACCCCTCACCCTAACGCTCATCCTAACCCTAACCCTAACCCCAACCCTCACCCTAAACCTAACCCTAACCCTAACCCTCACCCTAACCCTCACCCTAAACCTTACCATCACCCTGACCTTTACCCTCAAACTTACCCTAAACCTCAACCTAACCCTAACCCTAACCCTCACCATCACCCTCACCCTAAGCCTAACCCTAACCCTAACCCTCAACCTAACACTAACCCTCACCCTCACCCTAACCCTTACTCTCACACTAACCCTCACCCTAACCCTAACCTTAACCCTCACCTTAACCCTCAGGCTTAACCAAACCCTAACCATAACCCTCACCCTCACTCTCCCCTTAACTGTCAGCCTAAACCTAACCCTAACCTTAACACTAACTGAAACTCACACACTAAACCTAACCCTCACCCTAAACCTAAACCTAAACCTAACCGTCACACAAAATATAACCGTCACAATAACACTAATCCTACCCTCAGCCTAACCCTCACCCTAACCCTAACCATAACCTTAAGCCTCACCCTATCCCTAACCCAAACCCTAACCCTCACCATCACCCTAGCCTTCACCCTAACACTGAACCTAACCCTAACCCTCACCCTAACCCTCACCTCACCCTAAAATTAACCCTCACCCTCACCCTAACGATAACCCTCACCCTAACCCTCACCCTCACCCTCAGCCTAAACATACCCCTAACACTAATCCTAAGCCTAACACTCACTCTTACCTTCAAGCTAACTCTAACCTTAACCCTAAACCAAAACCTCACCCTAACCCTCTCACTAATCCTAACCCTCACCCTAACCCTAATCCTACACCTCACCATAACATTAACCCTAACCCTAACCATCACCCTAACACTATCCCTAATCCTCACCCTAACCACAACCCTCATTGTCACCCTAACCCTCATCCAATCCTAACCCTCACTAACACACTAACTCTCATCCTCACCCTCACCCTCACACGCATCCTCACCCTCTCTCTAAACATCATCCTAACAATAATCCTAACCCTAACCCTAAACCTATTCCTCACACTAACCCTAACACTCACCCTAACCCTCACACACACCCAAATCCTCTCCCTAACCCTTACCCTAACTATAACCCTCAACCTCACCCTCACCCTCAGCCAAAAAATAACCCTAACCCTAATCCTACCCTAACCCTAACCCTAACCTTAACCCTCACCCTAACCCTAACACTAACATTAACCATAACACTCACCCTAACCCT
Organism: Dipodomys merriami; assembly: GCF_024711535.1. Taxonomy (NCBI): domain Eukaryota; kingdom Metazoa; phylum Chordata; class Mammalia; order Rodentia; family Heteromyidae; genus Dipodomys; species Dipodomys merriami. The sequence continues at coordinate 3,536,537 of NW_027205937.1, read as the reverse complement.
CACTTTAACACTAACCCTAACCCTAACCCTAACCCTCACGCTAACCCTCAACCTAACACTTACCCGCACCCTAACCCTAAACCTCACAGTAAACATTACCCTCACCCTAACTCTAACCATACCCCTCACCCTAAGCCTCATCCTAACCCTAACCCTAACCCCAAAACTCACCCTAAACCTAACCTTAACACTAACACTAACTCTCAACCTCACCCTCACCCTCAGGCTAACCCTAATCGTAACCATAACCCTCAGCCTCAACCTAACCCTAACTCTAACCCTAACCCTAACCCTCACCCTCACCCCCACACTAAACGTCACCCTAAACATTACCATCACCCTAACCCCAATGGTAACCCTAACCCTCATGTTAAACCTAATCTTACACCTCAACCTAACCCTCATCCTCACACTAAACCTAACCATACCCCTTAGCCTAACCCTCACCCTCACCCAAACCCTAACCCTAAACCTCAACCTAACCCTAACCCTCACCCTCACCATCACCCTCACCCTAAGACAAACCCTCACCCTAACCCTAACCCTAACCCTCCCCATAACATTAACTCTCACCCTAACCCTAACCCTCACCGAAACCCTTACCCTCACACTAACTCTCACCCTCACCCTAACCTTAATCCTCACCTTAACCCTAACCCTTAACCTAACCTAACCCTAAGCCTCAGGGTCATGCTCACCTTAACCGTCAGCCTAAACCTAAACCTAACCCTAACACTAATCGAAACCCTCACACTAAACCAAACCCTCACCCTAAACCTAAACCTAACCCTAAACTTCACACTAAATGTACCCCTCACAATAACACTAATCCTACCCCTCAGGCTAAACCTAAAGCTAACCCTAACCATAACCTTAAGCCTCACCCTATCCCTAACCCTAACCCTAACACTCACCCTCACCCTAGCCCTCACACTAACACTGACCCTAACCCTAAACCTCACCATAACCCTCACCTCACCCTAAAAGTAAAGCTCACCCTCACCCTAACCGTAACCCTCACCTCACCCTCACCCTCACCCTCAGCCTATACCTAACCCTAACACTAATCCTAACCCTAATCCTCACCCTCACCCTAAACATTACCCTCACCCTAACACCAATGCTAACCCTAACCCTAACACTAACCCTAACCCTAATGCTAACCCTCACCCTCACACTAATCCTCACACTAAGCTTTACCATCACCCTCATCTTTACCCTCAACCTGACCCTAAACCTCAACCTAACCCTAACCCTAACCCTCACCATCACCCTCACCCGAAGCCTAACACTAACCCTAACCCTCACCCTAACCCTAAACCTCACCCTAACCCTAACCCTCACCGTAACCCTTACCCTTACACTAACACTCACCCTAACCCTAAACTTAACCCTCACCCTTAACCTTACCCTAAACCTAACCCTCACCCTCACACTCCACTTAACCGTCAGCCTAAACCTAACCCTAACCCTAACAATAATCCAAACCCTCACACTAAACCTCACGCTCCCCCTAAAAGTAAACCTAACTCTAACCCTCACACTAAATGTAACCCTCACGATAAACCTAATCCTACCCCTCAGCCTAACCCTCACCCTAACCCTAACCATAACCTTAAGCCTCACCCTATCCCTAACCCTAACCCTAATCCTCACCATCACCCTAGCACTCACCTTAACACTGACCCTAACCTTAACCCTCACCCTAACCATCACCTCACCCTAAACGAAACCCTCACCCTTACCCTAACCATAACCCCCACCCTCCCCCTCACCCTCAGCCTAAACCTAACCTTAACACTAATCCTAACCCTAAATCTCACCCTCACCCTCAAGCTAACTCTAACCTTAACCCTAAACCTAAACCTCACCCTAATCCTAAAGCTAACCCTAACCCTCACCCTCACCCAAACCTCTAACTTCAACCTAACCCGAGCCCTAAACCTAAACCTCACCCTCACACTAATCCTAGCCCTCACCCTAACCCTAATCCTAAACCTCACCCTAACCCTCACCCTAACACTAACCATAACCATACCCATCACCCTAACACTAACCCTAATCCTCACCCTCACCCCAACTCTCATTGTCACCCTAACCCTCACCCTAAACCTAAACATCACCCACACACTAAGTCTCATCCTCACCTGAACCCTCACCCTCACAATTAACCTCACCCTCACCCAAAACATCATCCTAACTATAATCCTCACCCTAACCCTAAACCTATCCCTCAACCTAACCCTAACCCTCACCCTAACCCTCCCGCTCACCCTAATCTCCTCCCTAACCAAAACCCTAACCCTTACCCTAAACATAACCCTCACCCTCACCCTAACCCAAAACCTAACCCTAACACTCACCCTCAACCTCACCCTCACCCCCAGCCTAACCATAACCCTAACATAATCCTACCCTAACCCTAACCATAACCATAACCATAACCCAAGCATTAACCATAACACTCACCCTAACCCTCACCTTAACACTAACTCTAAACCTCACCCTCTCGCTAACCCTCCCCTAATCCTTACCCTCACCCTAACCCTAACCCTCACACTAAACATAACCCTCACCCTAACCTTAACCATACTTCTTACCCTAACCCTCATCCTAACCTTAACCCTAACCCCAACCCTCACTCTAAAACTAACCCTAACCCTAACCCTCACCTAAACCTCACCCTCACCCTCACCCTCACCCTCAGATTAACCCTAATCTTAAACCTAACGTTCAGCCTCAAACTAACCATAAGTGTAACCGTAACACTAACCATAAACCTCACCCTCACCCTAAACCTCACCCTAAACATTCCCCTCACAATAACCCAAATGCTAACCCTAACCTTCATGCTAAACCTAACCCTAATCCTCACCATCAACATAAACCTAACCCTCACACTAAACCTAAACCTCACCATTGCACTAAACCTTACAGTAACTCTCACTGTAACCCTCACCCTAATACTCACCCTAAACCTTACCCTCACCCTCACCTTTACCCTCAAACTAACTCTAAACCTCAACCTATCCCCAACCCTAACCCTCACCATCACCCTCACCCTAAGCCTAAGCCTAACCCTAACCCTAACGCTAACCTTCACCCTAACCTTAACCCTAACCCTAACCCTCAACCTAACCCTTACCCTCACACTAACCCTCACCCTAACCCTAACACTCACCCTAACTGTAAACCAAACACCAACCCTAACACTCACCCTAACCCTCACATTAAAACTAACCCTAACCCTAACTGTAACCATCACCTTACCCCTCAAACTAACTCTAACAGTAACCCTAATCCTCACCCTCACACCAACCCTCATTGTCACCCTCACCCTCACCCAAACCTAACCATCACCCAGATACTAACTCTCATCATCACCCGAAAACTCAACCTCACACTAATCCTCACCCTTACCCTAAACATCATCCTAACCATAACCCTCACCCTAACCCTAACCTTAAACCTAATCCTAACCCTCATCCTAAACTTCATGCTCACCCTAATCCTCTAACTAACCCTTACCCTAACCATAACCCTCACCCTCACCCTCTGCCTAACCCTAATCCTAACCATAACCTTCACCCTCACCCTCACCATCACTTCTCCCTAAATCTAACCCTAACCTACACACTATCCCTAACCCTATTACTTATCCTCACCCTAACATTAATACTAAGCCTAACCCTAACCCTCACACTAACCCTAACCCCCACCCTAACCCTAAGCCTAACCCTCACCCTCACCCTAACCCTCAACCTAACCTTTACCCGAGTCTAACCCTAACTCTAAAACTAACATTCACACTAAATCTAACCCAAACACTAAACCTAACCCTAACCCTATCTGTAAGGCTCAAACCCACACTCACCCATACCTTCAGCCTAACCCTAACCCTAACACTAATCTTAACCCTAACCCTCACACTCAGGCTCATCCTAAACCGAACCCTAACCCTAACCCTCAGCCTAACTCTAAAGCTAACAATAACCCTATCCCTAATCCTAAACCTAAACCTCACATAACCCTAACCCTAACCCTAACCCTCACCCTCACGCTATCCCTCACCCTAAACCTAACCCTCACCAAACCCTCACTCTAACCCTAACACTAACAATAACCCTCACCCTCAACCTCACCCACACCCTCAGCCTAACCATAACCCTAACCCTAATCCTACCCTAACCCTACCCCTAACCCCAACGCTGACCCTAACCCTAACCCTAACATTAACCATAAAACTCACCCTAACCCTCACCTTAATGCTCACCCTAACCCTAAACCTCACCCTCACGCTAACCCTCACCCTAAGGCTTACCCTCACCTAACCCTAACCCTCACACTAAACATTACACTCACACTAACCCTAATCATAACCCTCACCCTAACCCTCATCATAAACCTAAACCTTACACCCACCCTCACCCTAAACCTTACCCTAACACTAATCCTAACCCTAAACCTCACCCTCACCCTCAGCCTGACCCTAATCCTAACCCTAAGCCTCAGCCTCAACCTAACCCTCACCCTCAGCCTAAACCTAACCCGAAATCTAACCCTAACTCTCACCCTAAACCTAACCCTCACCCTAACCATAACCCTCACCCTAATCCTTACCCTCATGCTAACTCTCACCCTAACCTAACCTTAACCTTCACCTGAACCTCACCCTTAACCTAACCAATACCTTAACCCTCACCCTCACGCTCACTTTAACCGTCAGCCTAAACCTGACCGTAACCCTAACACTAACTGAAAACCTCACACAAAACCTAAACCTCACCCTAAACCTACACTGAACCCTAACCCTCACACTAAATGTAACCCTCACAATAACCCTAATCCTACCCCTCAGCCTACACCTCACCCTAACCATAATCGTAAACTTAATCCATACCCTAACAATAACCCTAACCCTAACACTCACCCTCAGCCTAGCCCTCACAATAACACTGACCCTAAACCTAACCCTCACCCTAACCCTCCCCTCACCCTAAACGTAACCCTCACCCTCACCCTAAACCTCACCCAAGCCCTTACCCTCACCGTAACTCTCACCCTAACCCTAACCCTAACATTAACCATAACACTCACCCTAACCCACAACTTAACACTAACCCTAAACCTAACCCTCACCCTCACGCTAACCCTATCCCTAACCCTTACCCGCACCCTAACCCTCACCCTAAATCTTACCCTCACCCTAATCTAACCCTAACACTAACCCGAACCCTCACCCTAAACCTCACCCTCACACTCAGCCTAACCCTAATCCTAACCCCTAGCCTCAGCCTCAACCTAAGCCTCACCCTCAGCCTAACCCTAACCCGAAATTTAACCCTAACCCTCACCGTAACCCTAACCCTCACCCTAAACCTCACATAAACTCTAACCCTAAACCTTACCCTAAACCTAACCCTCACCCTACCCCTCACCCTACCCCTAATCCTAACCCTAACCCTCACCCTCACCCTAATATTCACCCTAATATTTACCCTCACCCTAAACCTCACCCTCATCCTAATCCTAACCCTAAAACTAACCCTCACCCTTACCCTCACCCTAATGCTATCCCTAACCCTCACCCTAACCCTCTCCCTAACCCTAACCCTAACCTTAAACCTCACCCTCACCCTAACCCTCACCCTTACCCTCCCCCTCAACCTCACCCTAACCCTAACCCTACCCGTCACCCTACCCCTCATCCTAACCCTAACCCTAACCCTAACACTTATCATAACCCTAACCCCAAACCTAACCCTCACCCTCATCCTCAGCTTAACCCTAACCCTCACCCTATCCCTTACCCTCATCCTATCCTAACCCTAACCCTCACCCTAATCCTAACACTCACCCTAACTGTAAACCTAACACTAACACTAACCCTTACCCTAACCCTCACCCTAAAACTAACCCTAACCCGAATTGTAAACATCACCCTAACCATCACCCTAACCCTAACCCTAACCCTAAATTTCATCCTCACCCTAACACTCATCCTAAACCTAACCAAAAGCCTAACCCACACCCTCACCTTAACCCTCACCATAAACCTAACCCAAACCCTAAATCTCACCCTCACCCTAACCCTACACCTAACCCTAACCCTCATCCTAACCCTCACCCTACCCTAACCCTAAACCTAACCCTAACACTCACCCTAACCCTAACACTCACCCGAACTGTAAAGCTAACACTAACCCTAACCCTCACCTTAACTCTCAACCTAAAACTAACCCTAACCCTAACTGTAACCCTCACCGTACCCCTCACCCTAACCCTAACCCTATCCCCTAAATCTCACCTGCACTCTAAAAATCACCCGAACCGTCACCCTTGCCCGAACCATCACCCTCACCCTGAACCTCACCCTAAACCTAACCAAAACCCTAAACCTCACCCTTACCCTAACCATAACCCTAACCATAACACTCATCCTATCCCTCAACCTAACCCTAACGATAACCCAAATCCTCACCCTCAAACTAAACCTCACCCTAACCTTTAACCTCACACTAACCCTAACTCTAAGCCTCATTCTAATCCTAACCCTCACCCTAACCCTAACCATACCCTTCACCCTAACCCCCACCCTAACACGACCACTAACCCTAACCCTCACCCTAACCATAACCCTAACACAAAAACACAACCTAAGCTTCTCAGTCACCTAAACCTCACCCTAACCCTAAATCTCACCCACATCCTAACCCTCACCTTAACCCTAAACCTAAACGTCACCGTAACCATAAACCTAATCCTAACCATCACCCTCACCATAACCCTAATACTCACCATCATGCTAATTCTAACCCTACCCCAACCCTCACACTAAACCTATCACTCACCCTTACCCTATCCCTCACCATCACCCTAACCCTTACACTAACCCCCACCCACACATTCACCCTTACCTTCACACTAAGCCTAACCCTCAACCTAACCCGTAAACTAAACCTCACCATCAACCTCACCCTCAGCCTAACCCTAACCCTAACCCTAATCCTAACACTAACCCTCACCCTCACCCTCACCCTAACGCTCCACCTCACCCTCACCCTCACCCTAATACAAACCCTAACCCTCACCCTCACCCTTACCCTCACCCTAAAATTAACACTAAATCCTCACGCTCACCCTCACCCTAAACTTAACCCTAACCCTATCCCTATCCGTAACCCTCACCCCCACACTCAAACTTACCATCAGCCTAACCCTAACCCCAACACTAATCCTAAACCTAACCCTCACCCTCAGGCTCAACCTAAACCTAACCCTAACCCTAACCCTCATCCTATCTCTAAAGCTAACAGTAACTCTATCCCTAATCTTAATTCTAAACCTCACCCTAACCCTAAACCTAACCCTCAACCTAACCCCAACGCTAACCCTAACCCTCACGATAACCCTAACCCTAATCCTCACCCTCAACATAAACCTAACCCTAAAACTAACCCTCACACTAAACCTAACCCTCACCCTTATCCTAACCCTCTCCGTAACCCTAACCCTAACCTTCACCCTCACCCTCACCCTAATCCTCACCCTAAACCTTAACCTCACCCTCACCTTTACCCTCAAACTAACCCTAAACCTCAACCTAAACCTAACCCTAACCCTCACCATCACCCTCACCCTAAGCCTAACCCTAACCCTAACCCTAACCCTCAACCTAAACCTAACCGTCACCCTAACCCTTACCCTCACTGTAACCCTTACCTTCAAACTAACCCTCACCCTAACCCTACACTTAACCCTCACCTTAACCCTCGACATTAACCTAACCCTAACCCTAACCCTCAACCTCACGCTCCCCTTAACCATCAACCTAAACCTAACCCTAACCCTAACACTAACCGAAATTCTCACACTAAACCTAACCCTCACCCTAAACTTAAACCTAACCCTAACCCTCACACTAAATGTAATCCTCAAAATAACCCTAATCTTACCCCTCAGCCTAACCCTCACCCTAACCCTAACCGTAATCTTAAGCCTCACCCTCACCCTCACCCTAGCTCTCACCGTAACACTGACCATAACCCTAACCCTCAACCTAACCCTCATCTCACCCTAAATGTAACCCTCACCCTCACTTTCAACCTCAGCCTCAGCCTAAACCTAACCCTAACACTAATCCTATCCCTAAACCTCACCCTCACCCTCAAGCTAACTGTAAACTTAACCCTAAACCTAAACCTCACACTAATCCTAATGCTAACCCTAACCCTCACCCTCACCCTAAATGTCAGCCAAACCCTCACCCTCACCCTAACCCGAACCTAAACCTAAGCGAAACCTAACACTAAACCTAAACCTCACACTAACCCTAATCCGACACCTCAACCTAACCCTTACCCTAACACTAACCCTAACCCTAACCATCACCCTAACACTAACCCTAATCCTCACCCTCACCTCAACCCTCATTGTCACCCTAACCCTCACCCTAATCGTAACCCTCACCCATACACTAACTCTCATCCTCACCCAAACGCTCAACCTCACACTAATCCTCAACCTCACCCTAAACATCATCCTAACCATAACCCTCACCCTAACCCTAAAAATATCCCTCACCCTAACCCTAACACTCAGCCTAAACCTAACCCTAATCCTATCCCTCACCCTAAACCTCACCCACACCCTCAGACTAACCATAACCCTAAGACTAATCCTACCATAACCCTAACCCTAAACCTAACCCTCACGCTAAACCTAACATTAAACATAACCCTCACCCTAAACCTCACCTTAACACACACCCTAACCCTAAACCTCACCCTCACACTAACCCTCACCCTAACCCTTACCATCACCTAACCCTAACACTCACACTAAACATAACCTCACCCTAACCCTAACCATACCCCTAACCCTAACCCTCATCCTAACCCTAACCCTAACCATAACCCTCACAATAAACCTAACCCTAACCCTAACCCTCACACTAAACCTCAACCTCACCCTCACACTTAGCCTAACCCTAATCTTAGCCCTAACCCTCAGCCTCAACCTAACCCTAACTCTAACCCTAACCCTAACCCTAACACTCTCACCCTCACCCTAAAACTTACCCTAAACATTACCCTCATCCTAACCCCAATGCTAACCCTAACCCTCAAGCTAACCCTAACCCTAATCCTCACCCTCAACATAAACTTAACCCTAACCCTCACACTAAACCTAACCCTCACCCTTACCCTAACCCTTACCGTAACCATAACCCTAAAACTAACCCTCACCCTCACCCTAATCCTCACCCTCAAACTTACCCTCACCCTCACCTTTACCCTCAAACTAACCCTAAACCTCAACCTAACCCTAACCCTAACCCTCACCATCACCCTCACCCTCACCCTAAGCCTAACCCTAAACTCAAATCTAACCTTAACCCTCACCCTAACCCTAAACCTAACCCTCACCCTAACCCTTACCCTCATGCTAACTCTCTCGCTAAACTAACCTTAAACTTCAGCAGAACCCTCAACCTTAACCTAACCCTAACCCTAACCCTCAACCCCACGCTCACCTTAACGGTCAGCCTAAATCTAACCCTAACCCTAACCATAACCGAAAACCTCACACTAAACTTAACCCTCACCCTAAACCTACACCTAACAGTAACCCTCACACGAAATGTAACCCTCACAATAACCCTGATCCTACCCCTCAGCCTATCCCTCACCCTAACCATAATAGTAATCTTAAGCCATACCCTAACCCTAACCCTAACACTCACCCTCACCCTAGCCCTCACAATAACACTGACCCTAAACCTAACCCTCACCCTAACCCTCACCTCACCCTAAACGTAACCATTACCCTCACCCTAAACCTCACCCAAGCCCTTACCCTCACCGTAACCCTCACCCTAACCCTAACCCTAACATTAACCATAACACTCACCCTAACCATCACCTTAACACTAACCCTAACCCTAACCCTCACCCTCACGCTAACCCTATCCCTAAAACTTACCCTCACCCTAACCCTAACCCTAAATCTTACCCTCACCCTACCCTAACCCTAACACTAACCTGAAACCTCACCCTAACCCTAACACTCACCCAAAACCTAACCCTAACACTAACCTTAATCCTCACACTAAACCTCACACTAACTCTAACCCTAAACCTTACCCTAAACCTAACCCTCACCCTACCCCTCATCCTAACCCTAATCCTAACCCTAACCCTCACCCTCACCCTAATATTCACGCTAACACTTACCCTCAACGTAACCCTCACCCTCATCCTAACCCTAACCGTAAAACTAACCCTCACCCTTTCCCTCACCCTAAATCTATCCCTAACCCTCACCCTCACCATAACCCTAACCCTACCCCTCACCCTACCCCTCATCCTAACCCTAACCCTAACCCTAAAACTCATCGTAACCCTAACCCTAAACCTAACCCTCAACCTCACCCTCAGCCTAACCCTCACCCTCACCCTACCCCTTACCCTCATCCTACCCTAACTCTAACCCTCACACTAAACCTAACACTCACCCTAACTGTAAACCTAACACTAACCCTAACCCTCACCCTAACCCTCACCCTAAAACTAACCCTAACCCGAATTGTAAACATCACCTTACCCCTCACCCTAACCCTAACACTAACCCTAAATTTCACCATCACCCTAACACTCAGCCTAAACTGAACCAAAACCCCAACCCTCACCCTTACCTTAAACCTCACCATAAACCTAACCCAAACCCTAAATCTCACCCTCCCCCTAACCATAACCCTAACCCTAACCCTCATCCTAACCCTCACCCTACCCTAACCCTAACCCTAACACTAACCCTCACCCTAACAGTATCACTCACCCTAACTGTAAACCTAACACTAACCCTAACCCTCACCCTAACCCTCATCCTAAAACTAACCCTAAACCGAATTGTAAACATCACCCTACCACTCACCCTAACCCTAGTAATAACCCTAAATTTCACCCTAACCCTAAAACTCATCCTAAACCTAAGCAAAACCCCAACCCTCACCCTCACCTTAAACCTCACCATAAACCTAACCCAAACCCTAAATCTCACTCTCACCCTAACCATAACCCTAACCCTAACCCTCATCCTAACCCTCACCCTACCCTAACCCTAACCCTAACCCTCACCCTAACCCTAACACTCACCCTAACTGTAAAGCTAGCACTAATCCTAACCCTCACCCGAACTCTCACCCTAAAACTAACCCTAACCCTTACTGTAACCATCACCCTACCACTCACCCTAACCCTAACCCTAACCCTAAATCTCACCCTCACCCTAAAAATCACCCGAACCGTTAAACTTGCCCTAACCATCCCCCTCACCTGAACCCTCACCCTAAACCTAACCAAAACCCTAACCCTCACCCTCACGCTAAACATAACCCTAACCCTAACCCTCATCCTAACTCTCAACCTAACCCTAATGCTAACCGAAATCCTCACACTTACCCTAAACCTCACCCTAACCTTTACCCTCACTCTAATCCTAACCCTAAGCCTCATTCTAATCCTAACCCTCACCCTAACCCTAACCATACCCCTCACCCTAACCCCCACCCTAACAGGAACACTAAACTAACCCTCACACTAACCATAATCCTAACACAACCACTGAACCTAAACCTAAGAGTCACCCTAAACCTCACACTAACACTAACCCTCACCCACATCCTAACCCTCACCTTAACCCTAAACCTAAACCTCACCATAACCGTAAACCTAAACCTAACCCTCACCCTCACCCTAACCCTAAAACTCACCATCATGCTAACTCTAACCCTAACCCTAACCCTCACACTAAACCTATCACTCACCCTTCCCCTATCCCTCACCATCACCCTAACCCTTACACTAATCCCCACCCTCACCCTCACCCTTACGCTCACACTAAGCCTAACCCTCAACCTAACCTGTAACCTAAACCTCACCATCAACCTCACCCTCAGCCTAACCCTAACCCTAACCCTAATCCTAACCCTAACCCTCAAGCTCACCCTCATCCTAACCCTCAACCTCATCCTCAACCTCACCCTAACACAAACCCTAAACCTCAACCTCACCCTAACCCTCACCCTAAACTTAACACTAAATCCTCACGCTCACCCTCACCCTAAATTTAACCCTAACCCTAATCCTATCCATAACCCTCACCCCCACACTCAAACTTACCTTCAGCCTAACCCTAACACTAACACTAATCCTAAACCTAACCCTCACCCTCAGGCTCACCGTAAACCTAACCCTAACCCTAACCCTAACCAGCTTCCTAAGTCTAAAGCTAACAGTAACCCTATCCCTAATCTTAATCCTAAACCTCACCCTAACCCTAAACCTAAACCTAACCCTCAACCTAACCCCAATGCTAACCCTAACCCTCACGCTAACCCTAACCCTAATCCTCACCTTCAACATAAACTTAACCCTAACCCTAACCGTCACAAAAACTTAACCCTCACCCTTACCCTAAACCTCAACATAACCCTAACCCTAACCCTCACCCTCACCCTCACCCTAATCCTCACCCTAAACCTTATCCTCACCCTCACCTTTACCCTCAAACTAACCCTAAACCTCAACCGAACCCTAACCCTAACCCTCAACCTAACCCTAACTCTCACCCTAACCCTAACCCTCACTGTAACCCTTACCCTCACACTAACCCTCACCCTAACCCTACCCTTAACTCTCACCTTAACCCTCGACATTAACCTAACCCTAACCCTAACCCTCATCGTCACGCTGCCCTTAACCGTCAGCCTAAACCTAACCTTAACCCTAACACTAACCGAAACTCTCACACTAAAACTGACCCTCACCCTAAACTTAAACCTAACCCTAACCCTCACACTAAATGTAACCCTCACAATAACCCTAACCTTACCCCTCAGCCTAACCCTCACCCTAACCCTAACCATACCCCTCACTCTAACCCTCACTCTAACACTAATACTAAAGCTAACCATCACCGTAACCCTAACCCTAACCCTCACCCTCACTCTAACAATCCCTGTCACTCTAAACCTCACACTTACCCTAAGCCTCAGCCTCAACCAAACCATCACCCTCACCAAAAACCCTATCCCTAACCATAACCCTAAACCTTACCCTCAAGCTCACCTTCACCCTAAACCTAACCCAAACCCTTACCCTCACCCTATCCCTCACCCTCACCCTAAACATAACCATAACTCTAACCCTCACCCTAATCCTAAACATAAACCTCACCCTAAATCTCACCTTCACCCTAAACTTCACCCACACTCTAATCCTCACCCTAAAACTAACCCTAAAACTTACACTCACCCTCACCCTCACCCTCACCCTCAGTCTCAGCCTAACCCTAACCCTAACCCTAATACTAACCCTAACTCTCACCCTCACCCTAAACCTAACACTAAACATTATCCTAACCCTCACCCTAAAGCTCACACTAACCCTAAACTTAACCCTAACCCTAACCCTCAAAGTACCCCTAACCCTAACTCTCACCTTAACCCTCATCCTATCCCTAACCCAAACCCTAACCCTAACCCTCAACCTAGACCTCACCCTAAATTTAACCCTAATCCAAACCCTCATCCTCACCCTAACTCTCAGCCTAACAATTGCCCTGACCCTCACCCTAACCCTAACCGTCAAACTAACCCTAAACTTCACCCATTCCCACACGATAACCCTAATCGTAGCCCTCACCCTAATCCTAACCCTAACCCTTACGCTAACACTCACCCTTACCCTAAGCCTCACCCTCACGATAACTCTCTCTCTCACCCTAACCCTCACCCTAACCCTAACCCTCACACACACCCTAACCCTCATCTTCACCCGAACTCTCACCCTCACCCTAACCCTCACCCTCACCCTAAACATCACATTACCCTAATTCTCAGCCTATGCCTAACCCTAAAACTCACCCTAAACCAAAACCACAACCTAAACCTCACTCTCACCCTAAACCTCACCCTAACCATTACTCTAAACGTAACGCTAACCCTAATCCTCACCCATACCCTAAAACTCACCTTAAAACTTACCCTCACCCAAACCCTCACAATAACACTAACCCTAAACCTCATCCTACGTTCAACCTCGCCCTAACCCTCACACTAACTCTCAACCTAACACTAAACCTCACCCTAACCCTAACCCTCACCCTAAACATAACCCTACCCCAAACCTCACCCTCACACTAACCTTCACCCTAACACTTATCCTCATCCTAACCCTCACACTTTCCCTAACTCTAACCCTAACGCTAACCATCAAACTAAACCTAAATCTAAACCTAACTCTAAACATCACCCTAACCCTCACCCTCACTCTAACCCTAACCCTCACCTTCATCCTAACCCTCAACTTAACCATTACCCTCAACCTAACCCTAACCCTCACACTAACCCTAACCCTCACCCTAACCTTAACCCTACCCCTCACCCTAAACTTCATCCTGACCCTAATCCTCACACTAAACCTAACCCTAAAGCTAACCCTCAGCCTCACCCTAACCCTCACCATCACTCTAACCCTCACCCTAACCCTACCCTCACCCACACCCTAACCCTCAACCTCATCCTCATCCTCATCCTCACCCAAAACCTCACCCTTAACCTAGCCTTCACCATAACCCTAACACTAAACCTTACCTAAACGAAACCCTCACCCTCACCCTCACCCTCACCCTAACCTTAACCCTCATCCTCAACTTAACACTTACCCTCACCCTAACCCTCACGCTAACCCTAACCCTCACACTCACCCTCACCCTCCCGGTCACCCTCACCCTAAAACTAACACTGACCCTCACCCTAACCCTTACCCTCAACTTAAACCTCACCCTCACCCTCACCCTCACCTCAGGGTAACCCTCACCCTCACCCAAAACATCACCCTAACCCTAACCATCACCCTAACCCTAACCCACACTCTAACCCTCAAACGCAACCTAATCCTCACCCTATCACCCTAACCCTTAAATACCCGAAAACCTCATCCTCACCCTCACCCTTAGTCTAAACCTAACTATCATCCTAACCTGAACCTTAAACCTAACCCTAACTTTAACCCTAACCCTAGCCCTCACCGTAACCCTTACCCTAACCCTAACACTAACCTTAACCCTCACCCTCAAAATAACCCTGACCCTAAACCTTAACCTCACCCTAACCCTCACCCTCACTCGAACCCTCATCTCACGGTAACCCTCACCTTCACACAAAACTTCACCCTAACACTAACCCTCAACCTAACCTTAAACCTAATCCTCTCCCTAACGCTAACCCTCCCTCTAATCCTCAAACTCACCCTGATCCTCACCCTAAACATAAACCTAACCCTTACTTAACCCAAACTCTCACCTTCACCCTCATTCTCACCCTAACACTCACCCTCACCATAGACCTCCGCCTAACCCTAAACCTAACCCTAACCCTCACCCTCACACTCCCCCTCACCTTCAGACTATCCCTAACCCTAAAACTAATCTTAACCCTAAACTTCACCCTCACACTCAGGCTAACCCTAACCCTAACCCTAACTTTCACCCTAACCCTAAACCTCACCCTAACCCTAACACTAACCCTAACCCTAAACCTAACCCTCACCCTACCCCTCACCTACCCCTCACCCTAACCATCACCCTCACCATAACCTTCAGCCTAACCCTTACCCTCACCCTAACCCTCATCATAAACTCAACCAAAACACTAACACTAAACCTCACCCTAAACCTAATCCTAAATTTAAACATCACTCTAACCCTAAACCTCACCTCATCCTATCCCTCAACCTAACCCTTACCCTCATCCTAACTCTGACACAAAACCTATCCCCCACCCTCACCCTAACTCTAAACCTCACCCTAACCCTAAACCTACCCCTCACACTAATCCTAAGCCTAAACCTAATCCTCACCCTATCCCAACCCTAACCCTAACCCTCACCCTCACCCTAACTCTAATCCTAACTCTAACCCTAACCCTAATCCTAACCTTCACCATCAACCTCACTCTAACCCTAAGCCTATCCCTATACCTCACCTTAACCCTAATCGTTAACATAACCCTATCCCTAACCCTCACTCTCACCCTAAACCTAACACTAAACCTAACCCTCACTCTAATCCTCACCCTAATCCTAATGCTAACCAAACCCTCACCCTAACCTATACCCTCACCCTAACTCTAACCCTAATGCTCACACTAAACATAACCCTATCCCTAACCCTCACTCTATCCCACAAGCAAAACCTAATCCTAACCCTAACCCTCACCCAAAGCTAACAATAACCCGCAACCTCACACTAACCCTCACCCTCAGCCTAAAGCTAACCCTAACCCTAATCCTAACCCTAGCCCTCACCTAAGTCTAACCCTAATCCTCACACTCAACCTAACCCTAACCCTAACCCTAACACTCATGCTAACGCTAACTCCAACCCTCACCCTCACCCTAACCCTCACCCTAACCCTAACCATAACCCTAACTCTTACTCTCAAACTAACCCTAACCCTAACCATTACACAAAACCTCACCCTCACCCTAACCCTCAGCATCACCCTAACCCTCATCACCCTAACACTCACCGTCACACTAACCCTCACAAAAACCCTAACCTCACCCTAAACCTCACCCTCACCAAAATCCTCACTCTCACCCTAACCCTCACCCTCAATCTAAACATCACATTAACCCTAACACTCAACCTCACCATCACCCTCACCCTCAGCCTAAGCCTAAACCTAACCCTAACCCTAACCGTAATCCTCACCCTAATCCTAACACTAAACCTAACCCAAACCCTCACCCTCACCTTAACCCCGACCCTAACTCCAACGCTAACCCTAACCCTCACCCTCACCCTAAACCTCACCATAACCCTTATGCTCAATCTAACTCTAACCCTAACGTTCACACTAACGCTAACCCTAACCCTCACCCTCACCCTAACCCTCATGCTAACCCTACAACTAACCCTACCCCTCAACCTAACTCTAAACCAAACCCTAACCCTCACCCTCTCCCTAACCCTCACCGCCACCCTAACCCTCACACTAAACCTAACACTCACCAAAACAGTAACTCTCACCATCACCTGAAACCTCAGTTACCCTAACCCGCACACTCACCCTAAACATGACAATAACTCTAACCCTCACCCTAACCCAAACACTCAAACAAACCCCAACCCTCACCCTAACCCTAAACCGAACCCTCAGCCTAACCCTCATCCTAATCCTAACCCTAACCATCACCCTAAACCTAACCCTCAACATCACTCTTACCCTCATTCTCAGATTAACCCAAAAATTAACCCTAATCATAACCCTAAACCTAACCCTAACCCTCACCCTCACCCTTACCCTAACCCTAACCCTAACCCTCACCCTCACCCTCACTGTAACCCTAAGCCTAACCCTAATCCTCACACTAACCCTAACCCTAACCCTAGCCCTAAACCAAACCCTAAACATAACCATAATGCTAACCCTAACCTTACACTAAACCTCACAGTCACCCTAACCATCACCCTTACCCTAAAATTCACACACACTCTAAAACTCACCCTCACTCTCACCCTCACTCTCACCCTAACACTCACCCTCATTCTCACCCTAACCATCACACTCACCCTAAACATCACACTAACCCTAACCCTCACCCTTACCTTAATCCTAACCCTCAACCTAACCCTCACCCTCACCCTCACCTTCACCGTAAACTTAACCCTAGCCCTAAACCAAATCATAAACCTACCACTCAATGTCACCTCACCCTAACCCTAACCCAAGAACTAAACCTCACCCTAACCCTAAAAATAACCAAATCCAAAAACTAACCCTGAAACTAACCCTAACCCCAACTGTAACCCTCACGCTAAGCATCACCCTAACCCTTACCCTCACCCTAACTCTAACCCTAAGCCAAAACCTAACCCTAACCCTCAACCGAACGCTCACCCTACCATAACCCTATACTTAAACCTCACCTTAACGCTAACCCCAACCCTAACCCTCACCCTCACCCTCACCCTTACCTTCACCCTAAACCTTACCCTCACCCTCACTCTATCCCTAACCCTAACCTTCACACTAACCTAACCCTCACCTTAACCCTAACCCTACCCATCAGCCTAACCCTCACCCTAACCCTCACCCTCACCCTCACCATCAGCCTAACCCTCACCATAAGCCTAACCATAACCCTAACCCTAATCGTAAACCTAACACTCACCCTCACCCTCAGACTCATCTTCAGCCTAACCCTAAACCTAACCCTAATCCTAACCCTAGCTATCAACCTCACCCTCACCAGAACTCTCACACTAACCCTAACCCTAACCCTCACACTCACCCTAACCTTAACCCTAAACCTAGCTCTCATTCTAACCCTAACTCTCACGTTAACGCTAACAATAAACCTGAACCTCACACTTACCCTTACCCTAAACCTTATTCTCAACCTAACCCTAAACCTAAACATAACCCTAACCCTCACCCTCACAATAATGCTCACCCTAACCGTGACCCTCAACCTAAAGCTAACCCTCACCCACATCTTAACCCTAACCCTTAAACTCACCCTAAACTTCACACTAACCCTAATGTCACCCTAACCCTAACCCTTAACTTCATCCTAACCCTCACCCTCAAACTCACCCTCACCTTCACCCTATGGCTAACCCTAACCCTAACCCTAACCCTAATTCTAAACCTAAACCTCACCCTAACCCTCAGCCTAACCCTAACGCTAATACGAACCCTAAGCTCACCCTAAGCCTCACCCTCACTCTTACAATCAAAGTCACCCTAACCTGAACCCTATCCCTATCCCTAATCCTCACACTAACACTAATTCTAACCCGAACAGGAAACACAACCATCACCTTAACCCTAACTGTAACCATCACCATACACTAAACCTAACCCTAACCCTAACCCTCACCGTCACCCTAACCATCACCCTAACCCTAACCCTCACAACCACCCTAACCCTCACCCTCACCTGAACCCTCAATCTCACCCTAACCCTCATTCTCACCCTCACACCAAACCTCACCATAAACCTTAACCTCAACATAACTCTAACCCTAACAATTACCCTAAACCTCAGACTAATACTAACCGTAACGCTAACCCTAAACCTCACCGTCACGCTCACCCTCAGCCTAACCCTAAAACTAAAACAAAACCTAACCATAACCCTCAAACTCACTCTCACCCTAAACCTAACCCTAAACCTAAACCTAACCCTCACCCTCACCCTTACCCTAACTCTAACCCCAACAATAACCCTAAACGTAACCCTGACCCTAACACGAACCCTAACACTAACACTAACCTAACCCTCAGCATAAACCTAACCCTCATCCTCACCCTCACCTTAAACCTCACCCTAACCCCAACGCTAAACCTAACACTCACTCTCACCCTAAACCTCACCACAACCCTTACCGTCAACCTAACCCTAACTCTAACCCTCAACGTTACCTTAACCATCACCCTAACCCTAACACTCACACACACCCTAACCCTCACCCTTACCTGAACCCTCACTCTCACCCTAACACTCACCATCACCCTCACCCTAACATTCACCCTCACCCTAACACTTACCTTAACCCTCACCCTGACCCTCACCCTAAGCCTAAACCTAACCCTAACCCTAATCCTAATCCTAAACTCACTCTAACACTCACCCTCAACCTCACCCTCAAGCCTAACCCTAACCCTAATCCTAACCCTAGCCCTCACCCTCACCCTCACCCTAATACTAACCCTAAACCAAACCCTAACCCTTACCCACACCCTAAATCTCATCCTCACCCGAACCCTTACACTTACCCCAAACCTCACCCTCACCCTAAACATCACACTAACCCTAACCGTCACCCTAAACTTATTCCTTACCCTCACCCTAAACCTCACCCACACCCTCACCCTCACCCTAAGCCTAACCCTAACCCTAACCCTAATCCTGACCCTATCACTAACCCTAACCCTAACGCTCACACTCACCCTAGCCCTCACCCTAACACAAACCCTACCCCTCACCCTACCCCTCACCCTAACCCTAAACCTGACATTCAACCTCACCCTCAACCTCACTCAAACCCTCACCCTATCCCTAACCCTCACCTAACCCTAACCCTAACCCTAACCCTCACCCTCGCCCTCACCGTAGCCCTAAACCTAAATTTAACCGTCAACCTCACCCTAACCCTTACTCTCACCATAACACTAAACCTAACAAAAACCCTAAACCTCACCGTCACCCGAACCCTCAACCTAAACATAACACTCACCCTAACCCTAACCCTCACAAATACCCTAAACCTCATCCTCACCCGAACCCTTACACTTCCCCTAAACCTCACCCTCACCCTAAATATCACACTAACCCTAACCGTCACCCTAAACTTATTCCTTACCCTCACCATAAACCTCACCCTCACCCTCACCCTCACCCTAAGCCTAAACCTAACCCTAACCCTAATCCTCACCTTATCACTAACCCTAACCCTAACCCTCACACTCACCCTAGCCCACACCGTAACACTAATCCTACACCTCACCCTACCCCTCACCCTATCCCTAACCCTCACTTAACGCTAACCCTAACCCTAACTCTCACCCTCGCCCTCACGCTAACCCTAACTCTAACCCTCAACCTCACCCTCACTCTAACCCTAACCCTAACCCTAACCCTAACCCTAATCCTCACACTAAACCTAACCCAAAAATGAACCCTAACCATCAACTTTACCCTAACCCAAACCATCACCCTAATGCTAACCCTAATCCTACACATAACCTTCACCTTCACCCTAACCAACACCCTAACCCTAACCCTCACACACACCCTAAGCCTCACCCTCACCCGCACCCTCACTCTCACGCTAAACATCAGCCTCAACCTAACCCTCACCCTCACCATAAACATCATACTAACCCTAACCTTCACCCTACCCCTAACCCTAAAAATCACCCTAACCCTCAACCTCACCCTAAACCTAAGCCTAACCCTAACCCTAAACCTAATACCTAACCTAACACTGAACCTCACCCTAAACCTAAGCCTAACCCTAACCCTAAACCTAATACTTAACCTAACACTCAACCTCACCCTCACCATCATCCTCAGCCTACGCCTAACCCTAACCCTAATCCTCACCTTAGCTTTCACCTACACCCTCAACCTAACTGTAACCCTAACCCTAACCCTAACCCTCACCCTCACCCTAACCCTAACCCTAAACCTAACCCTCATCCTAACCCTATCACTCATGCTAACGCTAACCCTAACCCTCACCCTCACTCCAACCCTCACCCTAACCCTTACTCTCATCCTAACCCTAAACCTAACCATAACCCTAATCTCACCCACACCCTAACCCTCACCCAAACTCAAACACTCACCCTAACCTTCAGCCTCACCCTAAACATCACACTAACCCTAACCGTCACCCTAACCCTAAACATTAACCTCACCCTAACCCTCACTCTCAACCTCAGCCTCACCCTATGCCTAACTCTAACAGTCAACCTAATCCTAAACCTATCCTTCACCCTAAATCTCAGCCTAACCATAATGCTAAACCTAACCCTCACCCTCACCCTAAACCTCACCCTCACCCTTACGCTCACCCTCACCCTCACAGTAACCTAAAAATAACCCTAAATTTCACACTAAACCTAACCCGAACCCGAACACGAATCCTAATCTTCACCGTAACCCTAACCCTAACCATCACCCTAAGGCTAAACCTAACCCTAAACCTAAGCGTCACCTTCACCCTAACCATCACACTAACCCTAATCCTCACACACACCCTATTTCTCACCCTCACCCAAAACCTCACTCTCACACTAACCCACACCCTCAACCTCACCCTAACCCTGACCGTCACCCTAAATATCAAACTAACCCTAACCCTCAACCTAACCCTAACCCTAACCCTCATCCTAACACTCAACCTCACACTCACCCTAAGGCTAACCGTAACTCTAAACCTAATCCTAAACCTAACACTCACCCACACCCTCACCCTCATCCTCAGCCTAACCCTAAACCTAACCCTAATCCTAATCCTAGACCTCAGCCTCACCTTCACATTCACCCTAACTCGATCTTTAACCCAAACCCTCACCCTCACCCTAAACCTAACCCTAAACCTAAACCTCACCTTAAACTTTCCCCTCACCCTAAACCTAATCCTCACCCTCACCCTAACCCTCACCCTAACCCTTACTCTCACCCTAACCCCAAAACCTAAACATAACCCTAACCCTCACCCTCAACCTAATCCTAACCCTCACCCTAAACCTAACCCTCACCCACACCCTAACTGTCATACCTCACCCGAAACCTCACACTCACCTTAACCCTCACCCTCACCCTAAATATCACACTAACCCAAACCCTCACCCTCTTCCTAACCCTAACCCTAATCCTAACCCTCACCCTAAGCCCCACCCTAACCCTAACGCTCACCATAAACCTAAACCTTCCCCTCACCGTAACCCTCATCCTAACCCTAACCCTAAACTTCAACCTAACCCTTACCCTCATCCAAACCCTAGCCCTAAACCTAACCTAACTCTCACCATAACCCTCACCCTAACCCTCACCCACACCCTAACCCTCACCCTTACCTGAACACTCACACTCACCCTGACCCTCAGCCTCACCCTAAATATCACCGTAACCCTAACCCTCACCCTCATCTTAACCCTAACCCTAACCCTAAACCTTACCCAAAGCCTCACCCTAACCCTAACGCTCACCATAAACCTAATCCTTCCCCTCACTGTAACCCTCATCCAAACCCTAACCCTAACCCTCACCGAATACCTCACACTAAACCTTACCCTCACCCTAACCCTAACCGTAACCCTAAACATAACCCTAACCCTAACCCTAACTCTCACCTGAACTCTAACCCTAACCCTAATCCTAACCCTCACCATCACCCTTTACCTAACACTGAGCCTTTCCCTAAACCTCACCCTAACCCTAACCCTTACCCTAACCCTAACCCTCACTCTGACCCTAACCCTAACACTAAACCTAACCCTCACAATAACCTTCACCCTAAGCCTAAAGCTAACCTAACACTCACCCTAAACCTCAGCCTAACCTATACCTTCACCCTAACCCTAACCCTAATGCTCACACTAACCCTAACCCTATCCCTAACCCTCACCCTAACCCTCACACTAACCCTAACCCTCACCTTAAAGCTAACCATAAACCCCAAGCTTACCCTCACCCTCACCCTCACCCTAAGTCTAACCGTAACCCTCAACCTCAACCTAAACCTAACCCTAACACTAACCGTCACGCTAACGCTAACCCCAACCCTCACCCTCACCCTAACTCTCACCCTAAACTTAACCATAACCCTAACACTTACTCTCACCCTAACCCTAACCATAACCCAAAACCTCACCTTCACCCTAACCCTCACCATCACCCTAAATCACACCATCACCCTAACACTCACCGTCACTCTAATCCTCACAATAACCCTAACCCTCACCCACACGCTAACCCTCACCATCACTCTAACACTCACCGTCACCCTAACCCTCACATTAACCCTCACCCTAACTATCGCCCCCAGCCTAACCCTAACACTAAACATAACCCTCACTCTAATCATCACCCAAACCCCAACGCTAAACTAACCCTCAACCTATACTTCCCCCTAACCCTTACCCTCACTCTAACCCTCACCCTCACCCTAAACATCACGCTAGCCCTAACCTTCACCCTAAACCTAACACTAAACCTAACCTTAATCCAAACACGAACCCTCATTCTAACCCTAAACCTAACACTAAGCCTCACCCTAACCCTAACCCTAACCCTCACCCTAAGCCTAAACCTCACCCTCACCCTCACGGGCACCCTCACACGAACCCTCCCCTAACCCTCACCCTCACCCCTAACATCATCCTAACGCTAACCCTCACCTTCACCCTAAACTTTACCCTAACCCTAAAACTAACCCTAACCCTAACCCTAACCCTAAGCCTAACCCTAAGCCTAACATTAACCCTAACCTTAACCTTAACCCTAACCCTCACCCTAACCATCACCCTAACCTTAACCCTAAACCTCACCTTCACTCTAGCCTTCACACTAACCCTAATACTAACCCTAACCCTCACCCTCACTCTAACAATCAACCTCATCCTAAACCTAACCTGAACCCTCAAACTCACTCTAACCCTTACCCTAACCCTAACATTATCTCTCACCCTCTCCCTCACCCTCACCCTTAACCTCACCCTAACCCTCACCCTATCACTAACCCTCACCTTAAACCTAACCCTCAACCTCACACTCAGCCAAATACTGAACCTAACCCTAACCCTCTGCCTAACCCTAATGCTAACACTAACCCTCAATCTCACCCTAAATCTCACCCTAACCCTTACTCTCAACCTAACCATAACGCTAAAACTAACACTAACCCTCACCCTAACGCTTACCCTCAACCTAACCCTAACGCTAACACTAACACTAACTCTCACATTAAACCTAACCCTCAACCTAAACCTAACGCTAAACCTCAGCCTAACCCTCACCCTAAGCCTAAACCTTACCCTAATCCTCACACTATCTCTAACCCTAACCCTGACCCTCAAACTAGCCCTCGCCCTCACCCTAACCCTAAACTTAAAACTCAATCTAACCCTCACCGTAACCCTAACCCTAACCCTTACCCACACCCTAATTCTAAACCTCACCCTAACCCTCGCCTTCACCCTAATCCTCATCGTCACCCTAACACACACCCTAACACTAACCCTCAACCTAAACCTAACCCTAACCCTCACCCTAACCCTAACCCTCATCCTAACCCTAAACCAAACACTCACCCTCACACTAAACCTAACTCTAAGTCTCTTCCTAACCCTAACCCTAAACCTAATGCTAACCCTAACCCTCACCCTCACTTAACCCTCATCCTAACCCTATGTCTCGCCGTTACCCTAACACTAACACTAACCCTAAACCTAACAAACCCTCACACTAAACCTAACCCTCACCCTCACCCTAAACCTAACCCTAACACTAGCCCTCACCCTACCCCTCACACTAACACTAATGCTAAGCCTAAGCCTCACCCTCAACCTCACCCTAAACCTCAACCTCACCCTAACCCTAACCCTAATGCTAACCCTAAACCTCACCCTCAACCTCACCCTAAACCTCATCGTCACCCTAACCCTCAACCTAATCCTAACCCTAACCCTCACACTAACCCTATCCAAAACCCGCACCCTCAACCTAAAACTAACCCTAACCCTAAACCTACCCTAAAATACACCCTAACCCAAACTTTAACCATAAACCTCACCCTCACCCTAAACCTCACCCTAAACCTTACCCTCACCCTCACTGTAACCCTAATGCTCACCCTAACCCTCACACTAACGTAAACATCCACCTAACACAAACCCTAACCCTCAGCCTAACCCTCACCCTAACCCTAAACCTAATCCTAATCCTCAACCTATCACTAACCCTAAACCTAACCCTCACGCTCACACTAGCCCTCACCATAACACTAACCTTAACCTAACCCTCAACCTAAACCTAAACCTCATCCTAACCCTAACCCTCACCCTCACCCTAACCCTCACCCTAAACCTAATGCTAACCCTAAACCGCATCCTCACTCTAACCATCCCACTATACCTAAACCTAACACTAACCCTAACCCTCACCCTAACCCTAATTCAAACGCTCACCCTAACCGTTACCCTTACCCTAAACCTCACCCTAACCCTAACCCGAACCGTAACCCTCAGCCTAAACCTCACCCTTACTCTAACCCTAACCCTCACCCTAACCCTCAGCCCAACCCTGAACCTAAAACTAACCCTCATCCTAACCCTCAATCTAACCCTTATGCTCAACCTAATCCTAAACCTTATATTAACCCTAACACTCACACTGACCTTAACCTTCACACTAACCCTAAACCTACGCCTGAACCTAACACTCATCTTAACCCTAAACCTAACACTAACCCTCACCCTAAACCTAAACCTAACCCTAAAACTCACCCTAACCATAACTCTCACCCTCACCCTCAAACTCTGCCTCACACTAACCCTAACCCTAATACTAACACTAGCACTCATCCTCACCCTCACCCTAACTCTAACCCTAACCCTAATTCTAACCTTCACTCTCACCCTAAACCTAACACTAACAATAACCCTCACCCTAACTCTAACCCTCACCCTAACCCTAACCCTAAACCTAACCTTCATTCTCAACCTAACTCTCACCCTAAACCTAATCCTAACCCTTACCCTAACCCTAACCCTAACCTTCAACTGAACCCTAACCCCCACCCTCACTGTCACCGTTACCCTCATCCTCACTCTCAACCTAACCCTAACCCTAAACCTAATCCTAACCCTAACCCTCACACTCACCCTCAGCCTCACTCTAACCCTAACCCTAATGCTAACCCTCAACCTCAAACTCACCCTAACCTTAACCATATCCCTAAACCTCACACTAACCCTACCCTCACCCTAAACATACCCCTAAAACTCACACTCACCCTAACCGTAACATTTAACCTAACCCTCATCTGAAACCTGACCCTTACCTTAAAGCTAATCCTAAGCCTCAAACTAAACCTCACTCTAACCCTTACCCTCACCCTAACCCTCACCCTAACCCTAACCCTAACCATTACACTCACCTTAACCCTCACCCTTACCCTAAACCAAACCTCACCGTAACCCTTACCCTAAAGCTAAACCTAAACCTAACCCTCAACCTCATCCTAACCCTTACCCTCACCCTAACCCTCACCCTAACACTAACCCTAAACCTAACCCTAATACTAACCCTAACCCTCTCACTAACCCTCAACTTCACCATCACACTAACCCTTACCCTATTCCTAAACCTCACCCTAAACCTAACCCTCACCCTAACCCTAACACTAAACATCACCCTCACCCTAACCATTACCCGAATCCTAACTTTCACCCACAACCTAATCCTCACCTTCTATCGAACCCTCACCTTCAGCCTCACCCTAAACATCATCCTAACCCTAACCCTCACCCTAACCCTAAACCTCACCCTAAACCTTACCCTAACCCTCACCCTAAACCTAACCCTAACCCTAACCCTCACCCTCACCATCACCCTCACCCTAAGCCTAACCCTAATCCTCACCCTATCCCTAACCCTAAACCTAATACTCACTCTCACCCTAACCCTCACCATCACAATAACCCTCAGCCTGACCCTAACCCTAACACTCACCCTCATGCTAAGCCTTACCCTAACCCTAACCCTAAAACTTACCCCCACCATAACCCTCATCCTAAACCTTATCCTCATCATAACCCAAACACCAATCCAAAGCCTCACACTAACCCTAACCCTCACCCTAACCCTAACCCTACCCCTCAGCCTAACTCTCATCCTAACCCTAACCCTAACGCTAACCCTCAACCTAACCCTAACCCTAACCCTAACCCTCATCCTAACCTAACCCTCACCCTCACAATTACCCTCCCCCTCAGCCTAACCCTAACCCTAACCCTAATCCTTACCCGAACTCTCACCTTCACCCTCACTTTAACTCTAAATATAACCCTAATCCTACCCCTCACCCTCATCTCACAGTAAACCTAACCCTATCCATAAACCTCACCGTAACCCTAACCCGCACATTAACCTTAACACAGTCCTCCCCTCCCCCTAAACCTTACACTAAACCTAACCCTCACCCTAACCATCACCCTAACCCTAACGCTAACCTAATCCTCACCCTATACCTCACCCTAACCCTTACCCTCCCCCTAAACCTCACCCTAACGCTAATCGTAAACCTCAACCTCAGCCTAACCCTAACCCTAACCTTAATCCTAACCCTAGCACTCACCCTTTCCCTCATCTTAACTATAAACCTAACCCTAACCCTAACCCTCACCCTCAGTCTAACCCTAACCCTTACACTCACCCGAACCCTAACTCTCACGTTAATGTAAACCCTAACCCTCACCTTCACCCTAACCCTCACCCTAACCCTTATTCTTACCATAACCATAACCCTCAACCTCACCCAAACCCTCATACTCACGCAAAACCTCACGCTCACCCTAAACATCACACTAACCCTAAGCCTCACCCTAACCCTAACCCTACCCCTCAGCCTAACTCTCATTCTTAACCTAACCCTAATGCTAACACTCTCCCTAACCCTAACCTTAATACAAAACCTAACCCTCACCCTCAACCTATTCCTCATGCTCACCCTAAGCCTCAGCCTAACACTTTTCCTCACCCTAAACCTAAACCTAACCCAAACCCTCATACAAACCCTAACCCTCACCCCAAACCTAAGCCTAACCCTCACCCTCACCCTCACCCTAACCCTAAACCTCAACCTAACCCTAACACTCACACTAACCCTAACCCTCACCCTAACCCTAACAGTACACCTCAGCCTAACACTCATCCTAACACTAACACTAACCCTAAACCTCACCCTTACCCTCACCCTCAGACTAACCCTAACCTTAAACATAACCATAACCCTAAACCTAACTCTCCTGCTCAACCTCACCTTAACTCAAACCATTACCCTAATCCTAATCCTCACCCTCACCCTGACCCTAACACAACCCCTAAACCTCACCCTATCCCTAACTGTAACCATAATCCAAACCCTCATCCTAACCTAACCCTCACCCTCACAATTACCTTCCCCCTCAGCCTAACCAAAACCCTAAGCCTAATCCTAACCCTCACCCTCAATTTCACCCTCACCCTAACTCTAACAATAACTCTAATATTAACCCTCAACCTCAACCTCACTGAAACACTAATCTTATCCCTAAACCTCAACATAACCTTAACCCTCACATTAACCCTAACCCTAAACATCCTCCCCACCCTAACCCTAACTCTAAACATAACCCTCAAACTAACCATCACCATAACCCTAACGCTAACCTAACCCTCAACCTATAACTCACCCTAACCCTTACCCTCACCCTAAACCTCACACTAACCCTAACAGTAAACGTCAACCTCAGCCTGACTCTAATCCTAATCCTCACCCTCACACTCACCCTCACCCTTACCCTAAAACTAACCCTCACCCTAACCCTCACCCTCACCCTAACCCTCACCTTAACCCTAACCATAACCGTCACCCTCACCCTAAACCTAACCGACACCCTCACACTCGCCCTCACACTCACCATCACTTTAACCCTCACCCTAAACATCACCCTAAACCTAACCCTCACCTTAAAACTGACCCTAACCCTAACCCTAACCCTAACCCTTACCCTAACCCTAATCATCTCCTTCACCCTAACCCTCACCCTCATCTGAAAACCCACCCTCACCCTAAACCTCACCCTTAACATCACACTAACCTCACCCTCTCCCTAACCCTAACCCTAACCCTAAACTTCACCCTATCCCTAAACCTCACCCTATCCCTAACCCGAACCCTCATCCTAAACACAAACCTAACATTCACCCTAACCCTCACCCTAAACCTAACCCTAACCCTCACCCTCGCTTTCACCCTCACACAAACCTGAACGCGAACACTCACCTTAATCCTCACCGTCACCCTGAACATGACCCTACCCCTACCCCTCACCCTAACCCGAAACCTATACCTCACCCTAATCCTAACACGAACCCTCATTCTAACCCTAACCATAACACTAACCCTCACCCTCACCCTAACCCTAACCCTAACCCTCACCCTAACCCTAAACCTCACCCTCACCCTCACGCGAACCCTCACGCGAAACCTCACCCTAACCCTCAACCTCACCCCTAACATCACCCTAACCCTAACCCTCAACCTCCCCCTAACCTTTACGCTAACCCTAACCCTAACCCTCACGCTAACACTTACATTAACCTTAACCCTCACTCGCACCCTAACCCTCACCCAAACCCTAACCCTAACCCTAACCCTCACCCTAACAATTACACTAACCCTAACCTTACCCCTCACACTAACCCTCACCCTAAACCTAACCCTAACCCTCTCCCTCAACCTAAGCCTAAACATAACCCTAAACCTCACCCTAACCCAAACCCTCGCCCTATCCCTAAGCCTAACCATTAACATCAACCTAACCATAACGCTAACCCTCACACTAACCCTCACCCTGATCCTAAAGGTAACCTTAATCCTCACCCTCACCATAACCCTCACCCAAACCATTATCCTCACCGTAACCGTAAATATATCCCTAATCCTAAACCCCACCCTAACCCTCACCCTCTCCCTAACCCTTATCCTAACCCTTACCCACACCCTAAACCTCAACCTAACAATTAACCAAATCTTAGCCCTAACCATAACCCTCACACTAACCATAAACCTCACCCTAATCCTAACCCTACCCCTCACCCAAACCCTCAACCTATCCCTAACCTTCATCCACAAAATAGGCCTCACCCTCACCCGAAAACTCAAACTCACCCTAACCCTCACCCTCACCCTAAAAATCACCCTAACCCTAACCCTACACCTCACCCTAACCCTAAACCTCATACTAACGCTAACCCTCACCCTAACCATAAACCTGCTCCTCTCCCTAACTCTATCCCTAACGCTTACCCTCAAAATAATCCTCATACTAACCCTAACCCTAACCCTCACCCTCACTCTAACACTCACTGTCAACTTAATCCTACCACTAACACCAACCCTAACACACACCCTCAACCTTACCTTCACCCTCACCCTCAACCTAACCCTCAACCTCACCCTATCCCTCACCCTAAACCTAACCCTATCCCTCAGCCTAAACCTCACCCTAACCCTAACCCTAACACTAACACTAACCCTAACACTAACCCCATCCCTCACCCTCACCCGCACCCTCACCCGAAGCCTAACGCTAACCCTAACTCTAATCCTAAACCTAACCCTGACCCTAAGCCTCACCCTCACCCTCACCCTAACCCTAACCCTCACCCTAATCCTCACCTTAACCCTAACCTAACCCTCACCCTCAATCTAACCCTCACTGTCACCTTAATCCTCACCCTAATCCCAACCCTAACTCTCACCCTCACCCTCACCCTCAACCTCACCCTAAGCCTAACCCTATCCCTCACCCTACCACTCACCCTAAACATAACCCTAACTTTCACCTTAATCCTCACCCGTAACCTAACCCTAACCTTCCCCCAAACCGTCACCCTCACGCTAACCCTAACCCTACCCTCACCCTAACCCTAATGCTAACACTAACCCTCAACCTCACCCTAACCCTCTCCCTAACCCTTACACTCACCCTAACCCTAACCCTCACCCTAAACCTTACCCTCACCCTAATCCTAACCCTAACCCTCCCCCTCACCCTAACCCTAACCCTAAACCTCACCCTAACCCACAAATTAACCCCAATGCTCACCCTAATCCTCACCCTACACCTCAACCTAAGCCTCATCCTAAACCTAAACCTCACCCTCACCCTAACCCTAACCCTCACCCTAACACTAACACTAACCCTCACCCTCACCCACATGCTCAGCCTAATCATAAACCTAACCCTAACCCTAAAACTAACTCTAACCCTCACCCTCACCCTCACCCTCACCCTAACCCTAAAACTAAACATAACTCTCACCCTCACACTCACTCTCACCCTAAACCTAACCCTAACCCTAAAAATAACCCTAAAACTAACCCTTACCCTAAAACTCTCACTAAACTTTACCCTCACACACAACCTAACCGTACCCCTCACCCTAAACCTCAACCTCACCCTAACCCTAACCCTCACCCTAACACTAAACCTAACCCTCACCCTAACCCTCATGCTCAGCCTAATCCTAACCCTAACCCTAAACCTAACTCTAACCCTCAACCTCAACATCACCCTCACACTCATCCTCACCCTAATCCTAACACTAAACATAACTCTCACCCTCACACTCATCCTCACCCTAAAGTTACCCTCAGCCTAACCCTAACCTTAACCCTGACCCTAACCTTAAAAGTAACCCTAAACCTAACCCTCAATCTAGCTGTCACCCTAACCTTAACCCTAACCCTAAACGTCACCCTCACCATTGCCCTAAACCTAACCTTAACGATCAACTTCAACTTAATTCTCACCCTGACCTTTACACTCATTCTCACCCTATACATCACACTAACCCTAACACTCACCCTAAACCTAACCCTAACCCTCACCCTCAACCTAAATGTCTTCCTAACCCAAACCCTAACCCTCACCCTCACCTTAACCCTAAACCTCACCTTCACCCTAAACCTAATGCTCACCCTCACCCTAACCCTCACCCTAACCCTTATCCTCACGCTAAACCTAACCTTAACCCTAATCCAAACCCTCACACTCCCCCTAACCCTAACCCTATCGCTCACACTAACCCTCACCCTAACCCTCAACCTAACCCTCACCATAACCCTAACCCTCACCCTAACCCTAATCCTCACCCTAATCTTCACCCTCACCTTAACTCTCACCCTAACCCTTAACCTCACCCTCACCCTAACCCTCACACTAACCCTAACCCTCACCTATCCTAACCCTAAACCTCACCCTCAACCTAACCATCTCCCTATCCCTAACCCTAACCCTCACCCTCACCACCGTAACCCCAATGCTCACCCTAATTCTAACCCAAAACCTAAACATCACACTCACACTAACCATAATGCTCATCCTCACCTTAAACCTCAACCCCACCCCAACCCTAACACTCACCCTAACACTTAACCCCTCCCTAATCTTCACCCTAAAACTAACCTTCATCTTAATCCTCACTGGACTCCTCACCCTAAGCCTCATCCTAACCCTAAACCTAACCCTCACCCTAACCCTAACCCTCTCACTAACACTTACCCTAACCCTCACCCTCACCCTCACCATCAGCCTAATCATAACGCTAACCATAAACCTAAGTCTAACCCTCAACTTCACCCTCACCCTCACATTAACCCTAAGGCTAACACTATACCTAACCCTCACCCTCACACTCACCCTCACCCTAAAACTAACCCTAAACCTGAAAATAACCATAACTCTTACCCTCAAATTAACTTAACCCTCATACTAAAACTAACCCTAGCCCTCAACCTAACTCTTACCCACACCGTAACCCTAACCCTAAACCTCACACTCACCTTAGCCCTCACCATAACCGTAATTCTAACTCTAATACTCACCCTAAACCTAACCCTCACCCTCACACTAACCGTCACCCTCACCGTAACCCTCACCCTAACCCTAACACTAACCTTAAACTTCACCCTAACACTAACCGTGACCCTCACTCTCACCGTCACACTCACCCTCAGCCTAAACCGAACCCTAACCCTAATCCTAATCCTAAACCTCACTCTCACCCTCACCCTAATCCTAAACCTAACCCTCACCATCACATTCACACTCACCCTCACCCTAAACTTCATCCTCACCATAACCCTAACCCTAACCCTCACCCTAACCCTCAACCTCACCTTAACTCTCACCCAAACCCTTACCCTCATCCTGACCTTAATCCTCACACTAACACTAACCCTCACCCTAAACCTAACCCTATACCTCATCCTCACCCTAACCGTCTCCCTAACCCTAATCCTAACCCTCACTGTCACCCTAACAATAATGCGCACCCTAACCCTAACCCTAAACCTCAACCTCACTCTAACCCTAATTCTTACCCTCACCCTAACCCTCACTCTAACACTTACCCTCACACTAACCCTAACCCTCACCTTCACCCTAACACTCACCCTAACCCTTAACCTCACCCTAACCCTCACCCTAAACCTCACCCTCACCCTACCCATAACCCTAACCCTCATCCTAACCATAACCCTTACCCTAAACCTAACCCTCACCCTAAACCTCACCCTAACCCTTTCCCTTACCCTCACCCTAACCCTCACACTAATCTTAACGCTCACCCTATCCCTACCCCTAAACCTAACACTCACCCTCACCCTTACCCTCACCCTAACCCTTATCCTCAACCTAAACCTAATCTTAACCCTAACCTTAACCCTCACACTAACCCTAACCTTAACCCTAATGCTAACTTTAACCCTAGCCCGCACATTAAACCTAACGGTACCCCTCACCCTAACCCTGACCCTCACCCTAACCCTAAACCTCAACCTAACCCTAACCCTAAAACTAACCCTAAACATAAACCTAACCCTAACACTAAACCTAAACCTCACCCTAACCTTAAAACTATCCCTCACCCTAACCCTCATCCTCACCCTCACCCTCAGCCTAACCTTAACCCTAACACTAATCCTCACCCTAATCCTCACCCTCGCCCTGACCTTAACCCTAAACCTCACCCTCACATTCAACCTCACCCTCACGCTAACCTGCACCTCACCATAAACCTAAATCTAAATTTCACCTCAACTTAAACCTAACACTCACCCTAACCCTAATGCTCAGCCTAACCCTACACCTAACCCTAAATCTCACATTCACCCTAACCCTAATGCTTATCCTCACCCTAACCCTCACCCTAACCCTTACCCTCACACTAAGCCTAAAACTCACTCTCGCCCTATCACTCACCTTAACACTTCACCTCACACTAACCCTCACCCTAACCCTAGCGCTCACCTTAACCCTCACCCTACCCCTCAACCTAAGCCTCATCCTAACCCTAAACCTAAACCTCAACTTAACCCTCACCTGCAACCTAACCCTAACCCTAACCCTCACACTCAGCCTAATCGTAACCCTAACCCTAATCCTAACTCTAACCCTCACCCTCACCCTCACCCTCACCCTAACCCTAACACTATACCTAACCCTCACCCTCACACTCACATTCACCCTAAACCTAACCCTAACCCTAAAATAACCCTAACCCTAAGGCTACCCCTAGTCCTCACACTAAACATAACCCTCACACTAACCTAACCATAACTCTAACACTAATCCTTACCCTCATCCTCACACTAACCCTCACCCTAACCCTAACCCTAACCTTCACTCTCACCTTAGCCCTCACCCTAACCCTAATCATAACCCTAATTCTCACCCTAAACCTAACCCTCACGCTCAGACTAACCCTCACCCTCAGCATAACCCTCATCCTAACCCTAATCCTAACACTCACTCTCACCCTAAACCTAACCCTAAACCTCACCCGAACCCTACCCCTAAACCTAACCCTCACCCTCAACCTTACCCTCAACCTAAACGTTACCCTAACCCTCATGCTAGCCCTAACCCTCACCCTCACCCAAACCCTCGCCCTAAAACTTATCCTCATCCTAACCCTAATCCTAACCCTCACACTAACCTTAAACCTCACGATAACCCTAACCCTATCCCTCACACTAACCCTCACCCTAACCCTCACCCTCACCGTAGCCCTCACCTTCAACCTAACCCTTACTCTCCATCTCACCTCACCCTCAAACTAAACCTAACCCTAAACCTCACTTTCAACCTAACCCTAACAGTAATCCTAATCCTAACTCTCACTCTATCCCTAACACTCACCATAACCCTAACCCTAACCCTAACACTCAACCTCAGACTAACCTTAACCCTAAACCTAAGCCTCACCCTCAAATTAACCCTAACCCTAATCCTAACCCGAACTCTCACCCTAACCATCACCCAAACCCTAGCCCTCATCCTAAACCTCACCCTCACCGTAATCCTCACCAAAACCCTAACTCTTTCCTATCTAAAACACTCACCCTCACCCTCACTCTCAACCTCACCTAACCCTAACTCTATCCCACACACTCACCCTCAACCTAACCCTAACCCTAAATATAACCCTAACACTAACCCTAAAACTAAACCTAACACTCACCCTAACCCTAACCATAACCCAAACCCAAACCCAAACACACACCCTCACCTTAAACCTAAACCTCACTCTAACCCTATCCCTAACACTTACCCTAACCCTAAATCTACCCCTCACCCTAACACTAATCCTAATCCTAATCCTCACCATAACCATAACATTCACCACCAGCCTAACCCTCACCCTCACCCTGACCCTCACCCTAACCCTAATCCTAAACGTCAAGCTCACACTAATTCTCACCCTAACCCTTACACTCACCCTCACCCTAATCATCACACTAACCCTAACCTACACCCTAACTCTAAATTTAACCCTCACCCTCACCCTCACCCTCAGCCTAAAACTAAACCTAACACTAATCCTAACCCTAACGCTCACCCTCACTCACTCCCTAACCCTAAACTTAATCCTAACCCTCACCCTCACCCTCACCCTCAACCTCAACCTCACCCTCACCCTAACCCTCGCCCTCACCCTAAGCCTAAACCTAACCCTAATCCTAACATGCACCCTAACCATAACCCTCAACCTAACCCTAACCCTAACCCTCACCCTCACCGTCACCCCATCCCTAACCCTCAACTTAATCGTCACTCTCAACTTAACCCTAACCCTAACTCTAACCCTCACCCTAACCCTAACCCTAATCCTAAACCTCACCATAACCCTAATCCTCACCCTCACCCTCACCCTAAACCTCATACTAAACCCCTCACCCTAATCCTCAACCTATCCCTAACCCTAACCCTAACCCTCACTCTCACCCTAGCCCTGACCCTAACCATAACACTAACCCTAAAACTA
The DNA here is from genome assembly GCF_024711535.1 of Dipodomys merriami. Taxonomy (NCBI): domain Eukaryota; kingdom Metazoa; phylum Chordata; class Mammalia; order Rodentia; family Heteromyidae; genus Dipodomys; species Dipodomys merriami. The sequence goes on along the minus strand of NW_027205937.1, from coordinate 3,499,851 downwards.
TCCCTCAACCTAACACTCACCCTAATATCATGCTATGCTTAACACTCACTCTCACCCTATACCTCACCTTAAACCTTAACCTCACCCTAACTCTAACCCTAAACCTAACCCTCAAACTAAACCTAACCCTCACACTTAACCTAACCCTCACCCTCAACCTCAGCCTAACACTAACCCTAACACTAATCCTAACCCTAACCCTCACCCTCACTCACTCCCTAACCCTAAACTTAACCCTAACCCTCACCCTCACCCTCACCCTCAACCTCAACCTCACCCTCACCCTCACCCTAACCCTCACCCTAATCCTAATCCTAAACCTAACCCTCACACTAACCCTAACCCTAAACCTAATGTTAACCCTAACCCTCACCCTCACCCTAACCCTTCCCCTCACCATAACTCTAACTCTAACCCTAACCCTCACACTAAACCTAACAATCACCCTTACCCTAACCCTCACCCTCACCCTCACCCTAACCCTAACCCTAAACCTAACCCTAACCGTAACCCTAACCCTAATGCTAACCCTACAACTTCCCCTCACACTAACTCTCAACCTAACCCTTATTCTCACCCAAACCCTCATCCTAACCTTAACGCTGACCCTCACTCTAAACCTAACCATCAACCTAACCCTAAACCTACCCCTCAGCCTAACCCTCACCCTAACTCTTACCCTCACCTAACCCAAACCCTAACACTCATCCTAACCCTAATATTAACACTAACCCTCACCCTCACATTAATCCTCACTCTGACACTTACTCTCACATTAACCCTAACCCTAATCCTCACCCTAGCACTAAACCTAATCTTCATCCTCAACCAAACATTAAACCTCACCCTAACACTCACCCTAACCCTAACGCTCACCCTAACAACAATCCTACCCCTTATCCTAACCCTCATCCTAACCCTAAACCTAACCCTCAGCCTAACCCTTACCCTGACCCTAACCTAAACCTAACATTCACCCTCACCCTCAACCTCACCCTCAACCTAACCAAAACCCTAACCCTAAACCTAAACCTAACCCTCACCTTCACCATCACAGTCAACCTAAACCTAACAATAACACAAAAATTAACACTCACCCTGACACTCACCCTCACCCTAAAAGTAAACCTAACCCTCAACCTCACCTTAGCCCTCATGCTATCCCTAATCCTAACAGTAATCTTCACCCTAACCTTAATCCTCACACTCACCCTAACCCTCACCATCACCCTCATACTCACCCTAACCCTAACCCTAACCCTAAAACACACCTTCACCCTACCCCTCACACTAACCTTAACCCTCACCCTAACCCTCACCCTAACCCTAACCCTCAACCTCACCCTCACCCTAACGCTAATGCTCCCCCTCACCCTAACCCTTACCCTCACACTAGCCCTAATACTTACCCACACCCTAACAATCATCCTAAACCTTAACCTCACCTTAAAACCTCACCCTAACCCTACCCCTAACCCTAGCCCTCATTCTCACTTTAACCCTAACCCTAACCTTAACCCACACCCTAACCCTACTGCTAACCCTAACTCTCACCTTCACCCATACCCTCAACCTTAACTTTACCCACACCCTAAACTTAACCCTAACCCTAATCCTAAATCTAACCCTCACCTTAACCCTAACACTAATCCTCACCCTCACCTTCTCCCTAAACCTAAACCTAATCCTCACTCTCACCTTAACCCTAACCTTAAACCTAATCCTAATCCTCACACTAACCCTAACACTCACCCAAACCCTAACCGTCACCCTAACCCTCACCCTCACCCTCACCCTCACCCTCACCCTCAACCTCACCCTAACCTAACCCTAACTCTAACCAAACACCCAACCTCAACCAAACCCTAACCCTAAAAATAACCGTAAACCTAACCCTCACACTAAAACTAACCCTCACCCTAAACCGAACCCTAACCCAAACCCTAACACACACCCTCACCCTAACACTAAAACTCACCATAACCCTAACCCTAAACCTTACCCTAACTCTCACCCTCACCCTAGCCCTCAGCTTAACCGTAATCCTAACCCTAATCATCACCATAAACCTAACACTCACTCTCATCCTAACCCTCACCCTCACCCTCACCCTAATCCTAAACTTCATGCTCACACTAATTCTCACCTTAACCCTTACACACACCCTCAGCCTAACCATCACACTAACCCTAAATTACACCTTAACCCTAAACTTAACTCTCACCCTCACCCTCACCCTCAACCTCAGCCTAACACTAACCCTAAACCATAATCCTAAACCTTACCCCCACCCTCACTCTCATCCTAACCCTAAACCTAACCCTAACATTCACCCTCACCCTCACCCTCATCCTCAACCTCAACCTCAACCTCAATCTAACCCTCACTCTCACCCTCACCCTAACTCTAACCCTAACGCTAACACTCACCCTAACCCTAACCCTCAACCTAACCCTAACCCTAACCCTAAACCTCGCCCTCACCCCATCCCTATGCCTCAACTTAATCCTCACCCTCAAACGAATCCTGAACCTAAACCTAACCCTCACGCTAAAAATAATCCTTAACCTAACACTCAACCTCACTCTCAGCCGAAACATCACCCTAACCCTAAACCTAACCCTAACCATCACCCTATCCCTAGCCCTCACCCTAACCCTAATCTTCACCATAAACCTAACACTCACCCTAACCCTAACTCCAACCCTAACCCTAACCCTCACAGTAACCCTAACTCTCACCCTAAGCCTACCCTCACCCTAAACCTAAACCTAAACCTAACACTAACCTTAACCCTAATCCTCACTCTAACCCTAAACCTCACCCTAACCCTAACCCTAAACCTAAACCTCACTCTTACCCTCACCATAACCCGAACCTTAACGTAACCCTAACCCTCAGACTAAAGCTAACCCTCACACTAACCCTAACCCTAAACCTCAACCTACCCCTCACCCTAACACTCAGGCTAACCCTAACCCTCACTCTCACCCTAACCCTCAACCTAACACTTACTCTCAACCTAACCCAAACCCTAACGCTCACCCTCACCCTCAGCCTCACCCTAACCCTAACCCTCACCCTAAACCTCACCCTCACCCTCACCCTCACCCTAAGCCTAAGCCTAAACCTAACACGAATCCTAAACCTAACTCTCACCCTCACTCTAATGTTAACTCTAACCCTAAACCGAACTTTAACCCTCACCCTCACTCTAGCCCTCATCCTAAACCTAACCCTAACCCTCACCCTACCACTCAAACGAACCCGTATCCTCATCTGAAGCCTAAGTCTCACCCTAACCCTAAACATCACCCTAAACCTTACCCTCACCCTAACCCTAACCTCAGCCCTAACCCTAACCCTCACAATAACCCTAAATCGCACCCTAACCCTACCCTCGCCCTAACCCTAAACCTCAAAATAACCGTAACCCTATCCCCACTCTAACCCTAAATGTCACCCTAACCCTAACCCTAAACCTAACCCTCACCATAACCCTTACCCTCATCCTAACCCTAACCTTAATGTAACCCTAACCCTCAGACTAAAGCTAACCCTCACACTAACCCTAACCCTAAACCTCAACTTAACCCTCACCCTAATACTCAGGCTAACCATAACCCTCACTCTCACCCTAACCCTCAACCTAACACTTACTTTCACCCTAACCGAAACCCTAAGTCTCACCCTCACCCTCACCCTCACCCTAAGCATAACCCTAAGCCTAACCCTAATCCTAACACTAACTCTGACCTTCACCCTCACCGGAACCCTAATCCTATCTCTATCCCTAACCCTCACCCTCAATCTCAATCTCACCCTAACCCTCAGCCTCACACACACCTTCAACCTAACCCTAATCCTAACCCTCACCATCACCCTTACGGTAACCTTAACCTTAACCCTAAACCTCACCCTCAGCCTCACCCTAAACAAAAAACCAACCCCTCATTCTAACAATCAACCTAACCATAAACCTAACCCTAATCCACACACTAACCCTCACCCTAACCAGAACACTCACCCTAAACCTAACCCTCACCCTGAGACTCACCCTGACCCTAACCCTAACCATAAACCTAACACTCACCCTCACAGTAATCCTCAACCTTACCCTTACCTTCACCCTAAACCTTAACCTAACCCTAACCCTAACACTAACCCTCACCCTAACACTCACCCTAACCCTATGACTACCCCTAACCCTCAACCTTACCCTCACCCTAACCATAAACATAACCCTGACCCTCACACTAAACCTTACAGTCACTCTAAACCTAACCCTAACCCTCAGCCTAACCCTAACCCTAACACTCACACTAATCCTAAGCCTAAACCTAAACCAAACCCTAAGCTTCACCCTAACCCTCACCCTCACCCTAATCCTAAGCCTAACCATAACATAACACTAATACTAAACCTAAATCTCAACCTCACCCTCACCCTAACGCTAACCCTAATCCTAACCCTAACCTTAACCCTCACACTAAACCTTACCCTCACTCTAAACCTAACCCCAAACCTAACCCTAACCCTCAACCTAACCCTTACCCTCAGCTTAATACTAACCCTCACCCTAACCTAACCGTTACCCTAAACCATAACCTCACTCTAACCCTAACCCCAAACCTAAACCTAACCCTCACACTAACCCTACCCGTCACCGTCACCCTAAACCTCTCCCTAACCCTTACACTAACACTAACCCTAAGCTAGCCCTAACCCTAACCCTCACACTAATCCTAACCTTAACCCTATCTCTAACCCTAAACTTCATCCTAACAATCACCGTAAACCTAACGCTAACACTCACCCTAACCCTAACCGTAACACTAACCCTCACCCTCACCCTAACCCTCATGGTCACCCAAAACCTGACCCTAAACCTAACCCTCACACGCATCCTAAACCTCAAACTTACCCTAACCCTCTCCCTCACACTAACCCGAACTCTCACCATAAACCTCACCCTCAACCTCACCCTAAGACTAACCCTAAACCTCACACTAATCCTAAACCTAACCCTAACTTTAAGCTTCACCTTAACCCTTACCTTCACCCTAACCCTAACCCCAACCCTAACCTTAACCCTCAACCTAACCCTTACACTCACCTTAACACTAACACTCACCCTAACTATAACCCTCACCCTAACCATTAACCTCACCCTAACCCTAACCCCAACCCTAACTCTACCCCTCACCCTAACCCTAAGCTTAACTCTAACCCTCACGTTAACCCTAACCCACACCCTCACCCTAACCCTAAACCTAGACCTAATCCTCACCCTAACCCTAACCCTTACCTAAACCTACCCCTAACCCTCACACTCACCCTCACCCTAACCCTAAGCCTAACGCTAACCCTCAACTTAACCCTAACCGTCACCCTCAAACTCACCCTCAACCTAACCTTAACCCTAACCCTAACCCTAAACCTCACCCTAACCCTAACCCTCACATTAAAACTTACACTCATCCTCACCCTAACTGTAACCCTAGCCCTAACCCTAACCCACCCCCTCACCCTCACCCTCACCTCAGCCTAACCCTAACCCTTATCCTAATCCTAACCCTAACACTAACTCAAATTCTCACCCTATACCTAAACCTAAACCTAACCCTGACCCTCACCCTAGCCCTCACCCTAAATCTAACCGTAACCCTAACCCTCACCCAAACCCTCACCGTCACCCTAACACTTACCCTCACCCTAAACATCAACCTAACCCTAACCCTCACCCGAACCCTAACCCTAACCCTCACACTAAACCTAACCCTCACCCTAAACATAAATTTACCCCTCACCCTAACACTGAACTTAACCCTAACCCTAAACCTAACCCTAACCCTAACCGTCACCCTAACCCTAACCCTAACTCTAACCCTGACCCTAACCCAAACCCTCACCCTCACCCTCATCCGCACCCTCAGTCTAACACTAACGCGAAGCCTAATCCTAAACCTAACCCTAACCCTACTCCTAAACCTAACCTTCACCCTCACCCTAACTCTAACCCTTGCCCAACCCTCACCCTCACCCTAACTCTAAACCTCACCGAACCCTAACCCTCACCCTCACACTCAGCCTAACCCTAACCCCAACCCTCACCCTCAACCTAACCCTAAACATAACCCTAACCCGCACCCTAACCATAAACCTCACCCTATCATTAAACATCACCCTCACGCTAACAGTCACCCTAACCATTACCCTACCCCTCAACCTAACACTCATCCTAACCCTAACCCTCACACTAACCCTAACCCTAACCCTAACCCTCACCCTAACCCAAAGCATCAAGAGCACACTCAACCTAATGCTTCGTCTATCCCTAACCCTAACCCTAACCCTAATCCTAACCCTAACCCTAACCCTAATCCTAAACCTAACCATCACCCTCACCCTAACTCTAACCCTTACCCAACCTTAACCCTCACCCTAACTCTAACCCTCACCTCTCCCTAATTCTCACCCTCACACTCACCCTAACCCTATTCCTAAACCTTACCCTAACCTTAAACATAACCCTAACCTTCACTCTAACCCTCATCCTAACCCTAAGGCTAACACTAAACCTCACCTTCAACCTAAACCTCACCCTAACCCTTACACTCACCCTAACCCTAACACTAACCCTAACACTCACACTAATCAGAACCCTAAACCTAACCCTCACCCTAACCATAACCCGACCACTCACCCTACACTTAAACCTAACCCTAAACCTAACCCTAATCCTTACAATAACCCTAAAACTCATCCTAACCCTAACCCTAAACCTAACCCTAACCCTCACCCAAACCCTTACCCTCACCCTAACCCTAACCTTTACCCTAACCCTAACCCTCAGACTAAACCTAACCCTCACCCTAAACCTAACCCTTCCCCTCAGGCTAACCCTCACCCTAACATTCAGGCTAACCCTAACCCTCACTCTCACCCTAACCCTCAGCCTAACACTTACTCTCATCCTAACCCTCACCCTAAAATCACGCTCACCCTCACCCTCACCCTCACCCTCAGCCTAACCCTAAACCTAACCCTAATCCTCACCCTTAAGCTCACCCTCACCCTCTGCCTAAACTTAACCCTGACCCTATTCCTAACCCTAAAGCTCACCCTCACCTCACACTAAACCTAAACCTAACCCTAACGGTAACCCTCATCCTCAACCTCACACTAACCTTAACCCAGCCTCATCCTCACCCGCACGCTAACCCTAACCCTAAACAAAAGCCTCACACTAACCCTATCCTTAACCCTTACCCTCACCCTTACCCTAACCCTAACCGTAAGCCTAACACTCAACCTAACCCTCACCCTAAACGAAATGCTAAACCTAACCCTCAACCTCAACCTAACCCTCACCCTAACACTTATCCTCACATTAATCATAACATTATCCCTAACCATCACCCTTAGACTAAACCTAACCCTCACCCTAACCCTAAACCTACCCCTCAGCCTAACACTCACCCTAACCCTAAACCTAACCCTAATTCTCACCCTATCCCTAACCCTAAACCTAACCCTCACCCTCACCCTAGCCCTCACCCTAACTCTAACCCTCACCCTAACCATCACCCGAACCCGAACCCCACCCTAAGCCTCACCATCACCCTAAACATCACCCTAACCCTAAGCTTCACCCGAACCCTAACGCTAACCCTCACACTAAACCTAACCCTCACCCTAAACATAACTCTACCACTGACAATCACACTCATCTTAACCCTAACCCTAAACCTAACCCTAAACCTAAACCTAACCCTCACCCTAACCCTAACCCTAACTCTAACCCTCACCCTAACCCAAAACCTCACCCTTACCCTCACCCTCACCCTCAGTCTAACCCTAACGCTAACCCTAATCCTAAACCTAACCCTAACCCTACTCCTAAACCTAACCTTCACCCTCACCCTCACCCTAACTCTAACCCTTGCCCAACCCTAACCCTCACCCTAACTCTAAACCTCACCGAACTCTAATCCCCACCCTCACACTAACCCTAACCCTAACCTGAACCCTCAGCCTCACCCTAACCCTAAAACTAACCCTTACACTCACCCAACCAGAAACCTCACCCTCACATTAAACATCAGCCTAAACCTAACCCTCACCCTAACCCTTACCCTAACCCTCAACCTAACCATCAAGCTCACCCTCAAACTCACACTATGCCTAATCCTGAAGCAAACACTAATCCTAATCCTAAATCTCATCCTCACCCTAATGCTAACCCTAACACTAACCCAAACCTAAACCCTCACCCTAACCCTCAACCTAACCCTTATCCTCACCCTAACCCTAACCCTCACCCTAAGCCTGACCCTAATCCTCACACTAAACCTAACCCTCAACCTAACCCTACTCCTCAACCTAACCCTAAACCTAAACCTAACCCTAACTCTAATCCTCACACTAACTCTAAACCTCACTGTAACCCTAACCGTAAACCTAACCCTCACCCCAATCATTACCCTCATCCTAACCCTCACCTTAACCTAACCCTAACCCGCAGACTAAATCTCACCCTCACAATTACCCTAACCCTAACCCTTAGCCTAACCATCACCCTAACACTCAGGCTAACCCTAACCCTCACCCTCACCCTAACACTAACTCTCACCCTAACCCCAACCCTAAAACTAACCCTCACCCTCACCCTCACCCTAAGCCTAACCTTAACCCTAACCTAATCCTAACCCTAATGCACACCTTCACCCTCACCCAAACCGTAATCCTATCCGTACCCCTAAACCTCACCCTCACACTCACTCTCACCCTAACCCTCAGACTCACCCTCAACCTCACCCTAACCAGAACACTAACCCTACCACTCACCCTATCCTTAAGCCTCACCCTAGCATTAAGCCTAACCCTCACCCTCAAACTTACCCTAACCCTACACTTAACCCTAACACTCACCATAAGGCTCACCCTAACCAAAATGCTAACCCTAACCCTCACCCTCACCGTAACCCTAAAAGTAACCCTAACCCTCACACTAACCTTAACCCTCACCCTAAACATAAACCTAACCCTCAACCTAACCCTAAAACTCACCCTAACCCTCACCCTAACCCTAACCCTCAACCTCACCTTAACACTAATCCTCACCGAACCCTAAATCTCACCCTCACACTCACCCTTACCCTAACCCTAAACTTAACCCTAACACTCACCCTCACCCTAACCTTAAACCTAACCCTAACACTCACCCTAACCCTCACCCTAACCCTAAGGCTAACACTAAACCTCTCCTTCATCCTAAACTTCGCCCTAAACCTTACACTCACCCTAACCCTAACCCTAACACTCACACTAATCCTAACCCTAAACCTAACCCTAAACCTAAACGTCAACCTAACATTCACCCTAACCCTAACCCTACCACTCACCCTACACCTAAACCTAACCCTACACCTAAACCTAATCCTCACACTAACCCTAAACCTCATCCTAACCCTAAACCTAACCCACACCCACACCCTAACCCTTACCCTCAACGTAACCGTGACCTTAACCCTAACCGTAACCCTCAGACTAAACCTTAACCTCACCCTAAACCTAACCCTACCCCTCAGCCTAAACCTCACCCTAACACTCAGGCCAACCCTAAAACTCACTGTTACCCAAACCCTCAGCCTAACACTTACTCTCACCCTAAACCTCACCCTAAAACTCACCCTCAGCCTCACTCTCACCCTCACCCTCAGCGTAACCCTACCCCTAAACCTAATCCTAACCCTAAAGCTCACCTTCACCTTCACACTAACACTAAACCTAACCCTAACAATAACCCTCCCCCTCATTCTCACCCTAACCCTAAACCTCAGCCTCACCCTCACCCGCACGCTAACCCTAACCCTAACCCTAACGCTCAACCTAACCCTAAACCTCACACTAACCCTCTCCCTAACCCTTAACCTCACCCTTACCCTAACCCAAAACTTAACGCTAAAACTCAACCTAAACATCACCCTAACTGAAATGCTAACCCTACCCCTCACCATCACTGTAATCCTCACCCTGATATTTACACTCACCTTAACCATAACCTTAACCCTAACCATCACCCTCAGACTAAACCTAACCATCAACCTAAACCTATGTCTACCCCTCAGCCTAACACTCAAGCTAATCCTAACCCTAACCTTAATTCTAACCCTATCGCTAACCCTAAAACTAACCCTCACCCGAACCCTAGCCCTCACCCTAAATCTAACCCTAACCCTAACCCTCACCCTCACCCTAACCATCACCCTAATCCTCAACATCACCCTAAACATTGCCCTAATCCTAACTCAAACCTGAACCGTAACACTACCCTCACACTAACACTAACACTCACCCTAAACATAACCCTACCCCTCAACCTAACACTCAACCCAAACCCTCACCCTAACCCTAACCCTCACCCCAACCCTAACCCTAACTCTAACCCTCACCCTAACCCAAACCCTCACCCTTAAACTCACCCTCACCCTCAGTCTAACCCTATCGCTAAACCTAATCATAACCTTAACCCTAATCTTACTCCTAAACTTAACCTTCAACCTCACCCTCAAACTAACTCTAACCCTTGCCCAACCCTAACCCTCACCCTCACCCTCACCCTAACCCTAACCCTCATCTTCACCCTCACCCTTAACCTAACCCTAACCCTCACCCTAACCCTACGGCTAAACCTAACCTTAACCCTCACCCTAAACCTCACCGTAACCCATACTCTCACCCTCACCCTCACCCTAACCCTAACCCTTACATTCACCCTAACCCTAACCCGAAACCTAACCCTAACTCTCACACTCACCCTAAACATAACCCTAACCCAAACCCAAACCTTAACCATCACCCTCCTCCTAGGCCTCAACTTAACCCAAACTCTAACCCTCACCCTAACCCTCAATCTAACATTTATCCTCACTCTAACTCTTACACTCACCCTAACCCTAACCCCAAAAATAACCCTCAGCCACACACTAAACCTAAACCTAAAACTAACCCTAAACCTCACCCTCAACCTAACCCTCATCATCACCCTAACCCTCACCCTAACCCTAACCGTCACCCACACCCTGACCCTCACGCTCACCCGAACTCTCACCCAAACCGTACACCTCACCCTCAAACTAAACTTCACCCTAACCCTTACCCTAACCCTCACCCTAAACCTCACACTCACTCTCACCCTCACCCTAAGCCTAACCCTAAAGCAAAAACTAATCCTAAACCTAAATCTCAACCCCACCCTAACGCTAAGCCTAACCCTAACCCAAACCTTAACCCTTACCCTCACCCTAGACCTCACCCTAAACCTAACCCTATACTTAACCCTCACACTAACGCTCACAGTAACCCTTAACCTCACCCTAAACCTAAACCTAACCCTAACCCTCACCCTCACTCTAACCCTCACCCTAAGCGTATCCCTACTCCTCACCCTAAGACTCATCCTAAAACTAACAACAACCCTTACCCTCATGCTAACCCTAACCCAAATCCTAACCCTCACCCAACCCCAACCCTCACACTCACCCTCAACCTCACCCTCAATCTAACCCTAACCCTAAACCTAATCCTATCCCTAACCCTAAACCTAATCCTAAACCTAACCCTCACCCTCACCCTCACCTGACCCTAACTCTAACCCTTACCCAACATTAACCCTCACGCTAAGTCTAACCCTCAACGAACCCTATCCCTCACCCTCACACTCACCATAACCCAAACCCAAACCCTAACCCTCACCCTCACCGTAACCTTAAACCTCACCCTAACCCTCAACCTAACCCTCACGCTCATCCTAACCTTCACTATCACCCTTAACCTCACCCTAAACCTTACACTCACCCTAACCCTAAAGCTAATCCTAACACTCACACTAATCCTAAACCTAACCCTAACCCTAATCCTAAACTTCACCCTAACCCTCAACCTAACCCTAACTCTCAAACTAACTGTAACCCTAACACTCACCCTAACACTCATCCTAACCCTAACCCTAACCCGAACCCTCACACTAACCCTAACCCTAACCGAAACCCTCACCCTAACCCTAAACCTCACCCTAACACTAACCCTAAACCTAAGCCTCAGCATAACCCTAAACCAAACCCTCACCTTCACCCTCACCCTGAGTCGAAACCTAACCCTAAAAGTAATCCTAAACCTAAACCTAACCCTACTCCTAAACCTAAACTTCACCCTCACCCTCACCATAACTCTAACCCTTACCCAACCCTAACCCTCACCCTAACTCTAAACCTCATCGAACCCTAACCCTCACCCTCACACTAATCCTAAACCTAAACCTAAACCTAACCCTCACCCTATCCATAAACCTAACCCTAACCCTCACCATAACCCTAAGGTTAACCCTAAAACACACACTCACTCTAAACCTCACCCTAACCCTTACACTCACCCTAAACCTAACCCTAAACCTAAACCTAACCCTTACCCTCACCATAACCCTAATCCCAACCTTAACCGTAACCGTCATACTCACCCTAAACCTAACCCTAACCCTCACCCTAACCCTCAACCTAACCCTTATCCTCATTCTAACCTTAAATCTCACCCTAATCCTAAACCTCACCCTAACCCTTACCCTCACCCTAACCCAAAAACTATCCCTGACCCTCACACTAACACTAAGCCTCAACCTAACCCTAACCCCTCACCCTAACCCAAACCATAACCCTAAACCTAACCCTAATACTCACCCCAACCCTTACCCTCATCCTAACCCTTACCTTAACCCTAACCCAAACCCTCAGATTAAACCTAAACCTCACACTAACCCTAAACCTAACCTTCAGCCTAACACTCACCCTAACCCTCACCCTAACACTCAGGCTAAACCTAACACTCACTCTCACCCTAACCCTCACCCTAACACTTATTCTCACTATAACCCTAACCTTAAACCTCACTCTCACCCTCACCGTCAGCCCAGCCCTAGACTTAATCCTAATCCTAACCCAAACTCTCACCTTCACCCTCATCCGAACACTAAACCTATCCCTATCCCTAATCCTCACCCTCACCCTCACCCTCACCCTAACGCTCAGCCTCACCCTCAACCTCACCTTAACACTAAACCTAAACCTCACCCTAACCCTCACCCTCATCCTAAACCTAACCCTAACCATAACCCTCACACTAACCCTAAAGCTCACCCAAACCATATCCCTACCGCTCACCCTAACCCTAACCTTAACCCTAACACTCACACTAACCATAAACCAACCCCTCACCCTAAACCTCACGCTAACCCTAACCCTCACCCTAACCCTTACCTTCACCCTAACCCTATCCCTAATCCTATCCCTAACCCTAACCCTCACCCTAACCCTAACCCTAAACCTAACCCTAACCCTCACACTAACCCTAACCCTTACCCTAATGCTAAACTTCACCCTAACCCTAACCCTTATCCCAAAACTCCCCCTCACCCTAACCCTCACATGTAACCTTATCTTCACCCTAAACCTCACCCTAACCCTCACCCTAACCCTAACCCTCACCCTAACCCTAAAGCTCACCCTAACCTTACACACACCCTGACCCTAACACTCACCCTAACCCTAACCCTAAACCTAACACTCATCCTCACCCTAAACCTCACCCTTACCATTACCTTCACCCTAAACCTAACCCTAACCCTCACCCTAAACCTCACCCTAACTCAAACCCTAACCCTCACCCTTACCGTAACCCACACACTAAACCTTACCTAAACCTAACCCTCACCCTATCCCTAATCCTAATCCTAACCCTATTGCTAACACTAACCCTCATCCTCACCCTCACCCAAACACACACCCTAACCCTAACACTAAACCTAAACCTAACCCTCACACTAAACTTAACCCTCATCGTGACCCTAACCCTCAACCTAACCCTAACCCTAACCCTCACCCTAATTCTTAACTTACCCCACACCCTAACCCTCACATTACTCCTAATTCTAACCCTCACCCTAACCCTAACCATAACCATAAACCTCACCTTCACACTAACCCTCACTGTCAGTCTAACCCTCACCCTAACCCTAACCGTCACCCACACTCTAACCCTCACCCTCACCTGAACACTCACCCTACCCCTAATCCTAACCCTTACCCTAAACATCACACCAAATCTAACCATTAACCTAACCCTAACACTAATTCTCCCTCTAAGCCTTACCCTCACCCTAACACTCACCGTCACCCTCATCCTCACCCTAAATCTAAGCCTAACCCTAAACCTCACTCTAACCCTAATCCTAACCCTAAACCTCACCTTAACCCTAAACCCAACCATCAACCTCACCCTAATCCTAACCCTCCCCATGCCCCTCAGTCTAAACCTAACCCTAATCCTAATACTAACCCTAAACTTCACTCTCGAAATCACCGTAAACCTAACCATAACCCTAAACCTCCCCCTTCCCCTCACACTCACTTTCACCCAAACCCTCACACTAACCCCAACTCTAACCCTAACCCTAAACCTCAACCTAAACCTCACCCTAAACCTTACAATAACCCTAACCCTAAACATCACCCTAACTCACACTGTCACCCTAACCCTAACCCTCACCCTCATCCTAACCCTCACTAATACCCTCACCCTCAACCTAACCCTAACCCTACCCCTCACGCTAACCCTCCCCCTAACCTAAACCCTTACCATAATCCTCACCCCATCCCTAAATGTAACTCAAAGCCTCACCCTCACCCTAGCTCTCACCCTAAACCTAACCCTAAACCTAACCCTAACACTAACCCTCACCCTCAACTCAACATTCACCCTAACCCTTAAACTCACCCTAACCATCACCCTAAACCTAACCTTAACCCTAACCCTCACCCTAACCATCCCCCTAAGCCTAAACCTAACCCTCACCCTCGCTCTCACTGTAAACCTTACCCCCAACCTAAGCCGCATCCTAACCCTAAACCTAACCCTCACCCTCACCCTAACCCTAACCATACCCCAAACCCTAAACGTCACTCTCAGTCTAAGCCTAACCCTAACCCTAACCCTAACCCTAAACCTAACCCTCACCCTCACCCTAACTCAAACCCTTACCCAACCCTAACTTTCACCCTAACTCTTACCCTCACCAAACCCTAAGCCTCATCCTCAAATTCACCATAACCCTAACCCTAACCCTCACCTGAACCCGAACCCTCACCGTCATGCTAACCCTCAACCTCACCCAAAATATCACCCTAAACCTTACCCTCACCCTAACCCTAAACCTAACCTTCACCCTAACCCTAACCCTCCCTCTAACCCTCAAACTCAACCTATTCCTCACCATAACCATAACGCTAACACTTACCTAACCCAAACCCTCAGCCTCACCCTAACTCTCACCCTCAACATAGCCCTCACACTCAACATAAACCTAACCCTAACCCTCACCCTAATACTCACCCTCACTCTCAGCCTACCCCAACCCTAAACCTAATCCTAACCCTAAACTTCACCAACACCCTCACCCTTATCCTGACCCTAAACCTAACCCTAACCCTAACCCTCAACCTAACCCTAACTCTCACGCTAAACTAACCCTAACCCTAACCCTAAACCTCACCCTAACCCTCACCCTAACCTTAAACCTCATCTTCATACTTACACCCATCCTCACCCTAAACCGAACCCTAAACCTAACCCTCACACTAACCATAACCCTCACCCTGAACCTAACCCTACCAGTCAACCTAAACCTCATCCCAAACCTAAACTTAACCCTAGTACTCACCCTAACCTTAACCCTAACCATAACCCTCACCCTCACCCTAAAACTCACCCTCACGGTAACCCTCACCCTAACCCTCAGCCTAACCCTAACCCTAACCCTAATCCTAACCCTAACCCTCACCTTAAACGTCACACTAACCCTCACCCTAACCCTAACCCTCATCCTCAACCTAATCCTCACCGTAACCTTCACCCTCACGCTAATCGTTACTCTCACCCTACCCCTACCCCTAACCCTCACCCTAACCCTCACCCTAAACATACTGCTCAGCCTAACCCTCACCCTAACCCTATTCCTCACCCTCAAACTCACCCTAATCCTTACCCTAAAAATCAATCTAATCTCACCCTAAAACTTATCCTCACCCTAACCCTAACCCTCTCACAAACCCTAAACCTAAACCTCACCCTACACCTCACTCAAATGCTAACCCTAACCCTCACCCTAACATTCACCCTCACCCTTATCCTCAACCTAACCCTCACCCTAAACCTATCCGTAAACCTAACACTCACACTATACTTCACCCTCCCTCTAACACTAACCCTAAACATCACTCTAACCCTCACCCTAAACCTAACCCTAATCTTAACCCTATTCCTCAACCTCACCCTCACCCGAATTCCGAATTCTAACACCAAACCAAAACCTAAACCTCACCCTCACCCTAACCCTAACTCCAACTCTCACCCTTACCCTAACCCTCACCCTAAACCTAACACTAACCCTCATGCTCACAGTAACTCTAAACCTCACCCTAACCCTCAACCTAACCCTAAAGCTAACCCTAACCCTCAACTTCACCCGAACCCTAACACTAACCCTTATGCTCACTCTAACCCTAAACTTAAGTCTAACCCTCACACTAACCCTAATCCTCACCCTAAACCTAAGCACACCCCTCACTCTTACCCTCATCCTAGCACTAATACTAACCCTAACCATCACCCTAACCCTAAACCTTACCCTCACATTCACTCTAACACTCCCTGACACCTTAAATCTCACACTTTCCCTAACCCTCACCCATAACCTCACCCTATACCTAATCCTAACCCTAACTCTCACCCTCAACCTCACCTACACCCTAACCCTAACCCTATCCCTCAACCTCACACTAACACTCATACTCACCCTCACCCTAACACTCACAATAAACATCACCCTAACTCTAACCCTCACGCTAATCCTAAACCTAAACCTCAACCTAAAGCTAACCCTCACCCTAAATTTCACCCACACTCTAATACTCACCCTAACCCTAACCCTAATCTTCAACGTCACCCTCACCCTCAGCCTAACCCAAAGCCTAACCGTTACCCTAACCCTCACCCTCACCCTAACCCTAACCGTAATCCTACCCCTAACCCTCAAACTAACCCTAACCCTAACCCTCATCCTAACCCTTAACCTAACCCTCATCCTCACCCTAACACGAACCGTAACCCTAACTTTCACCCTAGACCTCACCCTAACCTTAACCTTAATCCAAACCCTCATCCTCACTATAACACTCAGCCCAACAATTACCCTCACCCTCACCCTAACCCTAACCCTCACACTAACCCTAAACTTCACCCTAACCCACCAAACCCTAACCGTTACCCTAACCCTCACCCTCACCCTAACCCTAACCGTAATCCTACCCCTAATCCTCAAACTAACCCTAACACTAACCCTAATCCTACCCCTCACCCTAACCCTAACCCTAACCCTAACGCTAACCCTCACCCTAACCCTAAGCCTCACACTCACGCTTAACCCTCACTGTCACCCTAACCCTCACCCTAAACCTAAACCTCACTCACACACTAACCCTCATCTTCACCCGAACTCTCACCATCACCCTAAACCTCACCCTCACCCTAAACATTACCCTAACCCTAACTCTCAGCCTAACCTTAACCCAAACACTCTCCTTAAACCAAAACTCACCCTAACCCTCACTCTCACCCTAAACCTCACCGTAACCCTCACCCTAAACCTAACGCTAACCCTAACCCTCACCCACAACCTAAACCTCACCCTAACCCTTACCCTCACCCTAACCCTCACACTAACGCTAAACCTCACCCTCACCTTCAACCTCACCCTAAGCCTACTCCTTAACCTCTCCCTAACCCTCACACTAACCCTAACTCTAACCCAAATCTAATCCTCACACTAACCCTAACCCTAACGCTATCCCTAACACTAAACATCAACCTAACCCTCATCCTCACACTAACCCCAACCCTCACCCTCATCTTAACCCTCACCCTAACAATAACCCTAACCCTAACCCTAAACCTAACCCTCACACTAACCCTAACCCTCACCCTAACCCTAAACCTACCCCTCACCCTAACCCTCATTCTGACCCTAATCCTCACCCTAAACCTAACCCTAACTTTAAACCTCAGCCTCAACCTAACCCTCACTGTCACTCTAACCCTCACCCACACGCTAACCCTAACTCTAAACCTCACACTAAACCTAAACCTCAGCCTAACCTTAACCTTACTCCTCACACTACACCTCACCCTAACCCTCACCTTCACCCTATCCCTCAACTTAACCCTAACCCTCACCCTCATCCTAACCCTCACCCTAACCCTAAAATTAACCTAACACTCAGCCTCACCCTAACCCTCACCCTTACACTTACCTTCACCCTAACCCTCACCCTAACCCTAACCCTAACCATAACCCTCACCCTAACCCTAAACCTAACCCAAACCCTCAGCCTAACCCTAACTCTAACCCTCACCCTCACACTATTAACCTCATCCTAACCATAAACATAACCCTAACCCTCACACTAACCCTAACCCTCACCCTAAACTTAACCCTAACCCTCACCTTAATACTCATACAAACCCTAACCCTAACCCTCAAGCTAACCATAATCCTAACCCTAACCCTCACCGCAAGCCAAAACCTCAACCTCACCCTCAACCTCACCCTAACCCTCAGTCTAACCCTAACCCTAACCCTAATCTTAGCACTAACCTTAACCCTAAACCTAATCCACACACTCACCCTCAACCTAACTCTAACCCTTACCCAACCCTAACCCTCACCCTAACTCTAACCCTCACCCAAACCTAAACCTCACCCTCACACTCACCCTAACCCTAACCCTTACACTCACCCTAACCCTAACCCTAACCCTGACCCTAACACTCACATTAATCCTAACCCTAACCCTAACCCTAAACTTCACCCTAACCCTCAACCTAAGCCTAACCCTACCCCTTAGCCTAACCCTAAACATAACCCTAACCCAATCCTCACACTAACACTAAGCTTCACACTAATGCTAACCCTATCCCTAACCCTCAACCTAACTCTTACCCTCACCATCACCCTAACCTTAACCCTAACCCTAACCCTCAGACTAAACTTAACTCTCACCCTAACCCTCACTCACACCCTAAACCTCATCCTAACCCTTAGTCTCACCCTAACCCTAGCCCTAACCCTAACCCTACACTTACACTAATCCTATCCCTAACCCTAACCCTAACCCACACTCTAAACCTCACCCTAACCCTACCCCTAACCCTTACCCTAACGCTAACCCTAACCTTAACCCTCATCCTAACCCTAAACCTAACCCTAAGCCTCCCCTTCACCCTCCCCCTCCCCCTCACCATAACCCTCAGCCTAAACATAACCCTAATCATAATCCTAAACCTAACCCTCACACTCACCCTCACACTAAATCTAACCCTAACCCTGAACCTCATCCTCACCCTCACCTTCACCCTAACCCTAACAAGAACTCTAAAACTCACCCTAAACCTAACCCTCATCCTAACCCTAACCCTAACCCTAATCCTCCCCTTCAGCCTAACCATAATCCTAATCCTAATCCTAATCCTAACCCTAACCCTCACTCTCACCCTCACCCTAAACCTAACCCTAACCCTAACTCTCAGCATAACACTCACACTAACCCTAACCCTAACCCTAATCTTCACCCTATCCCTAACCCTAACCCTAAACCTCACCCTAGCTCTCACCCTAACCGTAACCCTAAACCTAACCCTCACCCTAAACTTAACTTTTACCCTAACCCTAAACCTAAACCCTAACCCTAACCCTCATCTTAACAAGAACCCTAACCCTAACCCTCTACTGATTACAGCTTTGACGGCTCCACTCTATTCAACCTGAGGAGTAAGTTGAACCTGTACTTATGGTACTCTGTGAAAGTTTGGAGAACTACACCTCAGTTGTTTGGGACGCGACAACTGTCCATCCAAGAATATGGACGGCACTAGCTATGTCAGGCTCTAATTAGTCCACTGTTTTGTTCAGATGAATGACTTCTGCCAGAAACACTCAGAATGAGGTTATGAGTTATTGCAAGATAGGTGCATTTCACTCCTTTTCAAGGCTACTTAGGAAGAATTTCAGATTCTGCCTGCCGGCAGGCCTCGATTTGTTCCTGGTGAACATCTAATTGTAAACCCTAACCTTAACCCTAACCCTAACGCTGACCTTAACCCTAACCCTAATCCTAACCCTCACCCTACACCTTACCCTCACCCTCACCCTAACCCTAACCCTAAACCTAACCCTAAGCCGCACCCTAACCCTCACCCTAACACTCACGCTAAACCTAACCCTCACTCTCACCCTAACCCTCACCCTAAAACTTACCATCACACTAAACCTAACCCTAACCCTCACCCTAACCCTAAATCTAACCCTAATACTAAACCTCATCCTAACACTCACCCTAACACTCACGCTAACCCTAACCCTCATTCTCACCCTAACCCTTACCCTAACCCTAACCCTCACACTAAACCTAACCCTCACCGTAAAACTAATCCTACCCCTCACCCTAACCCTAACCTTAATACTCACCCTAACCCTAAACCTAATCCTAATGCTCACGCTCACCCTAGCCCTCACCCCAACATTACTCCTAACCCTAACCATCACCCTAACCCCAAACCTCACCCTAACCTTAAACCTCACCCTCAACCTAACCCTTACCCTAACCCTAACCCTAACATTAACACTAACCCTCAACCTAAACCTAAACCTAACTTTAAACCTAACCCTAAACCTAACCATAAACCTCACCCTAACCCTAACCGTTAACCTAACACTTACCCTCACACTCACCCTAACCCTCCCACTAACACTAACCATCACCCTAACACTAACACTAAACCTCACCCTCACCCTAAAGATCACCCTCAGCCTAATCATAACCCTAACCCTAATCCTAACACTAAAACTCACCCTCATCCTCAACCTCACCCTAACCTTAACCCTAACCCTAACACTCACGCTTACACTCACCCTAACTCTCACCTTAAGCCTCAGCCTCACACTCAACCTCACCCTAAACCAAACCCTAACCCTACACCTCAACCTAACCATCAATCTAACCCTAACCATAACCCTCACCCTAACCCTAACCCTCAGCCTCAACCAAACCCTCACAGTCACCCTAACCCTCACCCTAACACTAACCCTCAACCACAGCCTAACCCTTACCCTCACCTTAAACATAACACTAACCCGAACCCTCACCCTAACCCTAACACACTCTCACCTGCACCCTTACCCTCAGCCTAACGCAAAACCTAACACTTACCCTAACCCACACCCTCACCTGCACCCTCACCCTCAGCCTAACCCAAACACTTACCCTAACCCTAACCCTAACCCTCACCCTCATTCTCACCCTAACCCTAACACTAACCCTAAACCTCACCCTCACAATCACCCTCACCTTCAGCCTATCCCTAACCCTAAACCTAATCCTAACTCCAAACTTCACCCTCACCCTGACCCTTACCCTAACCCTAAACCTAACATTAACCCTAACTGTCACCCTAAACCTAACTCTCACCCTAAAACTAACCCTAAACCTCAACCTAACCCTTACCCTAAACTTAAACCTCATCCTCATCCTTACACTCACGATAACCCTTACCCTCACCCTAAACCTAACCCTAAACCTAACCCTCACACTAACCCTAACCCTCACCCTAACCCAAACCCTACCACTCACCTAAACCACATCCTAAACCTAACCTTAACCCTAGTACTCAACCTAACCCTAACCCTAACCATAACCCTCACGCTCACCCTAACCCTCACGCTCAAGGTAACCCTCACCTTAACCCTAACCCTAACCCTAATCCTAAAACTAACCCTCACCTTAAACATCACACTAACACTCACCCAAACCCTAACCCTCACGCTCATCCTAACCCTCACCCTAACAGTTACCCTCAATCTACCCCTAACTCTAACCCTCACCATAACCCTCAACCTAAACCTACTGCTCAGGCTAACATTCACCCTAACTCTATCCCTAAACCTAACACTCACCCTATCCCTCACCCTAATCCTAACCCTAAACCTAAACATCACTCTAAACCTCACCCTAACCCTAACCTTAATCCTAACCCTATTCCTCAACCTCACCCTCACCCGAATTCTAACCCCGAATTTAATCCTAACCCTCATCCTCACCCTAACCCTAACTCTAAGTCTCACCCTAACCCTAACCCTCACCCAAAACGTAAACCTAATCCTCAACCTCACCCTAATTCTAAACCTCACCCTAACCCTCAACCTAACCCTAACTCTAACCCTAACCCTCATACTCACCCTAACCCTACCCCTAACCCTTATGCTCACAGTAACCCTAACCGTAACCCTAACCCTCACGCTAATCCTAACGCTCACCCTAACCCTAATCATACCCCTCAAGCTAACCCTCACCCTAGAACTAATACTAATCCTAACCATCACCCTAAACCTAACCCTAACCCTCACCCTCACTCTAAAACTCCCCATCACCCTAAACCTCACACTAAACCTAACCCTCACACAAAACCCAACCCTCACCCTCACCCAAAACCTCACCCTATACCTAACCCTGAACCTAACCCTCACCCTCAAACTCACCTTCACCCTAACCCTAATGCTAACCCTCACCCTGACCCTAACCCTCACCCTAATCCTAAACCTAAACCTCACCCAAAAGCTAAACCTCACCCTAAACTTCACCCACACTCTAATCATCAACCTAAATCTAACCCTAAATCTTACCCTAAACCTAACCCTCAGCCTCACCCTCACCCTCAGTGTAACCCAAATTTTAACCCTAATCCTAACGCTCATCCTCATCCTAACCATCAGCCTAACAATTGCCCTCACCTTCACCATAACTCTAACCCTCACACTAACCCGAAACTTCCCCCTAACCCTCACAATAACCCTAATATTACCCCTCACCCTAACCCTAACCCTAACCCTAACGCTAAACCTCACCCTCACCCTCACACTAACCCTAACACTCACCCTCACCCTAACACTCACCCTAAATTAACTTCACCCTAACCCTCACCCTAACCCTAACGCTCAGCCTAACCCTACCCCTCACCCTAAGCCTCACCCTTACCCTAAACCTAACCCTAACCCTAACCCGCACGCTAACACTAAACCTGACCCTCACACTCACCTTCACCCTCAGCCTAATAGTAACCCTAACCCTAATCCTAACCCTCACCATCACCCTCACCCTAATCCTAACCCTAAAACTATACCTAACCCTCACACTCACCCTCACCCTCACTCTGAACCAAACCCTCAACCTGAAAATAACCCTAGCCCTAACCCTACCCCTAAACCTCACACTAAACCAAACTGTACACCTCACCCTAACACTTACCTCACCCTAACCCTAATCCTCACCCTAACCCTAACACTAACCCTAACCGTAGGCTTAGCCCTTACCCTCACCCTAATCCTAACTCCAATCCTCACCCTAAGCCTAACCCTCACCCTCAAACTAACCCGAACCCTCACCCTAACCCTCACCCTAGCCCTAAAACTAACCCTCACCTTTACCCTAACCCTCACACTAAACCTAACCTTCACCCTAACCCTAACCGTAATCCTCACCCTCACCCCACCCTCAGTCTAAACCTAACCCTAATCTTAACCCTAAACTTCACCATGACACTCACCCTAACCCTAAACCAAACCCTCACCCTCACCCTCACCCTCACCCTCACCCTCACCCTAACCCTATCCCTAACCCTCACCCTAACCCTAACCCTCACCTTAACCCTAACTCTAATACTCACCCTCAACCTAACCCTAACCCTCACCCTCACCCTAACCCTCACCTGACCTTAACTCTCACCCTAAACCTTAACGTCACCCTCATCCTAACACTCAAACTAACCCTAACCCACAAAGTAACCCTCACCCTAAACCTCAAACTCACCTTAAACGTCTCCTTAACCCTAAATTAACCTTCACCCTCACCCTAAACCTAATGCTCACACTAACCCTAACCCTCACCCTAAACTTAACCCTATCCCTCACCCTAACCCTCACCATCATCCTCACCCTGAGCCTAACCCTAACCCTAACCCTAATCCTCACCCTCACCCTAACCCTAACCCTCACCCTCACCCTAAACCTAACCCAAACCCTCACCTCACCCTAACCCTAACCCTCCCACTAACCCTTATTCTCACCCTAACACTAACTTTAAACCTAATACTAACCCTCAAACTACCAATAACCCTTACCATAAAACTAACCCTATCACTCACCCTATCCCTCACCCTTACCCTCACCCTCACCATTCCCCTCACCCTCACCCTAAACCTTACCCTCACCCTAACCTTAACCCTAACCATAATTCTAAATCTGACCCTTACCCACACCCTCAACCTAACCATGACCCTGACCCTCACCCTCAATCTCACCCTCACCCTAACCCTAAACCTCACCCTAACCCTCGCCCTAACCCTAACCGTAACATTCAACCTCACCCTAATCCTCACCCTGACCCGCACCCTAAACGAAACCCTAATCCTAACCCTAAACGTCACCCTCTCCATTACCCTAACGCTAATCCTAACCCTCACCCTCACCTTAACTCTCACCCTAACCCTTATCCTCACCCTCAATCGAACCCTCATACTAACCATAACCCTCACCCTAACCCTAACTCTAAATCTCACCCTCACCCTAACCGTCTCAAGAAACCTAACCCTAACCCTCATCCTCACACTAGCCCTCACGCTAACCCTACCCTAACCCTAAACCTCACACTCACCGTAACGCAAATGCTCAACCTCACCCTAACGCTCACCCTAACCCCTACCCTCATACTAACCCTAAATCTCACCCTCACCCTAACACTCACCCTAACACTTAACCTCACCCTAACCCTCATGCTAATCCTCACCCTAACCCTAACGCTCACCCTAACCCTAACCCTACCCCTCACTCTAAGCCTCATCCTTACCCTAAACCTAACCCTAACCCTAACCCGCACAATAACAATAAACCTAACCCTCACCCTCACCTTCACCCTAAGCCTAATCGTAAACCTAACCCTAATCCTAACCCTAACCCTCACCCTAACCCTAACCCTAAAACTATACCTAACCCTCACCCTCACCCTCACCCTGAACCTAACCCTAAACCTGAAAATAGCCCTAACCCTAACCCTACCCCTAAACCTTACACTAAACCTAACACCCACACTAAACCAAACTGTACACCTCAGCCTAACACTTATCCTCACCCTAACCCTAATCTTCACCCTACCCCTAACCCTAATCCTCACCATTAGCTTAACACTCACCCTCACCCTAATCCTAACCCCAATCCTCACCCTAAACCTAAACCTCACCCTCACCCTAAAGCTCACCATAACCATAACCCTAACACTCACCTTTACCCTAACCCTCACACTAAACCTAAACTTCACCCCAACCCTAACCGTAATCCTTAACTTAACCCCCACCCTCAGCCTAACCCTAACCCTAACCCTAATCCTAACCCTAAACCTCACCATTACGCTCACCCTAACCCTAACCCGAACACTCACCCTCACACTCTTCCTCACCCTCACCCTCAGCCTCAACCTAACCCTAAATCTCACCCTCACCCTAAAATTTACCCTAACCCTCATCCTAACACTAACCGTAACCCTCACCCTAACCCTCACCTAACCCTCACCCTGACCTTAACTCTCACCCTAAACCTTAACTTCACTCTCACCCTGACACTCACACTAACCCTAACCCTCAAACTAAACCTAACCCTAAACCTCCCCCTCACCCTAAACGTCTCCCAAACCCTAACTTAACCCTCACCCTCATCCTAAAGCTAATGCTTACACAAACCCTAACCTTCACCCTAACCTTAACCGTATCCCTCACCCTAACCCTCACCATCAACCTCACCCTCAGCCTAACCCTAACCCTAACCCTAATCCTCACCCTCACCCTAACCCTCACCCTCACCCTAACCCTCACCCTCACCCTAACCCTAACCCTAACCTTCAACTCACAATAACATTAACCCTCACACTAACCTTTATTCTCACCCGAACCTTAACCTTAAACCTAATCCTAACCCTCATACTACCAATAAACCTCACCATAACACTAACCCTATCACTCACCCTAACCCTCACCCTGACCCTCACCCTCACCCTAGCCCTCACTCTCACTCTAAACCTTAACCTCAACCTAACCTTAACCCTAACCCTAATTCTAAATCTAACCCTTACCCAGACCTTCACCCTAACACTGACCCTCATCCTCACCCTCAACCTCACCCTCATCCTAACCCTAAACTTCACCCTAACTCTCGACATAACCCTAACCCTAAACTTCAACCTCACCCTAATCATCACCCTCATCCTCACCCTAACCCAAACCCTAATCCTAACCCTAAACATCACCCTCTCCGTTACCCTAACGCTAATCCTAAACCTCACCCTCACCTTAACTCTCACCCTAACCCTTACCCTCACCCTCAATCTAACCCTCATACTAAACATAACCCTCACCATAACCCTGACCCTAATCTCACCCTCACCCTAACCGTCTCCCTAACCCTAACCCTAACCCTCATCTTCACACTAGCCCTCATGCTAACCCTAACCCTAACCCTATACCTCACACTCACCCAAACACTAATGCTCACCCTAAACCTAACCGTCACCCTAACCCTATCGCTCACCCTCAGCCTAACCCTAACGCTCACCCTCACCCTAAATCTCATCCTAACCTTTAACCTCACCCTAACATCACCTTAACCCTAACCCTAACCCTCACTCTTACCCTAACCCTAACCCTAACACTCATCCTTACCCTAACACTAACCCTAAACTTAACCCTCACCCTCACCCTGACCAAAACCCTAAACCTCACTCTAACCCTACACCTAATCCTAAACCTCACCCTCACCCTTACATTCAACCTAAACCTCACCCTAACCCTAACTCTATCCCTAACACTCATCCTCACCCTAATTCTCACGCTAAAACTTATCCTCATCCTAACCATAAACTTAACCCTAAACCTAAACCTCACATGAACCCTAACAGTCTCCCTAACCCTAACCTAATCCTCACCCTCACCCTAAACCTAATTTTCACACTAAACCTAACCCTCAACCTAACCCTAACCCTAAACCTAAACCTAAACCTCACTTTCACCCTCAACCTCAACCTAACTCTAACCCAAACACTAAACCTAACCCTCACCATCACACACACCCTAACCCTAAGACTAACCCTAACCATACAAATAACGCTAAACCTAACCCTAACAGTAACACTAACCCTCACACGAAACCTAACCCTCACACTAAACCTAAACCTACCACTCACCCTAAACTTAACCCTCACCCTAACCCTAACCTATCCCTCACACTAACCCCAACCATAAACCTCACCTTCACCCTCACCCTAACCCTAACTCTAAACATCACCATCACACTCACCCTCACACACACACTAACCCTCACCCTAAACCTCAACGAAACACTCACGCTAAACCGAACCCTCACTCTTAACCCTAAACCTCACCCTAACCCTTACCCTCACCTAACCCTAACCCTCAGACTCACCCTAACCCTCACCCTAACCCTAATGCTAATCCTAACCCTCAACCTACTGCTCAAGGTAACCCTCACCCTCAACCTAATCCTAACCCTAATCCTAACCCCAAGCCTTACCTAACCAAAACCCTCACCCTCACCCAAACCCTCACCCTAACCCTCACCCTCAACCTAGCACTCACCCTAACTCTAAAATTAATCCAAACCTTAACAGTCACCCTCACCATTACCCTAAACCTAACCCTCAACCTCACCTTTACTCTCACCTTAAACCTTACCCTAACTCTAACTACACACTTAACCTAACTCAAACCCTAAGCCTAACTATAACACTCACCCTCACCATCACCCTCAGCTTAACCCTAACCATAAATCTCACCCTCAACCTAAACCTCACCCTCACCCTAATCCTCACCCTAACCCTAAACCTCACCTTCCCTCTCACCCTAACCCTAACCCTAACGCTCACGCTAACCCTAACCTTAATCCTAACATTAACCCTCACCATAACCCTCACCATAACCCTAACTCTAAACCTAACATTCACCTGCACACTATCCCTCACACTAAATCATATCCTCACCCTAAACCTAACCTTACCCCTAACCCTAACCCTCCCCATAACCCTCACCCTCACCCTAACACACACCTTAACCCTTACCCTCACCCTAACATTAACCCTACCCCTCACCCTAACACTAACCCCAAACCTAACCCTCACCCTCACCCTCATTCTAACCCTAAACCTAACCCTAACCCTCACCATAACCCTAACCCTCACCCTAAATCTAACCCTAACCCTCACCCTCACCCTAACCTTAATCCTAATGCTAACCGTAACCCTCACCCTCACCCTAACACTAACCTGAAGGCTAACCCTCACCCTAAACCTCACCCTAACAATTACGCTAACCCTAAACTTCAGCTTCATTGTAACCCTCACCCTAATCCTTACCCTCACCCTAAACCTAACCTTAAATCTCACACTAACCCAAACCGTCACCCTAAATCTAACCCTACCCCTCACATTACCCCTCACCCTAACCCTAACCCTAACCCTCACCCTACCCCAAACCGTCACCCTAATCCTCAGCGTCACCCTTACCCTGACCCTCACCCACATCGTACCCCTCACCCACAGCCGAAACCTCTCCACGACCCTAACCCTCACCCTCACCCTATACATCATCCTAACCCTAACCTTCACACTAACCCTAACCCTCACCCTCAGGCTAATCCTCACCCTAACCCTATCCCTAACCCTTACCTAAACGAAATCCTCACCCTCACCCTCACCGTAAACCTCACCCTCATCCTAGCCCTCACCCTAATCCTAACACTAACACTAACCCTAACCCTCACCCTCACACTCAACCTCAACATAACCCAAACCCTAACACTCACAATAACCCTTATCATCACCCTAAACCTCACCCTAACCCTCACTCTAACCCTAAACCTCCCACTCCCCCTCACCCACACCCTCACCCTAATCCTCACAATCACCCGAAACCTAAACCCTACCCTAACCCTAAACCTAACCCTCACACTAACCCTTACCCTCACCCTCACCCTAACCCTAATGCTCACAATCACCCTAACCTTCACCCTAACCGTTAAACTCACACTAACCGTAACCCTCACCCTAACACTCACCCTAACCCTTAACCTCAACCTAACCCTCTCAGTCATCCTAACCCTCACCCTAAACCTAACCCTAAACCTCACCCTCACCTTAACCCTAATGCTCACCCTCACCCTAAACCTCATCCTAACCCTTACCCACACACTAACCGTAACCCTCAACCTAACACTCACCCTAAAACTTAACCTCACCCTAACACTCACCCTAACCCTAATCCTAAACCTAAGGCTTACTCTAACCCTCACCCTCACCCTAAACCTAACCCTAACCCTAACCCTCATCCTATCCCTAAACCTAAACCTAACCCTCACCCTAACCTTCACCTTCATCCTAACATTAACCCTCACCCTAACACTTACCCTCTCCCTAACCATAACCCACAGCCTAACCCTTAAATTAAACCTAACCCTCACCCTAACCCTAACCCTACTCTTCACCGAAATCCTCACCCTAACCCTTACCCTAAACCTAATATTAACCCTAACCCTTACCTAACCAAAACCCTAAACCTCACCCTCACCCTCACGCACACCCTAACCCTCAACCTAACTCTCTCCCTCACCCACACCCTTACCGTAACCTCACCCTAAACATCACCCTGACCCTAATCCTCACCCTACTCCAAACCCTAACACTCAGCCTAACCCTAAACCAGCTCTTATCCTAACCCTAAACGTCAATCCCACTCTCACCCTCACCCAAACCTAAACCTAACTTTAACCCTAAACCGCACCCTCACCCTAACACTAACACTAAAAATAACCCAAACCCTAACCCACACACAAAACCTAACCCGGACCCTAACCCTAACTCTACACCTCAACCTACCCCTCACACTAACCCTAACCCTAATCCTCACCCTAACCCTAACCCTAATGCTCACCCTCAACCTAAACCTCACCCTAACCCTAAACCTAACCCTCAGACTAACCCTAACACTATCCCTACACCTAATCCTCACCCTATCCCTAACCCTAAAGCTAATGCTCACCCTCAACCTAGCCCTCACTCTAACTCTAAACATAATCCTACCCTCAACATAACCCTAACCCTAAAGCTATCCCTAACCCTCACCCTCATCCTAACCCTCACCCTAACCCTAACCCTTAGCCTAAACCTAACCCTCACCCTAACCCTTACCCTTACCCTAATCTTAACCCTAACCCTCACACTCACCCTAATCCCAAGCCTAAACCTCACCATAACCCTCACCCTAACCCTAACGCTCACCCTAAACCTAACCCTACCCCTCACCCTAAGCCTCATCCTAACCCTAAACCTAACCCTCCCCCTAACCCTAACCATCACCCTAACACTAATTCTAACCCTCACCCTCACCTTCACCCTCAGCCTAACCCTAATCCTAACACTGAACATAACCCTCACCCTCACACTCACACTCACCCTAAACCTCACCCTATCACTATACCTAACCCTAAATCTCACCTTCACCCTAATCCTCATACTAACCCTAACCTTCACCCTAACCCTAACACTAACCCTCATACTCACCCTCACTCTCAGCCTAACCCTAATCCTTTCCCTAACACTAATGGTAACCCTAAATTCACCCTTAAACCTCACACTCACACTCACCCTCACACTCAACCTAATCCTCACCCTCAACCTACCCCTAACCCTCACCCTAACCCTAACTCTCACCCTAATCCTCACCGTAATCCTAACCCTAACCCTCACCCTAACCCTCACCGTAACCTAACCCTCACCCTAAACCTAACCCTCACCCTCAACCTAAACCTCACCCAAACCTTAACTCTCATCCTAACCCTTACCCTCACCTCACCCTAACCCTCACACTAACCGTAACACTCACCCAAACCCTATCCCTAAAGCTCACCCTCACCCTAACTGTCTCCATAACCCTAACCCCAACCATTACCCTAACCCTAACACTCATCCTAATCTTAACCCTAACCCTATCCCTAACCCTAACCCTCAAACTGACTCTAACCCTCACCTTAACCCTAACCCTACTACTCAGCCTAAACCTCATCCTCACACTAACCCTAACCCTAACCCTCACCATATTCCTATCCCTAACCCTAACCCAAACACTTACACTAACCCTAAACGTCACGCTGACCCTCACCCTCAACTTAAGCTTAACCCTAACCCTAACCCTAACACTCCCCCTCACTCTCACCCTAACCCTAAACATATCCCTAACCCTCACCCTAACCCTAACCCTCACCCCAACGCTAACCCTAAACCTAACCCTCACCCTCACCCTCACCCTCACCCTAACGGTAACCTTCACCTTCACTCTAACCCTAATCCTAACCTTAACCCTCACCCTCACCCTAACCCTAACCCTAACCCTCACCCTAACTTGAACCCTACCCCTAACGCTAATCCTAAATGTAATCCTAAACTAAAACCTAACCCTCACCCTAACCCTCACCCTAACCGTTTTCCTCACCATAACCCTAACCTTACCCCTAACACTTACACAAAACCTTAACCTCACCCTAACCCTTAGCCTCAACCTAAACCTAACCCTAACCCTAACCTTCACACTAACCCTAACACTCACCCTAAACCTAACCCTAAACATCACCCTAACCCTCACCCTAACCCTAACCCAAACCCTCACCCTCAAAATAACACTCATCCTAACCCTAAACCTAACTGTCACCCTAACCCTAGCCCCCACTCCAACGCTAAAACTAACCCTAATCCTCACCCTGAACCTAACCCTAATCCTAACCATAACCCTCAACCTCACCCTAACCCTTACCCTCACCCTAACCCTAACCTCATCCTAAAACTCAACTTAACCCTCACACTAACCCTAACCCTCACCCTAACCCTTAACATCAACCTAACCCTAACCCAACCCCTAACTCTCTCACTAACACTAATCCTCACCCTAACCCTAAACATACCCCGCAGCCTAACCCTCATACTAACAGAAACCCTAACCCTAATCCTCACCCTAACCCTTATCCTCACACTAACCTTAACCTTAACCCTAATCCTAAACCTCACACTAACCCTAACCCTCACCATAACCCTAAACCTATCCCACACCCTAACCCTCACACTAATTCTCACCCTCAGCCTACCCTCACCCTCAACTCAACCCTTACCCTCACCCTAACCCTAACCTTAAATCTAACGCTCAACCTCACACTCACCCTAAGCCAAAACCTAAACCTCACCCTCACCCTCAAAATAATCCTAACCATAAACCTCACCCTAACCCTAACCCTCCCCCGAACCCTAACCCTAACACTCAACCTCACCCAAACCTTAAAGTTCACTCTCACCCTCACCCTCACACCAAACCTCACCCTAACCCTAACACTTTCCTAAATAAAACACTCATCCTCACCCTCACCCTCACGCTCAACCTAACCCTAACCTAACTCTAACTCTAACCCTCTCTCTCACCCTCAAACTAAACCTAAACCTAACTCTAACCCTAACACTAACCCTGACCCTAACCCTCACCCTCACCCTCAACCTAGCCCTCACCCTAACCCTAATCCTAACTCTAATACTCACCATAAACCTAACAGTCACCCTCACCATCACCCTAACCCTCACCCTAACACTAACCCTAAATCTCACGCTCAAACTAACTTTAACCCTAACCCTTACACTCACCCTCACCCTAACCAACACTCTAACCCTAACCTACACTCTAACCCTAACCTTAACCTTCACCCTTAACCTCACCCTCAACCTCAGCCTATTACTAACCCTAACCCTAATCCTAAACCTAACCATCACCCTCAATCTGAACCTAAACCTAAACCTAACCCAAACCCTCACCCTCACCCTCACCGTCAGCCTCACCCTCACCCTAACCCAAACTCTCACTCTCACCCTAACCTGAACCGTAACCCTAACACTCACCCTAACCGTAACCCTCAACCTAACCGTAACCCTCAACCTAACCCTAACCCACACAATAAAACTCAGCTCACCCTAAACCTCAACCTAATCCTTACCCTCAACCTAACCCTAACACTAACCCTAACCCTAACTCTCATACTAAACCTAACGCTCACCCTAATCCTCAACCTATCCCTAACCATAACCCTAACACTCACACGCACCCTAGCCCTCACCATAGCCCTAACTCTAACCCTTACCCTAAACCTTACCCTCACCCTAAAACTCAGGCTAACACTAACCCTCACTGTCACCCTAACGCTCACCCAAACCCTTACCCTCACCCTAACTCTAATAACTAACCCTAACCCTCACACTAAACCTAAACCTCAACCTTAACCTAACCCTCACCCTCGCCCTAGCCCTAAACCTAACCCTAACCCTAACCCACACCCTAACCCTAACACTAACCCTAATGCTAACCCTAACCCTCACCCTCCCCCTAACCCTCACCCTAACGCTAAACATAACCCTATCCCTAATGCTAAACCTAACCCTCACCCTCACACTAACCCTCACCCTAACCCTTACCCTCACCTAACCCTAACCCTCACACTCACTCTGACCCTCCCCCTAAACCTAATTCTAAACCTAACCCTCAATCTACCCCTCAAGTTAAACCTCACCCTCAACCTAATCTTAACCCTAATCCTAACCCTAACCCTTACCTAACCAAAACCCTCACCCTCACCCTCACCCTAACCCTAACCCTCACCCTCAACCTAAAACGCACCCTAACTCTAACCCTAATCCAAACCCTAACCGTCATGCTCACCATTACCCTAACCCTAACCCTCAACGTCACCTTAACTCTCACCCTAACCCTTACCCTCACTCTAATCCACACACTAAACCTAACCCTCACCCTAAGCATAACTCTAACCCTCACACTCACCATCACACTCAGCCTAACCCTAACCCTAACCCTCACCCTCATACTAATCCTCACCCTCACCCTAATCCTCACCCTAACCCTAACCCTCACCCTTACTCTCACCCTAACCCTGACCCTCACCCTAACCCTAAACCTAACCCTAATCCTAAGGGTGACCCCAAACCCTAATCTTAACCCTAACCATCACCTTAACTGTCACCATAACCCTAACGCTAACGCTAACCCTCACCTGCACCCTAACCCTCACCCTAAACCATATCCTCACCCTAGCCCTATCCTTACCCATAATCCTAACCCTCACCATAACCCTCACCATCACCCTAACACACACCGTAACCCTTACCCTAAACCTAACATTAACCCTACCCCTCACCCAAACCCTAACCCCAAACTAACCCTCACACTAACCCTCACTCTAACACTAAACCTAACCCTAAGCTTCAACATAACCGTCACCCTCACCCTAAACCTAACCCTAAAGCTCACCCTCCCTTCACCTTAACCCTAACCCTAACCCTCACCCTAACCCTCACCCTCATCCTAACCCTAACCCTAATGATAACCCTCACCCTAACCCCCATCCTAACCCTAAACCTAACCTTAACCTCACCCTCACGCTAACACTAACCTTCACGCTAACTCTCACCCTAACCCTCACCCTAACACATACGCTAACCCTAACCTTTACCCTCATCCTAACCCTCACCCTAACACTTACCCTCACCCTAACCCTAACCTTAAATCTCACACTAAACCCAACCCTCACCCTAACCCTAACGCTCACCCTAACCCAAACCGAAACCCTAATCCTCAACTTCACCCTAACCCAAAACGTAACCCTAATCCTCAAAGTCACCCTAAACGTCACCCTAAAACTAACCCTCACCACTCCTTACCCCTCACCCACACCCGAACCCTGTACACGACCCTAACCCTCACCCTCACCCTATACATCACCCTAACCCTAAACTTCACCCTAACCCTAACCCTCACCCTCAGGCTCATCCTCACATTAACCCTGTCCCTAACCCTTACCTAAACGAAATCCTCACCCTAACCCTCACCCTCATCCTAGCCCTCACCCTAACACTAACAATAACTCTAACACTAACACTAAACCTAACCCTCACCCTCACCCTCAAACTCAGCCTAAACCTAACCCTAACACTCACATTAACACTTACCATCACCCTAACCCTCACCCTAACCCTCACTCTAACCCTAAACCTCACCCTAACCCTCACCCACATCCTCACCCTAATCCTCACCCTCATCCTAACCCTAAACCCTACCCTAACCCTAAACCTAACCCTCACATGAACCCTAACGCTAAAACTCAATCTCACCCTCACCGTAACACTAAACCTACCCCTAACAATAACCCTAACCCTAACCCTCACCCTAACACTTACCCTCACCCTAACCCTAAACCCCACCCTCAGCTTAATTCTCACCATAACCCTCACCTCACCCTCAACCTAAACCTGACCGTAACACAAAACCTAACACTTACCCTCACACTCACCCTCACCCTCAGCCTATCCCTTAACTGAACCCTAATCCTAACCCTCACCCTCACCCTCACCATAAACCGCACCCTAAACCTCACCTTAACCCTAACACTAACCATAACACTCTACCTCACCCTAAACCACACCCTAACCCTAACCCTAAACCTAACGCTCACGCTAACCCTCTCCCTAACCCTATCCTACACCCTCACCCTATCCCTCACCGTAAACATTACTTAACCCTCACCCAAACCCTAACTCCTAACTCTAAACCTCACCCTAAAACCTAACCCTAACCCTAACCCTCACTCTCAGCTTAGACCTCACCCTAACTCTAACCCTAACCCTAGCATTAACCCTAAACCTCACCCTCACCCTCACCCTAACCCTCACCTTAACCCAAACAAACCATAACACTCAGCCTCAACGTAAACCTCACCCTAACCCTAAACCTAAACCTAATCTCACCCTAACCCTCACCCTAACCCTAACCCTATCCCTAACATTCACTGTCACCCTATCCCTCACCCTAACCATTACCCTAACCCACACCCAAACGCTAACCCTAACTGTAACCCTCACCCTAAACCTATCCCTAACTCCCAACCTCAACCTAACCCTTACCCTAACCCTAAACTTAAACCTCACCCTAACCCTCACCCTAACCTTAATGCTAACCCGAACCCGAACCCTTACCCTAACTCTAACCCTAACCCTTACCCTCACCCTCACCCTAACCCTATCCCTAACACTAACTCTCACACTAAACCTAACCCTCACACTAACACTAACCCAACCACTCACACTAACCCTAACTCTAACCCTCAACTTAACCCTCACCCTCACCTGAATCCTCTCCCTAATCCACACCCTAATCGTAACCCTTACCTAACTGAAACCTTCACCTTAAACATAATCCAATCCTAACCCTTAGTCTAACCCTAACCCTAACCCTAACCCTCACCTTACCCCTCACCCTAAACCTAACCCTCACCCTCACCGTAACCCTTACTCTAACCCCATCACTCACTCAAACCCTCACCCTCACCCTAACCCTAACCCTAGCCCTCACCCTCACCCTAACATTCACCCTACCCCTAACCCTAATATTAACCCTAACCCTCACCTAAACCCTAACCCTAACCCTCACCCTTACCCTAAACCTCACCCTCACCCTGTCACTCACCATAAGCCTAACACTAAACCTAACACTAATCCTAAATTTAACCCTTACTCTCACCCTCACCCTAACCCTAAGCCTCAACCTCAACCTAACCCTAACCCTATCCGTAACCTTAAACCTCATCTTAACCTTAGCCCTAACCCTGACCCTCACCCTTAGCCTAACCCTCACCCACAACTTAACACTCACCCTCACCCTCACACTCACCCTCACCCTAAACCTCAGCCTCACCCTAAACATCACCCTAAACTTAACCCTCACCCTAACCCTAACCCTAACCCTCACACTAACCCTAACCCTCACTTAACCCTAACCCTAACCCTAACCCTCACCCTCACACTAACCCTAACCCTAACCTTAACCCTCACCCTAACCATAACCCTCACTTAACCCTAACCTTAACCCTCACCGTCACACTAACCCTAAACCTAACCCTGATCCTAACCCTCACCCTCACCCTAAACCTAACCCTAACCCTCACACTAACCTAACTCTTACTGTCAACCTAACCCTAACCCTAACCCTAAACCTCACCCTCACCCTAACCGTAACCTTAACCCTAAGACACACCCTAATCCTAACCCTAATGCTATCCCTCACCCTAATACTAAACCTTACCCTAAAACTAACCCTCAACCTCACCCTCACCTTCACCCTAATCCTAACCCTAAACCTATCACTAATCCTAAAGCTAACCCTCACCCTCACCCTAACCCTAATCCTAACCCTAACCCTCACCCTCAGCTCACCCTAAAACTAACCCTAACCCTAAACCTCACCGTCACCCTCAGCCTAACCCTAAACCTAACAAAAACTCTAACCCTAAACCTCACTCTCACCCTCAACCTTACCCTCACCCTGACCCTCAACCTCACACTAAACCTAACACAAACCCTTAGCCTCACCCTAGTCCTAACCCTCTACCTAATCTTCACCCTAACCCTCAACCTCACCCTCACCCTAACCCTAACCCTAACCCTAACCCTCACCCTAACCCTCATCCTAACACTAATGCTATGCCTAATCCTCACCCTAAACCTAACCCTCACCCTAACTCTTACCCTCACCCTAATATTGACCCTAACCCTAACACTAACCCTCACACTAAATCCACTAACCCTACCCCTCAGCCTAACCCTCACACTTACCCTAAGCCTAAACCTAACCCTCACGCTATCCCTAACCCTCACCCTCACCCTACACCTCACCCTAACCCTAAGCTTAACCCTAACCCTCATCCTAATCCTATCCATCACCCTAAACCTAACACTCACCTAAACCTCATCTTAAACCTCACGGTAACCCTAACCCTAACCCTAAAACTCACCCTCACCCTAAACCTCAACATAACCTTAAACCAAACTCTAACTCTCACCCTTACCCTCATCCTAACCCTAAAGCTAACTCTAACCCTCACCCTCACCCTAACACTCAGCATAAAGATTAACCTCACCCTCACCCGAAACATAACCAAAACCCTAACCATCACAAAACCTAACCCTAAACCTCACCTTCAACTTAAGCCTTACCCTAACCCTAATCATAACCCTAATCCTAACCCTCACCCAAAAACTAACCCAAACCCTAACCCTCACAAAACCTAACCCTAAACCTATCCCCAACCCTAACCCTAAACCTAAAGCTAACGCTAACCCTAACCCTAACCCTCACACTCAACCTCACCCTAAGATTTACCCTCAACCTAAATTTAACCCTAATCCTCACCCTTCCCCTCATCCTAACTCTAACCCTCACCCTCACCCTAACCCTCACGCTAAACCTTACCCTCACCCTAACCCTCACCCTAACCATAACCCTAACCCTCACCCTAACACTCACCCTAACCCTAACCCTAACCCAGACCCTCACCCTCACCTAAACCCTATTCCTAAGCCTCACTGTAAACCTGACCCTAAACCTTAATCTCACCATAGCCCTAACCGTAACCCTAAAACTAACCCTCACACGAACCCTAAGCCTCACCCTAACCCTAACTCTACTCCTCACACTTAGTCTCACCTTAACCCTAACTCTAGCCCTAACACTCACCCTAATCCTAAATCTAACCGTAACCCTAACCCTAAACATCACGCTAAACCTAATCCTCATCTTCACCATCACCCCCAGCCTATATGTAACCCCAACCTAATCCTAAACCTAACCCTCACCCTCACCCTAACTCTAACCCTAACCCAATCCTAACACTCACCCTCACCCTCACGCTAACCCTAAACCTAACCCTAACTGTCACCCTAATACTAACCCTGACCCTAACCCTAACCCTAACCCTCAACCTCACCAGAACCCTAACCCTAACCTTCCCCCTAACCCTCACTCTAACCCTAACGTTAACCCTAACCCTCACCCTCACCCTAAACCTCACCCTCACCCTTACCTTTATCCTAACCATAACGCTAAACCTAAACCTCACACTAACCCTAAGCTTAACCCTAAAACTAACCCTAAAACTAACGCTCACCCTAACCCTCACGATAAACCTAACCCTAACACTAAACTTCACCATAACCCTTACCCTAACGCTAACCCTCACCCTCACCCTAACCCTCACCGTCACCCTAAACCTCACCATAAACCTAACCCTCACACACACCCTAAAACTCACCCTCACCTGAACCCTCAACATCACCCTAAACCTAACCCTCATCCTAACCCTAACCCTAACCCTCACCCTAACCATAAACCTCACACTCACCCTGATTCTCAACCTAAGCCTAAGCCTAACACAAACACTAATCCTAAACCTAACCATCACCCTCACACTAACCCTAACCCTACCACTAAGGCTCACCCTCACCCTCACCCTAACCCTTACCCTCAAAATAACTTTAACCCTAACACTCACCCTTCCACTCATCCTAACCCTAACCCTCACCCTCACCCTAACCCTCACCCTAAACCTTACCCTCACCTTAATCCTAACCCTAACCCTCTCCCTAACCTTATCCCTAACTCTCACTCTCAGCTTAACCCTCACCATCAACCAAAGCCTCACCCGAAACATAACCCTAAACCTCACCCTCACCATAAGCCTAAAACTAATGCTAAAACTAATCCTAAACCTAAACCTGACCCTCACTTTAAACGTAACCCTAACCATAAACTTAAACCTCACCCTCACCCTCAGCCTAAACCTAACCCTATCCCTGACCCTAATCCTAACCCTCATCCAAACCATAACCCTAACCCACAGCCTCACAATCTCCCTTAACCTAACCCTATCCTTAACCCTCACCCTCACCCTCAACCTAAACCTAAGCCTAACCCTAACCCTCTTCCTAACCTTAACCCTAACCCTCACCCTCACCCTAAACCTAACCCTAAACCTAACCCTCACCCTAACCCTCATCCTAAACCGAATGCTAAACCTAAACTTCACCCTAACCCTAACCCTAACCCTAACATTAACCATAACCCCAACAATCACACTAAACCTAAACCTAAACCCGCACACTAACCCTAAACCTACCTGTCAGCATAACCCTCACCCTAACCCTAATCCTACCCCTAATCCTCACACTATCCATAACCCTAACCCTCACCTTAACCGTCAGCATAAGCATTACCCTCACCCTCACCCAAACCCTAACCCTAACACTAAACCTCACCCTAAACCTAACCCTAACCCTCACCCTTACCCTAAGCCTTAATCTAACCCTAAACCAAAGCCTCATCCTAACACTCACCCTAATCCTAATGCTCACCCTAAACCTAAACCTCAACCTCATCCTCACCTTAACCATTACGCTCAGTCTAAACCTAACAGTATACCTAACCTTATCTCTCACACTAACCCTAAACCTTACCCTAACCCTAAACAACACCTCACCCTAAACCTCACCCTATCCCTAACACTAACCGTAACCCTGTCACCCTCACCCTAACCCTTACCATCACCCTAACCTTCACCCTAACCTAACCCTCACCCTCACCTGAACCCTCAACTTAAAACTCACCCTAACCCTAATCCTAACCCTTACCTAACTGAAACCCTCACCTTCAACCTCACCCTAACCCTAACCCTACCCCTCAGCCTAACCCTAACCCTAACCCTCAAACTGCCCCTCACCCTAACATTAAACCTCACCTTCATCCTAACCCTCACTGTAACCCTAACAATAACCCTAACCCTCACCCTCACCCTAAACCTCACCCTTACCTTAAACCTAACTCTAACTCTCACCCTAACCCTCACCCTAAACCTAAACTTTACCCTAACCCTGACCCTCACCCTAACCCTCACCCTAACCTTAAACCTAATTCTAACTCTCACCCTAACACTCACCCAAACTCTAAACCTTACCCTAACCCTCACCCTCACTCTATCCCTGAACCTAACGATTATCCTCACCCTCACCCAAACCCTAACCCTAACCCTCACCCTCAGCCTAACCCTTACTCTAACCCTAATCCTAATCCTTATCCTAACCATCACCCTAAACCTAACGCTCACCCTAAACCTAACCCTCACCCTCACCCTCATGCTAACCCTGACCCACAAGCTAAACCTAATCCTATCCCTAATTTTAACTCTCACACTAACCCTAACCCTCAACATAACCCTAACCAAACCACTCACCCTAAACCTCACCCTAACCTTAACCCCAACCATCACCCTCTCCCTAAACCTTACTGTCACCCTAACCTTCACCCTAAACCTAACCCACATCCACACCCACGCCCTAACCCTCATCCTCTCCCTCACCCTCACCCTAATCCTCAACCTAACCCAAACACTAAATCTTCCCTAAATGAAACTCTCACCCTCACCCTAAACCTAACCCTCACCCTTCCCTCATCCTAACCCTAAACCTCACCCTCACCCTAACTGTCACCCTAAACCTAACCCTAACCCTCACCCTAAACCTAACCTCACCCTCACCCTAACCCTAACCCTAACCCTCAACCTCACCCTAACCCTAATCCTACCCCTCACCCTAACCCTCACCCTAACCCTGCTGTTAAACCTAACACTCAACCTCACCCTCACCCTTACCTTTATCCTAACCCTAACGCTAAACCTAAACCTCACACTAACTCTAACCTTAACCCTAAAACTAACCCTAAACCAAAACCTCACCCTAACTCTCACCCTAAACCTAACCTTAACCCTAAACCTCACCGTAACACTTACCCTAACCCTAAC
This sequence comes from Dipodomys merriami, assembly GCF_024711535.1. Taxonomy (NCBI): domain Eukaryota; kingdom Metazoa; phylum Chordata; class Mammalia; order Rodentia; family Heteromyidae; genus Dipodomys; species Dipodomys merriami. The sequence goes on along the minus strand of NW_027205937.1, from coordinate 3,457,859 downwards.
CCTCACCCTCAGCCTAACTCTCACCATCACCATAACGCTCACCCTAAACCTAACCCACACCCACACCCTGAACCTCACCCTCAACTGAGCCCTCAACATCACCCTAAACCTAACCATCATCCTAACCCTAACCGTAACCCTCACCCTAAACCAGAACCTCACCCTCACCCTCACTCTCAACCTAAGCCTAACCCTAAAACTAACACTATTCCTAAACCTAACACTCACCCTCACACTAACCCTAATCCTAACACTAAACCTCACCCTAAACCTAACCCTAAACCTAACCCTCACCCTAACCCTAACACTAACCCTAACCCTAAACCTCACACTAATCCTATCCCTAAAACTCATGCTCACCTTAACCTTCACCGTCACCCTAACCCTCAACTGAACCCTAAACTTAACCCTCACCCACACCTTCACCCTCTACCTCACCCTAACCCAAACCCTCACCCCCACTCTAAATATCACCCTAATCCTAACACTCACCGAAAACCTAACCTTCACCCTAACCCTAACTATCACCCTCACCTTCACCAAAAGCCTAAAACTAACCCTAAAACTAATACAAAACCTAAACCTCACCCTCATTATAAACCTAACCCTAAACCTAAACTTAAACCTCACCTCACCCTGGGCCTAACCCTAACCCTAAGCCAAACCCATGCCTCACTCTAAACCTAACCCTCACCCAAACCATAACCCTAACCCTCAGCCTCACCGTCTGCCTTAACCTAACCCTTTCCTTAACCCTCACCCTCAACCTCATCCTCAACCTAAGCCTAACCCTAACCCTCTTCCTAACCTTAACCCTAACCCTCACACTCACCCTAAACCTAACCCTAACCCTAACCCTCACCCTAACCGTCATCCTAAACCGAATACTAACCCTAAATTTCACCCTAACCCTAACCCTTACCCTAACCCTTAACCTAAGCCTAATATTAACCCTAACCCTAACCCTAACAATCACACTAAACCTATCCCTCAACCTAACCTTACCTCTAACAGTCAGCCTAACCCTCACCCTAAACCTACACCTATCCCTATTGCTCACACTATCCCTAACCCAAACGCTCACCATCACCCTAAACCTCAGCTTAAACATTACTCTCACCCTCACCCAAAACCTAACCCTAACCCTAACCCTCACCCTAAACCTAACACTAATCCTCACCCTCAGGCTAACCCTTACCCTAACCCTAGCCCTCACCCTTACCCTAACACTCACCCTACCCCTAACCCTAAACCTAACCCTCACCCTCGTCCTAACCCTCACCCTAACCCTTACCCGCACCCTAAACCTAACTTTAACCCTAACCCTAACCCTCACACTAACCCTATCCCTAACACTAACCCTAACCCTAAACCTAGCCCCCATTCTCACCCTCTCCCCCAGCCTAAACCTAAACCTAACCCTAAGCCTAAGCCTAAATCTCACCCTCACCCTAACTCTAACACAAACCCAACCCAAACCCTCACCCACACCCTAAAACTATCCCTAACCCTATCCCAACCCTCACCCTAACAATCAACCTAACCTTAACCCTAACCCTCACCCTTACCCTAAACCTCACCCTCACACTCTCACTCACCATAAACTTAAGACTAAACCTAACACTAATCCTAAATCTAACCCTCACTCTTACCCTCATCCTAACCCTCACCCTAACCCTTACTCACAACCTAAATCTAATCCTAAATCTAACCCTAAACCTAACCCTCACACTAACCCTACCACTCACCCTAACCCTAAACCTACACCTCACCCTAACCCTCATCCTAAACCTAACCCTAACCATAACACCTTAACCCTAACCCTAACCCTAACCCTAATTCTCATGCTCACCCTCACCCCCAGCCTAAACCTAACTCAAACCCTCACCCTAACCCTCACCCTAACAATCACCCTAACCCTAACACAAACCCACACCCTTACCCTATACTTCACCCTCACCTTCTCACTCACAGTAAGCCTAACCCTAACCCTATCACTAATCCTAAATCTAACCCTAACCCTCACCCTAATCCTAACCCTAACCCTAAACCTCACCTTCACCCTCACCGTAACCCCAATCCTAACCGTAACCTTCACCCTAACCGTAACCCTCAATTAAATCTAACCCTAACACTCAACTTCAACCTAAACCTAACCCTTACCCTAAACTTAACCCTCTCCCTAACACTAACCCTAATCCTCACAAATACCCACCCTCACAGTCACCCTAACCCTCACCCTAAACCTTACCCTCACCCACACCATAACCCTCAACTGAACCTTCACCCTCACTATAAAACTTACCCTCACCCTAAACATCACCATAACACTAACCCTCACCCTAACCCTTACCCTAAACCTCTCCCAAACCCTAACCCTCACTTACCCCTAAACCAAACCCTAACCCTCATCATCACACTAACCCTAAAACTAACCCTAACCCTGAACATAACCCTCACCCTCACCCTAACCCTAACCTTACCCTAACTCTAACCCTCACACTTCCTCACTGTCACACTAACACTCACACTCACCCTAACACTCACCCTAACCCTAATCCTCAACCTTACCCTCACCCTCACCCTAAACCTTACACTAACCCTAACACTATTCCTAAACCTAACCTCCACCCTCACCCTCACCCTAACACTAAACTTAACCCAACCCTAACCCTCACCCTCAACCTCACCCTAACCCTAACCCTAACCCTAACCCTCACCCTGACCCTAACTCTCAAACTAACTCTACCCCTAACACTTAACCTTACCTTAACCCCAATCCTAACCCTCAACCTCAGCCTAACCATAACCCTAACATTAATCCTAACCCCAACCCACACGCTCACACTCAACCTAACCCTCACCCTCACCCTCACCCTAACCCTCACCATCACCTTAACACAAACCCTAACACAAACCCTCACCCTAATCCTCATCCTAACCCTAATGCTAACCCTAAACCTCACCCTAACACTAACCCTCACACTCTTATCCTCACCCTAATATTAACCCTAACCCTAAACCTCACATTAAACCTATCCCTCATCCTATCCCTAACCCTACCCCTCAGCCTAACCCTAACCCTAACCCTAACCCTAATCTTCACTCTATCCCTAACCCTAACACTCACTCTCAGGTTAGACGTCACCCTAACTCTAACTCTAAGCATCAGCATAACCCTAACCCTAACCCTAAACCTCACCCTCACCATAAACCTTACCCTCACCCTCACCCTAACCCTAACTCTAGCCATAACAATCTTCCTCACCCTAATCTTCACCCTAACCCTAACCCTAAACCTAACCTTCATCCTAAACCTCACCCTAAACCTGACCTTCACCCTCACCCTATCCCTCACCCTAACCATTTCCCTAACCCTCACCCAAACCCTAACACCTAACTCTAACCCTCACTCTTAAACCTAACCTAAACCTCACCCTCACCCTAACCCTTAACCTAACCCTAAACTTCAACCTCAACCTAACCCTCACCCTAACCCTAACGCTAACCCTAAACCTAAACCTTACCCAAACTCTCACCCTAACCCTTACACTCACCCTAACCATAACCCTATCCCTAACCTTAACTCTCACACTAAACCTAACCCTCACCCTAACCCTTACCCAACCACTCACCCTAACCCTAAACCTAACCCTAACCCTCAACCTAACCCTCACCCTCACCCGAACCCTAATTCTCAACCTAACCCTAATTCTAACCCTTACCTAACTGAAACCCTCAACCTCACCCTCACCGTAACCATAACCCTAACCCTAACTCTCAGCCTAACCCTAGAAATAACCCTCACCCTCACCCTACCCCTCAACCTAATCCTAAACCTCACCCTCACCGTAAACCTAACCCTAACCCCAACCCTCACCAAACTCTCACCCTAACGCTAACCCTAACCCTAGCCCTCACCCTCACCCTAACACTCACCCTACCACTAACCCTAAACCTAATCCTCACCCTCGTCCTAACCCTCACCCTAATGCTTACCCTCACGCTAACCCTAACTCTAACCCTAACCCTCACACTAAAACTAAACCTCACCCTAACAATAAACCTACCCCTCACCCGAACCCTCATTCTAAACCTAAACCTAACCATAACACTCACCCTAAACCTATCCCTAACCCTAACCTTAACCCCCATCCTCACCCTCACCCCCAGCCTAAACCTAACACTAACCCGAACCTAACCCTAAGCATAATCCTAAGCTTAACCCTCACCCTCACCCTAAGTCTAACCCTAACCCAAACCTAAACCTCACCCACATCCTAACCCTAACCCTAACCCTAAACTTAACCCTGACCATAAACCTATCCCTAACCCTCACCCTTACCCTAACCCTGACTGTCACCCTAATCCTCACCCTAATCCTAACCCTCACCCACACCCTAACCCTCACCCGAACCTGAACCCTCACACTCACCCTAAACCTCACCCTCACCCTAAACATTATCCTAAACCTAACCCTCACCCACACCCTAACCCTCACTTAACCCTAAGCCTAACCCTCACCCTCACACTAATCCTAACCTTAACCCTGACCCTAACCCTCACCCTCACCCTAAAACTAACCCTACGCTCACACTTACCCTAACCCTCACTGTCAATCTAACCCTCAACCTAACCCTAAACATCACCCAAACCCTCACCCTAAGCCTAAGCCTAACCCTATCACTAATCCCAAACCTAACCCTCACCCTCACCACAACCGTAACCCTAACCCTAACACTCACCCTAACACTAACCCTAATGCTATCCCTCACCCTAACCCTAAACCTCACCCTAACACTAACCCTCAACCTCACCCTCATATTCACTCTAAGCCTAAACCTAATGCTAACCCCTTGTCCTAAAGCTAACCCTCACCCTCACCCTAACCCTAATCCTAAAGCTAACCCTCACCCTCACCCTCACCTCACCCTCAGCCTCAGCCTAACCCTAACCCTAACCCTAAACCTTTCCCTCAACCTAACCCTAACACTAACCCTAACCCTAACCCTCACACTAACCTTAATCCACACCCTTACCCTAAACTTCACCCTCACCCTCTCACTCACAATAAGCGTAACCCTAACCCTATCACTAATCCTACATCTAACCCTTACCCTCTCCCAAATCCTAACCCTAACCGTTAAGGTCACCTTCACCCTCACCCTACCCCTAAGCCTAACCGTAACTCTCACCCTAACCATAAGACTCAACTAACTCTAACCCTAACACTCAACCTCACGCTAAACCTAACCCTTACCCTAAACTTAACCCACTCCCTAACACTAACCCTAATCCTCACACTTACACTAACCCTCACAGTCACCCTAACCCTCACCCTAAACCTTACCCTCATCCACACCCTGACCCTCACCCTCACCCTCACCCTCACCCTCACCCTAAACATCACCATAACACTAACCCTCACCCTAACCCTAAACCTAACACTAATCTTCACACTATCCCGAACCCTAACCCTCACCCTCAGCTTAGACCTCACCCTAACCCTAACCCTAACCGTCAGCATAACCCTAACCCTCACCGTAACCCTAACCCTCACCCTCACCATAAACCTCACCCTAACCCTCATCCTAACCCTAACATTAACAATAACACTCCTCCTCACCCTAACCCTCACCCTAACAATAAAACTAACCATAACCCTACACCTAACATTCATACTCACCCTATCCCTCACCCTAACCATTACCAGAACCCTCACCCAAAACCTAACCCCTAACTCTAACCCTCACCCTAAACCTAACCCTAATCCTCACCCTAACCCTTAACCTAACCCTAAACTTAAACATTACCCTAACCTAACCCTAACCCTAACCATAACCATAACCATAACCCTAACCCTAACCTAACCCTATCCCTAACCCTAACTCTCACACTAAACCTAACTCTCACCCTAACTGTAACCCAAGCACTCACCCTAACCCTAACCCTAACCCTAAACCTCAACCTAACCCTCACCCTCACCCTCACCCTCACCCTAATCCTCACCCTAACCCTAACCCTTACCTAACTGAAAAACTCAACCTCACCCTCACCGTAACCCTAAAACCAACCCTCACCCAAACCCTCACCCTATACCTAACCCTAACCCTAGCCCTCACCCTCACCGTAACACTCACCCGACCACTAAACTTAAACCTAACCCTCAGCCTCTTCCTAACCCTAAACCTAACCCTCACCATCACCGTAACCCTAACCCTAACCCCAAACTTCACCCAAACCCTCACCCTAAACCTAAACCTAACTCTAGCCCTCACCTTCTCCCTAACACTCACCCTACCACTAATCCTAAACCTAACCCTCACCCTCTTCCTAACCCTCAACCTAATCCTTACCCTCAGCCTAACACTAACTCTTAGCCTAACCCTAACCCTCACAGTAACCCTAACCCTCACCCTAACACTAAACTTACCCCTCACTCTAACCCTCATTCTAAACCTAACCCTAACCCTAACCCTAACCCCCATCCTCACCCTCACCCCCAGCCTAAACCTAACCCTAACCCTAACGTAACCCTAACCCTAATCCTAAACTTAACCCTCACCCTCACCATAATTCTAACCCTAACCCAACCCTCACCCTCACCCACACCCTAACCCTTACCCTAAACCTCACTCTCACCATAACCCTAAACATAATATTAACCCTAACCCTCACCCTTACCCTAACCATAACCCTATGCCTAACCCTCACACTAACAATCACCCTAATCTTAACCCTAACTCTAACCCTCACCCTCACCCTCACCCTAACCCTAAGCCTAACCCTAAACCTCACCCTAACCGTAAGGCTCACCTAAACCTATCCCTAACCCTAATCCTCACCCTAACCCTAACCCTAAACTTAACACTCACCATAACTCTAACCCTAACCCTGAACCTTACCCTAACCCTCACTGTCACCCTAACCCTCACCCTAACCCTATCCCTCACCCACACACTAACCCACACCCAAACCCGAACCTGAACCCTCACCCTAAACATCACCCTCACCCTAAACTTAACCCTCACCCTAACCCTAAGCCTAACCCTCAGTCTAACGTTAACCCTCACTTAAACCTAACCCTAACCCTAACCCTCACCCTCACACTAACCCTAAACCTTACCCTGATCCTAACCCTCACCCTCAACCTAACCCTAACATTAACCCTAATCCTAAACCTAACCCAAACCCTAAGCCTAACCCTATTCCTCACCCTCACCTTAAACCTCATCTTAACCCTAAACCTAATCCTCATACTAACTCTCACCCTAATAATTACTCTCACCCTAAAACTAACCCTAAACGTCACCCTCACACTAAACCTACCCCTAACCCTAACCCTAACCCTAACACAAACCCTAACCGTAAACCTACCTCCCACCCTAACCCTCACCCTCACCCTAACCCCCACACTAACACTTACCCTCACCCTCACCCTAAACTTAACCCTCACCTAACCCTCACACTAAACCTAACACTCACCCTAACCCTAATCCTACCCCTCAACCTAACCCTCACCTTAACCCTAACCCTAATACTAACCCTAACCCTTACCTAAACAAAACCCTTACTCTCACCCTCACCGTCACCTACACCCTAACCCTCACACTAACCCTAACCCTTACTCTAACCCTACTCCTAACCCTAACTCTCAACCTCACCCTTACCCTCAACCTAACCCTTAACCTAACCCTAACGCTAATCCTAACCCTCACCCTCAACCTATACCTAACATTAACCCTAATCCTAAACCTAACCCAAACCCTAAGCCTAACCCTATTCCTCACCCTCACCTTCAACCTCATCTTAACCCTAAACCTAACCCTCATCCTAACCATCACCCTAACACTTACTCTCACCCTAATCCTAACCCTAAACGTCACCCTCACACTACTCCTACCCCTAACCCTAACCCTAACCCTAACACAAACCCTAACCATAAACCTACCTCCCACCCTAACCCTCACCCTCACCATAACCCTCTCACTAACCCTTACCCTCACCCTCACCCTAAACTTAACCCTCACCTAACCCTCACACTAAACCTAACACTCACCCTAACCCTAACCCTACCCCTCAACCTAACCCTTACCTTAACCCTAACCCTAATACTAACCCTAACCATTACTTAAACAAACCCTTACTCTTACCGTCACCGTCACCTACACCCTAACCCTCACTCTAACGCTAACACTCACCTTGACCCTAACCCTCACTTCACCCTAATAGTCACCCTAAACCTAACCCTAAAACTCACACTCACACTAACTCTCATCCTAACCCTTACACACACCCTCACCCTAACACTCACAGTAACGCAAAACCAACACCCTAAATCTAACCCTAACACTCACCTTCACCCTCAGCCTCACCCTCACCCTACCCCTCACCCTATACCTAAACCTCACCCTCACCGTAAACCTAACCCTAACCCCAACCCTCACCAAACTCTCACCCTAACGCTAACCCTAACCCTAGCCCTCACCCTCACCCTAACATTCACCCTACCACTAACCCTAAAACTAATCCTCACCCTCGTCCTAACCCTCACCCTAATGCTTACCCTCACCCTAACCTTCACCCTAACCCTTACCCTCACCCTAAACCTAACCCTAACCCAAACCATAACCCTCACGCAAAATCAAATCCTCACCCTAACCCTAAACCTAAACTTCACCCTAAACCTCAATCTACCCCTAACCCTAAAATTAACCCTCACCCTCACGCTAAATCTTACCCTAACCCTTACTCTCACCTTCATTCTAAACCTCACACTAACTCTAAGCCTCAACCTAACCATAACCCTAACCTCACCCTCACCCAAACCCTCACCCGAACCCTCACAGTGACCCTAACCCTCAACCTCCCTCTATACATCACCCTAACCCTAACCCTCACCCTAACCCAAACCCTAATCCTCACCCTAAACCTAACCCTCACCCTCAGCCTAATCCTCACCCTAACCCTATACCTAAGCTTTACCTAACCGAAATCCTCACCCTCAGCCTCACCCTCACCCTCATCCTAGCCCTCACCCTCACCCTAACCCTAACCCTAACCCTAAACCTAATCCTCACACTCAGCCTAACCTTCACCCTAAACCTTACCCTCATCCTAAACCTAATCCTCACCCTAACCCTAAAATTCACCCTAACCCTAACCCTAACCCTAATCTTAATCCTCACCCTCACCTCACCATCACCCTCAGCCAAAATCTAACCTTAAACCTAATCATAAACCTAACCCTCACTGTCACCCTCACCTTAAACCAAACCCTAACCCTAAACCTCACCCTCACCCTCACCCTCACCCTAACCCTATCCCTAATTCTAACCCTCACCCTAACCCTAACCTTAACCCTCACACACACCCTAATCCTTATACTAACCCTAACACTTACCCTAACACTCAGGCTAACCCTAAACCTCAATGTCTCCCTAACCCTCACCCTAACCCTTACCCTCACCCTTAACCTAACCATAACCCTAACTCTAAGCCTCACTCTAAACCTAATCCTCACATGAAGCCTAACTTAACCGGTCACCTTAATCCTAACCCTAACCCTCATTCTAACCCTAACCCTCACCCTCACCCTAGCCCTCACCGTAACCCTAATCCTCACAATAACCCTCACCCTAACCCTAACCCTCACACTCACCCTAAACCTCACCCTAAAATTAACCCTAAATCTAACCCTCATCCTAACCCTAACCCTAACCTTACCCTCAACCTAACCCTCACATTAATCCTAAACCCTAACCCTAAACCTCACCCTCAATCTAACCCTCACCTGAACGTTTACCCTCGTCCTCAACCTAACACTCAACCTAAAACTAACCCTAACCCTAAGCCTCAACCTAACCTTAACCCTAACCCTCGACTATCTCGAATCCTAACCCTAACCCTAACCATCACACTACCCCTCACCCTCAACCTAACCCTAACCCTAACCCTCACCCTACCCCTCACCCTAACCCTAGCCCTAACCCTAAACCTCACCCTAAACTTAACCCTCAACCTCACCCTAACCCTCACCCTTACCCTCACCGTAACCCTCAACTTAACCCTTACCCTCACCCTCACACTAACCCTCACACTAACCCTTACACTCACCCTAAACCTACCCTCAACCTATCCCTATCCCTCACCTTAATCCTATCGCCCACCCTAACGCTCAACGTAATCCTTACCCTCAGACTAACCCTGACCCTAACCTTCACCTTCACCTTAACCTTCACCCTAAACCTAACTGTAACCTTCACCATAACCCTCACCCTAAACCTCACCCTAACACTAACCCTCACACACGCCCTAGCACTCACCCTCACACTAAACATCACCATAACCCTAAAGTAAACACTAAAACTAAACCTCACTCTCACCTTATCCTTCACACTAACCCTAATGCTAACCCTAATCCTCACCCTCACCCAAACCCTCACCGTAACCCTCATCCTAACTCTAACCATTACCCACAACCTAAACCTCACCCGAACCCGAACCTTCAACCTCACCCTAAACCTCACCCTTACCATAAACATCACTCTAACCCTAACCCTCACCATAAACCTAACCCTAATCCTCACCCTAACCATACCCCTCACTTAGACCTAACCCTAACCCTAAACCTCCTCCTCACAGTAACCCTAAACCTAACCCTAACCCTCACCCTCACCCTAACCCTAACCCTCACCCTAACCATAACCCTCACGCTAATGCTAACCCTATCCCTCATCCTAACCCTAACCCTCACCCTAACCTTTACTCTCACCCTAATCCTCAACCTAACCCTAATCCTCACCCACAACCTAACCCTCACCCTCACCCAAACACTCACACTCACGCTAACTCTCGACCTCACCCTAAACTTCACACTAACCCTAACCCTCACCCTCACCCTGAGCTTAACCCTAACACTAAACCTAAACCTAACCCTAAAACTACACCTCACCCTCACCCTCACCCTCACCCTAACTATAACCCTAACAATAATCCTAACCCTAATCCTACACCTAACCCTCACCCTAAATTTAACTCTAACCCTAACCCTCAGACTAACCATCACCCCAACCCTCAACCTAACCCTAACCCTAACCTTATGCCTCACCCTAACGCTAAAAATAACCAAACCCTCACACTCACCCTAAACATCACCGTCACCCTAACCCTAGCAAATAGCCATTCCCTAACCCTCACGTTAACCCTAACCCTACCCCTCATCCTAACACTCATCCTTACCCTAACCCTAAACCTCTCCCCAACACTAACCCTAAACCTCACCCTTAACCTCACCCTCAGACTAACCCTAATGCTAACACTAATTCTAACCCGAACACTCACCCTCACCCTACCTCTAACCCTAATCCTAATCCCAACCCTCACCCACAACCTCCCACTAACCTTAACCAATCCCTAAACCTCAACCTAAACATATCCCTCACCCTAAACCGAATCCGCAGCCTCACCCGAACACTAACGCTAACCCTAACCCTCACCCTACTGCTTACCCTCACCCTAACCCTAACCCTAACCCTAACCCTAATCCTAACACTAACACTAACCCTAACCCTAAACCTAAACCTAAACCTCACCCGAACCCTCATCATCACCCTAAACATAAACCTCACCCTAATCCTAACCCTACCCTTCAGCCTAAACCTAAACCTTACCCTAACCATAACAATCTCCCCAACCCTAACCCTAACCTCACCCTTAATCTCACCCTCAGACTAACCCTAAACACAACCGTAATCCTAATCCTAACTATCACCCTCACCATACCTATAACCCTAACCCTAATCCTAACCCTACCCTCAGCCTAACCGTAATCCTAACCATAAACCTCACCCTAACCCTCACCATAATACTAACCCTCACGCTCACCCTAAAACTAACTCTAACCCTAACCGTCACCCTAAACCTCAAACTAACTCTAACCCTAGCCCTAGCCCTCAGCATCAGCCAAACCCTCACCCTACCCCTAACCATAACCCTCATCCTTAACCTCACCCTCATACTAACCCTAACCCTAACCCTAATCCTAACCCTAACTCTCACCCTCACATTAAGTCTAACCCTAACCCTAATCCTAACCCTCACCCATACCCTCTCATTAACCCTAACCAATACCTAACCCTCACCCTAACGCTAACCCTTACCCTAAACCTAAGCCGCAGCCTCACCCTAACCCTAACACTAACACTAAAACAAACACTCACCCTAAACCTAACGCTAACCCTAACCCTCACAATAATGTTTAACCTCACCCTCACCCTAACCCTAACCCTAATCCTAACACTAAACCTAACCCTAACCCTAAACCTGAACCTAACCCTCACCCTAACACTCACCTTACACTTACCCTAAACCTAAACCTCACCCTAACGCTAACCCTAACCCTAAACCTAACCCTCACTGTCACCCTACCCCTCAGCCTAACACTAACCCTCACCCACAACCTATCCCTCACCCTCACCCGAACCCTCACCTTCACCCTAACACTCATCCTCACCCTAAACACCAAACTAACAATAACGCTCACCCTAACCCTAACACAATTCCTCATTCTAACCCTCACCCTAACTTTAACAATAATCCTCACCCTCACCCTCACCCACCCCCTAAGCCTAACAATAACCAAAAACCTAATCCTAAATCTAATCCGTACCTTCACCCTAAATCTAACCCTAACCCTCACCCTCACCCTAACCCTCATCCTAACCCTTACTCTCACCCTAACCCTAACAATATCCCTCATAATAAAACTATCCCTCAACCTACCCCTAAATCCACCCCTCAGCCTAACCCTCACCCTAACCCTAAACATAACCCTAACCCTCACACTCACCCTAACATAACGCTAAACCTAATCCTAACCCTCACCCTCACCTTAACCCTCACCCTAACCCGAATCATAACATTAACCCTAACCCTCTCCCTAAACATTTCCCTAACCCTAACACTAACCCTCACACTAACAATCACACTAAACCTAACCCTAAACCTCACCCTTACCCAAAAGCTCACCCGAACCCTCTCACTCAACCTAAGACTAACCCTAACCCTAACACTAACCCGAAATCTAACCCTCACCCTCAACCTCACCCTAATACTAACCTTAACCCTATACCTCACCCTCACCCTAAACCTATCCCTAACCCTAACCCTCATCCTAACTCTAAGCCTCACCTAACCCTCACCCTAACCCTAACCCTCACCCTAACCCTATCCCTAATCCTAAACTTAACCCTCACCCTAACCCTCACCAACACCCTAATGCTCACCCTCACCCGAACCCTCACTCTAACCCTAAACCTCACCCTCACCCTAAACATCACCATAAACCCAACGCTCACCCTCACCCTAACCCTAACCCTAACACTAACCCTAACCCTCAAATAAACCTAACCCTAACCCTCACCCACACACTAACCCTAAACGTAACTCTGATCCTAACCCTCACCCTCACCCTAAGCCTAACCATATCCCACACACTTACCCTCAACCTCACTGAAAACTTAACCCTCACCCTTACCTTAAACCTCACCCTCACCCTCACCCTCAGCATCACCCTAACCCTAACCATATACCTTATCCTCACCATCAGCCTCAACATCACCCTTAGCCTAACCCTAACCCTAACCCTAATCCTAACCCTAACGCTCACCCTCCTACTGACCCAAAACCTAACCCTAATCCTAAACCTCACCCTCACCCTAAGCCTATCCATAACCCTAACACTAACCTTTAACCTGAACCTCACCCTCACACTCACCCTAACCCTCAACCTCACCCTCACCCTCACACTAACCCTACCCCTACCCCTAACCCTAAACCTTAGCCTTACCCTAGCCATAAACCTCACGCTAACCTTCACCCTAACCCTAAACCTCACCCTCACCCTAACCCTAACCCTAACCTTAACCCTAACCCTCACCATAACCCTAACCCTATCCCTAAATCTCACTCTCACCCTATCCCTCACCCTAACCATTACCCTCACCCTCAAGCAAAACATAACCCTTACCCTAACCCTCGCCCTAAACCTAACCCTAACCCTCACTGTCACCCTAACCCTTAACCTAACTCAACATAAACCTCATCCTAACCCTCACGCTCCCGCTCTCCCTAAACCTAACCCTAATCCTAAATGTCACATTTACCCTAAGCCTAACCATAACACTAAAACTAAACTTAAGCCTGACCCTCACCCTCACATTCACCCTAATACTCACCCTCACCCTCACCCTAACCCTAACCCTAAACCTAGCACTTAGCCATACCCTACCCCTAACCCTCACACTAACCTCCATCCTAACCCTCAACTTCACCCACACCCTAACCCTAAACCTTACCCTAACCCTCACCCTAAACCTCACCATAACCCTAACCCTAACCCTCACCATAACCCTAACCCTAAACCTCACCCTCACCCTCACACTACCCTCACAATAACTATTACCCTCACCCTCACCAAAACCCTAACCCTAACCCTAACCCTCAAGCTAAACCTAATCCTAACCCTCACTTTCACCATAAACCTTACCCTAAACCTAAACATAAACCTCACCCTAACCCTCACCCTAAACCTAACGGTAAACCTAACCCTACACCTCAAACTAACTCTCACCTTAACCCATACACTCACCCTAAACCTAACCCTATCCCTAATCCTAACTCTAATACTAACCCTAACCATCACACTAACCCTAACCCAACTCCTCATCCTAACCCTAAACCTAACCCTAACCCTCATTCTAACCGAAACCCTCACCGTCACAGTCACTCTAACCCTAACCCTACCCTTCAGCCTAACCCTAACCCTAACCCTAAACCTCACCCTAACCCTCAACATAAAACTAACCCTCAGGCTCACGCTAACCCTAACCCTAACCCTAACCGTCAACCAAAAACTCAATCTAACCCTAACCCTAAAGCTAACCCTCACCCTCACACTAACCCTAACCCTAACATTAACCCTAAACCTCACCGTAACCCTCACCCTAAAACTAGCCCTCACCCTAAAAATCACCCTAAGACTAACCCTAACCCTAACCTTTACCCTACCCCTCACACTCACCCTATCACTCACCATAAGCTTAACCCTAACCCTAACAATAATCCTAAATCTAACCCACACCCTCACCCTCAACCTAATCCTAACCCTAACCCTCACCCTCACGCTCACACTAACCCTAAGCCTAACCTAACACTAACCCTAATCTTAAGACTCACCTAACGCTAACCCTAACCCTCACTCTCACCTTAATCCTAACCTTAACCCTAAATTTAACCGTCACCCTAACTCTAACCCTAATGCTCACTATCACCCTAACACTCACCCTAACACTAACCCTCACGCACAACCTAAACCTCACCCTAACCCGAAACCTCACCCTCACCCTAAACTTCACCCTCACCCTAAACATCACCCTGACCCTAACCCTCACCCTAACCCTAACCCTAATCCTCACCCTAACCCTAACCCTCACTTAACCCTAACCCTAACCCTAAACCTCACCCTCACACTAACCCTAACCCTAACCCTAACTCTCATCCTCACCCTAAACCTAACCCTAACCCTCACACTTACCCTCACCCTCACTGGAACCCTAACCCTCACCCTCACCCTCACCATAAGCCTAACCCTAACCCTATCACTAATCCTAAACCTAAACTTCACCCTCAGCCTAACCGTAACCCTAACACTAACTCTCAACCTAACCCTAACCCTAATGCTATCCCTCAACTTAAACCTAACCCTCACCTTAAACCTAACCCTCAAACTCACCCTCAACGTCATCCTAGCCCTCACCCTAACCCTAACCCTAACACTAACCCTAATCTTCTCCCTCACCCTCACCCTCAACCTCAGCATAACCCTAACCCTAACACTCACAATAACCTTTACCGTCACACTAACCCTCAACCTAACCATCACTGTAAGCCTAACCCTCACAATCACCCTCACCCAAAACCTCACACTATTCCTCACCCTCACCCTAATACAAACCCTAAACCTAAACATAACCCTAAACCTAAGGATCACCCTAACCCTAACCGTAACCCTCACCCTAAACCTAACCCTCAACCCAATGCTAACCCTAACCCTAACCCACCCCTTCACCCGAAGCCTAACCCTAAAACTCTCCCCGACCCTCACCCAAACACTAATGCTTACCCTAACCCACACCCTGACCCTAAACCTCACCCTAAACCTTACCCTCAACATAACTCCAACCTTAACTCTAATTCTCACACTAATCTTAACCCTAAACCTAACCCTCAACCTAACCTTAAACCTAACCCTCACCCTCACCCTCAACTTCACCCTAACCCTAACCCTAACCCTCACAAAGACCCAACCCCTCACCCTAACCCTAACCCTCAACTCACCCTAAGCCTAATCCTAAGCCTAAACCTAATCCTAAACCTAACCCTCACCCTCACATTCACCCTCACCCTAACCCTAACCCTCACACTTAATCTAAGCCTCACCCTAAAAATAACCCTACCCCTCACCGTAACCCTCACCCTAACCCTAACCCAAACACTAAAACTCACACTAACCCTAACCCTAACCATAAGCTTCACACTCACCCAACCACTGAGTAACCCTAACTCTCACCATAAACCTAACCCTCACCCACACTCTCACCCTCACCCTCACCCTAACCCCAAACGTCACCCTATCCTAAACATCACCCTAAACCTAATCCTAACCCAAACCCTCACCCTAACTCTAACCCAGACCCTAAACTTCACCCTCAATCTAATCTTCACCCTAACCCTAATCCTAACACTTACCTAAACGAAACTCTCACCCTAACCCTCACCCTAACCCTTACACTCAGTCTAGCCCTCAACCTAACCCTAAACATTACCCTCACATTCACCCTCACCCTCATCCTCTGCCTAACCCTAACCCTGATCTTAATCCTACCCCTAACCCTCACCCTCACCCTCACCATCACTCTAACCCTAAACCTAACCGTAACCCTCATGTTCACCCGTACCCTCACCCTCACCCTAACACTACCAGAACCCTAAACTTAACTCTAATCGTTACCGTAACCCTAACCCCCACCCTAATATTAACCCTAACCCTAACCCTAACCCTCACACTAACCCTAACCCTCACCCTAACCCTAAGCCTACTCCTCAGCCTAAACTTCATCCTAAACCTAAACCTAACCCTAACCCTCACCCTAACCCTCACCTTAACCCTAACCCTAAACCTCACCCTCAGCCTAACCCTCACCCTAAACTTAAACCAAACTAAATCTCACCCTAAAACTAAACCAAACCCTAAACCTCACCCTCACCCTCACCCTAACCCTAACCCTAAACCTCACCCTAAACCAAACACTAACCCTCACCCTCACCCTAACCCTTACTCTAATCCTAATCCTCACCCTCATGCTAACCCTCACCATGAACCTAACCCTAACCTTATCCCTAACCTTAACTCTCACACTAACCCTAACCATCACTCTATCCCTAACCCTATCCCTTAACCTCACCCAAAACCTAACCCTAAACTTAACCGTCACCCTCACCCTAACCCTTACCGTTACCATAACCTTCACCATAAACCTAAACCTCACACAAACCCACACCCTAAAAATCACCTGAACCCGAACCCTCACCCTAATCCTCATCCTAACACTAACACTAAAGCTTCCCTAGCTGAAACACTCACACTCACACTCAACCTAACAATAACCCTACCCCTCAGCGTAATCCTAACCCTAACCCTAACCCTCATCCTTCCCCTCATCCTAAACCTAACCCTCACTCTCACCCTAACCCTCACCCTGAACCTTAACCTCACCCTAACCCTTTCCCTAACCCTTAACTTAACCCTAATCCTCACCCTAACGCTCACCCTAACCCTGACCCTAACCCAGGCCCTCACCCTCACACTAACCCTCATCCTAACCCTAACCCTAAACCTCACCCTAACCCTAAACCTCACCCAAAACCTTACCCTCACCATAACCCTAACCCTAAACCTAAAACTAACCCTCACCCTAACGCTCACCCTAACCCTGACCCTAACCCAGGACCTCACCCATACACTAACCCTCATCCTAACCCTAACCCTAACCCTCACACTAACCCTAAACCTCACCCTAAACCTTACCCTCACCAGAACCCTAACCCTAAACCTAAACCTAACACTCACATGAAACCTACCGCTCACCCTAACCTTAAACCTACACCTCACCCTAACCCTCATCCTAACCCTAACTCTAACCCTATCACTCACCCTAAACCTAACCCTAAACCTAACCCTACACCTCACCCTAAACCTAACTTTAATCCTCACCCTAACTACCTGCCTAAACATAACCCCAACCCTAATCCAACCCTAACCCTCACCCTCACCCGAACTCTAAACATAACCCAACCCTAACACTCAACCTCACCCTCACCCTAATCCTAACCATACCCGTCAGCCTAACCCTCACCCTAATCCTTAACCTACCCCTGATCCTCACACTATCCCTAACCCTAACCCTCACCGTCAACCTAACCCTTAGCATAACCATTACCCTCACCCTCACCCAAACTCTAACCCTCACCCTAAACCTAACCCTAACCCTCACCTTCACCCTTACCCTTACCCTAACCCTAAACCTAACCCTCATCCTAACACTCACCCTAACATTAACCCTAACCCTAACCCTAACCCTCACAATAAACCTATCCCTCACCTAACGCTAAACCTACTCCTCAGCCTATCCCTCATCCTGACCCTAACCCTAACCCTAATCCTCACACTATAGCTAACCCTCACCCTCAAGCTCCCCTGAAAACTAAACGTAAACCTAATCCTCACCCTCACCCTCAGCCTAACCCTAACCCTAACCCAAATCCTAACCCTAACCCTCACCTTCACACTCACCCTAACCCTCACCCTAACACTTACCCTCACCTAACCCTCACCGACACCTAACCCTAACCCTAAACCTAACCCTCACCCTCACCCTAACCCTTACCCTAAACCTAAAACTAGCATTAAACCTAACCCTCAACCTAACCCTCACCCTAAATCTAAACGTAACCCTAACCCTCACCCTAACACTCACCCTAACCCTAACCCTAAACCTAACCCTCACCGTCACCTTAACCCTCACCCTAAACATAATCCTCACCCATACCATAAACCTAACCCTAACAATCACCCTCAGCCTAACCCTACAACTCACCCTCACCCTAACCCTTAACCTAACCCTAAACCAAACCTCACCCTAACCCTCACCCTAACCCTAATGCTAACCCTAAACCTCACCCTCACCCTAAACCTCACCCTAAACCTTAACCTCACCCTAACCCTAACCCTAACCCTCACACTAAACTTAAACCTCGCTCTAACACTAACCCAACCCCTCACCCTAAACTTCACCCTATCCCTAACCCTAAACATAACCCTCACCCTAACCCTCACCGTTACCCTAACACTCAGCCTAAGCCTAACCCTTAAGCAAACCTTAACCCTTACCCTCACCCGATCCCTCACCCTCAACCAAACCCTCCTCCTCACCCTAGCCCTACCCCTCAGCCTAAGCCTCAACCTAACCCAGGCCTCGCCTTAAACCTAACCCTAACCCTAAACCTAACCCTCACCCTCATCCTAAAACTCACCCTAACCCTTACCCTCACCCTAACCCTAACCCAAACCCTAACCCTAACCCTCAAATTAACCCTAAACCTCACCCTAAACCTAACCCTCACCCTCACCCTAACATTAACCCTAACCCTAAACCTCACACTAATCCTAACCCTCACCCTAACCCTAACCCTAACCCTAACACTAACCCTCACCATAACCCTAACCCTAACCTTCACCCAACCCCTCACCCTAAACCTAACCCTAAACCTCAGCCTCACCCTAACCCTCACCCAAAATCTTACCCTCAAACTACCCCTCACCCTAACACTAAACCGAATCCTAACTCTAAGCCTCACCCTCACCCTAACCCTAACCCTCACCCAAACCCTCACCCGTACCCTAACCCAAAAACTAAGCGTAACCCTAACCGTCACCCTAACACTCACCCTAACACTATCCCTAACCCTCAATCTAACCCTCACCCTAAACTAACCCAAACACTTACCCTCACCCTAACCCTCAACCTAACCCTCACCCTAACCCTAACCCTCAACCTAACCCTCACCCTAAACCTAACCTTCACCCTCACCCTATCCCTCACCCTAACTCTCATTCTCACCCTAACCATAACCCTAACCCTCACTCTTACACTCACCCTAACCCTAACCCTAACCCTAAACTTCACCCTAACCCTAACCCTCACATTGACCCTAATATTTAATCTAACCCTAAACCTAAACCTCACCCTAACCCTAAAGCAAAACCTAACCCTCATCCTCACCCTAACCCTCACCCTAACCCTTAACTTCACTCTAGCCCTAACCCTAAACCTAAACCTAACCCTTACCCTCACACTAACCATAACCCTCACCCTAACCCTAACCCAACCCAGCACAATAATCCTCACTCTATCCCCAACCCTAACCCTAAACCTCACACTAACCCTAACCATTAGCCTAACACTCACCCTCAACCTAACCCTCACAGTCACCCTAACACTCACCCTAAACCTAAACATAATCCACACCTAAACGCTCACCCTCACCCTAAACATCAATGTAACCCTTACCTCACTCGTACCCTAACCCTAACCCTCACCCTAACCCTAAACCTCAACCTAAACCTAAACTTACCCCTCATCCCTACACTCACCCTCACCCTCAGCCTAACCCTAACCCTAACCCTAACCCTAACCCTTGTCCTAACGCTCACCCTAAACCTTACCCTCAACCTAATCCTAACCCTAAACCTAACCCTCACAATAACCTTAACCCTCACACTAACCCTAACTCTACACTTCACCCTAAACCTCATCCAAACCCTAACCCTAACCCTAACACTCACGCTAACCTTAGTCCTACCCCTAACCAGAACCCTCACCCTAAACATAACCCTCATCCTCAGCCTCCCCACCAGCCTAAACCTAACCCTAACCCTAATCCTAACCCTAACCCTCACCCTCATCCTAACTCTAACCCTAACCCAACCTAAAACTCACCCTCACCCTCACCCTAATCCTAAACCTAACCCTAACGCTCACCCTAACCCTAACCCTCAAACTCACCCTAAACCTAACCCTCAACCTCAACCTATCCCTAATCCTAACCCTCACCCATACCCTCACACTAACGCTAACACTAGCCCTAACCCTCACCCTAAAACTAAACCTCATCCTCACCCTTACCTTTACCCTAACCCTTACCCTAGTCCTAAACCTCACACTAACCCTAACCCTAACCCTCAACCTGTCCCTCTACCTAACCCTTAACCTCACCCTAGCCCTAACACTAAACCTAACCCTAAAGCTCACACTAAACAAAGCCTTCAGCCTAACTGTAAGCCTAACCGTCAGCCTAACCCTCACCCTAACCCTAAATCCGACCCTAATCCTCACCCTATCCCTAACCCTAAACCTCACCCTCACCCTCAATCTAACCCTCACACTAACCCTAAACTTAACCCTAACCCTCACCCTAACCATAACCCTCACCCTCACCCTAACCCTCACCCGAACCCTAACCCTAACACTAACAAAAACCCTTAACCTAACCCTCTCACTAACCCTAAACTTAACCCTAAACCTCCCCATAACCCTAATCCTAAACTTAACTCTCCCCCTCCCCCTAACCCTCACCCTAACACTTATCCTCACCCTAACCCTCACCCTAACCCTAACCCTTTGCCTCAGCCTAACCCTCATCCTAAACCGAATGCTAACCCTAAACTTCACCATAAACCTAACGTTCACCCTAACACTTAACCTAACCCTAATATTAACCCTAAACCTAACCTTAACCCTCACTCTAAACCTATCCCACAGCCTATCCCTAACCCTACCCATCAGCCTAAACCTCACCCTAAGCCTAAACCTAAACCTAATCCTCACCCTATCCCTAACTGTAACCCTCAACCTCACCTTCACCCTAGCCCTCTCCATAACCCTAAACTTAACCCTAACCTTCACACTAACCCTAACCCTCACCCTAAACCTAACCCTGCCCTTCAACCTAACCCTCAACCTAACCATAACCCTAACCCTCAACCTAACTCTCATCCTAAACCTAATCGTAAACCTAACACTCACCCTAACCCTAACCCTAAACCTCACCCTAACCCTCACCCTAATCCTAACAGTAACCCTCACCCTCACCGTGAACTTCCCTGTCAACATAAGCCTCATCCTAGCCCTAACCCTCACACACACCCTAAACCTGACCCTCACCAAACCCTAAAGCCCACCCTCACCCTCAAAATCACTCTAACCCTAACCCTCACCCTAACCCTAACCCGAAAACTCACACTAACCCAAATCCTCACTCTCACACTCACCCACACCCTAAGCCTAACCCTAACCCAGCACTAATCCTAAACCTTTCCCTCACCCTAACCCTAACCCTAAACCTAACCCTCACCCTAACCCTAATCTTAACCCTATCCCTCACCCTAACCCTAAACCTCACTCTAACCCTAAACCTCACCCTCACACTTACCCTCACCCTAAGCATACCCCTAAAGTTAACACTAATCCTAAACCTAACCCTCACCCTCAAGTTAACCTTAAACCTAACCCTATCCCTCACCCTCAGCCTCACCCTCACCCACAGACTAACCCTCATCCTAACCCTAATCCTAACCCTCACCCTCACCTTCACCCTAACCCTAACCCTAAACCTAACCTTCACCCTAACCCTCATCCTAAACCTAATGCTCACTGTAAACCTCACCCTAACCCTAACCATCACCATAATTCTTACCCTCGCCCTAACCCTAACCCTAACCCTCACCATCATCTTAACCCTTACCCTAAACATAACCCTCACCCATATCCTAAACCTAACCCTAACCTTCACTCTCAGCCTAACACTAACACTCACCCTCACCCTAACCCTTAACCTAACCCTAAACCTAACTTCACCCTAACCCTCATCCTAACCCTAATGCTAACCGTAAACCTCACCCTAACCCTAACCATCACTCTAACTCTTACCCTCACCCTAACCTTAACCCTAACCCTAACCCTCATGATCACCTTAACCCTCAACCTAAATATAACCCTCACCCATACCCTAACTCTAATGCTAACCATAACCCTCACCTTCATTCTAACCCTCACCTTATCCCTTAACCTCACACTAAACCTAACCCTCACCCTAACCCTAACCCATCCCCTCATACTAACCTTCACCCTATCCCTAACCCTAAACCTAACCCTCACCCTTATCCTCACCGACACCCTAACACTCACCCTAATGCTAACACTCAACCAAACCCTAACCCTTACCCTCACCCGAAACCTCACCCTCATCCAAACTCTCACTCTCACCTAAACCTACACCTCAGCCTAAGCCTCAACCTAACCTTAACCCTCACCATAAACTAACCCTAACCCTTACCCTAAACCTAACACTCAACCTCATCCTAAACCTCAACCTAACCATTAACCTCACCCTAACCCGAACCCAAACCCTAACCCTAACGCTCACACTAAACCTAACCCTCAACTTAACCCTAACCGTTATCCTCACCCTAACCCTAACCCTAACCCTCACACTAATCCTAACCCTCACCCTAACACTAACACTAACCCTAACACTAACCCTAACCCTAAACACCACCATAACCCAAACTCTTACCCTCACACAACCCCTCACCCTAAACTTAATCCTAAACCTCACACAACCCCTCAACCATACCCTAACCTTAACCCTAAGCCTAACCCTCAACGTCACTCTAACCCTCACCCTTACACTAACCCTAACCCTCAACTTAACCCTCGCCCTAAACCTAACCCTAAACCTATCACTCAACATAACCCTCAACCTAACCCTCACCCGAACCCTAAACTTCAACCTCACCCAAACCCTCACACTAATCATTACCCTCACCCTAACCCTAACCCTAACCCTAACGCTCACCCTAACCCTCACCCTAATCATTAATCTCACCCTCACCCTAACCCTAACCCTAAACCCAACACTCACCCTAACCCTCACCCTAACCCTTAACCTCACACAAGCCCTAACCCTAACCCTCACACTAACCCTAACCCTCACCCTAACCCTAAACCTACCCAGCACCCTAACCCTCACTCTATCCCTAACCCTAACCCTCAACCTCACACTAACCCTAACCATAACCCTAACACTCATCTTTACCTAATCCTCACCGTCACCCTAACACTCACAATAATCCTAAACCTCACCCACACCCTAACCCTCAACCTAATGGAAAACTCACCTTTACCCAAACCATCACCCTCACCCTAAACATAAGCGTAACCCTAACCCTCACTCTAACCCTAAACCTCACCCTCACTGTAAGCCAAACCCTAACCGTAACCCTAATCCTAAAACGAACCCTCACCCTCATGCTCACACTAAATGTAACATTAACCCTAACCCTCAAACTCACCCTCATCCGAAACCTAATGCTAACCCTAACCCTCACACTAAACCTATCCCTCACCCTAACACTAAGCCTACCCGTCAACCTAACACTCACCCTAACCCTAACGCTAACCATAATCCTCACCCTATCCCTAACCCTAACCCTCACCCTCACCCTCACCCTCACCCTAGCCCTCACCCTAACCCTAAACCTAACCCTGACCCTCCCCATAAACCTAACCCTAACCCTAACCTAACCCTCACCATCACCTTAAGACAAACCGACTAACCGTTGCACTTAACTTCAAACCTAACCCTCTCCCTAACCCCAACCCTAACCTTCATCCTAATCCTCACGCTAACCTTCACCCTAACCCTAATCCTCACCCTCAAACTAACCCTCACCCTAACCCTAACATTAACCCTAATCGTCATCCTAACCCTCACCGTAACCCTAACCCTAACCCTCACCCTAACCCGAAACCTAACCCTCACCCTAAACTTAACCCTCACTCTCACCCTCACACTCACCCTAAGCCTTACCTTAACCCTAACACTAATCCTAAACCTAACTCTCATCATCACCCTCACCCTAACCCTAACCCTAACCCTAACGCTCACCCTCACACTATCCTTAACCCTAAACCTAACCCTCACCCTAACCCTAACCCCCATCTAACCCTAAACCTAACCCTCACCCTCAAACTAACCTTAACCCAAACCCTAACCCTAACCCTCACCCGAAACCTAACCCTCACCCTCAAACTAAACTTAACCCAAACCCTAACCCTATCCTTCACCCTAAACCTAACCCTAAGCTTCAACCTCACCCTAACTCTCACTGTAAACCTAACCCTCACCCTAACCCAAATCCAAAACCACACTCTAAACCTAACCCTAACCTGAAACCTCACCCTCACCCTCAACCTCACTTTCACCTTAAACATCACCCTAAACCGAACCCTCCCTAAACCTAACCCGAAACCTCACCCTAACCCTAACCCTCACCTTCAACCTCACCCTCACCCTAAGCCTAACCCTAACCCTCACACTAATCCTAAACCTAACCCTCAACCTCACCCTCACCCTAACCCTAACCCTAACCCTAATCCTAACCCTATCCCTTTCCCAAACACTAACCCTCACCATAAAACTAACCCTCACCCTCACCCTTACCACCACCCTAAGCCTACCCCTAAACATAACCCTCAACCTCACCCTAAACCTAATATTAACCCTAACCCTCACCCTCAACCTCACCCTCACCCTCAGCCTAAATCTCACCATAATGCTAATCCAAACCCTAACCCTCATCCTCACTCGCACCATAAACCTAACCCTAAACCTAACACTCATCTTCACACTCAGCCAAACCCTAAACCTAACCCTAAACCTAAAGCTAACCCTCAGCCTCACCCTCACCCTTACCCTAATCCTAACCCAGAGCGTCACCCTAACCCAAAACCTCACCCTAGCCTTAAACCTAACCCTCACCCTCACAATAAAATTATCCCTCACTGTAACCCTAGCCCTACCCCTCAGCCTAACCCTCACCCTGACACTAACCCTAACCCTAATCCTCACTCTATCCCTAACCCTCTTGCACAAGCTCACCCTAAACCTAACACTAACCCTAACCCTCACACTCACCCTTAGCCTAACCCTAACACTAACCCTAATCGTAAAGCTAACCCTCACCCTCACACTCAACCTACCCTCACCCTAAACCTTACCCTCCCCTAAACCTCTACATAACCATATCCTGAATCCTAACCCTAACCCTAACTGTCACCCTAACCCTCACCCTCACCCTAACCCTAGTATTAACCCTAACCCTCAACCTAACCCTCACTCTAACCCTAACCTTAACCCTAATCCTCACTCTAACAGTCATCCTCACCCTAAACCTAACCCTAAACCTCACCCTCACTCTTTACCGAACCCTAAACCTAATCCTCACCCTAACCCTCTCCCTAACTGTAACGCTAACCCTAAACCTCACCCTCACACTAACACTCACCCTATTCCCAAACTTCACCCTAACCCTAACCCTAACCCTAACACTCGCATTAATCCTAATCCTCACACTAACCCTAATGCAACACCACACCCTAACCCTCGCCCTTTCCCTAACCCTTACCCTAACCATAACCCTAACACTCACCCTCACCCTAACCCTCACCATCACCCTAACACTCACTCTAACCCTAACCATCACCCACAGGCTAACCTTCACCCTCAACCGAACCCTTACTCTCACCCAAACCCTCACCCTCACCCTCACAATCACACTCACACTAAACCTAACCCTCGCCCTAAACATAACCTTAACCCTAACACTCACCCTAACATTAACCCTAACCGTCACCCTAACTCTAAACCTCACCCTCACCATCACACTCACCCTAAGCCTAAGCCTAACCCTAACATTAATCCTAATCCAAACCATAATCGTCACCCTCACCCTAACCCTAACCCTCACTCTAAACCTAACCCTCACCCTAACACTAACCCTAACCCTAACCCTCACCCTCACCCTCATCCTAACCCTCACCCTAACCCTTAACCTCAACCTAACCCTAACATTAACGCTAACACTAAATCTCACACTAACCCTAACCTTCAACCTAACTCTAACCCTAACACTAACCCTAACCCTCACCATAATCCTAACAGTAACCCTCACCAACCCCTCACTTTAACCCTAACCCTAAACCTCATCTTCACCCTATCCCTCATCTTAGATCTTACCCTCACTCTAACCTCACACTAACTTTGACCCTAACCCTAAAACTAAGATTCACCGTCACCCTAACCATAACCCTCACCCAACCCATCACCCTAACCCTAAACCTAACCCTCAGCCTAACTCTCACTGTCACCCTAACCATCACCCTTACATTAATCTTAACCCTCAACCTAGCCCTCACCCTAAACCTAACCATAACATTAAACCTCACCTTAACCCTCAACTTAACCCTCACCCTAAACCTAAAATTCAACCTCACCCTAAACCTCACTCTAAACAGTACCCTCACCCTCACCCTCAACCTAACCCTAACCCTAACCCTCATGCTCACTCTAACCCTCACCCTAACCCTCACCCTAACCCTAATCCTAACCCTAACCCTCACCCTCACCCTAACCCTCACCCTAACCATTACCATCAAACTCACCCTAACCCTAACCTGTCGCTACCGCCTCGACCAGCAAGGAAGACGCGACACCGGACTCTTCTCTCTGCAGTTTATTCAGGACCTTGTAGTAATCTTCTGACCCCAACCCCGGGGAGAATTCCCCACAGCCTTAAGTACCCGCTGGGTAGCCAACCCTGATACGCCACGTGGGAACCGCCAATAGGTTCAGGTGCGCGGAAGGAAGCCAGATTCTTTGCCTTAGCCATATCAGGAGTTGTTTAACACAGAGAGCACTCGCCATCGGGAAGGCGGAGGGCGGAAGCTGGCACCATCTTCCAGGTGCGGCCTCTCACAGCTCTCTACACTAAACCTCACCCTAACCCTAACCCTAACACTAAACCCCACCCTCATCCTAACCCTTAATCTAACCCTAAACCTAACCCTCACCCTAACCCTCACCCTAACACAAACGCTAACCCTAACCCTCACGCTAACCCTTAAACTCACCCTAACACTAACACTCACATTAACTCTAACTGAACCCCACACCCTAACCCTCACCCTAATTCTAACGCTAACCCTAACCTTCACACTCAACCTAACGCTCAAATTAACTCATAACCTCACCCTAACCCTAACTCTAAGCCTAACCCTCACCCTATCCCTAACCCAACCCCACAACCTAAACCTCACCCTATACCTAACCTAACCCTAAACCTCAAACTAACCCTAACCATAACCCTAACACTCACCCTCACCATAACCCTCACCGTCACCCTAACACTCAAGTTAAACTTAACCCTCAACCACACGCTAACCCTCACCCTCACAAGAACACTCACCCTCATGAAAAACCTCATCCTCAACCTATATATCAACCTAACCCTAACCCTCAGTCTAACCCTAACCCTAACACTCACCTGAAACCTAAACCTCACCCTAACACTCACCCTCACCAAAATCCTCACACTAAATCGTACACTCACCCTAAACCTCGCCTTAACATTAACCCTAACCATAACCCTAACCCTCAACCTCACCCTCACCCTAACCGTCACGCTAAACCTTACCCTAACCCTAACTCTCACCCTAACTTTAACCCTAACCCTAACCTTAAACCTCACACGCACATTAACCCTAACCCTCACCCAAACCCTCATCATAACCCTAACCCTAATCCTAAGCCTAACCCTCACCGTCACCCTAACACTTAACCTAACATTAACCCTAACTCTCAACCTAACCCTCACCCTAAACCTAACCCTAAACCTAACCCTCACACTAACCCTAACTTTCAACCTCACCCTAACCTCACCAAAACAATTATCCTCACCCTCACCCTCACCCTAACCCTAACAATAACCCTCACGCTCACCCTAACCCTCACCCTAAACCTCACCCTCACACTAAACCTAACCCTCATACTCACCCTAACCACTACCCTCAACCTCACCCTAACGCTAACCATAACCATTACCCTAACCCTATCTCTCACCCTTACCCTAACACTTAACCTTACCCTAAACCTAACCCACACCCTAAACCTCACCCTAACACTAACGCTAACCCTAAACCTCAACCTCACCCTAACCCTCAACATAACCCTTAACCTCACCATAACTCTAACCCTAACCCTCACTCTAACCCTAACCCAACCCCAAACCCTAACCTTCACCCCATCCCTAACCCTAAACCTAACCCTCAACCTAACCCTTACCCTAACCATAACACTCACCTTCACCCTAATCATCACCGTCACCCTAAAACTTACCCTAACAATAAACCTCACCCACACATTAACCCTCACCCTCACCCTCACCCTAACCCTCACTTAAACCCTCACCCTCACCCTATACATCAACCTAACCCTGCCGCTAACCCTAACCCTAAACCTAAACCTCACCATAAACATCACCCTCACCCTAATCCTCACGCTAACCCAAACCCTAACCGTTACCTAACCGAAACCCTCAACCTAAGCCTCACCCTAAACCAAACCCTACCCCTCAGCCGAACGTCAACTTAACCCTAAACCTCACCCTCACCCTATTCCTAACCCTAACCCTAACACATACACTAAACCTCACCCTCAACCGAACCCTAACCCTAACCCTTACACTCACCCTAAACCTAACATTAAACCTAACCTTAACCCTCACCCTAAACCTAACCCTTACATTAAACCTAACCCTCAAACTAACCCTCACCATAAACCTAAAAATAACCTAACCCTCACCCTAACCCTCACTCGAACCCTAACCCTAAACCTAACCTTCACCCTCACCCTCACCCTAACCCTCACCCTAACCATTACCCTCACGCTCACCCAAACCCTAACCGTAACCCTAACTCTCACCCTAACAATAACCCTAACCCTCACCCTCACACTCACCCTAACCCTAACCTTAACCCTTACTCAAACCCTCACCCCCACCCTATACATCAACCTAACCCTAACCCTCACCCTAACCGTAACCCTAACTCTCACCCTCACCCTAATCCTCACCCTAACCCTAACCCTAACCCTTACCTAACCGAAACCCTCACACTAAGCCTATCCCTATAACTCAGCCTAACCCTCAACCTAAAACTAAACATGACCCTCACCCTACAACTAAGCCTCACCTTTACCCTTACCCTAAACTTCAAACTCACCCGAACCTGAACCCTTACCCTCACGATAACCCTAACATTAACCCTAACCCTAAACCTCACACAAACCCTAACCCTCACCCTAACCCTAACGCTAACACTAATCCAAACCTCACCCTCACCCTAACCCTAACCCTCACCCAACCGCTCAACCGAAACCTAACCCTAACCCTCACCCTCACCCTAACCTCACCCCAAAACTTAACCTCACCCTGACCCTGAACCTAAACCTAACCCAAAACCTCACCCTAACCCCCACCCTAACCCAAACCCTAACTGTAGTCCTCACCCTCATACTAACCCTCACCCTCACCCTAACCCTCACCCTACCCTTACCCTTACCCTAATCCTAAGACTCACCCTCACACTCACCCTAACCCTCACTCTAACACTTACCCTCACCTAATCCTCAACCTAAACCTAAGCCTAACCCTTAAGGTAACACTCACCGTCACTCTAACCCTCACCCTAACCATAACCCTAAACCTAACCCAAACCCTCATCCTCACCCTAACCCTCATCCTTAACCAAGTGCTAACCCTAAACTTCACCCTAACCCTAACCCTCACCCTAACCCTTTCCCTCACCCTAACATTAACCCTAACCCTAACCCCAACAATCACACTAAACCTATCCCTTAACCTAACCCTAACCCACCCGTCGGCCTAACCGTCACCCCAACACTAAACCTACCTCTAATCCTCACACCATACCCAACCCTAACCCTCACCCTCACCCTAACCCTCAGCATAACCAATACCCTCACCCTCACCCAAACCCTAACCCTAACCCTCACGCTAAACCTAAATCTAACCCTCACCATCACCCTAATCCTTACATTAACCATAAATCTAACCCTCATTCTAACACTCACTCTAATCCTAACCCTAACCCTCAACCTCATAATAACCCTCACCCTAACGCTTACCCTCACCCTAACCCTAACCCTTACCATAACTCTAACAGTATACCTAACCTTAACTCTCACACTAACGCTAACCCTCAGCCTAACCCTAACCCAACACTTCACCCTACCCTCACGTGATCCCGAAACCTAAAACTAACCCTCAACCTAACCCAAACCATAACCTTAACCGTCACCCTCACCCTAACCCTTACCGTCACCCTAAACTTTACCCTAACCCTACACCTCACCCACAGCCTAACCCTCACCCGAAACCCAACCCTCACCCTAATCCTCACCCTAACACTATCACTAACCTTTACCTAACTCAAACACTCATGCTCACCCTCAACCTCCCCCTAACCCTACCCGTCAACCTAATCCTAACCCTAGCCCTCACCCTCACCCTAACCCTCACACTAACACTAAACTTAACCTTGAAGCTAACCCTCACCCTCACCTAACCCTAACCCTAACCCTCACACTTACCCTAAACCTCACAGTCACCCTCACCCTCACGCTAACCCTAACCCTCACCCTCACCCTCACCCTCACCCTAAGCCAAACCCTAACCCTATCACTAATCCCAAACCTAAGCGTCACCCTCACCCTAACCCTAAACCTAATGCTGTCCCTCAAACTAACCCTAATCCTTACCCTAAACCTAACCGCAAACCTCAACCTCACTCTCACACTAAGCCTAAACCTAACCCTAACACTAATCCTAAAGCTAACCCTCACCCTCAACCAAACCCTAATCCTAAACCTAACCTTCACCCTCACACTAACCTCACCCTCAACCTCAGGCTAACCCTAACCTTAAACTTAATCCTAACACTTACCCTCACCCTCATGCTCACCCTAAAACTAACCCTAACCCTAAATCTCACTCTCACCCTCAGGCTAACCCTAAGCCTAACTCTAAACCTAACCCTCAGCCTAACCCTCAAACTAACCCTAAACCTCACCCTCACCCAATAACTAACCCTAACCCTACACCTTACCCTAAACCTCAACCTCACACGAACCCGAAAACTAACCATTACCCGCACCTTATCCCTAACATTAACCCTAACACTAACCCACACACAAACCCTAACCCTCACCCAATACCTCAACCAAACACTAACCCTAACCCTCACACTCACCCTAATCCTCACACTAAAACTTAAACTCACCCTGACCCTGAACCTAAACCTCACCCTAACCCTCACCCTAAACCTCACCCTAACCCCAACCCTAACTCTAGTCCTCACCCTCATACTAAATCTCACCCTAATCCTAACCCTAATCCTAAATCTAACCCTAACTCTAACCCTCACACTAACCCAAACTGTCAACCTAACTCTAACCCTTACCCTCACCCTAACCCTAACATTAACCCTACCCTTACCCCACACACTAACCCTAACACTCACCCTAACCCTAACCCTAACCCCAATCCTAACCTTCACCATAACCCTAAACCTAACCCTCATCCAACCCTTCACCCTAATTCAAAACCTAACACTCGCCCTCACCCTAACCCTCACCCTAAACCTTACCATCACCCTAACACTCACCCTAACCCTAACCCTCACCCTCACACTCACCTTATCCCTCACTCTAACCCTTACCCTCACCTAACTCCACCCTAAACCTAAGCCTAACCCTAAACCTAAATCTCACAGTCACCCTAACCCTCACCCTAAACCTAACCCTGATATTAACCCTAACCCTCAACTTAACCCTCACCCAAACCTAACCCTAAACCTAACCCTAACACTTACCCAAACACTAAACCTAAACCTAACCCTCACCCTCAACCTAACCTTTAACCTAACCCTAAACCTAACCCTCACCTTAAACCTCACCCCAACCCTTAAGCTAAGCCTAAAACTCACCCTCACCCTATCCCTCATCCTAAAACTTAACCTCACCCTAACCTTAACCCTAACACTAACCCTCACAATAACCCTAACCCTCACCTTAACCCTAACCCAACCACTCATCATAACCCTTACCCTATCCCTAAACCTAACCCGAACCCTCACCCTAATGCTAATCGTAACCCTAACATTCACTTTCACCCTAACCCTAACCATCACCCTAACACTCACCGTCACCCTAACCCTCACCCAAAACTTCACCCTCACCCTATACATCAACCTAACCCTAACCCTCACCCTAACACTAACCGTAAATCTCACCCTCATCCTAATCCTCACCCTAACCCTAACCCTAACTGTTACCTAACTGAAACCCTCACACTCACCCTCACACTAACCCTAACCCTACGCCTCAGCCTAACCCTCAACATAACCCTAACCCTCACACTGAACCTATAACTAAGCCTAACCCTAACGCTTAACCTAAACCTCAACCTCACCCGAACCTGAAACCTAAACCTTACCCTCAACCTAACCCGAATATTAACCCTAACCCTAACCCTCACACAAACCCTAAACCTCACCCTAACCCTAACCCCAACACGAATCCTAATCCTCACCCTAACCCTTACCCTAACCCTCAACCAACCCTAAACCTAACCCTCACAATCATCTTAAACCTCACCCTGAACCTATCCCTAACCCTAACCCTCACCCTAAACCTCACCCTAACCCAAACCCTAACTCTAGTCCTCACCCTCATCCTAACCCTCACCCTAACCCTAACCCTTACCGTATCCCTTACCCTTACCCTAATCCTAAACCTAACCCTAACCCTAACCCTCACACTAACCCTAAACCTCAACCTAACTCCAACACTTACCCTCACCTAACCCTAACATTAACCCTAACCCTAACACACACACTATCCCTAACACTCACCCTAACCCTAACCCTAACCCTAACACTAACTCTCACCATAACCCTAAACCTAACCCTCAACCAACCCCTAACCCTAATTCTAGCCCTAACCCTCGCCCTCACCCTAAACCTCACCCTAAACCTTAGCCAAAGCTTAAGCCTCACCATAAACTTAAGGCTAACCCTCACACTCACACTCACCCTAAGAATCATTCTAACCCTTACCCTCACCTAAACCTAAGCCTAAACCTAACCCTAATCCTCACCATCACCCTAACCCTCACCCTAACATTAACCCTGACATTAACCCTAACCCTCAACCTAACCCTCACCCTAACCCTAAACCTAATCTCACCCTCACACTAAGCCTTAACCTAAACCTAAAATTAACCCTCACCCTAAATGTCACCCTATCCCTTTCATTAACCCTAATCCTCACCCTCACCCTATCCCTCATCCTAAAACTTAACCTCACCCTAACCCTAACCCTAACACTAACACTCACACTAACCCTAACCCTCAATTTAACCCTAACCCAAACCCTCACCCTAATCCTTACCCTATCCCTAAAACTAACCCTAACCCTCACCCTAATGCTAACCATAACCCTATCACTCACCCTCACCCTAACCCTCACCATCACCGTAACCCTCACCCTACCCCTAAACCTAACCCTCACCCTCACCCTAACTCTCAACCTATCCCTAAACCTAAACCTATCCCTCACCTTAACGCTCACACTAACTCTCACCCTCACCCTAATCCCAACCCTAACCCTAACCCTAACACTTACCTAACTGAAACACTCACCCTCACACTCACACTAACCCTAACATTAATCCTAAACCTAACCCTCACACAAACCCTAACCCTCTCCCTAACCCTAAACCTAACACTAATCCTAATCCTCACCCTAAACATGAACCCTAACCCTTACCCTCACCCTAACCCTAACATTAATCCTAAACCTAACCCTCACACAAACCCTAACCCTCTCCCTATCCTAACCCTAACACTAATCCTAACCTTCACCCTAAACCTAACCCTCACCCAACCCCTCAACCGAACCCTAAACCTAACCCTCACCCTCACCTTAAACCTCACCATAAAGCTTAACCTCACCTTGACCCTGAACCTAACCCTAACCCTAACCCTCACCCTAAACCTCACCCTAACCCAATCCCTAATTTTATTCCTCACCCTCATCCTAACCCTCACCCTAACCCTAACCCTCACCGTATCCCTTAGCCTTTCCCTAATCCTAAACCTAACCCTAACCCTAACCCTCACACTAACCTTAACCCTCAACCTAACTCTAACACTTACCCTCACCTAACCCTAACATTAACCCTAACCCTAACACAGACACTATCCCTAACACTCACCCTAAACCTAACTCAACAC
Source organism: Dipodomys merriami (assembly GCF_024711535.1). Classification (NCBI taxonomy): domain Eukaryota; kingdom Metazoa; phylum Chordata; class Mammalia; order Rodentia; family Heteromyidae; genus Dipodomys; species Dipodomys merriami. The sequence goes on along the minus strand of NW_027205937.1, from coordinate 3,422,466 downwards.
TAACCCTAACTCTCACCATAACCCTAAACCTAACCCTCAAACAAGCCCTCACCCTAATTCGAGCCCTAACCCTCGCCCTCAACCTAAAACTCACCCTAAACCTTACCCAAAGCTTAAGCCTCACCATAACCCTAACCCTAACCCTCACCCTCAAATTTACCCTAAGAATCACTCTAAACCTTATCCTCTCCCAAACCTCACCCTAAACCTAAGCCTAAGCCTAACCCTAACCCTCACCATCACCCTAACCCTCACCCTAACATTAACCCTGACATTAACCGTAACCCTCAACCTAACCCTCACCCTAACCCTAAACCTAACACTCACCCTCACCCTAACCCTTAACCTAAACCTAAACCTAACACTCCACCTAACCCTTATGTTAACCCTAACGCTCAACCTCACCCTAACCCTCATTCAAAACCTTAACCTCACACTAACCCTCACCCTAAACCTAACACTCACACTAACTCTAACCCTCAACTTAACCCTAACCCATCCCTTCACCCTAAATCTCACCCTATCCCTAAACCTAAACCTAACCCTCACCCTAACCTTAACCCTAACCCTAACACTCACCCTCATCCTAACCCTCACTATCACCCTAACCCTCAACCTAACCCTAAACCTAACTCTCACACTCACCCTAACTCTCACCCTATCCCTAAACCTAAACCTAACCCTCACCCTAACCGTCACCCTAAGCCTAACCCTACCCGTCAGCCTAACCCTCATTCTAACCCTAACCCTAACCCTAATCCTCACCCTATCCCTAACGCTAACCCTCACCCTCACCCTCACCCTAGCCCTCACACTAAACCTAACCCTAAACCTAACACTCACCCTAACCCTCAGCATCACCCTAACACTCACCCTAATCCTAACCCTCACCAAAACCCCCACCCTCACCCTATACATCAAACTAACTCTAACCATCACTCTAACCCTAAACCTAACCCTCACCGTAACCCTAAATCACAACCTAACCCTAACCCTAACCCTTACCTTACCGAAATCCTCCCCCTCCCCCTCCCCCTCACACTAATCTATCTCTACCCCTCAGCTTAACCCTCAACCTAACTCTAAAACTCTCCCCCACCCTATTTCTAACCCTAACCCTAACCCTTACACTAAACCGCACCCTCACACTAACCTTCACCCTAAACCTTACCCTCACCCTAACCCTAACATTAACCCTAACCCTAACCCTCACACTAACCCTCACCCTAACCCTAACCCACACCCTCCCCCTAACCCTAATCCTAACCCTAACCCTTACCTAATCCTAACCCTCATCCTCACCCTCACCTTCATGCTAACCCTAACCCTCACCCTAAACCTAAACCTCACCCTATCCGTTACCCTGAACCTAATCCTAAACCTACCCCTAACCCTCACACTAACCCTAACCCTCAACCTAACTCTACCCCTTACCTCACCCTAACACTAATATTAAGCCTAAGCCTATACCACACACTAACCCTAAACCTCACCCTAACACTAACCCTAATCTTAACCCTCACCCTCACCCTCAAGCTCACCCTAAACCTAACCATAACCCTAAACCTCAAACTCACGCTCAGCCTAACCCTAACCCTAAACCTAACCCTAATCCGAACCCAAACCCAAAACCTCAGACTCACCCTAAATCTCACGCTCACCCTCACCCTCACCCTAACCATTACCATAAAACTTAGCGTCACCCTAAACCTAACCCTCACCCTAATCTTAACCTTAACCCTGACCCTCACCCTCATTCTAACCCTAACCCTCTCCCTATCCCTCACACTAACACTCACCCTAAACATTAACCTCACACTGACCCTGAACCTAACACTAACCCTAAACTTCAACCTAACCCAAATCCTAACTCTACTCCTCACCCTCATCCTAACCCTCATCCTATTCTTAACCCTCACTCTATTCCTTACCCTGACCCTAATCCTAACCCTAACCCTAACCCTCACACTAACGCTAACCCTCAACCTAACCCTAACCCTTACCCTCACCCTAAACCTAACACTGACCCTAACACTAACCCACACACTAACCCTAACCCTCACCCTAACACTAACCCTAATCCTAACCTTAACCTTCACCCTCAATCTCAGCTTAAACCTAACCATAACCTTAACCCTCACCATCACGCTCAGCATGACCCTAACCCTAACCCTAATCCGAACCCACACCCAAAACCTCATACTCTCCCTAAATCTCACACTCACCCTCACCCTCACCCTAACCCTAAGCCTAACACTTAGTGTCCCCCTAACCCTAACCCTCACCCTAACTTTAACCCTAACCCTCACCCTCATCCTAACCCTAAATCTCACCCTATCCCTCACCCAAATCCTCATCCTAAACCAAATGCTAACCCTAACCCTCACCCTAACCCTAACCCTCACCCTAACCATTACCCTCAATCTCACCCTAACCCTAACACTAACCCTAACCCTCACACTAAACCTAACCCTAACCCTAACCCCCAACCTCACCTTAACCCTTAACCTTACCCTAAACCTAACACTAACCCTAACCCTCAACCTAAACCTAACGCTAACCCTAATACTCACCCTACCCCATAACCTCACCCTAACCCTAACACTCACACTAACCCTAATCAATCCCCACCCTAAACCTCATCCTAACCCTAACGCTAACCCTAACACTCACACTCACCCTAACGCTCACCCTAACCCATAACCTCACCCTAATCCTAACCCTAAGCCTCACCCTAACCGTAACCCAAACCCACAGAGTAAACTTCACCCTAACCCTAACCCTCAAACTAATCCTAACCATAACCCTAACACTCACCCTCACCCTAACACTCACTTTCACCCTAACATTCACCATAAACCTGACCCTCACCATCACCCTCACAAAAACACTCATCCTCAAACTATACATCAACGTACCCTAACCCTCACCCTAACCATAACCCTAACCCTGACCTTAATCCTAAACTTCACCCTAAACCTCACACTCACCCTAATCCTCAACCTAAACCTTACCCACACCCTAAACCTCGCCCTAACTTTAACCTTAACACTAATCCTCACCCTAACCCCAAACCTAACCCTAACCCTCACCCTCACCCTAAACCTCACACTAACCACTACCATCAACCTCACCATAACCCTCACCCTAACCATAATGCTAATTCTTACCCTCACCCTCACCCTAACCCTCACCCGAAACCTTAACCTCACCCTAAACCTAACCCTAATCATAACCCTAACCCTCACTCTAAATCTAAACAACCCCACACCCTAACCCTCACCCCAACGCTAACCCTAACCCTCACACTCACACTAACCCACAACCTAAGACTTAACCTCACCCTAAATGTAACCCTAAGCCTAACCCTAACCCTCACCCTAACCCTAACCCAACCCCTAACCCTCACCCTCACACGATCCCTAACCCAAAACCTAACCCTCTACCTTACCTTACTGTAACCCTAACACCCACCCTCTCCCAAACCCTCACCGTCACCCTAATACAAACCCTAACCATAAACCTCAACCACACGCTAACCCTCACCCTCACCCTCACACTCACCCTCACTCAAACCCTCACCCTCTCTATACATCAACCTAACCCCAACTCTCACCGTTACCCTAACACTATCCACAACCCTAAACCTAACCCTAACCCTAACCATCACCCTCACACTAATCCTCACGATAACACAAACCCTAACCATTACCTTACCAAAACCCTCACCATCACCCTCACCCTAATCCTAACCCTAGACCTCAGCCTAACCTCAACAAAACACTAAACCTCACCCTCAACCTATTCCTAACCCTAACCCTAACCCTCACCCTAAACCTTAACCTCACCCTAACCATAAAACTAACCCTAACCCCAACCCTCACCATAACCCTAACCCCAACCCTCACCATAACCCTAACCCTAACCCTCACCCAACCACTCACCCTAACACTAACCCTAACGCTCACCCTCACCCTAAAACTTCCCCTCACCCTAACCCTCACCCTAACCCTCAGTCTAACACTAAGCCTCACCCTAACCCTCAGCCTAACACTAACCCTAACATTAACCCTAACCCTCACCCTAACCCTCACCCTAAACCTAACCCTAACCATAACCCTCACCCTCACCCTCACCCTCACCCTCACCCTAAACATTACCCTCACCCTCACCCTAACCGTAACCCTAATCCTAAACCTGACCCTCACCCTCACCCTCAACCTCACCCTAATCCTAACCCACACCCTAAACCTAATCCTAAACCTAATGCTAACCCTGACCCTCACCATAACCCTAAACCTCACCCTAACTCTTAACCTCACGCTAAAATTAACCAAAACCCTAACCCTAACACTCACAATAAACCTATCCCTCACACTACCCCTAACCCTAGCCCTCAGCCTAAACCTCACCCTGACCCTAACCCTAACCCTAAACCACACCCTATCCCTAACCCTCACTCTAAAACTCCCCCTAAACCTAAACCTAACCCTAACCTTCACCCTCACCCTCAGCCTAATCCTAACCCTAACCCTAATAATAACCCTAACCCTCACCCTCACACTCACCCTAACCTTCACTCTAACGCTAACCCTCACCTACCCTTCAACCTAAACCTAAGCCTAACCCTAACCCTCACCGTCACCCTAACCTTCACTCTAACCCTAACCCTAATATTAACCCTAACCCTCACCCTAACCATTACACTCACCCTCACCCTAACCCTAACCCTAACACTAACTCTCACCCTAATCCTAACCCTAAACCTAACCCTGACACTCACACTAACCCTAACCCTCACTTTAACCCTAACCCAACCCCTCACCCTAACTATCACCCTATCCTTAAGCCTAACCCTAAACCTCACCCAAACCTTAACAGTAACTCTAACACTAACCCTGACCTAACCTAACCCTAACACTAACCCTAACCCTCACCATCACCCTAACACTCACCCTAACCCCAACCCTCACCCAAACCCTCACCTTCTCCCAATACAACAACCTAACCCTAACCCTCATCCTAACCCTAACCCTAACTCTCACCCTCACCTTAATCCTCACCCTGACCCTAACCCTAACCCTTAAATAACCGAAAACATCACCCTCACCCAAACACTAACACTAACCCTAACTCTCACCTTCACCCTAATCCTCACCCTAACCTTAACTCTAACAATTACCTAAACAAAACCCTCACCCTCACGCTCACACTAACCCTTAACCTACCCCTCAGCCTACCCCTCAACATAACGCTAACCCTCACCCTCACCCTATAACTAACCCTAACCCTAACATTGACCCTAAAACTCAACCTCACCCGAACCCGAACCATAACCCTTAACTTCAACCTAACCCTTACATTAATCCTAACCCTAACCCTCACTCATACCCTCACCCTCACACTAACCCTAAGCCTAACACTAATCCTAACCCTCATGCTAACCCTTACCCTAACCCTCATCCTCACCCTAACCCTCACACTAACCCAAAACCTAACTCTAGTCCTCACCCTCATCCTAACCCTCACCATAACCCTAACCCTCACCCTCACCCTATAACTAACCCTAACCCTAACCCTTACCCTAACTCTCACCTTAACCCTAACCCTAAACCTAAACCTAACCCTCACACTAACCCTAACCCTAATCCTAACCTTAACCCTCACCCTCACACTCACACTAACCTTCAGTCTAAACCTGACCCCCACATAACCGTCACCCTAAACCTAAGCCTAAACCTAAAACTCACCTTAAACCTCACCCTAACCCTAAACCTAACCCTAACCCTCACCCACACCCTCACCGAAATCCTCATCATAAAATTTACCCTCATCCTCACCCTAACCCTAACACTAACCCTAACTCTCACCCTAACCCTACCCCTAACCCTCACCCTCACACACACCCAACCCTCATTCTAACTCTTACCCTCACCTAACCATCACCCTAAACCTAAGCCTAACCTAACCCAAACCCTCACACTCAGTCTAACACTCACCCTAAACCTAATACTGACATTAATCCTAACCCTCAACCTAACCTTCACCCTAAACCTAAACCTAACCCTCACCATAACCCTAACCCCCAACCTATCCCTAAACCCAACCCTAACCCTCACACTAACCATAACTGTAACACTAACACTCACCTTCACCCTAAACCTCACCCTATCCCTAACCCTCATCCTCACCCTAACACTTAAACTAACCCTAAACCTAACCCTCACCCTAAACCTCACCCTAACCATTATGGTAACCCTAACCCTCACCCTCACACTATCCTTCATCCTAAATCTTAACCTCACCCTAACCCTAAAACTAATCCTAACCCTCACACTAACCCTAACCCTCAACTTAACCCTAACCTAACCCCTCACCCTTACCCTCACCCTATCCCTAACCCTAATCCTAACCCTCACCCTAACCCTAAGTGTAACCCTAACACACAACCTCACCCTAACCCTTACCATTACCCTAATACTCACCGTCACCCTAACCCTCACCCAAACCCTCACCCTCACCCTATACATCAACTTAACTCTAACCCTCACCCTAACCCTAACCCTAACTCTCACCCTCAACCTAATCCTCACCCTAACCCTAAACCTAACCCTTACCAAACCGAAACCCTCATCCTCACACTCATACTAATCCTAACCCTAACCCCAACACTAAACCTAGCCCTCAGCCTAAACCTCAACCTAACCCTAACCCTCTCCCTCACCCTATAACTAACCTTAACTCTAACTGTTACACCAAACCTCAACCTCACTCGAACCCAAAACCTAATCCTTACCCGCACACTAAGCCTAACATTAACCCTAACCCTAACCCTTACACAAACCCTAACCCTCACCCTAAGACTAACCCAACACTAATCCTAACCCTTATGCTAACCCTAACCATATCCCTCAACCTATCCCTAACCCTAACCCTAACCCTCACCCTAACCCTAATCCTAACCTTAACAATCACTCTCACCATAACTCTCACCATTACCCTAACACTCACCCTAACCCTAATCCTCAACCAAACCCTCACCCTCATCCTATAAATCAACCTAACCCTAACCCTCACCCTAAGCCAAACCCTAAACTTCACCGTAAGCCTAATCCTCACCCTAAACCTAACCCTAACCCTTACCGTAGCGAAACCCTCACCCTCACCCTCACACTAACCTAATTCTACCCCACAGCCTAAGCCTCAACCTAAACCTAACCCTCACCCTCACCCTATAACTATCCCTAACCCTAACCCTTACCTAAACCTCAACCTCACTCGAACCCAAACCCTAACCCTAACCCTCACCCTAACCCTAACATTAACCCTAACCCTAACCCTCACACATACCCTAACCCTCACACATACCCTAATCCTAAAACTAATCCTAACCCTAACAGCAACCATAACCTTCACCCAATCCCTCAACCGAACCCTAACCCTAACCCTCACCCTCAAACTAACCTTCACCCTAAACCTTAACCTCACCCTGACCCTGAAGCTAACCCTAACCCTAACACTCAACCTAACTCTCACCCTAACCCAAACCCTAACTCTAGTCCTCATCCTCATCCTAACTCTCACCCTAACCCTAAACCTTAACCTATCCCGTACCCTGACTCTAATCCTATACCTAACCCTAACCCTAACCCTCACACTAACCCTAACCCTCAACCTAAACCTAACCCTAACCCTAACCCCAACATTCACACTCCCCCTCACCCTAACCCTACCCCTCAACTATCCCCTTCCTGTAAACCTAAACCTAACCCTAAGCCTAACCCAAACCCTAACCCTAACCCTCATCCTCACCCTCAAACTCACCCTCAGCCTAACCCTAACCCTAATCCTAATCCTAACCCTAATCCTCACCTCAAGCTCACCCTACACCTAACCATAAACCTAACCCTACCCCTCATGCTCAGTGTAACATTAACCCTAACCCTAACTCTAATCCTAACCCCAACACAAAACCTCAGATTCATCCTAAACCTCTCACTCACTCTCACCCTCACCCTAACCCTAACCCTAACACTTAGCTTCACCCTAAGCTTAACACTCACCATACCTTAACCCTAACCCTCACCCTCACCCTCATCCTAACCGTAACCCTAAACCTATCCCTCACCCTAATCCTCATCCTAACCCTCACACTAACCCTTACCCTCAACATAACGATAACCGTCACCCAACCCCTCACCTTAATTCTAACCTTAACAATCGCCCTCACACTAACTCTCACTCTAAACCTTACCCTCACACTAACCCTCACCCTAACCCAAACCCAACCCTCACCCTAAGCCTTACACTCACCCTCACATTAACCCTCACCCTAAACATCACCCTAAACCTAACCCTCACTCTAAGCTAACATTAACCCTCACCCGAACCCTAACCCTCACATGAACACTCACCCTCACCCAAACCCTCAACCTTAAAATAAACATCACCCTAACCCTAACTCTCACCCTAAACCTAACCCTAACCCTTACCTAAACGAAACACACACCATCAGCTTAAACCTCCCCTCACACTAGCCCTCACCCTAATCCTAACCCTAAACCTAACCATCACTCTCACCCTCACCCCAACCTAACCCTAACCCTAACCCTCACCTTCACCCTATCCCTCACCCTCACACTCACCCTAAGCCTCACAGTCACCCACACCCTAATCCTAACGCTAACCCTAACCCTAACCCTCACCCTCACTCTCACCCTAACCGTAACCCTAACCCTCACGCTCACCCTAACTCTAACCCAAACCCAACCCTAAAACTCAACCTAACTCTAACCCTAACCCCATCCCAACCCTCACTGTCACTGTAACACTCACCCTAACCCTAACCCTCAACCACACCCTAACCCTCAACCTCACCCTCACCGTAAACATCACCCTCAACCGAACCCTCAGCCTAAAGCTAATCCTACCCCTTATCCTTGCCCTAAACCTCACCCTCAAAATCACCTTCACCGTAAGCCAAAACCTCACCCTAACCCTAAGCCTAACCCTCACCCTAACCCTAACCTTAACCCTAAACCAAATCCAAACCCTAACCCTAAACCTCAAACTCACCCTAAACCTCACTGTAACCCTAAGCCTAAACCTAACCTTCCCCCTCACTCTAGCCCTTAAGCTAATTCTAATCTTAACCCTTACCCTCATCCTAACCCTAATCTTCATCCCAACCCTAACCCTCACCCTCACCCTCACCCTAAACCTCAACCTTACCCTAATCCTAACATTAACACTAACACTCACCCTAACCCTCACCATAACCCTAACCCTAAACCTAAGACTAACCTTAAGCCTCACCCTACCTTCACCTTAACCCTAACCCTCACCCTCACCCTAACCCAAACATTAACCCTAACCCTAACCCACACACTAACGCTAACCCTCAACCTAACCCTAACCCTAACACTAACCCTAACCCTCACAATAACCCTAACCCTAACCCTAATCCAACCACTCACAATAATTCTTTTTTTATTTTATTTTATTTTATTTAAATATTTTATTTTATTTTATTTGAGAACATACTGTACAGAGGGGTTACAATTACATGGGCGGGATAATGCATACATTTCTTACCAAGCATTGCAGCCTCCTCCTTTGTTTACCCTTCACCTCCTTTCCCAGCCTCCCCCCTCCCCCCACCCAATCATAACCCTCTCCCCCCCCACACACGGTCATTGTAAAGTTGGTTTTGACATGACATTTTGTACTTCTCATTGTTGCAACAGGTCCACCTGAATCCTTAAACGACTTGTTTGTCCCCATCTCCTCCACATGTTATACTGATATCAAATATAGTGAAAGCGGGGGTTACACTGTGGGGAGGGACATACAAAGCAACAAAGAGATAATCTTATAAATGCTTTAGAAACACATGCATTAAAGAAACAAAAACATTAAAATACACATCTAAGGGTTCGTTTTTCTAACATCATATTATCTGACCTCTTCCGCTTGACTCATACCTATACTAGATATTGCAAATAAGGGAAACCATGGGACCTATGTTTCTTTGGGCCTGGCTTTCTTCACTTAATATAATTTTTTCCAAGCCTTTCCATTTCCTAACAAATGGGGAAATGTCATTCTTTCTGATGGAGGCATAGAATTCCATTGTGTATATATACCACATTTTCTTGATCCATTCATCTACTGAGGGGCATCTGGGTTGGTTCCATATCTTAGCTATGGTAAATAATGCTGCAATAAACATAGTTGTGCTGGTAGCTTTAGTGTGGTCTTGTTTGTAAACATTTGGGTAAATGCCCAAAAGTGGGATTGCTGGATCATAGGGGAGATCTATGTGAAGTCTTTTGAGGAACCTCCATACTGCTTTCCAAAGTGGTTGAACAAGTTTACATTCCCACCAACAATGAAGTAAGGTTCCTTTCTGTCCACATCCCCTCCAGCATCTGTTGTTGTTAGAGTTCTTGATTTTTGCTGTTCTAACTGGAGTGAGGTGATATCTCAATGTCGTTTTGATTTGCATTTCTTTTATGGCTAGTGATGTTGAACATTTCTTCATGTGTCTATTGGCCATCCTTCTTTCTTCTTCAGAGAAGCTTCTCTTTAAGTCTTTCGCCCACTTATTTATTGGGCAGTTGTTTCTTTGAGGATTTGTTGTTGGGTGGTTTAATTTTTTGAGTTCCAAGTATATTTTAGATATGAGACCCTTGTCCGTTGAATGGCTAGTAAAGATCTTGTCCCGATCCGTAGGCTTTCTATTGATCTTGCTAGCTATGTCATTTGCCCTGCAGAAGATCTGCAACCTTATGCAATCCCATTTGTCCAAACTTTCTTTGATTTGTTGTGTTTCCTGGTCTCTATTCAGAAAATTCGGCCTGAGCCAAAGAGACCTAGGGTTTCTACTATTCCATCCTGTAATGTTTTCAGAGTGTCTGCTTTGAGTTCAAGGTCTTTGATCCATTTGGAGTTGATTCTGGTGCAGGGTGATATATAAGGATCTAGCTTCAGTTTTCTACATGTAGTTAACCAATTTTGCCAGCACCATTTAATGAAGAGGCTGTCTTCCTTCCAATAATTCTAATCCTAACCCTCGCCCTCACCCTAACCCTCAACCTAATCCTTACTCTCACCCTAACCCTCACCCTAACCCTAACCCTAACCCTCACCCTAACAGTAACCCTAACCCTCACTCTAACACTTACCCTCACCTAACCCTCACCCTAAACCTAAGCCTAAACCTAAACCTAACCCTCATAGTCATCCTAACCCTCACCCTATCCCTAACCCTGACATTAAACCTAACCCTCAACCTAATCCTAATCCTAAACCTAACAATAACTGTAAAACTCACCCTAACCCTCACCCTAAACCTAACCCTAACCTCATCCTCACACTAACCTTTAAACTAACCCTAAACCTTACCCTCACCCAAAACCTCACCCTAACCCTTACACTAACCCTAACCCTCACCCTCACCCTAACCCTCATCCTAAACCTTAACCTAAACCTAACCCTAACCCTCACACTAACCACAACCCTCTCCTTAATCCTAAAACAACCCCTCACCCTAACCCTCAGCCTATCCCTAAACTTAACCCTAAACCTCACCTTAACAATAACCGTAACCCTAACACTCAAACTCACCCTAACCCTAACCGTCATCCTAACACTCACCCTAAATCTAAACCTCACCCAAACCCTCACCTTCATCTTAAACATCAACCTAACCCTAACCTTCACCCTAACCCTAACGCTAACTCTCACCCTCATAATACTCCTCAGCATAACCATAACCCTAACCATTACCTAACCGAAATCCTCACCCTCACCCTTACACTAAACCTAACCCTAACCCTCAACCTAACCCTCACCCTAACCATAACCTTACAATATCCCTCACCCTCACCCTTTAACTAACCTTAACCCTAACCCTTACCTAATCCTCAACCTTACCTGAACCCAAACCTTAATCCTTAACTTCACCCTAACCCTAATATTAACCCTAACCCTAACCCTCATCTATCCCTTACCCTAACACTAATCCTAACACTCACCCTCAAACTAACCCTAACCCTAAACCTCACCCAACCTCTCAACCGAACCCTAACCCTAACCCTCACCCTAAACCTAATCCTCACCCTATCCCTTACCCTTACCCTAATCCTAAATCTAACCCTAACCCTAACCCTCACAGTAATCCTAACCCTCAACCTAAATCTACCCTTACCCTCACCCTAACCCTAACATTAACGCTAACCCTAACCCTCACACTAAACCTAACGCTCACCCTAACCCTAACCCTCACAATAATCCTAACCTTCACCCTAACCCTAACCCTAACCCTCACCCAACCCCTCAATATAATCCTAACCCTCACCCTCACCCTAAGCCTAACCCTAACCCACACCGAAACCCTCAACCGAACCATAACCCTAACCCTCACACTAAACCTAACACTCACCCTAACCCTAAGTCTAACACTAACCCTAACCCTCACCATAACCCTAACCCAAACCATCACCCAAACTCTCACCCTAAACCTAACCCTAAACCTTACCCTGACCCTAACCCTAAACCTAAACCTTACCCTCACGCTAACCCTCACCCTAAACCTCACCCTAAGTGTAAGTCTCACCCAAACCCTAACCCTAACCCTCACTCAACCCTTCAACCTAACTGTAACTAAGGCTAACCCTGACCGTCACCCTAAACCTCACGCTAACCCTAGCCCTAACATGAAACCTAACCCTCAAGCTAACCCTCACCCTAAAACTAACCCTAACACTATCCCTCACCCTAAACCTCACCCTAACCATAACCATAACCATATCCCTCACCCTCACCCTAATCCTCACCCTAACCATTACCCTCACCCTCACTCTAACACTAATCCTAACCCTAACCCTAACGCTAACCCTATCCCTCACACTCACACTCACCCTAACCCTCACCCTCACCCTCACCCTCACCCTAACCCTAACCCTAACCCTAAACCTTACCTTTAGAGTAACTCTAAACCTAACCCTCACCCTAACCTTAATCCTAACGCTCCCCCTCCCCTCCCCCTCACACTAACCCTCATTTTAAACCTAAGGCTAACCCTAACCCTCAACCTAACCTAACCATCAACCTAACACACCCTCACCCTAACAGTAACCTTAACCCTAACGTAACACTAATAATAAACCTATCCCTCACCCTAACACTAACCATAGCCCTCAGCCTAACCCTCACTCTGAACCTAACCCTAACCCTAATCCTCTCCCTATCCCTAACCCTCAACCTCACACTCCCCCTAAACCTAACTTTAACCCTAACCTTCACCCTCCCCCTCAGCCTAACCTTAATCTTAACACTAATACTAACCCAAACCCTCACCCACACACTCACCCTATCCCTCATTCTAACGCTCACGCTCACCTAAACCTCACCCTAAACCTAAGCCTAACCCTATCCCTAACCCTCACCGTCACCCTAACCCTCACCATAACCCTAACCATGACATTAACCCTAACCCTCAACCTAACCCTCACCCTAAACCTAACCCTAAACCTAACCCTCACCCTAACCCTTACCCTAACTCTCACCCTAACCCTAACCCTAACGCTAACCCTCACCCTCACCGGCACCCTAACCCTCACCCTAACCATTACCTTTACCCTCACCCTAACCCTAACCCTTACGCTAACCCTAACCCTCACCCTCACCCTAACCCTCATCCTAAAACTTAACTTCAACCTAACCCTAAACCTAACCCTAACCCCCACACTAAACCTTACATTCACACTCACCCTAACCGTAACCATCACCCTAACACTCACCCTAAACCTAAACCCTCACCCAAACCTCCATCCTCAACGTATACATCAACCTAACCCTAACCCTCACCATAATCCTAACCCTAACCCTCACCCTAACCCTAATCCTCACCCTAACCCTGACCCTAACCCTTACCTAACCGAAACCCTCACCCTCATCCTCACACTAACCTAACCCTACCACTCAGCCTAACCCTCAACCTAACCCTAACCCTCACCCTCACCCTATAACTAACCCTAACCCTACCCCTTACTCTAAAATTCAACCTCACTCGAAACCGAACCCTAACCCTTACCATCATCCTAACCCTAACATTAACCCTACCCCTAACCCTCACACAAATGTTAACACTCAACCTAACCCTAACACTAACACTAATCCTAACCCTCACGCTAACCCTAAACCTAGCCCTAACCCTCACCCAACCCCTCAACCGAACCCTATCGCTAACCCTCACCCTCATCCTAACCTTCACCCTAAACTTTATCCTCACCCTGACCCTGAACCTAACCCTAAAACTAACACTCACACTAACCCTCACCCTAACCCAAACACTAACTCTAGTCCTCACCCTCATCCTAAACACTCACCCTAAACCTAACGCTCACCCTATCCCTTACCCTTACCCTAATCCTAAAACTAACCCTAACCCTAACAATAACACTAACCCTAAACTTCAACCTAAACATAACCCTTACCCTCACACTAACCCTAATATTAACAGTAATCCTAACCCACACACTAACCCTAACCCTAATCATAACACTAAATCTAACCCTCACCATAACCCTAAACCTAACGATCACACAACCCCTCACCCTAATTCTATCCCTAACCCTCTCCCTCACCCTAAACCTTACCCTCACGCTAACCCTCACCCTAACCCTAACCCTAACCCCAACGTTCACACTCACCCTCACCCTAACCCTAACACTCAACTATCCCCTCCCGGTAAATCTAACCCTAAGCCTAAGCCTAAGCCTAAGCCTAAGCCTAACCCTAACGCTCATCCTCACCCTCACACTCACACTCAGCCTCACCCTAACCCAAACCCTAACCCTAATCCTAACCCCAAACCAAAACCTCAGACACACCCTAAAACTCTCGCTCACCCTCACCCTCACCCTAAACCTAACACTTAGCTTCACACTAAGCCTAACCCTCACACTAAATTTAACCCTAACACTCACCCTCACCCTCATCCTAACCCTAACCCTAACCCTATCCCTCACCCTAATCCACATCCTAACCCTCCCCTAACCCTCACCCTAACCCTAACCCTCAACCTAACCTTTAACTTCACCCTAATATTAACCCTAACCTTAACCCTAAACCTCACACTAAACCTAACCCTCACCCTAACCCTAACACTACCTGTCAGCCTAACCCTCACTCTCACCCTAACCCTAACCCTAATCCTTACCCTTTCCCTAACACTAACCCTCTCGCTCACCTTCACCCTAGCCCTCACACTAACCCTAACCCTAACCCTAAACCTCACCCTAACCCTAATCCTCCCCCTCCCCCTAAACCTCACCCTAACCCTAAACCTAACACTAAAAAACCCTCACCCTAACGCTCAAAATCTAACCCAAAATCTAAACCTAACCTTTCCCATAACCCCAACCATATATGTAACATTCACCCTCACCTTAACCCTCAACATAACCCTAACCCTAACCCTAACCCTCACCCTCACTCTCACCCTAAGCCTCTTCCTAACCCTTAACATCACCCTAACCCTAACACTTACACTTATCCTCAAACTAAACCTAACCCTCCCCCTAATCTTAACAAAAAACGGCACCCTAAACCTCACGCTAACCCTAACCTTAATCCTAAACCTCACCCTAACCCTAACACTCACGCTCTCCCTAACCCTCACCATCACCCTAACACTCACCCTAACCCTATCCCTCACCCAAATCCTCACCCTCACCCTAACTCTCACCCTTACCCTAACCCTAAACCTAACCCTTATACTAACCCTCACCCTCAACCTTAACCTCACCCTAACCCTAAAACTAACCCTAACCCTAACCCTCACATTAACCCTAAACCTCAACCTAACCCCACCCCTTCCCTCACCCTAACTCCAACATTAACCCTAACCCTAACCCTCACACTAACCCTAACCCTCACCATAACCCTAACGCTACCCGTCACGCAACACCTCAACTTAATTCTAACCCTAACAATCGCTCTCACCCTAACTCTCACTCAAACCTTATCCTCACCCTAACCCTCACCCTAACCCTAACCCTAACCCAACCCTCACCCTAAGCCTTACACTCACCCTCACATTAACCCTCACCCTAAACATCATCCTACACCTAACCCTTACCCTAACCCTAACATTAACCCTCACGCTAACCCTAACACTCACTCTAAAACTCACCCTCAACCTAATCCTCACTCTAACCCTAACCCTAACCCTTACCTAATCGAAACCCTCACCCACAGCTTAACCCTACCCTCACCCTAGCCCTCACCCTAATCCTAACCCTAACCCTAACCATCATTGTCACCCTCACCCTAACCTAACCCTAAACCTAACTCTCACCTTCACCCTATCACTCACCCTCACCTTCACCCTAACCCTCACAGTCACCCACACCCTAATCCTAACGCTAACCCTAACCCTAACCCTCACCCTCACCTTCACCCTAACCATAACCCTAACCCTCACGCTCACCCTAACTCTAACCCAAACCCAACCCTAAAACTCAACCTAACTCTAACCCTAACCCAATCCCAACCCTCACCATCACCGTAACGCTCATCCTCACACTAAACATCACAGGAAACCTAACTCTGAGCCTAACCCTAACTCTAACCCTAACCCTAACACAAACCCTCACACTAATCCTCACTGTCAACTTAATCCTCACCCTAAACATAACACTAACCATTCCTTAACCCAAACCCTCACCCTCACCCTCACCTTCACCCTCAAACTAGCCCTCACCCTAACCCTAACCCTAACCCTAACCTTATCCCTAACCCTAAACCTAACCCTCATGATCACCCTTGCACTCAAGTTGACCCTAACGCTAATCCTAATCCTAACCCTAACTCTCACCTCACCCTCACCCTAAATATAACCCTAACCCTAACAATCCCACTTTCCCTCCCCATCAACCTCATCCTAACCCTAACAATATCCCTAACCCTAACCATAACGCTCATCTTAACCCTAACGTTAACCCTAACACTAACCCTCCCTCTCCCCATTCACCCTCAACCTCAGCCTAACCCTAACTCTAATCTTAATCCTAACCCTAACCCTCACACTCACCCTCACCCAAAATCTAACCCTAACTCTAAACCTCACCCTCACGATCAACCTCACCCTCACCCTAACCCTAACAATAAACCTAACACTAACGCTAACACTCACCCTAACACTAACCCTTAAGCTAACCCTAAACCTCACACTGAACCTAACCTTACACCTCAGGCTAAACCTCACCCTAACCGTAACCCTAACCCTAATCCTCTCCCTATACCTAAACGTAACCCTAACCCTCAACATCAATCTAGCCCTCACACTAACACTAACCCTAAACCTAACCCTCACCCTAACCCTAAACCTCACCCCAACCCTAACACTCACCCTGACCCTAAAACTTACCTTAACCCTAATCCTAACCATCACCCACACCCTCACCCTAACCCTCACCTGAACCCTTACCCTCAGCTTAACTCTAACCCTAAACGTAACCCTAAACCTCCCAGTAAATCTCACCCTCAGGTTAACCATAACCCTTCAACTCAGCCTAATCCTCACCCTCACCCTAACCCTAACCCCAACCCTCACCCTAACCCTTACCATCAACCACACCCTATCCTTCACCCTCACCAGAACCACCACCCTAAACCTCATCCTAAGCTTCACCCTAACCCTAACCCTAAACATCACCCAACGCCTCACCCTAACACTAACCCTTACCCTAACCTTCTACCTAACTCTCACCCTAACCCTTACCCTCACTCTAACCCTCAACCTAACCCAGTCCCTAACCCTAAACCACACCCGAACCCTCACCCTAACCCTTACCCTGATACTATCCCTCACCGTAAACCTAACCCTCACCCTAACCCTAACCATCACTCTCACCCTAATCAACAACCTAAACTTAACCCTCACCCTAAAACTCACCCTAATCCTCACACTAACCCTAACCCTCACCCTAACAGTCACCCTCACCCTATCCATTACTCTTAACCTAATCCTAAACATAACCCTAAACCTAACCCTCACACTAACCCTAACCCTCAACCTAACCCTAACCCTTACCCTCACCCTAACCCTAACATTAAGCCTAACCCTAAACCACACACTAACCCTAACCGTCACCCTAACCCTAACCATAACACTAACCCTAACGTTCAGCATAACCCTAACCCTAACCATCACACAACCCCTGAACCTAATTCGAACCCTAATCCTCGACCTCACCCTAACCTGCACCCTAAAACTTATCCTCACCCTAATCCTCACCCTAACCCTAACCAGAACCCACCGTACCCTCACCCTATACATCAACCAAACCCTAACCCTAATGCTAAACCTCACCCTCACCCTAATCCTCCCCCTAACCCTAACCCTAACCCTAACCTAAGGGAAACCCTCACCCTTACCCTCACACTAACCCTAACCCTACCCCTCAGCCTAACCCTCAACCTAACCCTAACCCTCACCCCCACCCTATTCCTAACCCTAACCCTAAATCCTTACCCTAAACTTTACCCTCACACGAACCCTCACTCTAACCCTTACTCTCACCATAACCCTAACATTAACCCTAACCCTAACCCTCACACTAAATCAAAACCTCAACATTACCCTAATTCTATCACTAGTCCTAACCCTCACCCTAACCCTAACCCTAACACTCAACCAACCCCTCAACCGAACCCGAACCCTAAAGCTCACCCTCAAACTAACCTTCCCAATAAACCTTAAACTCACCGTGACCCTCAAACTAACCTTAACCCAAACTCTCACCCTAACCCTCATCCTAACCCAAACCCTAACTCTACTCCTCACCCTCACCCTAACTCTCAACCTAACCCTATCCCTAACACTCACCCTCATCCTAACCCTCACCCTAACCCTTACCCTCACCCTAAATTTACCTTCACCCTAACATTAACCGTGACCCTAGCCCTAACCCTTACACTAAACCTATCCATCACCCTAACCCTAACCCTACCCGTCAGCCTAACCCTCACCCTGAACCTAACCGGAACCCTAATCTTCACCCTATCCCTAACACTAACCCTAACCCTCATCCTAACCCTAACCCTCACCCTCACCATAACCCTCATTTTTTACCTAACCCCCACCCTAAACCTAACCATCACCCACACCCTGACCTTAACCCTAACCCGAAACCCTAACACTAACACTAACCAAAACCCTCACCCTAAAACTCACACAAACCTTAAACCTAAACCTAACCCTCCCCACAACCCCAACCCTAACCATAACATTCTCCCTCACCCTAACACACACCCTAAAATTTACCCACACCTTAAACATCACCCTAACCCTAACCCTAACCCAAAACCTCACCCTAACACTCACACTAACCCTCAACCTAACCCTCAACCTCACCCTCACCCAAACCCTCACCCTAACACTAACGCTAACATTAACCGTAACCCTCACCCTAAACCTCACCCTAAAAATAACCCTAACACTAACCCTCACCCGAAAATTCACCCTAACCCTGTTCCTAACCCTCACCCTAAACCTAAACCTAAACCTCACCCTCACCCTCACACTCACCCTAAACCTAAACCTAACCCTAACACTAATTCGAAACCTAACCCCCATCCTCACCTTCTCCCTAACCCTAACCCTAACCCTAACCCTAACCCTCACCCTCATCCTAACCCTAAACTCACCCTAACCCTAACCCTAACCATTATTCTAAACTTTACCCTCACCTTAACCATAATCGTTACGCTCACCCTCACCCTAAACCTCACTGTCAACCTAAACCTCACCCTCACCCTAACCCTCACCCACACCCTGAACCTCACCCTCACCGGAACCCTCACCCTTACCCTAAACCTCACCCTCACCCTAAATATCACCCTAAACCTAACCCTCACCATCACCTAAATCTTACCCTAAATGTAAAGCTAAAATTAATCCTAACCCTCACCCTAAAACTAATCCTATCCTTAACTCTTACCCTCACCCTAACCAAGACCCTAACCATAACCCTAACCCACAGCCTCAACCTAAACCTCAACCTAACCCTAACCCTAACCCTAATCCTAAACGTAACACTCACCCTCACCCTATCCCTCAGGCTCACCCTCAACCTAACCCTAACCCTAACCCTAAACCTCAAACTAACCCTAACCCTCACCCTAACCCTAACCCTAAACCTCAACCTCAACTTCACGCTAAAACAACCCTAACCATCACCATAACCCTCACCCTCACCCTGATGCTTACCCTACCCCTCAGCCTCAACCTTAACCTCACCCTAACCCTTAGCCTCTCCCTAACCCTAACCGTAACCCAAACTCTAACCCTAAACCTCAGACTAAACCTAACCCTCACCCTAACCCTAACCCAATCCCTCAGCCTAACCCTCACCCTAACCCTAACCCTAACCCTAATACTCACCCTATCCCTAACACTCAACCTCACACACACAATAATACTAACGCTAACCCTTACCCTAATCCTCACCCTCACCCTAAACCTCACCATAAGTCTTACGCTCACCCTAAGCCTAACCCTAACCCTAACCCTCACACTAAACCTAATCCTCACCCTAACACTATAAGTACAACTCACCCAAACCCTAACATTAAACCTGAATCCTAACCCAAACCCTCACCCTCACCCTCACACTAACCGTCAGTCTAACCCTAACCCCAACCCTAAACCTATCCCTAACCCTCACCCTCACTCTCAACCCCACCCTAAGCCTCAGCCCCACCCTAACCCTAACCCTCACCCTCACCCTAAACCTCGCACTAAACCTAACCCTCACCCTAACCCTAAGCCAACACCTCACACTAACCCTAAACCTAACCCTAACCCTCACCCTAACACCCTACCCTCACTCTAACACTAACCCTAACCCTAACACTCACCCTAACGCTAAACCTCCCCCTAACCCTATCTCTCGCCCTCACCCTAACCCTTACCGTAACCATAACCCTAACATTAACCCAACACTCACCCTAAACCTAACCCTATCCTTAATCCTAACCCTCACCCTAACCCTCACCCTAACCCTAATCCTAACCTTCCCCCACACACTAAACCTCAACCTAACCATAAACCTCACCCTCACCATAACCCTAACCCTAACCCTAACCCAAACCCTCACTGTAACCCTCACCCAAACACTCACCCTCACACTAACACTAACCATCACCTTAAGCCTAACCCTTACCCTCACCCTCACCTTCACTCTCACCCCAGCCTAACCGTAAACCTAAGCCTAATCCTAATACTAACACTCACCGTTACGCCCACCCTAACCCTAACCCTAACACTAACACTAACCCTCACCCTCACCCACACACTATCCCTCAGCCTCACCCTCATCTAACCCTAACCCTAACCTTCAAACTAAACCTAACCCTCACCCTCATTTTAACCCTAACCCTCACCCTCACCCTCACCCTCACACTAACCCTCAGCCTCACACTCAACCTAACACTAACCCTCTCCCTAACCCTAAACCTAACCCTAACCCTAACCCTCACACTAAACCTAACCCTCACCCAAACCCTAACCCTACCCTTCAGCCTATGCCTCACCGTAATCCTAACCTTAAACCTAATATTCATCCTGTCCCTAAACCTCATCCTAACCCTCACCCACACACTAATCCTAAGCCTAAGCCTAACTCTCAGCCTACCCCAACCCTCAACATAACCCTTACCCACACTCTAACCCTAACCCTAAACTTCACACAAACCCTAACCCTCAACCTCACGAAAACCTTAACCCTAAACATAACACTAAACCTCCCCCTCAACCTCCCCCTTCCCCTCAGCATAACCCTAACCCTAATCCTAATCCTAACCCTAACACTCATTCTCACTCTAAGCCTAAACCTAACCCTTACCCTAAACTTCACCCTCAACCACATCCTCACCTAAACCGAACCCTAACCATAACACTCACCAACAACCTCACCCTAAAACTCACCCTAACCCTAACCCTCACCCTCACCCACACACTAATCCTAACCCTAAACTTAACCCTAACCCTCACCCAACCATCATCCAAACTCTAATGCTAACCCTAACCGTCACCCTAACCCTAACACTCACCCTCTTACCCTCACCCTAACATTAACCCTAACCATAAACCTAACACTCACAATAAACCTATCCCTCACCCTAAACCTAATCCTAGCCCTCAGCCTAAGTCTAGCCCTGACCCTAAACCTAAACCTAAACCTCATCTTCACCCTCACCCTCACCCTCAGCCTAACCCTAACCCTAACCCTAATCCTAACCCTAACCCTAAGCCTCACCCTAACCCTAACCCTGACACTAACTCTAACACTCAACCTCACTTGCACGATAATCCTAAACATAAGCCTATCCCTAAACCTCACCCTCAACCTAACCCTCACCCTAACCCTAAACCTACACCTCACCCTAAACCTAACCGTAACCCTAACCATCACCCTAACCCTAATCCTAAACATAACCCTCACCCTCAACCTAACCCTAACCCTAACCATCACCCTCACTCTCACCCTCACCCTAAACCTCAGCCTCAACCTCAACCTAACCCTAACCCTAACCGTAACCCACAAACTAACCCTAACCCTAACACTAAACCTCAACCTCAACTTCACCCTAACACTAACCCTAACCCTCACCGTAACCCTCAACCTAACCCTGATGCTAACCCTCCCCCTCAGCCTCAACCTAAAACTCACCCTAAGCCTTACCCTCTCCCTAACCCTAACCGTAACCCAAACCCTAACCCTAAACCTCAGAGTTAACCTAACCCTCACCCTAACCCTAACCCAATCCCTCAGCCTAAGCCTCACCCTAACCCTATCCCTAACCCTAATCCTCCCCCAACCCTCATCCTAACTCTAATGCTAACCCTAACCCTCACCCTAACCCTAACCCTCACCCTAACCCTAACCCTCACCCTAACTCTTACCCTCACCCTAACACTAACCCTAACCATAACTCTAACCCTCACAATAAACCTATCCCTCACCCTAACCCTAAACCTAGCCCTCAGCCTAAGCCTAGCCTTTACCTAACCCTAAACCTAAACATCATCCTCACCCTCACCCTCACCCTCAGCCTAACCCTATCCCTAACCCTAACCCAAATCGTAACCCTAACCCTAAACCTCAACCTAACCCTAACCCTGACCCTAACTCTAACACTCAACCTCCTTCGCACCATAATATTAAACATACCCCTATCCCTAAACCTCACCTTCAACCAAGCCCTCACCCTAAACCTTAACCTAACTCTCACCCTAACACTACTCCTAAACCTCACACAAACCCTAACCCTAAACCTAAACTTAACCCTCACCCTCACCCTCACTCTCACACTCAGATTTACTCTAAAACTAATCCGAATCCTAACCCTCACCCTCCCGTCACCCTAAATCTAACCCAAACACTAAACCTCACACTAACCCTCATGCTAACACTTACCCTCAAACTTACCCTAACCCTAAACCTCAAACTAACCATAACCCTCACCTTAAATCTAACCCTAATGCTAACCCTAACCCTCACCCTCACCCTAACACTAACCCTCAGCTTAACCCTAACCCTTACCCTAAACCTAACCCTAACCCTCATCCTAACCTTAACCCTAACCCTCACCCTCACCTCACCTTAACCCAAATCCTAACCCTAACCCTCATTCTCACTCTCACCCTAACCCTAACCCTAACCCTAAACCTCACCCTCACCCACACCCTCTCCAAAACCTAACCCTAACCCTCACACTCACCAACAACCTCACCCTAAAACTCACACTAACCCTAACCCTCACCCTCACCCACACACTAATCCTAAACCTAACCCTAACCCTAACCCTCCCCCAACCCTCATCCTAACTCTAATGCTAACCCTTACCCTCACCCTAATCCTAACCCTCACCCTAACTCTTACCCTTACCCTAACACTAACCATAACCATAACCCTAATCCTCACAATAAACCTAACCCTCACCCTAACCCTAAACCTAGCCCTCAGCCAAAGCCTAGCCCTGACCCTAACCCTAAACCTAAACCTCATCCTCACACACCCTCAGCCTCAAACTAACCCTCACCCTAACCCTTACCCTCAGCCTAACCTTAACCCTCTTCCTAAACCTCACACAAACCCTAACCCTAACCCTCACCCTCACCCTCAGCTTTACCCTAAAACGAATCCGAATCCTAACCTTAACCCTCACCTTCACCCTCACAGTAAATCTAACCCAAACACTAAACCTTACCCTAATCCTCATCCTAACACTTACCCTCAAACTTTACCTAACCCTAAACCTCAAACTAACCCTAAACCACACCCTAACCCTAACCCTCACCCTAAATCTAACCCTAATCCTAACCCTAACCCTCACCCTCACACTAACACTAACCCTCACCTTAACCCTAAACCTTACCCTAACCCTAACCTTAACCCTCAACCTAATCTTAACCCTAACACTCACCCTCACCTCACCTTATCCCAAATCCTAACCCTAACCCTCATTCTCACACTCACCCTAACCCTAACCCTAACCCTAAACCTCACCCTCACCCACATCCACACACAAACCAAACCCTAAACCTAACACTCACCAACAACCTCACCTTAAATCTCACCCTAAACCTAAACCTCACCCTCACCCACACACTAATCCTAACCCTAACCCTAACCCAAACCCTCCTCCAAACCTCATCCTAACTCTAATGCTAACCCTAACCCTCACCCTAACTCTTACCCTCAACCTAACCCTAAAGCTAACCCTCCCCCAACCCTCATCCTAACTCTAATACTAACCATACACCTGACCCTAACTCTTACCCTCACCCTAACACTAACCCTAACCATAACCCTAACCCTCACAATAAACCTAACCCTCACCCTAACCCTAAACCTAGCCCTCAGCCTAAGCCTAGCCCTGACCCTAAACCTAAACCTCATCCTCACCCTCAACCTCACCCGCAACCTAAAACTCACCCTAACCCTAACCCTATTCCTAAACCTCACACAATCCCTAACCCTAATCCTAACCCTCACCATCAACCTCACCCTCACCCTCAGCTTTACCCTAAACCTAATCGTAATCAGAACCCTAACCCTCACCCTCACCCTCACCCTAAATCTAACCCAAACACTAAATCTCACCCTATCCCTCATCCTAACACTTACCCTCACCCTTAACCTAACCCTAACCCTCACACTAACCCTAACCCTAGCCCTCACCCTAAATCGAACCGTAATCCTAAACATAACCCTCACCCTCACCCTAACCCTAATCCTCATCTTAACCCTAACCCTAACCCTAACCCTAACCCTCAACCTAACCTCAACCCTAAAACACATCCTCAACTCACCTTAACCTAAATCCTAAACATAACCCTCAGGATAACCCTCACCCCAATACTCACACTAACCCTAATACTCACTCTCGCCCTAACCCTCACCCTAAGCCTTACCCTCACCCTAAACCTAACCCTCACACTAAAGCTAACCCTCACCCTAACCCTAAGCCTACACCTCACCCTAATCCTAACCCTAACCCTCACCCTCACCTTAACCCTAATCCTAATCCTAACCCACACCCTAACCCTAAAACTCACCCTAACCCTAACCCTCATCCTCACCCTTAACCTTACCCTAAACGTAACGCTAAATTAACCCTAACCTTCACACTAAACATAACCCTATCCTTAACCCTAACCCTCACCCTAAGCAACAACCTAACCATAACCTTAACCCTCACCCTCACCCTAAACCTCAACCTAACCCTAACCCTAACCCTAATCCTAAACATAACCCTCACCCTCACCCTAACCCTGACCCTAACCCTCATCCTCAAGCTCACGCTCACCCTAAACCTCAGCCTCACCCTCAACCTAACCCTAATCCTAACCCTAACCCACAAACTAACCCTAACCCTCACCCTAAACCTAACCCTAAACCTCAACCTCAACTTCACCCTAACACAACCCTAACCATCACCATAACCCTCACCCTCTCCCTGATGCTTACCCTACCCCTCAGCCTCAACCTAAACCTCACCCTAACCCTTATCCTCTCCCTAATCCTAACCGTAACCCAAACCATAACCCTAACCCTCAGACTAAACCTAACACTCACCCTAAACCTAACCCAATCCCTCAGCCTAACCCTCACCCTAACCCTAACCCTAACCCTGATATTCACCCTATCCCAAACCCTCACCTAACACTCACCTATACCCACACACTAATCCTAATGCTAACTCTTACCCTAACCCTCACCCTCACCCTAACCCTCACCCTAACCCTTACGCTCACCCTAAACCTAAACCTAACCCTAACCCTCACACTAAATCTAACCCGCATTCTAACTCTAACCGTACCACTCACCCAAACCCTAACACTAAACTTCACCCTAACCCAAACCCTCACCCTCACCCTCAAACTCACCCTCAGTCTAACCCTAACACTAACCCTAAAACTAACCCTAAGCCTCACCCTCACCCTCACTCTAACCCTAAACCTAACCCTATCCCTAACACTCACCCTCACTCTCAACCTCACCCTAAGCCTCAGCCCCACCCTAACCCTAATCCTAACCCTCACCCTCACCCTCACGCTAACCCTTGCACTAACGCTAAGCCTACACCTCACACTAACTCTAAACCTAACCCTAACCCTCACCCTAACTCTAAGCCTAACCCTAACCCTCACCCTCACCCTACCCTCACTCTAACCCTAATCCTAACCCTAACATACACCCTAACCCTGAATCTCACCCTAACCCTAACTCTCACCCTCACCCTAACCCTTACCGTAACCATAACCCTAACATTATCCCAACACTCACCCTAAACCTAACCCTATCCTTAACCCTAACCCTCACCGTAGCCCTCACCCTAACCCTAATCCTAACCCTCCCCCACACCCTAAACCTCAACCTAACCATAAACCTCACCTTCACCATAACCCTAAACCTAACCCTAACCCAAACCCTCACAGTAACCCTAACCCAAACACTCACCCTCACACTAACACTAACCATCACCTTAAACCTAACCCTTACCCTCAACCTCACCTTCACTCTCACCCCAGCTGAACCGTAACCCTAACCCTAATCCTAACACTAACCCTCAGTCTTACGCCCACCCTAACCCTAACCTAACCCTAACACTCACCCTCACCCTCACCCTCACACTATCCCTCAGCATCACCCTAACCCTAACCCTCACCCTCACCCACACATTAATCCTAATCCTAACTCTAACCCTAACCCTCCCCCAACCTTCTTCCTAACTCTAATGCTAACCCTAAACCTCACCCTCACCCTAAACCTCACCCTAACTCTTACCCTCACCCTAACACTAACACTAACCATAACCCTAACCCTCACAATAAACCTATCCCTCACCCTAACTCTAAAACTATCCCTCAGCCTAAGCCTAGCCCTGACCCTAATGCTAAACCTAAACGTCACCCTAACCTTAACGCTGACACTAACTCTAACACTCAACCTCACTCGCACCATAATCCTAAACATAACCCTATACCTAAACCTCAATGTCAACCTAACACTCACCCTAAACCTTACCTCACCCTCAACCTAACCCTATTCCTAAACCTCACACAAACACTAAACCTAACCCTAACCCTAACCCTCACCCTCACCCCCACCCTCAGCTTTACCCTAAACCTAATCCGAATCCTAACCCTAACCCTCACCCTCACCCTCACCCTAAATCTAACCCAAACACTAAACTTCACCCTAACCCTCATTCTAATATTTACCCTCACCCTTAACCTAACCCTAACCTTCACACTAACCCTAACCCTCACCCTCACCCTAAATCTAACCCTAACCCTAAAACTCACACTAACCCTAAACCTCACCCTCATGCTAACCCTCACTGTCATCCTAACACTAACCCTAACCCTCCCCCTCCCCCTCATCCTCAGCCTAACCATAACCCTAATCCTAACCCAAAACGTAAACCTAATCCTCAACCTATCCCTAACTGTAACCCTATCCCTCACCCTCACTCTAGCCCTCACCCTAACCCTAATCCTAACGATAACCCTAACCCTAACCCTCACCGTCACCCTAATCCTCAACCTAACCCTTACCCTCAACTTAACCCTCACCCTAACTCTAAACCTAACACTAACCCTCACTCTCACCCTAGCCCTCACCCTCACCCTAACCCTCACACAAAACCTCACCCAAATCCTATCCCTCACCCTCACCCTCACCCTAAATGTCACCCTAACCCTTACCCTCACCCAACCCTAACACTAACCCTAACCCTAACCCTAACCCTCACACTATCCCTAACCCTCACCCTTACAATAGACCTTCTCCTTACCCTAACGCTCATCCAAACCCTCAGCCTAAACCTAACGCTCATTCTCACCCTAACCCTAACCCTAAACCTAACCCTTACACTCACCCTAAGAGTCAACCTAACCCTTACCCTAACCCTAACCCTAACCCTAACCTTAACCCTCAAACTAACCCTAACCCTCACCCTAACCATAACCCTACTCCTCACCCTAACCCTCATACTAACGCTAATTCTAACCCTAACACTCATCGTCACCCTAACCCTAACCCAAACCCTAAACCTCACCCTAACCCAAAACTTCACCCTCACTCTCAGTATAACCCTACTTCTAAACCTAATCCGAACCCTAACCTCAGCCTCACCATCACAGTAACACTAACCCTAACCCAACCCTAAACCTCACCCTAAGTCTAACCCTCACCCAAACCTAAGCCTCACCCACAACCTCACCCTAACCCTAATCCTGACCCTAACACTCACCCTAAATCTAACCCTCACCCTGACCCTAACACTAACCCTCACCCTCACCTTCACCCTAACACTAAACCTAACCCTCACCCTAAACCTCAGTCTAACCCTAAAGATAACCTCACTGTAACAATCATCCTAACCCTAAACTTAACCCTAACCCTAACCCTCACCCTAACCCTCACATTCACCCTAAACCTAACCCTCACCCTGACCCTAACACTAACCCTCACCCTCACCCTAACCCTAACCCTAAACCTCACCCTAACCCTCACTGTCACACTAACCCTCACCCTAATACTCACACTCATCCACACACTAACTCTCCCCCTCACCCAAACCCTCACTCTCACCCTCACCCTCACAATCACCCTAAACCTAACCCTCACCCGAACGCTAAACCTCACAATAACCCTAACTTTTACCCTCACAATCACACTAAGCATAACGCTAACACTAATCCTATCCTTCACCCTCACCCTTACCCTCACCCATACCTTGCCCTGACCCTCACCCTAAAGCTAACGATAACCCTCACACTAACCCTAACCCTCACCCTAACCCTAACCCTAAACCTCACCCTGACACTAACCCTCACCCTAACACTTACCCTCCAACTAACCCTAAATAATTCTAACCCTAACTGTCACACTAAACCTAACACTCATCCTAAACCTAAACCTAAACCTAACCCTCACCCTAACGCTAACCCTAACCCTCACCCTCATCCTAACCCTAAATGTCACCCTAAACCTCAACCTAATACTAACCCTCACCCACACCCTATCTCTCACCCTCACCCGAAACCGCATTCTCACCCTAACCCATACCCTCATCCTAAACATCATCCTAACCCTAACCCTCACTATAACCCTAACCCTAACCCTAACTCTAACCCTAACAATCATTCTCACCATAACCCACACCGACACCTTAACCCTCAACGTAATCCTAACCCTCACCCACACCCTATCTCTCACCCTCACCCGAAACCTCATTCTCACCCTAACCCACAACCTCACCCTACTCCACACCCTAACCTTAACCATAACCCTAACATTAACCATAACCCTAATCCTCACCCTAAACCAAACTCTAACCCTAATTCTCACCCTAAACGTAACCCTAACCCTAACCCTCACCCAAAAACTCACCCTAACCCTAATCCTACCACTAACCCTCACCTTAATCCTCACCCTAAACCTTACCCTCACCCTAACCCTCACACTAACCCTAACCATAACCCTAACACTCACCCTAACCCCCACCCTAACCCTCATGCTAATCCTGACCCTAAAACTCACCCTAACCATCACTCTACACCTCACCCTTACCCTAACCCTAAACTTCACTGTAATCCTCATCCTAACCCTAACCTTAACCCTAACCCTAACCCTCACCCTAACCCTCAACCTCACCGTAAACCTAACCCTCATCCTAACTCTAACTCTAACCCTAACCCTAACCCTCCCCCTAACCCTAACCCTCACTCTCACCCTAACACTAAACCTAACCCTAACACTCACCTAAACCTAACCCTAAACCTCACCCTCACCCTAATACTCACCGTCACCCTAACCCACACCCCAATAATAACTGTCATCCACACCCTAACTCTCACCCTCACCCAAACTCTCACTCTCACACTAATCCTCACCCTCACCCTAAACAAAATCCTAAACCTAACACTCACCCTAACCCAAAAGTTAACCCTCATCCTAAACCTAACCCTCACCCTAACACTCACCCTCACCCTAATCCTCACCCTAACCCTAACCATAACCCTAACATTAACCCTAACCCTCACCCTAACCCTCACCCTAACCCTAACCCTCATCCTCACGCTAACATTCACAATAACCCTAAACCTAAACCTCACCCAACCCCTCCCTAACTCACGCTAACCTT
Organism: Dipodomys merriami; assembly: GCF_024711535.1. Lineage (NCBI taxonomy): Eukaryota > Metazoa > Chordata > Mammalia > Rodentia > Heteromyidae > Dipodomys > Dipodomys merriami. Next base: position 3,391,731 of record NW_027205937.1, on the reverse strand, counting down.
AACACTCACTCTCACCCTCACCCTCACCCTAACCCTTACCTCACCCAAATGCTAATCATAACCCTTACCGTCACCCTAATCCTCACCCTGACCCTAACGATAACCCTAACATTAAACCTAACCCTCACAATAACACTAAACCTATCCCTAAAAGTCACCCTCACGCTAACCCTCAACCTAAACATAAACCCTCACCCTAAACCTCACCCTAACACTCACGCTAACCATTACACTCACTCTCACCCTAACCCTCACCCTAAACCTTACCCTCACCCTAAGCCTAACACTAACCCTAACCCTCAACCTCACCCTAAACATCACCCTAAACCTAACCCTCACCCAAACCCTAACCCTAAATCTCACGCTAATGCTAACACTCACCCTAACACCCACCCTCAACTTAATCCTCACTATAACCCTAACCCTAACACTTACCTAACTGAAACCCTCACCCTAATCCTCACCCTTACCTAAGCCCTCACCCAAACCCGAACACTAACCCTAACCCTCACAAGCACTCTGACCCTCAGCCTAACCCTAAACTTAACCCTAACCATCAGACTCACCCTCATCCTATACCTAACCCTAACCCTAACCCTCACCCTCACCATCACACTCACACTCACACTAACCCTAACCCTCAAACTAAACATAACCCTACCCCTCACCCAAACCCTCATCTTAACCCTAAACCTAAACCTAACACTCACCCTAACACTAACCCTAACCCTAACACTCACCCTCACCCTCACACTCAGCCTAACCCTAATCCTAACCCTAAACCTCACCCTAACCCTCACACTAATTCTATCCCTAACCCTATCCCTAACACTCACCCTAACCCTAACCCTAACTCTCCCCCTAATCCTAACCCTCACCTTAACCCAAACCCTAAACCTCACATTAAACCTCGCCCTAAACATTACCCTCACCCTAAACCTAATCTTAACCCTCACACTATTCCTAACCCGCATATTAACCCTAGGCATACCCCTCAACCTAACCCTCAAGGTAACTCTAACACTTACAGTCACACTAAACCTAACCCTAACCCGAATCCTAACCCTAAACCGAACCATAGGCTCTCTCTAAACATAACCCTAACCCTAAACCACACCCTCAACCTAACACTAACCCTTACGCTTACCCTAAACCTCACCCTCACACTCACCTTCACCCTCAGCCAATTGCTCAAACTAACCCTAAAACTAACCCTCACCCTAGACCTCACAATAACCCTAACCCTAATCCTAACCCTCACCCTCACCTTAAAACTTACCCTAACCCTAAACCTAACCTTAACCCTCACACTAACCCTAACCCTCACCCTAAACCTCACCCTCACCCTAAACCTAACCCTACCCCTCACCCTAATGCTAACCTTAACCCTAACCCTAAACCTCAACCTAACCCTAACCCTAACCCTAACCCTCACCCACACCCTAACCCTCACCTTCACCCGAAATCTCCCCCTCAACCTAACCATCACCCTCACCCCAAACATCACCCTAAACCTAACACTCAACCTAAAGCTAACCCTAACCCTTACCGAACCCAAACCCTCACCCACACCCTAACCCTCACCCTAACCCTAACCCTAACCTTTAACCTAACCCTCACCCTCACCCTCACCCTCACCCTAGCCACAATGCTATCCCTAAAACTAACCCTCACCCTCACCCTAACTCTCATCCTAACCCTTACCCTCACACTAACCCTCACCCTCACCCTAATCCTGAACTTCACCCTAACTCTAACCTAGCCTTAATGCTATCCCTAAACCTAACCCTCACCCTCAACCTAACACTCATCCTAACCCTTAACCTCACACTAAACCTCACCTTCACCATAATCCTAACCCTCACCCTAACCCTCAACATAACTCTAACCCTAACCCTCACACTCACCCTACATCTCTCTGAAACCCTAACCCTAACCCTCACCCTCACCCTAACCCTCACCCTCACCCTAAACCTAACATTAACCCTAACCCTCAGACTAACCCTCACCCTAAACTAACCCTCATCCTAATCCTAACCCTCACCCTAACCCTAACATTCACAATAACCCTCACCCTACCCTACCCCTAACCCTAACACTCACTCTAACGCTAACATTCACACTAACCCTAAACCTAACACTAACCCTAACCATCACACTCACCCTAACCCTCACCCTCATCCTAACCCTTAACCTAATCCTAACCATCACCCTACCCCTCACCCTAACACTAAACCTCACCCTAAACCTCACCCTCACCGTAACACTGACCCTAACCCTTACCCTCCCCGTAATCCTTACCCTCACCCTAGCCCTAACCCTAACCCTCACCCTAACCTTCAACCTAACCCTAATCCAAAACCTTACCATCACCGTAATCCTCACCATAACCCTAACCCTAACCCTCACCTTCACCCTCACCCTAATCCTCACCCTAACCCGAAACTTAAACCTCACCCTAATCCTTAACCTCACTCTAACCCTTACGCTCACCCTAACCCTAACCACAACCCTAACCCTAACCCTCACATTAAACCTAACCCTCACCCTATCAATAAACCTACCCCTCACCCAATCCCTCATCCTAAACCTAACCCTAACCTAACCCTCAACCTAAACCTAACTCTAACCCTAACACTAACCCTCACCCACACACTAAGCATAACCCTAACCCTCCCTCTAGCCCTCAGCCTAACCCTCACCCTAAGCCTAACCCTAACCCTAATCCTCACCCTATCACTAACCCAAACCCTAACCCTCACCCTAAATCTAACCCTACCCCTCACACTAACCCTCAACTTAACCTTAACCTCACCCTCACCCTAACCCTTACACTCACCCTTACCCTGACCCTAACCCTCACCCTAAACTTAACCCTAAACCTAACCCTCACACTAACCCTCAACCTAACCCTAATCTTAAACCTAACCATCACCTTGATCCTCACCATAACACTAACACTAACACTCACCCTCAACCTAAAGCTCGACCTAACCCTTACACTCACCATAAACCTAACCCTAACCTTAACCCTCACACTAACCCTAACCCTCACCCTAACCCTAACCGAACCCCTCAGCCTAAACCTCATCCTAACCCAAACCCTAAACCTCACTCTAACCCTAACCCTCACCCTCACCCAAACCCTCACCCTCAGCCTATAACTAACGGTAATCCTAATCCTAACCTTAATTCTCATCCTCACCCTCACCTTAACTGTAAGCCTAACCATCACCCTAACCCACACCTAACCCTAAGAGTAATCCTCACCCTCACACTTAACCTCACCCATACCCATACCCTCACCCTAACCCTACCCTAAGACTAACCCTAAACCTAACCCTCACCCTAACCCTCATCTTAACCCTAACCCTAAACCTAACACTCACCCTAACACTAACCCTAACAATCACCCTAACCCTCACCCTCAGCCTAACCCTAATCCTAACCCTAATCCTAACCCTAAACCTCACCCTCACCCTCACACTAATTCTAATCCTAACCCTAACCCTAACACTCACCCTAACCCTCACCCTAACCCTAACCCTAACTCTCCCCCTAAACCTAACCCTCACCTTAACCCAAAACCTAACCCTCACACTAAACCTCGCCCTAAATTTTACCCTCAGCCTAAACCTAATCCTAACCCTCACATTAATCCTAACCCGCACACTAACCCTAGACATACCCCTCACCCTAAGCCTCCCCCTAACTCTAACCCTAACCCTCACCCTAAACCTAACCCTAACCCTAAACCTTACCTTCAACCTCACCCACATCCTAACCCTCACACTCAACCTAACCCTCACTCTAACCCTAAATCTAACCCTCACCCTAACCCTGACCCTCACCCTCACTCTGAGGCTTACCCTATCCCTAACCCTAACCATAACCCTAACCATAACCCTCATGCTCACCCTAACCCTAACCCTAACCCTAACCCTAAACCTCACCCTAACCATAACCATAATGTTAACCCTAAAACTCACCCTAAACCTCACACTCACCTTAACCCTAACCCTAACCCTCACCCTAACCCTAACCCAAACATTAAACCTAATCCTCAAACTAAACCTCCCCCTAACATTAACCCTAAACCTAACCCTCACCCTAACTCTCACCCCAACACTCACGCTAACCCTTACCGGCACTCTCAACCTAACCCTTCCCCTGACCCTTACCCTCACCCTAACCCTAACCCTCACACTAAACCTAACACTCACACTAAACCTAACCCTACCCCTCACCATAACACTCTCCCTATCCCTATCCCTAACCCTCACCCTAACCCTAACCTTCACCCTAAACCTAACACTCACCCTCTCCTTCACCCTAAACCTTACCCTTACCCTTACCCTAATCCTCACCCTAACCCTCAAACTAAACCTAACCCTCATCCTAACGCTCACCCTATATCTTACCCTCACCCTAACCCTAACCCTATCCCTAAATCTAACCTTCACCCTCACCCTTACACTCATCTTTACCCTTACACTCATCTTTACCCTTACCCTCACACTAACCCTCACCCTCACCTTAACCCTAACCCTTACCCTACCCCACAACCTAACCCTAGCCCTCACACTCACCCTCACACTCACCCTAACCCTCTTCATAACCCTAACCCTAACCCTAAACCTCAACCTAACCCTAACCCTAACCCTCACCCTCACCCTCACTCTCACCCTAACCCTAAACCTACAGCTCACCCTAACCCTCATACTAACAGTAAACCTAAACTTAACACTAACCCTAACACTCACCGTAACCCTAACCCTCACCCTAACCCTCACACTAACCCGCACACTCAGCGTAATCCAAACCCTCACCCTACCCCTTACCCTCATCCAAACCTAACCCTAACCCTAACCCTAACACTCAACCTAACCCTAACACTCCACCTAACCCTAAAACTAACACTAAACCCCAAGCTAACCCTCAAGCTAAGCCTAAACCTAACCCTAACCCTAACCATCAACCTATACCTCACCCTAACTCTAAACCTATCCTTAAATCTTACCCACACCCTAACACTCACCCTAACCATTACTCTTACCCTAATCCTCATTCTCGCTCTAACCCTAACCCTAACCCTCACCCTAACCCTCACCCTAACACTAACTCTAACACTCACCCTCACCCCAACCCTCATCCTAACCCAAACCTTAACCCTCACCTCATCCTAAAACTCACTCTAACCCTTACCCTCACCGTAACACTAAACTTAACCCTAACCCTAACCCTCACACTAACCCTTACCCTCACCCTAACCATAACCCTACCCCTCACCCTAACCCTCATCCTAAACGTAACAATAACCCTAAACCAGACTCTAAACCTAATCCTAACCCTAACACTCACCTGCACCCTCACCCTCAACCTCACACTAAACCTAACCCATCCCCTCACCTTAACTCTCATCTTAAACCTTACCCTAACCCTAACACTCCCCCTAACCCTAACTCTAACCCTCACCCTCACTCTCACTCTCAGCCTAACCCTAACCCTAACCCTAATCCTAAACCTAAACCTCACCCTCACCCTCATCCTAATTCTAAACCTAACCCTAACCCCAACCCTCACCCTAACCCTAACCCTAACACTAACTCTCACCCTTACCCTAACACTCACCCTAAACCTCACCCTAACCCTAATCCTCACCCTAACCCTAACCCTAACCCTAACTCTCACCCCTACCCTCACACTCACCCTAAACCTCACCCTAAACATTACCCTCATCCTAACCCTAACCCTCACCCTAACACTAACACTAATCCTTACCCTCACCCTAACCCTAACCATACCCCTCATCCTAACCCTCACCCTAACAAGAACACTAACCCTAACCCTCACCCTAACCGTCACCCTAACCTTCACCCTCACCCTAACCCTCACCGTCACCCTAACACTCAACCTAAACCTAACCCTCAACCACAACCTTACCCTCACCCACACCCAAACTCTCACCCTCACTCTAACCCTCCCCATCACTCTAAATATCACCCTAACCCTAATTCTCACACTAATCCTAAACCTAAACCTCACCCCAAAACTAACCCGCACCGTAAACTTCACCCTCACCCGAATCCTCAGCCTAATCCTAACCCTAACCCTCACCCTAACCCTAAACCTCAACCTCACCCTAACCCTCACCTTAACAGTAACCCTCAACCTCACACTAACCCTCACCCTACCCCTCCCTCTAAACCTAAACCTAACCTTAACCCTCACCTTCACCCTAACCCTGACCCTAACCCTTACCTAACCCAACCCCTCATCCTCAGCCTCACTCTCATCCTAACACTCACCCTCAACGTACCCCTCACCATAACTCTAACCCTAACCCTAAACCTCAGCCTCACACTCACCCTCACTCTAACGCTAACCCTAATCCTCACCCTAACCCTAACCCTCCCTAAACCTAACCCTAACCCTTACCCTAAACCTAACCCTCACCCTAACCCTTACCCTCACCCTAACCCTCACCCTAACCCTAACTATAACCCTAATCCTAACCTTCACAATTACCCTCACCCTCACCCTAACCCGTACCCTAACCTTAAACATCACCTAAACCATCACCCTAACCCTAACCCTCACCTCATCCAAACCCTCAACCTAACCTTTACCATCTCCCTAACCCTAACCCTAACCCTATCCCTCACACTAACCCTGACCATCACCCTAACCCTCACACTAACCCTAACCCTCACTCTAAAGCTAACCCTCACCCTTACCCTAACCCTCACCTTAACACTAACCCTAACACAAACCCTCACCTCACTCTAATCCTCACCGTAACTCTTACCCTCACCCTCACCCTATCCCACACAGTAACCCTAACCCTCAACCTAAACCTAATCCTACCCGTCAACATCACCCTCACCCTCACCCTCACCCTAACCCTAACCCTAACCATACTCCTAACCCTAAACCTCAAACTCATCCTCACCCTTACCCTCACCCTCTCCCTAACCCTACCCCTCAAACTAACCCTCACAATCAGCCTCACCCTTAACCTAAACCTCACCCTGACCCAGCCTATCCCTAAGTCTAACAATAACCCTCACCCTAACCATAACCCTAACTTTAACCCTAAGCCCCACACTAATCCTAACCCTAACCCTAACCTTCACCATCACGCTAACCCTCACCCTAACCCTAAACCTAACCCTCAACATAACCCTCACCCTAACAGTCTGGATAACCCTAACCCTCACCCTAACCCTTACCCTCACCTTAAATCTAACCCTAAATCTAATCCACACCCTCAACCTTAACATAAATCTAAACCTAATGCTCAACCTAACCCTAAACCTAACCCACATGCTAACCTCAACCTAACACTCACCCTCAGCCTAATCCTCACCATAACCTTAACCCTAACCCTTAAATAACCGAAACCCTTACCCTCATCCTCACCCTCACCCTAACCCTCATCCTTACCCTAGAGCTCGCCCTAACACTAATCCTAAACCTAACCCTCACCCTCACCCTCACCCTCAGCCTAACCCTAACGCTAACCCAAACCGTCACTCTCACCTTCAACCTAACCCTAACCCTAACCCTAAACCTAACCCTTACCCTCAATCTCACCCTCACACTCACCCAAAACTAGCCTTAACGCTAAACCTCACCCTAACCCTGAAGCTCACCCTAACCCTACCCTTCACCCTCACCCTCACCCTAAGCCTAATGCTAACCCTAACCCTAACCCTCACCCTAACCCTAACCTTCACCCTCTTACACTCACCCTAACCCTAACCCTAACCCTAACACTCACACTAACCCTAACCATCACCGTAACCCTAATCCTAACCCTCACCGTCACCCTAACCCTCACCCTAACCCTCCCCCTCACACTAATCCTAACCCTCACCCTACCCCTAATCCTAACCATAACCCCAATCCTCACCCTAACCCTAACACTAACCGTAACCCTAACACTCAACCTAACCCTAAAACTAATACTAACCCTAACCCTCACCCTAACCCTAACGATCTCCATAACCCTAAAACTCAACCTAACCCTAAAATTAATACAAACCCTAAACCTCACACTAACACTCAACCTAACCCTAAACCTAACCCTAATCATTACCCTACCCCTCACCCTAACCCCCTACCTAACCTCAAACCTAACCCTCACCGTAAAACTCACCCTAACCATTACTCTCACCCTAATCCTCATCCTCACTCTAACCCTACCCCTAACCCTCACCCTAACCCTCACCTAACACTGACCCTAACGCTAACTCTCACCCTCACTTAACCCTCACCCTAACCCAAACCTTAACCATCACCCTCATCCTAAACCTCACTCTAACCCTTGCCCTCACCATAACCTAACCTTAACCCTAACCCTAACCCTCACACTAACCCTCACCCTCACCCTAACCATAACCCTACCCCTATCCCTAACCCTCAACCTAAATGTAACCCTAACCCTGAACCTCACCCTAAACCTAACCCTAACGTTAACACTCAACCACACCCTCACCCTCAACCTCACACTAACCTTAAACCATCCCCTCACCCTAAACCTCATCTTTACCCTTACCCTAACCCTAACACTCACCCTCACCCTAACCCTAAACCTAACCTTAAATATCACCCTAACCATCATCCTAAACCTAACCCTCACCTCATCCTAACCTCACCCTAACCCTTACCCTCTCCCTAACCCTATCCATAACCCTAACCCTTACACTAGTATTGACCCTCACACTGACCCTCACACTAATCCTAAACCTCACCTTAACCCTCACCCTCACCCTCACCCTCAGCCTAAACCTAACCCTAATCCTAACCCTAACCCTAACTCTCACCCTCAGCCTCAGCCTAACCCTAACCCCATCACTCAGGCTCACCCTAAACCTAACCCTTACATTCACCCTCACGCTCACCCTCACCCTCACCCTACCCAAACCCTAACAATAACCCTAAGCCTAACCCTAAACCTAACCCTGAACTTAACCCTCACCCTAACCGTAACCCTAATGCTCATTCTAAAGCTAACCCTCACCCTTACCCTAACCCTCACCCTAAACCTATCCCTAACACAAAGACTCACCCTCACTCTAATGCTCACTGTAACCCTTACCCTCATCCTCACCCTATCCCACAAAGTAACCCTAACCCTCAACCTAAAACTAAGCCTACCCCTCACAATCACCCTCACCCACTCCCTCAGCCTAACCCTAACCCTAACCATACTCCTAACCCTAATCCTCAAACTCATCCTCACCCTCACATCACCCTAACCCTAATCCTACCCCTCACACTAAACCTCACCCTAACACTAACCCTAAATCTACCCCTCACACTAACACTAACCCTAATCTTCACCCTCACCCTAAATATCACCGTCACCCTAACCCTCACCATAATCCTATCCCTCACCCACACCCTAACTCTCAACCTCACCCGAACCCTCACTCTCTGCCTAACCCGAACCCTCACCTTAAACATCATCCTAAACTTAACCCTCACCCTAACCCTAACCCTAACCCTTACCGTAACCCTAATCCTAACCCTAACCTTAACCCTAACCCTAACCTTCACCCTCACCCTAAAACTAACCCTCATCCTAACCCTAACCCTAACCCTAACCCTAACTCTAAACCTCACACTCAACCTCACCCTCAGCCTAATCCTAATCCTAACCCTAACACTAACCTTCACCCTAACCCTCACCCTAACTGTAAGCCTAAACCTAAACCTCACCCTAAACCTAAACCTAACCCTAACCATCACCCTCACCCAAAATCTCACAAAAAAACTTAACCTTACACTAACCCTAACCCTAAACCTCACATTAATCCTAACTCTCACACTAACCCTAATTCTAACCCTAACGCTAACACTATCCCTAACCCTTACCCTCACCCTAACAATAACGCTAACCCACACCGTCACCCTAACCGTCACCCACACTCTAACTCTCACCCTCACCCGAACTCTCACTCTCACCGTTAACCTCACCCTCACCCTATACCTCATACTAACCCTAACCCACACCCTAACCCAAAACTTAACCCTCACCCTAACCCTAACCTTCACCGTTACTCTCACCCTCACCCTAAACCTAACCCTCATCCTAACCCTAACCCTAATCCTAACCATAACCCTTACCTAACCGAAACCCTCACCTCATCCACAACCTCAACCTAACCCTCAACCTCACCCTAGCACTCACCCTAACCCTAACACTAATCCTAACCCTCACCCTTAACCTAACCCTAAACGTAATACTAAGCCTAACCATCACCCTCACCCTCACACTCACCCTAACTCTATCTCTAAACCTAACCCTCACCCTAACCCTAAACCTCAACCTAACCCTAACCTTCACCCACACCCTCACACTAGGCCTAAAGCTAAACATAACCCTAACCCTCACACTCACCCTAACCCTCAACCTAACCCTGACCCTCACCCTAACCCCAACCCTAACACTCACACTAAGCCTAAACCTCACCCTAACCCTAATGCTAACCCTCACTGTCACCCTAACCCTCACCCTAAACCTAACTCTAAACTTAACCCTAACCCTCTCACTAAAGCTAACCCTCAACCTAACACTAAGCTTAACACTTACCCTCACACTAACCCTAACCCTGACCCTCACCCTCACCCTAACCCTCACCGTCACCCTAACCCTCACCCTAATCTTAACCGTCACCCACACCCTAACTCTCACCCTCATCCAAACTGTAACTCTCACCCTAACCCTCACGCTAAACATCATCCTGACCATAACCCTCATCCTAACCCAAAACCTAACTCTCACCATAAACCTCACCTTCACTCTAAACCTCACCTCACCCTAACCCTCACCCTGACTCTAACCCTAACCCTAAATCTAAACCTCACCGTATCCCTAACACTAACACTAACCCTAAAATTCACCCTCACCCTTAAGATAATCCTATTCTTCAGCCTAACCATCACCCTTACCCTCCCCCTAACCCTAACCCTAACCCTATCCCTAAACCTAATCCTAACCCTCAACCTCACGTAGCCCTCACCCTAAACCTAACCCTAACTCTCACTCTAACCCTAAACCTTACCCTCACCCTAACCTTCACCCCAACCCTAAACCTAAACCTCACCCTAACCCTCACCCTACCCCTCACTCTAACACTAAACCTAAACTTAAACCTCACCCTCACCCTAACCCTCTCCCTCAGACTTACCCTGAACCTAACCTTCACCCTAAACCTAACAATTACCCTAACCCTCACCCTAACCCTAACCATCACCCTAACCCTAACCCTAACCCTAACCCTAATCCTAACCCTCACACTAACCCCAACCCTCACCCTAATCCTAACCCTATACATCACCCTAACCCTCATCCTAAACCTAACCCTAACACTAATTGTCACCCTAAACCTCACCTTAACCCAAAACCTCACCCTCACCCTAACCCTAACTCTCACCCGCACCCTCACCCTGAGGCTTACACTATCCATAACCCTAACTGTAATCCTAACCATAAACCTCATGCTCACACTAACCCTAACCCTAAAACTAAACCTAACCCTAACCATAACCATAACGTTAACCCTAACACTCACCCTAACACTCACCCTAAACCTAACCCTAACCCTAACCCTCACCCTAACCCTAACCCAAACATTAACCCTAATCCTCAAACTAAACCTCAACCTAACACTAAACCTAAACCTAACCCTCACCCTAACCCTCACCCTAACACTCACCCTAACCATTACTCTCACCCTAATCCTCATTCTCATTCTAACCCTAACCCTAACCCTCACCCTCACCCTCACCCTAACACTAACCCTAACCCTAACCCTCACCCTCACTCAAACCCTCATCCTAACCAAAACATTAACCCTCATCCTAAAACTCACTCTAACCCTTACCCTCACTGTAACACAAAACAGTAAAACCTAAACCTCAACCTCAACCTAATCCTAACCCTAACACTCACCCTCACCCTCACCCTCAACTTCACAATAAACCTAACCCATCCCCTCACCCTAACCCTCATCTTAAAACTTACCCTAACCCTAACACTCCCTCTAACTCTAACCCTAACCCTCAGGCTCACTCTCACTCTCAGCCTAACCCTAACTCTAACCCTAATCCTGTACCTAACCCTCACCCTCAACCTCACCCTAATTCTAACCCTAACCCTAACCCTCACCCTCACCCTAACCCTAATGCTAACACTCACCCTTACCCTCACACTCACCCTAAACCTCACCCTAACCCTTACCCTCATCCTAACCCTAACCCTAACCCTAACACTCACACTAATCCTTACCCTCACCCTAATCCTAAACATACCCCTCATCCTAACCCTCACCCTAACAAGAACACTAACGATAACCCTCACCCTAACCATAGCCCTAACAATCACCCTCACCCTATCCCTCACTGTCACCTTAACCCTCAACCTAACCCTAACCCTCAACCACAACCTTACTCTCACCCACACCCAAACTCTCACCCTCACTCTAACCCTCCCCATCACTCTAAATATCACCCTAACACTATCTCTCACCATAATCCTAAACCTAAACCTCAGCCCAACACTAACCCTCACCCTAAACTTCCCTCTCACCCGAATCTTCAGACTAACCCTAACTGTAACACTTAACCTAAGCTTTACCCTCACCCTCACCCTCACCCTCAGCCTAACACTAACCCTAATCCTAAACCTCACCCTATCCCTAACCCTAGCAGTAACCGTAAAACTCACACTGACCTGATCCTCACCCTAACTGTCACCCGAACTCTTACCCTCACCCTAACCCTAACCCTCACACCAAACCTTACCCTCAACCTAAACCTAAATCTATCCCTCAGACTAAACCTCACCCTCACCCTAACCCTAACCCTAATCCTCACCCTATCCTTAAACATAACCCTCACCCTCACCGTCACCCTAGCCCTCACTCGAACCTTAATCCTAACCCTAACCCTCACCCTAACCCTAACCTTCACCCTAAACCTAACCCTCAGCCTCACCTTCTCCCTAACCCTTACATTCACCCTAACCCTAACCCTTACCCTCACACTAAACATAACCCTCATTGTAAAGCTCACCCTAACCCTTACCCTCACCCTAGCCCTAATCCTATCCCTAACCCCAACCCTAACCTTCACCATAACCCTCACCCTAACCCTTACCCTCACCCTAACCCTAACTCTATTCCTAACCTTTACCCTCACACTAAACCTAACCCTCACTGTAACCCTAATCCTAACCCTAAACGTAACACTCACCCCCACCCTAACCCTCACCCTCACCCTCACGCTCACCCCAGCCTAAACCTAAACCTAAACCTAAGCCTAAGCCTAAACCTCACCCTTACCCCCACCCTAACCCTAAACCTAACACTCAACCTCACCCTCACCCTAACCCTCAGCCTCACCCTCAACCTAACCCTAACCGTAATCCTCAAACTAACCCTAACACTCAGCCTAACAATAACCCTAACCCTCACCCACAACATCACCCTAACATTAACCCTAACCCTAAACCTAACCCTAATATTCACCCTAACCCTAAGGCTAACCCTAACACTCACCCTCAACCTAACGCTCACCCTCACCCTAACCCTCACCCTAACCCTTACCCTCAGCCTAACCCTAACCCTAACCGTAACCCTAACCCTCACCATGAACCTTACTCTCACCCTAAACCTAACCCTAACCCTCACCCTCACCCCAACCCTAACGCTAACACTAACACTAACCCTCCCCCTCCCCCTCTGCCTAATCCTAACCCTAACCCTCATCCTAAAGCTAACCCGCATTTTCAACCTCACCCTAAACCTAACCATAAACGTGAACCTCACCCTCACCAACAAGCGCACCCAAACCCTAATCCTAAGCCTAACACTCACCAACACCCTAACCCAAAAGCTCACCCTAACCCTAACCCTCAATCTCATCCACACACTAATCCTAACCCTAACACTAACCCTAATCCTCACCCTCACCCTTACTCTCACCCTAAACCTTACCATCACCCTCACCGTAACCCTAACCCTAACCCTAACCCTAACCCTCACACTAAACCTAACCCTCACCCTCACCCTAACCCTAACCGTATCCCAAACCTTCTACCTCACACTCACACTCAACCTCAGCCTAAATCTGACCCTAATCCTAATCCTAACCCTAACACTCAGTGTCACCTCACCCTAAACATAAACCTAAACTTAAACCTCCCCCTCACCCTCTCCCTCCCCCTCTCACTCACCATAACCCTAACCGAAACCCTAACCTTAAACTAACCCAAGCCCTCCCCCTCCCCCTCCCCCTAACCCTCAACCTAAACCTAACTCTAATCCTAACCCTAACCCAAGCCCTAATACTTACCCTATCCTTAACCCTAACCCTTACCCTCACGCTCACCCTAACCCTCACCCTAACCCTCACGCTCACCCTAATCCTCTCCCTAAACCTAATACTAACCCTTACGCTAAATATAACCCTCACCCTCAACCTCACCCTAACTCTTACCCTCACACTAACCCTCACCCTAACACTCACCCTCACCCTTACCCTCACCCTAACCCTCACTTACCTTAAGCCTCAACCTAACCCTAACACTAACACTAACACTAACACGAACCTCACCCAAACCCTCACCCTAACCCTTACCCTAACCCTAACCATCACCCTACCTCTCACCCTAACCCTAAAATTATCCCTCAACATCACACTCACACTAACACTCACCCTAACCCTTACCCTCACCAAAATACTCATCCTCACCCTAACCCTCACCCTAACGCTATCCCTAACCCTCACCCTCACACTAGCACTCAATCTAACCCTAAACCTAACACTAACACTCTCCCTACACCCTACCCTTCACCCTAAACCTAACCCTCGCCCTCACCTTCAACCTAACCCTTACACTCACCCTAAACCTAACCCTATCCCTAACCCTCACACTAAACCTAAACCTCATCCTAAAGCTCATCCTAACCCATACCCTCACCCTAGCCCTAATCCTATCCTTAAACCTAACCCTCAACCTTACCATCCTAACCCTTACCCTCACACTCACCCTCACCAACAACCTAACCCTAACCCTAACCCTCACACTCACCCTAGCCCGCTCCGTAACCCTAAACCTAATCCTAACCCTCACCCTAACCCTAAAATTAACCCTAACTCTCACCCTAACCCTCACCCTACCCCTTACCATCACCCTACCCTAACCCTAACTCTAACACTAAACCTCACCCTAACCCTAACACTCACACTAAACCTAACCCTAACCCTAAACCTAACCCTCACCCTCACCTTAACCCTAACCCTCAGCCCTCACTCTCACTCTCAGCCTATACCTAACCGTAATCCTAATCCGGACCCTAAAACTCACCCTCACCCTCACCCTCACTGTAACACTAACCATCACCCTTACCCTCACCCTAACCCTAACCCACATCCTAACCTCACCCTAAATCTCAACCAAAACCATACCCTCACCCTAACCCTAACCCTAACCCTAACACTAACCATAACCCTCATCCTAAACCGAATCGTAACCCTCAACTTAACCCTAAACCTAACACTAACCCTAACCCTAACCCTCACACTAACCTTTACCATAAACCTCACCCTCATCCTAACACTCATGGTCACCTTAAGACAAACCCAAATATTAACCCTCACCCACACCCTAACTCATCAGAACCCTCTCCCTCACTCTAACCCTCACCCTCACCCTAAACATCATCATAAATCTAACCCTCACCCTAAACCTTTCCCTCACCCTACCCATCACCATCCACACCCTAACCCTATCCCTAACCCTGACCCTAACCGGAACACTAACCCTAACACTCAACCTCACTCTAGCCCTCACTCGAACACTAATCCTAACCCTAAACCTCCCCCTAACCCTCCCCTTCACCCTAAAACTAACCCTCACCCTCACATTCACCCTAACCTTTACACTCACCCTAACCGTAACCCTAACCCTCACACTAAACCTAACCCTCATCCTAAAGCTCACCCTAACCCTTACCATCAACGTAGCCCTAATCCTATTCCTAAACCTAACCCTAAACCTTACCCTAACTCACATCCTAAACCTTACCCTCTACATCACCTTAACCCTCACCCTAACCCTTACCCTCACACTCACCCTAGCCATCTCCGTAACACTAACCCTAACCCTAACCATCACCCTAACACTAAAATTAACCCTAACCCTCACCCTAACCCTCATCCTACCCCTTACCATCACCCTACCCTAACCCTAACCCTAACACTAAACCTCATACTAACCCTAACACTAAACCTCATACTAACCCTAACCCTAACACTAACCCTAACCCTCAAACTAACCCTCACCCAAAGCCTAACCCTAACTGTAACTATCACTCAAACTCTCACCCTAACCCTAACCCTACCCCTAAACCTCACCCTCACCTAACACTCACTCTAACCCTTAACCTCACCCTAATTCTCATCCTCACCCTAACCCTACGCCTAACCCTCACACTAACACTAAACTTAACCCTCACCCTCATCCTAAACCTCACTCTAACCCTTATCCACACCATAACCCAAACCTTAAGACTAACCGTAACCCTCACACTAACCATAACCCTCACCCTAACCATAACCCTACACCTCACCCAAACCCTCATCCTAAATATAATCCTAAATGTAACCCTCACACTAACCATAACCCTCACCCTAACCATAACACTACCCCTCACCCAAACCCTCATCCTAAATTTAATCCTAAATGTAACCCTCACACTAAGCATAACCCTAAACCTAAAAGTCACCCTCACCTAACCCTCTCCCTCATACTATTCCTAAACCTACCCTTCCCCCTACCCTCATCTTAAACCTAACCCTAACCCTAAAACTCACCCTAACACTAACCCTAACACTCACCCTCACCCTCACCCTCAGCCTAAACCTAACCCTAACCCTAATCCTAACCCTAAATCTCACCCTCACCCTCAACCTAATTGTAACCCTAACCCTAACCCTAATCCTCACCCTCACCCTAACCCTAACTTTAACCCTAACTCTCCCCCTAATCCTAACCCTCACCTTAACCCAAACCCTAAACTGCTCCCTCACCATAACCATAAACCTAACCCTAACCCTCACCCTAACCCTCAACGTAACCCTAACGCTAAACCTCACCCTCAAACTAAAACTCGCCCTAACCCTTACCTTAACCCTAAAAGTAACCCTAAACCTCACACTGATCCTAACCCTCACACTAACCCTAGCCATACCCCTCACCCTAACCCTCACCAAAACCCTAACCCTAACCCTCACACTAACCCTAACCCTAACCCCCACCCTCAGGATCACTCTAAACCTAACCCTTACCCTAAACATCACCCTCAACCTAACACTAACCCTAACGCTTTAACCTAAACCTCACCCACACCCTCACCTTTATCCTCACCCTAATGCTAAAACTAACCCTAAAACTAACCCTCACCCTAGAACTCACCCTAACCCTAACCCTAATCCTAAACCTCACCCTCACCCTAAACCTCACACTAAAACTTACCCTAACACTAAACCTACCCCTAACCCTCACACTAACCCTAACCCTCACCTTAACCCTAACCCTCAACCTTAACCTAACCCTACCCCTCACCCTAACCATAACCCTAACCCTAACCCTCACTCTCTAGGTAATGCTCACCATCACCCTAACCTTCACAGTCACCCTAAACCTCAACCAAAACCTAACCTTCACCTTCACCCAAAATATCACCCTCATCCTAACACTCACCCTCGCCCTAACCCTCACCCTCACCCTAATCATCACCCTAAACATAACCCTCACCCTAAACCTAATCTCAACCATTAACGAACCCAAACCCTCACCCTCACAGTAGCCCTCACACTACCCCTTACCCTTACCTTTAACCTAACCCTCACCCTCACCCTCACCCTCACCCTAACCCTAATCCTAACCCTAATACTTACCCTAAACCTCACCCTCACCATCAACCCTAACCCTAATTGTCACCCTCACTGTAAACCTAACCCTAACCTTAAGCCTCACCCTAACAGTCACCCTAACCCTAACACTAATCCTCAACCTCACCCTCACCCTAACCCTAACCCTAACCCTTACCGTCAACCTAACCCTCACACTAACCCTAAACCTTAAACTAACCCTAACCCTCCCCATCACCGTACCCCTCACCCTAACCCTAACACTCACCCTAACCGTCACCCTAACACTCAACCTAACCCTAAACCTCACCCAAGCCCTCACGGAAACCCGAAACCTCAAACTAAAACTCACCCTCACCCTCACCCTAACCTTAACCCTAACATTCACCCTAACATTAACCCTAATCTTAAACATCACCCTAACCCTCACCCTAACCCTAACCCTCACCCTCATCCTAACCCTCACCCTAACCCTCACGTGACCACTTACCCTCACCTTAACTCTAACCATAAGCGTAACACTCACACCAAAACTAACCCTCACCCTAAACCTAAACCTATCCCTCAGCCTAACACTCACCCTAACCCTAACCCTAACGCTAATCCTCAACCTATCCCTAAACCTAACCCTATGCTCACCCTGATCCTAGGTCTCACCCTAACCCTAACCCTAACCCTCACTTTAACCCTAACCCTCACCCTCACCCTAACCATCACCCTAACCCTAACCCTAAACCTCACCCTACCCCTCACCCTACCCCTCACTCTAACTCTAAACTTAAACTTAAACCTCACCCTCACCCTAACCCTTACCCTGACCGTAACCCTCACCCTAAACCTAATCATTACCCCAACCCTCACACTAACCGTCAACCTAAACCTAACTATCACAATAATGCTCCCCCTTACCCTAACACTCAGCCTCACCATAACTCTCGACTTAACCCTTACCCAAACCGTAACCCTAACCATAACCCTAACCCTCACACTAAACCTAACCCTCACCCTAATCCTAACTGTAATTCTCACCCTAACCCTCATCCTTACCTTAACCCTAACCCTAACCGTCACCCTAATCCTCACCCTAACCCTCACCCTCACCCTCAGCCTAAACCTAATCCTAATCCTAATCCTAACCCTAACTCTCACCCTCACCCTAACTGTAACCCTAATCCGAACCCTAAACCTCACCCTAACCCTAACGCTAACAATAACACACATCCTGATTTTAAACCTCACCCAAACCAACACCCTCACCCTAAACCTCATCCTAACACTCACCCTAACCCTCATCCTAACCCTAAGCCTAACACTAACCCTCATCTTAACCATAATCCAAACATTAACTCTAACCCTCAAACTAACCCTCACCATAACACTAACCCTAAACCTAACCCTCTCCCTAACCCTAACCCTAAAACTCACTCTAACCCTAACATTCACTTTTAACCTAACCCTCCCCCTAACGCTTACCCTCACCCTAACCCTAACCCTAACACTAACCCTCACACTAAACCTAACCGTCACACTAAACCTAACCCTACCCCTCACCCTACCCCTCACGCTAACCCTATCCCTAACACTCACCCTACCCCTAACCCTAACCCTAAAACTCACCCTCACCCTAGCCCTCACCCTAACCATAATCCTAACCCTAACCCTAACACTAATCCTAACCTTCAGCCAAAACCTAAACCTCACCCTCTCCTTCACCCTAAACCTTACCCTCACCCTAACCCTATTCCTAAACCTAACCCTCACACTAAACCTAACCCTCATCCGAACGCTCTCCCTAACACTTACCCTCACACTAACCCTAATCCTATCCCTAAATCTAACCCTCACTCTCACCCTAACCCTCATACTTACCCTTACCCTCACACTAACCCACACCCTCAACCTAAACCTAATCTTCACCCTAAACCTCAACCTAACCCTAACCCTCACCCTCACCCTCACCCTCACTCTCACATTAACCCTAAACCTATACCTCACCCTAACCCTCATCCTAACCCTAACCTCAACCCTAACACTCACCATAACCCTAACCCTCACCCTAACCCTCAACCTAACCCTCACCCTCAGCCTAATCCTAACCCTCACCCTACCCCTTACCCTCAGCCTAACCTAACCCGAACCCTAAACCTAACACTCACCCTAAACCTAACAATCACCCTAACCTAACACTCACCCTAACTCTTACACTAACATTAATCCTAACCCTCATGCTAACCCTCAAGATAACCCTAACCCTAACAATCACCCTACCCGTGACCCTAACTCTAAACCTATACCTAAACCTCAATCTCATCCTAACACTCACACTAACCCTTATTCTCACCCTAATCCTCATCCTCACTCTAACCCTAACCCTTACCCTAACTCTCACCCTAACCCTCACCCTAACACTAACCCTAACCCTTTCCCTCAACCTAAACTCATCCTCTCCCTAACACTAACCCTAAACTAAACCGACACCCTAACGCTCACCCTAACACTAACCCTTACCCTAACCCTCACACTAACCCTAAACTTAACCTTCACCCTCATCCTAAACCTCACTCTAACCCTTACCCTCACCATAACCCTAACCTAAACCCTAACCCTAATCCTCACACTAACCCAAAACCTCACCCTAACCCTAAACCTAACCCTGACCTAAACCTCATTCTAAAACTAACCCTAACCCTAACCCTCACCCTAAAGTTAACCTTAACCCTAACCCTCACCCTCACCCTCACCCTCACCCTCACCCTCACCCTCACATTAACCCTAACCGTAACCCTCACCCGAACCCTCCTCTTAACCCTAACCCTAACCCTAAAATCACCCGAACCCTAACCCTAACCCTAAAACTAACCCTCACCCTCACCTTAACCATAAGCCTAACCCTAACCCTAACTGTGATGCTAACCCTAAACCTCAACCTCACCCTCTCCCTAATTCTAACCCTAACTCTAACCCTAACCCTCACACTCACCCTCAGCCTAACCCTAACTGTAACCCTAAATCTCACCCTAACCCTAACCCTCACTTAAACCTAAATCTCACCCTAAACCAAATCCTAAACTTCACCCTCACCCTAACCATAACCCTAACCCTAACCCTCAACCTAACACTCAACCTAACCCTAACTCTAAACAAAACCCTAACCCTCACTCTAAACCTCACCCTAATCCTTACCTTCACCCTAACCCTAATCCTAACCCTAACTTTCACACTAATCCTAACCCACACTCCATCCCTAACCATACACCTCACCTTAACCCTCACCCTAACAAGAGCACTAACACTAACACTCACCGTAACAGTATCCCTAACCCTCACCCTCACCCTACACCTCACCCTCACCCAAACTCTCACCCGCACCGTAACCAGCACCCTCACCCTAAACCTAAACCTAAACTTCACCCTAACCCTAACAATCACCCTAACCTTCACCCTCACCCTAATATTCACCCTAACCCTAAACCTAACCCTTATCCTAACCCTCACCTTCACCCTCACCCTCACCCTCAGCGTAAACCTAACCCTAAATCTAATTCTAACCCTAACCCTCACACTCACACTAACACTAACCCTAACGCTTACCTCAACCCTCACCCTCACCCACATCTTCACCCTCACCCTAACGCTCAAACTAACCCTAAACCTAACGCACACCCTAGCCCTCAACTTAACCCTAACCCTAACCCTCACCCTCAACCTAACCCTCACCCTAACCCTAACCCTAACACTCACCTTCACTCTAAACCTCACCCTCACCCTAACCTCACTGTCACCTTCACCCTGACACTACACATAACCCTAACCCTAACTCTCACCCTAATCCTAATACTCATCCTAAACCTAACCCTATCCCTCACACTCACTCTAACCCTCTCCATAAGCCTAACCCTAATCCTAACCCTCACCCTCACCTTAACCCTAACCATCAACCTCACCCTCACCCTCACCCAAACCCTAATCCTAACCCTCACCCTAACCCTCACCATCAGCCTAAACCAAAACCTCACCCTACCCCTTACCCTCACCTTACACTCACCCTAACCCTAACCCTAACTCTCACACTAAACCTAACACTCACCCTAAGCGTAAACCTAACCCTAAACCTAACCATCACCCTACCCCTCATCTTATCCAGAACACTATCCCTAATCCTCACCCTCACCCTAACACTCACCCTAACACTTACCATCAACCTAACCCTCAGCCTAACACTAACCTTAACCCTAACACTCACACTCACCCTAACACTAACCCTGAAGCTTACCCTAACACTCAACCTCACCCTCACCTTCACCCAAACTTTACCCTCACCCTAACACTCAGCCTAACTCTAACCCTAATCCTAACCCTCACAATCACCTTCACACTAACCCTAAAACTAACCCTCACCCAAAACCTCACCCTAACACTCACGCTAACCCTAACCCACACTCTCACCCTAACCATCACCCTAACACTTAACATCACCCTCACCCAAACCCTAACCCTAACCCTCACCCTAACCCTAACGCTACCCATCACCCCAACCATCACCCTAACCCTAACCCTAACACTTAACCTCACCCTAACCCTAACCCTAAACTTCACCCTCAACCTAGCCGTCACCCTAACCCTAATCCTAACTCTAACCTCACCCTAACCCTAACCTTCACCCTAAATCTAATCCTCACCCTTGCCCTCAACCAAACGCTCACCCTAACCATAAACCTAACATTTACCTTACCCCTCACCCTAACACTCACCCTAACACCTAACCCTGTTCCTAACCCTAACCTTAACCCTGACTTTAGCCCTCACCCTAAACCTAACACTAACGCTCAACCTCACTCTAAACCTCATCCTCACCCTAACCCTTACCCTCACCCTCACCATGACCCTAACCTAAACTCTAACCCTAACCATCACCCTAACCCTAATACTCACCATAAACTAAACCTAACCCTCACCCTCACCTTTATCCTAACCCTAAGCTTAAAGCTAACCATCACCCTAACCCTATGTTTAAACTTAACAATCACCCTAACCCTCAACCTAACCCTCATCCTAACCCTAACCCTCCCCGAACACTTTAACCTCACCAGAAGCCTAACCCTAACCCTAAACCTCACACCAAACCTAACCCTCACACTAAACCTAAACCTCTCCTTCAGACTAAGCCTAACCCTAATCCTCAACCTATCACTAACCCTAACCCTAACCCTCACCCTCACCCTAGCCCTCACCTGAAACCTAAACCTAACCCTCACCATAACCGTAACCCTCACCCTCACAATAACCCTAACCTAAACGTTCACCCTCACCCTAACACTTACCCTGAACCTAACAATCACCCTAACCCTCACCCAAACCCTCACCCTAACCCTAACCGTCACCGAACACCTTACCCTCATCCTAACCCTAAACCTAAACCTAACCATCACACCAAACCTAACCCTCACACTAAATCTAAAACTACCCTTCAGCCTAACCCTCACCCTAACCCTCACCGTAACTCTAACCCTCACCCTAACCCTAATCCTAACCGTTCACGCTCACCCGCACCCTAACCCCAACCCTAACCCAAACACTCACACTAAACTTCACTCTAACCCTTAACCTAACCTTAACCCTCACCCTCACCCTATCCCTCAGCCTAACCATTACCCTGAACCTAACCCTCACCCTAACCCTAACCCTAACCCTCACCCTAACACTCAATCTAACCCTAAACCTAACCTTAACCCTCACCCTCTCCCCAACCCTCACCATAACCCTTACCCTTAACCTAACCCTCAATGTAAACCTAACCTTAAACAGAACCTTCACCCTAACCCTCACCCTAATCCTAAACCTAACCCTAAACCAAACCATCACCCTACCCCTCACCTTATCCCGAAATCTATCCCTAAATCTCACCCTAACACTCACCCTCACCCTAACCCTCACCCTAGACCTAACCCTCACCCTAAACCTAACCCTCACCAAACCCTAACCCTTACCTTCACCTGAGCTCTCACCATCACCCTAAACATAACCCTCATCCTAAACCTAAACCTCACCCTCACTCTCACTCTCAACCTAAGCCTAAACCTAATCCTAACCCTAATCCTAACCCTAAATCACACCCTCACCCTCAACCTAATTCTAACCCTAACACTAACCCTAATCCTCACCCTCACCCTAACCCTAACCTTAACCCTAGCTCTCCCCCAAAACCTAACCCTCACCTTTACCCAAACCCTAAACTGCTCCCTCAACTTAACCATAACCCTAAACCTAACCCTCACCCTAACCCTCAACTTAACCCTAACGCTACCCAAAACCTCACCTTCACACTAAACCTTGCCCTAAACCTTACCCTTACCCTAACAGTAACCCTAACCCTCACACTGTTCCTAATCCTCACACTAACCATAGCCATAACCCTCACCCTAACCCTCACCATATCCCTAACCCTAACCCTAACCCTCACACTAACCCTAACACTAACCTCCACCCTCAGGCTCAATCTAAACCTAACCGTGACCCTAAAAATCACCTTCAACCTAACACTAACCCTTACGCTTACCCTAAATCTCACCCTCACATTCACCTTTACCCTCACCCTAATGCTCAAACTAACCCTAAAACTAACCCTCACCCTAGAACTCACCCTAACCCTAACCCTAATCCTAAACCTCACCCTCACCCTAAACCTACCCCTAAAACTTACCCAAACACTAAACCTATCCCTAATCCTCACACTAACCCTAACCCTCACCCTAACCCTCAACCTGACACTAACACTAACCCTAACCCTAAACCTAACCCTCACCCTAACCCTCACCGTCACCCTCAATCTAACCCTCAACCTAAAACTTAGACTCACCCTAAACCTAACCCTAACCCTAACCCTCAAATTAAGCCTAACCTTCACACTAACACTAAACCTACCTTTCACAATAACCCTCATCATAACCCTAACCCTAACCCTAAATCTCACCCTAACCCTAACCCTAACCCTCACCCTAACCCTAACACTCAATCTCACCCTCACCTAACCCTAACCCTAATCCTAACCCTATCCCTCACCCTCAACCTCACCCTAACTCAAACCCTAACCCTAATCCTAACCCTCACACTAACCCTAACGCTAACACTAAACCTCAACCTCACCCTAGCCCTCACCCTAACCATAAACTTACACCTAAACCTAGCCCTCACCCTAACCCTAACCCTAACCCTAACCCTCACCCTAACCTTAAGCCTAAACCTAACCCTCACCCTCACACTAGCCCTCACCCTAACCCTATACCTAACCCTAACCCTCACCCTAACACTAAACTTCAACCTAACATGAACCATCACCCGCAAACTGCCCCTAACCCTCACCCTAACCCTAACCCTAACATTAACCCTAACCCTCACCATAACCCTTTGCCTAAACCTAACCCTAACCCTAACCATCACCCTCACCCTAACCCTAACCTTAACTCTAACCCTCATCCTAAACCTCACCCTAACACTCAACCTAACCCTAAACCTAACCCTCACCCTAACCCTAAACCTAACCCTCACCCTCACCCTCACCTTAAGACTAACCCTAACCCTAACACTAATCCTAAACCTAAACCTCACCCTAACCCTGAACCTAACCCTAAACCTAACCCTCACCCTAACCCTAAACCTAACCCTCACCCTCACCCTCACCTTAAGACTAACCCTAACCCTAACACTAATCCTAAACCTAAACCTCACCCTCACACTAACCCTAACCCGAAACCGAACCCTCAACCTCACCCTAACCCTCACCCTATACTTAACCATCACCCATACCCTAAAATTCACCCAAACCTGGACCCTCACGCTAACGCTAACGTAATCTTCACCCCCAACCTAAACATCACCCTTAACCTTACCCTCACCCTAACCCTAACCCTCACCCTCACGCTAACCCTAACCCTCAGCCTAACACTCAACCTCTACCTATTCCTCACCCTAATCCTATCCCATACTAACCGAAACCCTCACCCTCATTCTCACCTTCAACCTAACCCTGACCCTCACCCTAGCCCTCAACCTAACCCAATCCCTAACACTAACCATCACCTTCAACCTCACCCTAGCCCACAACCTAAGCTTAACCCTCAACCTAACCCTCAACCTCACCCTAACACCAATCCTAACCCATAGGCTAATCCTAACGCTATCCCTAACAGTAACCTCACCCTCACCCTAAATCTCACCCTAACCTTACCCTCACCCTATCACTAACCCTAAACCTCACACTAAACCTAACCCTCACCCTAACCCTAGCCCTAAACCTAAGCCTAACACTAACCCTTACCCTAACCCTCACCCTAAACCTAAGCCTAAATCTAACCCTCATTCTCACCCTAGCCCTCCCACTAACCCTATTCCTAACCCTAACCCTCACCCTAACCTTATCCTTCAACCTAAACCTAACCCCCACCCTAAAACTAACCCTAACCCTCATCCTCACCCTCAACCTCAGCCTAAACCTAACAATAACCCTAATCCTAACCTATCCCTCACCCTCACTCTCACCCTAACTCAAACGCTAACCCTAACCCGAAACCTCAAGATAACTCTCACCATAACCCTAACCCTAAACCTCACCCTAAACCTAAGCCTAAACCTGACCCTCACCCTCACCCTAGCCCTCACCTTAAACCTATTCTTAACCCTAACCCACAACCTAACCCTAACCTTCAACCAAACCCTAACCATCATCCTCGAACTCTCCCTAACCCTCACCCTAGCCCTAACACTAACATTAAAGCTAATCCTCAACCCAACCCTCACCAAAAACCTAAGCCTAACACTAAGCCTAACCCTAACCCTCACCCTAACCCTCACCCTAAACCTAACCCTCACCCTCACCCTCAACTTAAACCTAAACCTAACCCTCACCCAACCCTAACACTCACCCTAACCCCAAACATAACCCTCAGCCTCACCCTCACCCTGACCCTAGCCCTAACCCTAACCATAACCCTCACCCTAACCCCAACCCTAATCCTCACGCTAATCCTAACGCTAACCCTCACCCTCAACCTAACCCTCACGCTAATCCTAACGCTAACCCTCACCCTCAACCGAACCCTCACTATAAACCGTTCCCTCACCCTAAAGGAAAACCTAAACCTCACACTAACCCTAACCCTAAACCTAACCCTCACCCTAACCCAAACCCTCACACTCATCCTCACCCTCACCCTCTGTCTAACCCTAACCCTAACCCTAATCCTAACGTTAACCCTCACCCTCACCTTAACCTTTACCCAAACCCAATCACACTAACTCTAACCCTAACCCAACACCAACCCTCACCGTCACCCTAACCCTCACCCTAAAACTAAACCTCAACCACAGCCTTACCCTCAACCTCACCCTCACCATCAACCTCACCCTCACCCTAAACATCAACCTAAACCGAACACTCACCCTAAACCTAACCCTAAACCTCACCCTAACCCTAACCCTCACCCTCAACCTCACCCTAAGCCAAAAACTCACCCTAACCCTAACCCTAACGCTCACCCTAAACTTACCTTAAACCTAACCCTCTCCCTAACCCTAACCCTCACCCTAAACCTAACCCTAACCCTCAACCTCACCCTAACCTTAATCCTAACCATAATCCTCACACTAATCCTAACCCAAACCCTCACCTTCACGCTAAACCTCACCGTCACCCTAACCCACACCCTAAACCTAACCCTCACATGCAAACTAACACTCACTCTCACCCGAATTCTCAGCCTCACACTAACACTCAACCTCGTCCTAAACATCACCTTAACCCTAACCCTCACCCTAACATTAACCCTAACCCTCACCTAACCCTAAACCTCACCCTTAACCTCACCCTCAACCTAAAACTACCCTCACATACAAACTAACCCTCACACTCGCCCGAATCCTGAGCCTCACACTAACCTTCACTCTCGCCCTAAATAACACCTTAACCAAAACCCTCACCCTAACATTAACCCTAACCCTCACCTAACCCTAAACCTCACCCTCACCGTCACCCTCACCCTAAGCCTAACCCTAAACCTAATAATAATCCTAATCCTAACTCGAAGCCTCACCCTCAACCTAACCCTAACCTTAACCATAACCATAACCCTCATCCTAACCCTAATCCTAACCCTAACCCTAACAATCACCCTCACCCTCATCCTCACCCTGACTAACCCTAACCCTCTTCCTAATCCTAACCCTACCCCTCACTCTCACCCTCACCCTAAACCTAACCCTTACCCTAAAACTCACCCACACCTTCACCCTCAACTTCACCCTAACCCTAACCCTAACAATAACCTTAATCCTAAACTTAACCCTAAACCTAACCCTCACCCTAACACTAACCCTAACGTTAACCCTTACCCTAACCCTAAACCTAACCCTAAGCCTCCCCCTATCCCTAAACATAACCCTAACTCTCACCTTCAACCTAGACCTCACCCTAAGCCTAACCATAAACCTAACCCTCACCCTAACCCTAACCCTCACCGTAACCCTAACACTCACCTTGAACCTAACCCTCACCCTAACCCTCACCCTAACCCTTACCCCCACCCTAACCCTCACCCTAAAACTAAACCTAAACCTCACATTAGCCCTCACCCTAACCCTAAAACTAAACCCAACCCTCACCATAACCCTCACCTGAAACCTAAACCTAATACTCAACCTCACCCTCACCCTCACCCAAACACTTACCCTGAATCTAACCCTAAACCTAACCCTAATCCTAACCCTAAACCTAACCCTGACACTAACCCCAACACTCACCTACCCCTCACCCTACCCCTAAAGCTCACCCTCACCCTAACCCTCACTGTCACCTTAACCCTAACCCTAACCCTTACCATAACCCTCAACTTAACCCTTAACCTCACTCTAACCCTAAACCTAACTCTAACCCTCACCCTCACCGTCAACCTAAACCTCACCTAACCCTAAGCATCACCCACAACCTAAATCTCACCCAAACCTAAACCCTCAACCTAATGCAAATGTAATCCTCACCCCACCCTAAACCTAACCCTCACCATAACCATAACCATAAACCTCACGCTAACCCTAACCATCATCCTAACACTCAACCTCACCCTAATCTTCACCCTAACCCTAACCCTTACCTAACTGAAACACTCACCCTCATCCTCACTTTCACCCTAAGCCTATCCTCACCCTAGCCCTCAACCTAACCCTAACCCGAACACTCAACCTAACCCTCAACCTCACCCTAACCCAACATTAACCCACAGCCTAATCCTAAAGCTAACCCTAAGCCTAACCGCACCCTCACACTAAATCTCACCCTAAACCTTACCCTCACCCTAACCCTAACCCTAACCATAAACCTAACCCTCACACTAAACCTAACCCTCACCTTAACCCATACCCTCACACTAACCCTAACTATAACCCTAACACTAACACTCAAACTAAACCTACCCCTCAGGCTAACCCTACTCCTAACCCTAACTGTAACCCTCACCCCACCCTCAAACTCATCCCCAGCGTAACCCTAACCCTAACCCTAATCCTTACCCTAACCGCCACCCTCAGGCCCACCCTAAACCTAACCCTAACCCTCACCCTGACCCTCACCCTAACACTAACCCTAACCCTAACAACAACCCGAACCCTAACCCTCACACTAAACCTAACCCTCATCCTAACCCTCAACCTCACCCGAACCCTCACACTAACCCTAAACCTAACCCTCACCCTCACCCTAACCCTAACCCTAACCCTAACCTTAAACCTAAACCCCACGCTAACCCTCACCCTAATCCTAACCCTCACCATAACCCTCACCCTAACCATCACCCTAACACTAACCATAACCCTAACCCTAAACCTCACCCTAAACCTAAGCCTAAACCTAACGCTCACTCTCACCCTAGACCTCACTCTAACCCGATCCCTAACCGAAAACCTCACCCTAAACTTAACCTTCAACCTAATACTATCCCTCACCATCATACTCCCCCTAAATCTCACCCTAACCCTAACCCTAATATTAATCCTAAACCTCACCCTAACCCTCACCATAAGCCTAAGCTTAACCCTGACCCTAACCCTAACCTTCACCCTAACCTCACCTTAACACTAACCCTAAACCTAAACCTAACACTAACCCTAACCCTCACCATCATCCTCACCCTAAAACTTTCCCTAACACTTAGACTCACCCTAAAGCTAACCCTAAACCTAACCCTCAGCCGAACCCTAACCCTAAACCTCACCCTAACCCTAAACCTCAACCTCACCCTCAACCTCAGCCTAAACATAACCCAACCCTAATCCTAACCCTATCCCTCACCCTCACCATGACCCTAACTCTAACCCTAACCCTAACCCTAACATCACCCTAACTCTAACGCTAAAACTAAACCTCACCCTCACCCTAGCCTTCACCCTAACCCTAACCCAACCCCTAAACCTATCCCTCACCTTAACCCTAACCCTAACCCTCCCACTAAACCTAAGCCTAAACCTAATCCTCACCCTGACCCTAGCACTCACCCTAAACATATTCCTAACCCTAAATATCACACTAACCCTAACTTTCTACCTAAACCTAACCCTCAACCTCAAACTCTCCCTAACCCTCACCCTAACCCTAACCCTAACATTAACCCTAACCCTCACCCTAACCCTAACCCTCACCCTCACAGTCACCCTCACCCTAACCCTCACCCACACGCTCATGTTCAACCTTACCCTCAATTTAACCCTAAACCTAACCCTCACAAAACCCTAACACTCACCCTAACCCCAAACATTACCCTCACCATCACCCTAAACCTAACCCTAGCCCTAAACCTTAAAATCAACCTAACCCTCACAATAACCCTAATGCTAACCCTAACCCTCATCCTAACCCTCACCCGAACCCTTACCCTCAGCCTAAACCTAAACTTAACCCTAACCCTAACAATAAACCTAAACCTCACGCTAACCATAAGACTCACGCTCACGCTAAACCTCACACTAACCCTAACCCTCAATCTAACCCTAAACTTAACCCTCAGCATAACCCTCACTATCACCCTCAGCCTAACCCCAACCTTAACACTAATCCTAAACCTAAACCTCAGCCTCAGCCTCACCCTAACCCTCACCCTCACCATCACCCTCACACTCATCCTATCCCTAATCCTAATCATAACCCTCAACTTAACCCTCACCATAACCCTTACCCTCAACCTAACCCTAAACCTAACCCTAACCCTAACCCTAAACCTATCCCTCACACTAACCCTAACTCTCACCCTACTCCTCACCCTACCACTCACTCTAAAATTCATCCTAACCCTAACCCTAAGACTAAACCTCACCCTCACCCTAACCCTAACCCTAACAATAATCCTAACCTTAACCCTCACACTAAACCTAACCTTCACCCTAACCCTAACCATCACACTCACCCTAACCCTCACCCTCACCCGAATCCTCACACTAACCTTAAAACTAACCCTCACCCTCACCCTAACCCTAACCTTAACCCTAAACCTAAACCCCACCCTAACATTCACCCTAATCCTAACCCTCACCATAACCCTCACCCTAACCATCACCCTAACACTAACCCTAACCCTAATCCTAACCCTCACCCTAAACCTAAGCCTAAACCTAACCCTCACTCTCACCCTAGCCCTCACTCTAACCGTATTCCTAACCTTAAACCTAACCCTAAACTTAACCTTCAACCTAATACTAACCCTGACCCTCATACTCCCCCTAATTCTCGCCCTAAACCTAAACCTAATATTAACCCTAACCCTCACCATAAGCCTAAGCTTAAGCCTGACTCTAACCCTAACCCTCAACTTAACCTTGCCATAATAATAACCCTAAACCTAAACCTAACCCTCACCCTAACCCTCACCGTCACCGTCACCCTAAACCTTTCCCTAACACTTAGACTCACCCTAAACCTAACCCTAAACCTAACCCTCTGTCTAAGCCTAACCCTAAACCTCACTCTAACGCTAACCCTCAACCCAACCCTCAACCTCAGCCTAAACATAACCCTAACCCTAATCCTAACCCTATCCCTCACCCTCACCCTCACATAACTCTAACTCTTACCCTAACCCTAACCTCACCCTAACTCTAACGCTAAAACTAAACCTCATCCTCACCCTAGCCCTCCCCCTAACCCTAACCCTACCCCAACCCTAACCCTCACCTTAACCCTCACCCTAAGGCTCACCCTAAACCTAAGACTAAACCTAATCCTCACCCTGATCCTAGCACTCACCCTAAACCTAATACTTACCCTAAACCTCACCCTAACCTGAACTTTCTACCTAACAATAACCCTCACCCTCAAACTCCCCCTAACGCTCACCCTAACCCTAACCCTAACATTAACCCTATCCTTCACCCTAACCACCACCATAACCCTAAGCTTAACAGTAAGCCTAACCCTAACCCTCACCCTAACCCTCACCCTTACCCTAACCCTCACCCTCACCCTCACCCTCACCCTAACCCTAACCCACACCCTCACGCTCACCCTTACTCTCAGCTTAACCCTAAAGCTAACCCTCCCCCAACCCTAACACTCACCCTAACCCCAACCCTAACCCTCACCTTCACCCTAACCCTAACCCTAGCCCTAAACCTTAAAATCGCCCTAACCCTCACACTAACCCTAATGCTAACCCTAAAGCTTACCCTCACACTAACCCTCACCCGAACCCTTACCCTCACCCTAACCCTAAACCTAAACCTAACACTCACAATAAATATAAAACTCATGCTAACTGTAACCCTCACGCTCACCCTAAACCTCACACTAACCCTAACCCTCAATCTAACCCTAAACTTAACCCTCAACATAACCCTCCTTCTCACCCTCAGCCTAACCCCAACACTTACACTAATCTTAAACATAACCCTCAGCCTCAGCCTCACCCTAACCCTCACCCTCACCATCACCCTCACCCTCACCCTATCCCTATCCCAAACCCTAAACATAACCCTCAAACTAACACTCACCATAACCGCTATCCTCACCCTAACTCTAAATCTAACCCTAACCCTAACCCTAAACCTAATACTCACACTAACCCTAACCCTCACACTACCACTCACCCTAAACCTCATCCTAACCCTAACCCTAAGCCTAAACCTCACCCTGACCCTAACAATAAACCTAACCCTCACCCTAATCCAAACGCTCACACTCATCCTCACCCTCACCCTCAGTCTAACCCTAAACCTCACCATAATCCTAACCTTAACCCTCATCCTTACCTTAACTTTAACACTAACCCAAACCTAACCCTCACACTAACTCTAACCCTAACCCAACCCCAACACTCAACTTCACCCTAACCCTAATCCTCACCCTAACTCTAAACCTAAGCTTCAACCTCACCCTATTCTTAATCCTAACCCTAACACTCACCCTAATCCTAACCCAAACCCTCACCCACACCCTAACCCTCACCGTCACCCTAACCCTCACTCTATACGTTACCCTCACATACAAACTAACCCTCACACTCACCCGAATCCTCAGCCTCACACTAGACCTCACCCTCTCCCTAAACCTCACCTTAACATTAACCCTCACCCTCACATTAACCCTAAACCTCACCTAAACCTATACCTCACCCTCACCCTAACACTCACCCTAAGCCTAACCCTAAACCTAACAATAATCCTAACCCTAACCCTCACTATCACGCTCACCCTAAACCTAACCCTAACCCAACCCTCAACCATACCCTCAACCTCACCCTCACTTTCAACCTAACCCTAACAATAACCTTAATCCTAAACTTAACCCTAAGACTAACCTCACCCTAACGCTAAACCTAACCTTAACCCTCACACTAAAACTAACCCTCAAGCTAACCCTAAACCTACGCCTCAGCCTAACCCTCACCCTAACCCTAACCCTAACCCTAATCCTCTCCCTATCGCTAACCATAACCCTAACCCTCATCTTCAACCTAGCCCTCACCCTAAGCCTAAACCTAAACCTAACCCACACCCTAACCCTAAAACTCACCCTAATCCTAACGCTCACCCTGACCCTCACCCTCTCCCTAACCCTTACTCTCACCATAACCCTCACCCTAACAGTAACCCTAACACTCACAATCAACCTCACCCTAAACCTAACCCTAAACCCAAACCTAACTATAACCCTCATCTGAAACATTACCCTAACCCTCAACCTCACCCTCACACTAACCCTAACCCTCACCTACCCCTCATCCTAACCCTAACCCTCACCCTAACACAAACCCTCAACCCCACCGTCACCCTCACTCTAACTCTCACCCATACCTCACCCAAACCCTCACCCTCACCCTAACACTAACCCTAACCCTAACCCTAATCGTATACCTAAAGCTCCCCAACACCCTCACCTTAAACCTAACCCTAAGCCACAGCCTAACCCTAACCCTCAACCAAACCCTCACCTTCACCCTAAACTTCACCCTCTCCTTAGCCCTCACCCTAACCTTAACCCTCACCCTAACCCCAACCCTCACCCTCTCACCGTAACCCTAACCCTCAGCCTAACACTAACCCTCACCCTAACCTTAACCCTCACCCTAACCCTAACCCTGATCCTCACACTAATTCTCCCTTTCCCCCTCACAATCGCCCTAATCCTCACCCTTACCCTCACCGTAACCCTAACGCAAACCCAAATATCACCCTCACCCTAACCCTCACCCTAATCCTTATCCTCACACTAACCCTAAACCTAAACCTCACCCTAACCCTAAATCTAACCCTCACCCTCAACCTAACCCTAAACCTCACCCTAACTCTAACCCTCAACCTAACCCTAACCCTCATCATAATCCTCACCATAACCCTATCCCTAAACCTTACCTAACAGAAATCCTCACCGTCACCCTCAACCTCACCCTAACACTCACCCTAACCCTAACCCTAACCCTAATCCTAAACCTAACCCTCACTCTCACGCTAACCCTAAACCTGACCCTAACCTGAACCCAAAGCCTCAGCCTAACCCTCATCCTAACCCTAACCCCCACCCTTACCCTCCCCCTAATCCTAACCCTAACCCTAACGCTCACCCGAAACCTAACTCTGACCCTCACTGTCAACTTCACCCTAAGCCTAACCATACACCTAAGCCTAATCCTAAACCTAATCATCACCCTCACCCTCACCCTAAACCTAAACCTCAACCTAAGCCTAATCATGACCCAAACGCTCACATTCACCCTAACCCTCAGCATCACCCTAACACTCACCCAAAACCTTACCGTCAACCTAAAACTAACCCTAACCCTAACCCTCAAACTAACCCTAAACCTCAAACTATCCCTACTCCTAACCCTCACACTAACCCTCACCATAACCCTAACCCTAACACTCACCCTAAACCTAACTCTAACACTCACCGTCACCCTAAACCTCACTGTCACCCTAAAACTTGCCCTAACTCTAACCCTCCCCCACAGCCTAACTCTCAACCTCACCCTCACCCTAACCCTCACCCTCACCCTAAACCTCAACTTAAACCTAACACTCACCAAAAGCCTAACCCTAACACTCAACCTAACCCTAACTCTCACCCTCAACCTAATACTCACCCTAACAATATCCCTAACTCTTAACTAACCGAAAACCTCACCTTCATCCTAAAACAACCTCACCCTTACCCTCACCCTAACATTAACCCTAACCCTAACTCTAAACATCACCCTCAACCTCCAACTCAGCCTATCCCTAACGCTAACACTAATCCTAAACCTACTCCTCACCCCCACCCTCAACCTAAACATAACCCTAGCCTTAACGCTAACCCTCACCCTCACCCTTACCCTAACCCTAACCCTAAACTTAACAATAACCCTAACCCTAACCCTAACCGTAATCTTAACCCTAACCCTAACCCTATAACTCACCCTAACACTAATCCTAACCCTAAATTTCACCCATACACTAACCCTCACCCTCATGCTAAACATCACCCAAACCCTAACACTCACGTTAAACCTAACCCTAACCCTCACCCTAAACCTAAACCTCAACATAACCCTAACCCTTACCCTAACCCTTACCTAACAGAAACCCTCTCCCTCACACTCAACCTCACCCTAACCATCACCCTCACCCTAGCCCTCACCCAAACTTAACCCTCACACTAACCCTAACACTAAACTTCACCCTCAACCTAAACCTAACCCCAAACCTAACCGTCAACTTAACCCTTACCTTAACTCAAACCCTAAACCTAACCCTCACCATAACTCTCACACTAACCCAAATCCTAAGCCTCAACCTAACCCTAACCCTCACCCTAACCATCATCCTAACCCTAACCCTCAACCTAACCCTAACCCTCATCCTCACCCTCACCCTCACCCTAACCTTCACACTAAATCATATCCTCACAAAAACCATAACCCTAACCCTAACCTTAACCCTAACATTCACCCTCACCCTCACCCTCACCCTCACCCTAACCCTAATCCTAACACTAACCCCCACCCTCACCTTCACCCTCACCCTAACTCTAACCCTAACCCTCACCCTCAACCTCACCCTAACGCTAACCCTAACACTAATCCTAATTCTAAACCTCTCCCTAACCCTCACCATAAATCTAACCCCAGCCCTAACCCTATCCCTCACCCGCACACTCTTCCTAACCCTAGCCCTAACCCTAACCCTCAACCTAATCCATAACCTCACCCAATCCTCACCCTATCCCTAAGCCTTACCTAACTGAAACCCTCATCTCACCCTCACTCTCACCCTAACCCTCACCCTAAACCTAACCCTAACCCTCACCCTCACCCTCAGCCTAACCCTAACCCTAACTCTAAACCTCACCCTAACCCTAAACCTAACCCAAACCCTAACACTCATCCTAATCCTCACCCTAAACCTAACGCTAATCCTAACACTTACCCTCACCTTAACCCGCACCGTAACACTTACCCTCACCCTAACGCTCACCCTAACCCTTACCCTCAACCTAACCCTAACACTAACCCTAACGATAACCCTCAACGTAAACCTCACCCTCACCCTTACCCTCACCCTCACACTATCCACACACTAA
Source organism: Dipodomys merriami (assembly GCF_024711535.1). Lineage (NCBI taxonomy): Eukaryota > Metazoa > Chordata > Mammalia > Rodentia > Heteromyidae > Dipodomys > Dipodomys merriami. Next base: position 3,354,695 of record NW_027205937.1, on the reverse strand, counting down.
CCCTAACCCTCAACCTCAGCCTAACCCTAACCCTAACTCTACTCCAAATCCTAACCCTCACCCTCACCCTCACCCTCACTCTAACTCTAAACCTAGCCCTAAACAAAACCTTCACCCTAACCCTAACCCTATCCCTAACCCTCACACTAAACCTAAACCTAATCCTAAACCTAACCTTCAGCCTCACCCTAAAAATTACCCTCACCCTAACCCTAACCCAAACCCTCAGCCTAACCCTCATCCTAACCCTAACCCTAACCCTCACCCTAACCTTAAGCCTAATGCTAACCTTAACCCTCACCCAAACACTAACTCTCACACTCACCCTCAACCTCACCTTCACCCTCACCCTAACCCTCACCCTCACCCTCACCCTTACCGTAACCATAACTCTAACTCTCAGCCTAAACCTATCCCTCACCCTCACCCTAATCCTCACCATAAACCTAACACTAAACCTTACCTAACCGAAACCCTCACCCTCAACTTCACCATAACCCTCACCCTCACCCTAGCTCACAACGTAAATTTTACTATCACCCTAAACCTAACACTAACAATCACCCTCATCCTAAACCTAACCCTAACCCTAACCCTCACACTAACCCTCACCCTAAACCTAACCATAACCCTAAACCTAACCCTCACCCTAACCCTCACCTTAACCCTAACCATCAACCAAAACCTCACCATCACCATAATACTCACCATAACCCTAACCCTAACCCTTAAGTAACCGAAACACTCACCCTCACCCTAAACCTCACCCTCACCCTCACCCTAGGCCTCACCCTAACCTTAACCCTCACCCTAATCTTAACCCTCACCCTAACCCTAACCCTAACCATAACCCTCACCCTCACCCTAGTCCTCAACCTAACCCTAATCCTAACCCTAACCCTCACCCTAATTTCACCCTAACCCTTATCCTCACCCTAACCCTAACCCTATCCCTAACCCTCACACTAAACCTAAACCACATCCTCACACTCACCTTAACCCTTACCCTCACCCTAACCATAATCCTATCCCTAAAACAAATCCTAACACTCACCCTAACACTCATACTAACCCTTATGCTCACACTAACCCTCACCCTCACCCTAACCCTAAACCTCACCCTAACCCTCACCTTAACCCTAGCACTAACCCTCACACTCACCCTAACCCTAAATGTAAGCCTAACCCTAACCCTATCCCTCATCCTCACCCTAACACTAACCCTCAACCTCACCCTCACTCTCACGCTAACCCTAAGCCTACCCCTCAACCTAACCCTCATCCTAACCTAACCCAAACCGTAATATGCAACCTAAACCTAAACCTAACACTAACCCTAACCCTCAACCTAACGCTAACCCTAATCCTATCCCTCACCCTCACCCTAACCCTAACGCTCAACCTCACCCTCACCCTCAACCTAACCCTAACCCTACTCCTCAAGCTAACCCTCATCCTAACCTAAACCAAACGCTAATACTCACCAAAACCCTAACCATAACCCTAACCCTCACCCTAACCATCACCGTCAGTCAAAACCTACCCCTAAACCTACCCCTTACACTCACCCTACCCTAACCCTAAACCTCACCCTAACCCTAACCCTAACCCTCACACTCACTCTAACCCTCTTTGCAAGCCTAACCCTAACCCTAACCCTCACCCTCACCCTAACTCTAACCCTCACTCTCACCCTCACCCTCACCCAAACACTAACCCTACCCCTCAATCTAACCCTCATCCTAACCTTAACCCAAACCCTAACACTCAATGTAACCCTAACCCTAACCCTCACCCGAACCCGAACCCTCAGCCTAACCCAAACCCTCACCCTACCCCTTAGCCTCACCGTACACTAATCCTAACCCTAACCCTAACCCTCAACCTAACCCTAACACTCAACCTAACACTAAGCCTGATACTAACCCTAACCCTCCCAGAAAGCTCACCCTAACCCTAAAGCTAACCCTAAACCTAACCATCACCCTACACCTCACCCTATCCTGAAACCTATCCCTAAAGCTCACCCTCACCCTAACACTCACCTTAACCCTTACCCTCACTCTAACCCTCAGCCTAACACTAACCCTAACCCTAACCCTCATCCTCACCTTCACACTAACCCTAAACCTAACCTCACACTAAACCTCACCCTAAGACTCATGCTAAACCAAACCCACACTCTCACCCTAAACCTCACCCTAAAACTTAACCTCACCCTCACCCTAACCCTAACCCTAACCCTCACACTAAACCTAAACCTCAACCTAACCATAACCCTACCTGTCACCCTAACCCTCACCCTAACCCTCCACCTAACCCTAACCCTAACACGAACCATCATCCTCACAGTAACTCTCACCGTCAACATAAACCTCACCCTATCCCTAACAATCACCCACACCCTAAACCTAACCCAAACCTGATCCCTCATACTAACGCTAACGTAATCCTCACCCCCACCCTAAAAATCACCCTAAACCTAACCCTCACCCTAACCCTAACCCTAACCCTCATGCTAACCCTAAAACTCACCCTAACACTCAACCTCACCCTATTCCTCACCCTAACCCTAACCCTTACCTAACCGAAACCCTGACCCTCATCCTCACCTTCACCCCAACCGTCACCCTCACCCTAGTCCCCAACGTAACCCTAACCCTAACCTTAACCATCACCCTCACACTAACCCTAAACATAACCCTAACCCTAACCTCAACCTAACCCTCAACCGAACCCCAACCCTAACCCACAACCTAATCCTAATGCTAACCCTAACCTTAACCTAAACCTCACCCTAAATCTCACCCTAAACCTTACCCTCACCCTAACACTAACCCTAACCCTAACCCTAAACCTCATACTAAAACTAACAATCACCCTAACCCTAACCTTTACCTTCACCCTCACCCTAACCCTCACCCTAACCCTTACCCTCTCGCTAACCCTTACTCTAACACAAACCCTAACCCTCACACTAAACTTAATCCTCACCCTAACCCAAATCCTAACCCTAACTGAAACTCTCACCCCACCCTCAGCCTAACCGTTACCCTAACCCTAATCCTAACCCTCACCCCCACCCTCAGGCCACTCTAAACCTAACCCTAAACCTCACCCTCACCCTAACCCTAACCCTAACCCTAACACTAACAATAAATATAATCCTAACCATAACCCACACACTACACCTAATCTTCACCATAACCCTAGTCATCACCATCACCCTAAACCTCACCCTCACCTGAAACCTCAACTTAACCCTAAACCTAAACCTCAAACTCACCCTAACCCTAACCCTAACCCTAAACCTCAACCTAACCCTCACCCTACTCCTAACCCTAACCCTAAACCTCACCCTAACCCTCACCCTAACACTAACCCTAACCCTGATCCTAACCTCACCCTCACCCTAACCCTCACCATCACCATCACCCTAAACCTCCCCCTAAACCTTAGACTCACCCTAAACCTATCCTAACTTTAAGAATCAAACTAACCCTAACCCTCACACTAAACCTAACCCTACCTGTCACACTAACCCTCACACTAACCCTAAACCTAAACCTAACCCTCACCCTCACCCTAACCATAGCCCTAACCCTCACCCTAACCCTAACACTCAATCTCACCCTCACCCTCAGCCTAAACCCAACCCTAACTCTAATACTAACCCTATCCCTCACCCTCACCCTCACCCTAACTCTAACCCTAACCCTAACGCAAACCTCACCCTAACCCTGATACTAACACTAAACCTCACCCTCACCCTAGCCCTCACCCTAAGCCTAACCCTACCCCTAACCCTAAACTTTACCCTAAACCTAACCCTTACCCTCACCCTACACTAAGACAAAACCTAACCGTCACCCTCACCCTAGCCCTCACCCTAACCCTATTCCTAACCCTAACCCTCACCCTAACCCAAAACTTCAACCTAACCCGGACCCTCACCCTCAATCTCCCCCTAAACCTCACCCTAACCTTAACCCTAACATTAACTCTAACACTCAAAGTAACCCTCACCAAAACTCTAAGCCTAAACCTAAGCCAAATCTTCACCCTCACCCTAACATTCACCCTAACCCTAATCCTAACCGTCACCCTAACCGTAACCCTAAAAATAACCTTAATCCTTACCTTAACACTAAGCCTAACCCTCAACCTAACACTAACCCTAACCATAAACCTCACGCTAAACCTAAACCTCAACCTAACCCTAAACCTATGCCTCAGCCTAACCCTCACACTAACCCTAACCCTAACCTTAATCCTCACCCTATGCCTAACAATAACCCTAACCCTCACCATCAACCTAGCCCTCACACTAAGCCTAAACCTAAACCTAACCTTCACCCTAACCCTAAAATTCACCCTAACCCTAACGCTCACCCTGACCCTCACACTCAACCTAACCCGCAAACTCACCCTCACCCTCAACCTATCACTTACCCTAACCCTAAACCTAAACCTAACCCTATACCTAACCGTAAACCTAACCATCACACTAACGCTAACCTCACCCTACCCCTCACCGTACCCCTAACCATAACCCTCGTCCTAACCCTAACCCTAACCCTAATCCTAACCTCACCCTCACCCTAACCCTCACCCTAAACCTCACCCTAACAAAAAACCTCGCCCTCATCCTCACCCTCAGTCTAACCCTAAAACTAACCCTAATCCTAACCCAAATGCTCACCCTCAACCTAACTCTAACCCTAACACAACCTTAACCCTCACCCTAACTCTAACCCTAACCCAACCCCAACCCTCACCGTCACCCTTTCTCTCACCCTAACCCTAAACCTCAAACACACCCTAACCGTCACCCTCACCTGAATCCTCACACTCACCCTCACCCTCACCCTAAGACGAACACTAACCCTAACCCTAACCCTCACCGTAACACTAAATTACCCTAAACCTCACCCTAACACTAACCCTCACCCACAACCTAAACCTCACCTAAACTTGAACCCTCACCATAAAGCTAACGTAAAAATCAACCCTACCCAAGACTTCACCCTAAAATTGACCCTCACCCTAACTCTAACCCTAACCCTCACGCTAACCCTAACCCTCACCCTAACACTCAACCTCACCCGAATCCTCACCTAACCCTAACCCTTACCTAACCGAAACCCTCACACTCATCATCACCTTCACCCTAACCCTCACCCTCAACCTAGCCCTCAACTTAACCCTAACCCTAACCCTCAACCTAACCCTCACCCTCACCCTAACCCCAACACTAACCCACACCCTAATCCTAACGGTAACCCTAACCCTAACCGCACCCTCACACTAAATCTCCACCTAACCCTTATCGTCTCCCTAACCCTAACCCTCACACTAAACCTAACCTTAACCCTAACCCTAACCCTTACTTTCACCCTCAACCTAACCCTATACCTAACCCTTACCCTCAACCTAACCCTAACCCTAAACCTAACCCTAACCTTCACAATAACCCTCACCCTAACCCTAAACCTCAAGCTCACCCTCACCATCACCCTAACCCTTACCCTCACGCTAACCCTAAACCTAACCTTGAACCTAACCATCACACTAAACCTAACCCTCACACTAACCCTAATCCTAACCCTGACCGTAACTCTCACCCCACCCTCAACCGAACACTAACCCTAACCCTAATCCTAAACCTAACCCCCACCTTCAGGCTCAACCTAAACCTAACCCTAACAATAACCCTAACCCTAACCCTCAACCTAAACCTCATCCTCACCCTAACCCCAACCCTAACCCACACACTAATGCTAACGCTAACCATAACCGTAACCTCACCCTCTACCTAAATCTCACCCTAACCCTTACCCTCAACCTAAAACTAACCCTAACTCTAACCCTAACCCTCACCCTAAACCTAACCCTCACCCTAACCCTAAACCTTACCTTCACCCTCACCCTAACCCTCAACCTAACCCTTACCCTCACGCTAGCCCTAACTCTAACCCTAACCCTAACCCTCAGAATAAACCTATCCCTCACCCTAACCCTAATCCTAACCCTAACCGAAACCCTCACCCTACCATCAACCTCAACCTCAGCCTAAACCTAAACCAACCCCAACCCTCACCGTCACCCTTTCTCTCACCCTAACCCTAAACCTCAAACACACCCTAACCGTCACCCTCACGCTAACCCTAAACCTAACCTTGAACCTAACCATCACACTAAACCTAACCCTCACACTAACCCTAATCCTAACCCTGACCGTAACTCTCACCCCACCCTCAACCGAACCCTAAACCTAACACTAACCCTAAACCTCACCCTAATCCTCACCCTACTCCTATCCCTAACGCTAACCCTCACACTAACCCTCACCCTGACACTAACACTAACCCTAACCCTAACCCTCACCCTAACCCTCACCGTCACCCTCACCCTAACCCTCACCCTAAACCTAACCCTAACGCTAACACTTAAATTAACCCTAACCCTCACAATAACCCTAACCCTACCTCTCACAAAAACCCTCATCATAAATCTAACCCTAACCCTAAAACTCACCCTAACCCTAACCCTAAACCTCACCCTAACCCTAACACTCAATCTCACCCTCACCCTCAGCCTAAACCTAACCCTAATCCTAATCCTAACCCTATCCCTCACCCTCAACCTCACCCTAACTCTAACCCTAACGCTAACCCTAATACTCACACTAACCCTAACGCTTAACACTAAACCTCACCCTCACCCTAGCCCTCACCCTATCCCTAAACCTATACCTAACCCTAACCCTAACCGTAACCCTAACCCTCACCCTAACCCTAAGCCTAAACCTAACCCTCACCCTCACACTAGCCCTCACCCTAACCCTATACCTAACCCTAACCCTCACATTAACACAAAACTTCAACCTAACCTGAACCCTCACCCGCAAACACCCCCTAACCCTCACCCTAACCCTAACTCTAACATTAACCCTAACCCTCACCATAACCCTTAGCCTTAACCTAACCCTAAACCTAACCCTCACCCTAACCCTCACCCTAACTCTAACCCTAACCCTCATCCTAAACCTCACCCTAACCCTCACCCTAAACCTAAACCTAACCCTCACCTTAACCCTATCCCTAACCCTCACCCTCACCCTAACTTTAAGCCTAACCCTAACACTAACACTAATCCTAAACCTAAACCTCACCCTCACCTTAACCCTAACCCTAACCCTAACCCTCAACCTCACCCTAACCCTCACCCTAACCTTAACCATCACCCATACCCTAAAACTCACCCAAACCTGGACCCTCAACCTAACGCTAACATAATCTTCACCCCCACCCTAAACGTCACCATAAACCTTACCCTCACCCTAAAACTAACACTAACCCTCACACTAACCCTAACCCAAAGCCTAACACTCAACCTCACCCTATTCCTCAGCCTAACCCTCTCCCTTACTAACCGAAACCCTCACCCTCATCCTCACCTTCACCCTAACACTCACGCTCACCCTAGCCCTCAACCTAACCCAAACCCTTACCTTAACCATCACCCTCACCCTCACCCTAACCCAAAACCTAACCCTAACCCTCAACCTAACCCTCAAACTCACCCTAACCCCAAACCTAACCCACACCCTAATCCTAACGCTAACCCTAACCTTATCCTAACCCTCACCCTAATCCTTACCCTCACCCTAACACTAACCCTAAACCTCACATTAAACTTAACCCTCACCCTAACACTAAAACTTATCTTCACCCTCACCCTAAACATTACCCTCACGATAACCCTAACTCTAACCCTAAATCTAACCCTCACACTAAACCTAACTCTCACCCTAACACTAATCCTAACCCTAACCATAACCTCACCCCACCCTCAACCGCAACCTCAGCCTAAACCTAACCTTAACCCTAATCCTAACACTAACCCCCACCCTCAGGCTCACCCTAACCCTAACTCCAACCCTCACCCTCACTCTCACCCTAACCCTAACACTAACACTAACAATAACCCTAATCCTAACCCTCACGCAAATCATAACCTTCACCCAAAGCCTAACCATCACCCTGAACCTAACCCTCACCCTCACCCAAACCATCACCCTAAACCTAACCCTAACCCTCCCCCTCACACTAACCCTAAACCTAACCCTAAACCCCACCATAAACCTCACACTAATCCTAACCCTAACCCTAACCCTCACCCTCACCCTAAACCTAAGCCTAAACCTAAACCTCACTCTCACCCTAGCCATCACCTTAACCCTATTCCTAACCTTAACATTCAACCTAACCTTAACCCTCACCCTCAAACTCCCCCTAACTCTCACCCTAAACCTAACTGTAACATTAACCCTAACCTTCACCGTAAAACTCACCATAACCCTAAGCTTAACCCTAACCCTAACCCTAACCCTCACCATAACCCTCACCTTAACATTAACCCTAAACCTAAACCTAACACTCACCCTAAAACTAACCCTAACCCTCATCCTAACCCTAATCCTCAACCTCACCCACAAAGACAGCCTAAACCTAACAATAAACCTAAACCTAACCTATCCCTCACCCTCACCCTCACCCTAACTCTAACGCTAACCCTAACCCTAACCCTCATGATAACTCTCACCCTAACCCTAACCCTCACCTTAAACTTCAACCAAACCTTAACCCTCACCCTCAAACTCCCCCTAACCCTCAGCCTAACCCTAACATTAAACCTAACCCTCACCCCAACCATCAACATAAACCTAAGCTTAACCCTAAGACAAACCCTAACCCTCACCCTCACCCACACCCTAAGCCTAACCCTAACCTTAACAATATCCTAAACCTAACCCTCACCCTCACCCTAACCCAAACCCTCAACCTAACCCAAACCCTAAACCTCATCCTAACCCTCACCCTAACCCTAACCCTAAACCTGACCCTAACCCTAACACTCAATCTCACCCTCACCCTCAGCCTAAACCTAACCCTAACCCTAATCCTAAACCTATCCCTCACCCTCACCCTCACCCTAACTATAACCCTAACTCTAATACTAACCCTAACACTAATACTAAACTTCACCCTCACCCTAGCCCTCACCCTAAACCTACCCCTAGCCCTAATCCTAACCCTAACTCTAACCCTCACCCTAACCCTAATCCTAAACCTAACCCTCACCCTCACTCTAGCCTTCACCCAAACACTAGACATAACCATAATCCTCACCCTAACCCCAAACTTCAAACTAAACCGAAGCCTCACCCTCAAAATCCACCTAACCTTCACCCTAACCCTAACCCTAACATTAACCCTAACCCTCACCCTAAAACTCACCATAACCATAAGCCTAAACCTAAGCCTAACCCTCACCCACAACCTAACCCTCACCCTAACCCTAACCCTAACCTTCATCCTATCCCTTACCCTAACCCTCACCCTAACCCTAACCCTAACCCTCACCCTAAACCTAACCCTAAACCTAACCATCACCCTAACCCTCACCCTAACCCTAACCCTAACCCTCACCATCACCCTCACCCTAAGCATAATCCTATCCCTAACAATAATCCTAAACCTAAACCTCACCCTCACCCTAACCCTAACACTCACCCTCACCCTAACCCTCACTGTCAACCTAAACCTCACCCTAACCCTAACCATCACCCACACCCTAAATCTCACCGAAACCTGAACCATCAACCTAATGCTAATGTAATCCTCACCCCCACCCTAAAACTAACCCTCACCCTAAACCTAACCCTAAACCTCACGCTAACCCTTACCATCACCCTAACACTCAAACTCACCCTAATCCTCACCCTAACCCTAAACCTTACCTAACCGAAACCCTCACCCTCATACTCACCTTCACCCTAAGCCTATCCCTCACCCTAGTCCTCAACCTAACCCTAACCCTCAACCTAACCCTCAACCTCACCCTAACCCCAACCCTAACCCACACCCTAATCCTAAAGTTAACCCTAACCCTATCCGCACCCTCACCCTAGATCTCACCCTAACCCTTACCCTCAACCTAACCCTAACCCTAACCCTAACCCTCACACTAAACCTAACCCTCACCCTAACCCATACACTCACGGTAACCATAAGTCTAACCCTAACCCTAACCCTCACACTAAACCTACCCCTCACCCTAACCCTAATCCTAACCATAACTGTAACCCTCACCCCACCCTCAACCTCACCCACAGCCTAAACCTAACCCTAACCCTAATCCTTACCCTAACTCCCACCCTCAGGCTCACCCTAAACCTAACCCTAACCCTAACCCTAAACCTCACAATAAACTTAACCTTCAACCTAATACTAATCCTCACCCTCATAGTCCCCCTAAATCTCACCCTAACACTTACCCTAATATTAACACTAACCCTCACCCTAACCCTCACCATAAGACTAAGCTTAACCCTGACCCTAACCCTAACCCTCAGCCTAAACGTCACCATAACACTAACCCGAAACCTAAAACTAACCCTCACCCTTAACCCTCACCATCAACCTCACCCTAAACCTTTCCCTAACCCTTAGACTCAATCTAAAGCTAACCCTCAGCCTAACCCTAACTGTAAAACTCACCCTAACCCTAACCCTCAACCTCAGCCTAAACGTAACCCTAACCCTAATCCTAACCGTATCCCTCCCCCTCACCCTCACCCTAACTCTAACCCTAACCCTAACCCAAACCTCACCCTAACTCTAACGCTAAAACTAAACCTCACCCTCACCCTAGCCCTCACCCTAACCCCAACCCTACCCCAACCCTAACCCTCACCTTAACCATAACCCTAACTCTCACCCTCAACCTAAGCCTAAATTTAATCCTCACCCTCACCCTAACACTCACCCACACCCTGACGCTCAACCTTACCCTCAACTTAACCCTAAACCTAACCCTCAACCAACCCTAACACTCACCCTAACCCCAACCATAAACCTCACCCTCACACTAACCCTAACCCTAGCCCTAAACCTTAACATAACCCTAATCCTCACACTAACCCTAATGCTAACCCTAACCCTCACCCTCACCCTAAACCTAACCCGAACCCTAACCCTCACCCTAACCCTAAACCTAACCCTAACCCTCACGCTCACCCTAAACCTCCCACTAACCCTAACCCTCAATCTAACCCTAACCTTAACCCACAACATAACCCTCACTCTCACACTCAGCCTAACCCCAACCCTTACACTAATCCTAAACCTAAGCCTCAGCCTCAGCCTCAACCTAACCCTCACCCTCACCATCACCCTCACCCTCACCCTCACCCTATCCCTAACCCTAACTCTAACCCTCAACCTAACCCTCAACATAACCCTTACCCTCACCCTAACCCTAAACCTAACCCTAACGCTAAACCTAAACCTAACCCTCACACTAACCCTAACCCTCACCCTACTCCTCACCCTACCACTCACCGTAACCCTCATCCTAACCCTAACCCTAAGCCTAAACCTCACCCTCACCCTTACCGTAAACTTAACCCTCACCCTAATCCTAACCCTCACACTCATCCTCACCCTCACCCTCAGTCTAACCCTAACCCTAACTCTAATCCTAACCTAAACCCTCACCCTCACCTTCACTTTAACCCTAACCGAAACCTAACCCTCACACTAACTCTAACCCTAACCCAATCCCAACACTCACCGTCACCCTAACCCTCATCCTAACTGTAACCCTCACCCTAACTCTAACCCTAACCTATAACCTCACCTTAACCTTTATCCTAACCCTAACCCTCACCCTAATCCTAACCCAAACCCTCACCGACACCCTAACCCTCACCGTCACCCTAACCCTCACTCTATACCTAACCCTCGCATACAAATTAACCCTCAAACTCACCCGAATCCTCAGCCTCACACTAGCCCTCACCCTCTCCTAAACATCACCTTAACATTAACCCTCACCCTCACATTAACCCTAAACCTCACCTAACCCCATACCTCACCCTCGTCCTCACACTCACCCTAAGCCTAACCCTAAACCTAACAATAATCCTAACCCTAACCCTCACTCTCACCCTGACCCTAAACCTAACCCTAAACCTCAACCATACCCTCAACCTCACCCTCACTTTCAACCTAACCCTAACAATAGCTTTAATCCTAAACTTAACCCTAAGCCTAACCTCACCCTAACACTAAACCTAACCTTAACCCTCACACTAAAACTAACTTTCAAGCTAACCCTAAACCTACGCCTCAGGCTAACCCTCACCCTAACCCTAACCTTAACCCTAATCCTCTCCCTATACCTAACCATAACCCTAACCCTCACTATCAACCTAGCCCTCACCCTAAGCCTAACCCTAAACCTAAACCACACCCTAACCCTAACCCTTACCCTAACCCTAACTCTCACCCTTAACCTCACCCTCACCCTAACCCTCACCCTAAACCTTACCCTCACCCTAACCCTCACCCTAACCCTAACACTAACACTCACAATAAACCTCACCCTAACCCTAACCCTAAACCCAACCCTCACTATAACCCTCACCTGAAACATAACCATAACCCTCAACCTCACCCTCACCCTAACCCTTACCCTCACCCTAACACTAAACCTAATCCTAAACCTAACCCTAAACCTCACCTTCACACTAACCGTAACCCTCACCTATCCCTCAACCTACCCTCAACCCTCACCCTAACCCAAACCCTCACCCCCACCCTCACCCTCACTCTAACCCTCACACTAAACCTCATCCTAACAATGACCCTAACCCTAACCCTAATCCTGTACCTAACCCTCCCCATCACTCTCACCCTAACCCTAACCCTAAACTTAACCCTAACACTCACACTTACATAACACTCACCCTCACCCTAAACATCAGCCTAACCCTAACCCTCACCCTAAACTTAACCCTAAGTCTCACCCTAACCCTAATCCTCAACTGTACACTCACCCTCACCCTAATTCTCATCCTAACCTTAACCCTAACCCTAACCTAACCAAAACACTCACACTCACCCTAACCTTCACCGTCTCCTTAGCCCTCACCCTAACCTTAACCCACACCCTAACACCAACCCTCACCCTCTCACCGTAACCCTAACCCTCACCCTAACCCTAACCCTGACCTTAACCCTAACCCTCACTCTAAACCTAACCCTGATCCTCACCCTAAACCTCCCCCTCCCACTCACAATCACCCTAACCTTCACCCTAACCCTCCCCGTAACCCTAACACTAACCCTAAACCTCAACATCAACCTAACCCTCACCCTAACCCTTATCCTCACACTAACCCTAAACCTAACCCTTACCCTAACCCTATCTCTAACCCTCAACCTCACCCTAACCCTAACCCTCACCCTAACTCTTACCCTCAACCTAACCCTAACACTCATCCTAATCCTCACCATAATCCTATCTTAACCCTAACCTAACAGAAACCCTCACCATCACCCTAAACCTCACACTAACACTCACCCTCACCCTAGCACTCATTCCCACCCTCACCCTCACCCTAACCCTAACCCTAACCCTAATCCTAAACCTAACCCTCACCCTCACCCTAAACCTTACCCTGACCCTAACCTGAACCCAAAACCTCAGCCTAACCCTCATACTAACCCTAACACTCACCCTCACCCTCACCCTAATCCTAACCCTAACCCTCACCTGAAACCTAACTCTGACCCTAACCTTCAACCTCACCCTAAGCCTAACCCTACACCTAAGCCTAATCCTAAATCTAACCCTCATCCTCAACCTCACCTTAAACCTAAACCTCAACTTAAGCCTTATCATAACCCTAACCCTCACCCTCACCCTAACCCTCAGCATCACCCTAAAACTCACCCAAACCCTTACCCTCAACCTAAACCTAACCCTAACCCTAACCCTCAAACTAACCCTAAACCTCACTCTAACCCTAATCCTAACCCTCACACTAATCCTCACCATAACCCTAACCCTAACACTCACCCTAAACCTAACCCTAAACCTCACCATTACCCTAAACCTCACCGTCAGCCTAAAACTTGCCCTAACCGTAACCCTCACCCTCAGCCTAACTCTCAACCTCACCCTCACCCTAACCCTCACCCTAACACTCACCCTCACCCTAAACCTCAGCCTAACCCTAACCCTCACCAAAAGCCTAACCCTAACACTCAACCTAAACCTAACCCTCACCCTCAACCTAATACTCACCCTAATATTATCTCTAACTCTTAACTAAACGAAACCCTCACCCTCATCCTAAACCTTAAACTCACCCTCACCCTCACCCTAACATTAACCATAACCATAACCAAAAACATCACCCTCACCCTCCACCTCAGCCAACCCTAACCCTAACACTAATCCTAAACCTAACGCCCACCCCACACTCACCCTAAACCTAACACTAACCCTAACAATCACCCTAACCCTAACCCTAACAGTAATCTTAACCCTAACTCTAACCCGAACCCGAACCCGAACACTAAAACTCACCCTAACAGTAATCCTAACCCTAAAGCTCACCCATACCCTAACTCGAACCCTCACGCTAAACACCACCCAAACCCTAACCCTCACGTTAAACCTAAGCCTATCCCTCACCCTAACCATAACACTCAACCTAACATTAACCTTTATCCTAAACCTCACGATAACTCTAACCCTAACCATTATCTAACAGAAACCCTCACCTTCACCCTCGACCTCACCCTAACCATCACCCTCACCCTAACCCTCACCCTAACCTTAACCCTCACACTAACACTAACCCTACCCTTCACGCTCACACTATACCTAACCCCAACCCTAACCCTCACATTAACCCTTACCCTAACCCAAATCCTAAACCTAACCATCACCCTAAATCTCACCCTAAACCTTATCCTCACACAATCCCTAATCCTAACCCTAACCCTAAACATAACATTCACCCTCACCCTCACCCTCACCCTAACGCTAACCCTAATCCTAACACTAAACCCCACCCTCACCTTCACCGTCACCCTAACTCTAACCCTAACCCTAACCCTCACCCTCAACCTCACCCTAAATCTAACCCTAACCCTAATCCTAATTCTAATCCTCACCCTAACCCTCACCATAAATCTAACCCTAACCCTAACCCAATCCCTCACCCGCACACTCTCCCTAACCGTTAACCCTAACCCTCAACCTAATCCATAACCTCACCCTAATCCTCACCCTAACCCTAAGCCTTACCTAACTGAAACCCTCACCTCACCCTCACTCTCACCCTAAACCTCACCCTAAACATAACCCTAACCCTAACTCTAACCCTCACCCTAACACTCACCCTAACCCTCACCCTAACCTTAAACCTAAACCAAACCCTAACACTCAACCTAATCCTCACCCTAAACCTAACGCTATCCCTAACACTTACCCTCACCCTAACCCTCACCCTAACACTTTCCCTCACCCTAATGCTCACCCTAACCCTTACCCTCAACCTAAACATACCTCTAACCCTAACGATAACCGTCAACCTAAACCTCAACCTCACCCTTACCCTCACCCTCACCCTTATCCACACACTTACTCTAACCCTCACCTTCACCCTCAGCCTAAACCTAACCCTAACTCTACTCCACATCTTAACCCTCACCCTCACTCTAACTTTAAACCTCGCCCTAAACAAAACCTTCAACCTAACTCTAATCCTATCCCTAACCCTCACACTAACCCTAACCCTAATCCTAAACCTAACCCTCATCCTCACCCTAAACCTTACCCTCACCCTAACCCTAACCCAAACCCTCAGCCTAACCCTCATTCTAACCCTAACCCTAACCCTAACCCTCACCCTAACCTTAACCCTAACCCTCACCCTAACCCTCACCCAAACACTAACCCTCACTCTCACCCTCAACTTCACCTTCACACTCACCCTAACCCTCACCCTACCCTCACCCTAACCATAACCATAACTGTAACCCTCAGCCTAAACCTAACCCTAACCCTCACCCTAATCCTCACCATAACCCTAACCCTAAACCTTACCTAACCGAAACCCTTACCCTCAACCTCACCATAAACCTCATCCTCACCCTAGCTCACACCGTAAACTTTACGCTCACCCTAACCCTAACACTAACCCTCACCCTCATCCTAAACCTAACCCTAACCCTAACCCTCACACTAACCCTCACCCTAAAACTAACCACAACCATAAACCTAACCCTCACCCTAACACTCTCCCTAAACCTAACCCTCAACCTAAATCTCACCATCACCATAATACTCACCATAACCGTAACCCTAACCCTTACCTAACCGAAACCCTCACACTCAACCTAACCCTCACTCTCAACCTCACCCTAGCCTTCACCCTAACTTTAACCTTCAACCTAATCTTAACCTTCACCCTAACCCTAACACTAACGCTCACCCTCACCCTAACCCTAACCCTAACCATGACCCTCTACTTAATCCTCAACCTCTCCCTCACCCTCACCTGAAACATGATCCTCACCCTTACCCTCACTCCCCCTAACCCTAACCCTAACCCTAACATTAATCCTAACCCTCAACCTCAACTTCACCGTAACACTCACCCTCACCATAAGCACACCCTAACCCTAACACTCACCCTAGCCCCAACCCTTACCCTGACCCTAAACCTAACCCTCACCCTAACGCTCACCCAAACCCTACTGCTAACCCTAACCCTCGCCCTCACCCTAACCCTTATCTTCACACTAACCCTAATCCTCAACATATCCCTAACCTGAATCCTAACCCTCACCCTACCCCTCACCCTCACCCTAACCTAATGCTAACCCTAACCCTCAACCTCACACTAACCCTCAACCTAACTCTTACCCTAACCCTAACCCTAACTCTAACCATCACCCTCAGCCTAATCCTAACCCTAACCCTCACAACTAACCCTCACCCTTACCCTAACGCTAACCCTAAACCTCAACCTCACGCTAAACCTCACCCTAATACTTACCCTCACATAAACCCAACCCTAACCCTAATCCTCATTCTAAACCTAACCCTCACCCACACCCAAAAATTCACCCTCACTTGAACCCTCACCCTCACCCTAACACTATCCCTAAACCTAACCCTAACCCTAATCTTATACGTAACCTTCACCATCACCCTCACCTTAACAGTAACCCTAACACTCGCCCTTACCCTAACTCTCACCCTCACCCTAAACATCAGCCTGACCTAACACTCACCCTAACCTTAATCCTAATCCTCACCCTAACCCTAACCCTAAGCCTCACCCTAACGCTAACCCTCAACCAAACACTCACCCTCACCCTAATCCTCACCCGAACCCTAACCCTAACCCTTACCAAACAGAAACCCTCAACCTCACCCTAACCTTCACCCCCTCCTTAGCCCTAACCCTAACATTAAACTTCATCCTAACCACAACCCTCACCCTAACCCTCACCATAATCCCAACCCTCACCCTAACCTTAACCCTCACCCTAACCCTAACCCTGTCCCTCACCCTCACCCTCAACCTAACCCTCACCTTAACCTGAACCCTCACCCTAATTCTCACCGTAACGCTAACGCTAACCCTAAACCTCACCCTCAACCTAACCCTCACCCTAACCCTTATCCTCACACTAACCCTAAACCTAACCCTAACCCTAAGTCTCATCCAATCCCTAGCCCTAACCCTAAACCTCACCCTAAACTTCACCCTCACCCTAACCCTAATGCTAAACCTAACCCTCCACCTCACACTAACCCTCACCCTAACCCTTACCCTCACCCTCACCCTAACTCTAACCCTCACCCTAACCCTAATCTAACCGACACCCTCATCCTAAACCTAACCCTCACCCTAAATCTAACCCTCAAACTAAAGCTAACCCTCACCCTAATACTCACCATAAACCTAACCCTAACCCTTACCTAACGGAAACCCTCACCCTCACCCTCAACCTCTCACTAACACTCACCCTCACCCTAACCCTCAACCTCTCAATAACACTAACCCTCACCCTCACCCTCAACCTCACCCTCAGCCTAAAACTAACCCTAACCTTACTCCAAATCCTAAACCTCACACTCAACCTAACTCTAAAACTAATATTAAACAAAACCCTCACTCTAAGCCTAAACCTATCCCTAACCCTCTCAATAACCCTAACCCTAATCCTAAACCTAAACCTCACCCTCACCCTAAACCTAAACCTAACCTGCACCGTCACCCTCATGCTAAGCTTAACCCTAACCCTAACACTAATCCTAAACCTAACCCTCACCCTCACCCTAACCATAACCCTCACCCTAACACTTATCCTAAACCTCATCCTAACCCTCAGCCTAACCCTAACCCTAACCCTCACCCTAACCCTAAGCCTAAACCTAAGCCTCATCCTCACCCTAGACCTCACCCTAACCCTATTCCTAACACTAACATTCAACCTAACCGTAAACTACAACCTAATCTGAACCTGAACCCTCAAATTCCCCCTAAACCTCACCCTAACACTAACCCTAACATTAACCCTAACCCTTACCAAAAACCTAAGCCTAAACCTAAGCCTAATCCTCAACCTCACCCTAACCCTAACCCTCACCCTAACACTTACTCTAAACCTCATCCTAACCCTCAACCTAACCCTAACCCTAACACTCACCCTAACCCTAAGCCTAAACCTAAGCCTCATCCTGACCCTAGACCTCATCCTAACTCTATTCCTAACCCTAACCTTCACCCTAACACTAAACTACAACCTAACCCGAACCAGAACCCACAAACTCCCCATAAATCTCACCCTAACAGTAACCCTAACATTAACCCAAACCCTCCCCAAAACCCTAAGCCTAAACCTAAGCCTAACCCTCACCATCACCCTAACCCTCACCCTAACCCTAAACCTAACCCTCATCCTAACGCTCACCCTAACCCACACCCTAACCCGAAACCTAATCATCACCCTAAACCTAACCGTAAACCTAAACCTCAGCCTAACCCTCACCGTAACCCTAAGCCTAATGCTCACCCTCACTCTCACCCTAAGCCTAACAATAACATTAACACTAATCCTAAACCTAACCCTCACCCTCACCCTAACCCTAACCCTAAACCTTACCCTCTCCCTCACCCTAACCTTCACAGTCAACCTCACCCTCAACCTAACCCTAACCATCACCCACAACCTAAACCTCACCCAAACCTGAACACTCACCCTAACACTAATTTAATCCTCACCCCCATCCTAAACATCACCCATAACCTAACTCTCCTAACCCTAACCCTAACCCTCATGCTAACTCTAACCCTCAACCTAACACTCAACCTCATTCTAATCCTCACCCTAATCCTAACCCTTACCTAAACGAAAACCTCATACTCATCATCACCTTGACCCTAACCCTCACCCTCACCCTAGCCCTCACCCTAACCTTCACCCTAACCCCAACACTAACCCACACCCTAATCCTAACAGTAACCCTAACCCTAACCGCACCCTCACCCTAAATCTCAACTTAACCCTTACCCTCTTCCTAACCCTAACACTAACCCTAACCCAAATCCTCCCACTAAACCTAATCCTCACCCTAACCCTAACCCTTATCTTTACCCTCACCCTAACCGTCATCCTCACCCTTACCCTCACCCTAACCCTAACCCTAACAATCACAACAAACCTCACCCTAACCCTCAACTTCAACCTCACCCTCACCCTCACACTAACCCTAATTCTAACCTTAAACCTAACCCTCACACGAAACCTAACCCTCACACTAACCATAATCTTAACCCTAACCGTAACCCTCACCCCACCCTCAACCTCACCCTCAGCCGAACCCTAACCCTAACCCTAATTC
Source organism: Dipodomys merriami (assembly GCF_024711535.1). Lineage (NCBI taxonomy): Eukaryota > Metazoa > Chordata > Mammalia > Rodentia > Heteromyidae > Dipodomys > Dipodomys merriami. Next base: position 3,334,910 of record NW_027205937.1, on the reverse strand, counting down.
TAACCCTAACCCCCACCCTCAGGCTCACCCTAAACCTAACCTTAACCTCACCCGAACTCGAACCTGAACCCTAACCCTAACCCTAACAATAACCCTAAGCCTAACCCTCACTCTAAAACTAAGCTTCACCCTAAACCTAACCATCACACTCGCCCTAACCCTCACCCTCACCCGAACCCTCACAATAACCCTACACCTAACCTGCTCCCTCACCCTAACCCTAACCCTAATCCTAAACCTAACTTTCACACTAATCCTAACCCACACTCTATCCATAACCATACCCCTCACCATAAACCTCACCCTAACAAGAACACTAACACTAACCCTGACCCTAACAGTATCCCTAAACCTCACCCTCACTCTAAGCCTCACTGTCACTCTAACCCTCACCTTAAAACTAACACTCACCCACACCCTAAGCCTCAACCTCACCCAAACCCTCACCCTCACCGTAACCAGCAAAATCACCCTAAATATCACCCTAACCATAACCCTCAACATAACCCTAAACCTAAACCTCACCCTAACCCTAACACTCAACCTAACCTTCACCCTCACCCTATTATTCACCCTAACCATAAACCTAACCCTTATCCTAACCCTCACCCTCACCCTCACACTAACACAATCCCCTAACGCTTACCTCAACCCTCACCCTCACCCTCATCTTCACCCTCACCCTAATGCTCAAACTAACCCTAAACCTAACCCACACTCTAGCCCTCACCCTAACCCTAACCCTAACCCTCACCCTCAACCTAACCCTCCCCCTAACCCTAACCCTAACCCTCATCCTCACTCTAAACCTCACCCTCACCCTAACCTCACCCTCACCTTCACCCTGACAGTACATATAACTTAACCCTAACTCTCACCCTAATCCTAATACTCACCCTAAACCTAAACCTATCCTTCACACTCACCCTAACACTCTCCGTAAGCCTAACCCTAACACTAACCCTCACCCTCACCCTAATCCTAACCATCAACCTCACCCTCACCCTCTCCCAAACCCTAACCGTACCCGTCACTCTAACCCTCACTCTCAGCCTAACCCAAACCCTCACCCTACCACTTACCCTCACATTACACTATCCCTAACCCTAACCCTAACCCTCACCCTAAACCTAACACTCACCCTTAGCCTACACCTAACCCTAAACCTAACCATCACCCTACACCTCACCCTATCCCGAACACTATCCCTAAACCTCACACTCACCCTAACACTCACCCTAACACTTAGCTTCACCCTAACCCTCAGCCTAACACTACCCCTAACCCTAACACTCACCCTCACCCTAACACTAACCATGAGGCTTACCCTAACCATCACCTTCACCCTCATTTTCAACCTAAACTTTAACCTCACCCTAAAACTCAGCCTAACACTAACCCTAACCCTAACCCTCACATTTACCATCACACTAACCCTAAAACTAAACCTCATACTAAACCTCACCCTAACACTCACGCTAACCCTGACACACACGCTCACCATAACACTTAACCTCACCCTCACCCTCACCCTAAGCCTAACCCTCACCCTAACCCTAATGCTACCCGTCACCCTAAACATCACCCTAATCCTAACCCAAACGCTTACCCTCACCCTAACCCTAAACCTAAACCTAAATCTCACCCTCACCCTAGCCCTCACCCTTACCCTAATCGTAACCCTAACCCTCACCCTAACCCTAACCTTCACCCTAAACCTAATCCTCTCCCACGCCCTCAACCAAATGCTCACCCTAACTGTAACCATAACATTTACGCTAACCCTCACCCTAACACTCACCCTGACCCTAACCCTGTTCCAAACCCTAAACCTCACGCTGACCTTAGCCCTCACCCTAACTCTAACCCTAAACCTCACCCTAAACCTAAAACTCACCCTAACCTAACCCTAACCCTCAACCTCACCCTCACCCTAACCCTAAGCTTAAACCTAACCATCACCCTAACCCTCACCCTAATCCTCATCCTAACCCTAACCCTTAACGAACACCTTACCCTCACCAGAACCCTAACCCTAACCAAAACCTCACACCAAACCTAACCCTCACACTAAACCTAACCCTATCCTTCAGCCTAACCCTCACCCTAACCCTAAACCTAATCCTCAACCTATCCCTAACCCTAAACTTAACCCTCACTCTCACGCTAGCCCTCACCCTAAAAATAACCCTAACCCTCACCGTAACCATAACCCTCACCCTCACCCTAACCCTAAACAAACCATTCACCCTAACGCTTACCATAACCCTTACCCTGAACCTAACCCTCACCCTAACACTCAACCTAACCCTAACACTCACCCTCAATCTAAACCTAAGCCAAAAAATAACCATCACCCTAACCCTCACCCTAACCCTAACCCTCACTCCAAACCTAACCCTCACATTAACCAAAACCTATCCTTCAGCCTAACCCTCACCCTAACCCTAAACCTAATCCTCAACCTATCCCTAACCGTAACCCTAACCCTCACCCTCACCCTAGCCCTTACCCTAAAGCTAACCCTAACCCTCACAGTAACCCTAACCCTCACCCTAACCCTAATCATAACCGTTCACCCTCACCCGCACCCTAACCTGAACCCTAAGCCTAACACTCACCCTAAACCTCACTCTAACCTTCAACCTAACCTTAACCCTCACCCTCACCCTATCCGTCACCCTAACCTTTACCCTGAACCATACCTTCACACTAACACTAACCCTAACCCTCACCGTATCCCTCACTCTAACCCTAAACCTAAACTTAACCTTCACCCTGACCCTAACCCTCACCCTAACCATTACCCTGAACCTAACCCTCACCCTAAACCTAACCCTAAACCTAACCCTCACCCTAACCCTAACCCAAACCCTAAACATCACCCTAACCCTCATCCTAACCCTAACTCTAATCCGCAGACTCACCCTAAACATCAACCTAACACTTACCCTCACGCTAACCCTCACCCTCAGCCTAACCCAAACCCTCACCCTAACCCTTACTCTCACCCTACACTAACACTAACCCTAAACCTAACTCTCACCCTAAACCTAAAACTCACCCTAACACTAAGCCTAATACTAACCCTAACCCTCACGTGAAGCCTCACCCTAACCCTAACCCTAACAATCACCCAACCACTCACCCTATCCTGAAACCTATCCCTAAATCTCACCCTCACCCTAACACTCACCTTAACCTTTACCCTCACCATAACCCTCATCCTAACACTAACCCTAACGCTAACACTCACTCTCACCCTAACACTAACCCTGAGGCTTACCATAACCCTCACCCTTATCCTCACCTTCACCCTAAACTTTCACCACAAACTAACCCTCAGCCTAACACTGACCCTAACCCTAACCCTCATCCTCACCCTCACACTAACCCTAAACCTAACCTCACACTAAACCTCACCCTAAGACTCATGCGAACCCTAACCCACAATCTCACCCTAACCCTCACCCTAACACTTAACCTCACCCTCACCCTAACCCTCTCCCTAACACTAACCCTAACCCTGATCTTAACCCTCACCCTCACCTTAACCCTAACCGTCACCGTCACCCTAATCCTCCCCCTAAACCTTAGACTAACCCTAAAACTAACCCTAACCCTAACAATCAAACTAAACCTAACCCTCACACTAACCCTCATCATAACCCTAACCATAACACTAACCCTCACCCTAACCATAGCCCTAAACCTCACCCTAACCCTAAGACTCAATCTCACCCTCACCCTCAGCCTAAACCTAACCCTAACCCTAATACTAACACTATCCCTCACCCTCACCCTCACCCTAACTCTAACACTAACCCTAACGCAAACCTCACACTAACGCTAATACCAACACTAAACCTCACCCTCACCCTAGCCCTCACCCTAACCCTAACCCTAACCCTAATCCTAACCTTTACCCTAAACCTAACCCTAACACTCACCCTAACCCTAAGCCTAAACCTAACCCTCACCCTCACCCTAGCCCACACCGTAAACCTGTTCCTAACCCTAACCCTCACCCTAAACCTAAACTTCAACCTAACCCGGACCCTGACCCTCAGACTCCCCATAAACCTCACCCTAACCTTAACCCTAACATAAAACCTAACCATCACCAAAACCTTAAGCCTAAACCTAAGCCTAACGTTCACCCTCACCATAACCCTCACCGGAACCCTAACCCTAAACCTCAACCCAACCCTTAACCTGACCCTCACCCTAACCCTAACCCTAACCCTCACCCTAACCCTAACCCTAAAGCTAAACCTCACCCTAACCCTCACCCTCACCCTCAACCTAAGCCTAAACCTAAACCTAACACTAATCCTAAACCTAATCCTAAACCTAATCCTAAACCGTACCCTCACCCTCACCCTAAACCTAACCCTCACTCTCACCATAACCCTCAAAGTCAACCTAACCCTCACCCTAACCCTAACCGTCATCCACACCCTAATCCTCACACAAACCTGAACCCTCACCCTATGGCTTACATAATCCTCACTCCCACACTAAACATAACTCTAAACCTAACCCTCACCCTAACCCTAACCTAATCCTCACGCTAAACCTCCCCCTCAGCCTAACACTCAACCTCACCCTAACCTTAACCCTTACCTAACCGAAACCCTCACCCTATCCTCAACTTCACCCTAACCCTCACACTCACCATAGCCCTCACCCTAACCCTAACCCTAAAACTCAACCTAACCCTCACCCTAACCCAAACCCTTAACCTCCCCCTCACCCTCAGTCTAACCCTAAACCTAACCTAATCCTAAACCTAATGCTCACCTTCACCCTAACTCTAACCCTAACCCAACCCCAACCCTCAGGGTCACCCTTACCCTCACCCTCACCCTAACCCTAACCCTCACTGTAACCCTAAACCTAACCTTAATCCTAATCCTAAAACTAACCCTCACCCTCACCCTAACCGAAACCCTCACCCCACCATCCACCTCACCCTCAGCCTAACACTAAAGCTAACCCTAACCTTAAACCTCACCTTACTCCTAACCCTAACCCTAACCCTCACCCTAATCCTCACCCTGACACTAACACTAACCCTAACCCTCACCCTAACCCTCACTGTCACCCCCACACTAACCCTCAACCTAAAACTTAAACTCACCCTAAACCTAACCCTAACCCTAACCCTCAAATTAACCCTAACCCTAACCCTACCTCTCACACTAACCCTCATCATAACCCTAACCCTAAACCTAATCCTCACCCTCACCATAACCCTAACCCTCACGCCAACCCTAACCCTCAGCCTAATACTCTACCTCACCCTATTACTCACCCTAACCCTATCCCTTACTAACTGAATCCCTCACCCTCATCCTCACCTTCACCCTAACACTCACGCTCACCCTAGCCCTCAACCTAACCCAAACCCTATCCCTAACCATCCCCCTCACCCTCACCTAATCCAAAACCTAACCGTAACCCTCAACCTAACCTTCAACTTCACCCACACCCCAATCATAACCCACTCCCTAATCCTAACGCTAACCTAACCTTAACCTCACCCTCACCCTAAATCTCACTCTAACCCTTACCCTCACCCTAACACTAACCCTAACCCTCACATTAAACCTAACCCTCACCCTAACCCTAAACCTTACCTTCACCATCACCCTATACCTCACACTAACCCTAAATCTAACCCTCACACTAAACCTAACCTTCACCCTAACCCTAATCCTAACCCTAACCATAACCTCACCCCACCATCAACCTCACCCTCAGCCTAATCGTAACCCTAACCCTAATCCTAACACTAACCCCCACCCTCAGGCTCACCCTAACCCTATCCCTAAACCTCACCCTCACCCTCACCCTAACACTAACACTAACAATAACCTTAACCCTAACCCTCACACTAAACAAAACCTTCACCCTAACCTTAACCCTCACCCTCACCCTAAACCTCACCCTCACCCGAATCCTCACCCTAACCCTAAACCTAACCCTCTCCCTCACACTAACCCTAAACCTAACCCTAAACCCCACCCTAACCCTCAAACTAATCCTACCCCTAACCCTAACCCTCACCCACACCCTAAACCTAAGCCTAAACCTAACCCTCACTCTCACCCTAGCCCTCACCCTAACCCTATTCCTAACCCTAACCCTCACGCTAAACTTAACCTTCAACCTAATCCTAAACCTCACCCTCAAACTTTCCCTAACTCTCACCCTAAACCTAACCGTAACATTAACCCTAACCCTCACCGTAAAACTCACCATAACCATAAGGTTAACCCTAACCCTAAACCTAACCCTCACCATAACCCTCACCCTCACACTAACCCTAAACCTAAACCTAACCCTTACCGTAAAACTAACCTTAAACCTCATTCTAACCTTAACCCTCAACCTCACCCCCAACCACAGCCTAAACCTAACAATAACCCTAATCCTAAGCTATCCCTCACCCTCACCCTCACCCTAACTCTAACGCTAACCTAAACATAACCCTCACGATAACTCTCACCCTAACCCTCACCCTAACATTCAACCAAACCCTAACCCTCAACCTCAAACTCCCCCTCACCTACAGCCTAACCATACTCTCACCCTAACCCTCACCCTAACCTTCAAACAAACCCTAACCCTCACCCTCAAACTCCCCCTCACCCTCAGCCTAACCCTAATCCTAACATTAAGCCTAACCATCACCCCAACCCTCACCATAAACCTAAGCTTAACCCTAAGCTTGAACCTTACCCTCATCCTCACCCTCACCCTAAGCCTAACCATAACCCTAACACTAATCTTAAACCTAACCCTCACACTCACCCTAACCCAAACCCTCAACCTAACCCTAACCCTAAACCTCATCCTAACCCTCACCCTAACCCTAACCCTAACCCTATCCCTAAACCTAATACTCAATCTCACCATCACTCTAAGCCTAAACCTAACCCTAAACCTAATCCTAAACCCATCCCTCACCGTCACCCTCACCCTAACTATAACCCTAACCCTAACTCTCACACTAACCCTAACACTAATACTAAACCTCACCCTCACCCTAGCCCTCACCCTAACCCTTACACTCACCCTACCCCTCACCCTAACTCTAACTCTAACCCTAAAAATAAACCTAACCTTCACCCAAACCCTAACGCTACCCCTCAACCTAAGCCTCAACCTAACACTAATCCTAAGCCTCTCCCTACCCAAACACTAACCTTAACCCTCACCCTCACCCTACCCCTGACCCTCCCCTGAACCCTCACCCGAACCCTAAACCTAACCCTCTCCTTCACACTAACCCTAAAGCTAACCCTAAAACCCACCCTCACCCTCATAATAGGCCTCACCCTAACACTAAAACTAACCCTAACCCTCACCCTAACCGTCACCCTCACCCTAACAGTAACCCTAACCCTCACCCTAAGTCTTAGCCTGAACCTAACCCTAACATTAATCCTAACCCTAAACCTCACAGTCAACCTGACCCTAACTCTAAACCTAACCATAACCCTAACACTCAACCTAACGTTAACGCTAACCCTAACCCTCAACCTCACCCTAAACCTCACCAAAACCCTTACCCTCACCGTAACCCGAACTCAAAACCTAACCCCAACCCTCACACTTATCCTAACCCTCACCATAACCCTAATCCTAACCCTCACCCAAACCCTCACCCTAACACTAACCCTAAACGTAAACCTCACCCTAAACCTAACCCTAATACTCACCCTCAGCCTAACCCTTACTGTCACCCTAACCCTCACCCTAATCTTAAACCTCACCAACAACCTCTCACCCTAACCCAAACCCTCCCCCTCCCCTACCCCTCATCCTCACCCTAAACATCACCCTAACCATAAGCCTCATCCTAACCCTAAACCTAACCCTCACCCTAACCCTCACCCTAACCCTCACCCACACCCTAATCCTCTCCATAACCCTAACCCTAACCCTTACCCTAACACTAACCCTCACCCTCACCCTCATCCTCACCCTGAGCCTCACGCTCACCCTAGCCCTCACCTAACCCTAACTCTAACCCTAACCCTAATCTTCACCTTCACACTCAGCCTAATGATAACCCTAACGCAAATCCTAACCCTAACCCTCACCCTCACATTAACCCTAACACTAAACTAGACCCTCACCCTAACCCTAACCATAACATTAACCCCGACCCTAACCCTAACCCTCACCCTAACACTAACGCTAACCCTCACCCTCACCCTCATTCTCACGCTAACCTAATGCTAACCCTAAATATCACCCTAACCCTCACCCTAAAACTAATTCTAAACCAAACACTCACCCCCACCCTAACCCTCACCCGAAACCTTCCCATCATCCTAACCCTAACCCTAACCCTCACACTAAACCTAACCCTCACCCTAACCCTAACTCTACCAATCAGCCTAAACCTAAACCTAAACCTAATCCTTACCCTATCCCTAATCCTAACCCTAACCCTCACCCTCAGGCTAGACCTCACCCTAAACCAAACCCGAACCCTCACCCTATCCCTAACCCTCACCCTAACCCTAACCGTCACCCTCACACTAAACCTCACCTTAACCCTAACCCTAAACATCACCCTAAACCTCACACTAACTCTAACCCTAACTCTCACCCTAAACCTCATTCTAACCCTAAACTTAATCGTCACCCTCACCCTCACCCTCACCCTAACTCTTACCCTGACCCTATCCCTCACCCTAAGACTAACCCTAACCCTAACCCACACCCTAACCCTAACGCTACCCCTCACGCTATCAACCTATCCCTAACCCTTACTCTAACCCTCACACTAACCCTCACCCTACCCCTAACCCTCACCCTAACCATCACTCGAAACCTAACGCTAAACTTAACCCTCACTCTCCCACTCCCCCTCACCCTAAACCTTAACCTGAACCTATCCCTCACCCTAAACCTGACCCTAACCCTAACCCTAACCCTAACCCTCACATTAACCCTAATACTACCCCTCACGCTAAACCTCAACCTATCCCTAACTCTAACCCTAACCCTCACCATAACCCTAACCCTAAGTGTAAACCTCACCATAACCCAAAACCTCTCCCTATCCCTAACCCTAACCCTAAACCTCACCCTCACCCTAAACATAACCTTCACCCTAACCTTCACCCTCACCATAATCCTAAACCTACCTCTCTCCCTAAACCTCATCCTATCCTTAACCCTAAGCCTAACATTAACTGTAACACCAACCCTAATACTTACCCTCACACTCAAAATCGCCCTCAGCCTAACCCTAACAATCACCCTAACCCTTACCCTAACCCTACCATAACCCTAATCCTAACCTTCATCCTAACCCTAACACTCACTCTATCCCTAGCCCTAAAACTAACACTAACCCTAAACCTACCACTCACCCTAACGCTAACCCTGATCCACACCATAATCCTTACCCTCACCCGAACACTCACCCTCACAGTAACCCACATCCTCACCATAAACATCACCCTAACTCTAACACTCACCCTAAACCTAATCCTAACCCTAACCCTGAAACTCATGCTCACCCTAATCCTAACCCTAACCCTAACACTCACATAACTCTAAAGCTAACAGTAACCCTAACCCTAACCCCAACCCAACACCTCACCCTAACCCTAACCCTTACACTCACCCTATCCCTCACCCTTACCCTAACCCTCACCCTAACCCTAACCCTAACACTAACCCTCACCCTCACCATTAACCTCAACCCAAACCTTACCTCCACGCTCACCCTTACCGTCACAATAAGCCTAACCCTAAACATAACCCTAAACTTAACCCTCACCATCACCCTTACCCTCAGCCTAACCTTAACGCTTACCCTAACCCTAAACCTAACCCTCAACCGGACCCTCACCCTAACCCTCAACCTCACCCTCACCCTCACCCTAAAACTACCCCTAACCCTAACCCTCACCCTAACTCTAAAGCTCACCCTAAACTTAACCCTAACCCTCAACCTCACCCTAAACCTAACCCTACCCTAACCCTCACCCTAACTCTAATACTAAACCTATCACTCACCCTCACCATAAACCTCAACTGAACCCTTACCCTCACCCTAACCATAACCATAACCCTAACCCTCACACTAAACCTAAACATCATGCTAACCCTAACCCTAACCCTGAGCCTAACCCTCACGCTAAGCCTAATCCTAATGCTACACCTCACCCTATCCCTAACCCTAAACCTAAACTTCAACCTCACCCTAGCCCTCAGCTAACAATAACCCTAATCCTAACCCTCACCCTCAACCTCACCGTAACACCCAATCTAACCCTAATCCTCAACCTGAACCTAACCCTCAGCCTAACTCTAACCGTAAACCAACCCTCCCACTAAACCTCACTCTAACCAAAACCATAACTCTCACCCTAAACCTACGCCTCACCATAACAATAACCCTAAGCCTAACCCTCACTCCCACCCTAACCCTCACCCTAACCCTTACCCTCACACTAACCCTCACCCTAACCTAAATGTAAATTTCACCTTAATCCTCACCCTTACCCTAACCCTGTCCCTCACCCTCAACCTAACCCTAACCCTTACCCTAACCCTAACCCTCACCCTAAAATTAACCCTAACCTTAACCCTAACCCTCACCATCACCCTAATCCTAACCCTAAACCTCACCTTCACCCTTACCCTCAGCCTAACACTAACCCTAAACCTAAGCCTAAACTTCAAACTATCCCTAACCCTAACCCTTATCCTCATCCTAACACTAATGCTAACACTAACCTTACCCTACCCCCCACTTTAACGCACAACCAAAACCTAACCATAATCATAATGCTCATCCGAACCCTAACCCTCACACGAACCCTCACACTCACCCTCACCCTCACACTGACCCTAAATCTAACACCCACCCTAACCCTCATCCTCACCCTAATCCTAACCATAACCCTCACCCTCAACCTCAGCCTAACCCTAACCCTCACCTTAAATCTTACCCTCAACCTACCCTAACCCTAACACTAACACGAAACCTCACCCAAACACTAACACTCACCCAAATCCTAAACCTAACACTAAACCTCACCCTCACCCTAACCCTCACACTTACCCTAATCCTCTACCTAACCCTAACCCTAACCCTTACCCTAACCTTAACCCTCAACCTCACCCTCACCCTAACCATAACCCGAAGCCTAGCCTTCAACCTCAACCTCACCCTCACCTTCAGCCTCACCCTAACTCTAACCCTAACACTAACCCTCAGCTTAACCCTCACCCTAACCCTAACCCTGAACCTCACACTAACCCAAAACCTAACCCTAACCCTAACTCTCACACTAACCCTAACACTTACCCTAACCCTAACCCTAACACTAACCCTAAACGTCACCCTAACCCTGACCCTAACAATAACTGTAACCCTAACACTAACCCTAATCTTCACCCTACCATTCACCCTAACCCTAACCCTAAACCTAACCCTCACCCTCACCCTAAACCTAACCCTAACCCTTATCCTCACCCTACTCTATCCCTAACCCTAACCCTAACTGTCACCCTAACCCTAAAACTCACCCAAACCCTAAGCCTAACACTAACCCTAACCCACACCTGAAATCTCACCTAACACTAACCCTAATCCTAACCCTCACCCTATACCTCCACCTAACCGTAACACTAAACCTAACACTCACTCTCACCCTAACACTCACCCTAACCCTTAAACTCACCCTAACCCTCACCATAACCCTAACACTCACCCTCACCTGAACCCTCTCCCTAAGCCTAACCCTAACCCTAACACTCACCCTCACCCTAACCCTAAACCTACCCCTCTCCTTAAACCTCATCCTAACCCTAAACCTAAGCCTAACATTAACCGTAACACTAACCCAAACCCTTATCCTCACACTGACACTCATCCTCAGCCAAACCTTAACAATCACGCTAACCCTTACCCTCAACATAACCCTAACCCTCAACCTAAACCTAACACTCACCCTAACCCTAACCCTAAAACTACCACTAACCCTCACCCTAACCCTAACCTAACCCTCAACCTAACGCTAAACCTCATCAACTCCCTAATCCTTACCCTCACTGGAACTCTCACCCTCACACTAACCCACACCCTCACCATAAACATCACCCTAACTCTAACCCTCACCCTAACACTAATCCTAACCCTAACCCTCAAACTCATGCTCATCCTAATCCTAACCCTAACCCTAACCCTCACATAACTCTAAAGCTAACAATATCCCTCACACTAAACCGTAACCCTTAACCTAACCCTAACCCTAGCCCTCACCCTAACTGTAATACTAACCCTATCACTCACCCTCACCCTAACCCTCATCTGAACCCTTAACATCACCCTAACCCTAAAGCTAACCCTAACCCTCACACTAAACCTAACCCTCTCCCTAACACTAACCCTAACCCTAACCCTAACCCTCACACTAAACCTAATCCTCATGTTAAACCAAACCAAACCCCTGAGCCTAACCCTCACACTAACCCTAACCCTAATGCTACACCTCACCCTATCCCTAAACCTCACCCTAACCCTCAACCTGAACCAAGCCCTCAGCCTAACAATAACCGTAAATCCCACCTTCCCACTAACCCTCAATCTAAACAAAACCCTAACTCTCACCCTAGCCCTACCCCTCACCATAACAATAACCCTAAGCCTAACCCTGAACCTCACCCTAACCCTCACCCTAACCCTTACACTCACACTAACCTTCACCCTAACCTAACCCTAACTTTCACCTTTTCCTCACCCTTACCCTAACCCTATCCCTCACCCTCACCCTAAACCTAACCCTTACCCTAACCCTAACCCTCACCCTAAAATTAACACTAACCCTAACCCTAACCCTCACCATCACCCTAATCCTAACCCTAAAACTCAAAATCACCCTCACCCTCAGCCTAACACTAACCCTAACCATAACCCTGAACCTCACCTTCACCCTAACCCTAACTCTAACCCTAATCCTCACCCTCACCCTCACCCTAATAATCACCCTAAACCTAAGGCTAACCTTCACACTATCCCTAACCTAATCCTTATTCTCACCCTAACCCTAAAATTAACCCTAACCCTAACCCTCATCCTCAACCTAACCCTCACCCTAACCCTTACACTCAGCCTAACCATAACCCTAACCCTAACCCTAACCCTATCTGTAACCCTCAAACCCAAACTCACCCTTACCTTCAGCCTAACCCTAACCCTAACACTAATCCTAACCCTTACCCACACCCTCAGGCTCAACCTAAACCTAACCCTAACCCTAACCCTCAGCCTAACTGTAAAGCTAACAATTACCCTATCCTTAATCCTAAACCTAAATCTAAATTCTCACCCTAATCCTAACCCTAACACTAACCCTCACCCTAACCCCAAACCGAACCCTAAACCTAATACTCACCGTAACCCTAATCCTAACCCTCACCCGCACACTAATCCTCACCCTAAACCTTAACCTCACCCTCAAACTGACCCTCAAACTAACCCTAAACCTCAACCTAACACTAACAATAACCCTCATCATCACCCTCATCCTAAACCTAACCCTAAAACTCACCCTAACCCTAACCCTCGCCCTAACACTAACCCTCACCCTAACACTTATGCGCACTTACCCTCACCCTAAACCTAACCCTAAACCTCACACTAACCCTAACCCTCACCCTAACCGTAACCCTCACCCTAAAACTAACCTTCATGCTAACCCTAACCCTAAACCTAAACCTAACCCTCACCCTAACCCTCACCCTAACCCTCACCCTAAACCTATCCCTAACCCTAACCATAACCCAAACCCTAGACCTCACCCTAACCCTAAATCTTACCCTCAGCCTCACAAACATCCTAACCCTCACCTTCACCTGAACTCTCACCCTCACCCAAACACTCACCCTCACCCTAAACCTCACCCTAACACTAACCCTCAGCCTAATCCTAACTCTAACCTCACCCTGACCCAAACCCTCACTCTAACCCTTACAGTCACCCTAATCCTCACCCTAAACCTAACCTTATCCAAACCCTCCACCACAACCTAAACTTCACCCTCACCCTAGTCCTCACCCTAACCCTAACCTTAACACTTAAACTAAACCTAATCCTCACCCTCACCCTCACCCAAACCCTCACCCTAACCCTAAACTTAAAACTAACACTCACCCTAACACTCACCCTCACCCTAACCATAATCCTAATGCTCACCCTAAACCTCTCCCTAACCCTCAGCCTAATCCTAAACCCTAACCCTCACCCTCACCCTAACCCTAACCCTAACCATCGCCCTAACCCTAACTCTCAACTTAACACTAATGCTAACCCTAAACCTCACCCTAAACCTAACCCTAAACCTAACCCTCACCCTCACCCTGAGCCTAACCCTCACCCTAACTGTAACCCTAATGCTCACCCTAACCCTTACCCTAAACTTAACCCTAACGCTCAAACTAAATCTAACCCTAACCCTAACCCTAATCCTCACCCAAAAACTAACCCTCACCCTAACCCTAAACCTCAATCTAACCCTAAACCTCATCCTAATCATAAACCTAACCCTAACCCCAACCCTTATCCTAACCCCCACCATAACCCTAAACCTAACCCAAACCCTCACCCTCACCCTAGCCATAACGCTAACCGTAAACTTCACCCTAACCCTCAACCTAACCCTAACCCTATCCCAAACCCTCACTCTCACCTTAAACCTCACCCTAATCCTTACCCTCACCCTAACACTAAACCTAACCCTAACCTTCCCACTAATCTTAGCCCTCACCCTAACCGTAACCCTAACCATCACCGTCACCCTAACCCTAACAGTCAACCTAACCCTCACCCTAACCCTAACCATCACCCACACCCTAACTCTAACCATCACCCACACCCTAACTCTCACCCAAAATTTCACCTGAACCCGAACCTGAACCCGAACCCTAACTCACACCCTGACACAAACCATCATCCTAACCCTCACCGTCACACTAATTCTCACCGTAAACATAACCGTAACATTTACCTAAACCAAATCATCACCCTCACCTTCACCCTAAACCCCACCCTCACCCTAACTCTAACCATAACCATAACCCTAACCCTAACCCTCACCCTCACACTAACACTCACCCTAACCCTTAACCTAACCCTAATCCTCATCTTCACCGTCACACTAACACTCACACTAACCCTAACCCTCACCCACACTTAACACTCACCCTCACCCTAATTCTCAACCTCACCCTAAACATCACCCTAACCCTAACCCTCACCCTAAACCTAACCCTCAGCCTAAACCTAACCCTGAGCCTAACCCTAAACCTATTCCTAACCCTAACACTTACACTCACCCTAACCATAACCCTAACACCAACACTCATCCTACGCCTCACCATAACCCTCACCCTAACCGTTACCCTCTTACTAACCCTCATCCTAACCCTAACTCTAACCCTAACCCTCACCTCAACCCTCACCATAACCCTAACCATAAAACTAACCCTCACACTAAACCTCACCCTCACGCTAACCCTAAACCTAACCCTAACCCTCACACTAAACCTAACCCTCACTCTAACCCTAACCCTACCCCTCAGCCTACCACTCACCCTAACCCTAACCCTAACCCTTAACCTCACCCTATCCCTAACCCTAACCCTTACCCTCACCCTCACACAAGCCCTCGCCTTAACACTAACATTAACCCTAACCCTAACCGTCACCCTCAACCTAACAGTAACCCTCACCTCACCTTAACCCTCAGCCTAAACCTAACCCTAACATTAATCCTAAACCTAAACCGCACCCTCACCCTAACCCTAACTCTAAGCCTAACCATAACCCTAATCCTCAACCTAATGCTTACACTAACCTTAACCCTCACACTAAGGCTAAACCTCACCAAAACCCTTGCCCTCACCCGAACCCGAAACCTAAACCTAACCCCAACTCTCACAATAATCCTAAACCTCACCATAACCCTAATAATAACCCTAACCCTAACCCTAACCCTGACCCTGACTCTAACCCAAACCTTAATCCTCACCCTCAACCTAACCCTCACTGTCACCCTAACCCCCACCCTAATCTTAACTCTCACCCACACCCCAACTCTCACCCTCACCCCAACCCTCACCTTCACCCTAACACTCACCCTCACCCTAAACATCATCCTAGAAATAAGCTTCGCCCTAAACCTAAACCTAACCCTCACCCTAACCCTAAACCTCACATTCACCCTCAACCTCACTCTCACCCTAAACCTAACACTAACCTTCGCAATATCCCTAACCCTAACCCTAACTCTAACCGTAACCCTAACCCACACACTAAGCCTAACGCTACCCCTCACGCTAACCCTCAACTATCCCTAACCCTAACCCTAACCCTAACCATGACGCTAATCCTAATGCTAACCCAAAACCTAACCCTAACCCTAACTCTCACACTAACCCTAACCCTCACTCTAACCCTAACCCTAACCTTAACCCTCCCCCTCCCCCTCTCACTCACCCTAACCCTTATCCTGACCCTAACCCTCCCGCTAACCCTAACCCTAACCCTAACCCTCACCCTAAACCTAAGGCTACCCCTCATGCTAAACCTCAACCTATCCCTAACCCTAAACATAACCATATCCATAACCCTAACCCTAACCCTCAACCTAAACCTAACCCTCACCCTAATCTTCAATCTCACCCTAATGCTCTGACTAACACTAAACCTAACCCTTACTTAACCGAAACCCTTACCCTCAGCCTCAACCTAACTGTAACCCTAAGCCTAACCCTCAGTTTAACCCTCACCCTAACCGTAACCCTCACCCTCAACCTGACCCAAATCCTTAGCCTAACCCTTAGCCTAACCCTCAGCTTAACCCTCACCCTAACCTTAACCCTCACTCTCAACCTGACCCAAATCCTAAGCCTAACCCTTAGCCGAACCCTCACCCTCACCCTAACCCTCACACTAACCCTTACCCTCACCCTAACCCAAAACCTAACCCTAACCCTAACTCACACACTAACCCTAACAATCACCTTAACCCTAACGCTAACACTAAACCTAAACCTCACCCTAACCCTCACTCTAACGATAACAATAACCCTAACCCTAACCCTCTCCCTACCACTCACCCTAACCCTAACATTAAACCTAACCCTCACCCTCACCCTAAACATAAACCTAACCCTTATCCTCACCCTACTCTAACCCTATCCATCACCCTAATCCTAACACTCACCAAAAAGCTGAGCCTAACCCTAACCCTCACCCTAAACCTGACCCTCACCCTGGCCCTAACCCTAAACCTAACCCTACACCTCAACCTAACCCTAACACTAAACTTAACCTCAACCCTCACCCTAACACTCACCCTAACCCTTAACCTCACCCTAACCCTCAACCTCACTCTAACCCTAACCCTAACCCTCACCATAAACCTAAACCTAACCGTAACCCTAACCTTCCCCCTCACCCTAATTCTAAACCTACCCATCTCCGTAACCCTCATCCTAACCCTCACCCTAAGCCTACCATTAACCTTAACACTAACCCTAACCCTTACCCTCACATTCACACTAACCCTCAGCCTAACCCTAACAATCACCCTAACCCTTACCCTTACCCTACCCTAACCCTAACCCTGACCTTCACCCTAACCATAACATTCATCCTAACCCTAACCCTAAAACTAACACTAACCCTAAGCCTACCCCTCACCCTAACGCTAACCCTGTTCCACACAATAATCCTTACTCTCACCCAAACATTCACCCCCACACTAAACCACACCCTCAACATAAACATCACCCTAACTCTAACCCTCACCCTAACCCTAATCCTAACCCTAACACTAACCCTCACCCTATCCCTCACCCTTACCCTAACACTCACCCTAACCCTAACCCTAACATTAACCCTCACCCTCAACCTAATCCTCACCCTAAACCTTACCCTCACACTAACCCTTACCCTCACACTAAGCTTAACCCTCAACCTACCCCTAAACCTAACCTTCACCATCACCGTTACCCTCAGCCTAACCTTAACACTAACCCTAATCCTAACCCTATCCCTCACTCTCACATTAACCCTAACCCTCAACCTCACCCTCACCCTCACCCTAACACTACCCCTAACCTTAAGCCTCATGCTAACCCTAAAGCTCACCCTAAACTTAACCTTAACCCTCACACTCACCCTCACCCTAAACCTAACCCTAACCCTAACCCTCAACTTAACCCTCACTCTAACCCTAATACTAACCCTATAATTCACCCTCACCATAACCCTCATCTGAACCCTTACCCAATCACTAAACCTAACCCTAACCCTCACACTAAACCTAACCATCACCCTAACCCTAAACCTAACCCTCACACTAAACTTAAACATCATGCTAACCCTAACCCTAACCCTGAGCCTAAACCAAACACTAAGCATAACCCTAATGCTACACCTGACCCTATCCCTAACCCTAACCATAACCCTCAACCTCACGCTAGCCCTCACCTAACACTAACCCTTAACCTAACCCTAACCTTCACACTGTCCCTAACCATAATCCTTATCCTCATCCTAACACTAATGCTAACCCTAACCCTAACCCTCACACTAAACCTATCCCACACCCTAACCCTAACCCTCACCATAACCCTTACCCTCAGCCTAACCCTAACTATAACCCTAACCCTAACACTCAGACTAAACCTAACCCTCACCCTAACCCTAACCCTAACCCTATACATTACCCTCAAATCCAAATTCCCCCTTACCTAACCCTAACACTAATCCTAACTCTAAACCTCACCCTCAGGCTCATCCTAACCCTAACCCTAACACTAACCCTCAGCCTAACTCTAAAGCTAACAATAACCCTATTCCGAATCCTAACCCTAAACCTCAACCTAACCCTCACCCTAAGCCCAACCCTAAACCCAACCCTCACCCTAACTCTAACCCTAATCCTCACCCTCACCATAAAACTAACCCTAACCTGAACCCTCACAATAAACCTATCCCTCACCCTTACCTTAACCTTCACCTTAACCCTAACCCTAACCCGCACCCTCACCCTAATCCTCACCCTAAACCTTACCCTCACCCTCACCCTTACACTCAAACTAACCCTAAACCTCAACCTAACCCTAACGCTAACCCAAACACTAGACCTCACCCTAACCCTAAATCTAACCCTCAGCCTCACAAACATCTTAACTCTCACCTTCACCCGAACTCTCACCCTCACCCTAACACTCAGTCTCACACTAAAGCTCACCCTAAACGTAACCCTCAGCCTATCCCTAACGCTAACCTCACGCTGAACCAAATCCTCAACCTAACCCTCAGCATCACACTAATCCTCACCCTAAACCTAACCTAACCCAAACTCTCACCCTCACCCTAAACTTCACCATCACCCTAGCCCTCACCCTCACCCTAACCCTAACATTAAACCTTAAACTAAACCTAACCCTAACCCTCACCCTCACCCAAACCCCCACCCTAAACCTAAACCTAACACTAACCCTCACCCTAACCCTCACACTTACCCTTACCCTCAACCTAAAACTCACCCTCACCCTCACCTTAACCCTAACACTCACCCTAAACCTAACCCTCACACTAACACTAATGCTAACCCTAATCCTCACCCTAACCCTAACCCTATACCTAACCCTAACCCTCACCCTCACCCTCTCCCTAACCCTCACCTTAACTCTCACACTAACCCTAACCCTTACCCTAACACTAACCCTCCCCCACCCCCTTCCCCCTCCCACAAACCCTAACGCTAACCCTAACCCTCACTGTAAACCTAAGCCTAACCCTCATCCTCACGCTAACCCTTACCCTCACCCAAACCCTCACACTGACGCTAACCCTCACCCTCAACCAAAACATCACGCTAACCCTAATCCTCACCCTAACCCTATCCCTAACCCTCACTCTAACACTAACCCTGCCTCTAACCCTTAAACTCAACTTAATCCTCACCGTAACCCTTACCTAATTCAAATCCTCACCCTCAACCTAACCCAAAACCTCAACATAGCCCTGACCCTCGCCCTAACACTAATCCTATCCCTCACCTTCATAGTCACCCTCACCCTCAGCCTACCCCTAACCCTAAACCTAATCCTAACCTGAAACTTCACCCTCACCCTAACCCTCACCCTTACCTTAATCCTAACCCTAACCCTAACCATAACCCTAACCCTAACCATCACCCTACCCCTCACCCTAACCCTAACACTAACCCTCACCCTCATCCTAATATTCAACCTAACCCTTAACCTAACCCTAATCCTCACTCTCACCGTCACACTAACACTCACCCTAACCATAACCCTCACCCACACCTGAACCCTCACCCTCACCCTAACTCTCAACCTCACCCTAAACATCACCCTCACATTCACCCTAACCCTAACCCTAACACTAACATTCACTCTAAAACTAACTCTAACCCTAACCCTCACCCTCACCCTAAACCTAACCCTAACACTTACCCTAACGCTCCCCCTAACCCTAACGCTAACCCTAAACCTCAATCTCATCCTAACACTCACCTTAACCCTTACCCTCAACCTAAACCTAATCCTATCCCTAAACCAAACCCTCACACTAACCCTAACCCTCACCCTAACCATAACTCAACCCCTCACTCTAACCCTCAACCTATCTCTAACCATAACCCTACATCTAATCCTATCCCTTACCTAACTGTAACCCTCATGCTCACCCTCACCCTAACCCTAACCCACACCCTAACCCTAACACTTACACTCATCCTAATCCTCACCCTCTAGCTAAACCTAAACCTAAACCTTACCTTAACGAAACCCTCACCCTCACCCTCACCTTCACCCTAAACCTAACCCTAACCCTCACCCTCACCCTAACACTCACACTAAACCTTACCTTCACACTCACCCTAAACCTAACTCTAATTCTAACGCTCAAACTACCCCAACACTCACCCTAACCCAAAACCTAACACTAACCCTAAACCTCACCCTACCCCTCACCGTAACCCTAAGCCTAACCCTAATCCAAACCTCACCCTCAACCTAACGCTAAACCTAACCTTAAACGTCACCCTAACCCTCACACTAACCCTAACCCTAAACCTAACCCTCATCCTTAACCTAACACTCACCCTCACTATAAGCGAAACCTAAACCTAAACCTCACCCTAACCCTAAACCTAACCCTCATCCCCACCTTAAGACTCACCCTCACCCTAACCTTAACCCTAACCCTAACCCTCACACTAACCCTAACTCTCACACTAACACTTACCCTACACCTTACCCTAACCCTCAACTTAAACCTAACCCTAATCCTAACACTCATCCTAACCCTAACCTTCGCCCTCACGCTAACCCTCACCCTAACCCTAAACCTACCCCTCATCCTAAACCTCAGCCTCACCCTAAACCTAAACCTAACCCTCACCCTCAATCTCAAGCTAACAGTAACCCTCACCCAAAACCTTACCCTCACCCTACACTAACCCTAACACTAAACCTAACCCTCACCCTAAACCTCACCCTAACCCTAAACCTAACCCTACACCGAACCCTCACCCTACCCCTCAACCTAACCCTAATCCAAAACCTAACACTCAACCTCAGCCTAACACTCACCCTAACACTTACCATCACCCTGACCCTGACCCTCACCCTAACCCTTTCTCTAAACATAAACCTACCCTAACCCTCACCCTCACCCAATCCTAACCCTCAACTTCACCCTAACCCTACCCCTCACCCTAAACCTCATCTAACCCTAACCCTAACCCTAACACTCATAGTAACACTAACCCTAACCAAAACCCTTAGCCCCACCCTCAGCCGAACCCTCAGCCTACCACTTACACTCACCCTACCATAACCCTAACCCTAATCCTAACTCTAAACCTAACACGAACCCAAACCCTCACACTAACCCTAACCCTAAAACTAACCCTAAACTTCACTCCAAGCCTCACCCTAACCAGAACCACAAACCTAACCCTAACCCTCACCCTCACCCTAACCCTAAATCTAACCCTAAAGCTAACCCTAATCCTCACCCTAACCCTAACCCTAACCCTAACCCGCATCCTAACCCTAACCCGCATCCTAACCCTAAAACTCACCATCACTATAACCCGATACCTAACCCGAAAACGCACCCTAACCCTAACCCTAACCCTCAACCTCACCCGAACACTCACCCTCACCCTAACCCTAATCCTAATCCTAACCCTCACACTAACCCTAACCCTCACACTAAACCTTACCCTACCCCTGACCCTAACTTTCAACATAAACCTAACCCCAATCCCAACACTCATATTAGCCCTAAACCTCACCCTCACCCTAAACCTTACTGTCACCTTACCCTAACCCTAATACTAACCCGAACCCAAACCCTAAACCTAACAATCACCCCAAACCCTAAGCCTAACACTAAACATAACCCTCACACTAAACCTCACCTAACCCTAACCCTCGCCCTACAGCTGACCCTAACCCTAACACTAACCCTAACTCTCACCCTCAACCTAGCCCTCACCCTAACCCTAACCTAAACCTAACCCTCATCCTCACCCTAACACTTACCCTCACCCTAACCCTTAAACTCACCCAAACACTAACCCTAACACTAAACCGAACCCTCACCCTAAAACTCAAGCTCACACTAATCCTCTCCCTAACCCTAACCCTAAACCTTACCCTAACCATAACCCCCACCCTCACCCTGACCCTAAACCTAACTATAATTCTAACCCTCAACATAACCCTTACCCTCACCCTAACCCAAAAACTAACCTTAATCCTAACTCTCACACTAACCCTAACACTCACCCTAACCCCAAACCTAACCCTCAACCTCACCCTAAACTTCACCATAAATTTTATCCTCACCTTAATCTAACCCTAACCCTAAACCTAACTGTCACCCTAACCCTAACACTCACCCAGACCCTAAGCCTAACACTAAACCTAACCCTCAACCTAAACCTCACCTAACCTTAACCCTCACCGTACACCTCACCCTAACCCTAACACTAACCCTAACTCTCACCCTCAACCTAGCCCTCACCCTAAAGCTAATCCTAACCCTAACCCTAACCCTAACCAGAACCTTCACCTTAACCCTAACCCTCACCCCCACCCTAATCCTCAGCCTAAACCTAACCATAACATTAAACCTAACCTTCAACCTAAACCTCACCCTTACACTAACCCTAAACCTAAACCTAACTCTAACCCTGAGCCTAATTCTCACCCTAACCCTAACCTTAAACCTCACCCTCACACTCACCCTCACCCTCACTCTCACCCTCACCCTCAAGCTAATCCTAATGCGAACCCTAACAATCACCCTCACCCTCACCCTCACCTTCAGAATACACCTAACCCTAACACTAATCCTAAACCTAACTCTCACCCTCAACCGCAAACTAACTCTAATCTTAACCCTAATCCTAACCCTCACCCTAAATTTAACACTAACCCTCACCCTCACCCTCAACCTAACCCTCACCTCACCCAGGACCACACCCTAACCCTAACCCTCACCCTAACCCTCATCCTCACCCCAAACCTAACCCTCACCCTCACCCTAACCCTCACCCTCACCCTAAACCTAACTCTAACCCTCACCCTAACCCTCCCCCTAACCCTAACCCTAACCCTCACCTTACCCCTCACTCTAACCCTAACCCTAAACTTAACGCTCACCCTAACACTTACCCTAACCCTTTCCCTGAAACTAACCCTCACCCTAATCCGAACCCTCCCACTAAACCCAACCCTCACCCTTACCCTAAACCTACCCCTCAGCATAACCCTCACCCTAACCCAAACCCAAAACCTAATGCTCACCCTATACCTAACCCTAACCCTTACATTCACCTTAAACCTAACCCTAACATTAACGCTAACCCTAACCCTCACCCTAACCCTAACACTCATCCTCACCCTAACCCTCACCCTCAACCTAACCCTAATCCTAACCCTAACCCTCACTCTACCCCTCGACCTAAACGTAACCCTAAACCTAAACCTCTCCCTACGCCTCAACATAACCCTAACCCTAACCCTAAGCCTCACCCTCACCCTCACCCTAACCCTAACCCTCACACTAAACCTAACCCTCACCCTTACCCTAACCCTCACCCTAAACCTAACCCTAACCCTAACCCTCACCCTCACTCTAATCATCACCCTAAACCTTACCCTCACCCTCACCGTTACCCTCACACTAACCCTAACCCTCAAACTAACCCTAACCCTAACCCTCAACATCACCCTCACCCTAAGCCTAACCCTAACCCTACGCCTAATCCTAACCCTAACGCTCACCTTCACCCTCACCCTAACACTCACCCTCAACCTCAATCTCACACTAACCCTAATGGAAACCCTAACCCTCACTCTAACCCTAACGCTCACCTGAACCTTAAACCTAACCCTCAAACTCAACCTCACCCTAACCCTTAACCTAACGCTAACCCTCACCCTAACCCTAATGCTAACCCTAACACTCACCCTCACCCTAACCCTCACCCTAACTCTAACCCTACCCCTCAGCCTAACCATCACACTAATTCTAACGCTCACACTAAACCTTAACCTCACCCTAACACTAACCCTAACCCTAAACCTCACACGAAACCTAACCATCACCCGAACCCTAACCCCCACCCTAAACCTCACCCTCACCCTAGCCCTCACCCTAACACTAACCCTAACCCTAACCCTAATGCTAACCCTAACACTCACCCTAACCCTAACCCTCACACTGAACCTAACCCGCAGCCTAACCCTAAACCTATTCCTAACCCTTACCCTCACCCAAACCGTAATCCTAACCCCAACACTCATCCTACGCCTAACAATAACCCTCACCCTAACCCTTTCCCTCACACTAACCCTCACCCTATCCCTAACTCTAACCCTAACCCTCATCTCAACCCTCACCCTAACCCTAACCCTAACTCTAACCTTCACACTAAACCTCACCCTCACCCTAACCCTAACCATAACCCTAACCCTCACACTAAACCTAACCCACACGCTAACCCTAACCATACCACTCAGCATAACCCTCACATTAACCCGAACCCTAACCCTAAACCTCACCCTAATCCCTAACCCTAACCCTTACCCTAACCCTCACACTAGACCTCACCCTAACACTAACATTAACCCTAACCATCACCTTAACCGTCACCCTCACCCTAACAAAAACCCTCAACCTCACGCTAACCCTCAGCATAAACCTAACACTAACATTAATCCTAAGCCTAAACCCCACCATGACCCTAACTCTAACTCTAAACTTAACCATAGCCTTTACCCTCAACCTAATACTTACACTAACCCTAACCCTCACACTGACCATAAACCTCACCAAAACCCTTACACTCACACTAACCCGAAACCTAAACCTAACCCCAACCCTCACACTAATCCTAACCCTCACCATAACCCTAATCCTAACCTTAACCCTAACCCTCAACCTAACCCTAACCCTTAACCTCACCCTCAGCCTAACCATCACTGTCACCGTAACCCTCACCCTAATCTTCACTCTCACCCACACCCTAACTCTCACCCTCACCCCAACCATCAACCTCACCCTAACACTCACCCTCACCCTAAACATCATCCTAACAATACGCCTCACCCTAACCCTAAACCTAACCCTCACCTTAACCTTAATCCTAACCCTCACCCTCACCATCACCCTCACTCTCAGCCTAAACCTAACCCTAAACTTCACACTATCCCTAACCCTAACCCTAACCCTAACCCTCAACCTCACCCTAACCCTAACGCTACCCCTCAAGCTAAACCTCAACCTAAACTAACCCTAATCCTAACCCTCACCCTAACCCTAATGCTAACCCTCAAAGTAAGCCTAACCCTCACCCTAATCCTCACCTTAATCCTCTGGCTAACCTTCAACCTAACCCTTACCCTATCCCTCACCGAAACCCTAACCCTAACCCTCACCCTCACCCTAATTCTCACCGTAAACCTTACACTCACCCTCACCCTTACCCTCCAACTAACCCTAAACCTCAACCAAACCCTAACCTAACCCTCACCATCACACTCACCCTAAGCCTAACCCTAACCCTAACCCTAACCCTCACCCTAACCCTAAACCTCACCCTAACTCTAACCCTCACCGTAACCCTTACCCTCACACTAACCCTCACCCTAACCCTAACCTTAACCCTCACATTAACCCTCAACCTTAACCTAACCCTTACCCTAACCCTCACCCTCACGCTCGCCTTAACGGTCAGCCTAAACCTAACCCTAACCCTAAAACTAACCGAAACCCTCACACTAAACCTAAGCCTCACCCTCACCCTAAACCTAAACCTAATCCTAACCCTCACACTAAATGTAACCCTCACAATAACCCTAATCCTAACCCTCAGCCTAATCCTCACTGTAACCCTAACCATAACCTTCACCCTAACCCGATCCCTAACCCTAACCCTAACCCTTACCCTCACCCTAGCCTTCACCCTAACACTGACTCTAACCCTAACCCTCACTCTAACCGTCACCTCACCCTAAACGTAACCCTCACCCTCACTCTAACCTTAACCTCACCCTCATCCTCACCTTCAGCCTAAACCTAACACTAACACTAATTCTAATCTTAACCCTCACCCTCACACTCAAGCTAAATCTAAACTTAACCCTAAATCTAACCCTCACACTAACCCTAACCCTCACCCTAACCCTTACCCTAACCCTCAGCCTAACACTAACCATAAACCTAAAACTCACCCTCAACCTCACCCTCAGACTAAACCTAACCCTAACCCTAATCCTAACCCTAAACCTCACCCTCACCCTAATTCTAACCCTAAACCTAAAACCTTAATCTCACCCTAACCCTAACACTCACCTTAAAATTCACCCTCACCCTAATCCTCACCCTAACCCTACCACTAACCCTTACCCTAACTCTCATCCTCGCCCTCATTCTGACCTTAACCCTAACCCTAATCCTAACCCTAACCCTCACACTCACCTTCACCCTAACTGTATCCCTACCGAACCCTAACCCTCACCCTAATCCTACCCCTAAACCTAAATTTTACCCTAACCCTCATTCTCACCCTAACCCTTACCCTAAAACTAATCCTCATCCTAACCCTCACCATAACCCTTACCCTCACCGTAAACCTAACCTTAACCCTAACCCTAACCCTCACATTAATCCTAACCCTCACCCTCACCCTAACCCTAAGCCTCACCCTAACACTCAACCTAACCCAAGCCCAAACCCTAACCCTTACCTTAACCCTAACACTGACAGTCAATCACACCTTGATCCTCACCCTAACCCTAACCCTATCGCTCATCCTAACACTAACCCTAACCCTAAAACTCACCCTAACACTAACCTTAACCCTCAATCTCACCCTCATCCTCACCGTAACCCTAACCCTACCCCTCACACTAACACTCATCCTAACCCTAACCCTAACACTCACACTAACACAAACACTAACGATAAACCTCACCCTCAGCCTAACCCTAAACCTAACCCTAATCCTAAGCCTAAACTTCACCCTCACCCTAATTCTAACCCTAACCCTAAAACCTTAATCTCACCCTAACCCTAACACTCACCTTAAACTTCACCCTCACCCTAATTCTCACCC
Organism: Dipodomys merriami; assembly: GCF_024711535.1. Lineage (NCBI taxonomy): Eukaryota > Metazoa > Chordata > Mammalia > Rodentia > Heteromyidae > Dipodomys > Dipodomys merriami. The sequence goes on along the minus strand of NW_027205937.1, from coordinate 3,307,188 downwards.
TAAACCTAACACACCCTAAACTTCATCCTCACCCTAATCCTCACCCTAACCCTACCACTAAACCTTACCCTAACCCACACCCTCACCCTCATTCTGACCCTAACCCTAACCCTAATCCTAACCCTCACACTCACCTTCACCCTAACTGTAACCCTACCCAACCCTAACCCTCACCCTAATCCTATCATTAAACCTAAAGTTTACCCTAAACCTCATTCTCACCCTAACCCTAACCCTGATCCTCACCCTCATCCTAAACCCTCACCCTAACCCTAACCCTAACCCTCACCCTAACCCTCAACCTGAACCTAACCCAAACCCTAACCCTCACCATAACCCTAACACTAAACCTCAATCTCAACCTGATCCTCAACCTAACCCTAACCCTACCCCTTACCCTAACCCTCATCCTAACCCTAACCCTAACTCTAAAACTCAGCCTAACACTAACCCTAAACCTAAACCTCACCCTCACCCTCACCCTCAGTCTAACCCTATCCCTGACCCTAATCCTAACCCTAAACCTCACCCTCACCCTAATTCTAAACCTAACCCTAACCCTAAACCTCAACCTATCCCTAACACTCTTCCTAAACTTCACCCTCACCCTAATTCTCACACTAACCCTAACACTAACACTTAACCTAACCCTCACCCTCACCTTCACCCTAACTCTAACCCTAACCCAACCGTCAACCTCACCCTAATCCTAGCCCTAACCCTAAACTTTACCCTAAACCTCATTCTCATGGGGAACCTTACCCTAACCCTAATCATCACCTTAAACCTCACCCGAACACTAACGCTAACCCTAACACTCACCCTCACACTAAACCTCACCCTAACCCTACCCTAACCCTAACCCTAACATTCACACTAATCCTAACAGTAATCCTAACCCTAACCTGACACCCTAACCCTCACCCTAAGCCTAAACCTAACCCAAACCCTCACCCTAACTCTAACCCTAACCCTAAACCTCACGCTCAAACTAACCCTCACCGTCACACTAACCCTCACCCTAACACTAACCCTCAACCACATCCTAAAACTCATCTTCACCCTAATCCTCACCTTCACCCGAAACATCACCCTAAACCGAACCCTCTACCTTACCCTAACCCTTATCCTCACCCACACCCTAACCCTCACCTTCACCTGAAAACTCACCCTCTCACTAAACGAAACCCTAACCCTAAACATCACACTAACCCTATCCCTCAGCTTAACCCTAACCCTAAACCTCACCCTAAAATTAACCCTCAGCCTCACCCGCACCCTAACCGTAGCCCTCACCCTCACCCTCACCCTAACCCTAACCCTAACCATAACGCTAACCCTCACCCTCACTCTAAGCCTAACGCTAACCCTCAACCTCACCCTCACACTCACCCTAACCCTAAACCTCACCCTAAACTTAACCCTGACCCTCAACCTCACCCTAACACTCACCATCACCCTAACCCTCAACAACACCCTAACACTCATCCTCAACCGAAACTCACCCCTACACTAACAAGCCACCTCACCCTAAACATCACCCTAAGTCTAACCCTCACCCTTACCCTAACCATAACCCTCACCCTAACATTAATACTCACCCTCACACTCACCTTCTCCCTAAGCCTAACCCTAAACCTATCACTAAACCTAAACCTAACTCTCACCCTCAAGCTGACCCTAACCTTAACCCTAACCCTAACCCTAACCCTCATTCTCACCCTAAATCTAACCCTAACCCTAACCCTAACCCTCACCCTAAGCCTAACCCTAACCCTAAACCAAACACTCACCCTAACCCTAACCCTGACCCTATCCCTAACCCTCACCCTGACCCTAACCCAAAACCTAACCCAAACATAAACCTAACCCTCAACCTAACCCTCACCCTAACCTTAACCCTAAACCTAACCCTCACCCTACGCCTCACCCTTACCCTAACCGTAACTCTAACCCTTATCCTCACCCTATCCCTCACCCTAACACTTTTCCTCACCGTAACCCTGACCCTAACTCTAACCCTAACCCTCACACTAATCCTAACCCTAACCATAAATTACACCCTAAACCTCACCCTCACACTAACCCAAACTCTAATCCTAACGTTTAGTAACGCTTATCTTCAACCTCACCCTCACCCTCACTGTCACCCTAACCCTCACCATAACGCTAACCCTCAACTACAACCTAAACCTCACCTTCACCCAAACCCCCACCCTCAACCTAAACCTAAACATCACCCTAAACCGAACCCTCATCCTAAACCAAAACGTAACCCTCACCCTAAACCTAAACCTAAACCTCACTCTATCCCTAAACCTCACCCTGACCCTAACCCAAACCCTAACCCAAACATAAACCTAACCCTCAACCTAACCCTCACCCTAATCTTAACCCTAACCCTAACCCTCACCCTATGCCTCACCCTTACCCAAACCCTAAATTTAACCCTTATCCTCACCCTATCCCTCACCCTAACCCTGATCCTCACCCTAACCTTGACCCTAACTCTAACCCTAACCCTCACACTAATCCTAACCCTAACCCTAAATTACAGCCTAAACCTCACCCTCACCCTAACACAAACCCTAATCCTAACCCTTAACCTAACGCTTAAACTCACCCTCACCCGAACCCTCACTGTCACCCTAACCCTCACCCTAACCCTAACACTCTTACAACCTAAACCTCACCCTCACCCGAACCCCCACCCTCACCCTAACCCTAAACATCACCCTAAACCGAACCCTCATCCTAAACCAAACCATAACCTCACCCTAAACCTAACCCTCACCCTCGCCGTCACCCTAAGCCTAACACTCAACATAACCCGAACAATAACACTCAACATAATCCTAAACCAAACCCTCACAATCAACCTAACCCTAACGTTCACCCTAAACCTAACCCTAACCCTCAACCTCACCCTAACACTCATCGTCTCCCTAACCCTCATCCTAAACCTAACCCTCAACCACACCCTAACCTTCACCCTCACCCGAACACTCACACTCACACTAACCCACACCCTTACCCTAAACATCACCCTAAACCTAACCCTCACCCTAAACCTAACCCCAACCCTCACCCTCACCCTCACCCTGACCATAACCCTAACCCTAATTCTAAACCTAACCCTCACCTAAGCCTCATCCTAACCCTAACCCTAACCCTCACCCTCACCCTAACCCTCACTCTAACCTTAACCCTAACTTTCACCTTAATCCTCACCCTTACCCTAAGCCTATCCCTCACTCTCACCCTAACCCTAACCCTAACACTAACAATAACACTAACCCTAACCATCAACCTAAGCCTAACCCTAACCCTAACTCTAATTTTCACCCTCACCTTGTTCCTAACCCTAACAGTCACCCTCACCCTCACCCTCAATCTAACCCTAATCCTTACCACAACCTTCACCCTAACTCTAACCCTAATCCAAACCTAACCCTCCACTAAGCCTAAACCTAACCCTAAACCTTACCCTAATCCTCACCCTCACCAGAAACCTAACGCTAACCCTAACTCTCACCGTCACCCTCACTCTAACCCTCACCCTAACCCTAACACTAACCGTAACCCTCAAGCTCACCCTAAACCTAACCCTCACGCTCACTCTAAACCTCACCCTGCCCCTTATACTCACTCTAACCGTGACCCTAACCCTAACCTTAACCCTCACACTAATCCTATCCCTAACCATAACCCTCACCCTAATTTCACCCTAACCCTCACCCTAACCCTAACCCTAACACAAATCCTCACCCTAACCTTAACAATATGTTAACCCTCACCCTCACCCTAACCTTCACCATCACCCTAACCCTCATCCTAACCCTAACATTCAACCACACCTTAAACCTCACCTTCACCCGAACCCTCACCTGAACCCTATCCCTTAACATCACCCTAAACCAAAAAGTCAACCTAACCCTAAAACTAACCCTCATGATAAATCTAACCCTCTCTCTCAACCTCACCGTCATCCTAAGCCTAAACCTCACCCTAACCCTAACCCTAACACTAACACTCAATCTAACCCTAACCCTCACCCTCACCTAATCCTCAGCGTCATCATAACCCTCACCCTAAGCCTAACCCTAAACCTAACACTAACCCTAAACCTAAATCTCACACTCGCCCTCACCCTTACACTAACCCTAACTCTCACCATCACAATCACCCTAATCCTAACCCTAACCCTAACCTTCACCCTAACCTTCACCCTCACTCTAAACCTATCCCTCACCCTCACCCTCAAGCTAACGTAAACCTAACGCTCACCCTCACCCTAACGCTAACTCTCACCCACACCCTAACCCTTACCCTCACCAGAACACTCACCCTCACACTAACCCACACCCTCACCCTAAACATAACCCTAACTCTAACCTTCACCCTCACCCTCACCCTTATCCTAAGCCTAAACCTAAACCTACTACTAACCCTAAACCTAACTCTTACCCTCACCCTCAGAAGAAGGTTAACCCTAATCCTAACCCTAACCCTGAACCTCTTCCTCAACCTAACCCTAACCCTAACCCTCACCCTATCCATCATCCTCACCCTAACACTATTCCTCACCCTCACCTTCAACCTAATCCTAACCCTAACCCTAAAGCTAAACCTAACCCTCAACCTATGCCTAACCCTAACAGTAAACCTAACCCTGACCCTCACCCTAAACCTAAACCTAACCCTCTCCCTCACCCGCATTCTCAGCCTAACACTTACCCTAACACTAAACCTAACCTGCACCCTCACCCTCACCCTAACCTTAAACCTCACCCTAACTCTCACCCTCACCCTCACACTCAACCTAACTTAATCTTAAACCTCACACCATCCCTAAACCTAATCCTTATCCTCAGCCTAAACCTAAAGCTAAACCTAACCCACAACCTCACCCTAACCCTCACCCTAACTATTAACCACATCCTAACTGTAACTCTAACCCTAATGCTAACCCTCACACTAAACCTAACCATCACCCTAACCATAACCCTAAGCCTAACTTTAACCCTCAACACCAACCTCAACCACACCGTAAACATAACCCTAACCCTAATCCTAATCCTAACCCTAACCCTCACCCTCACCCTAAGCCTAAACCTAAACCTACTACTAACCTTAAACCTAACTCTCACCCTCACCCTCACCGGAAGGTTAACCCTAATCCTAAACCTAACCCTCACCCTCTCCCTCACACTAACCCTAAACATAAACCTCACCCAATCCGTCACCCTCACCCTAACCCTATACCTCACCCTCACCCTCATCCTAACCCTCACCCTAACCCTAAACCTAAACCTAACCCTCAACCTATGCCTATCCCTAACCCTAAACCTAGCCCTCACCCTCACACTAATCCTAAAGCTAACCCTCTCCCTCACCTTCACACTCAGCCTAACACTTACCCTAACCCTAACGCTCACCCGCAACTTCATCCTCACCCTAACCCTCAGCCTCACCCTAACCCTCAGCCTCACCTTCACCTCACCCTAACCCTAACCCTAAACCTCACACCATCACGAACCCTAATCCTTATCCTCAGCCTAACTCTAAAACTAACCCTAACCCTAACCCTCACACTAACCCTAACCCTCAACCTAAACCTAACCCTCACCCTCACCCTAACCTTCACCCTAACCCTTACCCACACCCTAAACATAACTTTAACCCTAACCCTAACCCTCACACTAAACCTAACCATCACCCTAACCATAACCCTAAGCCTAAACTTAACCCTCACCCCCAACCTCAACCTTACCCTCAGCCTAACCCTAACCCTAAAACTAATCCTAAACCTAACCCTCACCCTCCTGCTCACCCCAAACCTAACCCTAAACCTAACCCACACATAACTCTAAAGCTAACAATAACCTTAACACTAACCCTAATGCTAAACCACACCCTAAACTTAAACCTAACCCTAAGCCTCACCCTAAACTTAACCCTAACCCTAAACCTCTCCCTAAACCTAACCCTAATCCTCAACCTCACCCTAACCCTAAACAAAACCCTAACCCTCACACTAAACCTATCCCTCACCCTCACCCTAATCCTCACCCTAAATCTTACCCTCACCCTCACCCTTACTCTCAAACTAACCCTCACCCTCATGCTCACACTAAACCTAACCCTAACTCTAACCCTCACATAACTCTAAATCTAACAATAACCCAAAACCTAACCCTAATGCTAAACCACACCCTAAACTTTAACCTAACCCTAAGCCTCACCCTAAATTTAACCCTAACCCTAAACCTCTCCCTAACCCTAACCCTAACCCTAACCCTTACACTAAACCAATGCCTCACCCTCACACTAATCCTCACCCTAAATCTTACCCTCACCCTCACCCTTACCCTCACACTAACCCTAACCCTCAACCTAACCCTAAACCTAACCCTCACCATCAACCTCACCCTTAACCTAACCCTAACCCGCACTCTAAACCTAACCCTAACCATCACCCTCACCCTCACCCTAAACCTCAACCTCACTCTCACTCTCACCCTAACACTAACCCTAACCCAAACCATCACCCTAAACCTAACGCTCACCCTAAAAACACTAACAATCACCTTCACCATCACCCTAAACCTAACCCTAACCCTAAACATCACCCTAACCCTCTCCATAACCCTAACACTAACGCTAACTCTCACCCTCACCCTCAACCTCACCTTACCCTCACCCTAACCCTAACCCTAACCCTAACGCTCACACTAAACCTAATCCTCACACTGATACATACCCTAACCCTAACACTAACCCTCACAATAAACCTAACCATCATGGTAAACCTAACCCTAACCCTGAGCCTAACACTCACACTAACCCTAACTCTAATCCTACACCTCACCTTATCCCTATCCCTAACCCTAAACATCAACCTCACCATAGCCCTGAGCTAACACTAACCCTAACCCTAACCATCACCTTCATCGTCACCCTACACCTCACCCTAACCCTAACCCTACCACTAACCCTCACCATCACCCTAATCCTCACCCTAGACCTTACCCTCACCCTCACCCTTTCCCTCACCCTAACCCTAACCCTAACCCTATCCCTAAACCTAACCCTCACCATCACCCTTACCCTCAGCCTAACCTTCAGCCTAACCCTAATCCTAACCTTAACCCTCATCCTCACCCTCACCCTATGTCTCAAGCTCACCCTCACCCTCACCCTAACACTACCCCTAACCCTAACCCTCACACTAATCCTAACCCTCATGCTAACCCTAACCCTACCTCTGAGTATAACCCTCATGCTAACCCCAAACCTACCTCTGTGCCTAACCCTCACACTATCCCTAAAACTAATGTTATACCTCACCCTATCGCTAACCCTAACCCTAACCCTCAAACTCACCCTAGCCCTCAGCTAACAATTACCCTAATCCTAACCCTCACCCTCACCTTCACCGTAACACTCAACCTAACCCTAACCCTCACCCTGAACCTAACCCTCAGCCTAACCCTAACCGTAAACCCCACCCTCCCACTAACCCTCAATCTAAACAAAACCCTAACTCTCACCCTAACCCTACGCCTCACCACAGCAATAAATCTAAGCCTAACCATCACCCTCACCCTAACCCTCACGCTAACCCTTACCCACACACTAACCCTCACTCTAACCTAAACCTAACTTTCACCTTAATCCTCACCCTTACCCTAACCCTATCCCTAACCCTCATCCTAACCCTAACCCTAAACTTAACCCTAAGATTAACCCTAACCCTAACTCTAACACTCACCATCACCCTAATCCTAACCTTAAACCTCACTCTCAACCTCACCCTCAGCATAACACTTACCCTATCCATAACCTCCCCCTCCCGCTCACCCTAACCCTAACTCTAACCTTCCCCTCACCCTAACACTCACCCTCACTCTCACCCTAAATCTAACCCTAAGCTTCACACTATCCCTAACCCTAATTCTTATCCTCACCCTAACCCTAATACTAACACTAACCCTAACCCTCACACTAACCCTAACCCACACACTAACCCTAACCCTCATCCTCATCCTCATCCTAACCCTCACTCTAAACCTTACCCTCAGCCTAACCCTAACTCTAACCCTAACCCTAACACTCACCCTAAACCTAACCCTCAACCTAACACTATCTGTAATCCTCTAACCCACACTCACCATTACCTTCAGGCTAACCCTAAACCTAACACTAATCCTAACCCTAACCCTCACCCTCAGGCTCATCCTAAACGTAACCCTAACCCTAACCGTCAGCCTAACTCTAAAGCTAACATTAAACCTATCCCTAATCCTAACCCTAAACCTCACCATAACCCTAATACTAACCCTAAACCTCAACCTAACCCCAACCCTTACCCTAACCCTAATCCTCACCATCACCATAAACCTAACCCTAACGCTAACTCTCACACTAAAACTATCCCTCACCCTTACCCTAACCCTCACCTTAACCCTAACTCTAATCCTCACCCTCACCCTAATCCTCATCCTAAGCCTTACCCTCACCCTCACCCTTACTCTCATACTAACCCTAAACCTCACCCTAACCCTAACCCTCACCCTAACCCTCACCCTAACGCTAACACTTACCCTCACTTACCCTCACCCTAAACCTAACCCTAACCCTCACCGTCACCCTAAAACTCACCCTAAACCTAACCCTCAGCCTAACCCTAAACCTAACCCTCACCCTGACCCAAAGCCTCACATTAACCCTCCCCGTCACCCTAATCCTTACCCTAACCTTACCTAACCCAAACCCTCACCCTCACCCTCACCCTAAACTTCACCCTCACCCAAGCCCTCACCCTAACCCTAACCCTAAACTTAACCCTTAAACTAAACCTAAATCTCACCCTCACCTAAACCCTCCCCATAACCCTAAACCTAAAACTAACCCTCACCCTAACACTCACCCTTACCCTTACCCACACCCTAACCCTCAAACTCATCATAACCCTAACTCTAACCCTCACCCTAACCCTCTACCTAACACTCACCCTAATCCTAACCCTCACCCTCACCCTCACCCTCACACTAAACCTACCCCTCACCTTCACCCTCACCCTTACCCTAACCCTCACCCTCACCCTAACCCTCACGCTCAGCCTAACACTAATCCTAACCCTAATCCTCACCCTAAACCTAACCCTAAACCTAATCCTCACCCTCACCCACAACCTAAACCTCACCCTAACTCTAACCCTAACACTCACCCTAAACTTAACCCTAACCCTCATCCTAAATCTAACCCTAAACCTAACCCTTACCCTAACCCTCACCCTAACCCTCATCCTAAATCTAACCCTTAACCTAACCCTTACCCTAACCCTCACCCTAACCCTAGCCATCACCCTAAACCAAATCCTAAAACTTACCCTCACCTGAACACTCAGCCTCACACTAACCCACACCCTCACCCTAACCATAACCCTAACTCTAACCCTCACCCTCACCCTCACCCAAAGCCTAAACCTAGACCTAGGACTAACCCTAAACCTTACACTCACCCTCACCCATCCCGAAAGTTAACCCTAAACCTAACCCTAACCCTCACCCACTTACTCACCCTAACCTAACCTTAACCCTCACCCTATCCCTCACCCTCACCCTAACCCTATTCCTCCCCCTCCCCCTCCCCCTCCCCCTAACCCTAACACTAACCATAAACCTAAACCTAACCCTCAACCTATGCCTAACCCTAAACCTAAATCTATACCTTACCCTCACCCTAATCCTAAACCTATCCCTCTCCCTCACCCTCACCCTCATTCTAACAGTAACCATAACACTAACCCTCACCCACACCCTCACCCTCACATTAAACCTCACACTAACCCTCACCCTCACCCTAACCCTAACTCTATACCTCACACCATCCCTAACCCTAATCCTTACCCTCATCGTAACCCTAATGCTAACCCTAATCCTAACCCTCACACTAACCCTAACCCTCAACATAACCCTAACCCTCACCCTAACCCTAACCCAAACACTAAACCTTACCCACACCCTAACTGTAACCGTAACCCTAACCCTAACACTCACACTAAACCAAACCATCACACTAACCCTAACACTAAGCCTAACCTTAACCCTCACCCTCACCCTCAACCTTACCCTCAGCCTAACCCTAACCCTAATCCTAATCCTAACCCTCACCCTCATGCTCACCCTAAACCTAAACCTAACCCTAACCCTAACCCTCACTTATCTCTAAATCTAACAATAAACCTAACCCTAACCTTAACACTCACCCTAACCCTAACCCTAACATTAACCCTAACCCTCAACCTAACCCTCAACCTAACACTAACCCTAACCCTAACCCTTATCCTCACGCTAACCCTCACCCTAACCCTAAACCTAAACCTCACACTAAATCTCACCCTAACACTCATGCTAACCCTAACCCTCATTCTCACCCTAAATTTCAACCTAATCCTTAACCTCACTCTAAACCTAAACCTAACCCTAACTCTCACCTTCACACTAAATCTAACCTTCAACCTACCCCTCACCCCAAACCTCACCCTAAACCTAACCCTCACCCTAACCCTTATCCTAATCCTACCCTAACACTAATCCTCACCATAACCCTAACACTCACCCAAACCCTAAGCCTAACATTAACCCTAAACCTCAACTTACCCTAAACCTAACCCTAACCTAAACCTCACCCTCACCCAAAACCTAACCCTCACCCTCACCTTCACCCTCAAATTAATCCTAACCCTACCCCTCACCCTAACCCTCATCCTAACCCTAACCCAAAGCTTAACACTTACCCTAACGCTAATCCTAAAAATAACCTTCACCCTCACCCTAAACCTAACCTTAACCTTAACACTCACCCTAACCCTAACCCTAACATTAACGCTGAACCTCAACCTAAACCTCACCCAAACACCCTAACCCTAACCCTCACCCTCACCCTAACCCTAAAAATAACCCTCACACTAAACCTTACCCTAACACTCACGCTAACCCTAACCCTCACTCTCACCCTAAAATTCAACCTAACCCTTACGCTCACCCTAAACCTAACTCTAACCCTCACACTAAACTTAACCTTCACCCTGACCCTAACCCTACCCATTACCCTAAACCTCACCCTAACCCTAACACTCACCCTAAGCCTTATCCTAATCCTACCCTAACACTAACCTTCACCATAACCTTAACACTCACCCAAACCCTAAGATTAACACAAAACCTAACCCTCACCCTAACACTCAACCTAAACCTAAACTAACCCACACCCTCACCCTAAGCCTAACCCTCACCCTTACCTTATTCCTAACCCTACCCCTCACACTAACCCTCATCCTAACCCTAATCCTAAGCCTAACACTGACCGTAACACTAACCCGAACACTTAACCAGAGCCACACCCTCACCCTCAGACTAACCCTAACACTCACCCAAACCCTTACCCTCATACTACCCTAACCTTAAACCTAACCCTCACCGTAACCCTAACAATCACCCAAAACTTATCCCTAACTCTAACCCAAACCCTCACCCTAACCCTAAACCTAACCCTCAACCTACCCTCACCCTGACCCTAACCCTAACTCTAAACCTCACACTCACCCTAACACTCACCCTAAACCTCACCCTAAAACTCACCCTCATCCTAACCCTCAGCCTCAACCTAAGCCTCACCCTAAACCTGAAACTACCCCTCACCCTAATCCTCCCGCTAGCCCTTAAACTCACCCTAACGCTAACCCTAACACTCACACTAAAACTAAACCTAACCCTCACCCTCATCCTAACCCTAACCCTCATCCTAACCCTAACCTTAACATGAACACTCACACTAACCCTATCCCAAACCCTAACCGTCACCAAAACCCTAACCCTAACCCTTACCCTAACCCTCACCTTAACCCTAACACTAAACCTAACCCTCAACCTCACTCTCACCCTCAAAATAACCCTTAACCTCAACCTAATCCTCACACTAACCCTAACCCTAACCCTCATCTTCATGCTAACCCGAACCCTCACCGTAACCCTAACCCTCCCTCTAACCCTCAAACTCACCCTAATCTTCCCCCTTAACCTAAACCTCACCCTACTCCTAAAACCCTAACCCTAATGGAAACCCTCACCCTACCTTTCACCCTCACCCTTACACTCAACCTAACCCTCACACTAACCCTAACCCTAACGCTCAACCTAACGCTCACCCTCACCCTAACCCTAAACCTAAACCTAAACATCACTCTAACCCTCACCTAACTCTAATCCTAATACTAACCCTATTCCTCAACCTCACCCTCACCTTAATTCGAACCCCAAACATAACCCTAAACCTAACCCTCACCCGAACCCTAACTCTAACTCTCACCCTAACCGTAAACTTCACCCTAAACCTAACCATAATGCTCACCCTCAACCTAACTCTAAACCTCACCCTAACCCTCAATCTAACCCTAACTCTAAACCTAACCCTCAACCTCAGCCTAACCCTAACCCTAAACCTAACCCTCATCCTAACCCTAACCCGAACCATCACCCTAACACTCACCCTAGACCTCACCCTAACGTTCACCCTAATCCTAAACCTCACCCTGAACCTAACCCTCTGTCTAACACTTACCCTCACTTTCACCATAACCCTAACCATAAACTAACCCTTACACTGACACCAACCCTAACCCTCACCATAACCCTAACCCTACCCCTCACCCTAACCCTAACCATAACCCTAACGCTATCCCTAACCCTCACCCTCACCCTAACCCTTACCTTCACCCTATCCCGAACCCTCACCTGAACCCTCACCTCATGGTAACACTCACGCTCATCCAAAACATCACCATAACCCTAACCCTCACCCGAACCCTAACCCTAACACTCACCCTCACCCTAAACCTAACCCTCACCCACACACTAACCCTCACCCTCACCCGAAAACTCACCTCACACGAACGCACACCCTCACACTAAACATCATCCTAAACCTAACCCTCAACCTAACCCTAACCCTAACCCTCACCTTAATCCTAACCATCACCCTCACCCTCAGCCTCAAACTAAGCCTAACCCTAAACCTAACACTAACCCTAAACCTAACTCCCCTCCTCACCTTCACCCTACAGCTAGCCCACACCCTAACTTTAACCCTAAACCTACACTTCACCCTAAAACTTACCCTCACCCCTACCCTTACCCTCACCCTAACCGTAACCCTCACACTAACCCTAACCATCTCCCTAACCCTAACCCCAACACTCAACTTAACCGTCATCCTAACCATAACCTTAACCCTAATACTCACCCTAAACCTAACCATAACATAACCCTCACCCTAACCCTCACCCTCACCCTAAGCCCTCAGCCTAAACCTAAACCTAACCCTAACACTAAACCTTACCCTAACATTCAACCTCAACCTCAACCTTATCCTCACCCTAACCCTCAACCTAACCCTAACCATAACCTTAAACATCACCCTAATCCTCACCGTAACAGTAATCCTTCCCCTCATCATAACCTGCACCCTAACCCTACTGCTCAGCCTAAGCCTCACCCTAACCCTATTTCTTATCTTAAAACTCACCCTAAACATTACCCTAAACCTTACCCTAACCCTCACCCTAAAACTTATCCTCATCATAACCCTAACCCTCACACTAATCCGAAATCTCAAACTGATCCTACACCTCACTCAAACCCTAAACCTAACCCTAACCCTAACCCTAACCATCAACCTCACTCTTACCCTCAACCTAACCCTCAACCTAACACTCACCCTAACCCTAACACTCACCCTAATCCTCACCATCACCCTAACCCTAAACCTAAACCTAAACATCACTCTAACCCTCACCCTAACACTTACCCTAATCCTAAACCTATTCCTCAACCTCACCCTCACATTAATTCGAACCCCAAACCTAACCCTAAACCTCACCCTCAACCTAAACCTAACTCTAACTCTCACCCTAACCCTAAACATCACCCTAAACCTAACCCTAACCCTCACCCTCAACCTACCTCTAAAACTTATCCTAACCGTCAACCTCACCCTAATTATAACTCTAACCCTCAACCTCACACTAACACTAACCCTAACCCTAGGCCTCACCCTGACCCTCACCATGACCCTAATCCTAACCCTAACCCAAACCCTAACCCTAACCCTCACCCTCACCCTACACATCACCCTAACCATAATCCTCACCCTAAATTTCATCCTCACACTAATACTCAACCTAACCATAACTCTAACCGTTACCCTAACCCTCTCATCCTCACCCTCACCCTCAGCCTAACCATAACCCTAACCCTAATCCTAACCCTAACCCTCAACCTCACCCTAACCCTAACCGTTAGTCTAACCCTCACCCTCACCCTCACCCTAAAGCTAAACGTAATCCTAACCATAACCATCAAATTAACCCTAAACCTTACCCTCAACCTAACCCTCATCTTAACCCTAACCCGAACCCTAAACCGAACCCTCACCCTAGACCTCACCCTAACGTTAAACCTAATCCTAAACCTCACCCTCAGCTTAATCCTCAGCCTAACACTTACCCTCACCCTCACCATAACCCTAACTCTCAAACTAACCCTAACCCTCACACTAAACCTAACCCTCACCATAACCCTAAACCTACCCCTCACCCTAAACCTAACCGTAACCCTAACGCTAACCCTAACCCTCTCCCTCACCCTCAGCTTCACTTTAACCCTTACCCTCACCCTAACCCTCACACTAACCCCAACTCTAACCCTAACCCTAAACCTCAAACTAACCCTCACGCTAAACCTAAACCTAACCCTAACCATAAATATCACACTAAACCACACCCTCACCCTAACCCTAACCCTCACCCTAAACCTAACACTAATCCTAACACTAAGCCTAACCCTCACCCTAACCCTAAACCTCACCCTAAATTTCATCCTCACACTAATACTCACCTTAACCATAACTCTAACCCTTACCCTAACGCTCTCATCCTCACCCTCACCCTCAGCCTAACCCTAACCCTAACCTTAATCCTAACCCTAACCCTCAACCTCACCCTAACCCTAACCGTTACTCTAACCTTCACCCTCACCCTCACCCTAAACCTAAATGTAAACCTAACCCTAACCATCAAATTAACCCTAAACCTTACCCTTACCCTAACCCTCATCCTAACCCTAACCCGAACCCGAAACCTAACCCTCACCCTAGACCTCACCCTAACGTTAAACCTAATCCTAACCCTCACCCTCAGCTTAACCCTCAGCCTAACACTTACCCTCACCCTCACCATAACCCTAATCCTCAAATTAGCCCTAACCCTCACACTAACCCTAACCCTCACCATAACCCTAACCCTACCCCTCAACCTAAACCTAACCGTAACCCTAACGCTAACCCTAACCCTCTCCCTCACCCTCAGCTTGACTTTAACCCTTACCCTCACCCTAAACCTCACACTAACCCCAACTCTAACCCTAACCCTAAACCTCAACCTAACACTCACCCTAAACCTAAACCTAACCCTAACCCTAAACATCGCCCTAACCCACACCCTCACCCTAATCCTAAACCTCACCCTCATCCTAAACCTCACCCTAACCCTAACCCTCACCCTAAACCTAACACTAACCCTAACACTATGCCTAACCCTCACACTAACCCTAAACCTCACCCTAACCCTAACCCTCACCCTCATCCTAACTCTCACCCTAACTCTTACCCTCAAACTAAAACTAAAACTA
The DNA here is from genome assembly GCF_024711535.1 of Dipodomys merriami. Taxonomy (NCBI): domain Eukaryota; kingdom Metazoa; phylum Chordata; class Mammalia; order Rodentia; family Heteromyidae; genus Dipodomys; species Dipodomys merriami. Next base: position 3,291,436 of record NW_027205937.1, on the reverse strand, counting down.
ACCCTAAGCCTAACCCTCACACTAACCCTAAAGCTCATCCTTACCCTAACCCTAACCCTCACACTACCCCTCATCCTGATCCTAATTCTCACCCTAACTGTAACCCTAACCCTATCCCTCACCCTCATCCTAACCCTCACGATCACCCTAACCCTCACCCTAACCCTAATTCTCGCTCACACCATAACACTCAATATCCCCTCATCCTCACCCTAAACCTCACCCTCAACCTAGCCCTCACCATAACCGTAACACTAACCCTAACCCTTACCGAACCAAAACCCTCACCCTCACGCCCACCCTCACTCTAACCCTAACCCTCAACCTCACCCTGACACTTACACTCACACTAACCCTCACATTAACCCTAACCCTCACCCTCACCCTCACTCTCACGGTCACCCTCACCCTAACCATAAGCCTCACCCTCTCCCTAACCCTTATCTTCACCCTATCCCGAACCCTCACCCGAACCCTCACCTCATGGTAACCCTCACCCTCAACCAAAACATCACCCTAACTCTAACCCTCACCCTAACCTTAACCCTAACCCTCACCCTAACCCTAAACCTCCCTCTAGACCTCAAACTCACCCTAACCCTAACCCTAACACTCACACTAAAATAAACCTAACCCTAAACCTCACCCTAACCCTCACCCTCATCCTAAACCTAACCCTCATCCTAACCCTATCCTTAATACGAACACTCACCCTAACCCTATCACAAAACCTCACCTTCACGCAAACCATAACCCTAACCCTAAACCTCACCCTAACCCTCACCTTAACCCTAACACTAAACCTAAACCTCAGCCTCACCCTCACCCTCACAATAACCCTTAACCTCAACCTAATCCTCACACTAATCCTAACCCTAAACCTCTTCTTCATCCTAACCCTAAACCTCACCCTAACCCTAACCATCTCTTCAACCCTCAAACTCTCCCTAATCCTCACCGTAAAGCTAAACCTCATCCCACACCTCAAACCCTAACCCTAACGGTAACCCTCACCCTAACTTTCACCCTCATCCTTACCCTCAACCTACCCTCACCGTAACCATAACCCTAACCCTAACACTCAGCCTAACACTCACCCTCACCCTAACCCTAAACCTAAACCTAAACATCACTCTAACCCTCACCCTAACTCTAATCCTAATCCTAAGGCTATTCCTCAACCATACCCCCACCATAAATCGAACCCCAAACATAACCCTAAACCTAACCCTCACCCGAACCCTAACTCTAACTCTCACCATAACCATAATCCTCACCCTAAACCTAACCCTAACACTCACCCTCAACCTAACTCTAAACCTCACCCTAACCCTAAACCTAACCCTAATTCTAACCCTAACCCTCAACCTCACCCTAACCCTAAATCTAACCCTAACCCTCATCCTAAGCCTAACCTGAACCCTAACCCTAACCCACACCCTAGACCTCACCCTAACGTTAACCCTATTCCTAAGCCTCACCCTCATCCTAACCCTCAGCCTAACATTTACCCTCACCCTCACCATAACCCTAACCTTAAACTAACCCTAACCCTCACACCACCCCTAACCCTCACCAAAACCCTAACCCCATCCCTCACCCTAAACCTAACAGTAACCCTAACGCTAACCCTAAACCACTCTAACCATCACTTTAACCCTTAACCTCACCATAACCCTCACACTAACACCAACTCGAACCCTAACCCTAAACCTCAACCTAAACCTCACCGTAAACCTTACCCTAACCCTAACCCTAAACATCACGCTAACCCACACTCTCACCCTAACCCTAACCCTCACCCTCATGCTAACCCTCACCCTAACCCTTACCCTCAAAATAACCCTAACCCTAACACTAACACTAAGCCTAACCCTCACACTAAAACTAAACCTCACCCTAACCCTAACCCTCACCCTCATCCTAACCCTCACCCTAAACCTCACCCTCAACCTAGCCCTCACTATAACCGTAACACTAACCCTAAACCTTACCTAACCGAAACCCTCAGCCTCACCCCCAACCTAACCCTAACCCTAACCCTCACCCTCACCCTAACCCTTACCCTCACCCTAACCCTCACGTTAACCGTAACCCTCACCCTCACCTTCACTCTCACCCTAACCATAAAACTCTCCCTCTCCCTAACCATTACCTTCACACTATCCCGAACCCTCACCCGAACCCTCACCTCATGGTAACCCTCACCCTCACCCAAAACATCACCCTAACCCTAACCCTCACCCTAACCCTAACCCTAACCCTCACCCTAACTCTACCCCTAACCCTCACCCTAAACCTAACCCTCACCCTCACACTAACCCCCACCTTCACCCGAAAACTCACCTCACACGAACGCACACCCTCACACTAAACATCACCGTAAACCTAACCCTCACCCTAACCCTAACTCTATCCCTCACCCTAATCATAACCCTCACCCTCACCCTAAGCCTAATACTATACCTAACACTAGCCCTAAACCTAACTATCACCCTCACCTTCTCCCTAACGCTACCCCACACCCTAACCCTAACCCTAAACCTAAAATTCACCCTAAAACTTAGCCTCACCCCTACCATTACCCTCACCCTAACCGTATCCCTAAACGTAACCCTCACACTAACCCTAACCTTTCCCTAACCCTAACCCTAACACTCAACTTAACCCTCATCCTAACCCTAACCTTAACCCTAATACTCACCCTAAACCTAACCCTAACCATAACCCTCATTATAACCCTCACCCTCACCCTAGCCCTCAGCCTAAACCTTAACCTAACCCTAACCTAAACCGCAACGTAACATTCAACCTCAAACTCAACCTTATCCTCACCCTAACCCTCAACCTAACCGTAACCCTAACCCTAACCCTAACCTTAAACATCACCCTAACCCTCACCCTAACCCTAATCCTTCCCCTCATCGTAACTCTCACCCTAACCCTACTGCTCAGCCTAACCCTCACCCTAACCCTATTCCGTACCCTAAAACTCACTCTACACCTTTCCCTAAACCTTACCCTAACACTCACCCTAAAACTAATCCTCACACTAACCCTAACCTTCACACTAATCCGAAAAATATACCTCACCCTATATCTCACTCAAATTTTAAACCTAACCCTAACCCTAAACCTAACCTTCAACCTCACCCTTACCCTCAACCTAACCTTCACCCTAACCATCACCCTAACCCTAACACTCATGCTAACCCTCACCCTCACCCTAACCCTAAACCTAAACCTAAACATCACTCTAACCCTCACCCTAACCCTAACCCTAATCCTAACCCTATTCCTCAACCTCACCCTCACCTTAATTCGAACCCCAAACCTAACCCTAAACCTCACCCTCACCCTAAACCTAATCCTAACCCTCACCCTCAACCTACCTCTAAACCTCACCCTAACCCTCAACGTAACCCTAACTATAACCCTAACCCTCAACCTCACCCTAACACTAACCCTAACCCTAAGCCTCACCCTGACCCTCATCATAACCCGAATCCTAACCCTATCCCACACCTGACCCATCCAGCAGGTTCAGTTATTCGTTAGGCTCGAGGAGGCACCTCCTAAAAAACAATGGGGGCGAGAGAGAAAAGGGACCAAACGCATAAAGGAAGACAAAGTCAGTCTGAGTCGCGTCAAGGTCTGCTTTATTAAAGTGAGGCAGGGTTTATATACCCGAAGGGACAAGGGAAGGGAAAGAATGAAAAAACATTGCAGAAGCAAGGCTGAGAAGTCCCGGGGTCAGGGATGGGTCATGCTTTTCCTTTGGCCGTTGTGCTAGTCTTTCTAAGAAATATTTATGGTTAGCCAGGCGCCGTTTGCTTAGGGCTGGAGATAAGAGAAATATTTATGGTTAGTCAAATGTTGTCTGCTTAGGGCTGGAGGAATATTTATGGTTAGCCAAATGTACTTTGCTTAGGGCTGGAGGAATCTTATCTTTCCACACACTTTCTTGGCTCCCAACAAATCCCCCTTTCTTATTTAGAAAATTGACCATCAATTGTTGGCTGCTCTTTTTAAGGGGGTGACAGAGGCTCTGTTCCTCTAATCCCCCAGGGTTTTTTTCCGCTCCTGAGCAAGCGTCCTCACTCTGGGAGGGGAGTTTTACAGGCCTTGGCATGTTTTTTGAGGAGACGGCTCGTGGGTATGTATGCCAACCGTCATGCACCAGAGCTTGCCACTCAGGGGTCTTGGGTTTTGTGATCTCGTGGATCCATCCCCCTGCAGGCCTACCTGCACCCTTGATTAGAGCATTTCTTCTTCCTCCCATAGGTGCATCCTCCTCCAAGCGGAGGAGCCTATAGGAGGAAGGGCGAACCTATCCCTTATGACAATAGGTCTTGCCCGTTGAATGTAAGCCACATAATTGAAAGTAAGCCACATTATATAAATAACTTTTTAGCCCTCTTTTAAGGCCTTCCTAATTTTAATGTTAACACATCCAAGGGGAGGTTTTAGCAATACTAATCAGATCATCACATCACTCATTTTAACCATCATGTTTTCAGTGTCTATCTGCAGAGAAAAGAGAGAACAAAGATGGGCCACTCAGCCCCTTCTATGGAATGGCCACACACCCAATCTGACTCTTTAGGGTTAGATGAACTGTGTTTGCATCAACTTGCCCTCTTTCTCCATGCGTGGACCGCTCCCAGGGCCTGTGCCAACATGCATGACCAGCTGAACTGCACTTCGGCTTGTTCACCCCTCACCGCTAAAGGTCTTCTGTTGGCTTCTAAGTTTTTCTCCGTCTCTTCTCTTGGTTTTTGAATGGAATACACAGTTTTAGACAGACAGAACAGGTAACATCTTTGACAGTGTTAAACTAACCTTTACATTTAAATTTTTAATATTTATCCCAAATTTTAGCCAAGGGAACTAGATCCCAAACAGCCAATGCATTTTTGTTAAGCCAGATAACTTGATTACAGTATAAACAGTCTTATGCATTTTAAAACATTAGTCTTTAAATACCAGATTTTCTAATTTGCAAGTTAAAGAATCCTTACAAAGCCATTTAAAACAATGCGAAGATTTTTTTTTTTGGTCAATGTCCAAACCTCATAACTTTTTGAATTTTAAATTTAAACTCATCCAATTGTTACAGCATGCTGACAATTTTTATCTTTGAACGCGTTCACAGACACACAAAAAACATTCACACAGATCTTAAAGCGCGCAAAAATCAAAATCAGTTGTACGTACACCTTTTAAAGTTTTAAAACAAAAATTTAAGACAGTATTTCTTTTAACTAGGTACCTTTGTTGGGCGTTATTTTCCCAGAGCTTGCTTATCTAGCAAGGCAATTCACTAATTAGTCTTTTGAATCTTTGTGCTGTTCTCATTCAGCAAGCTGAATCCAGAGTCTGCTGAGTGAGCCTGCCACAATCACCCAAATCTTCCCTACCTCAGAAAACATAAAATGAACACACACACTAAACAAGACAAACAAGTGGCCACAAAGACAAAATCAGGTCTTAGTGAATGGGGCGACATCTCACCACCATTCACTTACTAGGGGACTCAACACCCCTACTCACTTCCGGAGGATTTTTTTTTCTTTTTTCTTTTTTTTAGATTCCTGCAAGCATTGACCCAGGAGCCTTTCAAGGCGGAGGAGAATTCCCAGTCATCTTGGGGCAAGGGAAAACAAAAATCCCTAGCGGCCGTCCCCTCAGACTGACAGGTTCTCCCCCAAGCTCAGACCCCCTGAACCAAGGCCCAAGGCTGAGATCTAACTGGGGCCACTCGCAGGTGGTCAGTGGCAATTTCATAATTGACAAACAAGCAAGTTCCTAAAACCTGACAATCTGGGCTCGAGCTGTATCTTTTTTCCAGTGATCTAAAGTCAGACTTAAGGGGGTTGTTAGTTGCCGCCCCTTCCCTTTAAGGACAACAAGACAGACAACAGAGACAATTAACACTAAACAGAAACAGAGGAAACCAGGACTGCAAACAGAAAAAGCAACTTCAGTTGGTAGTGGCCATCTGAGCAGGTTTTTTGTTTATGATAGCCTGAGCCTCTGCCTTATCTATAAATTCAGCCTTCCAGTTTAAATATTGACCTCTGGTCAATATTTACAATCTTATTACAATATGTACAATCTTATTCCATTCGTGAGGCAGCAGGTGTCCTCCGTTAAAATCAATAAGCGGGCACCATCTCTTCCCTTTTCTACCTCTTTTAAAATGTCCCTGATAATCCCATAAAAACTAAAAAAGGCCTCGGGAATTTCTTCTCCTTTAGCCGCTAAATCATTAATATTTTTCCCTACTTTACTCCAGGTAAGGGAATGAATGTCCGGGCCACTCAAAATTAGCCAAGGACATTTTTCCCCCGACAAAACAAAAATTTTTACAAGATCCTTTCTTTTTACTCTTATTCCTCTCTCCCTAAGAGCTTTCTTCATTTCGTTTATAAATAATGGCTCTTTAGACAACGTCTTGCCCATGGTTTATGGGACGGCAAACTTACCTCAAGACTTCCCACGGTGCACGAGTGATGCGTTGTGGGCATCTCTACCCTTAGATTATTGGGGATTCCTGTCTCCAGCGCCGTACGGTAGGCCACCGTGCCTCGAGCCCCACTTTGGGCGCCACTTGACCCGTCCAGCAGGTTCAGTTATTCGTTAGGCTCGAGGAGGCGCCTCCTAAAATCCAATGGGGGCGAGAGAGAAAAGAGACCAAGCGCAAAAATGAAGACGAAGTCAGTCTGAGTCGCGTCAAGGTCTGCTTTATTAAAGTGAGGCAAGGTTTATATGCCCGAAGGGACAGGGGAAGGGAAAGAATGAAAAAACATTGCAGAAGCAAGGCTGAGAAGTCCCGGGGTCAGGGATGGGTCATGCTTTTCCTTTGGCCGTTGTGCTAGACTTTCTAAGAAATATTTATGGTTAGCTAGGCGCCGTTTGCTTAGGGCTGGAAATAAGATAAATATTTATGGTTAGTTAAATGTTGTCTGCTTAGGGCTGGAGGAATATTTATGGTTAGCCAAATGTAGTTTGCTTAGGGCTGGAGGAATCTTATCTTTCCACACACTTTCTTGGCTCCCAACACACACCCTAACCCTAACCCTCCCCCTCACCCTAAAACATCACCCTAACCCTAACCCTCACCCTAATCCTAAACCAAAACCTCACCCTAACATTAACCATCACCCTAAAGTTCACCCTCACACTAATCCTCACCCTAACCATAACTCTAAACCTTACCCTAACCCTATCATCCTCACCCTCACCCTCAGCCTAACCCAAACCCTAACCCTAATCCTAAGCCTAAACCTCACCCTCACCTTAACTGTAACCGTTACTCTAATCCTCACCCTCACCCTCACCTCAAACCTAACCTTAAAACTAACCCTAACCCTCAAACTAACCCTAAACCTAACCCTCATCCTAACTCTAACCCAAACCCTAAACCTAACCCTCACCCTAGACCTTATCCTAACGTTAAACATAATCCTAACCCTCACACTCAGCCTAACACCCTCACCCTCACCATAACACTAACCTTCAAACCAGCCCTAACCCTCACACTAACCCTAACCCTCACGATAACCCTAACCCTACCACTCACCCTAAACCGAACCGTAACCCTAACATTAACCCTAACCCTCTCCCTCACCCTCAGCTTGCCTTTAAACCTTACCCTCACCCTAACACTCACACTAACCTTAATTCTAACCCTAACCCTAAACCTCAAATTAACTCACACCCTAAACCTAACCCTAACCCTAACCTTAAACATCACCCTAACACACACCCTCACCCTAACCCTAAACCTCACCCTTATCCTAACCCTCACCCTAACCCTAAACCTCACCTTAAACCTAACCCTAACACTAAGCCTAACCCTCACACTAACCCTAAACCTCACCCTAACCCTAACCCTCACCCTCATCATAAAACTCACCCTAACTCTTACCATCACCCTAACCCTAACCCTAAACCTAACCCTAAGCCTAACCATCACACTAAGCCTAAACCTCACCCTAACCCTAACCCTAACCCTCACACTACCCCTCATCCTGATCCTAATTCTCACCCTTACCCTAACCCTAACCCTCACCCTCACCCTAACCCTCACGATCACCCTAACCCTTACCCTAAGGCTAATGCTCAACCACACCCTAACACTCAACATCACCCTCATCCTCACCCTAACACTCACCCTCAACCTAGCACTCACCATAACCGTAACACTAATCCTAACCCTTACCTAACCGAAACCCTCACCGTCACCCCCACCCTCACCCTAACCCTAACCCTCATCCTCACCATAACACTTACCCTCACTCTAAACCTCACGTTAACCCTAACCCTCACCCTCACCCTCACTCTCACGGTCACCCTCACCCAAACCATAACACTCACACTCTCCCCAACCCTTACCTTCACAGTATCCCGAACCCTCACCCTAACCCTCACCTCATGGTAACCCTCACCCTCACCCAAAACATCACCTTAACCCTAACCCTCAACCTAACCATAACACTAACCCTCACCCTAACTCTAACCCTCCCTCTAGCCCTCAAACTCACCCTAACCCTAATGCTCACACTAAAACTAAACCTAACCCTAAACCTCACCTCATCTTAAACCTAATCCTCATCCTAACCCTAACCCTCATCCTAACCCTAACCTTAACATGAACACTCACCCTAACCCTATCCCAAAATCTCACCATCACCAAAACCCTCACCATAACCCTCACCTTAACCCTCACCTTAACCCTAACACTAAAACTAACCCTCAACCTCACCCTCACCCTCACACTAACCCATAACCTCAACCTAATCCTCACACTAACCCTAACCCTAAACCTCATCTTCATCTTAAAACTAACCCTCACCCTACCACTAACCCTCCCTCTAACACTCAAACTCACCCTAACCTTTACCCTAAACATAGACCTCACCCTACAGCTCAAACCCTAACCCTAACGGTAACCCTCACCCTAATTTTCACCCTCACCCTTACCCTCAACCTAACCCTCACCCTAAACCTAACCCTAACTCTAATGCTCACCCTAACCCTCAACCTCACCCTAACCCTAAACCTAAACATCAATCTAACACTCACCCTAACTCTAATACTAATCCTAACCCTATTCCTCAACCTCACCCTCACCTTAATTCGAACCCCAAACATAACCCTAAAACTCACCCTCCCATTAACCCTAACTCTAACTCTTACCCTAACTGTAACCCTCACCCTAAACCTAACCCTAATGCTCACCCTCAACCTAACCCTAATGCTCACCCTCAACCTAACTCTAAACCTCACCCTAACCATCAACCTAACCCTAACTCTAACCCTAACCCTCAACCTCATCCTATCACTAACCCTAACCCTAACCCTAACCTGAACCATAACCCTAACCCTAACCCTAGACCTCACCCTAACCTGAACCCTAATCCTAACCCTCACCCTCAACCTAACCCGCAACCTAACACTTACCCTCACCCTCACCATAACCCTAAACTTAAACTAACCCTAACCCTCACACCAACCTTAACCCTAACAATAACCCTAACCCTACCCCTCACCCTAACCCTAACTGTAACCCTAACCCTAACCCTACCCACATCTTCACCCTAACCCTAACCCTCACCCTAACCCCAACCCTCCCTCTAACCCTCAAACTCACCCTAATCCTCACCGTAAACATACCCCTAACCCTCACCAAACACAAACCCTCAGCCTCACTCTCACCCTAACACTAACCATCACACTAACCCTCACCCTCAGCCTATCCAGATGCCTAAACCTCACCCTCACACTCGTCCTCATCCTCAGCCTATCCCTAACCCTGAACTTAATCTGAACCCTAAACTTCACCCTGATGCTCACCCTCACCCTAACCCAGCCCTAAACCTAACCCTCACCCTAACTCTTAACCTCACCCTAACCCTTACCCTAACCATAATCAAAAACCTAACCCTTACCCTACCCCTCACCCTAACCCTAACCCTAAACCTCAACACCAACCTAATCTTCATCCTACCCTTTACCCTCACCGAAACCCTCACCCTAAACCTAACCCTAACCCTAACCCTCACACTAAAAATCACCCTAACCCTAACCGTAACCCTAAACATAACATCACCCTAACCCTCACCCTAAACCTCACACTAACCCTAACCCTCACCCTAAACCTAAACCTACCACTCTCCCTAACCCTCATCCTAACCCTAAACCTAATCCTAATCCTCACCCTAACCTTAACACTAACCCTAACCTTCACACTCATCCTAACCCTCACCTTCACGGTAATCCTCAACCTGACCCGAACCCTCACCCATACCCTAAACCTAACCCTAACACTCACCCTAGCCCTCATCCTAAACCTTACCCTCCCCCTAAGCCTAAACCTCACCCTAATCCTGACCCTCATCTTAACCCTCACCCTAACCCTTACCCACAACCTGACCCTAAAGCTAAACCTAACCATCTAACAATAACCCTTACCCTCACCATAACCCTCATCCTCACCCTAACCGTCACCCTAACCCTAACCCTAACACTCAACCTAACCCTAAAACTCACCCTCACCCTCACCGTAAACGTAACCCTAACCTTACCGCTCACCCTAAACCTCATCCTCAAATTACCCCTAACCCTAACACTCACACTAAACCTAACCCTAACCCTAAATATCACCCTAACCCTCACCCTCATCCTAACACTAACCCTCACACTAACGCTTACCCTCACCCTAACCCTAAACCTAACCCTAACCCAAACCCTCACACTAACCCTAACACTCACCCTCACCCTAACCCAAACACTAACCCTAAACCTCACCCTAACCCTCACTCTACCCTAAACATAAAACTAACCCTAACCATCACTCTACCCCTCACCCTAACCGAAACCCTGAACCTAACCCTCACCTTCATCCTAACCCTTACACTTACCATCACGATAAGACTAACCCTAACCCTAACCCCCACAATAAACCTAACCCTCACCCACACACTAACCCTCACCCTAACCTGAAAACACACTTCACACGAAACCACATCCTCACACTAAACATCACCCTAAACCTAACCCTCACCCTAACCCTAATCCTAACCCTCACCCTAACATTAAACCTCACCCAAACCCTCATCCTCACCCTAATCCTAACCCTAAACCTAACACTAACCCTAAACTTAACTCTCACCCTCACATTCACCCTAACGCTACCCCACTCCCTAACACTAACCCTAAACATAAACTTCACCCTAAATCTGACCCTCACCCCTAACATTACCATCACCCTAATGATAACCATAAAACTAACCCACACACTAAACCTAACACTCTCGCTAACCCTAACCCTACCACTCACCTTAACCCTCATCCTAACCCTAACTTTAATCCTAATGCTCACCCTAAACCTAAACCTAACCATAACCCTCACCCTAACCCTCATCCTCACCCTAGCCCACAGCCTGAACCTAACCCTAACCCTAACCCTAAACCTCACCCTAACCCCCACCCTCAACCTAACACTTACCCTCACCCTAACCCTCAACCTAACCCTAACGGTAACCCTAACCCTAACCTTAAACTTCACCCTAACCCTAATCTTTACCCTCATCCTAACCCTCACCCTAACCCTTACCCTCACCCTAACCCAAAACCTAACCCTCACCCTCACCCTAACCATTACCCTCACCCTAACCCTAAACCTAACCCTCACCCTAACGCTCACCCTAACCCTACTGCTCAGCCTAACCCTCACCCTAACCCTATTCGTTACCCTAAAACTCACCCTAAACCTTACACTAAATCTTACCCTAACCCTCACCCTAACCCTCACCCTAAAACTTATCCTCACCATAACCCTAACCCTCACACTAATCCTAAACCTAAACCTCACCCTACACGTCACTCAAACCCTAACCCTAACCGTAACCCTCACCCTAACCTTCAACCTCACCCTTACCCTCAACTTAACCCTCACCCTAACCGTAACCCTATCCGTAACACTCACCCTAAACCGCACCCTCACCCTAACCCTAAACCTAAACCTAAACATCACTCTAACCCTCACCCTAACTCTACCCCTAATCCTAACCCTATTCCTCAACCTGACCCTCACCTTAATTCAAACCCCAAACCTAACCCTAACCATCACCCTCACCCTAAACCTAACTCTAACTCTCACCCTAATCCTAACACTCACCCTGAACCTAACCCTAAACCTCACCCTCAACCTAACTCTAAACTTCAACTTAACCCTCAACCTAACCCTAACTCTTACACTAACACACAACCTCACCCTAACCTTAACCCTAACCCTAACAATCACCCTAACACTCGCCATAACCCCAATCCTAACCCTAATCCACACTCTAACCCTAACCCTCACCCTCACCCTAAACCTCAACCTAACTCTAACCCTCACCCTAATCCTAAACCTAAATCTCACAATAACTCTAACCCTCACCCTAAATTCCACCCTCACAGTAATCCTCACACTAACTATAACCCTAAACCTTAACCTAACCCTCTCATCCTCAGACTCACCATCAGCCTAACGATAAATCTAAACCTAATCCTAACCCTATCCCTCACCCTCATCCTAACCCTAACCATTACCTTAAAACTCACCTTCACCCTCACCCTAAACCTAACCATAACCCTAACCGTAAACCTCAAACTAACCTTAAACCTAACAATTACCCTAACCCTCATCCTAACCCTAACCCGAACCCTAACCCTAACCCTCACCCTAGACCTCACCCTAACGTTAAACCTAATACTAACACTCACCCTCAACCTAACCCTCAGCCTAACACTTACCTCACCCTCACCATAACCCTAACCCTCACGATAACCCTAACCCTGCAACTCAGCCTAACCCTAACCATAACCCTAACGCTAACCCTAATGCTCACCCTCACCCTAAACTTCACTTTAACCCTTACGCTCACCCTAGTGTAAACTAACCCTAAATCTAACCTTAACCCTAAACCTCAAACTAACCCTCACGCTAAACCTAACCCTAACCTTAACCCTAAACATCGCCCTAACCCACACCCTCACCCTAACCCTTACCTCACCCTAAACCTAACACTAACCCTAACACTAAGCCTAACCCTCACACTAACCCTAAACCTCACCCTATCCCTAACCCTCACCCTCATCCTAACCCTCACAGTAAGCCTTACACTCACCCTAACCCTAACCCTAAACCTAACCCTAACCCTAACCCTCACACTAACCCTAAACCTCACACTAACCCTAACCCTAACCCTCACACTACCCCTCATCCTGACACTAATACTCACCCTAACCCTAACCCTAACCCTAACCCTCAACTTCACCCTATCGCTCACGGTCACCCTAACCCTCACCCTAACCCTAATGCTCACCCACACCCTAACCCTCAAAATCACTCTCATCCTCACCCTAAACCTCACCCTCAACCTAGCCCTCACCATAACCGTAACACTAACCCTAACCCTTACCTAACTGAAACCCTCACCCTAACCACCAACCTCACCCTAAACCTCACCCTAACCCTCACTCTAATACTTACCCTCAGCCAAACCCTCACGTTAACACTAACCCTCACCCTCACCCTCACTCTCATGGTCACCCTCACCCTAACCATAACCCTCAACCTCTCCCTAATCCTTACCTTCACTCTAACCCAAACCCTCACCCGAACCCTCACTTCATGGTAAGTCTCACCTTCACCCAAAACATCACCCTAACCCTAACCATCACCCTAACCCTAACCCTCCCTCTAGTAATCAAACTCACCCTAATCCTCACCATAACCATAACCATTACCCTTACATAAACGAAATGCCCACACTCACCCTCACCCTCACCCTAACCCTAAACTTCATCCTCACCCTAACCTTAATCCTAACACTCACCATAACCCTAACCGAATACCTCTCCGTCACCCAAACCCTAACCCTAACCCTAACCCTCACCCTCACCCTAAACCTCACCTTAACCCTAACACTAAACCTAATACTCACCCTCACCCTCACCCTCACACTAACCCTAACCCTAACCCTCCCCCAAGACTTAACCTCACCCTAACCCTTAACCTATCCCTAAGCCTAAACCTAACCCTCACCCTACCCCTCACCCGAATCCTAACCCTAACTCTCACCACCACCCTAACCTTCATCCTAAACTTTACCCTCACCCTAACTCTCACCCTAAACATAACCCTAACCCTAACCATCACACTAACAATCACCCTAACCCTAACCCTAAACCTAACCTTAACATCAACCTAACCCTTACCCTATCCGTCACACTGACACTAACCCTCACCCTACCCCTAACCTCACCACTCACCCTCACCCTAATCCTAACCCTAACCCTAATCCTAATCCTCACCCTAACCCTAACACTAAACCTAACCTCCAACCTCACCCTAACACTCACCTTCACGGTAATCCTCAACCTAACCCTAACCCTCACCCATACCCTAAACCTAAACCTCCCCCTCACCCTCCCCCTAACCCTCACCCTCACCCTAGCACTCACCCTAAACCTAACTCTCACCCTAAGCCTAACCCTCACCTTAATCCTCACCCTCATCCTAACCCTCACACTAAACCTTACACTCAACCTAACCCTAAAGCTAAATCTAACCCTCAAAATAACCCTTACCCTCACCATAACCCTCATCCTTACCCTAACCCTCACCCTCATCCTAACACTAACCCTCACCCTAATCCTTGCCCTCACCCTAACCCTAAAACTAAACCTCACACTAACCCTAACACTCACCTTAACCCTAACCCAAACACTAACCTTAAACCTCAACCAAATCCTCAACCTACCCTAACCATAACCCTAACCCTAAACCTCAACCTACCCCTCACCCTATCCAAAACCCTAATCCTAATCCTTACCCTTATCCTAACCCTGACCCTTACACTTACCCTCACGTTAACCCTAAACCTAACCCTAACCCTCACACTAAATGTAAACCTCACTATATAACTAACCCTATCCCTCACCCTAACCCTAATTCTAACACTAACCCTCACCTCAATCCTAACCCTAACCCTCCCCTAACCCTAAACCTAACCCTCACACTAAACCTAACACTCACCCTAACACTAACCCAGCCCTAACCCTAACCCTCACACTAAACCTAACCCTTACGTTAATCGTAACCCTACCCCTCAGCCTAAACCTCACCCTATCCCTAAACCTAACTGTAAACTTCACTCTTACCCTAACCCTAACACTTACCCTCACCCTCACACTAGTCCTGACGCTAACACTAACACTAACCTTAACCCTCACCCTAACTGTCACCCTCACCCTAACAGTAACCCTCATCCTCACCGTCACCCTCAGTCTAAACCATGCCCTAACACTAATCCTAACCCTAAAACTCACCCTCACCCACACCCTAACTCTAACCCTAACCCTCACCCTAAAACTCACCAAAACCCTGACCCTCACCTAACCCGAAACCTAAACCTAACCCCAACACTCACACTTATCCTAACCCTCACCCTAACCCTAATACTTCCCCTCACCCTAACCCTCACCCTAACACTAACCCTAATTTTAACCCTCACCCTACACCTAACCTTAATCCTCACCGTCAGCCTAACCCTCACTTTCACCCTAACCCTCACCCAAATCTTAACCTGCACCCACACCCTAACTCTCACCCTCCCCCAACTCTCACCCTCACCCTAAACATCATCCTAACCATAAGCCTCACCCTAACCCAAAACTTAACCCTCATCTTAACCATAACCCTCAGCCTAAAACTCATCCCCACCCTAATCATATCCCTAAACCTAACCCTAACCCTTACCCTAACTCTAACCTTCACCCTCACCCTCACCCTCACCCTAGTCCTCACGCTCACTCTACCCTTCACCTTAAACCTAACTCTAACCCTACCCCTAACCCTCACACTCTCACTCAGTCTAACCATAAACCTAACGCTAATCCTGACCCTAAAGCTCATCCTCACCCTAACCCTAACCCTAACCTTAACTCTCACCCTAACCCTAACTCTAATATTAATCCTAACCCTTACCCTAACACTAACCCTAAACCTAACCCTTACCATCATGCTAACCCTCACACTAACCCTAAACCTAACCCTCACACTAACCCTCACCCTAACACTCAATCTAACCCTAACCCTCACTCTCACCCTAACCCTCACCCTAAACCTTACCCTCACCCTAACCCTAACCCTCACCCTGACCCTAACCCTAACCCAAACCCTAAACCTAACCCTCACCCTAAAGCTCACCTTAACCGTAACCCTAAACCTAACCCTCACCCTACTCCTCACCATTACTCTAACCCTAACCCTCACCCCTACCCTAAACCTAACCCTAAATTTTATCCTATCCTTATTCCTCTCCCTAACCCTAATCCTAAACCTAACTCTCATGCTAACCCTCATCAAACCCTGAAACCTAACCTTCAATATTACCCTCCCCCTAACCATAACCCTACCTCTCACCCTAACCCTCATCCTAACCCTTACCCTAACCTTTACCCTCACCCTAACCCGCACAGTAACCCTAACTCTAAACCTAACCCTAACCCTCATTCTCACCATCACGCTCAGTCTAAAACTAACCATAACCCTAACCCTCACCCTCACCCTCACCCTAACTCTAACCCTAACCCAAACCTAAACCTCACCCTAACTCTAACCCTAACCCAACCCTATCCATCACGCTAACGCTAACCCTAACCCTAAACCTTACCATAACCCTCACCCTCACCCGAAACCTAACCCTACCCTCACCCTAAGCCTCACCCTAACCCTAACGCTAACCCTAACACTCAACCTTACACCAAACCTCACCCTAACCCTTATCCTCACCCTAACGCTGACCCTAACCCTAACCCTAAACCTCACACTATTCTTAACCCCAACCCTAACACTAATCCTAAACCTAACCCTCACCCTCACCCTAACCCTCACCGTCACCTTAACCCTCATCCTAAACCTAACCCTCAACCACACCCTATACCTCACCCTCACCCTCACCCTCACCCTCAACCAAAACATCACCCTAAACCGAACTCTCACCCTAAACCTAAGCCTAACCCTCACCCCAAACATAGCCCTCACCCTCACCCTAAACCTAACCCTCACCCTACACATAACCATAACACGCACCCTAACCCTAACCCTCCCTCTAACCCTCAAACTCACCCTAATCCTCACGCTAACTATAACCCTAACCCTTACGTAACTGAAACCCTAATACTCACTCTCACCCGCACCCTAACCCTAAACCTCATGCTAACCCTAACCTTAACCCTAACACTCACCCTAACACTAACCCTAAACCTCACTCTAAACTTCAACCTAACCCTAACACTAACCCTAACCCTCACCCTCAACCTAACCCTCACCGTAACTCTTACCTCACCCTAACCCTTACCCTAACCCTAGCCCTAAACTTAAGCTTCACCCTACCCCTCAATCTAACCCTAACCCTAACACTCACCCTCACACTCACACTCACCCTCACCCTCAGCCTATACCTATGCCTAACCCTCACACTCATACTCACAGTCACCCTCAGCCTATCCCTAACCCTAAACCTAATCCTAAACCTAAACTTCACCCTGACCTTCCCCCTCCCCCTAAACCTAACCCTAAGACTAACCCTCACCCTAACTCTTACCCTCACCCTAAACCTTACCCTAACCCTAACCCTAAACATAGCCTTCACCCTACCCCTCAACCTAACCCTAACCCTAACCCTCACCCTCACCCTCACCCTAACCTACACCCTAAGCCTTACCCTCACTGTAACACTCACCCTAAAACTTACCCTAAACCTAACCCTCACGCTAACCCTCAACAGAAACCTAAGCCTAACCTTAAACATCACCCTAACGCTAACACTAACCCTAAACCTCACCCTCATCCAAACCCTCACCTTCACGGTAATCCTCACCCTAACCCTAACCCACACACAAACCCAAACCCTAAACCTCGCCCACAAGCTCACACGAACCCTCACCCTCACCCTACCCCTCACCCTAACCCTAACACTAACCCTAACCCTAAACCTCACCCTAATCCTCACCCTCAACCTAACCCTTACCCTCACCCTAACCCTCACCCTAACCATAACCCTAACCCTAACCTAACCTTAACGTTAAACATCACCCTAACCCTCATCCTAAACCTAACCCTATCAGTAATCCTATCCCTCACCCTAACCCTTACCCTCACCCTAAACCTAACCCTAAGTCTCATATTCACCCTAAGCCTTACCCTCACCCTAAGACTAACCTTAACCCTACACCTCAACCTAACCATCATCCTAACCCTAAACTTAACCCTAAACCTTACCCTAACCCTAACCCTTACCCTAACCCTCACCGTCACCATAACGCTCACCCTACCCTAACCCTCACCGACACCCTAAGCCTCACCTTCACCCTCACCCTAAACCTCACCCTGACCTAGCCCTCAGCCTAACCGTAACCCTAATCCTAACCCTCACCCTAAACCTAACCCTCACCCTAAAGGTCACCGTCATCGTAACTCTCACCCTAACCCTTACCCTCAACCTATACCTAACCCTAAATCTAACCCTCACAATAACCCTTACCCTCACCCTAATCCTCACCCTCACCCTAACCCTAACCCTATCCCTCACCCTAAGCTTCACCCTAACCATAACCCTAACCCTAACCTTCATCCTCACCCTAAACCTCACCCAAACCCTAACGCTAACCCTAAACCTCACCCTCATCCTAATCCTCACCCTTACACTTACCCTCACGGTAACCCTAACCCTAACACTAACATTAACTTTCACACTAACGCTAAGCCTCACACTAACCCTAATCCTACCACTCTCCCTAACCCTCATCCTAAACCTAAACCTAACCCTATCCCTAACCCTCACCCTAAACCTAAACATCACCCTCACCCTCATCCTCAACCTAACCCACAACCTACCCTTCATCCTAACCCTCATCCTCACGTTTACCCTAACCCTAACACTCACATTAAACCTAAACCTAAACCTAAATCTCACCCTCAACCTCAACCTCATCCTAACACTAACCCCCACTCTAACCGTTACCCTCAACCTAACCCTAAACCTAACCATAACCCTAATCCTCACACTAACCTTAACACTCAACCTAACCCTAACCCTAACACTAACCGTAAACCTCACCCTAACCCTCACCCTACTGCAACCATAACCCTAACCCTAACCCTCACCCTACCACTCACCCTAAACCTAACCCTAACCCTAACACTCACCCTCATCCTAACCCTCACCCAAACAGTAACCCTCACCCTCACACTCACTCTCAGACCAAACCTAACAATAACACTAATCCTAAACTGAAACCTCACTCTCACCCTCACCCTAAACCTAAGCAAAACCCTTACCATCACCCTAACCTGAACCCTAAACCTAACCCCAACCCTCACACTAATCCTAAAACACACCCTAAGCCTAATCCTACGCCTTACCCTAATGCTCACCGTAATACTAACCCTAATCCCAACCCTGACCCTAACCCTAACCTTAATCCTCACCCTCAGCTAAACCCTCACTGTCACCCTAAACCTCACCCTAAACTTCACCCTCACCCACAACCTAACTCTCACCCTCAACCGAACACTTACCCTCACCCTAAACCTCAACCTCACCCGAAACATCATTCTAACCATTAGCCTCACCCTAATCGTAAACGTAAACCTCAACCTTACCCTAACCCTCACCCTACCCTCACCCCCAACTTAATCCTCTCCCTAAACTTAACCCTAACCTTTACCCTTACCCTAACCCTCACCCTCACCCTCACCCTCACCCTAAGCTTTACACTTACAATAGTCCTCACCCTAACCCTAACTCTAACCCTAACCCTAACCCTCACCCTCACACTCAGCCTAAACATAACCCTAACTCTAATCCTAACCATAACCCTCACCCTAACCCTAACCCTAAACTTAGCACTCACCCTCACCCTAAACCTAACATTAACCCTAACCTAGACCTAACCCTCATCCTAACACTAAACCTAACCCCGAAACATAACCCTCACACTAATCCTCACCCTAACAATCACCCTAACCCTAACATTCACTCACACCCTAACTTTCAACCTTACCCTTACCCTCACCCTAAACCTAACCCTAAACCTAACTCTTACTGTCACACTAAACCTGTCCTTCACCCTAAACCTAATCTTAATCCTTATCCTAACCCTTATCCTAACCCTAACCTAACACTAACCCTCACCCTAACCAGAACACTCACGCAAACACTAAGCCTAACACTAACCCTAACACTCAACCTAACCCTAACCCTAACCCTCATACTCACCCTAACCCTAACCCTCACCCTCACCTTCACCCTTTCCTTAATCCTAAACCTATCCCTCACCCTAACTCTCATCCAAACCCTAACCCTAAGCCTAACACTAACCGCAAGACTAACCCTAACCCTAAACCTCACTTTAACCCTAACACTAATTCTAACCCTACCCCTCACCCTACACTCACCCTAAACCTAACCCTAAATCTAAACCTCAGCCTCACCCTAACACTCACACTAAGCCTTACCCTAACCCTAACCCTCACCCTCACCCTAACCCTAACCCTAAACTTCACCTGAAACCTCACCCTAAAACTCACCCTCAACCTAACCCTCACACTCTACATAACACTCACCCTAACCCTAACCCTAAACCTCACCCTCATCCTCACCCTTAACTTAATCCTTACCCCCACCGTAACCCTAACCTTAACCCTAACCCTAACACTCACACTAACCCTAACCCAAACCCTAACTCTAACCCTACCCCGCAACCTAACCCTCAACGTAAACTTAACCCTACCCCTAACCCTCACCATAACCCTCACCTTAACCCTCACCCTCACCCTCATCCTCACCCTCACCCTAACCCTACTCATCACCCTAACACTAACCCTAAACCTCACCCTCAACCTCACCCTCAGCCTAACCCTAACACTAACCCTAATCCTCACCCTAAACCTCACCCTCACCCTCACTGTAATTCTAACCCTAACCCTAACCCTAACCCACACCATCACCCTCACCCTCACACTCACCCTAACCCTAAACCGAACCCTCACCCTCACCCTAACCATAACCCTAACCCTAACACTCACCCTTAACCACCAACATAATCTTAACCCTAACCCAAACACTAACCCTAACCCTTACCCTCACTAGAACCCTAACCCTAACCCCAACTCTCACACTAATCCTAACCCTCACCCTAAAATTAACCATAACCCTCACCCTAACCTCACGCTAACATGAACAGTAACACAAACCCTTACCCTAACCCTCACCATCACTCTAACCCTCATCCTAACCCTAACCCTCATCCACACCCTAACCCTCACACTCACCCAAATCCTCACTCTCACCCTAACCTTCTCCCTCACCCTAAACATCACCCTAAACCTAACACTAACCCTAACCCAAAACCAAATCCTCACTCTAACCCTAACCCTCACCCTAACATTCACCCTCACCCCAACCTTCACCCTCACCCTAATCCTCACCCCAAACCTAACACTAACCCTTACCCTAAACCTAAAATTCACCTTCACCCTCACACTCAGCATAACTCTAACCCTAATCCTAACCCTTACTCTCACCCTCACCCTAACCCTAACCCTAACCCTCACACTCACCCTCAACTTTACCCTCACCCTAAACCTCAAACTAACCCTAAACCTAACACTCAACCTAACCTTCACCGTAACCCTCACCCTAAACCTCACGTTAACAATTACCCTAACCCTAACCCTAACCCTCACCCTAGACCTCACCCTAATCCTAGCCCCAATCCTAACCCTCACCCTCACCCTAAAACTGACCCTAAGACTTAATCTCACCCTAACCCTCACCCTCAACCTCGCCCTTATCTAAACCTAACCCTAACATTAAACCTAAACGGAAACCTAACTCTCACGCTCACGCTCACCATCAGCCTAAGCCTAACCCTAATCCTAATCCTAACCCTAACCCTCACTCTCACCATCACCCTAAACCTAACCCTAACCCTAAACCTCCCCCTCCACCTCTCACTCACCCTTACACTAACCCTGACAATAACCCTAATCCTAACCCTAACCCTGTTCCTAGCCCTACTCTAACCCTAATTCTAACCCTAACCCTCTTCTTCCCCATCCACCTCACCCTCAGCCTAACCCTAACACTAACCCTAAGCCTAAACCATACCCTAAACCTCACCCTCACCAGTAACCTAACCCTAACACTAACCCTCACCTTAATTCTCACGCTAAACCTCACCCTAACCGTAACGCTAACCCTAAACCTCACCCTCAACGTAAACCACACCCTAA
This sequence comes from Dipodomys merriami, assembly GCF_024711535.1. Classification (NCBI taxonomy): domain Eukaryota; kingdom Metazoa; phylum Chordata; class Mammalia; order Rodentia; family Heteromyidae; genus Dipodomys; species Dipodomys merriami. The sequence goes on along the minus strand of NW_027205937.1, from coordinate 3,269,076 downwards.
CCCTTATCCTTACACTAATCCAAAACCTAACTGTAATCCTAAATTTCACCCTAAACGTCACCCTAACCTTAAACATAATGCAAAACCTCATCTTCACGCTAACCCTAACCCTAACCCTCACCCTCACACTAACCCTCACTGTCACACTCACCCTTAACCTAACCGTAACCCTCAACCACACCCTAAACATCACCCTCAACCGAACCCTCACCCTCACCCGAAACATCACCCTAAACCAAACCCTCACCCTAACATTAACCCTAACCCTCACCCTAAACATAACTCTCACCCACACACTCACCCTCAACCTAAGCCTAACCCTCAACCTAACCCTAACCCTAACACTCAACCTCACCCTCAGAAATACCCTAAATTTAAACCTAAACCTAACCCTCACAATAACACTCACACTCCCCCTAACCCTATACCTCACCCTCACCCTCACCCTCACCCTCACCCTAAGCCTAACCCTAAACCTAACACTAAACCTAAACCTAACTCTCACCCTCACCTTCACCCTAACACTAAGCCTAGTACTAACCCTAATGCTCACCCTCAGAATCACCCTAAACCTAACCCTAAACCTAACCCTTACCCTAACCCTCACCCTCACCCTAACCCTATCCATCACCGTCACCCTCACTCTAACCCTAAAACTAACCTTAATCCTAACCCTAACCCTAACCAAAAGCCTAACACTAAGTGTAACCCTAAACCTCACCCTCACCCTAAGCCGAACCCTAACCCTCTCCCTCATCCTCACCCTCAGCTTAACACTAACACGAACACTAAACCTCACCCTCAGCCTCACACTAACCCTAACCCTAACCCTCACCCTCACCCTCATCCTCACACTAACCCTAATTCTAACCATAGTCCTCAGCCTAACCATCACCCTAACCCTAACCCTCACCTTCAACCTGAACCTAATCCTTACCCTAACCCTGAGCCTAAACCTCACCATCACCCTAACCCTCACCCTAACCCTCACCCTAACCCTTACCTTCACCCTAACCAAAAACATAACCCTAACCCTAACCCTCATACTAACCCTAACACTCACCCTAACCATAAACCTAACACTAAAACTAAACTTCACACTAACCCTCATCCTAACCATAACCCTAATCCTAACCCTAACCCTAACCCTCACCCTACCACTCACCCTAACCCTAAACCTAAATCTAACCCCCACCCTCACCCTAACCCTTACCCTAAACCATATACTCACACTACCCTAAGCCTAACCCTAAACCTAACCCTAACACTGACCCAACCCCTAAGCTTAATGCTAAACCTAAACCTTACCCTATCCCTCACCCAAACCCTAAGCCTAACAATAACCTAAACCTCACCCTGACCCTAACCCTAACCCTAACACTCATCCTACACATCACCCTAACCCTAACAATAAACCTAACCCTCACCCTCACCCTAACACTAACCCTAACCCTTAACCTCACGCTAACCCTCACCCTCACCCTAACCCTAAACCTAAACCTCACTCTAACCTTCACCATGACCCTAACACTCACCCTAACTCTAATCCTCACCCTAACCCTCTCCCTAACCCTAACCCTAACTCTCACCCTCAGCCTAAACCTAACCCTCACCCTCACCTTCACCCTAACCCTAATCCTAACCCAAGCACTCACCCTAACCCTCATCCTAACCCTAAACCTAAGCTTAATACTAACTGTAAGACTAATACTAACCCTTATGCTCACCCTCATCATTAACGCTCAGCCTAACCCTAACCCTTACCCTAAGCTTTACCCTCACCCTACACTAACCCTAACCCTAAACCTCACCCTAACCTTAACATTCACCCTAACCCAAACCTTACACTAACCCTAACCCTAAACTTAACCCTCACCCTAACCCTAACCCTACCCCTCACCCTACACTCACTTTTACCCTAAACATAACTCTAAACCACACCCTCACCCTTCCACTCACCCTAACCCTTAGCCTAAACCTAACCCTCAACCTCACCCTAACCCTAACCCTAAACCTCACCCTAAACCTCACCCTAAATCTCACACTCACCCTAACCCTCACCCTCAACGTAACCATCACCCTAACCCTAACCCTAAACCACACCCTCATCCTAACCCTCACCCTAACCCTTACTCTCACCGTTACCCTAACATTAACCCTAACCCTAACCCTCAAACTAACCCTAACCCTCACACTATCCCTAACCCTAACCCTTATGCTCACCCTCACCATTAACGCTCAGCCTAACCCTAACCCTCACCCTAAGCTTTACCCTCACCCTACACTAACCCTAACCCTAAACCTCACCCTAACCTTAACATTCACCCTAACCCAAAACTTACACTAACCCTAACCCTAAATTTAACCCTCACCCTCATCCTAACCCTAACCCTAACCCTATCCCTAACCGTGACCCTAAGCCTAACACTAACCCTAAACCTAACACTCACCCTCACCCTAAGCCTAACCCTAACCCTCTCCCTCACCCTCACCCTCAGCCTAACACTAACCCTCACCCTAATCCTAACCCTAACACTCAACCTAACCCTAACCCTCACCCTAATCCTAACCGTAACACTCAACCTCCCCATAACCCTCACCCTAAGCCTAACACTAAACCTAAACCTAACAATCACCCTAATCCTTACCTTCACCCGAACACTCACCCTCACACTAACCCACACCCTCACCATATACATCACACTAACTCTAACCCACACCCTAAACCTAACCCTAACACTCATCCTAACCCTAACCCTCACCCTCACCCTAAACATAAACCTAAACCTAAGACTATCCGTAAACCTAACTCTCACCCTCACCCTCACCCGAAACTTAACCCTAACCCTAACACTATCCCTCACCCTCACCCTCGCAGTAACCCTAACACTCTCCCTCACACTCAGCCTAAGCCTAACCCTCACCCTCACCCTAATCCTAAACCTAACACTCTCCCTCACCCTCACCTTCAGCCTAACAGTAAACCTAACCCAAACATTCACCCTCACCCTCACCCTCAACCACACCCTTAAGCTCACCGTCACCAGAACCCTCACCCTAACCCTAACCCTAAACATCTTCCTAAACCGAACCCTTAACCTAACCTTAAAATGAAACCTCAAGCTAAATCTAATCCTCACCCTCACCCTCACCCTCATCCTAAGCCAAACCCTCAACCTAACCCTAACCCTAACCCTCACACTCAACCTAACCCTAACCCTCACCCACACCCTAACCCTAACCCTGAACCTCACCCTAACCCTCACCGTCACTATAAACCACAACCTAATCCTAACCATCACTCTAAACCTTAACCTAAACCTCACCCTTACCCTAACACTCACCCTCACACTCACCCTCACCCTAAGCCTAACCCTAAACCTAACACTAACCCTAAACCTAAATCTCACACTCACCCTCACCCTTACGCTAACCCTAAACCTAACCCTAACCCTCACCATCAAAATCACCCTAAACTTAACACTAAACCTAACCTTCACCCTCACCCTAACCCTATCCCTCACCCTCACCCTAACCATAACCTTAAACCTAACCATAAATCTAACCCTAACCATCACCTTCACTGTAAGCCTAACCCTAACCCTAACCTGTACACTAACCCTCAACGTATGACTAATCCTAACCCTCTCCCACACCCTCACCCTCTGCCTTACACTAAACCTAACCCTATATCTCACCCTAACCCCAACCCTAAACCTAACCCTCAACCTCACCATAAACCTCACCTTCACCCTAACCCTCACCCTAACGCTAACCCTCACCCACACCCTAACCCTTACCTTCACTCGAAACCTCACCCTCACACTAACCCAAAACCTCACCCTAAACATAACCCTAAATGTAACCCTCACCCTCACCCTAACCCAAAACTTCAACATAACCCTAACCCTCACCCTCACCCTCACCCTAAGCCTAAACCTAAACCTACGACTAACCCTAACCTTAAAACTCACACTCACCCTCAACCGAAGGTAAACCCAAACCCTAACTCTAAACCTCAGCCACACCCTCACCCTCACCCTAACCCTAAACCTCACCCTAAACCTCACCCTACCCTCACCCTCACCCTAACCCTAACCTTAAAACTTACACCATTCCTTACCCTAATCCTTATCCTCACCCTAACCCTAAAGCTAACCCTAACCCTAACCCTCACACTAACCCTAAACCTCACCCTAACCCAAATCCTCACCCTCACCCTAACACACACCCTAACCCTTACCCACACCCTAACCATAACCCTAACCCTAACCCTAACCCTCACACTAAACCTAACCAACACCCTAACCTGAACCCTAAGCCTAACCTTAACCCTCACCCCCACCCTTACCCTAAACCTAAACCTCACTATCAACCTCACCCTAAGCCTTACCCTAACACTCACTCTAAATCTAACCCTAACCCTCACCCTCACCCTAACCCTAAGCCTCAAATTCACCCTCACCCTAACACTAAGCCTAACCCTAACACTAACCCTAACCCTAATGCTCAGCATAAAAACCAAAACCCTCAAACTCACCCTCACCCAAAACCTAACCCGCACTCTAACCCTAACCCTTCCTCTGAGCCTAACACTCACACTAACCTTAAACCTAACCCTAAAACTCACCCTCCCCCTAACCATCACCCTAACCCTAACCCTCATGCAAAACCTAAACCTAAGCCTCACAATAAAGCTAACCCCCACACTAACCCTTATCCTAATCCTAACAATCAACCTCACCCTCACGCTCAGCCTAAACCTAAAACTAACCCTAATGTTAAACCCAACCCTCACCTTCACCCTAACCCTAACTCTAACCCTCACCCTAACCCTCACCTAAAGCTAACCCTAACCATAACCCTCACCCTAGACCTCACCCTAATCCTAAAGCTAATCTTAATTCTCACCCTCACCAAAACCCTAACCCTAATACTAATCCTCACCCTAACCCTAAACTTAACCCTCAACCTCACCCTAACCCTAACCCTTACCCTAACCCTAACCCTAACCCTAAACCTCATCCTCAACCTACCACTCACTCTCACCCTAACCCTAAACCTAATCCTCACTCTAACCCTAACCGTACCCCTCAACCTAACGCTAACCCTCACCCTCACCATAACCCTAAGCCTAACCCTAACCGTAATATTAAACCTAAACATAACCCTCAACCTCACCCTCCCTCTAAACCTAACCCTATACCTCACGCTCACACTCACCCGAACCCTAACCCTAACCCTAACCCTCCCCTAACCCTAACAATAACCATCACCCTAACCCTAACTCTAAACCTAAACCTTACCCTCATCCTAACACTCACCCTAACCCTTAACCTCAACCTAACCCTAATCTTATCACTAAACCTAACCCTCACCCTAAATCTAACCCTCACCCTAACTATAACCCTACCCTTCATGCTAACCCTCAACCTATCCCTAACCCTAACCCTAACCATAACCCTAACCCTATCCTTTACCTAACCATAACCCTAATGCTCACCCTTACCCTAACCCTAAACCTCAACCTAGCCCTAAAACTTACCCACACCCTAACACTCAAACAAACGCTAATTCTCTCACTAAACCAAAACCTAACCTAACCCTTAGTTAAACGAAACCCTCACATTCACCCTCATGTTAACCCTCACCCTCACCCTAACCCTCATCCTAACCCTTACCCTCACCCTAACCCTAAACCTAACCCTAATCCTAACCCGCACACTAACCCTAACACTTACCCTAAACCTAACACTAACACTAACCATAAACCTGACCCTAACCCTAACCCTAACCTTCACCTTCACCCTAACTCTTACATTAACCTTAACCCTCAAACTTGCCCTCACCCTAAACCTAACCCTAAACTCACCCTAACCCTAACCCTTACCCTAACCCTCATCCTAACACTAACACTCACCCTCACCCTAACCCGAAACCGAAACTTATCCCTCACCCTAAACCTAACCCTAACCCTAATCCTAGCCCTCATCCTCACCCTAATACTCTCTCACCCTAACGCTAAACCTAACCCCCACGCTCACCCTAACCCTCACCCTTACCCTTAACCTCACGGTAACCCTAACCCTAACCCTAACCCTAACTCTAACACTAACCCTAACCCACACTCTAACCATTACCCTACCCCTCAACCTAACCCTCAACCTAAACCTAATCCTAATCCTAACCATCATCCTCACCCTAACCCTCACCCTAACACTCACCCTCACACTCACTCTCACGCTCACCCTAACCCTAAAGCTACCCCTCACCCAAACCTTCATCCTCACCCTAAATCTAAACCTAATCCTAAACCTAACTTTCAGCAGAACCCTAACCCTCACCCTAACCCTTAACCTCACCCTACCCTAATCCTAACAGTAAACCAAACCCTCAACCTAACCCTAACACTCACCCAAAACCTAACCCTAACACTAACCCTAACCCACACCCTAAACCTCACCCTAACCCTAACCCTACACCAAACCCTAATCCTAAACCTCACCCTCACCCTAACACTCACCCTAACACTTACCCTCACCCTAATCCTCACCCTCAACCTAACCCTAACCCTAAACCTAACCCTTACCCTTAACCTCACCCTAACACTTTCCCTAACACTCACCCACACCCTAACCCTCTCCCTAACCCTATCCCTAACCCTAACCCTCACCCTCACTTTAACCCTAACCCTCAACCTTACACTCACACTAACCCTAACCCTACACCTCAACCTAACCCTCATCCTAACCCTAACCTAACTCTAACACTCACCTTAACCTTAACCTTAACCCTAACTCTCACCCACAACTTCACCCTCAGCCTAACCCTAACTCTCATCCTACCCCTTACACTCACCCTACCCTAAACCTAACCCTAACCCTCATCCTAACCCTAACACTTACCCAAACTGTAACACAATCCCTAACGCTAACCCTCACCCTCACCTTAACCATAACCCTCAACCTTACACTCACACTAACCCTAAACCTACATCTCACCCTAATCCTCATCATAACCCTAACCTAACCCTAACACTAACCTTAACCTTAACTCTAACCCTAGCCCTCACCCTCAACTTCACACTCAGCCTAACCCTAACCCTCACCCTACCCCTTACACTCACCCTACCCTAAACCTAACCCTAACCCTCACCCTAACTCTAACACTCACCCTAAATGTAACCCTAGACCTAACCCTAACTCTCACCCTCACCTTAACCCTAACCCTCAACCTTACCCTCACACTAAACCTAACCCTACACCTCCCCCTAAGCCTCATCCTAACCTAAACCTAACCCTAACACTCACCATAACTTTAACTCTAACCCTAACCCTCACCCTCACCTTCACCCTCAGCCTAACCCTAACCCTCACCCTGGCCCTTACACACACCCTACCCTAAACCTAACCCTAAACCTCACCATAACCCTAACACTCACCCTAACTGTAACCCTAACACTAACTCTAACCCTCACCCTAACCCTCACTCTAACCCTAAACTTAACCCTAACCGTAAACATCACCCTACCCCTCACACTAACCCTAAACCTAACCCTAAATCTCACCCTCACCCTAACACTCACACTAACCCTTAACCTCACCATTACCATCACCCTCACTCTAACCCTCACCCTAAACCTAACCCAAACCCTAACCCCCACCCTCACCCTAACCATAACCCTAACTCTAACCCTCATCCTAGCCCTCAAACTAACCCTAACACTAACCCAAAACCTCATCCTCACCCTAAACCTCACCATAACCTTTACCCTCACCCTAAACCTAACCCTAACCCTAACCCTCAGACTAATCCTAACCCTCACCCTAACCTTAACCCTCACCCTAACCCTAATCCTAACCCTAACCCTAAACCTCACCCTCACTCTAATCCTCACCCTAAACCTTAAACTCACCGTCTACCTTACCCTCAAACTAACCCTAACCCTCAAACTAAACCTAACCCTAACCCTCACCATCAACCTCACCCTTACCCTAACCCTAACCCTAAACCTCGCCCTAACCCTAAGCCTAATCCTAACGCTCACCCTCACCCTAGCCCTCACCCTAATATTAATCCTAACCCTAACCCTCACACTAACCCCAAAACTCACCCTAACCCTAAATCTCAACCTCATTCTAACCCTTACCCTAAGCCTAACCCTAAAATTAACCCTAACCCTCACCCTAAACGTAACCCTAACGAAACCTAACCCTAAACCTAACCCTAAACCTTACTCTCACCCTAACCCTCAACCTAACCCTTACCCTCACACTCACCCTAACCCTCAAACTAACACTAACCATCACCCTAACCCTAACCCTGATCCTTACCCTCACCCTAAAGATCAACCTCAGCCTAATCCTAAACCTAACCCTAATCCTAACATTAACCCTCACCCTCATCCTCAACCTCACCCTAACCCTAACCCTAACCCTAACCCTCTCCCTCACACTCACCCTCACTCTCACCTTAACCCTCAGCCTCACCCTCACCCTAACCATAAAACAAACCCTAAACCTACACCTCAACCTAACCGTCAATGTAACCCTAAAACTAACCCTAACCCTCACCCTAACCGTAACCCTCACCCTGTCCCAAATCCTCACCGTCACCCTAACCCTCACCCTAACCCTAACCCTCACCCACACCCTAACCCTCACCCTCACCCTAACCCTAAACCTAACCCTAACTCTCACCCTAACCCTGACCTGCACCCTCACCCTCAGCCTAAACCTAACTCTAAACCTAACCCTAACCCACACCCTCACCTGCACCCTCACCCTCAGGCTAAACCTAAACCTTACCCTAATCCTAAACCTAAACCTCACCCTAACGTTAACCCTCACCCTAAACTTCACCCACACTCTAATCCTCACCCTAAACCTAACCCTAATCTTCACCCTAACCCTAACCCTTACCCTTAAGCTAACCCTAACACTCAACCTCACCCTCAGCCTAACCCAAACCCTAACCCTAATCCTAAACTTAACCCTCACCTTCACCCTAAACCTAAACCTAACTGTTACACTCAGCCTCACACTCACCCTAACCCAAAACCTAACCCTAACACTCAAACTAACCCCAACCCTAACCCTCACCCTAACACTCATCCCAACACTAACCCGAACCCTAAACGTAACCCTCACACTAGACCTAACCATAAACTTAACACTAATCCTAACCCTCATCCTCACCCTAACACTCAGCCTAAAAATTACCCTCACCCTCACCCTAACCCTAACCCTCACTCTAACCCTAAACATCACCCTAACCCTCATGATAACCCTAATCCTCCCCCTCACCCTAACCATAACACTAACCCTAATGCTAACCCTCACCCTAACACTAAGCCTCACCCTCATGCTAACCCTCACTGTCAACATAACCATCACCCTAAACCTAACCCTCACCACACCATAAATCTCATCTTCAACCGAACTCTCACCCTCACCCTAAACCTCACCCTCAACCTAAACATCATCCTAACACTTACTCTTTGCCTAACACTAACCCTAACACTCACCCTAAACCAAAAACTCAGCCAAACCCTCACTCACAACCTAAACCTCAACCTAACCCTCACCCTAACCATAATGCTAATCCTAATCCTCACCCACACCCTAAAGCTCACCCTTAGCCTTACCCTCACCCTAACCCTCATACTAACCCTAATCCTCACCTTCACATTCAACCTCACCCTAACCCGAAACTAACCTAACCCTCAACCTAACACTAATCCTCACCCTAACACAAACCCTCAACCTAACCCTAACCCTAACCCTCACCTTCAACTTAAACTTCACCCTGACCCTTATCCTCACACTAACCCTCACATTACCCCTAACTCTAACCCTAACCCTAACCCTCACACTAACCCTAAGCCAAACCTAACCCTAACCCTAAACATCACCCTAATCCTGACCCTCACCCTCAACATAACGCTCACCCTAACCCTTACTCTCACATTAACCCTAACCCTAAACCTATTCCTCACACTAACCCTAAACCTCACCTAACCCTTACCCTACCCCTCATCCTGACCCTATTCCTCACCCTAAACCTAACCCTAAACCTAACCCTCAGCCTGACCCTAACAATCACCGTCACTGTAACCCTCACACTAACCCTAACCCTTACCCACGCTCTAACCCTCAACCTCACCCTCACCCTCACCCAAAACCACACCCTTCACCCAGACCTCACCGTAACCCTAACCCTAAACCTTACCTAACCAAAGCCCTCACCCTCACCCTCACCCTCACCCTAACCCTAACCCTCACCCTCACCCTAACACGTACACTCACCCTATCACTCATGCTAACCCTAACCCTCATCCTCACCCTCACGGTCACCCTCACCCCAACCCTAACCCTCACCCTCACCCTAACCCTTAACCTCACCCTAACCCTCACCCTCACCCAAAACATCACCCTAACCCTAAAAGTCACCCTAACCATAACCCTAAATCACACCCTAAACATAACCCTCCCTCTAACCCTCAAACTCATCCTAATCTTCACCCTAACCATAACCGTAAACCTTACCTAACCGAAACCCTCACCCTCAAGCTCACCCTCAACATAACCCACCTATCATCGTAACCCTAACCTTAACCCTAACTCTCACACTAACCTTAACCCTAAACCTCACCCTCACCCAAACCCTCACCCTAACCCTCACACTAACCCTAACACTAACCCTAACCCTGACCCACAACCTAACACTCACCACAAACTTTAACCTCACATTAATCCTCAAACAAATCTAAACCTAGCCCTCATCCTCACCCTAACCCTCACCCTCAATCGAACCCTCACCTCACAGTAAACCTCACCCTCTCCCAAAATATCACCCTAACGCTAACCCTCACCCTAACCCAAAACCTAACCATCGCCCTAAAGCTAACCCTTCCTCTAACCCTAAAATTCACCCTAATCCTCACCCTAAACATAACCCTAACTCTTACCTAATCAAAACTCTCACCCTCACCCTCACTCTCACCCTAACCCTCACGCTCTCCGTATCCCTCAGCTTAACTCTAACCCTAACCTTAACACTCAACCTCACATTCAACCTCACCCTGAGACTATCCCTAACCCTAAAACTAATCCTAACCCTAAATTTCACCCAGACCCTCACCCTCACCCTAACCCTAACCCTAACCCTAAACCTCAACCTAACCCTTACCCTAACCCTAACCCTAAACCTAACCCTCACACTACCCCTCAACCTAACCCTAACCATCACCTTCATCCTAACCTTCACCCTAAACCTTAACCTCAACCTAACCCTCATCCTAAACCTAACTCTAAAACTAACCCTAACCCTCAACAAAACCCTCACTCTAACCCTAATCCTAACCTTAAACATCACCCTACCCCTAACCCTCACCTCATCCTAAGCCTCAACCTAACCCTTAACCGCACCCAAACTCTAAACCTAAACCTCACCCTCACCCTCACCCTTAACCTAACTCTCACTCTCACCCTAACCCTAACCCTCACCCTAAACCTAACGCTAACACTCAGCCTCACCCGAACTCTAAACCTCATCCAAACCATAACCCTAACCCTAAACCTCACCCTCACCCTAACCTTCACCCTAATCCTTACCCTCACCCTAACCCTCACACTAACCCTAACCCTAACCCTCACAATAACCCTAACCCTAACCCTAAACATCACCCTCACCCTCACCCTCACCTTAACCCTAAACCTCACCCTCATCCTAACCTTCACCCTAACCCTTACCCTCACCCTAACATTGACCCTAACCCTAACCCTCACACTAACCCTAACCCTCACCCTAACCCTAACCCTACCCCTCACTCTAACCCTCATCCTGACCCTAATCCTCAACCTAAACCTAACCCTAACCCTAACCCTCAGCCTCACACTAACCCTCACCTTCACTCTAACCCTCACCCTAACCCTAACTGTCACCCACAACCTAACCCTCAACCTTACCCTCTCTCTCACCATGAACCTCACCCTTAACGTAGCCCTCACCGTAACCCTATCCCTAAACCTTACCTAACGGAAACCCTCACCCTCAATGTCACCCTCACCCTCACCCTAACCCTCACCCTCACCCTAACACTTACCCTCACCCTAACCCTCACTCTAGCCTTACCCCTCACCGTCACCCTCACCCTCACGGTCTCCCGCACCCTAACCCTAACCCTCACCCTCATCCTAACCTTTCCCCTCACCCTAACCCTCACCCGAACCCGAACCCTAACTACACGGTAACCCTCACCCTCATCCAAAACATCACCCTAAACCTAACCGTCACCCTAACCCTAACCCAAACTCTCACCCTAAGCCTAACCCTCTCTCTAACCCTTACCCTCCCTCTAACACTCAAACTCACCCTAACCCTCACCCTAAACCATACCCTCAACCTAACCCTCACGCTAAGCCTAACCCTAACACTAACACAAACCCTAACCTTAAACATCACCCTAGCCATCACCCTTAACCTAACCCTCACCCTCATCCTAACACTCAGCCTAACAATTACCCTAACCCTGACCCTAACCCTAACCCTAACCCTCACCCTCACCTAAGCCTTAACCTCACCCTAACCCTAACCCTAACCCTCACCCTAACCCTCAAGCTAACACTAACCTTAACAGTAATCCTCACCCTGACCATAATCCTAAACCTAACCCTAACTCTAAACCTCACCCTCACCCTAACACCCTAACCCTTACCCTACCTTAATCCTCACCGACACTCTAACCCTCACCCTCAATCTCACATTAACCCTCACCCTCAACCTAGCCATGAGCCTAACCCTAACCCTAACCCTAACACTCACCCTAATCCTAAACTTCACCCTAACCCTCACCTTCATCCTAACCTTCACAATAACCCCTACCCTCAACCTAAACCTAATCCTAAACCTATCCCTCACACGAAAACTTACCCTCAACCTAACCCTCACCCTCACACTAACCCTAAACCTAACCCTCAGCCTAACCCTCACCCTAACCCTAAACCTAAATCTAACCCTCATCCTCACCCTAACACTCACCCTAACCCTAAGCCTAAACCTCACCCTCACCCTAACCCTCACCCTTACACTTACCCTCATGGTAACCCTAACCCTAACCCTAAACCTCACACTAACTCTAACCGTCACACTAACACTCACCCTCAGCCTAACCCTAACCCAAACCCTAAACCTTACCCTCACCCTACACTAACCCTAACCCTAACACTCACCCAAAACCTAACTTTAACACTAACCCTAAAGCTAAACCTAACCCGCACCCTCACCCTAACACTCACCGTAAACCTTACCATAAACCTAACCCTCAAACTCACCGACACTCTAACACTCACCCTAACCCTAACACTAACCCACACCATAACCTTCACCCGAACACTCACCCTCAACCTAACCCTCAACGTTACACTAAACAACACCCTAACCCTAACCCGCAAACTAACCCTAACCCTAAACCTCACCCTAACCCTAACCCTCAACCTCACCCTAACCCTAAGCATAACACTATCACTAACACTAATCCTAAACCTAACACTCACCCTCACCCTAAACCTAAACCTATCCCTAAACCTCACCCTCACAATCACCCTAACCCTATCCCTAACCCTCACCCTCACCCTAAACCTAAACAAAACCCTAACCCTAACACTCACCCTAACATTTAACCTAACCCTAAACCTCAACTTCACCCTAACACTAAAGGTAACCCTAACCCTCACCCTAACCCTAACCCTCACCCTAAACCTCACCGTCAGCCTAACCCTCACCCTCACCCTCACCCTGACCCTAAACCTACCCCTCACCTAACCCTCAACCTAAACCTACCCTAACCTTGACGCTCACGCTAGGCCTAAACCCTCACCCTCAACCTCAGTCTAACCTTAACCCAAACACTAATCCTAAACCTAATCCTCAACCTCACCCTCACCCCAAACCTAACCCTCATCCTCACCCTCACCCTAACCCTAAACCTGAATTTAACCCTCACCCTAACCTAACCATAACCCTCACACTAAACATATCCCTAATCCTAACCCTAATCATTACCCCAAAACTAACCCTAACATTAACCCCAATCCTCACCCTAAACCTAACCCTAAACTTTACCCTAACCCTCACCCTAAACCTCACCCTAACATTAACCCTAATACTAAACTTCCGGCTCACCATAACCCTCAACCTAACCCTTATCTTCAACCTCACACTAACCCTCAAAATAAACCTAATCCTCACCCTAACCCTAACACTAACCATCACCCTCAGCCTCAAGCTCACCCTCAGCCTAACCCTAACCCTAAACCTAATCCAAACACTAACCCTTAAACTAACCCTTACCGTCACCCTCACCCTCACACTCACCCTCACCCTCACTTTCAACCTCATTCTCAGCCTCAACCTAACCCTAACCCTAAACCTCACCCTAGTCCTGACCCTAATCCTAACTCTAACTCTAACTCTTACTCTAACCCTAACCCTCACACTGACCCTCAACCTCATCCTAACCCTCACCCTAACCCTTACCCTCACCCTAACCCTAACCCTAACCCTAACCATAACCCTCACGCTAACCATAACCGTACCCCTCACCTTAAGCCTCATCCTAACACTAAGCCTAAACCTAAAATTCACCCTAAACCTAACCCTAACCCTAACACTCACCCTGACCCTCAGCTTATCCCTAACCCTAACCCTAATACTAAAATTATTCCTCACCATCACACTCACCCTAATTCTAACCCTAACCCTAACCCTAACTATAGCCCTCAGCCTAGCCCTCAACCTAACCCTAAACCTAGCCCTAAGCCTCACCCTCAACCTCACCCTCAGCCTAACTCTAACCTCACCCTAAACCTTACCCTCACCCTACCCTAACTCTAACCCTAACCCTTACCCTAACACTCACCCAAACCCTAATCCTAACACTAACCCTAAACCTAACCCTACCCTCACCCTCACCCTAACACTCACCCTAACCCTTACCCTAAACCTAACCCTCAAACTCACCGTAACTCTAACACTCACCCTAACCCTAACCCTTACCCACACCCTAAACCTCACCCTCACCAGAACCTTCACACTCACCATAAACCTCACCCTCAAACTAAACATCACCCTAACCCTAACTCGCACCCTAACCCTCACCTTAAACCTAACCCTCACCCTAAACCTAACCTTAAAACTAACACTCACCCTAACCCTAACTGTCATACTTACCCTAACCCTAACCCTCACCCTAACACTAACCCGGACCCTAAACCTCAACCTAGACCTCACCATAAATTTAACCCTAATCCTAACCCGCATCCTCACCCTAACATTCAGCCAAAAAATTACCCTCACCCTCACCCTAACCCTAACCTTCACACTAACCCTAAACTTCACCCTAACCCTCATGATAACCCTAATCCTCCCCCTCACCCTAAACCTAACCCTAACCCTAATGCTAACCCTCAGCCTAACCTTAAGCCTCACCCTCATGCTAACACTCACTGTCACCCTAACCCTCACCTAAACCCTAATCCTCACCCACACCCTAACCCTCATCTTCACCCGAAATCTCACCCTCACCCTAACCCTCACCCTCACCCTAAACATCAACCAAACCCTAACTCTCAGCCTAACACTAACCCTAACACTCACCCTAAACCAAAACCTCACCCTAAACCTCACTCTCATCCTAAACCTCACCCTAACCCTCACCCTAACCCTAACGATAATCTTAATCCTCACCCACACCCTAAAGCTCACCCTAACCCTCACCCTCGGCCTAAACCTCACACTAACCCTAACCCTAAACCTAAACTTCACCCTAACTCTTAACCTCACCCTAACCCTCACACTAATTCTAACCTAATTCTAACCTAACCCTAATTCTAACCCTAACCCTTGCCGCGGACCGGGTTCTGTCGGGACGACGGAGGATACCTAGGGGAGGAACCTGGAATAGGACGGGGAGATGGCAAACAGACAACTCACACACATTAGGAGTGGATGCTGAGTGCTGAGTGCTGAGTGCGATTTAATGCAGAGGATAACAAACTTTTATAGCAAAAAGTCTCCATAAGAAAGGGCAAAGGGTTACATAATCTTGCTGCTGGGCTTCATTCTTGGGCGGTCACCAGCTGGTCGCCTGATAGGCACTTGTTTCCGGCTTTACCTCTATTTTTAAGAAATACAACTGGTTTCGATGATTGTCACCAATTAACCACTACTTTATTCTATAGAGGCCTTAACTGTCCCATTAAGATCTTTCCTGTTCCTTCTTTAATAGTAAGCACCACGGAGGCTTAGATTTAGCAAGTCTCTTAGTAAATGAGGAAGTTCTTTCTCCTAAGTAGTTATCTCAGCAATTGCCATACATTCTTTCTATTCTAGCCGCGCCTACAGCTTCTTGTAAATTTCTTACAATTCCTTCTGCTGGAGTGACTTTGTGAAACCCCCAATACTTTTATATTTACTTATAACTTGTCTACTAGCCTCCATAAGAGGGGTTTCAGGGTAGCACTGAACTCTGGTGAGTTAGTCATATTTTTAAGACACTCATCAGATATTGGAGTCGTCAACACTCTTAAGAAAGAGCTTTGAATAAGGGAACGTTGACAATGAGTAAGTACAATGAGCAGTAGAAACAGTAAAAGATTAATAGGCACTCTTATGAGGAAAAGATAGGCAGAAACACATCTTTTCCAGGGGTTTTGCCAGCCTTTTCCCAGGAGTAGGCCTCTTAGAAGCCCTATTCTCCGAGGTAGACTTCGGTGAAGTCCCAAAACTTGGAGATAGGTTTCTGTAAAGCCCCGTTCTCTGAGGTAGACTTCGGTGAAGTCCCAAAACTCAGAGATAGGTCTCGAGGCCCCTATCATGGTCTGATAGATGGTTTCCCATGCTAAGCAGACTCTACTGGGGTCGGCGTGGCATTTGCCCCTTTTTTTTTTAATTTTAATTTTAATTAATTTATTTATTTTCACCAGTCCTGACTCCGTGTATCAGTTAACTCAATTTTATACCAGCTGTACTTGTAAGCTCCAATTTTAAGACATACTCATACCATTTGCGACATACTTAAACTTTCTGACATACTTAAACTTTCTGAGGTTTGTCTTAAAGACAATCCTTACTTTTCAAATTTCCCCAATTCTCTTTCCAAGGCTTTCTTTACTTCCTTCTTTCTTTACAATTCCTTTCCCAAGGCTTTCTTTACCACCCTCTTTCTTTACAATCTCTTGACCATCTTTGTGGCTGTAGTTTAAAACTGCCCAATTTTCCTTTGGCTTGTGGAACCTTTATCTTAGAACAGCCTTAAGGCACCACCGTGATGCAGAAGCTTGCTAGATTTTAAGGCTAAGAGTATTACCTCTATTGATAACACACTCAGGTTATTACCATATCAGAGTCAAACTAGGCTGTGACCCTAGAGTGGATTTCCAATCACTATGCACTGAAGAGCCTAAGACAAGCAAGCCAGTGATATCCTCATCCCCAATACCCACTGTGGGAAGAGAGGGTTTCTGGATATCACCCAAAAGAATGTCCCACAAGATCTTAGATTTAGCAGATTCAGGTGATGGAATCAAGCAGGAGTTCCTCCAGGTGACTGTCAAGCCGTCGTTGAACTTTACCCATTAAGGTGTACAGCAGTAGCAGTAGCAGTAACAGGGTCTCTCGTGCTGGGCTGCAAATTCCTACACAGACTGGTTAAGGATGCAAGTAATACATAGGCTTGGCAGGCTGTGACTCCGTTGGTTTCTAAGAACATTTAGACAATAGCCCAGGACAATTTACCAAAATAACTTTTTTTTTTTTTACTAACCAGATTTTTTTTTTTTTATAAATAGACACAGAAGGCTTAGTCTTGTAACCATCTCTGACAAATGCAGTCTCCACACCTTGCACACCTACAACAGTTAACACTATTTTTATGCCCTTTTAAAAAATTATTTTACCTATTTTGCCTCATTTTTCAAAACTGACTCTGGACTCTTGATCTTAAAAGGGGGTTGAAGGGCGAAGGTCCATCTTCTGTAACTTCTTCAAGCTGACTTTAGGGGCGTTGATCTTACCTAGCCAGGAGCCTATAACCTTAGCCTATTTTACAAAGAGGCTATCAGGGTTAGATGTCATTAATAACAATATTTAACCTTTGACAACTGCACAGACCTTTTCTCCGGCTACAGCAGTGTAGCTTGTTTAGCACTCTGGTTTGTAAAAGCATCTTTTTAGATGGCTTAGGAATGTGATCTCTAATGATCCCAAATAATGCCTAAGACAGGTATCAATAGAAACACTCTCTCAGGTTTACAAACTTTTTCCTGGGCAGATGAATTTCATGTAACTAGTGTCAGCTCAATAGTTACTGCCAATTAGAGCTTTTGGCACATACAGGGGTTAAGATTTAAACTATCTCCCACATTTTATAACATTAGCTTTTTACTATCACAGAGGACTGGCAAGTTCCTGTCCCTTACAAGATAGTCATGAACATTAGGCATGCTTCCAAACTATCTTCCTATGACCTCCCGGCTCTGACCAGTTTTGAAGGGCCACACACAAATGACTCTAGGATCTGACATTTCTGCCATCCAAGCAGTGGCTTACTGCCTCTGGATGCTCCACCATTGCTTTTGTCCCAGGAGTGTCTTCTCTACATTGGGATAAATGCCTCATTGGCATTTTCCTTAGCTGGTTGTTGGACTTGAACTCGGGGTCTGAGCACTGTCCCTCAGCTCTACAGCTTAAGGCTAGCACTCTGCCACTTTGAGTCCCAGACTCGGGGCTTGAATGCTGTCCCCTAACTCTTCAGTCCAGGGCTAGTACTCTGCCACTGTGAGTCCCAAAGCATTTCTGCTTGCTCTTTCAGCACTCTGCTGGCTGAATAGAGGTGACAGTCTCACAGGGACCTTTTTCTGCCCGGGCTGGCTTTGAACCAGTTTGCAGATCACTGAGTCTTATAAAAGGCCATTTTACTCCAATTAAAAGCAACAAGGTGGTCAACATAGAAGTAGCTTTTAAGCATGCACTTACCTGACACTTATTAAGAGTCAAAGTTACATCTGACAAACTGTAAGAATCCTCTGTGCTTTGCTTTGGGCTTGCTGGAAACTTAAAAAACCTATAAGAGCAAACTAGAATAGCAATTATTTTGGTAATCCTAATTTTTCCTTTGTGCACATTGAGGCCAATGTCAAGAATGATTTTACATTTAAACTTTATATCCAAAAATCCATTCCCTATTTTTTTAAACCTCTTATTAATCACCTTTAATATTTTATACTTTAGTTTTCATTTGCATTTTGAAAAGATCCCTTGAAATCTTGAGGCCAAGTGTCACTCATTGTCTCTTGGCTGCTTGTTTTAAAACAGACACACATTAAAAATTTTAAACTCAAATGACAATTTTCCTTAATGCAAGAATTACAGTCACCTTTACTATACCACAAAGCTAGATTTAACATCTTTATAACTTTTAAAAACATCCTAATTGTAGAACATAATTGAAAGTAAGCCACATTATACAAATAATTTTTACCCTCTTTTTAAGGCCTTCCTAATTTTAATGTTAACACATCCAAGGGAAAGTTTTAGCAATACTAATCAGATCATCACATCATTCATTTTAACCATCATGTTTTCAGTGTCTATCTGCAGGGAAAAGAGACAGAACAACGATGGGCCACTTGGCCCCTCCTATGGAATGGCCACACACTCAATCTGACTCTTTAGGGTTAGATGAACTGCGTTTGTGCCAGTTTGCCTCACCATGCGTGGACTCCTCCCAGGGCCTGTCCCACTGCATGACCAGCTGAACTGCACTTCTGCTTGTTCACCCTTCACCCCTAAAGATAGGTCGTCTGTTGGTTTCTAAGTTTTTCCCCATCTCTTCTCTTGGTTCTCAAATGAAATACAGTTTTAGATAGACAGAACAGGTAACTTCTTTGACAGTGTTAAACTAACTTTTACATTTAAATTTTTAATATTTATCCCAAATTTTAGCCAAGGGAATTAAATGCCAAACTGCCAATGCATTTTTGTTAAGCCAGATAACTTGATTACAGTATAAACAGTCATGCATTTTAAAATATTAGTTTTTAAGATACCAGATTTTCTAATTTACAAGTTAAAGAACCTTTTAAAAAGCCATTTAAAACAATGTGAAGATTTTTAAAATTTTTTGGTAATGTCCAAACCTCATAACCTTTTGAATTTTTTAAATTTAAACTCACCCAATTGTTACAGCATGCTGACAATTTTTTATCTTTGAACATGTTCACAGACACACACAAAACACACAGATCTTAAAGCGCGCAAAAATCAAAATCAGTTGTACGTACATTATTTAAAGTTTTTAAACAAAAATTTAAGACAGTAGTTCTTTTAAACTAGGTACCTTTGCTGGGCTTAATTTTCCCAGAGCTTGCTTATCTAGCAAGGCAATTCACTAATTAGTCTTTTGAATCTCTGTGCTGTTCTCATTCAGCAAGCTGAATCCAGAGTCTGCTGAGTGAGCCTGCCACACTCACCCAAATCTTCCCTACCTCAGAAAACATAAAACGAACACACACTAAACAAGACAAACAAGTGGCCACAAAGACAAAATGAGGTCCCAGTGAATGGGGTGACATCTCACCACTTACCAGGGGACTAGAACCCCCTCTACTTATTCTAGAGAATTTTTCTTTTTAGATTCTTCTGAGATTTTCAATTATACTCAAATTATACCCCCTCTCTTTTACCTCTTTGAAATGATTGAGCAGGAAGTTGAGAGGAGTAAGCTTACTTTGTCCTTGCCCCATCTCTGGGACAAGGAGTGTCCAAATTAATAAAACCGAGATAAGAAAGAAAAAGAAGTTAAAATTACACACACACACACACACACACACCACACACACACACACTGCTGCATACGGGGGTTGGTAATGTACGCGCACTTGGTCACGCTTTCTCTGGGGAGGTGGGCGATCTGGTCCGGGCACTCCTGGAATTCTAAAAGGGTGGAAGGGGCAATTAAGTGGGAAATGCGCACTCTTTCTCTGGTCTAGGGGATCAGTAAGCCCCTCATCCACCAGCCCCAGGGCTGTGTGCCTAAGATTCAAATTAGAGTTAACAGAAGACATATACGCACACTCAAGACAGACAGCAAGCGCGTCAGACTGCTGGTCAGACAGTCTGTCTAGAAGGGCTTCCAACCAGAGAGAATAGGCCAATCATGGGGACTTGAACCCCCTTCTACGCGATTTCGAGGACAGCCCCACCCAGGGGTCCAGGGGACGTCTCCCACTGGCCCCGCTGGCAGTCTTACAGCGCGTCCGCCAAGACTCTCCGCCAGCCCCAAGACCACAGCTGCAGGCTTTCACCATTCCTGAAATATGAAAATTGTATCAAATGATCTAACTGTTTCTTATTCTCTTGTGGAGGGGCTGGTTGCCCCTTTGTCCGTTTTTTGTTTCCTCTTGAAGAGGAGTTCCCTCTTTATGGAACTTAGATTTACATTCACTTTTCCAATGGTTCCATTTTTCTGTTTTTTGTTTCCTCTCGAAGGAGGAGTTCCGTCTTTATGGAACTTAGAGTTACATTCACTTTTTCAATGGTTTCCTTTTTCCTGCGGGAACCAAGGATTAGTTTGTTCTCCCACTGCTGCTGTGGAGTATATGTTTTAAAATAGAGACAAACTATCCTTATTCTTAGAAGATGAACTACCCATGATTTGCTCGTTATCTTTCTCAGTCACAACTGAGGGGCCTGCAGCACCCCATCGAGCTTCTGACTACTATTCCAGGTGAAAGGAAAAGAGAGAGAGAGAGAGAGAGAGAGAGAGATGCTTACCTCCCAAGGTTCCTTCACTGAAGAAACTGCTTCATGCCCCGCTCTCGAGCCCCACGTTGGGCGCCACCTGCCGCGGACCGGGTTCTGTCGGGACGACGGAGGATACCTAGGGGAGGAACCTGGAATAGGACGGGGAGATGGCAAACAGACAACTCACACACATTAGGAGTGGATGCTGAGTGCTGAGTGCTGAGTGCGATTTAATGCAGAGGATAACAAACTTTTATAGCAAAAAGTCTCCATAAGAAAGGGCAAAAGGTTACATAATCTTGCTGCAGGGCTTCATTCTTGGGCGGTCACCAGCTGGTCGCCTGATAGGCACTTGTTTCCGGCTTTACCTCTATTTTTAAGAAATACAACTGGTTTCGATGATTGTCACCAATTAACCACTACTTTATTCTATAGAGGCCTTAACTGTCCCATTAAGATCTTTCCTGTTCCTTCTTTAATAGTAAGCACCACGGAGGCTTAGATTTAGCAAGTCTCTTAGTAAATGAGGAAGTTCTTT
The DNA here is from genome assembly GCF_024711535.1 of Dipodomys merriami. Lineage (NCBI taxonomy): Eukaryota > Metazoa > Chordata > Mammalia > Rodentia > Heteromyidae > Dipodomys > Dipodomys merriami. The sequence goes on along the minus strand of NW_027205937.1, from coordinate 3,246,734 downwards.
CTCCTAAGTAGTTATCTCAGCAATTGCCATACATTCTTTCTATTCTAGCCGCGCCTACAGCTTCTTGTAAATTTCTTACAATTCCTTCTGCTGGAGTGACTTTGTGAAACCCCCAATACTTTTATATTTACTTATAACTTGTCTACTAGCCTCCATAAGAGGGGTTTCAGGGTAGCACTGAACTCTGGTGAGTTAGTCATATTTTTAAGACACTCATCAGATATTGGAGTCGTCAACACTCTTAAGAAAGAGCTTTGAATAAGGGAACGTTGACAATGAGTAAGTACAATGAGCAGTAGAAACAGTAAAAGATTAATAGGCACTCTTATGAGGAAAAGATAGGCAGAAACACATCTTTTCCAGGGGTTTTGCCAGCCTTTTCCCAGGAGTAGGCCTCTTAGAAGCCCTATTCTCCGAGGTAGACTTCGGTGAAGTCCCAAAACTTGGAGATAGGTTTCTGTAAAGCCCCGTTCTCTGAGGTAGACTTCGGTGAAGTCCCAAAACTCAGAGATAGGTCTCGAGGCCCCTATCATGGTCTGATAGATGGTTTCCCATGCTAAGCAGACTCTACTGGGGTCGGCGTGGCAAACCCTAACCCTCACACTAACCCTAACCCTCACCCTAACCCTAACCCTCACCCTCAGCCTAACCTTCACCCTAACCCTCACCCTCACCCTAACCCTAACCCTCACCCTCACGCTAACCTTCACCCTAACCCTCACCCTCACCCTAAACTTAACCCTCACCCTCACCCTAACCCTCAACCTAACCCTTATCCTCACCCTAACCCTAACCTTAAGCCTCACACTAACCCTAACTTTCACAGTAACCCTAACCCTACCCCTCACCTTAACCCTCATCCTGACCCTAATACTCACCCTAAACCTAACCTTAACCTTAACCCTCACTGTAACTCTAACCCTCACCCTAACCTTAACCGTCACCCCCACCCTAATCCTCAACCTCACCCTCACCATAAACCTCCCCTTTAACATAGCCCTCACCATAACCCTAAACCTAAACTTTACATAACCGAAACCCTCACCTGCAACCTCACCCTCAACCTAACCCTAACCATCACACTCACCCTAACACTTACCCTCACCCTAACCCTCATGCTAAACCTAAACGTCACCCTCACCCTCACCCTCATGGTCACCCTCACCCTAACCCTAACACTCACTTTCAGCCTAACCCATACCCTCACCCTAACCCAATCCCAGACCCGAACCCTAACCTCATGGTAACCCTAAACCTCACCCAAAATATCACCCTAAACCTAACCGTCACCTTAACCCTAACCCTTACCCTCACTCTAACCCTAACCCTCCCTCTAACCCTCAAACTCAACCTAATCCTCACCATAACCATAACCATACACTTTACCTAACTGAAACCTTCACACTCACCCTCACCCTCAGCCTATCCCTAACCCTAAACCTAATCCTTACCCTAAACTTCATCCTGACCCTCACACTCACCTTAACCCTACACCTAAGCCTAACCCTCACCCTAACCCTAACCCTCACCCTAACCTTTACACTAACCCAAACCCTAAACCTAACCCTCACATTACACCTCACCCTAACCCTAACCCTAACTGTCACCGGCATCCTAAATTTCAACCTAACCCTTAACCTCATCCTAAACCTAATCCTAACCCTAACCCTAACCCTCACCCTAACCCTCACTCTAACCCTAATCCCAACCTTAAACATCACCCTAATCCTAACCCTCACCCTCATCCTAACCCTCACCCGAACCCTTATCCTCACCCTAAATCTAACCCTAACCCTAACCCTCACCCTCACCCTAAACCTAACTCTAACTTTCACCCTAACCCTATCACTCACCCTAAACCTAACCCTCACCCTCACCCTCACCCTAACGCTAAACATCACCTTAACGCTCAAACTATCCCTAACTCTAACCCTAACCCTCAACCTCACCCAAACCCTAACCCTAACCCTTATGCTCACCCTAACCCTAACCGTAACCCTAACCTTCACACTAATCCTAACCCTCACCCTAACCCTAAACATACCCCTCAATCTAACCCTCACCCGAGCACTAATACTAACACTAACCCTCACCCTAACCCTAACCCTAACCCTCAAACTCACTCTAACACTCCCCGTCACCATAAACTTCACACTTACCCTAACCCTCACACACAACCCAAACCTCACCCTCACCCAAAACCTCACCCTATCCCTAACCCTAACCCTAACCCTCACACTCAAACTCACTTTCACCCTAACCCTAACCCTCACCCTCAACCTCACCCTAACCTTCACCCTAACCCTAAACACCACCCTAAATCTAATCCTCACCCTTATCCTAAACCTAAACCTCACCCAAACGCTAACCCTAACCCTAAACTTCACCCACACTCTTATCCTCACCCTAACCCTAAACCTAAAAGTTACCCTGATCCTAACCATCACCCTCACCCTCAACATCAGCCTAACCCTAACCTTAACCCTAATCCTAACCCTAACTCTCACCCTCACCATGAACCTAACACTAATCATTACCCTAACCCTCAACCTCAACCTCACATTAACCCTAACCGTAACCCTAAACCTAACCCTCAAACTAATCCTAAACCTAACCCTCACCATAACCCTCATCCTATCCATAAGCCCAACCCTAACCCTAAACTTCACCCTAGACCTAACACTAAACTTAACCCTAAACCTAACACTCATCGTCACACTAACGCTCAGCCAAACAGTTGCCCTCACACTCAGCCTAACCCTAACCCTCACACGAACCCTAAACTTCACCCTAACACTCACGATAACCCTAATCCTATCCCTCACCCTAACCCTAACGCTAATCCTCAACCTTACCCTAATCCTCACCCTCACTCTAACACTCACTGTCACCCTAAGCATCACCCTAACCCTAACCCTCACCCACAACCTAACCCTCATCTTCAGCCGAACTCTCACCCTCACCCTAAGCCTCACCCTCTCCCTAAACATCACCCAAACTATAACTCTCAGCCTAACCCTAACCCTAACACTCACCGTAAAACAAAATTTCACCCTAACCCTCACTCTTAACCTAAAACTCAACCTAAACCTCACCCGAACCCTAACGCTAACCCTAATCCTCACCCACACCCTAAACCTCACCCTAACCCTTACCCTCACCCTAAACCTCACACTAACCCTAAACCTCACCCTCACATTCAACCTCACCCTAACTCTAGACTAACCCTAACCCTCACCCTAACACTAACCCTCACCCTAACTCTAACCCTCACACTAATCCTAACCTTAACCCTAACCCTCACCCTAACCCTCACCCTCACCCTAAACTTAGGCCTAACCCTTACACTCACACTAACCCTCACGCTAACCCTAACTCTATCCCTAACCCTAACCCTCACACTAACCCTAACCCTAACCCTAACCCTAAACATCACCTAACCCTCACCATCACCCTAACCCTAACCCTCACCCTCATCCTAACTCTCACCCTAAACCTACCCTCACCCTAACCCTAAGCCTAAACCTAACCCTCACACTAACCCTAAAACCTAACCTAACCCTAACCCTACCCCTCAGCCTAACACACATTCTGACCCTAATCCTCACCCTAAACCTAACCCTAACCCTAACCCTCAGCATCACCCTAACCCTCACCATCACTCTAACCCTAACCCTAACCCTAACCCTCACCCATGCCCTAAAACTCAACCTCAGCCTCACCCTCACCCAAAACCTCACCCTTTACTTAGTCCTCACAGTAACCCTAACCATAAACCTTACCTAACCAAAGACCTCACCCTCAACCTCACCCTCACCCTAACCCTAAACCTCACACTCACCCTAACACCTACCCTCACCCTAACCCTCCCGCTAACCCTAACCCTCACCTTCACCCTCACTCTCACCCTCACTCTCACCCTAACCCTAAACCTCACCCTCACACTAACATTTACCCTCAAGCTAACTCTCCTGCTAACCCTAACCCTCACCTTCACCCTCACGGTCACCCTTACCCCAACCCTAACCCTCATCCTCTCCCTAACCCTTACCCTCACCCTAACCTGAACCCTCACCCGAACCCTCACCTCAGGGTAACCCTCACCCTCACCGAAAACATCACCCTAACCCTTACCGTCACCCTAACCGTAACCCTAAACCTCACCCTAACCCTAAGCCTCCTTCTAACACTTAAATTCACCCTAATCTTCACCCTAACCATTACCCTAACCCTTACCTAACAGAAACCCTCACCCTCACCCTCAACCTAACCCTAATTCTCATCCTAACCCTAACCTTAACCCTAACTCTCACACTAACCCTAACCCTAAACCTCAACCTCACCCAAACCCTAACCCTAACCCTCACCCTAACCCAAAACCTAACCGTCTCCCACACGCTAACCCTCCCTCTAACCCTCAAACTCACCCTTATCCTCACCCTAAAAATAACCCTAACCCTTACCTAACCCAAACTCTCACCCTCACCCTCACTCTCACCCTAACCCTCACCCTCTGCATAGCCCTCAGCCTAACCCTAACCCTAACGCTCACCCTCCCACTCACCCTCACCCTCAGACTATCCCTAACCCTAAAACTAATCCTAAACCTAAACTTCACCCTGACCCTCACCATAACCGTAACCCTAAACCTAACCCTCACTCTAACCCTAACCCTCACCCTAACACTTACGCTAACCCTAACCCTAAAACTAACCTCAACCTACCCCTCACCCTAACCCTAACCCTAACGATCACCCTTACCCTAAACTTCACCCTAACCCTTACCCTCTACCTAACCCTCATCCTAAACCTAACTCTAACACAAACCCTAACCCTCACCCACACCTTCACCATAACCCTAATGCTAACCTTAAACATCAGCCTAACCCTAATCCTCACCTCATCCTAAGCCTCAACCTAACCCTTAACCGCACCCAAACTCTAAACCTAAACCTCACCCTCAACCTCACCCTAACCCTAACTCTAACTCTCACCCTAACCCTAGCCCTCACCCTAACCCTAACCCTAACCCTCAGCCTCACCCGAACTCTAAACCTCACCCTAACCCTAACCCTAACCCTAAACTTCACCCTCACCCTAACCTTCACCCTAACCCTTACCCTAACCCTAACCCTCACACTAACCCTAACCCTAACCCTCACAATAACCCTAAACCTAACCCTAAACATCACCCTAACCCTCACCCTCACCCTAACAGTAAACCTCACCCTCATCATAACCCTCACCGTAATCCTTACCCTCACCCTCACCTTAAACCTTACCCTCACCCTAACACTAACCCTAGCCCTAAACCTCACTCTCACCCTAATACTACCCCTCACCCTAACCCTCATCCTGACCCTAATCCTCACCCTAAACCTAACCCTAACCCTAAACCTCAGCTGCACCCTAACCCTCACCATCACTTTAACTCTCACCCTAACCCTAAACCTCACCCACACCCTAACCCTCAACCTCACCCTCACTCTCACCATAAACCTCAGCCTTAACATAGCCCTCACCATAACCCTAACCCTAAACCTTACCTAACGGAAAACCTCACCCTCACCGTCACCCTCAACCTAACCCTTACCCTCACTTTAACCCTCAACCTCACCCGAACCCTCACCGCACAGTAACCCTCACCTTCACCCAAAACATCACCCTAAACCTAACCGTCACACTAACCCTAACCCTAACTCTCACCCTAACCCTAACACTCTCCCTAACCCTAACACTCCATCTCACCCTCAAAATCAGCCTAACCCTCACACTAACCCTTAAACTAAACCTAACCCTCACGCTAAGCCTAACCCTAACACTAACACAAACCCTAACCTTAAACATCACCCTAACCCTCACCCTAACCACAACCCTCACCCTCATCCTAACCCTCAGTCTAACAATTACCCTAACCCTCACCCTCACCGTAAACCTAACCCTCACCATCAAGTAACCCTTACCCTCATCCTAAACCTAACCCTAACCCTACCCCTCACCCTAACTCTCATGCTAACCCTAAACTTAACAGTAATCCTCACCCTGACCCTAACCCTAACACTAACCCAAACTCTAAACCTCACCCTCACCCTAATACACTAACCCTCACCCTAATCTAAACCTCACCGACACCCTAACCCTCACCCTCACCCGCACATTAACCCTCACCCTCACCATATCCATCAGCCTAACCCTAACCCTAACCCTAACACTCACCCTAATCCTAACCTTCACCGTAACCCTCACCTTTATCCTAACCAGCACAATAACCCTTAACCTCAACCTAAAACTAATCCTAAACCTAACTCTCACACTAAACCTTACACTCAACCTAACGCTAACACTCACCCTAAACCTACCCCTAACCCTCACTCTAACCCTCACCCTGACCCTAACCCTAACCCTCATCCTCACCCTAACACTTACCCTAACCCTAAACCTCCGCCTCACCATAACACTCAACCTAACCCTTATCTTCATCCTAACGCTAACCCTCACAATAAACCTAACCCTCACACTAACCCTAACACTAACCATCACCGTCAACCTCAAGCTCAACCTCAGCTTAACCCTAACCCTAACCCTAATCCAAACACTAACCCCAACCTAACATTAACCTGAAACCTAATCCTCACACTCACACTCACCCTCACCCTCACTTTAAACCTCATCCTCAGCCTCAACCTCACCCTAACCCTAACCCTAACCCTAATCCTCACCCTAACCGTAACCCTGACCCTAACACTAACCCTAACTCACACCCTAACCCTCACCCTCACGGTAACCCTCACCCTCACCCTAGCCCTCACCCTAACCCTAAACCTCACCCTAACTCTAACCCTCACCCTAACCCTCACCCTCATCTAACCCTTACCCTAACCCTTACCCTCACCCTAACCTTAACACTCAGCCTAACCTTAACCCTACCACTCACCTTAGCCCTCATCCTAACTCTAAGCCTAACCCTAACACTCACCTTAACCCTAACCCTAATCCTAACACTCACACTAATCCTAAACCTAACGCTAAACCTCACACTCACCCTCAGCCTAACACTAACCCTTACCCTAACACTTACCCTCACCATTCCCTAAACCTAAACCTAACACACACCCACACTCTCACTCTAACACTCACCCAAAAGGTAACCCAAAATCTAACCCTAACCCTCACCCTCAACTTAATCCTAAACCTACCCCTCAACCTAAACCTCATGCTAACCCTAACCCTAACACTAACACTCACACTAATCCTAAACCTAACGCTTAACATCACCCTCAATCTCAGCCTAACACTAACCCTCACCCTAACACTTACCCTAACCCTTCCCTAACCCTAAACCTAACACTCACCCTCACTGTCACCCTAACACTCACCCAAATGCTCACCCTAACTCTAACCCTAACCCTCACCCTAACCCTCACCCTCACCCTATACCTAACCCTCAACCAAACCCTCACCCTACCCCTCACCTCACCCTAAGCCTAACCCTAATCCTAGCACTAATCCTAAACCTAACCCTCACCCTCACCCTATCCCTAAACCTAACCCTCATCCTAACCCTAACCCTAAACCTCACCCAACCCTAAGCCTAACCCTAACATTAAACATTACCCTAACCCTCACCCTAACCCTAATCCTCACCCTCATCCTAACCCTCACCCTAACCCTCACCCTAACCCTCACCCTAACCGTAAACCAGACCCTAAACCTAAACCTAGTCCTCACCCTAACCCTCACCCTCACCCTCATCCTCACCCTAACCTCACCCTCACCCTAGCGCTCACCCTAACACTAACCCTAAACCTCACCCCAAGTCTAACCCTCACCCTAACCCTCAACCTCATTCTAACCCTCACCCTAACCCTTACCCTCAATCTAACCCTAAATCTCACCCTAAACCCTAATCCTATCCCTCATCTGAACCCCATCCTAAACCTATGCCTAAAACTAACACTCAACCTAATCCTAAGCCTAACCCTTACAATCACCCTCAACCTCAGCTTAACCTTAACCCTAACGCTATTACTAACCCTATTCCTCACCCTCACCCTAACCCTAAATCTTACCCTAACCCTAACCCTCACCCTCACCCTAACCCTAACTCTAACTCTCACCTAAACCTAACCCTCATCATAACCCTAACCCTAACCTTCACCCTCACCCTAACTCTAAAACTAACCATAACTCTAACCCTAACCCTAAACCTCAACCTAAACCTCACCCTAGCCCTTACCCTCACTCTAACCCTATCCCTAACCCTAACGCTCACACTAATCCTAACCCTCACCCTAACCCTATCTATACCCCTCACCCTAACCCTCACCCTAACACTAATACTAACCCTAACCATTACACTAACCCTAACCTTAACCCTCGCCCGCACTCTAACACTCCCTGTCAACCTAACCCTCAACTTTACACTAAACCTCACACACAACCCAACCCTCACCCTCACACAAAGCCTCACCCTCTCCCTAACCATAACCCTAACCCTAAACCTCTCCCTCAACCTCACACTCACCCTAACCCTAAAAGTAACCCTTACCCTAACCCTAACACAGACCCTAACCCTAACCCTAACCCCCACCCTCACCCTCAACCTAACCCTAATCCTATCACTCACCCTAACCCTCATCCTAAAACTCGTGCAAACCCTAAAACTCACTCTCACCCTACTCTCATCCTAACCCTTGCTCTCACCCTAAAGCTATCCCTAAACATAACACTCACACTAAACCTACCCCTCACCCTAAACCTAACCCTACCCCTCACACTAACCCTAAACCTAACCCTAACCCTAACCCTCACCCTAACCCTAAGGCTAATCCTAACCCTATCCCTAACCCTAACCCTAACCCTAACTCTTACCCTCAACCTCACCCACACACTAACCCTAACCCTAACCCTCACACTAACCCTAACCCATACCCTAAACCTAAACCTTACCCTCACCATCACCCTCACCCTCACTCTAATCCAAACCCTCACCCTCACCCTAACCCTCACCCTAACCCTAAACCTAACCCTCACCCTAACCCTCATCCTAACATTCATTCTAACGTAAACCTCATTCTCACCCTACCCTCATCCAAAACCTTACCCTCAACCTAACCCTAAGCCTAATCCTAACCCTCACCCTCACCCTATCCCTAACCCTAACCCTAACACTAACCCTTACCCTCAACGTCACCCTCACACTAACCCTAAAACTAACCGTCACACGAACCCTAACCCAGACCCTAAACCTAACCCTAACCCTAACCGTCACCCTCACCCTCACTGTAACCCTAACCTTAACCCTCACCCTCACCCTCACCCTATCCCTAATCCTAAACCTCACCCTAAATGTCACCCTAACATTCATGCTAACCCTAAACCTCAATCTCACCCTACTGTCATCCTAACCCTTAGCTTCACCCTAACCCTAACGGTAACCCTAACCCTCACACTGCCCCCTAAATTAGCCCTCACAATAGCCCTCATTCTAAACCGAACCCTAACCCTCACTCTCACCCTAACCCTAACCCTAACCCTCACCATAACCCTAAGACAGACCCTAATCTTAAAAATAACCCTCAAACTAACCCTCACCCTATTCCTCTTCCTAAAACTCATGATAACCCTAAACATCACTCTCACCCTACCTTCATCCTAACCTTACCCTTACCCTAACCCTTACCCTCAGCCTAACACTAACTCTAACCCTAAACCTCACACTAAAACTAAGCCTCAGCTTCACTCTCAGCCTAACCCAAACCCTAACCCTCACCCTAACGCTAAGTCTATTCCTAACCCTCATCCTCACCCTAGCCCTCACCCTAACCCTAATCCTAACCCTAACTCTCAACCTAACCCTAAACCTCACCCTAACCCTAACCCTCACCCTCACCCTAACCCTTACCCTAAACCTAACCCTAACATTAAACCTAATGCTAAACTTGAAACTAACCCTAACCCTCACACTAACCCTAACCAAGCCCCTCACCTTATACCTCATCCTAATCCTAAGCATAACCCTAACACTCACCCTAATCCTAACCATAATGCTAAAACTCACCCTCACCCTCAGTCTAACCCTAAACCTAAGCCTAATTCTAACCCTATTCCTCACCCTCACCCTCACCCTAATTCTAACCCTAACCATAACCACAACCCTAACCCTCACCCTAAACCTAACTCTAACTTTCACCCTGACCCTAACACTCAACCTAACCCTAACCCTAACCCTCACCCTCACCCTAACTCTAAACCTCACCTTAACCCTCAACCTAACCCTAACTCGAACCCTAACCCTAAACCTCACCCAAACCCTTACCCTAACTCTAACTCTAACCCTGAACATCACACTAATCCTAACCCTCACCCTAACCCTAAGTATACCCTCACCCTAAACCTCACCCTAACACTAATATGAACACTAACCATCACCCTAACTCTAACCTTAACTCTGTCCCTCACTCTAACCCTCCCCGTCAACCTAACCCTCAACTTTATCCTAACCCTCACCCACAATCCAACCCTCACCCTCACCCAAACGCTCACCCTATACCTAACACTAACCCTAACCCTAACCCTTACCCTCAACTTCAACCTCACACTAACCTATACCTAAAACTCACACCAACCCTAACCCAGACCCTAAACCTAACCCTAACCCTATTCAACACAATCACCCTAACCTTAACCTTAATCCTCACCATAACACTCATCCTAACATTCATGCTAACCCTAAACCTCACTCTCACCATACCCTCATCCTAAAACTTACCCTAACCATACCCCTCACACTAACCCTAACTGAAACCTTAATGCGCACTCTCAACCTAACCCTTACCCTAACACTAACCTAACACTAAACCTCATCGTAACCCTAACACTAACCTTAACCTTAAAAATCACCTTAACCCTTACCCTAACCCTAACCCACACCCTCATCCTAACCCTCACCCTAACAATTACCCTCACCCTATCCCTGACCCTAACCCGCAACCTCACTCTAACCCTTACCTTCCCTCGAACCATAAAACTAACTCTAAACCTACCCCTCAACCTAACCCTCATCCTATTCCTAACCGTAACCCTAATCCTCACCCTGACCCTAACCCTAACCCTAACACTAACCCAAACCCTAACCCTCACCATCACCTTAACCCTCACCATTACCCTAATCCTCACCCTAACCTAAACTTCACCAACACACTAACCCTCACCCTCACCCTCACCCTAGGCCTCACCCTAACCGTAAACCTAACCCTTACCCTCACACTAACCCTAAACCTAACTATAAACCTCACATTAAACCTAACCCTCATATTAACCCTCATCCTAACCCTCACCCTAACCCTCACCCTAACACTAAACCTCACCCTCACCCTCACCCTCAACCTAACGCTAACCCTACTCCTCAGCCTAAACCTCACCCTAAAACTAACCCGAACCCTAACACTCACACTAATCCTAAACCTAACCATAAACCTCACCCACACACTCACCCTCAGCCTAACACTCACCCTCACCCTAACCCTTACCCTCACACTTCCCTAACCCTAACACTAACCCTCACCCTCACCCTCACCCTAACACTCACCCAAACCCTAACCCTAAACTCTAACCCTAACCCTCACCTTAACCCTCACACTCACCCTATACCTAACCCTAACCCAAACCCTCAACCTACCCCTCACCTCACCCTAAGCCTAACCCTAACCCTAACACTAATCCTAAACCTGACCCGCACCCTCACTCTATCCCTAAACCTAACCCTCACCCTAAACCTAACCGTAACCTTACACATCACCCTAACCCTCACCCTAACCCTAATCCTCACACTCATCCTAACCCTCACCATAACCCTTACCCTTACACTAACTCTAAACCTAAACCTAATCCTCACCCTAACCCTAAAAATAACCCTCACACTCACCCTCTGCCTAACCCTAATCCTAACCGTAATCCAAACACTTACCCTAACCCTCAACGTCAACCTAACTGTAACCTGAAGCCTAAACCTCAATCACAAACTCACACTCACCCTCAACTTAAACCTCAGCCTCAGCCTCAACCTCATCCTAACCCTAACTCTAACCCTCACCCTAAGATTAACCCTGACCCTAACCCCAACCCTAAACCACACCCTAACCCTCACCCTAATCCTCACCCTAACCCTCACCCTCACCCTCGCCCTCACCCTAACCCTAACCCTAACCCTCACCCTAACTCTAACCCTCACCCTAACCCTCATCCTCATCCTAACCCTCACCCTAACCCTTACCCTCACCCTAACCCTAACGCTCACCCTAAACCTAACCCTACCACTCACCATAACCCTCATACTAACCCTAAGCCTAACCATAACACTCACCTTAACCCTAACCCTAACACTCACCCTCAACTTCAGCCAAACCCTAACACTATTCCTAACCCTATTCCTCACCCTCAACCTCAGCCTAATTCTAACCCTAACCCTCAACCTCACCCTCACCCTAAATCTAAATCTAACTGTCATCCTAACCCTAACCCTGACCCTAACCCTAACCCTACCCCTCACACTAATGCTAAGCCTAACCCTAACCCTAACCCTAGCCCTCACCCTAACCCTAATCCTAACCCTAACACTCACCCTAACCCTAAACCGCACCCTAACGCTAAGCCTCAACCTAGCCCTCACCCTAAATCTTACCCTAATCCTAACCCTAATATTAACCCTAACTCTCACCCTAAACCTAACCCTTAACTTAACTCTAACCCTTACCCTAAACCTAACCCTAACCCTCCCCCTCACCCTAACCCTCAATATAACCCTTACAGTCATTCTCACCCTATCACTCACAATAAACCTAACCCTCACCCTAACCCTAACACTAATAATCACCCTCACCCTCACGCTCACCCTCATCCTAACTCTAACCCTAACCCTAATCCAAACACTAACCCTCACCCTCACCCTCAACCTAACCCAAACCCGAACACTAATCCTCACCCTCACACTCACCCTTACACTCACCCTCAACTTAAACCTCAGCCTCAGCCTCACCCTCAACCTAACCATAACCCTCAACCTCACCCTCACCCTAACCCTCACCCTCACCCTAGTCCTCAACCTAACCCTAACCCTAACCCTAACCCTCACCCTAACTCTAACCCTCACCTAAACCTCAGCCTCATCTTAACCCTCACCCTAACCCTTACCCTTACCATAACCCTAACCCTCACCCTAACCCTAAGCCGCAACCTAAACCTAAACCTACCCCTCACCTTACCACTCATTCTCTTCTTAAGCCTAACACTATCACTCACACTAAAATTAACCCTAATCCTTATACTCACGCTGACCCTCAGCCTAACCCTAACCCTAATCATAGCCCTATACCTCACCCCCACACTCACACTAGTTCTAACCCTAACCCTAACCCTAACTATAACCCTTACCCTAAACCTCACCCTAACCTTCACCCTAACCTTAAACCTAACCCTAATCCTCACACTCACCCTCACCTTCAGCCTAATCCTACCTGTCCCCCTAAACCTCACCCTCAACCTAACCCTTACCCTAAACCTCACCCTCACCCTAAAGCTAAGCCTAAGCCTAACCCTAACCCTAATCCTAAACCTAACACTCACTTTCAACCTAACCCTAAATCTATCCCTAAGTCTCAACCTCACTCTCACCCTTCTCCTAACCCTAACACTAACCCTCATCCTCACCCTAACCCTAAAAAAACCCTAACCCTAACCCTCACCCTGCTCCTCAACCTAACACTTAACCTAACCTTAACCCTCATGCTCACCCTCACCCTAACCCTAAACCTAACACTAACCCTCACCCTAACCCAAACCCACACTCTAACCTTATCCCTAAACCTCACCCTCGTCCTAACCCGCACCTTACCTTATCCTCAAAGTAACCCTAACCCTAAACCTAATTCTAACCCTCAAACTAACACTAAGGCTCACACTAACCCTAACACTACCCCTCACCCTAACCCTCAACCTAAACCTAAAACAAACCCTAAACGTCACTCTAAACCACACCCTCACCCTCACCCTCAACCTAACCCTAAACCTAACCCTCATCCTAACCTCAACCTCAACGTAAACCTAACCCTAACCCTCACGCTAACCCTAACCCTCACCCTAACCCTCAGCCTAACCCTAACCCAAACCCTAATCCTAACCGTAAGCATCACCCTCACCCTCACCTTAACCCTAACCCCCACCCTAACACTAACCCCACACTCAACCTAACCCTCTAACCCAAACCCTAACCTTCACCTTCACTCTCACGCTCACCCTCAGCCTAACCCTAACCCTAAAAGTAATCCAAACACTACCCTTCAACCGCACACTCACGCTCAACCTCACCTTAAAGCTCAGCCTCAGCCTCAACCACATCCTAACCCCAAACCTAACCCTCACTCTAAACGTAACCCTGACCCTAACCCTAACCCTAACCCACACCGTAAAACTCACCCTCACCCTCACCCTAAACCTCACCCACACCCTAGCCCTCACCATAAACCTAACCCTAACCCTAATCCTCACCCTAACTCTAACCCTCACCCTAATCCTCAGCCTCATCTTAACACTCATCCTAACCCATACCCTCACCTTAACCCTATCCCTCACCTTAACAATAACCCTCACCCTAACCCTAACCCTGTTCCTCACCTTAACCCTCATCCTTACCCTAAGCCACCCCTAACACTCACACTAACCCTAACACTCACCCTCACCCTCAGCCTAACCCTAACCCTAAACCTAATCCTAATCCTATTCATCACTCTCAAACTCACCCTAATTCTTACAATAACCCTAACCCTAACCCTCACCCTCACACTAACCCTAACTCTCACCCTACACCTAACCCTCATCCTAACCCTAACCCTTACCCTCAGCCTTACCCCAACTCTAAACCTCACCCTAACCCTCAACCTAACCCTAACTCTAACCCTAACCCTATCCCTAAACCTAATTCTAATTCTATTCTTCACCCTCACCCTCACCCTAATTCTTACCCTAACCCTAACGCTCACCCTCACCCTAACCCTAACTATAACTCTCACCCTAACCCTAACCCTCACCCTCAACCTAACTCTAACCCTCACCCTAACTCTAAACCTCACCCTAACCCTCAACTTAACCCTAACTCTAACCCTAACCCTAAACCTCATCCTAACCCTTACCCTCACAATAACCCTAACCTTAACCCTAACCCACACACTATTCCTAACCTTCACCCTAACCCTAATTATACCCCTCACTCTAAACCTCACCTGAACATTAATACGAACTCTAACCATCACCCTAACCCTAACCTTAATCCTCGCTCTCACTGAAACCCGCCCCTTCAACCAAACTCTCAACTTTAACCTAACCCTTACCCACAACCCAAACCTCACCCTCACGCAAACCCTCACCCTATCCCTAACCCTAACCCTCACACTAAACCTAACCCAGACCCTAAGCCTAACCCTAACCCTCAACCTCACCCTCACAATAACCCTAACCCTAACCCTCACACTAACACTCATGCTAACCCTAAACCTCACTCTCACCCTACCCTAATCCTGACCCTTACCCTCACCCTAACCCTAAACCTAACCACAATACTCACACTAAACCTAAACCTCATCCTAAACCTACACCTACACCTCACACTAACTCTAACCCTAACCCTAACCCGCACTGTAAACATAACCCTTACACACACCCTAAAGCTCATCCTGAACCTAACCCTAATATTAACCTTAAACATCACCCTAACCCTTA
The DNA here is from genome assembly GCF_024711535.1 of Dipodomys merriami. Lineage (NCBI taxonomy): Eukaryota > Metazoa > Chordata > Mammalia > Rodentia > Heteromyidae > Dipodomys > Dipodomys merriami. Next base: position 3,230,963 of record NW_027205937.1, on the reverse strand, counting down.
CCCTAACCTAACCCTCACCATCATCCTAACCCTCACCCTAAAAATTACCCTCACCCTATCCCTAAACCTAACCCTCACCCTCACCCTAAACCTTACTCTCACCCTAACCCTATCCCTAACTCTAACCCTCACCATCACCCTAACCCTGACCCTCACCCTAACCTAAACCCTAACCCGAACCCAAAACGTAACCTTAAACATAACCCTAACCCTTAACCTAACCCTAACCCTAATCCTCATCCTAAACCACGCCTTAAAAATTACCCTCATTCTAACCCTAACCTTAACCCTAATCCTCACCCAGATCCTATCCCTAACCCTCACCCTCACTCTAACCCTCACCGTCACCCTAACCCTCACCCTACCCTAACACTCACCAAAACACTAAACCTCACCCTCACCCTCACCCTCACCCTAACCCTCACCCTCACCATAGCCGTCATCCTAACCCTAAACCTATCCCTAAACCTCACCCTCACCCTAAACCTAACCCTAACCCTCACACTAAACCTAACCCTCACACTAACCCTAACCCTACCCCTCACACTAACACTCATCCTAAACCTAAACCTAACCCTCACCCTCACCCTAACCCTAACCCTAACCCTCACCCTAACCATAAACCTCATCCTCACCCTCAACCTAACCCTAACCCTACCCCTCACCATAAAATTCATCCTAACCCTAACCCTAACGCTAACACTCACACTAATCCCAAACCTAACCCTAAACCTCACCCTCACCCTCACCCTCAGCCTAACACTAACCCTCACCCTAACCCTCACTGTAAACTAACCCTCACCGACACCCTAACCCTCACCCTCACCCTCACCATCACCCTAAACCTAAGCCTAACCCTAAACCCAACACTAATCCTAAAACTAACACTCACCCTCACCCTCACCCTAACTCTCACCCTAACCCTCACCCTAACACTAACCCTAACCCTCACATTCACCCTAACCCTAAACAAAACCCTAACACTAACCCTCACCCTACCCCTCACCCTAACTCTCACCCTAATCCTCACCCTCACCATAACCCTAAACCTAACCCTAAACCTCACCCTAAGCCTAATCCTCACCCTAACCCTAATCCCAACCCTCGTCCTCACACTAACACTCACCCTCACCCTAAATCAATCCCTAACCCTCACCCTCATCCTAACCCTCATCCTTACCCTTACCCTCACGGTAACCCTAACCCTAACCCTAATCCTTACCCTCACACTATCACTAAGGCTCACACGAAGCCTAATCCTACCCCCTACCCTAACCCTCAACCTAAACCTAACCCTAACCTTAAGCCTCACCCTTAACCTAAACCTCACCCTAACCCTCAACCTCACCCTCACCCTCACCCTACCCCTTAACCTACCCCTCACCCTACCCGTCACCCTAACCCTCACCCTAACCCTAAACCTAACACTATCACTCACCCAAACCTTAACCCGAACCTAACACTCAACCTGACCACCAGCCTAACCCTAACCCTAATCATAACTCTATACCTCACCGTCACACTCACCCTAATTCTAACCCTAACTCTAACCCTAACTATACCCCTCACCCTAAACCTCACCCTAACCCTAAACCTAACCCTAAACCTAACCCTGAATCTCACCCTCATTCTCACCCTAACCCTAACCCTAACACTCACCCTCACCCTAAACAAAACCCTAACCCTACCCCTCACCCTACCCCTCACCCTAACCCTTAGCCTAAACTTAACCCTCACCCTCACCCTAACCCTAAACCTAACCCTAACCCTCACCCTAACCCTAACCCTCACCCTAACCCTAACCCTAGCCCACATCCTCACCCTAACACTCACAATAAACCTAACCCTCATCCTAACCCTAAAACTAACAATCACCCTCACCCTCACGCTCACCCTCAGCCTAAACCTAACCCTAACAATAATCCAAACACTAACCCTCACCGTCACCCTCATCCTAACGCTAAACCGAAACCTAACTCTCATCCTCACACTCACACTCACACTCACCTTAAACCTCAGCCTCAGCCTCAACCTCAATCTAACCCCAACCCTAACCCTCACCCTAACCTTAACCCTCACCCTAAACATAACCCTAACGCACACCCTAAACCGGACCCTACTCCTCACGCTCACAATAAACCTCACCCTCACCCTAGCCCTCACCCTAACCCTAACACTAACTCTAACCCTCACCCTAACTCTAACTCTCACCCTAACCGTCAGCCTCATCTTAACAATCACACTAACCCTTACCCTCACCCTATCCATAACCCTCAGCCTAACCCTAACCCTACCCCTAACCTTAACCCTCATCCTAACACTAAGCCTAACCCTAACACTTACCCTAACTCTTACACTCACCCTCACCCTCAGCCTAACCCTAACCCTAACCTTAAACCTAATCTTATTCCTATTCCTCACCCTCAACCTCAACCTAATTCTTACCCTAACCCTAACCCTCAACGTCACCCTAACCCTAACTCTAACTCTCATCTTAACCCTACCCCTCACCCTAAACCTAACCCTCACCCTCACCCTCACCCTAATTCTAAACCTCACCCTAACCCTCAACCTAACCCTAACCCTAAACCTCACCCTAAACCTCACCCTAACCCTTACCTTCATTCTACCCCTACCCCTAACCCTAACCCTCACACTAATCCTAAACTACACCTTAATCCTAACTATAACTCTCACCCTAACCCTCACCCTAACACTAATACGAACCCTAACCATCACCCTAACCCTAACCTTAACCCTGGCCCTTACTCTAATCCTCGCCATCAAACAAATCCTCAACTTTACCCTAACCCTCAACCACAAACCAAACCCTCCCTCATCCAAACCCTCACCCTCATCCTAACCCTGACCCTCACAATTACCCTCATCGGAAACCCTAACCCTAACCCTAACCCTCACCCTCACTCTAACCCTAACCCTTACCCTCACCCTAACCCTAACCCTAAACCTACCCCTCACCCTAACCCTCATCCTAACCCTAAACATAACCCTAATCCTCACCCTGACCCGAACCCTAACACACACCCTAGCCCTCACCCTCACTCTAAACCTCACCATCACCCTAACCCTCACCCTACCCTAACCCTCACTGACAACCTAACCCTCACTGTAACCCTCACCCTCACCCTAACCCTCACCCTCAACCTAGCCCTCAGCGTAACCCTAACCCTAACTCTAACCCTCACCCTAACCCTAACCCTCACCCTCACCCTAACTCTAACCCTAACACAAACCCTCACCCTAACCCTCAACCAAACCCTAACCCTAACACTAACCCTAACCCTCACCTTAACACAAACCTTAAGCCAAACCCTAACCCTCACCCTACCCTTCACCCTAAACCTAACCCTAACCCTAACGCTCACCCTCATCCTGACCCTCACTGTTACACTTACCCTCACGGTAACCCTAGCCCTAACCCAAACCCTAACACTAACCCTACCCCTCACACTAACCCTAAACCTACGCCTCACCCTTACCCTCATCCTAAACCTAAAACTAACAATGACACTCACCCTAACCCTAACCCTAACCCTCACCGTTACCCTAACTCTCACATTCACCCTCACCGTAACCCTAATCCTACACCTCAAACTAACCCTCATCGTACCCCTACCCCTAATCCTTACACTCACCCTAACCCCAAATCTAACCCTAAACCTCACCCTCACTCTCACCCTCAGCCTAAACCTAAACCTAAACCTAAACCTTACCCTCACCCTATGTTAACTCTAACCCTAACCCTAACCCTAACACTCACCCAAAACCTAACCCTAACACTAAACCTAAACCTAACCCTAACCATCACACTCACCCTAACACTCACCCTAAACCTTACCCTAAACCTAACCCTCAAACTCACCATCAAACTAACACTCACCCTAACCCTAACTCTCACCCACAACCTAACACTCACCCTCACCCTCACCCTCACCATAAACCTCACCCTCACACTAAACATCACCTAACCGTTACCCTTACCCTAACAATCACGCTAACCCTCACCCTCACCCTCACCCTAACCCTCAGCCTTAGCCTAACCCTAACACTAATCCTAAACCTAAAACTCACCCTCACACTAACCTTAAACCTATCCCTAAAATTCACCCTCACACTCACGCTAACTGTAAGCTTAACCCTCACCTTCACTCTACCCTTATCCTAAACCTAACCCTCACCCTAACCCTAAACCTCACCCTCACCCTCAAACTAACCCTAACCCTACCTCTCACCCTACCCATCACCCTAACCCTAACCCTAGCCTAACACTCACCGACACCCTAACCCTCATCTCACCCTCATCCTCACCCTAACCCTCACCCTAAACCTCAGCCTCACCCTAACCCTAACCGTATCCCAAACCCTGACCCTAACACTCAATCAAACCCAAACCCGAACACTAACCCTAACCCGCACCCTAACACTAACCTTAAGCCTAATCCTAACCCTCACCCTACCCTAACCATAACCTGAACCCTACCCCTCACTCTACCCCTCACCCTAACACTAACCCTAACCCTAAACCTCACCCTCATCCTAATCCTGACCGTTACAAATACCCTCACGATAAACCTAACCCTAACCCTAACACTAACCCTCACACTCACCTTACCCTGACATTATCCTTAAACCTACCCCTCACCCTAACCCTCATCCTAAACCTAACCCTCACCCTAACCCTAACGCTCATCTTCACACTCTCACTCACCCTCCCCTTAAAAGTCAGCCTCAACCTCACCAAACCCTAACATTACCCCTAACCCTCACGCAAACTTAACGCTGACCCTAACTACTAAACCTAACTCACACCCTAAAACTCACCCTCACCCTCAGCCTCACCCTAACCCTCCCCCTCACCCTAGCCCTCACCCTAATCTTAACTCTAACCCTAACACTCACACAAATGCTACCTCTAAACCTAATCCTAAACCTCAAACTCACCTTCACACTAACACTCACACACACCCTATCCCTCACCCTCACTCGAACCCTCACCCTCACCCTAAACCTCACCCTCACACTAAACATCACCTAAACCTAACCCGCACCCTAACCCTAAACCTAACCCTAACCCTCACGCTAACCCTAACCCTCACCCTCACCATAACCCTAGGCCTAAGACTAACCTTAACACTAATCCTAAACCTAACACTCACCCTCACCCTAACCATAAACCTATCCCTAAAATTCAACCATCACACTCACTCTAACCCTAACTCTAACCCTCTCCCTAACCCTACCCTAACCAAAACCCTAACCCTAACCCTCACACTACCCCACACCCTAACCCATAACCTAATCCTAAACCTAACACTCACCATCACCCTAACTCTAAACCTACCCCTAAAACTCACCCTCACACTCACGCTAACCCCAACCCTAACCCTCTCCCTCAGCCTACCCTAACCAAAACCCTAACCCTAACCCTCACCCAACCCCAAACCCTAACTCTTAACCTAACCCTAACCCTCACCCTCACCCTCATCCTAACGCTAAACCTAACCCTATCACTCACCCTAAACCTAACCCTCACCCTAACCCTAACCCTCATCCTCACACTAACACTCACCCTCACCCTAACCCTATCCCTAAACCTAAACCTCATCCTAACCTTCACCCTTAACCTTACCCTCATGGTAACCCTAAACCTAAACCTAACCATAACCCTCACAATAACACTAAGGTTCACACTAACTCTAACCCTACTCCTAATCCTAACACTCAACCTAAACCTAACCCTAACACTAAACCTCACCCTAACCCAAACCCTCACCCTCACCCTCACCATCTCCCTCACCCTCACCCTAACCCTAAACCTAGCCCTCAACCTAACCCTCAACCTAACAGTAACCCTAACGCTAGCATGCACACTAACCCTAACCCTAACCCTCACACTCACGCTCAGCCTAAACCTAACCCAAACCCTAATCTTAAACCTAAGCCTCACCCTCACCCTCACCCTAACCCAAACCCTATTCCTAACCCTAAGCTTCACCCTCAGCCTCACCCTAACCCTAAACCTAACCCCAACCCTCACACTAACCCTAACCCTCACCTTAAACCTAACCGTGACCCTCACCCTAACCCTCACCTAGCCTTTACCTTAAACATAACCCTAACATTAACCCTAACCCTCACCCTAAACCTAAACCTAACCTTAACCCTAACCCTCATGCTAACCCTCACCTTAACCATTACCCTAACCTGAACCCTCCAACTCACCCTAACCCTCAACCTAATCCTTACCCTCATCCTCACCCTAACCCTCACAATAAACCTAAACCTCAACCTAACCGTAACACTAACCCACAACCTCACCCTCACGCTCACCCTCAGCCTAAACATAACCCTCACCCTACCACACACCCTAACCCTTAACCTAACCCTATCCCTCACCCTCAACCTCATCCTAATGCTAAACCTAACCCTATCCCTCACCCTAACCCTAACCCTCACACTAACCCTAACCCTCATCCTCACCCTAACACTCACCCTTACCCTAACCCTATCCCTAACCCTCGACCTCATCCTAACCCTCAACCTTAACCTTACCCTCATGGTAACCCTAAACCTAAACCTAACCCTAACCCTCACAATAACACTAAGGCTCACACTAACCCTAACCCTACCCCTCATCCTAACCCTCAACCTAAACCTAACCCTAACACTAACCCTCACCCTAAACCAAACATTCACCCTAACCCTGACCCTCACCCTCACTCTCACCCTCACCCTAACCCTAAACCTAGACCTCATCCTAACCCTCAACCTAAACGTAACCCTAACCCTAACACGAACACTAACCCTAACCCTCACACTCACGCTCAGCTTAAACCTTACCCAAACCCTAATCCCAAACCTAAGCCTCACCCTCACCCTCACCATAAACGAAACCCTAATCCTAACCCTAAGCTTCACCCTCAGGCTCACCCTAACCCTAACCCTAACCCTAACCCTCACCCTATCCCTAACCCTCACCTTAAACCTAACCGTGAACCTCACCCTAACCCTCACCCTAAACCTTACCTTAAACCTAACCCTAACATTAACCCTAACCCTCACCCTAAACCTAACCCTAACCTTAAACCTAACCCTCATGCTAACCCTCACCTTAAACATAACCGTAACCCTAACCCTTCCCCTCCCCCTAACCCTCAACCTAATCCTTACCCACATCCTCACCCTAACCCTCACAATAAACCTAAATTTCACCCTAACCCCTCAAGCTCACCCTCAGCCTAAACCTAACCCTCACCATAACCCTCACCCTAACCCCAACCCTCACCCTAACTCTAACCCTCCCCCTCCCCATAACCCTCAACCTAAACCTTACCCTCATCCTAAACCTAACCCTCACCCTAACCCTAACACTAACCCTCACCCTCACCCTAACCCTAACCCTAACTCTCACCCTAACCCTAACACTCACCCTAACCCTAACCCTAACCTTCACTCACCCTAACTCTAAACCTCACCCTAACCGTCAACCTAACCCTAACTCTAACACTAACCCTAAACCTCACCCTAAACCTCACCCTAAACCTTCCCCTCACTCTAAGCCTAACCCTAATCCTAAACCTCACACTAATCCGAAACTTCACCATAACCATAACTATACAACTCGCCCTAACCCTCACCCTAACACCAATACGATCCCTAATCATCACCCTAACCCTAACCTTAACACACGCCATCACTCTAACACTCCCAATAAATCTAACCCTCACCTTTACCCTAACCCTTACCCACAAACCTCACCCTCACCCAAATACTCACCCTTATCCCTAAAACTCACCCTCATCCTAACCCTAACCCAGACCCTAATAGCAACCCTAACCCTCATCCTAAGCCTAACCCAGACTCTAATTCTAATCCTAAATCTCACCCTCACCCTCACCCTAACACTAACCCTAAACCTAACCCTAACCCTAAGCCTAATCCTAATCCTCAACCTCACCCTAGCCCACACCCTAACCCTAATCCTAAGCCTAACCGTCACCCTCACACTCACCTGCACCCTCACCTTAAACCTCAACCTCAGCCTCAACCTCACCCTAACCCTAACCCTAAGCCTCACCCTTACCGTAACCCTGACCCTAACCCTAAACCTAAACCACACCCTAACCCTCACCCTCACCCTCATCCTCACCCTAACCCTCACCCTCACACTAGCCCTCACCCTAATCCTAACATTAAATCTATTCCTCACGCTAACCCTAAACCTCACCCTCATCCTAACCCTCACCCTAAACCTTACCCTCACCCTAAACCTAAACCTCATCCTAAACCTAACCTTACCCCTCACCTTAACCCTCATCCTAACTCTAAGCCAAACCCTAACACTCACCCTAAGCTAACATTCACCCTAACATTCACCCTGACACTCAACCTATCCCGAACCCTAACCCTAATCTGAACCGTATTCCTCACCCTAACACTCACCCTAATTCTAACCCTAACGTTAACTATACACTCTCTCTAACCCTCACCCTAACCCTAAACCTAACCCTATCCCGCACCCTCACCCTCTCCCTCAGCCTAACCTTAACCCTCACCCTACTCTACCCCTAACACTAACCCTAAGCCTAACTCTAAAACTCACCCAAAACCTAACGTTAACACTAACGCTAAACCTAACCCCAACCCTCACCCTCACCCTAACACTCACTATAACCCTTACCCTAAACCAAACCCTCAAACACATCATCACCCTAACACTCACCCTAACCCTAACCCTCAACCACACCCTAACACTCACCCTCACCGGAACCCGAACCCGAACCCTAACCCTCACCCTCAAACTAAACATCACTCTAACCCTAACCTGCACCCTAACACCAACCGTAAACCTCACCCTAATACTAACCCTCACCCTCACCCAAATACTCACACAATCCCTACCCCTAAAACTAACCCTACCCTTAACACTAACCTTAACCCTCACCCTAACCCTCAACCTCATCCTAAACCTAACCCTAACCCAAACCCTCAACCTACCCCTCACCCTCACCCTAAGCCTAACCATAGTCCTAGCACTAATCCTAAACCTAGTGCTCACCCTCAACCTACCCCTAACCCTAACCCCCACCCTAACTCTAAGCCGAATCTTAAACATCACCCTAACCCTCACCCTAACCCTAACGCTCATCCTCACCTTAACCCTCACCCTAACAATTACGCTCAGACTAACCTTAAACCTAACCCTAACCCTTACCCTCACCCTAACCCTTATCTTCACCCTAACCCTAACCCTAACCCTAACCCTTACTCTAACCCTTATCCTAACCCTAACTCTAATCCTAATCCTTACCGTGACTGTAAACTTAAACCTAAACCTCACCCTCTCCCTAAACCTGAACCTAACCTAACCCTCACCGACACGCTAACCCTCACCCAAACCCTCACCCTCACCCTCATCCTAACCCTCACCCTAACCCTTACCCTCAACCTAACCCTAATCCTAAACCTAACACTCACACTAACCCTTACCCTCAACCTAACCCTCACCCTCACACTAAACCTAACCCTAACCCTCACCCTAACCCTAACCCTAAACCTAATCGTCATCCTCACCCTAACCCTCACCCTAACCCTAACCCTCACCCTAAACCTAACCCTCATCCTCATCCTAACCCTCACCCTTAGCCTCACTGTAACTGTAACCCTAACCCTCACACTAAACCTAACCCTCACACTATCCCTAACCCTACCACTCAACCTAAACCTAATCCTAAACCTAACCCTAACGTTCACCTCACCCTAAATCTCACTCTTACCCTAAACCTCACCCTCACCCTCACCCTCATCCTAACAATAAACCTACCCCTCACCCTAACCCTCATCCTAACCCTAGCCCTAACCATAACACACTAAACCTAAACCTAACCCTAAACCTCACCCTCACCCTCACCCTCAGCCTAACACCAACCCTCACGCTAACCCTTATCCTCACACTTCCATAACCCCAACTCTAACCCTAACCCTCACCTGCACCTTAACACTCACCTAAATCCTAATCCTAAAACTAACCCTAACCCTCACCCTAACCCTGACCCTCACACTGAACCTAACCGTAATAAAAACACTCACCCTACCCCTCAACCTCATCCTAAGCCTAAACCTAACACTAACCCTAATCCTAAGCCTTAGACTCTCACTCACCCTAATCCTAAACTTAACACTCACCCTAACCCTAACACTAACCCTCACCCTCACCCTCACCCTAAACATAACCTTAACCCTCACCTTAACCGACACACTATACCTAACGATAACCCTAAATCTCATACTCATCCTGACACTCACCCTAACCCTTACCATCACCCTAACCCTAAACCTGTCCCTAAACCTAACCCTCACACTAACCCTAATCCTCACCCTAACCTTAAACCCATGCCTCATGCTAACCCTCAACCTATCTCTAATCCTAACCATAACCCTAACCCTAACCTTAACCCTTACCTAAAGAAAACACTCACCCTCAGCTTCACCCTAACCCTAACCCTCACCCAAACCCTAACACTTACCCTCACCCTAACCCTAACCCAAACCCTCACCCTAACGCTCACCCTCACCCTAAGCTTAACACTAACCCTAACACTAATCCTAAACCTAACATTCATACTCATCCTTACCCTAAACCTAACCCTCACCCTAAACCTAACCCTAACCCGCAATCTAACCCTAACCCTCACCCTCACCGGAAACCTAACCCTACCCCTCAGCCTAAACCTCACACTAACCCTAACACTCACCCTCAGCATGACCCTAATCCTAAAACTAAACCTTACCCTAACCCTCACCCACACTGTAACCTTCACCCTAACCCTTAACCTCACCCTAACCCTAAACCTAACCCTAAACCTAAACCTCACACCAACCCTTACACTAAGCCTAACCCTAATCCTAATACTAACCATAAACCTCACACTAACCCTCACCCTACCCTAACCATAACCCTAACCCTAAACCTCACTCTACCCCTCACCCTAACCCTAACCATCACCCTAACCCTAACCCTTACCTAAACTTAACCCAAACTCTCAAACTACCCCTCACCCTCACCCTCACCTTAAGCCTAACACTAACCCTCACACTAATCCTAAACTGAACCCTCACCGTCCCCCTAACCCTAAAGATAATCCTCACACTAACCCTAACCCTAACCCTCAACCTCACCCTAAACATCACCGTCACCCTAAGCCTCACCCTACCCTAACCCTCACCGACACCCTAACCCTCACCCTCACGCTCACCCTGACCCTAACCCTCACCCTCACCCTAGCCCTCAGCCTAACACTAACCCTAACCCTCACCCTCAACCTAACACTCACCCTAACCCTTACCCTAAACCTAACCCTCAAACACACCGTCACCCTAACACTCACCCTAAACTTAACCCTTAACCATACCCTAATCCTCACCCGAACCCGAACCCGAACCCTCACCCGAACCCTCACTCTCACACTAAACATCACCCTATCCCTAACCTGAAACCTAACCCAAACCCTAACCCTCAACTCAAACCTAACCCTAACCATATCCCTCACGTTAAACCTAAGCCTCACCCTTACCCTCAGCCTAACACTAACCCAAACCCTAATCCTAAGCCTAAGCCTCTCCATCACCCTAAACCTACCCACAACCCTAACACTCACCCTCACCCTCACCCTGATGCTAAACCTAACACTAAACCTCACCCTAACCCCAAACCTCACACTAAACCCAAGCCTCCTCCTAACCCTCACCCTAACCCTTACACACACCCTCACCCTCACTCTCACCCTCACCCTCACCATCACCCTAACCCTAACCCTAACACTCACCCTCACCATCAGCGTAACTCTATACCTAACCCTAATCCTAACCCTATTCGTCACCCTCACCCTCACCCTAATTCTAACCCTAACACTAACCCTAACCCTCACCCTCCCCCTAATCCTAACTCTAACTCTCACCCTAAACCTAACACTCACCCTAACCCTAAACCAAACCCTCACCCTCACCCTAACTCTAAACCTCACCTTTACCCTCAACCTAACCCTAACTCTAAAACTAACCCTAAACCTCACCCTAAACCTCACCCTAAACCTTACCCTCACTCTAACCATAACCCTAACCCTCACACTAATCCTAACCCTCACCCTAACCCAAATATACCCCTCACCCTAACAATAATATGAATCGTTACCATCACCCTAACCCTAACCTTAACCCTGCCCTCAATCTAACTCTCCCCGTCAAACTAACCCTAACCTTTACCCTAACCCTCACCCACAGTCCAAATTTCACCCTCACCCAACCCTCACCATATCCCTTAACCTGACCCTAATCCTCCCCCTAACACGCATGCTAACCCTAAACCTTACTCTCACCCTACCGTCATCCTAACCCTTACCCTCAACCTAAACCTAATCCTACCCCTACCACTCACACTAACCCTAACCATAACCCTAATCTGCACCCTCACACTAACCCTAACCCTCACACTAACCCTAACCCTCACACAAACCCTAACCCTAACCGTACCCCTCACCCTAAACCTCACCCTAACCCTAACCCCAACTCTCACACTAACCCTAACCCTCACACTAACCCTAACCCTAACCCTAACCCCACCCTAACCTTCATCTTAAACCTAACCCTAACCCTCACCCTCATCCTAACCCTAACACTAACCCTCATGCTAAACCTAAACTTCACCCTCACCCTTGCCCTCAACCTAAACCTAACCCTACCCCTCATCCTACCCCTCATCCTAACCCTAACCCTAATCCTACCCCTCACACTAACCCTAACCATAAACCTAATCCGCACCCTCAATCTAACCCTTACCCTCACCCTCACCCTCACCCTCACCCTAAACCTAACACTAACGTAAACCTAACCTTAAACATCACACTAACCCTAACCCTCACCCTCATCCTAATACTCACCCTAACAATTAACCTCACCCTAACCCTAACCCTAACCCTAACCCTCACCCTCACCCTAACCCTTACCCTCACGCTAACCCAAAATCTAACCCTAAACATACCACTCACCCTAACCCTCATCCTAACCCTAATCGTAACCCTAATCCTCAACCTGACCCTAACCCTAACCCACACACACCCTCACCCACACCTAAAACCTCAGCCTCAGCCTCAACCTCACCCTAACCCTAACCCTAACACTAACCCTAACCCTAACACTCACCCTAAATGTAACCCTGAATCTAAACCTAACACTAATCCTAAACCTAACACTCACCCTCACCCTAACCCTAAATCTATCAGTAAACCTCACCCTCACACTCACCCTAACCCTAAACCTAACCCTAACCCTCATCCTAACCCTAATCAAAACCCTAACCCTAAACCTCACCCTACCCCACACCCTAACCCTTAACCTAACCCTAACCCGAACCCTCACCCTAACCCTAAACCTAACCCGAACCCTCACCCTAACCCTAACCCTCATCCTATCCCTAACCTTCACCCTCATCCTAACCCTCACCCTTACGTTATCCTCATGGTAACCCTAAACCTAACCGTAACCCTGACCCCACCCTAACCCTTACCCTCACCCTAACCATCAACCTCAACCTGAACCTCATCCTAACAATCACCCTCTCCCTAGACGTGACCCTAACCCTAACACTAACCCTCGTTCTAACTCTAAACCTCACACTACCACTCAGCCTCATCCTAACCCTCACTGTAACCCTTAACCTCACCTTAACTCTAACCCTCACCCTAACCCTAACACTCACCCTCACCCTCAGCGCAACCCTAACCCTAACCCTAATCCTAACCCTAATCCTCACCCTCACCTTAAACCTAAACCTAAACCTAACCCACACGCTCACCCTCACACTAACCCTAACTCTAACTCTCACCCTAAACCTAACCCTCACCCTAACGCTAACCCTAACCCTCGCCCTAAATCTAAACCTTACCCTAACCCTCAACCTAACCCTAACCCTACCTCTCACACTAACCCTAACGACAACACTAATCCGCACCCGCAAACTAAACCTTACCCTCACCCTAACCCTCAACCTCACCCTAACCCTATCCCTAACATAACCTTAACCTTAAACATCACCCTAACCCTAAACCTCACCCTCATCCTAACCCTCACCCTAACAATTACCCTCACCCTAACCCTAACCCTCATCCTCACCCTAACCCTTACCCTCACGCTAACCCTAAACCTAACCCTAAACTTAGCCCTCAGCCTAACCCTCATCCTAACCCAAACCGTAACCCTAATCCTCAACGTGTCCTTAACCCTAACCCTAACCATAACACTAACACTCATTCTCTCCCTAATCCTCACCGTCCCAGTAACCCTCAACCTACCCCAACCCTCACCGGCACCCTAACCCTCACACTAAGCCTCACCCTAACCCACACCCTCACCCTCGCCCTCAGCCTAACCATAACCCTAAACTTAACCCTCAACCTCACCCTAACACTAACCCTACCCTCACACTAACCCTAACCCTCACACTAACCCTCAACCTAACCCTAACCCTACCCCTCAACCTAACCCTCATCCTAACACTAACCCTAACCCTAACACTCACACTAATCCTAAACCTAACCCTAACACTCATCATCACCCTCACCCTAACCCTAACCCTAACCCTAACCCTAAGTTTAAGCCTAACCCTCACCCTCACCCTAGCCCTCACCCGAATTCTAATCCTAACCCTAACCCTCATCCTAACCCTAAATCTCACCCTAACCCTCACCCTAACCCTAAATCTCACCCTAACCCTAACACTCACCCTCACCCTAACCCTTACCCTAAACATAACCCTTACATTAACCCTAATTCTCTCCCTAAACCTAACCCTTAACTTAAACCTAACCTTCACCCTAACCCTCACCCTCACCCTAACCCTAAACCTAACCCTCACCCTCACCCTAACCCTCACCCTAACCCTCACGCTAACACTAACCCTCACCCTAACCCTCATCCTCAACCGAACCCTAAACCTAACCCTCACCCTACCCCTCATCCTTACCCTAACCCTAACCCTAACACTCACAGTAATCCTAAGACTAACCCTAAACCTCACCCTCCCCTCACCCTCAGCCTAACACTAACCATCACCATAACCCTTACCCTCACCCTTCCCTAACCCTGACCCTAAACCTGACTCGCACCCTAACACTCATCCTAACACTAACCGTAAACCTAACACTCACCCTAACCCTAAAACTAACCCTCACCCTCACCCTCACTCTCACCCTCAGCCTAACCCAAATCCTTACCCTAATCCAAACACTAAACCTCAACCTCAACCTCAACCAAACACTAACCCAAACCCTATCCCGAACACTCACACACACCCTCACCCACACTTTAAACCTCAGCCTCAACCTCACCCTAACCCTCACCCTAACCCTAACCTTCACCCTAACCGTAACCCTGAACCTAACCCTAACACTAATTCTAAACCTAAGACTTACCCTCACCCTAACCCTAAACCTATCAGCAAACCTCACCCTCACACTCACCCTAACCCTAACCCCAACCCTCACCCTCATTCTAACCCTAATCAAAACCCTAACCCTAAACCTCACCCTACCACTCACCCTATCCCTTAACCTAACCCTAACCCTCACACTCACGCTAATCCTATACCTAAACCTAGCCCTCACCCTAACCTTAACCCTCATCCTAAACCTAACCCTAACCCTCATCCTCACCTTAACACTCACCCTCACCCTAACCCTATCTCTACCCTCACCCTCATTGTAACCCTCACCCTTACACTTACCCTCATGATAACCCTAAATCTAACCCTAACCCTAACCCTCACACTAACACCAAGGCTCACACTAACTCTAACCATACCCCTCACCCTAACCCACAACCTAAACCTAACCCTAACCCTAACCCCACCCTAAACCTCAGCCTCATCCTAACCCTCATTCTCACCTTTACCCTCACCCTAAACCTAACTCTCACCCTAACCCTAACCATACCCCTCAGCTTAACCCTCATCCTAACCCTAAGCCTAACCCTAACACTCACCCTAACCCTAACCCTAAACCTAACACTCACCCTCACCCTCAGCCTAACCTTAACCTTAACCTTAATCCTTACCCTATTCCTCACCCTCACCCAACCCTAATTCTAACCTTAACCCTAACACTAATCCTCACCCTCACACTCACCCTAACCCTAACTCTAACTCTCACCCTAAACCTAAATCTAACCCTAACCCTCACCCTCACCCTAACTCTAAACCTCACTCTAACCCTCAATCTAACCCCAACTCTAACACTAAACCTAAACCTCACTCTAACCCTTACCCTCACTCTAACCCTAACCCTAACCCTCACACTAATCCTAACCCTCACCCTAACCCTAACTATACCCCTCACACAAACCCTCACCCTAACATTAATATGAACCCTAACCATCACCCTAACGCTAACCTTAACCCTCGCCCTCACTCTGACCCTCTCCGTCAACATAACCCTCATCTTTACCCTAACCCTCAACCACAGCCCAACCCTCTCCCTCACCCAACCATAACCCTATCCCTAAACTTGAACCTTACCCTCACCATAACAATCATGCTAACCCTAAACCTTACTCTCACCCTACCCTCATCCGAACCCTTACCCTCACCCTAACCCTATCCCTAACCATAACCCTCACACTAAACCTAACCCTCACCCAAACCCTAACCCTAACCCTCACACTAAGCCTAAAAATAACATTAATCCGCAAATCCAACCTAACCCTTACCCTCACCCTAACCCTCACCCTCACCCTAACCCTAACGTAAACTTAACCTTAAACATCACCCTAACCGTAAACCTCACCCTCATCCTAACACTCACCCTAACAATTACCCTTAACCTAACACTAACCCTAACCCTAAACCTTACCCTCACCCTAACCCTTACCCTCACGCTAACCCTAAACCTAACCCTGAACCTACCCCTCACCCTAACCGTCAGGCTAACCCTAACCATAACCTTAATCCTCAACCTAATCCTAAACCTAAACCTAACCATAACCCTAACCCCACCCTCACCCAAACCCTCACGGTCCCCCTAACCCTCACCCTACCCTAACCCTCACCGACAACCTAAACCTCACCCTCACCCTCACTCTAACCCACACCCTCACACTTGTCCTCAGTGTAACCGGAACCCTAACCCTAAACCTCACCCTCACTCTAACCCTAACCCTAACCCTCACACTAAACCTAACCCTAACCCTCACAATAACACTCATCCTAAACCTAAACCTAACCCTCACCCTCACCCTAACCCTAAGCCTAACCCTCACGCTAACCCTAAACCACACCCTTACCCTCACCCTCAAACGAACCCTAAACCTAACCCTCACCCTGCCCCTCATCCTTACTCTAACCTAACCCTAACACTCACAGTAATCCTAAGACTAACCCTAAACCTCACCCTCCCCTCAGCCTCAGCCTAACACTAACCATCACCATAAACCTTACCCTCACCCTTCCCTCACCCTAACCCTAACCCTGACTCGCACCCTAACACTCGCTCCAACCCTAACCCTAACTGGAACCCAAACCTTCACCTTACCCCTCACCCTCACCCTAAGCGTAACCTTAACCCTAAAACTAATCCTAAACCTAACTCTCATCCTCACCCTCTCCCTAATACTAACCTTCAAACTCACCCTAACCATAACCCTCACCCTCACCCTAACCCTAACCCTAACCCTAACCTTAAACTTCCCCCTAACACTCACCCTAACCCTAACCCTCACGCTCATCCTAACCCTCACCCTAAAACTTACCCTCACCGTAACTCTTACCCTAAACCTAAACCTCACACTAACCCTAATCCTCACCCTAACCCTAATCCTACCACTCAACCTAACCCTTATCCTAACCATAACCCTATCCTAATCCTCACCCTAACCTTAACACTAACCCTAACCCTAACCCTCATCCTAACCCTCACCTTCACGGTAATCCTCACCCTAACCCTAACCCTCACATAAACCCAAACCTTAAACCTCACCCACACGCTCACACTAACACTTACCCTAAACACAACCCTTACATTAACCCTAACTCTCACCCTAAACCTAAGCCTTAACATAAACCTAACCCTCACCCTAACCCTCAATCTAACCCTAACCCTAAACCTAACCATCCCCCTCACCCTAACCCTAAACCTAACCCTTACTCTCATCCTATCCCTAACCCTCAAAATAAACCTAACCCTCGACAAAACCCTAAAACTAACCCTCACCCTCACCCTCACCAAAACCCTAACACTAAACCTCACCCTCACCCTCATGCTCACCCTCAGCCTAAACCTAACCCTAACCCTAATCCAAACACTAAACCTCAACCTCACCCTCAACCAAACCCTTACCTGAATCCTGACCCTCACCCGCACACTCAACCTCACCCACACCATAAACCTCAGCCTCAGCCACAACCTAACCCTATCCCTAACCCTAACCCTGACCCTCACCCTAACCGTAACCCTGACCCTAACCCTAACACTAGTCCTAAACCTAACACTCAAACTTACCCTAACCCTAAACCTATCAGTAAACCTCACCCTCACACTCACCTTAACCCTAACGCTAACCCTCACCCTAATCCTAACCCTAATCAAAACCCTAACCCTAAACCTCACCTTACCCATCACCCTATCCCTTAACCTAACCCTAACCCTCACCCTCACCTTAACCCTAAACCTAAACCTAACCCTCAACCTAACCCTAACCCTCATCATAACCCTAACCCTCACCTTCATCCTCACCCTAACACTCACCCTCACACTAACCCTATCCCTAACCCTCACCGTTATCCTAACCCTCACCCTTACCCTTACCCTCACGGTAACCCTAAACCTATCCCTAACCCTAACCCTCACACTAACACTAAGGCTCACACTAATCTTAACCATAGACCTCACCCTTATCATCAACCTAAAACTAACCCTAACCATAACACCACCCTAAACCTTACCCTCACCCTAACCGTCACCCTCACCCTCAACCTCACCCTAATACTCACCCTCATCCTAGAGCTCATCCTAACCCTAACCCTAACCATCGCCCTAACTCTAAACCTCACCCTAAGCCTCAGCCTCATCCTAACCCTCACCCTAACCCTTACCCTCACCCTAACCCTAAACCTCACCCTAACCCAAACCCTAACCCTCACCTTAACCCTCATCCTAACCCTAAGCCTAACCCTAACACTCACCGAAACCTAACCCTATACGTAACACACACCCTCACCCTCAGCGTAACCCTAACCCTAATCCTAATCCTAATCCTAACACTATTCCTCACCCTCACCCTCACCCTAATTCTAACCCTAACTCTAACCCTAACCCTCACACTAAACCTAACCCACACCCTAAACCTCAACGTATCCCTAAACCTAACCCTAAAACTCACCCTCACCCTAGCCCTCAACCTAAACCTCACCCTCAACCTAATCCTTACCCTAAACTAACCCTAACACTAACCCTCACCCTATGCCTACCCCTAACCCTAAATCTAACCCTATCCATCACGCTAAAAATAACCATCACCCAAACAATAACCCTAACCCTCAGCCTCACCCTCTCCATTTACCTTACCCTATCCTTAACCCTCACCTTCACCCTCAACCTCAACCTAATCCTAACCTTAACCCTCTTCCTAAACTTAACCCTAACCATCACCCTCACCCTAATCCTAAGCCTAACCCTATCCCCCATCCTAAACCAAATGCTAACCCTAAGCTTCAACCTAAACCTAATCCACACCCTAACCCTTACCCTCACCCTAACATTAACCATAACCCTAACAATCACACTAAACCTATCCCTCAACCAAACCTTACCTCTACCAATCAGCCTAACCCTCACCTTAACCCTAAACCTACCCCTAAACCTCACACTATCCCTCACCCTAACTCTCACCCTAACCCTAACCTTCAGCATAACCATTAACTCACCCTCACCCAAACCCTAAACCTTACCCTAACCCTCACCCTAAACCTAACCCTAACCTTCACCCTCATCCTAACCCTTACACAAACCCTAAACCAAACCTTCATTCTAACACTCACCCTAATCCTAACACTAAACCCTAACCCTAAACCTAACCCTCACCCTCACCCTAACACTTACCGTCACCCTAAAACTAACAATATACCTCACCTTAACTCTCACACGAACCCTAACCTTCACCCTTACCCTAACCTAACCCCTCACCCTAATCCTCACCCTATCCCTAACCCTAATCCTTAACCTCACCCTAACCTTAACTGTAACCCTGTCACCCTCATCCTAACCCTTATCGTCACCCTAACCTTCACCTTAACCCTAACCCTCACCCACACCCTCACCCTCAGCCTCACCAGAAACCTCACCCTAAAACTCACCCTAACCTTAACCCTTAACCTTACCTAACTACAACCCTTACCCTCACCCTCACCCTAAACCTAAACCTAACCCTAAGCCTCACCCTAACCCTAACTCTCACCCTAACCCTATCCCTAACACTCATGCTCACATTAACATTCACTGTCACCCTAACCCTCACCAGAACCCTAAACCTAACCCTCATCCACAACTTCACCCTCTCCCTCACCCTAACAATAACCCTCACCCTCATTCTTAACATCACCCTAAACCTAAACCTCACCATAACGCTAACCCTCACCCTAACCCTAACCCTCACTCTCACCCTCAACATGAGCCAAAAACTAACCATAAACTAATCCTAAACCTAAACCTCACCCTCACTCTAAACCTAACCCTAACCCTAAACTTAAACCTCAACCTGACCCTCACCCTAACCCTAACCCTAACGTTAACCATTTCCGTCAGCCTAAACCATACCCTCACCCAAACCATAACCCTAACCCTCAGCCTCACCGTCCCCTTAACCTAACCCTATCCTTAACCCTCACCCTCACCCTCAAACTCAACCTAAGCCTAACCGTAACCCTCTTCCAAAACTTAACCCTAACCCTCACCCTCACCCTCACCCTAAACCTAACCCTAACCCTCACCCTAACCCTAACGCTAACCCTAACCCTAAATATAACCCTAACCCTCAACCCTAAAACGAACCCTCATCCTCACCCTCACCCCAGCCTAAAAGTAACCCCAAATCTAATCCTAACCCTAACCCTCACCCTCACCCTAACTCTAACCCTAACCCAACACAACACTCACCCACACCCTCACCCTAACCCCAAACCTAACCCTAACCCTCACCTTAACCCTAACCCTCACCCTAACCCTAACCCTAACCCTCAACCTAAGCCTGACCCTAATCAAGACCTCACCCTAAACCTCACCCTCAAACTTAACTTCATTCTAACCCTAATGCTAAACCTAAACCTCACACTAAACCTCACCTTAACCCTAAAACTAACTCTAAACTTAACCCTCACCCTAAACCTAAAACTAACCCTAAACCTCACTGTAGCCCTTATCATAACACTAACCCTCACCCTCACACTAACCCTCACCGTCACCCTAACTCTTATCCTAAACCTAACCCTCACCCACAACCTAAAACTCACCCCCACCTGATCCTTCACCATCACCCTAAACCTAACCCTCATCCTAACCCTAACAATCACCCTAACCCTAAACCTCGCCCTCGCCCTCACTCTCAACCTAACCCTAACCCTAACCCTAATACTAACACTAATCCTAAACCTAAACTTCACCCTCACACTAACCCTAACACTAACACTAACCCTCACCCTAACACTCACCCTAAACCTAACCCTAACCCTAACCCTCACCCTAACCCTAACCCTCACCCTAAACCTAACCCTCAACCTAATCATCACACTCCCCTAAACCTCAACCTAACCCTAACCCTAACCCTTTCTTAATCAAAACCCTCACCCTCACCCTCACCCTCAACCTAACCCTCACACTCACCCTAGCCCTCACCCTAACCCTAACCCTACCGCTCACCCTAACCCTTACCCTCACCCTAACCCTATCCCTAACACTGACACTAATCCTAACCCTCACTCTAATCCTAACCTTACCCCTCACACTAACCCTCATGCTAAGCATCACCCAAAACCTAACCCTCACCCTAAACCTCACCCTAAACCTAATCATAACCCTCACCCTCACCTTAACCCTCACCGTTACCCTAACTCTCAACCTAACCGTAACCCTCACCCACATCCTAACCCTCACCCTCACCTCAACCCTAACCCTCACCCTAACCCTAAACCAAACCCTAAACATCACCTTAACCCTAACCCTCACCCAAATCCTAACCCTAACCCTCAGCCTAACCCTAAAACTTACACTAACCCTCAATCTAAACATAATTCTCACCCTAAAAATAACCCTAACCCTTACCTAAATGAAAACCTCACCCTCACCCTCACCCTAACCCTCACCCTGACCCTAGCCATCATCCTAACCTGAACCCTAACCCTATCCCTAACGCTAACCCTATCCCTTACCGTCACCCTAACCCTCACCCTCACCCTAACACTAACCCTCACCCTAACAGTCACCCTATCCCTATCGCTAAAGCTAACCCTCTCCCTCATCCTCACCCTAATTATATCCGTACACCTCACCCTAAATCTCACTCTAACCCTAAACCTAACAGTCACCCTAAACCTAACCCTAAACCTAACCCTATCCCTCACTCTAAAACTCACCGTCACCCTAACCCTCACCCTAACCCTAACCCTCAAGCACACCCTAACCCTCACCCTCACCTGAACCTTCATCCTCACCCTAACACTCTCCATCACCCAAACCCTCACCCTCACAATAAACATCCCCCTAAGCCTACCGCTCAGCCTAACGCTAAACCTCACCCTGACCCTCACCCTAACAATAACCCTAACCCTAACCCTCACACTAACCCTTAACCAAACCCTAATCCTCACCCTAAACCTAGCCCTCAACCTAAACCTAACTCTCACACTAACCCTAACCCTCAGCTTCACGATCACCCTCACCCTAACCCTAATCCTAATCCTAACACTAACCCTCCCCTACCCCTCCCCCTCACACTAAACCTAACCCTAACCCTCATCCTAACACTAACGCTAATCTTAACCCTCACCTTAATCCTAAACCTCACCATAACCCTTACCCTCACCATAACCATAACCCTAAACCTAACCCTAATCCTCACCCTAAACCTAACCCTCGCCCACATCCTAACCCTCACCATTACCCGAAAGCTCATCCTCACCCTAACATTCACACTAACCTTAACCCTAAACTTAATCCTAAACCTAACCCTCAACCTCATCCTCACCCTCACCATAAGCCTAAACCTAGCCCTAAACCTAAACCTAACCCTCCCCCTCACCCTAAACCTAACCCTCACCCTAACGCTCACCCTATCCCTAATGCTAACCCTACACCTCACCTTCAGCCTAACCCTCACCCTAACCCTTATATTCACACTAACCCTAAGCCTAATCCTAATGCTAAACCTCACACTAACCCTACTCCTCACCGTATCCCTCACTCTAACCCTAACCCTAACATTAACCCTAAACCTAACCCTCACCCTCACCCTCACCCTAACACCCACCCTCACCATAAATATCACCCTAACCCTAATCGTCACCCTAAAACTAACACTAACACTCACCCTAAACCTAACCCTCACCCTAACGCTCAGCCTATCCCTAACGCTAACCCTAAAACTCACCCTCAACCTAACCCTCACTCTAACCCTTATCCTCACACTAACCCTAACCCTAACCCTAACCAATCACATTAACCCTAATCCTCACCCCATTCCTAACACTCACCCTAACCCTCAGCCTCACCCTAACACTAATCCTAACCCTACCTCTCACCCTCACCATAACCCTCACCCTAAACCTCACCATAACCCTCATCCTAAACCTAACACTAAACCTCACCCTCACCCTATCCCTAACCCTAACCCTAAAACTAACTCTGACCTGAACACTCAGGCTCACCCTAACCCTAACCCTCATCCTAACACTAGCACTCACCCTCACCCAAGCCCTCAGCCTAACACAAACCCTAATCCTAAACCTCACCCTAACTCTAACAATCACCGTAACCCTAACCGTCACATTAACCCTAACCCTAACTCTCACCCTCACCCTCACCCTCACCCTAAACCTAACCCTCATCCTAACCCTAAACCACACCCTCACCCCAATACTCACCCTACACCTAGCCCTAACCCTTAACTAACCAAAAATTTCACCCTCACCCTTACCCACACCCTAAACCTCACTCTAACCCTAGCACTCACCCTAACACTAACTCTCACCCTAACCCTTAAACTAACCCTCACCCTAACGCTCAGCCTATCCCTAACACTAACCCTACACCTCACCCTCAACCTAACCCTCACTCTAACCCTTATCCTCACACTAACCCTAACCCTAACCCTAACCCTCACACTAACCCTAATCCTCACCCTATTCCTAACACTCACCATAACCCTCACCCTCACTCTAACACTAATCCTAACCCTACCTCTCACACACACCCTAACCCTCACCCTAAACCTCACCATAACCCTCATCCTAACCCTAACCCTAACCCTCACCCTCACCCTAACCCTCACCCTAAACCTATCCCTAACCCGAACCCTAAACCTAACTCTGACCTGAACACTCAGGCTCACCCTAACCCTAACCCTCATCCTAACACTAGCACTCACCCTCACCCAAGCCCTCAGCCTAACCCAAACCCTAATCCTAACCCTCACCCTAACTCTAACAATCACCGTAACCCTAACCGTCACATTAACCCTAACCCTAACTCTCACCCTCACCATAAACCTAACCCTCATCCTAACCCTAACCCACACCCTCACCCCAATACTCACCCTACACTTAGCCCTAACCCTTAACTAACCAAAAACTTCGCCCTCACCCTTACCCTCACCCTAAACCTCCCTCTCACCCTAGCACTCACCCTAACACTAACTCTCACCCTAACCCTTAACCTAACCCTCACCCTCACCCTAACCCTAACCATAAACCTAACCCTAACACTCATACTAACCCCAACCATAAACCTAATTCTAACCCTAAACCTCACACTAACCCTAACCCTCAAACTAACACTTACCATCACCCTAACCCTTACCCTAACCCTCACACTAAACCTAATCCTCACACTTAACCTAACCCTACCCCTCAGCCAAACCCTCACCCTAAACATAAACCTTAACCCAACCTTAACTCTAACCCTCACCCTATACCTTACCTTCACCCTAATCCTAACCCTGACCCTAACCATCACACTAACCCTCACCCTAACACTAACACTAACACTAAACCCTCACCCTATCCCTCACTCTCACCCTAAACCTCACCCTTACCCTTACCCTCACCTGAACCCTAAGACTCACCGTCACCCTTAGCCTCACCCTAACACTTACCCACACCCTAATACTCACACTAAACGTAACCATAAACCTAACTTTCACCTTACCCTCAATCTAACCCTAAGCCTCACACTCACCCTAATCCTCACCCTAAACTTTACCCTCACCCTAACACTTACCCTAACCCTAAACCTAACCTCACACTATCCCTTACTCCAACCCTCAGCCTAATCCTTATACTAACCCTAAACCTAACCGTAACCCTCACTCTAAACCTAACCCTAACTCTAACCCTAACCGTCACACTAAACCTAACGCTAACCCTCAGTCTAAACCTCATCCTAACCCAAACCATACCCTAACCCTAAGCCTAAACCTTAACCTCATTCTAACCCTAACCCTCACCCTCACCCTCCCCATCACCCTCAGCCTAACCCTAATCCTAACCCTAATCCTAAACCTCACCCTCATCCTCATGCTAACTCTAAGCCTAAACCTAACCCTAACACAAACCGTCACTCTCACCCTAACCTTAAACATATCCCTAACCCTGACCCTAACTCTAACCCTCACCCTATACCTTACCTTCACCCTAATCCTAACCCTGACCCTAACCATCACACTAACCCTCACCCTAACACTAACACTAACACTAAACCTCATCCTCACACTAAACCTCACCCTAACCCTTACCCTCACCATAATCCTAACCCTAACCCTAACCCTAATCCTCACCCTAACACTCACCCTAACCCTAACCCTAAACCTAATCCTAAACCTAACCCTCACCCTCAAACTCACATTAACCCTAACCCTAACCCTAACCCTCACCCTCACCCTCACCCTAACCCTCAAACTCACCCTCAACTGCACCCTACCCCTACCCCTACCCCTCTCCCTGACCCTCACCCAAACCCTCACCCTAACCCTCAACCTAACCCTAACCCTACCCCTAACCCTCACCCTCACACTAACCCTAAACCTAACGCTAACCATCACCCTAAACCTAATCCTCACCCACACCCTAACCCTCACCCTCACCCTCACCCGAACCCTCATCCTCACACTAACCTTCAACCTTAACCTAAACATCACCCAAACCTGAACCCTCACCCTAACCCTAACCCTAACCCTCACCTTCACCCTAACCCTCACCCTAATGTTACTCTCTCCCTAACCCTAACCCCAACCCTATCCATAATGCTCACACTAACCATAACCCTCACCATAACCCTAAACATAAGCATAAACCTAACCCTAACCTTCACCCTCACCCTCACCCTCAGCCTAACCCTAACCCTAACTCTATTCCTAATCCTAACGCTCACCCTCACCATAAACCTAACCATAACCCTAATCCTCACCCTGATTCTCACCCTAGCCCTCACCATAATCCTCACTCACACACTAACCCTCACCATCACACTAAACATCAAAACCCTAAACCTCTCCCTAACCTTAACCATAACCCTCACCCTAAACCTAACCTCAGCTTAACCCTCACACTCACCTAATCCTCACCCTAACCATAACCCTTACCTAACGGAAACCAGCATCCTCACGCTCATCCTCACCCTCACAATGACCCTAGTCCTCACCCTAACCATAAACCTAAACCTCAACCTCAACCTCCCTTCCCCCTCAGCCTTAACCTAAACCTAACCATAATCCTAAACCTAACCCTCAACCCCACCCTCATCCTAACACTAACACTAACCCTAAAGATAACCCTCACCCTCACCCTCACCCTAACCCTAACCCTGACAATAACCCAAACACTAACCGTAACCCTAACCCTAAAACTCACCCTAAACCTAATCCTAACCCTAACCCTCACCCTCACCCTCACCCTCATTCTAACCCTCACTCATCCTGATCCTCAAAATCACACTTACCCTCACACTAATCCTAAACCTCACCCTAACCCTAACCCTAACCCTCACCCTCACTTTCACCCTCAACTTCAGACTAATCCTAACTCTAACCCTAATCCTAACCGTAACCCTCACCCTCACCCTAACCCTAACTGTAAACTTCACGCTCAACCTCACCCTCACCAGCCCCCTCGTCCTAACCCTCACACACACCCTCACCCACACACTAACCCTCAACTTCACGCTAAATATCATCCTAACCCTAAACCTCACCCTAACCCTAACCCTCACCCGAACCCGAACCCTAATCCTCACGCTACCCCTAACAGTAGCCCTACCCATCCCTCTAACCCTCAACCTAACCCTAACGCTAACCCTAACCCTTTCCCTATGGCTAACCCTAACAGTAACCTTCACCCTCATACTAAACATCACCCTAACACTAACACTCACCGTAACACTAACCCTAACCCTCACCCTAAACCTGACCCACAACCTAACCATCACACTCCCCTAAACCTCAACCTAACCCTAAACCTAACCCTTACTTAATCAAAACCATCACACTCACCCTCACCCTCAACCTAACCCTCACACTCACCCTAGTCCTCATTCTAACCCTAAACCTACCCCTCACCCTAACCCTTCCCCTCACCCTAACCCTATCCCTAACCCTCACACTAAACCTAAACCTCACCCTAATCCTAACCCTACCCCTCACCCTAACCCTTATGCTAACCATCACCCTAAACCTAACGCTCACCCTAAACCTCACCCTAAACCTAACCCTCACCCTCACCCTCACCCTAACCCTCACCGTTACCCTAACACTCAACCTAACAGTAACCCTTACCCACACCCTAACCCTCACCCTCACCCTCACCCTAACCCTAACCCTAAACCTCACCCTAAACATCACCTTAACCATAACCCTCACCCAAATCCTAACCCTAACCCTAACCCTCCCCCTAACCCTAACACTCACACTAACCCTCAACCTCAATCTAATCCACACCCTAAAAATAGCCCTAACCGTTATCTAACGGAAACTCTCACATTCACACTCACCCTAACCCTCACCCTCAACCTAACCCACACCCTATCCGTAACGCTAACTCTAACCCTCACCCTGACCCTAACCCTCACCCTAATCCTATCCCTACACCTCACCGTAACTCTCACCCTAACCCTAACTTTAACCATAAACCTCACCATAACCCTAACCCTAAATCTAACACTCAGCCTCACCCTAACCTTAACCCTCAACCACTTCCTAACCCTCACACTCACCCGAACCCGAACCCTCACCCTAACCCTCACCCTCAAAATATACATCACCCTAACCCTCATCCTCACCCTAACTCTAATGTTAACCCTAACTCTCAGCCTCACCCTGATCCTCACCCTAAACCTCACCCTAACCCTAACCCTCACCATCACCCGAACCCTCATCCTCACAGTAACACTCATACTAACCCTAACCCTAACCCTAATCCTAAACCTAACCCTCACCCTCACCCTCACACTCAATCTAACCCTAACCCAAACCCTAACCCTAAAACTAAACCTCACCCTCACCCTCACCATCACACTAACACTCACAATCACCATAAACATCACCCTAAACCTAACCCTCACCCTCACCCTAATCTTAGGGTGAGGGTTAGTGTTAGGTAGAATGTTAGAGTGAGGGTGAGAGTTCGGGTGAGTTTGAGAGTTAGGGTGTGGGAGAGGGTTAGAGTTTGGGTGAGGATTAGGGTTAGGTTTAGAGTTAGGGTTATGGTATGAGTAAGAGTTAGGGTGAGGTTTAGTGTGAGGATGAGGGTTAAGGTTATTGTTAGGGTTAGTTGAGGGTTAGGGTGAGGGTTAGGGTTTGGTTTAGGGTTAGAGTGAGGGTGTGGTATAGGGAGAGAATTAGGGTTATGGTGAGGGATAGGGATAGGGTTAGGTTTAGGGTGAGGGTGTGGGTGAGTGTTAGGGTTAGGTTGACCATTAGAGTTAGGGCAAGGGTGAGGGTGAGTGTTAGGATTAGGGTTACGATTAGGGTTAGGCTGAGGGTGATGGGGAGTGTGAGGGTGTGGGCTAGGGTTCTGGTGAGTGTTAGGGTTAGGGCACGGTGAGGGTGAGGGTTAGGGTTAGTATTAGGGTTAGGATGAGGGTTAGGTTGAGGGTTAGGGTTAGGGTTAGTGTGAGGGTTACGGTTAGGGTTAGGGTTAGGATAAGTGTTAGGCTGAGGGTTAGGGTTAGGGTTAGTGTGAGGGTTAATTTTATGTTTAGGATTGGTAAAGGTCAGGGTGAGGGTTAGGGTGAGGATGAGGTTTAGGGTTAGGGAGAGGGTAAGGGTTAGGGTGAAGTTTAGGGTAAGGTTGAGGTTTAGGGTGAGTATTAGAGTGAGGGTGAGGGTTAAGATGAGGTTAGGTTTAGGGTGAGGGTTAGGGTTAGGTTACGGTGAGTGTTAGGGTTAGGGTGACTTTTAGGGTGAGGATGAGGATTAGGGTGAGGGTGAGGGTGAGGGTTAGGGTGAGGGTGAGGGTGAGGGTGAGTGTGAGGGTTAGGGTTAGGTTTAGTTTTAGGGTGAGGGTGAGGGTGAGGGTTAGGAATAAGAATAGGGTTAGGGTTAGGTTTAAGCTGAGGGTGACTGTCAGGGTGAGGGTGAATGTTAGGCTTAGGGTTTGGGTTAGGGTGAGTGTTATGGTTAGTGTGAGGGTTATGGTTAGGTTTATGGTTAGGGTTAGTGTGAGGTTTAGGGTGAGTGTGAGGGTTAGGGTGAGGGGGAGGGGAGGGTTAGGGTTAGGGTTAGGGTGAGTTTGAAGGTGAGGGTTAGGTTTAGGATTAGGGTTAGATTTAGGGTTAGGGTGAGTGTTAGAGTCAGGGTGAGGGTTCGGGTGAGGGTTAGGGCTAGGGTGAGGGTGAGGTAAAGGGTGAGGGTTAGGGTTATGGTGAGGTTGAGGATGAGTGTTTGGGTTAGGTTTAGGGATAGACATAGGGTGAGGGTGAGGGTGATGGTAGGGATTAGGGTTAGGATTAGGATTAGTTAGGCTGAGGGTGATGGGGCCGGTGACTGTTAGGGTTAGGATTATGATGAGGGTTAGGGTTTGGGTTAGGGGTAGGATGAGGTTTAGGCTGAGGTTTAGGGTTAGGGTTAATGTGAGGGTTAGGGTTAGGATTAGGGTTAGGGTGAGGGTGAGGGTTAGGGTTAGATTTAGCGTTAGGATAAGTGTTAGGCTGAGGTTTAGTGTGAGGGTTAGCATTAGGGTTAAGGTAAGGGTTAGGGTGAGGGTAAAGCTTAGGGTGAGGGTTAGGGTAAGGACGAGGGTTAGCGTTAGGGTGAGTGTTAGGGTGAAGGTTAGGTTTAGGGTTAGGGTTAGGGTGAGGTTTAGGGTGTGGGTAATTGTTAGGGTGAGGGTTAGGGTGAGGGTGAGGGTTAGGGTAAGGGTGAGGGGTAGATTTAGTGTGAGGGTTAGGGTTAGGGTTAGGGTGACAGTAATGTTTACGGTGAGTGTTAGGGTGTGAGGTTTAGGATTAGCATTAGGTTTAGGGTTAGGGTTAGGATGAGTGTTAGGGTTAGGTTTAGGGTTAGGGTGAGGGTGAGGGTTAGGGTTAGGGTCAGGGTGAGTGTTAGTGTTAGGGTGAGGGCTAGGGTGAGGTTGAGGGTTAGGGTGAGGGTGAGGGTGAGGGTGATGTTTTCGGTTAGGTAAGGTTTAGGGTTAGGTTTAGGGTGAGGATTAGGGTGAGAGTGTGGTTTACAGTTAGGGTTAGGGTTAGGATTAGGGTGAGCGTGAGGGTGAGGGTTAGGGAGAGTGTGAGGGTGAGGGTTTAGGGTTAGCATGAGGGTTAGGGCTACGCTTAGGGTTGGGGTTAGGGTGAGGTTTAGGGATAGGGTTAGGGTGATATTTAGTGTGAGTGTCAGGGTTATTTTATGGTGAGTGTTCTGGTGAGATGTAGGGTCAGGGTTAGGTTTAGGGTAGGGTTAGTGTGAGGGTATGTGTAAGGGTGAGGGTTAGGGTGAGTGTGAGGGTTAGGTTTAGTGTGAGGGTTAGGGTTAGGGTTAGGATTAGGTTTAGTTTGAGGGTCAGGGTTAGGGATAGGGTTATGGTGAGAGTTAGGGTGAAGTGTCGGGATAGGATTAGGTTGAGGGTTAGGGTTAGAGTGAATGTTAAGCTTAGAGTTAAGGTTAGTGTGAGAATAAGGGATAAAGTGAGTGTTAGGGGGAGGGTGAGTGTTAGGGTTAGCGTTAGGTTTAGGGTGAGGGTTACGGTGAGAGTTAGCCTTTGGGTCAGGTTTAGGGTTACGGTTAGCGTGAGGGTTAGTGTTAGGGTGATGTTTAGGGTGAGTTTGAGGGTTAGTTTGAGGGAGAGGGTGAGGGTTAGGGTTAGGTTTAGGGTCAGAGTTAGGGTTTGGGTGAGGGTGAGGGTTAGGATAAGGGTTAGGCTGAGGGTGATGGGGAGCGTGAGGGTGAGGTTTAGGGTTACGGTGAGGATTAGGGTTAGGGTTAGGGTTAGGGTTAGGGTTAGGGTGAGGGTTAGTTTTAGGTTTAAGGTTAGGATGAGGGTTAGGGTTAGGGTTAGGGTTAGCGTTATTATGCGGGTTAGGGTTAGGGTTAGGATTAGGGTTAGGGTGAGGGTTAGGGTGTGGGTAAGTGTTAGGGTGAGGGTTAGGTTGAGGGTGAGTGTTAGGGTTAGGTTGAGCGTAAGGGTTAGGGTGAGGGTGAGGGTTAGGGTGAAGTTTTGGTTTAAGGTTAAGTATAGGGTGAGGATTAGGGTGGAGTTAGGTTACGGTGAGCGTTAGGCTGAGGGGTAGCATTAGGGTTAGTTTCAGGGTTAGGTTTAGTGTGAGGGTTAGGGTTAGGGTTAGTGTGCAGGTTAGGGTTAGGGTTAGGGTTAGGTTGAGGCTTTGAGTTAGAGTTAGGGTGAGGGTTAGGGTGTGGGTCAGTGTTAGGATGAGGGTTAGGTTGAGGGTGAGGGTTAGGGTTAGGGTGAGGTTAAGGGTTAGGGTGAGGGTTAGGGTGAGTGTGAGGGTTAGGGATAGCATTAGGTTAGGGTTACGGTTAGGGTGAGGGTTAAGGTTACATTTAGGTTTAGGGTGAGGTGAGGGTAAGGGTTATGATGAGTTTTAGGGTTAGGGTTAGGGTTAGGGTGAGCGTTAGGCTTAGGGTTAGGGTAGTGTTAGGGTTAGGGTGAGGGTTAGGGTCAGGTTGAGGTTTAGGGTTACCGTGAGGTTTAGAGTGACAATGACGATAAATGTTAGGGTGAGGGCTAGGGTTAGGGTTAGGGTTAGAGTGAGGTTTAGGTTTAGGATTAGGGTTAGGGTTAGGGTGAGTTTAAGTGTTAGATTGATTGTTATGGGTAGGTTGTGGTTTTGCTATAGTATTAGGTTTAGGGTTAGCGTGAGGGTTGGCTTACGGTTAGGGTTAGGGTGAGGGTGAGGGTTATGATTAGGGTTGGAGTTAGGGGTAGGGTTAGGGTTAGGGTGAGGCTTAGGGTTAGGTTTAGGTTGAGTGTTAGCCTTAGGGTTAGGTTTAGGTTGAGGGTTAGGGTTAGGGTTAAGGTTAGGGTGACTGTGAGGGTTAGGGTGAGTGTTAGGGTGTGGGTGAGGGTTAGGTTTAGAGTGAGGGTTAGGGTGAAGGTGAGGGTTAGGGTGATTTTGAGGTTTAGAGTTAGGATTAGGGTTAGTCTGAGTATTAGGGTTAGGATTAGGGTTAGTGTGAGTGTAACGGTTAGGGAGAGGTTTAGGGTAAGGGTGAGGGTTAGGATTAGCATTAGTGTTAGGGTGAAGGTTAGGGTTATGTTTAGGGTTAGTGTTAGGGTGAGGGTTAGAGTTAGGGTTAGGGTTAGGGTTAGGGTAAAGTTGAGTGTGACGGTGAGGGTGAGGTTTAGGGTTAGGTTTATGTTTAGGGTGAGGGTGAGGGTTAGGTTTAGGATTAGGGTTACGTTTAGGGTTAGGCTTAGGATGAGGGTGAGGGTGAGGATGAGGGTTAGGGTTAGTGTGAGGATTAGTGTTAGGGTTAGGATTAGGGTGAGGGTGAGGGTTAGGGTGAGTGTGAGGGTTCGGGTGAGGTTTAGGGTGTGGGTGAGGATTAGGGTTAGGTTTAGGGTGAGGGTTAGTGTGAGAGTGAGGGTTAGGGTAAGGTTGAGTGTTAGGGCTAGGGTTAGCGTTAGGGTGAGGGTTAGTGTTAAGGTTAGGATTAGGGTAAGGGGTAAGGTGAGGGTTAGGTTTATGGTTAGGTTTAGGGTTAGTGTGAGGATTAGGGTTAGGGTGACGTTAGGTTTAGGGTTAAGGTTGGGGTGAAGGTGAGGGTGAGATTTAGGTTTAGGCTTAGGATGAGGGTTAAGCCTAGGGTGAGGTTTAGTTTGAGGGTGAGGGTAAGGGTTAGGATGAGGGTTAGGGTGAGGGTGAGGTTTAGGCTTTGCATTTGGGTTAGGGTTAGGGTGAGGGTTAGGTTTAAGGTTAGGGTTTGTGTGAGGGTGAGGTTGCGGTTTATGGTTAGGGTAAGGGTTAGGTTTAGGGTTAGGTTTTGGATTAGGGTTAGTGTGAGGTCTATGGTGAGGGTGAGGTTTAGGGTTAGGGTTAGGGTGAGGGTTAGGTTTAGGGTGAGATTTATGGTGAGGGGTAGGTTTAGGGTTAGGGTTAGGGTGAGGGTTATGTTTAGTGTGAGGTTAGGTTTAGGGTTAGAGTTAGGTTTAGGGTAAGTGTAAGGCTTAGGCTGAGGGTTAGACTAAGAGAGAGGGTTAAGTTTAGCATGAGTGTGAGGGTGAGGGTTAGGGTGAGTTTCAGGGTTAGGGTTCTGGTGACGGTGAGGGTTATGGTAGGATGAGGGTGAGGGTTAGGTTTAGGGTAATGTTTAGGTAAGGGTGAGGGTAAGAGTGACGGTGAGGGTTCGGGTGAGGGTGAGCGTTAGGTTGTTCGTGACGGTTAGATTTAGAGTGAGGGTTAGGGTGATGGTGAGTGTTAGGGTGAGGGTGAAGATTAGGGGTAAGGTCTGGGTTAGGGTGAGGGCAAGGGTTACTGTGAGGTTTAGGGTTAGGGTTAGGGTTAGTGTTAGGATCAGGGTTGGGGTGAGGTTTAGGGTGAGGGTGAGTGTCAGGGTTAGCCTTAGTGTTAGGGTGAGGGTTAGGGTGAGGTTGAGCGTTAGTGTTAGGGTTAGGGTGAGTGTGAGGTTAAGGGTTATGGTTAGGGTGAGTGTTAGGGTTAGGTTGTGGGTTAGCGTTAGGGTTAGGGTAAGGGTGAGGATGAAAGTGAGTTTTAGGTTTAGGTTTAGGGTGATGGTGAGGGTGAGAGTTATGTTTAGGATTAGGGTTCGGGTTCGGGTTAGGCTTAAGGTGAGGGTGAGGTTAAGGCTGAAGTTTAGGATTAGGTTTAGGATTAAGGTTAGGGTGAGGATGAGGTTTAGGTTGAGGATGAATGTGATGGTGAGGTTTAGTTAGTGGGTAAGGGTTAGGGTTAGGTTGAGGTTCAGGGTGACAGTGAAGGTTAGGGTGAGGGTGTGGGTTAAGGTTGTGTTTAGCGTTAGTTTGAGGGTTAGGGTTAGGATTCGAATTAGGGTGAGGGTTAATGTGAGGGTTAGGGTTAGGTTTAGGGTTAGGGTTAGTATGAGGATTAGGGTTATGTTTAGGGTTAGGGTTAGGGTGAGGTTTAGCGTGAGGGTGAGGGTTAGGGTTAGCGTTAGGTTTAGGGTGAGGGTTAGTGTGAGGG
This sequence comes from Dipodomys merriami, assembly GCF_024711535.1. NCBI lineage: Eukaryota > Metazoa > Chordata > Mammalia > Rodentia > Heteromyidae > Dipodomys > Dipodomys merriami. The sequence goes on along the minus strand of NW_027205937.1, from coordinate 3,196,029 downwards.
TTAAGGTTAGGGGTAGGGTTAGGATGAGGTTTAGGGTTATGGTGAGGGTGAGGCTTAGGGTGAGGGTGAGGGTGAGGGTGAGGATTAGGGTTAGGGTGATGGTTACAGTCACGTTTAGGTTGAGGGTTAGGTTTATGGTGATATTTAGTGTTCAGGTTCGGATGAGGTTGAGGTTGAGGGTTAGGGTGTGGGTGAGGCTTATTTTGACGGTGAGGGTTAGGGTTACGGTGAGGTTTAGGGTGAGGGTGAGGATTAGGGTTAGGGTAAGTGTGAGGGTGAAGGTTAGGGTTAGGGTTAGGGTGAGGGTTAGGTTGAGGGTGAGGGTTAGGGTTAGGGTTAGGGTGAGGTTGATGGTGAGGTTGAGGATTAGGTTTAGGGTTAGGATGAGGATTAGGGTTAGAGTTAGGGTGAGTGTGAAGTTTAGGGTGAGGGTGAGGTTTCGGGTGAGGTTGAGGGTTATGGTGTGGGTGTGCGTTAGGGTTAGGATGAGGGTTAGAGTGACGGTGAGGTTAGGGTGAGGGTTAGAGTTAGTGTGAGGGTTAGGATTAGGGTTAGGGTTAGGGTTAGGGTAATGGTTAGGATGAGTGTTAGGGTGAGGTTGTGGTTTAGGGTTAGGTTTAGGGTGAAGGTGAGGGCTAGTGTTAGCATTAGAGTTAGGGTTAGGTTTAGGGTTAGGGTGAGGTTGAGGGTTAGGGTTAGGGTTAAGATTAGGTTTAGGATTAGGGTTAGGCTGAAGTTAGGGGTGAGGTTGAGGGTGAGGGTTAGGGTTAGGGTTAGTTTTAGGATGAGGGCTAGGGTGAGGTTCAGGGTTAGGTTGAGGGTTAGGGGGAGGGTGAGGTTGAGGCTGTAGGTGAGGGTTAGTGTTGGGTTGAGGGTTAGGGTGACAGTGAGGGTTAGGGTGAAAGTGAGGGTTTGGGTTAGGTTTTGGTGAGGGTTAGGTTTAGGGTTAGGGTGAGGGGTAATGTGAGGGGTAGGTTAGGGTTAGGGTGCGGGTTAGGTTTTATGTGAGAGTTAGGGTTAGGGTTAGGGTTAGTTTGAGGATAAGGGTTAGGGTAATTTTAGGGTGAGAGTGAGGGTTAGGGTTATCCTTAGTGTAAGTGTGAGGGTTAAGGTGAGGGTTAGGGTTAGTATGAGATTGATGGTTATAGTTAGGTTTAGGGTGAGGTTTAGGGTTAGGGTCAGTTTTAGGGTAGGGCGAGGGTCAGGGTTCGGGTTCGGGTTCGGGTTAGTTTTACGGTGTGGGTGGAGGTTTGGTTAAGAGTGAGGGTTAAGGTGACTGTGAGGGTGAGGGTGAGGGTGAGGGTTAGGGTTATAGTGAGGATTAGGGTTAGGGTGAGGTTTAGGTTTGGGTGAGGGTGAAGGTGAGGGTTAGGTTTAGGATTAGGATTAGGTTAAGTTTAGGCTAAGGGTGAGAGTGAGGGTGATGGTCAGAGTTAGGTTGAGGGTGAGGGTGAGGTTTAGGGTTAGGATTAGGGTGAGGGTGAGGTTGAGGGTTAGGGTGAGGGTGAGGTTGAGGGTGAGGGTGAGGGTGAGAGTTAGGTTTAGGTTTAGTTGTATGGTTTGTGTTAGTTTTAGGGTTAGGTTGAGGGCTAGGGTGAGGCTGAGGGCTAGGGTGAAGGTTAGGAAAAGGATTAGGGTTAGGGTTAGGGTGAGTGTTAGGGTGAGGGGTAGGGTTAGCGTTATTGTTAGGGTGAGGCTTAGGTTTAGTGTGAGGGTTTGAGTAAGACTTAAATTTAGGGTGGGAGTAAGGTTTAGGGTGAGTGTTAGGGTGAGATTGATGGTTCAGGTTAGCCTGAGTGTTAGGTTGAGTGTTACCGTGAGGGTTAGGGTTAGGGTTAGGGTTAGCGTTAAGGTTAGGGTGAGGGTGAGGGTTATGGTTAGTGTTAGTGTGAGGGTTAGGGTTAGGGTGATGTTTAGGTTGAGGGTGACGGTTAGGGTGAGGGTTAGGGTGTGGGTGAGGGTTAGGTTTAGAGTGAGTGTTAGGGGGATGGTGAGGGTTAGGGTGAGTTTGAGGTTTAGGGTTAGGATTATGATTAGTGTGAGGATTAGTGTTTGGTTTATGGTTAGTGTGAGTGTAAGGGTTAGGGAGAGGGTTAGGGTAAGGGTGAAGGTTAGGAGTAGCGTTAGTGTTAGGGTGAGGGTTAGGGTGAGGTTTAGGGTTAGAGTTAGGGTTAGCATTAGGGTGAGGTTTAGGGTTAGGGTTAGGGTGAGTGTTAGGGTTATTTGAGGATTAGGGTTAGGGTTAGGGTAAGGTTGAGGGTGAGGGTGATGGTGAAGGTTAGAGTTAGGTTTAGGTTTAGGGTGAGGGTGAGGGTTATGTGTAGGATTAGGGTTAGGTTTAAGGATAGGTTAAGGATGAGGGTGAGGGTGAGGGTGAGAGTTAGGGTTAGGGTGAGGATTAGTTTTAGGGTTAGGATTAGGGTGAGGGTGAGGGTGAGTGTTAGGGTGAGGGTGATGGTGAGGGTTCGGGTGAGTGTTAGGTTGTGGGTGAGGTTTAGGGTTAGGTTTAGGGTTAGTGTTATGGTGAGGGTTAGGGTTATGGTAAGAGTTAGGTTTAGGGTTCAGAATAGGGGGAGGCTGAGGTTGAGGGTGAAGTTGAGGGTGAGGGTTAGGGTTAGGCTGAGTTGTAGTTTTAGGGTTAGGGTGAGCCTAATGGTTAGGGTGAGTGTTAGGGTGAGGGTGTGGTTTAGGGTTAGGGTTAGGGTTAGTTTGAAGATTAAGTTCAGGGTTAGTTTTAGGGTGAGGGTGAGGGTTATGGTTAAGGTTAATGTTCGGGTTAAGGTTAGGATTAGGGTTAGGATTAGGTTTAGGCTGAATGTGAGTGTGCGGGTGAGGTTGAGGTTTCAGATTATGGTTAGGGTTAAGGTTAGTGTGAAGTTTAGGATTAGGGTTAGGAAGAGGGTAAGGGTTAGGGTGAGGGTTTGTGCGAGGGTGAGGTTAAGGTTTAGGATGATGTTTAGGGTTATTGTGAGGGTTAGGGTTAGTGTTAGTGTTAGGGTGAGGGTGAGGTTGAGAGTTAGGGTTAGGGTTAGTATTAGGGTTAGGCTGAGAGTGAGGGTGAGGCTGAGGGTTAGGGTTAGGGTAAGGGTGAGGATTAGGTTGAGGGTGAATTTTAGGGTGAGGGTGAGTGTGAGGGTGAGGTTTTCCTTTTGGGAAGGGTTAAGGTTAGGGTTAGGGTGAGGATTAGGTTGAGGGTGAGGTTTAAGGTGATGGTTAGGTTTAGGGGGAGGGTTAGGGTTAGGCTTAGTGTGAGGGTTAGGGTTTGGGTTAGAGTTAAAGTGCTAGGATAAGGGTTATGGTGAGGATTAGTTTGAGGGTGAGGGTTAGGGTTAGGGTGAAGGTTAGGGTGAGTCTTAGGGTTAAGTTTAGGGTTTGGTTGAGGGTGAGTGTTAGGGTTAGGGTTAGGGTGAGGGTTAAGTTTAGGGTGAGGGTTAGGGTTAGGGTTAGGGTTAGGTTTAGCATGAGGGTAAGGGTGAGGGTTAGGGTTATTGTTAGGGTTAGGGTTAGGGTGAGGACTAGGATGAGGGTGAATGTTAAGGTGAAGGTGAGGTTTTCCTTTTGGTAAGGGTTAGAGTTAGTCTTAGGGTGAGGATTAGGTTGAGGGTTAGGGTTAGGGTTAGGGTTAGGGTGAGGGTTAGTTTTTGGGTTAGGGCAAGGGTTAGGGTTATGGATAACGTGAGTGTAAGTGTGAGAGTTAGGGTTAGGTTTAGGGTTAGGGTGAGGGTGAGGGTGATGGTTAGGTTTAAATAATAGGGTTAGGTTTAGGGTTAGGCTTCGGGTGAGTGTGAGGGTGAGGTTTAGGTTAGGTTTAGGGTGAGGGTTAGTTTTAGGCTTAGGGTTAGGGTGAGGTTGAGTGTGAGGATTAGGGATAGGTTTAGGGTTATACTTAGGGTGAGGGTGTTGGTGATGTTTAGGTGCAGGATTAGGGTTAGTGTTAGACTTAGGCTCAGGGTGAGTGTTAAGATAAGGTTTAGGGTGAGGGTTAGGGTTAGGGTTAGGGTTGGGGTGAGGGATAGGGTTAGGATTACGGTTAGGATGAGGGATAGGGTTAGGGTTAGAGTGAGAGTTAGGGTGATGATTTGGGTTCGGATGATGCTGAGGTTTAGTGTGTGGGTGAATGTTAGGGTTAGGTTGAGGTTTAGGGTGACAATGAGGGTTACGGTGAGTGTGTTGGGAAGGGTTAGTGATAGTGTAAGGGTGAGGTTTAGGGTTCAGATTAGGGTGAGGGTTAAGGTGAGGTTTAGGGTTAGGGTTAGGGTTCGGGTGAGGTTTAGGGTTAGGGTGAGGGTTAGCTTGAGTATTAGGGTTAGGGTTATCTTAGGATTAGGGTAAAGGTTAGAGTGAGGGTTAGGGTAACGGTTAAAGTTAGGGTTAGTTTGAGGATTAGGGATAGGGTTAGGGTGAGGGTAAGATTTAGGGTGAGATTTAGGGTGAGGATTATGGTTAGCGTTAGGGTTAGGGTGAGGGTTAGGGTGAGGGTGAGGGTTAGGTTTAGGGTTAGGGTGAAGGGGAGGTTAAGGGCTATTGTTAGGGTGAGATTTAGGGTTAGGGTGAGGGTTAGGGATTGGGTTAGGGTTAAGATTAGGGTGAGGGTGAGGGTGAGGGTTATGATTAGGGTTAGAGTTAGGCTGAGGGTGTGGGTGATAGTTAGCATTAGGATGAGGGTTACGGTTAGGGTTAGGCTGAGGGTGAGTGTGAGTTTGAGTGTGATGGTGAGGATGAGGGTTAGGCAGAGGAGTATGGTTAGGTTTAGGGTGAGGGTTAGAGTTAGTGTGAGGGATAGGGTTAGGGTTAGGTTTAGTGTTAGGTTGAGAGTAATGGTTAGGGTGAGTGTTAGGTTGAGGGTGTGTTTAAGGTCAGGGATAGGGTTAGTGTGAGGGCTAGGGTTAGGGTTAGGGTTAGGGTGATGTTTAGGGTGAGGGTGATTATTAGGGTGAGGGTGAGGTTTCAGGTAAGTGTTAGGGTTAGTGTGTGTGTGAGTGTTAGGGTTAGGGTGAGGGTTAGGATGACGGTGAATGTTAGGGTGAGGGTGAGGGTTAGGGTTAGGGTGAAGGTGAGGTTGAGGGGTAGGGTTTGGGTTAGGGTGAGTGTTAGGTTTAATGTGAGGTTTTGGCTGAGTGTTAGGGATAGGACGAGGCTGAGCATAAGGGTTAGGGTGAGGGTTAGTGTGAGGTGAGGGTTAGGGTAAGGGTTAGGATTTGGGTTAAAGTTAGGGTTAGGGTGAGTATAAGGGTTAGGGTGAGGGTTAGGGTGCGCGTGAGGTTTAGGATTACCGTTAGGGTTAGGGTGAGGGTTAGGGTGAGGGTTAGGGTTAGGGGTTAGGTTTAGCGTTAGGTTGAGGTTGAGGGTTAGGGTTAGGGTTAGGGCGATGGTTAGGGTTAGGGTGAGGTTTAGGTTTAGGGTTAGGGTTAGGGTTAGCTTTAGGCTTCTGGTGAGGGTGAGGGTGAGGGTGAGGGTTAGGGTTAGGGTTAGGGTTAGGGTTAGGGTGAGGGTTAGCGTTAGTTTGATGATTAGGGTGAGTGTCAGGTTTAGAGTGAGGGTTCAGGTTCGGGTGAGGGTGAGGGTTAAGGTGTGGGTGAGGCTTAGATTTAGGTTGAGTGTTAGGGTGTGGGTGAGGCTTAGGGTTATGATGAGGGTCAGGGCTAGGGTGAGGTTGAGGGTTAAGTTTAGTGTGAGGGTTAGAGTGAGGGATAAGGTCAGAGTTAGGGTGAGGGTTTGTGTTAGTGTGTGGGTTAGGATCAGGGTTAAGGTTATGGTTAATGTGAGGTAAATGATTAGGGTGAGAGTTAGGGTGAGGGATAGGGTGAGGGTAAAGATCAGGGTGAGGTTGAGGGCTATGGGGAGGTTTACGATTAGTGTTAGGGTTAAAGTTATGGTTAGGGTTAGGGGGAGGGGGAGGGTTAGGGTGAGGTTTAGCATTAGGGTCAGGGTTACCGTTAGTGTTAATGTGAGGGTGACTGTTAGCGTGAGGGTGAGGGTTAGGTTAAGGTGAGGGTTAGTTTGAGGGTGAGGGTTTAGGGTGATTTTGAGGTTTAGGTTTAGGATCAGGGTTAGGTTGAGGGTTACTGTTAGGGTTTGGGTTAGGGTGACGTTTAGGTTGAGGGTTAGGTTTAGGCTTAAGGTTATTTTGAGGGTTACAGTGAGGCTTAGGGTTAGTGTTAGGGTTAGGGTGTGGGTTAGGATGAGGGTAAATGTTAGTGTGAGGGTTAGGATAAGGTTGAGGGTTAGGGTTAGTGTTAGGGTGAGTTATAGGGTGAGATTTAGGATTAGGGTTAGGGTTAGGGTTATTGTGAGGGTTAGGCGGAGGTTGAGGTTGAGGATGAGGTTGTGGGATAAGGATAGGGTTAGGGTGAGGTTTGGGTTAGTGTGATGGTTAGGGTGAAGTTGAGGTTAAGGGTTAGGGTGAGGGATAGGGTGAGGTTGAGTGTTAGGTTTGGGGTAACGGTTAGGTTGAGGGTTAGGGTGACGGATAGGGTTAGGGTTAGGGTTAGGGTGATGGTTAGGTTTAGTGGGAGGGTTAGGGTTAGGGATAGGGATAAGATTAGGGTGAGGGTAAGTGTTAGGGTTAAGGTTAGGCTGAGAGTGAGGGTTAGGTTTAGCGTGAGTGTTAGGGTGAGGTTTAGAGTGAGGTTTAGGGTTAGGGTTATGGTGAGGGTTAGGGTTAGGATTAGGATTAGGGTTAGGGTAAAGCTGAGGGTGAGGTTGAGGGTGAGGGTGAGGGATGGGGATAGGGTTAGGGTTAGTGTTAGCGTTTGTGTGAGGTTTAGGAGTAGGGTTAGTATTAGGTTGAGAGTAAGGGTTGGGTGAGGATTAGTGTGAAGGTGAGGTATAGGGATAGGTTTAGGTTTAGGAATATGGTGTGTGTGAGGTTGAATGTTAGAGTTAGGGTGAGGGTTAGGGTTAGGTTTAGAGTGAGGGTGAGGGTGAGGGTTAGGGTTAGAGTTAGGGTTAGGGTTAGGGTTAGGCTGCGGTTGACAATGTGTGTGAGGGTAAGGTTTAGGCTTATGGTTAGGGTGAGGGTTAGGGTTAATGTGAGGATTAGGGTGAGGGTTAGGATAAGGGTTAGGTTGAGGGTTAGGGTGAGTGGGAGGTTTAGTGTTAGGGTTAAGTTTAGGGTGAGGGTTAGGGTGAGGGTTTGGTTTAAGGTTAGGTTAGGTTTAGGGTGAGAGTGACAGTTAGTTTTAGGATTAGTGTTAGGTTGAGGGTTAGGCTTAGGGTGAGGGTGAGGGTGAGGTTTAGGGTTAGGGATAGCTTTAGGGTTAGGGTGAGGGTTAGGTTTAGGGTGAGGGTTAGGTTTAGGGTTAGGATTAGGGTGAGGGCTAGGGTTAGGGTTAGGTTTAGGATGTCAGTGAGGGTGAGGGTGAGAGTGAGGGTTAGATTTAGGGTGAGTCTTAGGGTTAGGGTTAGGGTGAGTGTTATATATATGGTGATGTTTAGCGTGAGGGTGAAGGTCAGGGTTACAGTGAGGTTTATGGTGTTAGTTAGGGTTTAGTGTTAGGGTGAGGGTTAGGGTGACGGTGAGGGTTAGGGGGACAGTGAGGGTTAGGGTGAGTGTGAGGATTAGTGTTAGGGTTAGGGTTAGTTTTAGGGTTAGGGTGAGGGTTAGTGTTATGGTTAGCATTAGGATTAATGTGAGGGTTAGGGTTAGGTTTAGGTTTAGGTTAAGGGTTAGGGTGAGGGTATGGGTTAGGATGAGAGTTAGGGTTAAGGTTAGGGTTAGATTGAGGTTGAGGGTGAGGTTTAGGGTTGGGTGAGGGTTAGAGTTAGAGTGAGAGTTAAGGTTGGATTAGGGTTATATTTAGGGTGAGGGTGAGGGGTAGGGTTAGGATTAGGGTTAGTGTTAGGGATAGACTGAGGGTGAAGGTGAGGGTGAGGGTTGCAGTTTGGGTTAGGGTGAGGGTTAGGGTTAGGGTGAGGATGAGGGTAAGCGTGAGGGTTAGTGTTAGGGGTAGGATGACGTTAGGTTGAGGGGTAGGGTTATGGTTAGGGTGAGGGTTAGGGTTACTATGAGGTTTAGGGTTATGGTTAAGGTTATGGTTAGGGAGGGGGTAAGGGTTAGCATGAGGGTTAGGTTGAGGGTCAGGGTTATTTTTATGGTTAGTTTGAGGGTTACTGTGAAGTTTAAGATTAGTTTTAGGGTTAGGGTTGGGGTGAGGATTAGGGTGATTTTAAGGGTTAGGTTGAGCTTTGGGGAGAGTGAGGTATAGGGTTAGGGTTAGGGTTAGGGTGAGGCATAGGGTGAGGGTTAGGGTTATGGTTAGGTTTAGGATGAGGGTTAGGGTGATGGTTAGGGTTAGGGTTAGGGTTAGGGTGAGGGTTAGGGTCACAGCGAGGGTTAGGTTTAGGGTGAGGGTTTGGGTTAGGGTGAAGGTTAGGATTAGGGTTAGGCTAAGGGTTAGGGTGAGAATTAGGGTTAAGTTTAGGGTTAGATTGAGGTTGAGAGTGAGGGTTAGGGTTGAGTGAGGTTTAGATTTACAGTGAGGGTTAGGATTGGATTAAGGTTAGAGTTAGGGTGAGGGTGAGGGTGAGGTTTAGGGTTAGGATTAGGATCAGGGTTAGGGTTAGACTGAGGGTGAGGGTGAGGGTGAGGTTTAGAGTTTGAGTTAGGTTTAGGGTAAGGGTGAGAGTGAGTTTTAGGGTTAGGATTAGGATTAGGGTTACGCTTAGACTAAGGTTGAATGTGAGAGTAAGAGGGAGGCTTTTGGTGAGGGTTAGGTTTCGGGTTAGGTTTAGGGTGTGGTTGAGGGTTAGGGTTAGGGTCAGGTTTAGGGTTACGGTGAAGGTTAGTGTTAGGGTTAGAGTTAGGGTGAGGGTGTGGGTGAGGGTGAGGTTAGGATGAGTGTTAGTGTTAAGGTTGGGGTGAAGGTGAGGTTTAGGTTTAGGATTAGTGATAGGGTAAGGGTTAGGCTGAGGGTGAGGGTGTGGTTGAGGGTTTGGGATTAGTGTGAAGGTTAGGGTGAGGGCTAGGCTGAAGGTCAGGGTTAGGGTGAGGGTGAGGGTGCGCGTGAGGGGTTCAGTTAGGTAAGGGTTAGTTTTAAGGTTAGTTTGAGGATTAGGGTGAGGGTAAGAATAAGGGTGAGGGTTAGGGTTAGGGTGAGGGTTGGGGTTAGGGTTAGGGTGAGGGTTAGGGTTAGGTTTAGGATGACGTTTAGAATGACGGTGAGTGTTAGGGTGAGGGTGATGTTTCAGGTGAGGATTAGGGATAGGGTTAGAATTAGGGTGAGGGCTAGGGTGAAGATGAGGGTTAAGGTTAGGGTTAGGGATAGTGTGAGAATTAGGGTTAGGGTTAGGGTGAGGGTGAGGGTTAGGCTGAGGGGTAGGGTTAGGTTTAGGGTGAGGGTTACATTTAATCTGATTGTTAGGGTTAGGGTAGGGTTAGGGTTAGGGTTAGGGTAAGGGTTAGGGTGAGATTTAGGGTCCGGATGAGGGTTAGTTTTAGCATTAGGGTTATGGTGAGGGATAAGGTTAGGGTTAGGGTTAGGGTTATGTTTAATGTGAGCGTGAGCGTTAGGGTTTGCGTGAGGTTGAGGGTTACGATTAGGGTTAGCGTTAGGGTGAAGATGAAGGTGAGGCTGAGGGTTAGGGTGAGGGTGAGGGTGAGGGTAAGGGTGAGGGTTAGGGTTAGGGTGAGGGTGAGGGTCAAGGTTAGGATTCGGATTAGGGTGAGAGTTAGGGTTAGGCTGAAGGTGAGCGTGAGGGTGAGGGTGAGGGTTAATGTTAGGGTCAGGTTTAAGGTTAGGGTCAGTGTGAGACTTAGGGTGAGGGTGAGGGTAAGGGTTAGGTTGAGGGTGAGGGTCAGGGTTAGGGATAGGATGAGTGTTAGGGTGAAGGTTAGGGTTAATGCTAGGGTTAGGGTTTGGGTAAGTTTTAGGGTGAGGTTTAGGGTTAGGGTGACGTTTAGGGTTAGGGTGAGGCTTAGGGTTTGGATTAGGTGAAGGTGAGGGCTAGGGTGAGGATGAGGGTTAGGGTTAGGCTTAGGGTGAGGGTAAGGTTTAGGTTTAGGGATATGTTGAGGGTTAGGTTGAGGGGAAGGGTTAGGGTTAGTGTGAGTTTTAGGTTTAGTGTGAGTGGTAGGTTTAGGGTTAGGGTTAGTGTTATGATGAGTGTAAGGATTAGGGTGAGGGTTAGTGTTAGGGTTAGGTTTAGGGTGAGTGTTAGGGTGAGTGTTAAATTTAGGATTAGTGTTACGATTAGAGTTAGGCCTAGGGTGAGATTGAGCGTGAGGGTGAGGGTTAGGTTCTGGGTGAGGGTTAGGGTTAGGGTGAGGGTTTGGGTTAGGATTAGGGTTAGGGTGAGGGTTAGGGTGAAATTGAGGGTTAGGGTTAGGGTTAGGATTAGAATTACTGTGAGTGTTAGGGTTAGGGTTAGGGTCAGCGTTAGGGTGAGGATTATTGTTAGGGTGAGGTTTAGGGTGAGGATGAGGGATATTGTAAGGGTTTGGGTGAGTGTTAGGGTTAGGGTGAGGGTTAGGGTTAGGGTTATGGTTAGGGTATGGAGAGGGTAAGGTTTAGGGTGAGTGTTAAGTTTAGGCTGAGGGTGAGGGTGAGGGTGAGTGTTAGGGTTAGGTTTGTGGTTAAGGTGAGTGATAGGATTAGGCTTAGAGTTAGGATGAGGGTTAGGGGGAGGTGTAAGTTTAGTTTTAGAGTGAGGGTGAGCATGAGTGTGATGGTTAGGCTTAGGGTGAGGTTTAGGGTTAGTGTCAGGGATAGGGTGTGGGTTAGCATGAGGGGTAGGGTTAGGTGTATGGTGAGGGTTAGGGTTATTGTGAGGGTTAGGTTTAGGGATAGGATTAGGGTAAGGATTAGTGTGAGGGTTACGGTTAGGGTTAGATTTAGGGTTAGGGTAATGTTTAGGATGAGGTTTAGGGTGAGGGGGAGGGTTAGGGTTAGGGTTAGGTTAAGGATTAGAGTTAGGTTTAGGGTGAGGGTAAGGGTAAGGTTAAGGGCTAGGATGAGGGTTTTGGTGAGCGGTATGGTTAGGTTTAGGGTGAGGGTTACGGTGAGGGTTATGGTTAATGTTATGGTTAGGGTTAGGGTTAGCCTTAGGGTTAGGTTTAGGGTTACGGTAGGATTAGGTTTAGGGTTAGGGATAGGCTGAGGGTGAGGCTGAAGGTGAGGGTGAGGGAAAGGGTTAGGGTTAGGGTGAGGTTAAGGGTGAGGGTTATGGTTATGGTTATGGTTAGGTTTAGGGTTAGGGAGAGGGTTAGGGTGAGCGTGATGGTTACGGTGAGGGTTAGGGTTAGGGTGAGGGATATGTTTAGGGTTAAGGTGATGGTTATGGTTAGGATGATATATAGGATGAGGGTGAGGATTAGTGTGAGGGTGAGCGTGAGGGAGAGGGTGAGAGTTAGTGTGTGGGTGAAGGTTACGTTTAGGGTGAGGGTTAGGGTGACAATGAGGGTTGGGGTGAGGGTGAGTATTAGGGTTAGGGTTACAGTGATGGTTAGTTTTAGGGTTAGTGTTAGAGTGAGGGTTAGGGTGAGATGTAGGATTAGGGTTATGGTGAGGGTTAGGATTAGTGTGAGGGTTAGGGTTAGGTTAAGGTTCGGGTTAGGGTTCGGGTAAGGGGTTGGGTGAGGTTTAGGGTGAGGGTGAGAGTTAGGGTTAGCATTAGGGTTAGGGTGAAGTTTAGGATTAGGTTTAAGGTTTGAGTTAGCTTGAGGGTGAGGGTGAGGGTTTGGGTTAGGATTATTTTTAGCGTTATGTTTAGGCTGAAGGTGAGGGAGCGGGTGAAGGTGAGGGTTACGGTCAGAGTGAGGGTGAGGGTTACGTTTAGGGTGAGGGTGAGGGTTAGGGTGAGTGTTAGGGTTAGGGTCAGTGTTAGGGTGAGTGCTAGGGTGAGGTTCAGGGTTAGGTTTAGGGTTAGGGATAGGGTGAGGTTTAAGGTTAAGGTTAGTGTTAGGGTGACCGTTAGGCTGAGGTATAGGATTAGGGTTATCATGAGGGTTACGTTTAGTGTGAGGGTTAGGGTTAAGTTTACTGTTAGGGTGAGGGTTAGGTTTAGTGTGAGGATTACGGTTAGGGTTAGAGTTAGGGTTAGGATTAGGTTTAGGCTGAGGGTGAAGGTGAGGGTGAGGGTTAGGTTTAGGTTTACATTAAGGGTGAGGGTTAAGGTGAGGGTTAAGTTTAGGGTTAGGGTGTGGGTTAGTGTGAGTGTAAGGGTTAGGGTGAGGTTTAGTGTTAGGGTGAGGTTTAGGGTTAGAGTTAGGGTTAGTGTTAGGCTCATGGTGAGGGTGAGGGTGAGGGTTAGGGTTAGGTTTAGGTTGAGGTTTAGGGTTAGTTTGAGGGTAAATTTGAGGGTGAGGGTAATGTTTAGAGTGATGATTAGTGTGATGGTGAGACTTAGGGTTTGGGTGAGGTTTAGGGTAAGGTTGAGGGTTAGGTTTAGTGTGAGGGTTAGGGTTAGGTTTAGGATAAGGGTGAGGGTGAGGATTAAGGTTAGGGTTAGGGTGAGGGTTAGGGTTAGGGTTGGGTTTAGGGAGAGGGTTAGGGTTAGGGTTAGGGTGAGGTTCAGGGTTAGGATTAGGGATAGACTTATTGTTAGATTTAGAGTTAGGTTGTGGGTTAGGTCTAGGGTCAGCCTGAGGGTAAGGGTTAGGTTTAGGATTAGTGTTAGGGTTAGAGTTAGGCTTAAGGTAAGGGTTAGGGTAAGGGTTAGGTTTAGGGTGAGGGAGAGGTTTAGTGTGAGGGTTAGTGTTAGGGTTAGAGCTAGTGTTAGGCTGAGGGTAAGGGATAGGGTGAGGGTTAGGGTGAGGGTGAGGTTTAGGGTTAGGGTTAGGGTGAGGGTTAGGTTTAGTGTGAGGTTTTGGGATAGGGTTAGCATTAGGGATAGGGTGTGGATAAGGATTAGGGTTAGGGATAGTGTGCGGGCTAGGGTTAGGGTGAGGGTGAGGGTGAGGGTGAGGGTTAGGTTAGTGGTAGGCTGAGGGTGAGGGTGAGGATGAGGGTTAGGTTTAGGTTTAGGGTGAGGGTTAGGGTTAGGGTTAAGGTTAGGCTTAGGGTGAGGCTTAGGGTTAGGGTTAGAGTGAGGGTGAGGGATCCGGTTAGAGTAAGGGTGAGGATTAAGGTGAAAGTTACGGTTGTTTAAGGTGAGGGTTAGTGTGAGGGTAAGGGTAAGTGTGAGGGTAAGGGTGAGGGTGAGGTTTAGGGTTAGGGTTTTGTTATGGTGAGGCGTAGGGTGAGGGTGAGGGTTAGGGTTTCGGTTAGAGTGAGGGTTAGTGTGAGGGTGAGAGTTAGGATTAGGGTTAGGCTGAGGGTTAGGTTCAGGGTGAGGGTTAGTGTTAGGGAGAGTTTTAGGGTTAGGGTGAGCGTGAGGGTTAGGGTTAGGGTTAGGTAGAGGGTGAGGATTTGGGTTAGGGTTAGGGTGAAGTTTAGGAGGAAATTTAGTTTTAGGGCTACTGTTAGGATTAGTGTGTGGGTTAGGGATAGGGTTAGGGTCACGGTTAGGGTGAGGATAAGTGTTAGGGTGAGGTTTAGGGTGAGGTTGAGTGTTAGGGTTAGCTTCAGGGTTACAGTGAGGGTTACACTGAGGGTTAGGTAGAGGGTTCAGGTTAGGGTTAGGTTTCTGTTGAGAGTAAGGTTTAGGGTAAGGTTTAGGGTTAGGTTTAGGGTTATGGGAGGGTTAGGTTTGTGTTAGGGTTAGAGTTAGGGTGAGGGTTAGGGTTGGGTTATGGTTAGAGTTCGGGGAAGAGTGAGGGTGAGATTTAGGGTTAGGGTTAGGTTTAGAGATAGGATGAGGGTGAAGGTGAGGGTTTGGGTTCGTGGTAGGCTGAGGGTGAGGTTAAGGGTGAGGGTCAGGTTTAGGATTAGGCTGAGGGTGAGGGTTAGGTTTAGGGTAAGGGTTAGACTTATGGTGAGGGTTAGGGTTAGGTTTAGGGTGAGGATGAGTTATATGGTTAGGTAAGGGTGAGGATTAAGGTGAAAGTTAGGGTTAGGGTTAGGGTGAGGTTTAGGGTGAGGGTGAGGGTTAGGGTTATGGTTAGGGTTAGGGTTCGGCTTAGGGTGAGGGTTAGGTTTAGTGTGGGGTGAAGATGAGGGAAAGGGTTAGGGTGAGTTTGAGGTTTAGGGTTAGGGTTTGGGTGAGGGTTAGGGTTAGGGTTAGGGTGAAGGTTAAGATTAGGGTGATATTTAGGGTGAGGGTGTGGGTTAGTGTGAGGGTGAGTGTTCGGGTGAGGGTGAGGGTTAACGTGTGGGTGAGGGTTAAGTTTAGGTTTAGGGTTAGGGTGATGGTGAGGGTTAGGTTGAGGTTGAGGGTTAGGGTTAGGGTCAGGGTGAGGGTTAGTGTTAGGTTTAGTGTTTGGGTTAGGGTTAGGGTGAAGGTGAGGGATTGGGTTAGGTTTAGGGTGAGGTTAAGGCTTAGGGTGAGGGTGAGGGTGAGTGTAAGGGTGAGGGTGAGGGTAAGTGTGACGGTGCAGGTTAGGTTTAGGGTGAGAGTTAGGGTTAGGGTGAGGGTTCGGTTTAGGGTGATGTTTAGGGTTAGGGTGAGGGTGAGGGTAAGTTTGAGGGTGAGGTTTAGGGTGTGGTTGAGGGTTAGGGTTAGGGTGTGTTTTAGGGTGACAGTTTGGGTGAGAGTTAGGGTTAGTGTTAGCTGAGGGCTAGGGTGAGGTTGAGGGTTTGGGTTAGGGATAGGTATAGGGTTATGTGCAGTGTTAGGGTTAGGTTTAGGGTGAGGGTTAAGGTAACGGTGAGGGTTAGGAGTAGTGTGAGAGTTAGGGTTATTGTTAGGGTCAGCGTTAGGGTGAGGATAATGGTTAGGCTGAGGTTTAGGGTGAAGGTGAGGTTTAGGGTTAGCGTTTGGGTTAGGGTGAGGTTTAGGGTGAGGGTTGGGTTAGGTTTCAGGTTAGGGTGAGGGTTAGCGTAAGGTTTAGGGTAATGGTTAGCGTTAGGGTGAGGGTTAGGTTTGGGTTAGGGTTAGTGTTTGGGTGAAGTTGAGGGTTAGCATTATGGTTAGGGTGAGGGTTATGGTTAGACTGAGGGTGAGCTTGAGGGTGAGGGTGATGGTGAGGGTTTGGGTTAGGGTGAGGGTTAGGGTTAGTGGTAGGGTTAGGGTTAGGGTGAGGGTGTGGGTTAGGGTTAGGGCTAGGATGAAGGTTAGGGTGAGAGGTAGGGTTATGATTAGTGTGAGGGTTATGGTGAAGGTTAGGTTTTGGGTTAGGTGAGAGTTATGGTGTGGATAAGGGTTAGTGTTAGGGTGAGGGTTAGGTTGATGGTAAGGGTCAGGGTGAGGGTTAGGGTTACGGTTAGGGCGAGGATTTGTGTTAGTGTTCATGTTAGGGTGAGGGTTAGGATGAGGGGTATAGTTAGTTTTAAGGTGAAGGTTAGGTTTAATGTGAGAGTTAAGTTTAGGGTTAGGGTTCTTGTGGGGGTAAGGGTTAGGGTGAGGTTTAGCGTGAGGGTGAGGTTTTGGTTTAGAGTTCGGATTAGGTTTAGGATTAGCTTGAGGTTTATGGTGAGGGTTAGGTTAGGGTTAGTTTTAGGGTTAGCGTGAGGTATATGGTTAGGGTTAGGTGAGGGTGAGTGTTAGGGTTAGAGTTAGGGTTAGGATGAGGGGTAGAGTGAGGGGTAGATTTAGGGTTAGGGTGAGGATGAGGGTGATCGTGAGGGTTAGGGTTAGGGTCATGTTGAGTTTTAGGGTTAGGGTTAGGTTTCGTTTGAGTGTTAGGGTGAGGGGTAGCGTTAGGGTTAGGGTTTGTGTTAGGGTTACGGTTAGGTTAGGGTTAGCTTTAAGGTTAGGGTTATGGTGAGGGTAAGGGTTAGTGTGAGGGTTAGGATGAGGGTGAGGTTTAGGGTTAGGGTTAGGGTGAGGGTTAGATTGAGGGTGAGGGTTAGGGTAAGGTTGAGTTTTATGGTGAGGTTTAAGGTGAGAGGTTTAGGGTTAGGGTTGTGGTGAGGGTGAGGGTTTGGGTTGGGGTAAGGGTTAGAGTGATTGTTAGGGTAAGGGTGAGGTTTAGAGTTTGGGTTAGGGGTAGGGTGAGGGTAGGGTGAGGGGTAGGGTTAGCTTTAGGATTAGGGATAGGGTTAGGGTGAGGGTTAGGTTTAGGGTTAGGGTTAGTGTTTGGGTTAGGGTTATGGTGAGTCTTAGGTTTAGGGCGAGGTTTAGGGTTAGGGTAGGGTGAGTGTAAGGCTTAGTGTGAGGTTTAGGGTTAGGTTGAGGGTGAGGATAACGGTTAGGTTAAGTGTTACGGTTAGGGTGAGGAGTAGGGTTAGGTTTAAGGTGAGGCTGAAGATGAGTGTGAGGGTGAGGGTGTGGGTTAGGGTTAGGGTTAGGGTCAGGGTGAGGGTGAGGGGTAGGGTGAATGGTAGGGTTAGTGTTAGGCTTAGGTTTTGGGTGAGTGTTAGGGTTAGGGTGAGGATTAGGGTTAGGGTTATTGTTAGGGTGAGGGTTGGGGTGAGGTTTAGGTTTAGTGTTAGGGTTAGGTTGAGTGTTAGGTTATTGTGAGGGTTAGGATTAGGTTTAGGTTTTGGGATAGGGTGAGGGTAAGGGTTAGGGTGAGGGTTAGTGTGAGGGTGAGGGTTAGGTTAAGGGTTAGTTTAAGGATTAGGGTCAGGTTGAGTTTGAGTGTTAGGTTTAGGGTGAGGGTTAGGCTGAGGGTTATTCTAAGGATTGGGTTAGTGTGAGGGTGAGGGTGAGGGTGAGGGTGAGGGTTTTGGTTATGTAAGGGTTATGTTTAGGGTTAGCCAGAGGATTAGGGTGAGAGTGAGGATTAGGTTGAGGTTTAGGTTTAGGTTGAGGGTTTGGGTTCGGGTTAGGGTTAGGGTGAGGGTTAGGGTTAGAGTGAGGATGAGGGTTAGGGTAAGGGTTAGGGAGAGGGTTAGTGTTAGATTTAGTGTTTGGGTTAGGGTTAGGGTGAATGTGAGGGATAGGGTTAGGTTTAGGGTGAGGTTAAGGCTTAGGGTGAGGGTGAGGTTAAGGGTGAGGGTGAGGGTAAGGGTGAGGGTGCAGGTTAGGTTTAGGGTGAGAGTTAGGGTTAGGTTGAGGGTTCGGTTTAGGGTGATGATTAGGGTTAGGGTGAGGGTGAGGGTTCGTTTGAGGGTGAGGTTTAGGGTGTGGTTGAGGTTTAGGGTTAGGGTGAGTTTTAGGGTGACAGTTTGGGTGAGAGTTAGGGTTAGTGTTAGTTGAGGGCTAAGGTGAGGTTGAGGGTTTGGGTTAGGGATAGGTATAGGGTTATGTTCAGTGTTAGGGTTAGGGTTAGGGTGAGGGTTAAGGTGAGGGTGAGGGTTAGGAATAGTGTGAGGGTTAGGGTTACCGTTAGGGTCAACGTTAGGGTGAGGATAATGGTTAGGCTGAGGTTTAGGGTGAAGTTGAGGTTTAGGGTTAGCGTTTGGGTTAGGGTGAGGTTTAGGGTGAGGGTTGGGTTAGGTTTCAGGTTAGGGTGAGGGTTACCGTAAGGTTTAGGGTAATGATTAGATTTAGGGTGAGGGTTAGGGTTGGGTTAGGGTTGGTGTTTGGGTGAAGTTGAGGGTTAGCATTATGGTTAGGGTGAGGGTTAGGGTTAGACTGAGGGTGAGCGTGAGGGTGAGGGTGATGGTGAGGGTTTGGGTTAGGGTGAGGCTTAGGGTTAGTGGTAGGGTTAGAGTTAGGGTGAGGGTGTGGATTAGGGTTAGGGCTAGGATGAGGGTTAGGGTGAGAGGTAGGGTTATGATTAGTGTGAGGGTTATGGTGAAGGTTAGGTTTTGGGTTAGGTGAGAGTTATGGTGTGGATAAGGGTTCGTGTTAGGGTGAGGGTTAGGTTGATGGTAAGGGTCAGGGTGAGGGTTAGGGTTACAGTTAGGGCGAGGGTTTGTGTTAGTGTTCGTGTTAGGGTGAGGGCTAGGGTGAAGGGTAAAGTTAGTTTTAAGGTGAAGGTTAGGTTTAATGTGAGAGTTAAGGTTAGGGTTAGGGTTCTTGTGGGGGTAATGATTAGGGTGAGGTTTAGCGTGAGGGTGAGGTTTTGGTTTAGTGTTCGGATTAGGTTTAAGATTAGCTTGAGGTTTATGGTGAGGGTTAGGTTAGGGTTAGTGTTAGGGTTAGCGTGAGGTTTATGGTTAGGGTTAGGTGAGGGTGAGTGTTAGGGTTAGAGTTAGGGTTAGGATGAGGGGTAGAGTGAGGGGTAGGGTTAGGGTTAGGGTGAGGATGAGGGTGATCGTGAGGGTTAGGGTTAGGGTCATGTTGAGGGTTAGGGTTAGGGTTAGGTTTAGTTTGAGTGTTAGGGTGAGGCGTAGCGTTAGGGTTAGGGTTTGTGTTAGGGTTAGGGTTAGGTTAGGGTTAGCGTTAAGGTTAGGGTTATGGTGAGGGTACGGGTCAGTGTGAGGTTTAGGATGAGGGTGAGGTTTAGGGTTAGGGTTAGGGTGAGGGTAAGATTGAGGGTAAGGTTTAGGGTAAGGTTGAGTTTTATGGTGAGGTTTAGGGTGAGAGGGTTAGGGTTAGGGTTGTGGTGAGGGTGAGGGTTTGGGTTGGGTAGGGTAAGGGTGAGGTTTAGAGTTTGGGTTAGGGGTAGGGTGAGGGTAGGGTGAGGGGTAGGGTTAGCTTTAGGATTAGGGTTAGGGTTAGGGTGAGGGTTAGGTTTAGGTTTAGGGTTAGTGTTTGGGTTAGGGTTATGGTGAGTCTTAGGTTTAGGGCGAGGGTTAGGGTGTGGAGTAGGGTTAGGTTTAAGGTGAGGCTGAAGATGAGTGTGAGGGTGAGGGTGTGGGTTAGGGTTAGGGTTAGTGTTACAGTGAGGGTGAGGGGTAGCGTGAGGGGTAGGGTTAGTGTTAGGCTTAGGTTTTGGGTGAGTGTTAGGGTTAGGGTGAGGGTTAGGGTTAGGGTTATGGTTAGGGTGAGGGTTGGGGTGAGGTTTAGGTTTAGTGTTAGGGTTAGCTTGAGTGTTAGGTTATTGTGAGGGTTAGGGTTAGGTTTACGTTTTGGGATAGGGTGAGGGTAAGGGTTAGGGTGAGGGTTAGTGTGAGGGTGAGGGTTAGGCTAAGGTTAGTTTAAGGATTAGGGTCAGGTTGAGTTTGAGGGTTAGGTTTAGGGTGAGGGTTAGGCTGAGGGTGAGTCTTAGCGATTGGGTTAGTGTGAGGGTGAGGGTGAGGGTGAGGGTGAAGGTTTTGGTTAAGTAAGTGTGAGGTTTAGGGTTAGCCAGAGGATTAGGGTGAGGTTGAGGATTAGGTTGAGGTTTAGGTATAGGTTGAGGGTTTGGGTTCGAGTTAGGGTTAGGGTGAGGGTTGGGGTTAGGGTGAGGGTGAGGGTTCGGGTTAGGGAGAGGGTTAAGTTGAGTGTGAGGGTTAGGGTTAGTTTGGGTTATGGTGAGGCTTAGGGTGAGGGTTTGGGTTAGGTTTAGGGTTAGGGTGAGGGTGAGGGTTAGGGTGAGGTTAAGGGTTAGGGTTAGTGTTTGGGTGAGGGTGAGGGTTAAGTTTTGTGTTTGGGTTAGTGTGAGTGGTAGGGTGAGGGTTAAGGTTAGGGTTAGGTTTGGGTTGAGATTTAGGGTGAGTGTTAGTGTTACTGTTAGGCTAAGTGTTTGGGTGAGTGTTAGGCTTAGGGTGAGGGTTAGGGTTAGTTTTAGATTTGGGGTAGGGTGAGGATAAGTGTTAGGGTGAGGGTTAGGGTGAGGGTGAGTGTGAGGTTTAGAGTTAGGGTTAGGGTGAGTTGTAGGGTGAGGGTTAGGGTTAGGGTTAGGGCTAGGGTTAGGGTGAGGTTTAGTTTTAATGTTATGTTTAGGGTTAGGGTAAGTGTTAGGGTTAGTGTGAGTGTTTGGGTTAGGGTAAGGTTTTCGGTTAGGGTGAGGGAAAGGGTTAGGATGGGGTTTAGGTTTATGGTAAGGGTTAGATTAAGCGTTAGGGTAAGGGTCAAGTTGAGTGTGAGGGTTATGGTTAGGGTGAGGGTTAGGCTGAGTGGTAGGGTTAGGGTGAGGGTGAAGGTGAGGGTGAGGGTAAGGGTGAGGGTTTCAGTTACATAAGGGTTAGGTTTAGTGTTAGCAAGAGGATTAGGGTGAAGGTGAGGATTAGGGTGAGGGTTAGGTTTATGTTGAGGTTTGTGGTTAGGGTTAGGTTTAGGTTGAGGGTGAGGGTTAGGGTTAGGGTTAGTGTTAGGATGAGGGTGAGGTGATGGTAAGGGTGAGAGTTAGGGTTTGTGTTAGGTGAGGGCTAGGGTGAGGTTGAGGGTTAGGGTTTGGGATAGGGATAGGGTGAGATGCAGGGTTAGGGTTAGGGTTAGAGTGAGGGTTAGGGTGATGGTGAGGGTTAGGGTGATGGTGAGGGTTAGGGTGAGGGTGAGGTTTAGGGATAGGGTTAGGGTTTGGGTTAGGATTAGCATTAGGGTGAGTGTTAGGGTGAAATTGAGGGTTAGGGTTAGGGCTAGGATTAGTGTGAGTGTTAGGGTTATGGTTAGGGTCAACTTTAGGGTGAGGGTACTGTTTAGGGCGAAATTTAGCGTGAGGCTGTGTGTTAGGGTTAGGGTTTGGGTGAGTGTTAGGTTTAGGGTGAGTGTTAGGGTTAGGGCTATGGTTAAGGTATGGTGAGGGTAAGGTTTAGGGTGAGGGTTAGGGTTAAGCTGAGGTTGAGGATGAGGGTGAGTATTAGGGTTTGGTTTAGGGTTAGGGTGAGTGTTAGGGTTAGGTTTAGGGTTAGGATGAGCGTTAGGGTGAGGGGTAGGTTTAGGTTTAGGTTGATGGTGAGGTTGAGGGTGAGGGTGAAGTTTAGGCTTAGGCTGAGGGTTAGGGTTAGGTTTAGGGATAGGGTGTGGGTGTGGGTTAGCATGAGGGGTAGGGTTAGGGTTAGGTTGAGGGTTAGGGTTAGTATGAGTGTTAGATTTAGGGATAGCATTAGGGTAAGGGTTGGTGTGAGGGTTACTGTTAGGGTTATGTTTATGTTTAGGGTAATGTTTAGGGTGAGGTTTAGGGTGAGGGTGAGGGTTAGGATTAGGGTTAGGGTTAGAGTTAGGGTGAGGTTGACGGTGAGCGTTAGTTGTAGGATTAGGGTTAGGCTGACGGTGAGGGTGAGCATGAGGGTTAGGGTTAGTTTTAGTGTGAGGGTAAGTCTTAGGGTGAGGGTCAGGTTAAGGTTGAGGGTGATGGTTAGGTTTAGGGTGAGGGTTAGGGTTAGGGTGAGTGTTCGGTTTAGGGTGATGCGTAGGTTTAGGGTGAGGGTGAGGGTTCGAGTGAGGGTGAGGTTTATGGTTTGGTTGAGGGTTAGGGTTAGGATGAAGTTTAGGGTGACGGTGAGGGTGAGAGTTAGGGTTAGTGTTTGGTGAGGGCTAAGGTGAGGTTGAGGGTTAGGGTTTGGGATAGGGGTAGGGTTAGGTGCAGGGTTAGGGTTAGGGTTAGAGTGAGGGTTAGGGTGACGGTGAGGGTTAGGGTGAGGGTGAGGGTTAGGGTCAGGGTGAGGGTTTGTGTTAGGATTAGGGTTAGGGTGAAATTGAGGTTTAGGGTTAGGGTTAGGGTTAGGATTAGTGTGAGGGTTAGGGTTAGGTTTAGGGTTAGGATTAGGTTTAAGCTGAGGGTGAAGGTGAGGTTGAGGGTGAGGGTGAGGGTGAGGTTAGGTTAGGGTTAAATTAAGGGAGAGGGTTAAGTTGAGGGTGAAGTTTAGGGTTACGCTGAGGGTTAGTGTGAGTGTAAGTGTTATGGTGAGTTTTAAAGTTAGGGTTAGGGTTAGGCTGAGGGTGAGGGTGGTGATGAGGGTTAGGGTTAGGTGTAGGTTGAGGGTTAGGTTTAGTTGGAGGGTAAATTTGAGGGTGAGGGTAAGGTTTAGAGTGAGGATTAATGTGATGGTGAGGGTTTGGATTTGGGTGATGTTTTGGGTAAGGGTGAGGTTTAGGTTTAGTGTAAGGGTTAGGGTTAGGGTTAGGGTAAGGATGAGGGTGAGGATTAAGGTTAGGGTTAGTGTGAGGTTTAGGGTTTGGGTTGGGTTAAGGGTGAGGGTTAGGGTTAGGGTTACGTTAGGTTCAGGGTTAGGATTAGGGATAGGCTTATTATTAGCTTTAGAGTTAGTGTGTGGCTTAGGTTTATGGTTAGATTTAGGGTGAGCCTGAGGGTGAGGGTTAGGGTTAGGATTAGTGTTAGGTTTAGGTTTAGGCTGAAGGTAATGGTTAGGGTTAGGTTTAGGTTTAGGTTTAGGATGAGGGATAGGTTTAGTGTGAGTGTTAGGGTTAGGGTTAGATTTAGTGTTAGGCTGAGGGTAAGGAATAGGGTGAGGGTTAGGGTGAGGGTGAGGTTTAAGTTTAGGGTTAGGGTGAGGGTTAGGTTTAGTGTGAGGCTTTGGGTTAGGGTTAGCATTAGGGATAGGGTTAGGATAAGGATTAGGGTTAGGGATAGTGTGAGGGTGAGGGTTAGGGTTAGTGTTAGGCTGAGGGTGAGTGTGAGGGTAAGGGTTAGGTTTAGGATTAGGGTGAAGTTTAGGTTTAGGGTTATGGTTAGGCTTAGGGTGAGGGTTAGGGTTAGGGTTAAGGTTAGAGTAATGGTGAGGGATCCGGTTAGGGTAAGGGTGAAGATTAAGGTGAAAGTTGGGGTTGGTTAAGATGAGGGTTTGTGTGAGGGTAAGGGTTAGTGTGAGGGTAAGGGTGAGGGTGAGGGTTAGGCTTTGGGTTTTGTTATGGTGAGGCGTAGGGTGAGGGTGAGGGTTAGGGTTTCAATTAGAGTGAGGGTTAGTGTGAGGGTGAGAGTTAGGATTAGGGTTAGGCTGAGGGTTAGGTTCAGGGTGAGGGTTAGGGTTAGGGAAATTGTTAGGGTTAGGGTGAGCATGAGGGTTAGGTTTAGGGTTAGGGAAAGGGTGAAGATTTGGTTTAGGATTAGGGTGAGGGTTAGGAGGAAATTTAGGGTTAGGATTAAGGTTAGGATTAGTGTGTGGGTTAGGGTTAGGGTTAGGGTCAGGGTTAGGGTGAGGATACGTGTTAGGGTGAGGTTTAGGGTGAGGGTGAGGGTGAGGGTTAGCTTTAGGTTTAGAGTGAGGGTTAAGTTGAGGTTTAGGTTGGGGGTTAGGGTTAGGGTTAGGTTTCTGTTGAGAGTAAGGTTTAGGGTAAGGTTTAGGGTTAGGTTTAGTGTTAGGGGAGGGTTGGGTTTGGGTTAGGGTTAGAGTTAGGGTGAGGGTTAGGTTTGGGTTAGGGTTAGAGTTCGGGTGAGGGTGAGGGTTAGGGTTAGGTTTAGGTTTAGTGTTAGGCTGAGGGTGAAGGTGAGGGTTAGGGTTAGTGTTAGGCTGAGGGTGAGGGTAAGGGTGAGGGTCAAGTTTAGGATTCGGCTGAGGGTGAGGGTTAGGGTTAGGGTAAGGGTTAGGCTTAGGGTGAAGTTTAGGGTTAGTGTTAGGTTTAGGGTGAGGGTGAGGTATATGGTTAGGTAAGGGTGAGGATTAAGGTGAAACTTAGGGTTAGGATTAGGGTGAGTTTTAGGGTTAGGGTGAGGGTTAGGGTTAGGGTTAGGCTGTGGGTGAGGGTTTGGGTTTAGGGTTAGGGTTAGGGTAAGGTTGAGGGTTAGGCGGAAATTTAGGGTTAGGGTTAGGGTCAGGATTAGTTTGAGTGTTAGGGTTAAGGTTAGGTTCAGGGTTAGGGTGAGGATAAGGGTTAGGGTGAGGTGTAGGGTGAGGGTGAGGTTTTGCATTAGCGTTAGGGTTAGGGTGAGGGTTATGGAGAGGGTTAGTGTTAGTGTTAGGTCTTTGGTGAGGGTAAGGGTTAGGGTAAGGTTTAGGGTTAGGTTTAGGTTTAGGGCAGGGTTAGGTTTGGGTTAGGGTTAGAGTTAGGGTGAGGGTTAGGGTTGGGTTAGGTTTAGAGTTCGGGTGAGGGTCATGGTTAGGGTTAGGTTTAGGCTTAGGATGAGGGTTAGGGTTAGGGTTAGGGTTAGGGTGAGGGTGAGGGATATGGTTAGGTAAGGGTGAGCATTAAGGTGAAAGTTAGGGTTAGGGTGAGGTTTAGGGTGAGGGTGAGGGTTACGTTTAGGGTTAAGGTTAGGCTTATGTTGAGGGTTAGTTTTAGGGTTAGGTTTAGGTTTAGGGTTTGGTGAGGGTGAGGGATAGGGTTATGGTGAGTTTGAGGTTTAGAGTAAGGGTTAGTGTGAGGGTAAGTGGTTGGGTGAGGTTTAGGATGAGGGTGACGGTTAGGTTTAGCGTTAAGGTTAGAGTGAGCTTTAGGTTTAGGGTAAAGGTTAGAGTTAGGTTGAGGGTGAGGGTGAGGGTTTGGGTTAGGATTAGTGTTAGGGTTATGTTTAGGCTGAAGGTGTGTGTGCGGGTGAGGGTGAGGGTTACAGTTAGGGTGTAGGTTAGAGTTACATTTAGGGTGAGGGTGAGGGTTAGGTTGAGTGTTAGGGTTAGGTCAGTGTTAGGGTGAGGGCTAGGGTGAGGGTTAGGTTTAGGGATAGGGTGAGGTTTAAGTTTATGGTTAGGGTTAGGGTGAGGGTTAGGCTGAGGTTGTAGGGTTAAGGTTATCATGAGGGTTATGTTTAGTGTGAGGGTTGGGGTTAGGGTTAGGGTTAGGTTTAGGGTTAGGGGGATGGTTAGGTTTAGTGTGAGGGTTAAGGTTAGGGTTAGGTTTAGGCTGAGGCTGAGGATGAAGGTGAGGGTGAGGATTAGGTTTAGGATTAGGTTAAGGGTGAGGGTTAAGGTGAGGGTTAAGTTTAGGGTTAGGCTGAGGTTTAGTGTGAGCGTAAGGGTTAGGGTGAGGTTTAGAGTTATGATGAGGGTTAGGTTTAGGTTGAGGGTTCCGGTTAGGTTTAGGGTTAGGGTTTGGCTGAGGGTGAGGGTGATGGTGAGTGTCAGGTTAAGGATTAGGCTGAGGGTTAAGGTTAGGGTTAGGGTTAGGCTTAGGGTGAGGGGTAGGGTTAGGGTTAGGGATTGGGTAAGGGTCAAGGTGAGGGATAGGGTTAGGTAAGGGTGAGGTTTAGGGTGAAAGTTAGGGTTAGGGTTAGGTTGAGAGTGAGGGTGAGGGTCAGGGTTATGGTTAGGGTTAGGCTTAGGTGAGGGTTAGGGTCAGGGTTACGGTTAGGTTTAGGGTGGGGTGAGGGTGAGGTATAGGGTTAGGGTGAGTTTGAGGTTTACGGTTAGGGTTAGGGTGAGGGTTAGGGTTAGGGTTAGGGTGAAGGGTATGGTTAGGGTGATGTTTAGGGTGAGGTTGAGGGTTCATGTGAGGGTGAGGTATAAGGTGTGGTTGAGTGTTAGGGTTAGAGTGAGGTTTAGGTTGATGGTGAGGGTGAGAGTTAGGGTTAGTGGTTGCTAAGGGCTAGGGTGAGGTTGAGGGTTAAGGTTAGGGATCGGGATAGGGTGAAGTGCAGGGTTAGGGTTAGGGTTACCGTGAGGCTTAGGGTGACGGTGAGGGTTAGGGTGAGAGTGAGGGCGAAGGTTAGGTTTAGGGTGAGTGTTTGGGTTAGGATTAGGTTTAGGGTGAGGTTTAGGTTGAAATTGAGGGTTAGGTTTAGAGTTAGGTTTAGGGTTAGGATTAGTGTGAGGGTCAGGGTTAAGTTTATGGTCAGCGTTATCGTAAGAATAATGGTTAGGGCAAGGTTTAGGATGAGGGTGAGGGTTAGGGTTAGCGTTTGGGTTAGGGTAAGTTTTAGGGTGAGGGTTAGGGTTAGGTTTCAGGTTAGTGTGAGGGTTACTGTAAGGTTTAGGGTAATGGTTATGTTAGGGTGAATGTTAGGTTTGGGTTATGGTTAGAGTTAGGCTGAGGTTTAGGGTTGGGTTAGGGTTAGAATTGGGGTGATGGTGAGGGTGAGTGTTAGGGTTAGGATTAGAGTTCGGGTTAGAGTTAGACTGAGGGGGAGGGGGAAGGGGAGGGGGAGGGTTTGGGTCAGGGTGAGTGTTGGGGTTAGGGTGAGGGTGACGGTGAGTGTCAGGGTTAGGGTTAGGGTTAGGATGAGGGTTAGGGTGAGAGGTAGGGTTATGGTTAGTTTGAGGGTTATGGTGAAGGTTAGGTTTGGGGTTAGGGTGAGGGTGAGGCTAAGGAGTTGGGGAGATTTAGGGTGAGGGTGAGGGTTAGGGTTAGCATTAGGGTTAGGGTGAGGTTTAGGTTTAGGGTTAAGGTTAGAGTTAGCTTGAGAGTGAGTGTGAAGGTTAGGTTTAGGATCATTGTTAGGGTTATGTTTGGCCTGAAAGTGAGGGTGCGGGTGAGGGTGAGGGTTAAGTATAGGGTGAGGGTGAGGGTTACGTTTAAGGTGAGGGTGAGGCTTATGATGAGCGTTAGGGTTAGGGTCAGTATTAGGGCAAGGGCTAGGGTGAGGGTGAGGGTTAAGGTTATGTTTAGTGATAGGGTGAGGTTTAAATTTAAATTTAGTGTTAGGGTGAGGGTTAGGCTAAGGGCTGGGATAAGGTTATCATGAGGGTTATGTTTAGTGTGAGGGTTTGTGTTAGGGTTAGGGTTAGGGTGAGGGTGAGGGTTAGGTTTAATGCGAGGGTTAGGGTTAGGGTTAGGGTGAGGTTTAGGTTTAGGCTGAAGGTGAAGGTGAGGGTGAGGGTGAGGGTTAGGATTAGGTTTAGTTTAAGGGTGAGGGTTAAGGTGAGGGTTAAAGTTAGGGTTAGGTTGAGTGTTGTGTGAGCGTAAGTGTTTAGGTGAGGTTTAGAGTTAGGGTGAGGGTTAGGGTTAATTGAGGGTTAAGGTTAAGGTTAGGGTTAGGCGGAGATTGAGGGTGATGGAGAGGGTTAGGGTTAGGTTTAGTTTGAGGGTTAGGGTTAGTTTGAGGGTAAGGTTGAGGGTGAGGGTAAGGTTTAGTGTGAGGATTAGGGTGACGGTGAGGGTTAGGGTTAGCGTGAGGGTTAGGTAAGGGTGAGTGTTAGTTTTAGTGTGAGTGCTAGGGTTAGGGTTAGGTTAAGGGTGAGGGTGAGGATTAAGGTTAGGGTTAGGGTGGGGGTTAGGCTTAGGGTTGGGGTTAGGGTGAGGTTCAAGGTTAGGATTAGGGAAAGGGTTATTGTTAGCTTTAGAGTTAGGGTGAGGGTTAGGGTTAGGGTTAGGTTTAGGGTGAGCCTGAGGGTGAGGGTTAGGGTTAGGATTAGTGTTAGGATTAGGGTTAGGCTGGAGGTAAGGGTTAAGGTTAGGGTTCGGGTGAGGGATAGGTTTAGTGTGAGGGTTTGGGTTAGGGTTAGAGTTAGTGTTAGCCTGAGGGTAAGGGTTAGGGTGAGGTTTAGGGTGAGGGTGAGATTTAGGTTTAGGGTTAGGGTGATGGGTAGTGTTAGTGTGGGAGTTAGGGTTAAGGGTTAGCATTAGGATTAGGGTGAGGATAAGGATTAGGGTTAGGGATAGTGTGAGGGTTAGGTTAAAGGTGAGGGTGAGGGTGAGGGTGTGGGTGATGGTTAGGGATAGTGTTAGTGTTAGGCTGCGGGTGAGGGTAAGGCTTAGGGTTAGGATTGGGGTGAGGGTTAGGGTCAGGTTTAGGCTTAGGCTTAGGGTGCGGGTTAGGGTTAGGTTGAGTCATAGGGTGAGCGTGAAGGATCAGGTTACGGTAAGGGTGAGCATTAAGGTTAAAGTTAGGGTTAGGTTAGGGTGAGGGTTAGTGTGAGGGTAAGGGTTAGTGTGAGCGTTAGGGTGAGGGTTATGGTTAGGCTCAGGGTTATTGTTATGGTGAGGCGTAGGGTGAGGGTGAGGGTTAGGGTTTCAGTTAGAGTGAGGGTTAATGTGTGGGTGAGGGTTAGGGTTAGGGTTAGTGTTAGCTGAGGGCTAGGGTGAGGTTGAGGTTGAGGGTTATGGTTAGGAATAGGGTGAGGTGTGGGTTTAGTGTTAAGGTTAGTGTGAGGGTTAGGCTCAGGGGTATGGTTAGGGTTAGCGTGAGGGTTAGGTTTATTGTGAGGGTTAGTGTTAGGGTTAGGGTTAGTGTTAGGGTTAAGGTTAGGTTTATGTGAGTGTTAGGGTTTGGGTTCGCTTTAGGGTGAAGGTAAGGGTTCAGGTTAGAGTTAAGGTGAGGGTGAGTGTTAGGGTTAGTATTAGGGTTAGGGTGAGGTTTAGGGTGAGTGTTAAGGTGTGGGTGAGTGTTAGGGTGAGGGTTAGGCAGAGGGTTAGGGTTTGAGTTAGGTTTCTGTTAAGGGTAAGTTTTAGGGTAAGTTTTTGGGTTAGGTTTACGGTTAGGGGAGTGTAGGTTTGGGTTAGGGTTAGAGTTAGGGTGAGGGTTAGGGTTGGGTTAGGGTTAAAGATCGGGTGAGGGTGAGGGTGAGTGTTAGGGTTAGGTTTAGGTTTACTGTTAGGCTGAGGGTGAGGGTGAGGGTTAGGGTTAGCGTTAGGCTGAGGGTGAGGGTGAGGGTGAGGGTCAAATTTAGGATCAGGCTGAGGGTTAGGGTTAGGGTTAGTGTTAGGTTTAGGCTTAGGGTGAGGGTTAGGGTTAGTGTTAGGGTTAGGGTTAGGGTGAGGGTGAGTGATAGGTTTAGGTAAGAGTGAGGATTAGGGTGAAAGTTAGGGTTAGGGTTAGGGTGAGGGTTAGGGTGAGGGTGAGGGTTAGGGTTAGGCTTAGGTTTAGGATTAGGGTTTGGGTTAGGCTTAGGGTGAGGGTTAGCTTTTGGGTGGGTTGAGGATGAGGGATAGGGTTAGGGTGAGTTTGAGGTTTAGGCTTAGGGTTAGGGTAAGGGTTAGGTTTAGGGTTAGGGTGAAGTTTAAGGTTAGGGTGATGTTTAGAGTGAGGGTGTGGGTTAGTGTGAGGGTGAGTGTTCGGGTGAGGGTGAGAGTGAGGGTGTGGGTGATGGTTAGGGTTAGGGTTAGGGTTAGGGTGTTATTGAGTGTTAGGGTGAGGTTGAGGGTTAGGGTTAGGGTTAGGGTGAGGTTGAGGGTAGGTTTAGTGTTAGGGTTAGGGTTAGGGTGAAGGTGAGGGATAGGGTTAGGTTTAGCTTGAGGGTAAGGCTTAGGGTGAGGTTGAGGGTAAGGGTAAGGGTGATGGTTAGGATTAGGGTGAGGGTTAAGGTTGGGGAGAGGGTTCGGTTTAGGGTGATGTTTAGGGTTAGGGTGAGGGTTAGTGTTCGTGTGAGGGTGAGGTTTAGGGTGTGTTTGAGGGTTAGGGTTAGGGTGAGGTTTAGGGTGATGGTGAGGGTGAGAGTTAGGGTTATTGTTAGCTGAGGGTAGGGTGAGCTTCAGGGTTAAGGTTAATGATAGGGATAGGGTGAGGTGACGTTTAGGGTTAGGGTTAGGGTGAGGGTTAGGGTGAGGGTGATGGTTAGGGTGAGGGTGAGGGTTAGGGTTAGGGTGAGGGTTTGGGTTAGGATTAGTGT
Source organism: Dipodomys merriami (assembly GCF_024711535.1). Lineage (NCBI taxonomy): Eukaryota > Metazoa > Chordata > Mammalia > Rodentia > Heteromyidae > Dipodomys > Dipodomys merriami. Next base: position 3,166,921 of record NW_027205937.1, on the reverse strand, counting down.
TAGGGTGAGGGTTAGGGTGAAATTTAGGGTTAGGGTTAGTGTTATGGTTAGGATTAGTGTGAGGGTTAGGGTTAAGTTTAGGGTCAGCGTTAGGGTGAAGATAATTGTTAGGGTGAGGTTTAGGGTGAGGGTGAGTGTTAGGGTTAGCGTTTTGTTTAGAGTGAGGTTTATGGTGAGGGTTAGCGTTAGGTTTCGGGTTACAGTGAGGGTTAGGATAAGGTTTAGGGTAAATGTTAGGGTTAGGGTGAGGGTTAGGGTTGGGTTAGGGTTAGACTTAGGGTGAGGCTTAGGGTTGGGTTAGAATTAGATTTGGGTGGGGGTGAGGGTAAGGCTTAGGGTTAGGATTAGGTTTAGGGTTAGGGTTAGAATGAGGTTGAGGGTGAGGTTGAGGGTAATGGTGAGGGTTTGGGTTGGGGTGAGGGTTAGTTTTAGGGTTAGGATTTGGTGAGGGTGCGGGTTAGGGTTAGGGTTAAGATGAGGGTTAGGGTGAGAGGTAGGGTTTTGGTTAGTGTGAGGGTTATGGTGAGGTTTAGGTTTGGGGTTAGGGTGAGGGTTAGCGTGAGTTTTAGGGTTAGGGTTCAGTTTGGGTTAGGTTTAGGGTTAGGGTGGGGCTGAGGGTTAGGGATAGGGGTAGGGTTAGGTTTAGGTAAGGGTGAGGCGTAGGGTGAGAGGTAGGGATAGGGTTACGGTTAGGGTCAGGGTTAGGTTTAGGGTTAGGTTCAGGGTTCGGGTTAGGGATAGGGTGAGGGTTAGGGTTAGGGTGAGGGTTAATTTTAGGTTTAGGGTTAGCTTGAGGTCTAGATTGAGGTTGAGGCTTAGGGTTTGGGATAGGGAGAGGATTAGGATTAGGGTTAGGTTTAGGGTGAGGGGTAGGCTGAGGGATAGGGTTAGGTTTAGTGTGAGGGTTAGGGTTAGGGTTAAGGTTAGTGTTAGGGTTAGGGTTAGTGTTAGTGTTAGTGTTAGGGTTAGGGTTATTGTTAGGTTTAGGTTGAGGGTGAGATTAGGGTGAAGTTTAGGGTTAGGGTTAGGTTTAGGGTGAGGGTGAGAGTGAGGGTTAGGTATAGGATTAGGGTTAGGTTTAGTGTTAGGCTGAGGGTCAAGGGGAGGGGGAGGAGGAGGCTTAATTTTATGGTTAGGGTTAGGGTTGTAAATAGGGTTAGGGTTAGGGTTATTGGCAGGGTTAGGGTGAGTGTGAGTGTTGGGGGAAGGAGGAAGTTTAGGGATAGGTTTAGGTTTAGGGTGAGGGTGAGAGTGAGGGTTAGGGTTAGGATTAGGATTAGGATTAGGCTTAGGCTGAGGGTGCTTGTGAGGGTTAGAGTTAGGGTTATGGTGAGGGTTAGGGTGAGGTTTAGGGTTAGGTTTATTGTTAGGTTTTGGGTGAGGTTAAGGGTTAGGGTTAGCATTAGGGTTAGGATTAGGTTTAGGGTGAACTTGAGGATGAGGGTGAGGCTGAGGGTTAGGGTTTGTGTTAGGTTTTGGGTGAGGGTAACATGAGGGATAGGGTTTGTAACATGAGGGTAAGGTTTAGGGTTAGTGTGAGGCTTAGGGTGAGGCTAAGGGTTAGGGTTAGTTTTAGGGTGAGGGTAAGGGTTAAGTTTAGGATTAGGGTTACGGTGAGTTTTAGGGTGACGCTTAGGATTACTGTAAGCTGAGGCTAGGGTGAGGTTGAGGGTTAGGTTTAGGGATAGGGATAGGGTGAGGTGCAGCTTAGGGTGAGAGTTACCGTGAGTGTTATGGTGACTGTGAGGGTTAGGGTGAGGGTGAGGGTTAGGGTTAGGGTGAGGGTTTGGGTTAGGATTAGGGTTAGGATGAGGGTTAGTGTGAAATTGAGGGCTAGGTTTAGCGTTAGGGTTAGGAATAGTGTGAGGGTTAGGGTTAGGGGTAGGTTTAGGGTCAGCGTTAGGGTGAGGATAATGGTTAGGGTGATCTTTAGAGTTAGGGTGAGGGTTACGGTTAGGGTTTGGGTACGTGTTATGGTTAGGCTGAGGGTTAGGGTTAGGGTTATGGTTAGGGTATGGTGAGGGTAATGTTTAAGGTGAGGATTAGGGTTAGGCTGAGGGTGAGGGTGAGTGTTAGGGTTAGGTATAGGGTTAGGGTGAGTGTTAGGGTTAGGGTTAGGGTTAGGATGAGGGTTAGGTGAGGGGTAGACTTAGGTTTAGGGTTGAGGGTGAGGGTGAGGATGAGGATTAGGGTTAGTGTGATGTTTAGGGTGAGGTTTAAGAAAGGGTGAGGGTGAGTGTTAGGGTTACGGTTAGAGTTAGGGTGAGGTTGAGGGTGAGGGTTAGGGGTAGAATTAGGTTTAGGCTGAGGGTGAGGGTGAGGGTGAGCGTGAGGGTTAGGGTTAGGGTTAGGGTAAGGATGAGGGATAGGGTTAGGTTTAGTGTAAGGGTAAGGCTTAGGGTGAGGATCAGGTTAAGGGTGAGGGTGATGGTTAGGTTTAGGTTGAGTGTTAGGTTTAGTTTGAGGGTTCGGTTTAGGGTGATGTTTAGGGTTAGGTTGAGGGTGAGGGTTCATTTGAAGGTGAGGTTTAGGGTTTGGTTGAAGGTTAGGTTTAAGGTGAGGTTTAGCGTGACGGTGAGGGTGAGAATTAGGTTTAGAGTTAGGTGAGGGCTAGGGTGAGGTTGAAGGATAGGATTTGGGATAGGGATAGGGTAAGGTGCAGGGTTAGGTTTAGGGTGAGGGTGAGGGTTAGGGTAACGGTGAGGGTTAGGGTGATAGTGAGGGTTAGGGTTAGGATGAGGGTTTGGGTTAGGATTAGGGTTAGGGTGAAATTGAGGTTTAGGTTTAGGGTTAGGGTTAGGATTAGTGTGAGGGTTAGGGTTAGGGTTAGGGTCAGCGTTAGGGTGAGGATAATGGTTAGGGTGAGGATGAGGGTTAGGGTTAGGGTTTGTGTGAGTGTTAGGGTTAGGGTTAGGGTTATGGTTGGGGTATTGTGAAGGTAAGGTTTAGGGTGAGGGTTAGGGTTAGTCTGAGAGTGAGGGTGAGGGTGAGTGTTACGGTTAAGTTTTGGGTTAGGGTGAGTGTTAGGGTTAGGGTTAGGGTTAGGATGAGGGTTAAGGTGAGGGGTAGGGTTAAGTTTAAGGTGAGGGTTAGGGTGAGGTTGAGGGTGAGGTTTAGGGTTAGGAATAGGGTTAGGCTGAGGGTGAAGTTGAGGGTAAGGTTTAGGTTTACAGTTAGGTTGAGGGTTAAGTTGAGGGTGATGTTTAGGGTGAGGGTGAGGGTGAGGGTTAGGGTGAGGTTTAGGGTTTGGGTGAAGGTGAGGGTTAGGTTGTGGATGAGGGTTAGGGTAAGGGTGAGGTTTAGGTTTACGGTTATGTTGAGGGTTAGGGTTAGGGTGATGTTTAGGGTAAGGGTGAGTGTTAGGGTGAGGGTGAGGTTTTCGGTGAGCCTGAGGGTTAGGGTGTGGATGTGGGTTTGGGTTAGGGTGAGGGTTAGGTTGATGGTGACGTTTAGGGTGAGGGTTAGGTTTTGGTTAGGGTTAGGGTTTGTGTTAGTGTTCTTGTTAGTGTGAGCGTTAGGGTGAGGGGTGTAGTTAGTTTTAGGGTGAAGGTTAGGATTAATGTGAGAGTTAGGGTTAGGTTTAGGGTACCTGTGAGTAAGGGTTAGGATGAGTATTAGGCTGAGGGTTAGGGTTAGGGTTATGGTTAGGGTGAGGGTTAGGGTAAGGATTAGGGTTATTGTGAGGGTTAGGGTTAGGGTGTGGGTTAGGGTTAGGGTTAGGGTTAGTGTTAGGGTACGGGTGATGGTGTGGGTTAGGGTTAGGGTTAGGGTTAGAATTAGGGTGAGAGTGAGTTTTAGGGTTAGGATTAGGGTTAGGGTTTGGGTTAGGCTGAAGGGTCGAGGGTGAAGTTTAGTGTTAGTTTGTTAGGATGAGTGTTAGGATTACGGTTAGTGTTAGAATGAGGATTAGGGTGAGGGGTAGGTTTATGTTTAGTGTGAGGATGAGGGTGAGGGTGAGGGTTAGGGTTAGGGTAAGGGTTAGGGTTTGGGTTAGGATTTGTGTAAGGTTAGGGTTAGGGTTAAGTTTAGGGTTATGGTGAGGGTAAGGTTTAGGTTGTGGGTTAGGATGAGGGTGAGGTTTAGGGTTAGGGTGAGGGTGAGGTTTAGGGTTAGGTTAAGGGTTAGTTTGAAGGTGAGCGTTAGGATTTGGGTTAGGGTGAGAGGGAGGGTGAGGGTTATCTTTATGGTTATAGTTACGGTTAGGTTGAGGGTTAGGGTGAGTTTTAGGGTTAGTGTTAATTTTAGGGTTAGTGGAGTGTTAGGGTTAGTGTGGGGGTTAGCCTTAGGGTTAGGTTGAGGGTTAATGGGACGGTGTTAGTGTGAGTGTTAGTTTGAGGTTGAGGGTTAGGATTAGAGTTAGGGTTAGGGTGAGAGGGAGGGTGAGGTTTGGGTTCGGGTTATGGTTAGGGTTATGTTGAGCGTTAGGGTGACGTTTAGGGTTAGTGTTAGGTTCGGGTTAGGGTGAGTGTTAGGGTTAGTGTGAGGGTTAGCATTAGATTTAGGTTTAGGTTTAGTGTGAGGGTAAGGGTTAGTGTAAGTGTTAGGGTAAGGGTGAGGGTTAGGGTTTGTGTTAGGGTGAGGGTGAGGTTGAGGGTTTCGTTTATGTAAGGGTTAGGTTTAGGGTAAGCAAGAGGATTAGGGTTTTGGTGAGGGTTAGAGTGAGGGCAAGTGTTAGGGTTAAGGTGAGGGGTAGGGTTATTTTGAGGGTGAGAATGAGGGTTTCGGATAGGGAAGGGATAGGGTTAGAGTTAGGGTTAGGGATAGGTTGAGGGTTAGGTTTATGAGGGGTAGGTTTATGGTTAGGGTGAGTGTTAGGATTAGTGTGAGGGTTAGGTTTAGGGATAGGATTAGGATTAGGGTGAGGGTAAGGGTTAGGGTGAGTGTAAGGATGGAGGTGAGGTTTAGGGTTAGCATTAGGGTTAGTGTGAGGGTTAAGTTGAGGGTTAGATTTAGGGTGAGGGTGAGGGTTAGGGTGAGGTTTTGGGTTAGGGTGAGGGTTAGGTTTAGTGTTAGGGTTAGGTTGAGAGTGAGGGTGAGCTTTAGGGTTAGGTTTAGCATGAGGGTGAGGGTGAGGGTTAGGCTTGGGATTAGTGTTAGGGTTAGGGTTAGGCTTAGGGTTAGGGTGAGGGTGAGGGTTAGGGTTAGTGTGATGTTTAGGGTGAGGTTGAGAGTTAGGGTGAGGGTGAGGGTGAGGGTTAGGGTGTTTGTGAGGCTTAGGTTTAGGCTGAGTGTTAGGGTGACGGTGAGGGTTAGGGTTAGGTTAAGTGTTAGGAGGAGTTTTGGCTTGAGGGTGAGGGTTAGGGTTAGGTTGAGGGTTAGGGTGATGTTTAAGGTTAAGGTTAGGGTTAAGGTTAGAGTGAGGGTTTGGGTGAGGGTAAGGGTTACGGTGAAGTTTAGGGTGAGGGAGAGGGTTAAAGTTAGGGTTAGCGTGAGGGGTAGGGTGAGGGGTAAGGTTAGGTGAGGGTTATGGTTATGGTTAGGGTGAGGGTGAGGGTGAGGTTGAGGGTGAGGGTGAGGTTGAAGGTGAGGCTTATGATCAGAATTAGGTGTAGGGTTAGGGTTAGGCTGATGGTGAGGGTGAGTTTGAGGGTTAGGTTTAGGGTTAGGGTTGGAGTTAGGTTGAGGGCTACCGTGAGGGTGAGGGTTAGGGTGAGGGTGAGGGTGAGGGTGAGGTTTTGTGTTAGGTAAAGTTTAGGGTTAGTGTTAGGGTGCAGATTAGTTTGAGGTTGAGGGTTAGAATGAGGGTTAGGGTCACAGTGAAGGTTAGGGTAAGGGTTAGAGTTAGTGTTACGGTTAGGGTCTTGTTAAGGTTGAGGGTGAGTGTTAGTGTGAGGTTGAGGGTTCAGATGAGGGTGAGGGCTAGGGTGAGGGTGAGGCTTAAAATTGGGGTTAGTTTGAGGGTTAGGGTTAAAGTTAATATGAGTGTTAGGTTGAAGGGTAAGGTTAGGGTTAGGGTAAGGGTTAGGTTTAGTGTGAGGTTTATGTTGACGGTAAGGGTTAGAGTGAGGGTTAGGGTGAGGGTTAGGTTTAGTGTTAGGTTTAGGGTGAGTGTTCGGCTTAGGGTGAGGGTTCAGTTGAGTGTGAGGTTCGGGTGAGTGTGAGGTTTAGGGTGTGTTTGAGTGTTAGTGTTGGGTTTGGGTTAGGTTGATCTTGAGGGTTGGGGTTGGGTTAGGGTTAGAGTTAGGGTTGGTTTAGGGTTAGTGTTAGGGTGAGGGTGAGGGTTATGGTGTGGTTGAGGGTTAGGGTTAGGGTGAGGGTTAGGGTGACGCTGAGTGTTTTAGTTGGGTTAGGGTTAGTGTTAGGGTGAGGGTGAATGTTAGGTTTAGTATTAGGTTTAGGGTCACGGTTAGACTGAGGGTGATGGTGAGTGTGAGGGTTAGGGTGTGTTTGAGGTTTAGAGTTAGGGTTAGGGTTAGGTTGACGGTGAGGGTTAGTTTTAGGGTTAGGGTTAGGGTTAGGATGAGGTTTCGAATTAGGGTAAGGGTTAGGGTGAGGTTTAGGGTGAGGCTGAGGGTTAGGGTGAGAGTAAGTGTTAGGGTGAGTGTTAGGGTGAGATTGAGGGTCAGGGTGAGTGTTAGGGATAGGGTGAGGATTAGGTTCAGTGTTAGGGTTAGAATGAGTGTGAGGGTTAGGGTTAGGGTTAGGGTTAGGAAGATGGTTAGGGTGATGGGTAGGTGAGTGTTAGGGTTAGTGTGAGTGTTAGTGTTAGGGTCATGGTTAGTTTTAGTGTTAGTGTGAGGGTTAGGTTTAGGGTTAGGGATAGGGTGAGCCTGAGGGTGAGGGTAGAGGGTGAGGGTTAAGGTGAGGGTGAGGGTGAAGGTTAGGTTTAGGATTAGAGTTTATTTGAGGGTTAGCGTGAGGGTTAGGTTGAGGGTTAAGGTGAGTGTTAGGGTTAGGTTTAGGGTTAGGGTTAGGTTGAGGTTTAGGGTGAGGCATAGGTTGAGGGATACTGTTAGGGTTAAAGTTAGGATGAGGTTTAGGATCAGGGTGAGTATTATGGTTAGGGTGAGTGCTAGGGATAGGGAGAGGATTAGTGTTAGGGTTAGGTTTAGGGTGAGGTTTAGGCTGAGGGGTAGGTTTAGGGTTAGGTTGAGAGTTAGGTATAATGTGAGGGTAAGTGTTAGGGTTAGTGTTAGGGTGAGGGTTAGGCTTAGGGTTAAGGTTATTGTTAGGGTTAGGGTAAGTGTGAGGGTGAGGGTGAGGTTTAGGTGTAGGGTTAGATTTAGGGTGAGGGTGAGAGTGAGGGTTAGGATTTGTATTAGGATTAGGGTTGAGTGTTAGTGTTTGGGTCAGGGTGAGGGTGAGGGATCGGGTGCTGGTTAGGGTTCGGGTTAGCATTAAGGTGAAGAGGGTGAAGGTGATGGTTAGCGTTAGGGTTAGGGTGAGGTTTAGGGTTACGGTGATGGTTAGGGTGAGCGTGAGTGTTAGGGTTAGGGTTAGGGTGAGGGTGAGGGTGAGAGTGAACGTTAGTGTGAGGGTTAGTATTAGGGTTAAAGTTAGGGTTAGGGTGAGGATAAGGGTTAGGTTGAGGGTTAGGGTGCGGGTGAGAGTTAAGGTTACCATTATGATCAGGGTGAGGATTAGGGTGAAAGTTAGGCTTAGCTTTAGGTTTACGGTGAGGCTGAGGAATAGGGTTAGGGTGAGCGTAAGTGTTAGGTTGAGGGTTAGGGTGAGGGTTAGGTTTTGGGTGGGGGTTAGGGTGAGGGTGATGTTTAGGGTTAGTGTGAGGGTGAGGGTTAGGGGGAGGGTGAGAGTTAGGGGAGGGGGAGGGTTAGGGTTAGATTAGTATTAGGCTGAGGTTGAGGGTGAGTGTGAGGTTTAGAGTTAGGGTTAGGGTGATTGTTAGTGTTAGTGGGAGAGTTAGGGTGAGGGTGAGGTTAAGGGATAGGGTGAGAGTTAAGCTGAGGGAGAGGGTTAGGGCTAGGCTTAGTGTGAGGGTGAGGGTTAGGGTGATGTTTAGGGTGAGGGTGAGGTTTAAAGTGACGGTGAGGCTTCGGGTGAGGTTGAGGCATAGGGTGTGGGTGAGGGTTAGGGTTATGGTGAGGGTTAGGGTGCCAGTGATTGTTTGGGTTAGGGTTATGGTGAGGGTTAGGTTTAGGGTGAGGGTTAGGGTGAGGTGAAGTTTAGCGTTAGCATTAGGGTTAGAGTGATAGTAGGGTTAGGTTTAGAGTGAGGATTAGGGTGAGAGTGAGGGTTAGGGTTAGGGTGAGGGTAAGAGTTATGGTGAGGTTTAGGGTGAGGGTTAGGGGTAGGGGTAGGGTGAGGGTAAGTGTTAGTGTGAGGGGTAGGGTGAGGATTAGGGTGAGGATTATGGTGAGGGATAGGTTTAGGGTTAGGTTTACTGTTAGGGTTAGTGTTAGGGTGAGGGAGTGTGATAGTCTTATTTAGAAAAGGTTTATGGTAATGGTTAGGGTTAGGGTTAGGGTTAGGGTGTGGGTTAGGCTGAGGGATAGTGTTAGGTTTAATGTGAGGGACAGGGTGAGGGTGAGGGTTAGGGTTAGGGTTAGGGTGAGGGTTAGCGTGAGGGTGAGTGTTAGGGTTAGGGTTAGGGTTAGGGTTAGGGTGATGGTGAGTGTTAGAGTGAGGGTGAGGGTTAGGGTTAGGGTAAGAATGAGGATTAGGGTGAGGGTTTGGTTTAGGGTTAGGGTGAGGATCAGGGTTAGGGTTAGGGTGAGTGTTAGGTTTAGTGTGAGGTTTAGGATTGGGGTTAAATTTAGGGTTAGGGTGAGGATAAGGGTTAGGGTGAGGGTTAGGGTGAGCTTGAGTGTTAGGGTTTGCGTTTGGGTTACAGTAACGGTTTGGTTGAGGGTTAGAGTGAGGTTTAGGGTAAGCGTTATGGTTAGGTTTAGGGTTTGCGTTAGGGTGAGGATGCGGGATAGGGTGAGGGTTAGGGTTAAGGTTAGCATTAGGGGTAGGGTGAGGGTGAGGGTTTGTGTTAAGTTTAGGGTGAGGGCTAGGGTGAGGGTGAGCGTTAGGGTTAGAGTTAGGTTTTGGGTTAGGTTGAGGGTGAGGGTGAGTGTTAGAGTTAGGGTTAGGGTGAGGGTTAGGGTGAAGGTGAGGGTTAGAATTAGGGTGAGAGTAAGGGTTAGGGTTAGGTTGAGGGTGAGTGTGAGGATGAGGGTTAGTGTGAGGGTAAGGATTAGGGTTAAATTTAGGGTTAGGGTGAGGATAAGGGTTAGTGTGAGGTTTATGGTGCGGTTGAGGGTTAAGTATACCGTTAGGATCAGAGTAAGTGTTAGGGTGAGGGTTAGGGTTAGGGTTAGGTTGACGTTGAGGTTTAGGTTTTGGGTTAGGGTTAGTGCGAGGGTTAGTGTAAGGGTGAGGTTTAGCGTTAGGTTTAGGGTTAGGGTGAGGGTGAGGGTTAGATTTAGGATTAGGATTAGGGTTAGGTTTAGGGTTAGGCTTAGGGTGAGGGAGAGGGTGAGGGTGAGGGTTAGGGTTAGTGTTAGGGTTAGGTTTAGGGTGAGGGCAAGGTGAAAGTTTCCGTTAGATAAGGGTTATGGTAAGGGATTGGGTTAGGGTTAGGGTTAGGGTGCGGGTTAGGCTGAGGGATATTTTTAGGTTTAGTGTGATGGATAGGGTCAGGGTTAGGGTTGGGGTTAGGGTGAGTGTGAGGGTGAGGGTGAGTGTTAGGGATAGGGTTAATTTGAGGGTTAGGGTGTCGGTAAGGGTTAGAGTGAGGGTGAGGGTTAGGGTCAGAATGAAGTTTCGGGTGAGGGTTAGGGTTAGGATTAGGGTGAGGAGCAGGGTTAAGGTTAGGGTGAGGGTTAGGGATAGTGTGAGGGTTAGGATTAGGGTTAAGTTTAGGGTTAGGTAAGGATAACGGTTAGGGTGAGGGTTAGGGTGAGGGTGAGTGTTAGGGTTAGCATTAGGGTTACCGTAACAATTAGGTTGAGGGTTAGGCTGATGGTTAGGGTTAGGTTTAGGGTTTGGGTTAGGGTGAGGGTGAGGGATAGGGTGAGGGTTAGGGTTAGGGTTAGCATTAGGGTTAGGGTGAGGGTGAGGGTTAGGATTAGGGTTAGGGTGAGGACTAGGGTTAAGGTAAGGGATAGGGTTAGGGTTAGGTTTAGGCTTAGGGTGATGGTGAGGGTGAGGGTAAGGGTTAGGGATAGGATGAGGGTTAGGGTGACGATGATGGTTAGCGTGAGGGTGAGGGTTAGGGTTAGGGTGAGGGTGAGGCTGAGTTTGTGGGTTAGGGTTAGTGTGAGGGTTATGATTAGGATTCAATTTAGGGTTAGGTTGCGGATAAGGGTTAGGGTGAGTATTAGGGTACGGGTGAGGTTTAAGGTTACCATTAGGATCAGTGTGAGGGTTAGGGTGAGTTTTAGGGTGAGAGTTAGTGCTAGCTTTAGGGTTAGGATGAGGCTGAGGAATGGGATTAGGGTTAGGGTGAGGGTAAGTGTTAGGGTTATGGTTACGGTGAGGGTTAGGTTTAGGGTGAGGGTTAGGATGAGGGTGATTGTTAGGGTTAGGGTGAGGGTGAGGGTTAGGGTGGGGGTGAGGGTTAGGGTGAGGGTGAGAGTTGGGTTTAGGGTTAGGGTTTGGTTTCTTTTGTAGGTGAGTGTGAGGGTTAGAGTTAGGGTTAGAGTGATCCTTAGTGTTAGTGGGAGGTTTAGGGTGAGGGTTAGGTTTAGGATGAAGCTGACGGTAAGGGTTAGGGTGAGGGTTAGGGTGAGTGTTAGGTTTAGGGTTAGAGTTAGTGTTAGGTTGAGTTTGAGGGTTAGGGTTAGGGTTATGGTTAGGACGAGGGTTAGGGATAGGATGAGGTTTATCATTAGGTTTTGGGTTAGGGTGAGGGTGACGGTGAGGGTTAGATTTAGTATTAGGTTAGTGTTAGGGTTAGGCTTAGGATGAGGGTGAGGGTGAGGGCGAGGGTTAGGTTTAGTGTTAGGGTAAGGGTTAGGGTGAGTGTAGGGTTAGATTTTACGTTAGATAAGGGCTTTGGTAAGGGTGAGGGTTAGAGTAAGCGTTAGGGTAAGGGTTAGTCTGAAGGATAGGGTTAGGGTTAGGGTGAGGGTTAGGGTGAGGGTGAGGGTTAGGGTTATTTTAAGGTAACAGTTAGGCTGAGGTTCAGGGTGAGGGTTATGGTTAGGTTTAGGGTGAGGGTAAGTATTAGTGGGAGGGTTAGGGTGAGGGTCAGGTTAATGGTTAGGGTGAGGGATAGGGTTAGGTTTAGGGTGAGAGTAAGTTTTCGTTTGAGGATTAGAGTGAGGGTTGGGGTGAGGGTTAGGGTCAGGAATAGTGTTAGAGTTAGTGTTAGGGTGAGGGTTAGGGTTAGGATTAGGGTGAGGGTTCGGATGAGGGTTAGGTTGAGGTTTAGGGTTAGGGTTAGGGTGAGGGATAGGGTTAGTGTGAGGGTTATGGTTAGGGTTAGGGTGAGTTTAAGGGTTAGGGTGAAGGTTAGGGTGTGAGTGAGAGTTAGGGTGAGAGTGAGGGTCAGGGTTAGGTTGAGCGAAAGTGTGAGGCTGAGGGTTACCGTTAGGGTAATGGTTAGGATTAGGTGAGGGTGAAGGTGAAGGTTTGGGTTAGGCTGAGGGTTAGGGTTAGGATTAGCGTGAGGGAGAGGGTGCGTGTGAGGGTTAGGGTTATGGTGAGGGTAAGCGTCAGGGGATGGCGAGAGTTTCCGTTAGGTAAGGGTTAGGGTTAGGGTTAGGGTGAGGATTAGGGTGAGGGTGAGGTTTTGGGTGAGGGTTAAAGTTAGGGTGAGGGTTGGGGTTACGGTTAGGTTTAGGGTGATGTTTAGGATGAGGGTGAGGGTTAGAGTGAACGTGAGGATTCGGGTGAGCATGAGGGTTAGGCTTTGGTTGAGGGTCAGGGTTAGGATGAGGGTTAGGTTGATGGTGATGGTTAGTGTGAGGGTGAGGTTTAGGGGTAGGTTTAGGTTTAGGGTGAGGTTTAGGGTTATGGTTATGTTTAGGGTCAGGTTTAGCGTGAAGGGTAGAGTAAGGGTTAGGGGAGGGTTAGATTTAGTTTGAGGGGTAGGGTGAGGGTTAGAGTTGAGATGAGGCTGAGGGTAAGGGTCAGGGTGAGGGTTAGGGTGAGTGTTAGGGTTAGGGTTAGGTTGAGTTTGAGGGTTAGGGTTAGGGTTAGGGTTAGGTTTAGGGCGAAGGTTAGGGTTAGGGTGAGGTTTAGCATTAGGTTTAGGGTTAGTGTGAGTGTGAGGGTGACGGTTAGGGTTAGTGTTAGGGTGAGTGGTGGGTTAGTGTTTACGTAATGTAAGGGTTACGGTAAGGGTGAGGGTTAGAGTAAGGGTTAGTTTGAGGTTTAGGCTGAGGGATAGGGTTAGGGTTAGTGTGAGGGATAGGGTGAGGTTGAGAGTTAGGGTTAGGTTGAGGGTGAGGGTTATGGTGAGGGTGAGTGTTAGGGTTAGGTATAGCGTGAGGGTGAGGGTGGTGGTGAGGTTTAGAGTGAGGGCGAGGGTTAGGGTTCCGGGAATGGTTAGGTTGATGGTTAGGGTGACGGTGAGAGTTAGGGTTAGGTTTAGGGTTAGGGTGAGGGTTAGTGTTTAGGTTAGGGTGAAGGTGAGGTATAGGGTGAGGTTTAGGGTTAGCATTAGGGTTAGGGTTAGGGTTCGGTTTCGGGTTAGGGTTAGGGTGAGAGTTAGGGTGAGTATGAGGGTTAGGGTTAGGATTAGGTATAGGGTTAGGGTGAGGGTGAGGCTGAGGGTTAGGTTTAGGGTGAGGGTGAGGTTTAGGGTGACGGTGAGGGTTAGGGTGAGGGTGAGGGTTAGGTTTAGTGTGAGGTTGAGGGTGAGGGTGAGGGTTAGTGTGACGGTTAGGATTAGGGTTAAATTAGGGTTAAGTTGAGGATAAGGGTTAGGATGAGGGTTAGCGTGTGGGTGAGGGTTAAGGTTACCCTTAGGATCAGGGTGACCGTTAGGATGAAGGTTAGGGTTGGGTTTAGGTTGAGTATGAGGGTTAGGGTTTGGGTTAGGGCTAGTGCGAGTGTTAGTGTAAAGGTGAGATTTAGCATTAGGTTTAGGTTTAGGTTTAGGGTAAGGGTTAGGGTTAAGTTTAGGGTGTGGGGAGGGTGAGAGTTTCGGTTAGATAAGGGTTATGGTAAGGGTTAGGGTTACGGTTAGGTATAGGGTGAGGGTTAGGCTAAGGAATAGGCTTAGGGTTAGGGTTAGCATTAAGTTTAGGGTGAGGGTGACTGTTAGGATTAGAGTTACGGTTAGGGTGAGGGTGAGGGTGAGGGCTAGGGTTAGGCTGAGGGTTAGTGTGACAGTGAGGGTTAGGGTGAGGGTGAGGGTTAGGGTTAGGGTGAGGGTGAGGTTTAGGTTTAGGGTGAGGGTTAGGGTGAGGGGTAGGGTTAGGGTTAGTGTGAGGGTTAGGGTTAGTGTGAGGGTTATGGTTAGGGTTAGGTTAGGATAAGGGTTAGGGTGAGGTTTAGGTTGAGGGTGAGGGTTAGGGGTAGCGTTAGGTTTAGGGTGAGGGTTAGGGTAACGGTTAGGGTTAGGTTTAGGTTTAGGGTGAGGGTGAGGATGAGAGTTAGGTTTGGGGTGATGGTTAGGGTTAGGGTTAGGTTTTGGGTGAGTTTGACGGTGAGTGTTAAATTTAGGGTTAGGGTTTGGGTGAGTGTGAGGGTTAGGATTAGGATTAGGGTTAGGTTTAGGCTGAGGGTGAGTGTGAGGATGATTGTTAGGGTTATTGTTAGGGTTAGGGTTAGGGTCAGGGTTCGGGTTTGGTTAGGGTGAGGGTGAGGGATAGGGTGAGGTTTAGGGTTCGGGTTAGCATTAGGGTTAGGGTGAGGGTGAGGGTGAGGGTTAGGGTTAGGGTTAGGGGAAGGGCTAGGGTGAGGGTGAGGGTTAGGTTGAGGGTGAGTGTTAGGTTTAGGGTGAGGTTTAGGGTGATGGCTAGCATTAGGGTGAGGGTAAGCGTTAGGGTTAGGGTGAGGGTGAGGGTTAGGTTTAGGGTGAGGGTAAGGATTAGGGTGAGGTTTAGGGTTACAGTGAGGGTTAGGCTGAGGGACAGGTTTAGGGTTAGGGTGAGGGATAGGGTGAGGGTGAGGGTAACTGTTAGGGTTAGCATGAGGGTTATGGTGAGGGTGAGTATTAGAGTTAGGTTTAGGGTGAGGTTTAAGGTGACGGTGAGCATTAGAGTGAGGGTGAGTGTTAGGTTTCCGGGAACGGTTTGGTTGAGGGTTAGGTTGAGGGTGAGATTTAGGGTTACGATTAGGGTTAAGGTGATAGTTAGTGTTTAGCTTAGGGGAGGGTGAGGGATAGGGTGAGGGTTAGGGTTAGCATTAGGGTTAGGGTGAGGGTGAGGTTTAGGGTTAGGGTTAGGGTGAGGGCTATGGTAAGGCTGAGGGTTAGGATTAGGGTTAGGTTTACAGTTAAGGGGAGGGGGAGGGAGAGGCTTAGGGTTAGGGTCAGTGAGTAGTTTAGGGTGACCGTGGGGTTAGGCTGAGTGTGAGGTTTAGGGTTAGGGTAAGGGTGAGGGTGAGGGTGAGGGTTAGGATTAGGCTTAAATTTAGGGTTAGGTTGAGGATAAGGGTTAGGGTGAGAGTTAGTGTGTGGGTGAGGGTTAAGTTTACTGTTAGGATCAGGGTTAGGGTTAGGGTGAGGTTTAGGGTTAGGGTTAGGTTAAGGTTGAGGGTTAGGTTTAGGGTTAGGGTTAGGGCGAGAGTTAGGGTTAGGGTGAGGTTTAGCGTTAGGTTTAGGTTTAGGGTGAGGTTTAGGATGAGGGTGAGGTTTAGATTTAGGATTAGGATTAGGGTTAGGATTAGCTTCGGGAGAGGGTGAGGGTGAGGGTGAGTGTGAGCGTTAGTGTTAGAGTTAGTGTTAAGTTTAGGTTTAGGGTGAGGGGAGGGTGAGAATTTCCGTTACATAAGGGTTATGGTAAGGGTTAGGGTTAGGGTTAGGTTTAGGGTGAGGGTTAGGCTGAGAGATAGGGTTAGGGATACGGTTAGTGGTAGGGTGAGGGTGAGTGTTAGGGTTAGGGTTAGATTGAGGGTTAGGGTGACAGAGAGGGTTAGAGTAAGTGTGAGGTTTAGGGTTAGGATTAGGTTGAGTATTAGGGTGATGGTTAGGGGTAGGTTTAGGTTTGGGGTTCGGGTTCTGGTGAGGGTAAGAGCTAGGGTGAGGGTTAGGGTGTGGATGAGTGTTAGGGTTAGCATTAGGGTTTGGGTGAGGGTGACGTTTAGGGTTAGGGTGAGGGAAAGCGTGAGGGTGAGGTTTAGTTTTAGGGTGAGGGTTAGGGTGAGGGGTAGGGTTAGGGTTAGTGTGAGGGTTAGTTTTAGTGTGGGGGTTAGGTTTAGGGTTAGTTTTAGGCTGAGGGTGAGGGTGTTGGTGAGGGTGAGAGTGAGGGTTAGGGACAGGTTTAGGGTTAGTGTGAGGGTTAGGGTGAGGTTAGGGTGAGGGTTAGGGTGACGGTGACGGTTATCGTGAGGGCTAGTGTTACGGTTAGACTGAGGTTGAGGGTTAGGGTGAGGCTTGGGTTTAGTGTTAGTATTAGCAATAATGTGAGGGCTAGGTGAGAGTGCGGGTTAGGGTGAGGGTTTGGATTTCGGTTAGGGAAGGTTCAGGCTTAAGGTTAGGGTGAGGATTAGGGTGAGGGTGGGGGTTAGGGTGAGCGTTAGGTTTACGGTGAGGGAAGGGATAGGGTTAGGGTGAGGGTTAGGGTTAGGTTGATGTTCAGGGTGAGGGTGAGGGTTAGGGTGAGTGTGAGGTTTCGGGTGAGATTGAGGCGTAGGTTGTGGGTGAGGGTTAGGGTAAGGGTGAGGGTTAGTCTGACAGTGAGGGTTTGGGCTAGGGTTAGGTTTAGGTTTAAAATTAGGGTGAAGGTTAGGGTTAAGGTTAGGTGAGGATTAGGTTTAGTGTGAGGGTTATGGTTATGGTTAGATTGAGGGTAAGGGTTAGGGTGAGGTTTAGGGTGAAAGTAAGTGTTAGGTTGAAGATTAGGGTGAGAATGAAGGTAGGAGTAGCTTGAGTGTTAGGGTGAGGGTGAGGGTTAGGATTAGGATTAGGGTTAGGGTGACGGAAAGGGTTAGGGTGAGGAATAGGTTGAGTGTGAGGATTAGGGTTAGGATTAGGTGAGGGTGGGGGTGAAGGTTAGGGTTAGGCTGAGGGTTATAGTTAGGGTTAGGGTGAGGGTTAGTGTTAGGGTGAGTGTGAGGCTGAGATTGAGGTTTAGGGTTATGGTTACGGTTAGGGTGAGGGGATGAAGAGAGTTTCCGTTTTTTAAGGGTTAGGGTTGAATTAGGGTGAGGATTAGGGTGAGGGTGAGATTTAGGGTGAGGGTTAGTGTTGGGTGAGGGTTAGGGTTATGATTAGGGTGATGTTTAGCCTGATGGTGTGGGTTAGGGTGAGGGTGAGGTTTCGGGTGAGGGTAAGGGTTAAGGTGTGGGTGAGGGTTAGGGTTAGGGTGAGGGTGAGGGTGAGGTTTAGGATTAGGCTGAGGCATAGGGTGAGTGATAGGGTTAGGTTTAGTGTGAGGGTTATGGTTAGTGTGAGGGTTATGGTTAGGGTTAGGGTGAGGGTAAGTTTAGGGTGAGGGTTAGGGTGAGGGTGAGCGTTAGGGTTAGGGTTAGCATTAGGGTTAGGGTGAGGGTGAAGGTTAGGGTTAGTGTTAGTGTTAGGGGGAGGGTTACTCTGAGGGTGAGGGTTAGGGTTCGGGTGAGGGTTAGGCTGATGGTGAGCATTAGGGTGAGGGTGTTAGGGTTAGGGTGAGGGTGAGGGTTAGGTTTAGGGTGAGGGTTAGGGTGAAGGGTAGGGTTAGGTTTAGGGTGAGGCTTAAGTTTAGTTTGAGGGCAAGGGTTAGGGTGAGGGTTAGGTTGAGGGTGAGGGTTAAGGTTAGCACTAGGTTTAGGGTCAGGGTGTGGTTTAGTGTTAGGGTGAGGGTTAGGCTGAGGGCTAGTGTTAGGGTTAGGGTGAGTTATAGGATGAGGGAGAGGGTTAGGGTTAGGGTTAGGGTGAGGGTTTGGGTGAGGGTGAGTTTTCGAGTTAGGTTTAGCATGAGGGTTAGGGTTACTGTGAGCGTTAGAGTGAGGATGAATGTTAGTGTTCCGGGAACGTTTAGGTTGAGGGTTAGGTTTAGGGTTAGAGTTAGGGTTAGAGAGAGGTTTAGTGTTTGGGTTAGGGTTAGGGTGAGGGATTGGGTGAGTGTTAGGGTTAACATTAGGTTTAGAGTGAGGGTGAGTTTAGGGTTAGGGTTTGGTTGAGGGCTAGGTTGAGGGTGAGGATTAGGGTTAGGGTTAGGTTTAGGATTTGGGTGAGGGTGAGGGTGAGGGTTAGGGTTAGGGTGAATGTGAAATTTAGAGTGAAGGTGTGGGTTAGGGTGAGGGTGAGGGTTAAGGTGAGGGTGAGGGTTAGGGTGAAGGTTAGGATGAGAATGAGGCTTGGTATAGCATGAGGGTTAGGGTGAGGTTTAAGTTGAGTTTGAGGGTTAGGTTTAGGGTCAGGGTTAGGGTGAGGTTAAGTGTTAGGGTGAGGGATAGGGTGAGGGTGATGGATATTGTTAGGCTGAGGGTGAGGGTGAGGTTGAGGATTAGGTTTAGAGTGAGGGTTAGAATTAGGCTTAGGGTTCGGGTGATAGTTAGGATGAGGTTGAGGTTTAGGTTTAGGGTTAGGTTGAGGGGTAGGGTTAGGGTTAGTGTTAGGGTTAGGGTGAGGATTAGGTTTAGGATTAGCATTAGGGTAAGGGTCAGGGTTAGGGTGAGGGTGAGGTTTAGGGTTAGGATTAGGGTGAAGTTTAGGATGAGTGTGAGGGTTAGTGATATTGTTAGGATTAGGGTTAGGGTGAGGGTGAGGGTTAAGCTTAGGGTTTGGTTTAGGGTTAGGTTGAGGGTGAGGGTTAGGTTTAGGTTTACCGTTAAGATTAGCATTAGGCTTAGGATGAGTGTGAGGGTGAGGGTTATGCATAGGGTTTAGGTTAGATTTAGGGATAGGGTGAGGGTTAGGGTGAGGGTGCTGTTTAGGGTGAGGATGAGGGTTCGGTTGAGAGTTAGAATTAGGGTGTGGTTGAGGCTCAGATTTAGGGTGAGGGTTAGGGTGAGGTTTAGGGTTAGGGTTATGGTTAGGGTGAAGTTGAGGGTTAGGGTAATTTTTAGTGTGAGGGTAAGGGTTAGGGTGAGGCTTTGGTTGAGGCTTAGGTTTAGGGTTAGGGTGAGGGGTAGGGTTAGGGTTAGGGTGAGCGTTAGGGAAAGGGTGTGGGTTAGAGTGAGGTTTAGGGTTAGGGTTATGGTTAGGGTGAGTGTGAGGTTTAAGATTTGGGAAATACTAAGTGTTAGTGTGAGGGTTATGGTGAGGCTGAGGTTTAGGGTTAGCATTAGGGTTAGGGTGAGTGTAGGGTTAAGGTTAGTGTGAGGGTTAGGGTGAGGGTGAAGGTTAGGGTTAGCGGGAGGGTAAGGGTTAAGGTGAGGGTTAGGATGAGAGTTAGGTTTAGGGTTATTGTTAGGGTTAGGTTAAGGGTTAGGTTGAGGGTAGGATTGAGGTTTAGGGTTAGGGTTAGTGTGAGGGTTAAGTTTAGGTTTAGGGTTAGGGTTAGTGTTAGGGTGAGTGTTAGGGTGAGGGTGTGGGTGAGGGTGAGGGTGAGGGTTAGTGTTAGAGTGTGGGTTAGGTTGCGGGTTAGTGTGACAGTAAGGGTTATTGTGAGTGTTAGGGTTAGGGATATGCTGAGGTTGAGGGTGAGGGTGAGGGTTAGGGTTAGAGTTAGGTTTAGGGTTAGGGTGTGGGCTAGGGTGAGGGTTAGGGTTAGGTTGAGGGTTAGAGTGAGGGTTAGGGTTAGGGTTAGGGTTAGAATTAGCTTTAGGGTAGGGGTGAGTGTTAGGTTTAGGGTTAGGATTAGTGTTTGCGTTAGGGTTAGGCTGAGAGTGAGTGTGAGGGTAAGGTTTAGGGTGAGGGTTAGGGTGAGGGTTATTGTTAGGTTTAGAGTTAGGGTTAGCTTGAGGGTGAGATTGAGGTCTAAGTTTAGGGTTAGTGTGAGGGTTAGGTTTAGGGTTAGGTTTAGTGTTAGGGTGAGGTTGAGGGTTAGGGTGAGGGTGTGGGTGAGGTTGAGGGTGAGGGTTAGGGTTAGGGTGAGAGCTAGGATGAGGGTGATGGTCAAGGTGAGGGTTAGGGTGAGGGTGAGGATTTCAGTTAGGTAAGGGTTAGGGATTAGATTAGGGTGTGGATTAAGCTGAGGTAGAGGTTTAGGGTGAGGGTTAGGGTGAGCTTGAGATTGAGGGTGTGGGTGAGTGTTGGGGTTACTGTTTGGAGTATGGTTAGGGTGAGGGGTAGGATGAGGGTGAGGGTTAGGGTGAGGGTAAGGTGAGGGTGACGATTTCGGATAGGTAAAGGATAGGGATACAGTTATGGTGAAGATTAGGCTGAGGGTGTGGTTTAGGGTGAGGATTAGGCTTAGCGTGAGGTTTAGGGTTAGGGGTAGGGTGAAGGTTAGGTTTATGGTGATGTATAGGGTGAGGGTGAGGGTTAAGTTTATGATGAGTGTTCGGGTGAGTGTGAGGTTTAGGTTGTGGGTGAGGGTTAGGTTTAGGGTGAGGGTTAGGGTTAGGTTTAGAGTTAGGGAGAGGGTTAGGGTTAGGGTTAGGGTGAGGGTTAGGTTTAGGGTTAGGATTAGTGTTTTGGTTAGGGTTAGGCTGAGGGTGAGGGTGAGGGTTAGGGTTAGGTTTAGGGTGAGGGTAAGGTTTAGAGTTAGGGTTAGGGTGAGGGCTAGGATGAGGGTGATGGTTTAGGTGAGGGTTAGGGTGAGGGTGAGTGTTTCAGTTAGGTAAGGGTTAGGGATTGGGTTAGGGTGTGCATTAGGCTGAGGGTGAGGGTTATTGTGAGGGTTAGTGTTAGGGTGAGTTTTAAGGTTAGTGTTTGGGTGAGGGTTATGGTTATGGTGATGTATAGGGTGAGGGTGAGGGATAAGTTCATGGTGAGGTTTCCGGTGAGGGTGAGGGGTAGGGTGTGGGTGAGGGTTAGGAACAGGTTGTGGGTTAGGGTGATGGTGAGGTTTAGGGTTATGGTTAGGGTTAGGGTGAGGGTTAGGATTAGGGTTAGGTTTAAGGTGAGTGTTAGGGTGAGGGGTAGGGTTAGACTTAGCGTAAGGGTTTGGGTTAGTGTGAGGGTTAATTTTAGGGTGAGGGTGAGGGTAAGGATTAGGGTGAGGGTTAGAATAAGTGTGAGGGTTAGGGTGAGGGTTAGGATTAAGGTTAGTGCTAGGGTGAGCGTGAGGCTTATGGTTAGGTTTTGGTTGAGGGTTATGGTCATGGAGAGGGTTACGATTAAGTTTAGGGTTAGGGTGAGGGTGAGGGTTACGGTTATGGTGAGTGTGAGGCATAGTATTAGGTTTAGGGTTAGGCTTAGGGTGAGGGTTAGGGTCAGGGTGAGGGTTAGGGTTAGGTTTAGGGTTAGGGTGAGGGTGAGGGTGAGGGTTAGGGTTGGGGTTATGTTTAAGGTTAGGGTGAGGGTGAGGCTTAGGGTTAGGATTAGTGTTTGGTTTAAGGTTAGGCTGAGGGTGAGGGTGAGGGATAGGGTTAGCGTTTGGTTTAGGGTTAGGGTGAGGGTGATGGTTAGGGTTAGGAATACGGTGAGGTTAGGGTGAGGGTTAGGGTGAGATGAGGGTTATGGTTAAGGTTAGTGTGATGTTTAGTGTGAGGGTTAGGTTTAGGATTAGGGTTAGTGGGAGGGTTAGGGTAAGGTTTAGGGTTAGGGTTAAGTTTAGGGTGAGGGTTAGTGTGAGTGTTAGGGTTAGGATTAGGTTTAACGTTAGGTTAGGGTTAGGTTGAGGGGAGGGTGAGGGTTAGGGTTAAGTTTAGGGTTCAGGTGAGGGTTAGGTTTAGGGTTAGGATTAGTGTTTGGGTTAGAGTTAAGCTGAAGGTGAGGGTGAGGGTTATGGTTAGGGTTATTGTTAGGTTTAGGTTTAGGGTTAGCGTGAGGGTGAGATTGAGGTTTAGGGTTAGGGTTACTGTGAAGGTTAGGTTTAGGGTTAGGTTTAGTGTTAGGGTGAGGGTGAGGGTGAGGGTGTGGATGAGGGTGAGGGTTAGGTTTAGGGTTTGGGTTAGTGTGAGGGCTAGGATGAGGGTGATGATTAACGTGAGGGTTAGGTAAGGGTAAGGATTTCAGTTAGGTAACACTTAAGGGATTGGATTAGGGTGTGGTTTAGGCTGAGGGTGAGGTTTAGGATGAGGGTTAGGGTTAGGATGAAGGTTAGGGTGAGGTGTAGGCTGAGGTTGAGTGTGAGGGTGTGGTGAGGGTTGGGGTTAGTGTTTCGGTTACGGTTAGGGTGAGGGCTAGGATGAGGGTTATGGTTAGGGTGAGGGTAAGGTGAGGGTGAGGATTTTGGTTAGGTAAAGATTAGGGATACGGTGAGGGTGAGTATTAGGCTGAGGGTGAGGTTTAGGGTGAGGATTAGTGTTAGGGTGAGGTTTAAGGTTAGGGTTAGGGTTAGGGTGATGTATAGGGTGCAGGTGAGGGTTAAGTTCATGGTGTGGGTTCGGGTGAGGGTGAGGTGTATGGTGTGGGTGAGGGTTAGGCTTAGGGTTAGGGTTAGGGTTAGGTTGTGTGTAAGTGTTAAGCTTAGGTTTAGGGTTAGGTTGAGGGGAGGGTGAGGGTTAGGGTTAGGTTTAGGTTTAGGATGAGGTTTAGGTTTAGGGTTAGGATTAGTGTTTGGGTTAGGGTTAGTCTGAGGGTGAGGGTGAGGTTTAGGTTTAGGTTTAGGGTGAGGGTAACAGTTTGGGTTAGGGTTAGGGTGAGGGCTAGGATGAAGGTAATGGTTAAGGTGAGGGGTAGTGTGAGGGTGAGGATTTCAGTTAGGTAAGGGTTAGGGATTGGGTTAGGGTGTGGACTAGGCTGAGGGTGAGGGTTAGTGTGAGGGTTAGGTTTAGGGTGAGGGTTATGGTGGGGTTTAGGCTGAGGTTGAGTTTGAGGTTGAGGGTTGGGTTCAGTGTTTGGGTTAGGGATAGGGTGAGGGCTAGGATGAGAGCGTTGGTTAGGGTGTGGTTTAGGGTGAGGGTGAGGATTTCGGTTAGGTAAAGGTTAGGGATATGGTTAGGGTGTGGATTAGGCTGAGGGAGAGGTTTAGGGTGACGGTTAGTGTTATGGTGAGGTTTAGGGTTAGTGTTAGGTTGAAGGTTATGGTTATGGTGTTAGGTTAAGGTTATGGTTAGGGTGAGGGTGAGGGTTAAGTTCATGGTGAGGGTGAGGGTGAGGGTGAGGGGTAGGGTGTGGGTGAAGGTTAGGTTTAGGGTGAGGGTTAGGGTGATGGTCAGAGTTAGGGTTACGGTCAAGGTTAGGGTGAGTGTTAGGGTTAGGATTAGGGTGAGTGTTAGGGTTAGGATTAGGATTAGGGTTAGGGTTAGGTTGAGGGGAGGGTTAGGGTTATGGTTAGGTTTAGGGTTAGGGTGAGGGTTAGGTTTAGGGTTAGGATTAGTGTTTGGGTTAGGGTTAGGCTGAGGGTGAGGGTGAGGGTTAGGGTTAGGGTTAGGGTGAGGGTAAATGTTAGGGTTAGGGTTAGGGTGAGGGTAAGGATGAGGTTGATGGTTAAGGTGAGGGTGAGGGTGAGGATTTCAGTTAGGTAAGGGTTAGGGATTGGGTTAGGGTGTGAATTAGGCTAAGGGTGAGGTTTAGGTTGAGGGTTAGGTTTATGGTGAGGGTTAGGGTGGGGTTTAGGCTGAGGTTGAGGGTCAGGGTGAGGGTGAGATTTAGTGTTAGTGTTTGGTTTAGGGTTAGGGTGAGGGCTAGGATAAGGGTGATGGTTGGGGTGAGAGTTAGGGTGAGGGTGAGGATTTCGGTTAGGTAAAGGTTAGGGATACGGTTAGGATGAGGATTATGCTGAGGGAGAGGTTTAGGGTTAGGGATAGGGCTAGGGTGAGGTTTAGGGTTAGTGTTAGGGTGAGGGTTATGGTTATGTTGATGTATAGGGTGAGGGTGAGGGTTTAGTTCATGGTGAGCGTTCGGGTGAGTGTGAATGGGTAGTGTGTGGATGAGGGTTAAGGTAAGAGTGATGGTGAGGGTTAGGGTTACTGTGAGTGTGAGGGTTAGGGTTAGGGTTAGGGTGAGTGTTAGGGTTAGGATTAGGGTTAGGGTTAGGGTTAGGGGTAGGTTGAGGGGAGGGTGAGGGTTAGGGTGATGGTTGGGTTTAGGGTTAGAATTAGTGTTTCGGTTAGGGTTAGGCTGAGGGTGAAGGTGAGGCTTAGGGTTAGGTTTAGGGTGAGGGTAAGGTTTACGGTTAGGTTTAGGGTGAAGGCTAGGTTGAGGGTGATGGTTAAGGTGAGGGTTAGGTTGAGGATGAGGATTTCAGTTAGGTAAGGGTTAGGGATTGGGTTAGGGTGTGGATTAGGCTGAGGGTGAGGGTTAGGGTGAGGGTTAGAGTTAGGGTGGGGGTTAGGTTGGGGGTTAGGATGAGGTTGACTGTGAGGGTGAGGGTGAGGGTTGGGGTTACTCTTGGGGTTAGGGTTTCGGTGAGGGCTAGGATGAGGGTGATGTTTAGGGTGAGGGTTAGTGTTAGGGTGAGGATTTCGGTTAGGTAAAGGTTAGGGATTCAGTTTGGGTGAGGATTAGTCTGAGGGTGAGGTTTAGGGTGAGGGTAATGGTTATGGTGATGTATAGGGTGAGGGGGAGGGATAAGTTCATGTTGAGGGTTCAGGTGAGGGTGAGGGGTAGGGTGTGGGTGAGGATTAGGGTTAGGTTGAGGGTTAGGGGTACGGTTAGGGTTAGGGTGAAAGTTAGGTTGAGGTTAGGGTTAGAGTTAATGTGAGTCTTAGAGTCAGGGTTAGGGTTATGATGATGGTAAGTGTTAGGGTGAGGTTGAGGATTAGGTTTAAGATAAATGTGAGGGTTAGTTTGAATGTTAGGTTTAGGATTAGGGTTATTGTGAGGGTTAGGGTGAGGGTCCGGGTTATGGTTAGTGTTAGCGTGAGGGTTAGGGTGAGGGTAAGTGTTAGGTTGAGGGTTAGGGTGAGGGTAAGTGTTAGGGTTAGGGTTAGGATCAGGATGAGTTGTAGGGTGAGAGTTAGGGTTAGGGTTAGGGTGAGGATGAGGGTGAGGGTTAGCGTTAGGGTTAGGGTTAGTGTGAGGGTAGGGTGAGTGTGAGCATTAGGGTTAGCATTAGGTTGAGGGGAGGTTGAGGGTTGGGGTTAGGATTAGGGTGAGGATTAGTGTTATGGTGTGGGTTAGGTTTAGGTTTAGGGTTAGGCTGAGGGGGTGGTTGAGGGTTAGATTTGGGGTTAAGGTTAGGGTGAGGGGTAGGGTTAATGTTAATGTGAGGTTAAGGGTTAGGGTGAGGGTTAGCATTAGGTGTAACTTTAGCGTTAGGATTATGGTGAGGGTTAGGGTGAGGTTTAGGGTTACGATTAGTGTTAGTGTTAGGGTTAGGGTTAGGGTGAGTGTTAGGGTGAGGGTTAGGATGACGGTGAGGGATAGGGGGAGGTGATGGTGAGGGTTAGGGTTAGGGTTAGGGTGAGGTTTATTGTTAGGTTGAAGGTTAGGGTGAGGGGTAGGGTTAGGGTAAGGGAAAGTGTTAGGTTTCGTGTGAGGGTTAGTGTGAGGGTTAGGGTTAGGGTGAGGCTGAGGATAAGGGTTAGGTTGAGCATTAGGGTGACGGTGAGGCTTAGAGTTAGGTTTAATGTTAGGGTTAGGGTATGGATAAGGCTTAGGATGAGGGTTAGGGGGTGTGTGAGGGTTAGGATTAGGGTTAGTTTTAGGATTAGGGTGAGGGTTAGGTTTAGGGTTAAGGTGAGGGTGAGGGTGATGGTTAGGGTTAGTTTGAGGATTAGGGTGAGGATGAGGTTTAGGGTGAGGGTGAGGGTTAGGGTCATGTTTAGGGTTAGGCTGAGGGTGAGGGTGAGGGTTACAGTTAGGGTTAGGTTTAGTGTGTGGCTTAGGGTGAATTTGAGGGTAAGAGTTAGGGTGAGAGTTAAGGTGATTGTGAGGGTTAACGTTAGGGTGAGGGTAAGGTTTAGGGTGAGGGTTAGGGTTAGGGTTATTGTTAGGGTTAGGTTTAGGGTGAGGGTTAGTGTTAGGGTGATGGCTAGGTTGAGGGTGAGGATTAAGGGTTAGGGTTAAGATTAGGGTTTGGGTGAGCTTAAGAGTTAGGTTGAGGGCTAGGGTGATGGTGGGGGTTCGGGTTAGGGTTAGGGTGAGAATAAGGTTTAGGATGAGGTTTAGGTTGAGGGTGAGGTTCAGTGTGAGGGTTAGGGTTAAGTTCAGGATTAGGGTGAGTGTGAGGATTAAGTTGAGGTGTAGGGTGGGGTGAGGGTGAGGGTGAGGGTTAGGGTTAGGATTAGGTTGAGTGTTAGGATTAGGGTGAGTGTTAGGTTTAGGGTTAGGGTTAGGGTGAGTGTGAGGGTTAAGATTTGGGAAAGGCTAAGTGTTAGTGTGAGGGTTATGGTGAGGCTGAGGTTTAGGGTTAGCATTAGTGTTAGGGTGAGGTTAGGGTTAAGGTTAGGGTGAGGGTTAGGTTTAGGGTTATTGTTAGGGTTAGGTTAAGGGTTAAGCTGAGGGTAGGATTGAGGTTTAGGGTTAGGGTTAGTGTGAGGGTTAAGTTTAAGTTTAGGGTTTGGGTTAGTGTTGGGGTGAGGGTTAGGGTGAGGGTGTGGGTGAGGGTGAGGGTGATGGTTAGTGTTAGAGTGTGGGTTAGGTTGAGGGTTAGTGTGACGGTAAGGGTTATTGTGAGTGTTAGGGTTAGGGATAGGCTGAGGTTGAGGGTGAGGTTGAGGGTTAGGGTTAGAGTTAGGGTTAGGGTGAGGGTGAGAGTGAGGGTTAGGGTTAGGGTTAGGGTTTGGGTGACGGTTTGGTTGAGGTTAAAGTTTAGGATGAGGCTTAGGTTGAGGGTGAGCATTAGGGTTAGTGTGAGGGTAAGGGTTAGGATCAGGTTTAGGGTGAGGGTGAGCATTACAGTTAGGGTGAGGTTGAGGTTTAGGGTTAGGGTTAGGGTTAGGGTGAGGGCTAGGTTGATGGTTAGGGTGAGGGTTAGGGTTCAGATTCGGGTGAGGTTTAGGGTTAGTGTGAGGGTTAGGTTGAGGGTGAGGGTAAGGGTTAAGTTGAGAGTTAAGGTGAGGGTGAGGGTTATGGTTAGGTTTAGGGTAAGGGAGAAGTTAACGGTTAAGGTTATGATTAGAGTTAGGGTTAAGTTGAGGGTGAGGGTGAGGGTTAGGGTTAGGTTTAGTGTGAGGTTGAGGGTTAGGGTTAGGGTTAGGGCGAGATTTAGTGTTAGTGTGAGGTTTAGGGTTAGTGTTAGGGTTAAGGTGAGGGTGAGGTTGAGGTTGAGGGTTAGGGTTAGTGTTAGGGTGAGGGTGAGGGTGAGGGTAAGGTTTTGGATTAGGTTTAGGGTTAAGGTTAGAGTGAGGGTAAGGGGTAGGGTGTGGGTGAGGGCTAGGATGAGTGTGAGGGTTAGGTTGAGGGTTAGGGGGAGGGATAATATTAGGGTCATGTTGAGGGTTAGGGTTAGTGTGAGGGTAAGCATTAGTGTTAAGGATAGGGTTAGGATGAGGATAAGGGTTAGAGTGAGGATTAGGGTGAGGGTGAGGTTTAGGCTTAGCATTAGGGTTAGGGTAAGGTTTAGGTTGAGGTCAAGGGTGAGGTTGAGGGTTAGGGTTAGGGGTAGGTTTAGTGTGAGGGTTAGGGTTATGGTTAGGTTGAAGGTTATGGTTAGGGTGAGGTTTAAGGTTTGTGTTAGGTTTAGGGTTAGGGTAACGGTTAGGGTTAGTATAAGGGTTAGAATGAGGGTTAGGGTGAGGGTGAGGGTTAGGCTTAGCGTTAGGGTTAGGGTAAGGTTTAGGATGAGGTCAAGGGTGAGGTTGAGGTTTAGGGTTAGGGGTATGGTTAGTGTGAGGTTTAGGTTTATGGTTAGGGTGAGGGTTAGGGTTAGGGTGAGGTTAAAATTTTGTGTTAGGGTTAGGGTTAGGATGAGGTTTAGGGTTAGGTTTAGGGTGAGAGTGAGGGTTAGGGTTAGGGTTAGGGTTAGGGTGAAGGTTAGGGTGAGATTAAGGATAAGGATGAGTGTTAGGGTGAGGGTGAGCATTAGCGTTAGTGTGAGGGTAAGGGTTATGCTGAGGGTTAAGGTGAGGGTGAGCATTACTCTTAGGGTGAGGGTGAGGTTTAGGGTTAGGGTTAGACTTAGGGTGAGGGCTAGGGTGAGGATGAGGTTTAGAGTTAGGGTTAGGGAGAGGGTTAGGTTTCCCTTGAGGGTTAGGTTCAGGGTTAGTGTTAGTGTGAATGTTAGGTTGAGGGTGAGGTTAGGGGTTAGGGTGATATTTAAGGTGAGGGTGAGGGTTAGAGTAAGGATTAGGGTTAAGGTTATTGTGAGGGCTAGGTTGAGGGTGAGGTTTAGGGTGCAGGTGAGTGTTAGGGTTAGCGTTAGGGTTATGGTGAGGGTTAGGTTGAGGGTTAGGGTTAGGATTAGGGTTATGGTGTAGGGTCAGGGTGAGCTTGAGGGTGAGGGTTAGGGTTAAGGTTAGGGTTAGGGTTCGGGTGTAGGTTAGGGTTGGTGAGATGGTTAGGGTGAGCGTGAATTTAAGGTTTAGGGTGAGAATTAGTGTGAGTGTGAGATTTAGGGTTAGGGTTTGGGTGAGGGTTAGGGTGAGGGTGAAGGTTAGGGTGAGGGTGAGTGTTAGGGTTAGGGTGAGGATTAGGGTTAGGATTAGTGTTAGGGTTATGGCTACGGTAAAGTTGAGGGTTGGGGTAAGGTTTAGGGTTTTGTTAGACTGAGGGTTAGGGTTAGGGTGAGGGTGTGTGTTAGGGTGAGTGTAAGGGTTCAGGTTAGGGTGAGGTTTAGGTTCAGTGTGAGGGTTAGGGTTAGGTTTATTTGAGGGTGAGTGTGAGGGTTAGAGTTATTTTTAGGTTAGGGTCAGGTTGAGCTTGAGGGTGAGGTTAAGGGTGAGTGTTTGATTTAGGATAGTGGTAGGGTTAGGGTTAGGGTGAGGACTAGGAGGAGGGTGAGGGTTAGGGTGAGGGTTAGGGTTTGGGTGAGGGTTAGGGTAAGAGTTCGGGTTAGGATTAGGGTTAGGGTGAGGGTGAGGGTGATGGTTAGGATTAGGATTAGGTTGAGGTTGAGGGTTAGGGTGAGGGTTAGGGCGAGAGTTAGTGTTAGGGAGAGGTGTAGGTTTAGGGTTAGGGGCAGGGTGAGGGGAGGGTTAGGGTTAAGGTTAAGGTGAGGGTTAGGTTTAGGATTAGGGTTAGGGTGAGGATAAGGTTTAGGGTGAGGGTGAGGGTAAGGGTGAGCATTAGGGTTAGGGTGAGGGCTAGGGTGAGGGTGAGGTATATGTTTACAGTTATGTTTAGGGTGAGGGTGAGGGATAGGGTGATGGTGAGATTGTGGGTTAGGGTGAGGTGTATGGTGAGGGATAGGGTTAGGGTTAGGGTGAGGTTTAGTGTTAGGGTTGGGGTAAGGGTTAGGATTAGGGTTAGGTTTAGGGTTACGGTTAGGGTTAGGGACAGGGTTAGGGAGAGGATAAAAGTTAGGCTGAGAGTTAGGGTGAGGGTCAGGGTTAGGGTTATGGTTAAGGTTAGGGTAAGTATTATGTTGAGAATAAGGGTGAGGGTGAGGGTTAGGTTTAGGGGTTAGGGTTAGGGTGAGGGTTAGGGTTAGGGTGAGGGTTAGGGTTAGGGTGAAGGTTAGGGTTAGAGTTATTTTTATTGTTAGGGTTACTGTGAGGTTGAGGGTGAGGATGAGGATTAAGGTTAGGGTTAGGTTGAGAGTGAGGGTGAAGGTGAGGGTTAGGTTTAGAATTATTGTTATGGTTAGAGTTAGGCTGAGGGTGAGGGTGAGGGTGAAAGTGAGGGTTAGGTTTAGGGTTACGATTAGGGTTATGGTGAAGGTTAGGTTTAGGGTGAGGATAAGGGTGAGGGTTAGGTTTAGGATTATTGTTAGGGTTAGAGTTAGGCCGAGGGTGATGGTGAGGGTGAGGGTTAGGGTTAGTGTTAGGGTTTGGGTGAAGGTTAGGTTGAGTGTGAGTGTTAGAGTTAGGGTCATAGTTAGGGTGAGGGTTATTTTTAACATTAGGTTTAGGGTGAGGGTGACGGTGAGGTGAGGGATAGGTTTAGGATTATTGTTAGGTTTAGAGTTAGGCTGAGGGTGAGGGTGAGCTTGAGGGTGAGGGTTAGGGTTAGGATTAGGCTGAGGGTGAGGTTGAGAGTGAGGTTTAGGGTTAGGATTATTGTTAGAGTTAGGGTTATGGTAAGGGTTAGGGTGAGGGTTAGTATTAGGGTTAGTGTGAGGGTTACGGTTAGGGTTACGGTGAAGGTAAGGGTTAGAGTTAGGTTTTAGGTAAGGGTTAGGGTTAAGGTTAGGGTTAGTGTTAGAGTTAGTGTGAGGGTGAGGGTTTGGGTTAGGTTTAGGATGAGGGTTAGAGTGAGGGTTTTTGTTAGCGTTAGGGTTTTGTTGAGGGTTAGGGTGAGGGTTAGGTTTAGGGTGAGGGTGAGGGTTAGGGTGAGGGTTAGGGTGAGGGTGAGGTTTAGGGTTAGGGTTAGGGAGAGAGGCACGGTGAGGGTGAGGGTTAGGTTTAGGGTTAGAGTGAAGGGTAGGTTGAGGGGTAGGGTTAGTGTTAGGGTTAGGATAAGGGTGAGGATTAGGCTTAGGGTGATGTTTAGGTTTAGGGTGAGGGTTAGGTTGAGCTTGAGGGTTAGGGTAAGGCTTAGGGTGAGGTTTAGGGTTAGTGTGAGGGTTAGGGTTAGAATTAGGGTGCGGGTGATGGTCAGGTTTAGGGTTAAGTTAGGGTGAAAGTAAGGGTTACAGTGAGGATTAGGGTGAGGGTGAGGGTAAGGGTTTGCATTCGAGTTAGAGTTAGGGTTAGGGTGAGTGTAAGGGCGAGGGTTAGGATTATGTTTATGGTTAGGGTGAGGCTGAGAGTGCTGGTGAGGGTGAGGGTAAAGATGAGGTTGAGTTTTAGAGTTAGGTCTAGGGTTAGGTTTTGGTTGAGGATTAGGTTTAGTGTTAGGGTTAGAATGAGCATTAGGGTGAGGAGTACGTTAGGGTTAGGGTGAGGGTTATGGTTAGGGTGAGGGTTAGGTGATGGTGTGTTTTTGCGTAAGGGTGAGGGTTAGGGTTAGGGTGATGGTGAGGGTTAGGTTTAGGTTTAGGGTTAGTGTGAGGGTTAGGGTTTGGATTAGGGTTAGGGTTCGGGTTAGGGTTAGGGTGAGATTTAGTGTTAGGATTAGGGTTAGAGTTGGGGTGAGGGTGAGTGTGAGTTTTAGGTTTAGGATTACGGTTAGGTTTAGGATGAGGGTGAGGGTGAGGGATAGGGTTAGGGGTCAGGTGAATATTAATGTTAGTGTGAGGGTTAGGATTAGGGTAAAGGTTAGGGTTAGGGTGAGTATAAGGATTAGGCTGAGTGTTCGGGTGAGGGTGAGGGTTAGGGTTAGCTTTAGGGTTAGGGTAAGTATTATGTTGAGGGTAAGGGTGAGGTTGAGTGTTAGGTTTAGGGGTAGAGTTAGGGTGAGGGTTAGGGGTTGGGTGAGGGTTAGGGTTAGGGTTAGGTTTAGGGTGAATATTAGGGTGAGGTTAAGACTTAGGATGAGTGTTAGGGTGAGGGTGATCGTTACGATAAGTGTGAGGGTAAGGGTTAGGGTGAGTTTTAGTCTGAGGGTGAGCATTAGGGTTAGGGTGAGGGTGAGGTTTAGGGTAAGGGTTAGGGTGAGGGCTAGGGTGAGGGTGAGGGTTGGGGTTAGGGTGAGAGTTAAGGTGAGGGTGAGGGTTAGGGTTAGGGTTAGGCCAACTGTGAGGGTGATGGTTAGGGTTAGGATTAGGGTTAGGGTTAGGGTGACAGCTATGTTGAGGGTGAGGTTTAAGGTGAAGGTGAGGTTGAGGGTGAGCGTTTTGGTTAGGTAATGGTTAGGGTTAGGATTAGAGTTAGAGTTAGGGTGAGGGTTAGGGTGAGGGTTAGGTTTAGCGTGTGGGGTAGGGTGAGGGTTAAGTTTAGGGTGAGGGTGAGGGTAAGGGAAAGAGTGAGGGTTAGGGTGTCGGTGATGTTTAGGGTGAGGGTGTTGGTTAGGGTGAGGAGTAGGTTTAGGGTTAGTGTGAGCTTTAGGGTTAGGGTGAGGGTTGGGGTTAGGGTTAGGTTTAGGGTGAGGTTGAGCGTTAGGGTTAGGATTAGGGTGAGGGTAAGGGTTAGAGTGAGGTTTACGGTGATGGTTAGGGTTAGGGTAATGGTGAGGGTGAAGGTGAGGGTTAGGATTAGGGTTAGGGTTATGGTAACAGCTAGGTTGATGGTGAGTTTTAGGGTGAAGGTGAGGTTGAGTGTGAGGATTAGGTTTAGGGTGAGGGCTAGGGTGAGGGTGAGGGATAGGGTTAGGTTTAGGGTGAGGTTTAGGGTTAGGTTTAGGGTTAGAGTGAGGGTTAGAGTAAGGGTTAGGTTTAGGGTGAGGGTGAGGGTTAGGGTTAGGGTTAGGGTAATAGTTAGGGTTATGGTTATGGTTAGTGTTTGGGTTCGGGTTCGGGTTAGAGTGAGGGTCAGGTTTAGGGTGAGGGTGAAGGTTAGTGGTAGGGTTATGGTTAGGGTGAGGTTTAGCGTGATGTTGAGGGTGAGTGTGAGGATGAGGATTAGTGTTAGGGTTAGGGTGAGGGTAAGCGTTATGTTGAGGGTTAGGGTTAGGGTGAGAATAAGGGTTAGGTTGAGGGTTAGGGTGAGGGTGAGCTTTAGGTTTAGCATTAGGGTTGGGTGAGGTTTAGGGTGAATTTGAGTGTTTGCGTTAAGTGAGGGAAAGGGTTATGGTGAGGGTTAGGCTACAGGTGAGGGTTAGGGATAGTATTATGGTTAGGGTGAGGGTTAGGTTTAGGGTGAGTATTAGGGTGAGGTTAAGACTTAGCATGAGTGTTAGGGTGAGGGTTAGCAATAGGGTTAGTGTGAGGGTAAGGGTTAGGGCGAGGTTTAGTTTAAGGGTGAGCATTAGGGTTAGGGTGAGGGTGAGGTTTAGAGTAAGGGTTAGGGTGAGGGCTAGGGTGAGGGTGAGGGTGAGGGTTATTGTGAGAGTTAAGGAGAGGGTGAGGGTTAGGGTTAGGGTTAGGCTAACTGTGACGGTGATGGTTAGGGTTAGGATTAGGGTTAGGGTTAGGGTGACAGCTATGTTGAGGGTGAAGTTTAGGGTGAAGGTGAGGTGGAGGGTGAGGGTTTTGGTTAGGTAATGGTTAGGGTTATGATTAGAGTTAAGGTTATGCTGAGGGTTAGGGTGAGGGTTAGGTTTAGAGTTAGGGTGAGGGTTAGGTTTAGCGTGTGGGGTAGGGTGAGGGTTAAGGTTAGGGTGATGATGAGGGTAAGGGAAAGGGTGAGGGTTAGGCTGAGGGTGAGGGTTAGGGTGAGGGTGAGGGTTAGGGTGAGGAGTAGGTTTAGGGTTAGGGTGAGCATTTGGGTTAGTGTGAGGGTTGGGGTTAGGGTTAGGGTTTGGGTGAGGTTGATCATTAGGGTTAGGATTAGGGTGAGGGTAAGGGTTAGAGTGAGTTTTACGATGAGGGTTAGGGTTAGGGTAACGGTGAGGGTGAAGGTTAGGGTTAGGATTAGGTTTAGGGTTACCGTGACAGTTAGGTTGATGGTGAGGTTTAGGGTGAAGGTGAGGTTGAGTGTGAAGATTAGGGTAAGGGTGAGGGCTAGGGTGAGGGTGAGGGATAGGATTAGGTTTAGGGTGAGGTTTAGGGTTAGGTTTAGGGTTAGGGTGAGCGTTAGAGTAAGGGTTAGTTTTAGGGTGTGGGTGAGGGTTAAGGTTAGGGTTACGGTAATAGTTAGGGTGAGGGTTATGGTTAGTGTTTGGGTTCGGGTGAGGGTTAGAGTGAGGGTTAGGTTTAGTGTCAGGTTGAGGGTGAGGGTTAGGGTTAGGGTTAGGGTAAGGGTAATCGTTATTTTGAGGGTTAGAGTTAGGGTGAGAATAAGAGTTAGGGTGAGGGTTAGGGTGAGGTTGAGGATTAGGTTTAGCATTAGGGTTGGTGAGGGTTAGGGTGAATGTGAGTGTTTGGGTTAAGTGAGGGTAAGGGTTAGGGTGAGGGTTAGGCTACGGGTGAGGGTTAGGGTTAGCATTAGGGTTAGGGTGAGGGTGAGGGTAGGGTTAGGGTTAGGGTTAGGGATAGTGCGAGGATTAGGGTTAGGTTTAAGGTGAGGGTTAAGCTGAGGGGTAGGGTGAGTGTTAGGGTGAGGGTTTGGTTTAGAGTTAATGTTAGGGTTAGCTTTAGGATTAGGGTTAGCGTGAGGGTAAGGTTTAGGGTGAGGTTTAGGGTGAGGGTGAGTGTTAGGGTTAGCACTAGGGTTAAGTTTAGGGTTAGGGTGAGGGTTAGGGTTAGTGTTAGGGTAAGGTTTATGGTGAGGGTGAGGGTTAGGGTGAGGGTGAGGGTTAGGTTGAGGGGTTGGTTTAGGGTTAGGGTGAGCGTTAGTGTTAGGGTGCGTGTTAGGGTGAGAGTTAGGGTTAGTGTGAGGGTGAGGGTTAGGGTTAGGATTAGCGTGAGAGCAAGAGTTAAGGTGAGGATTACCGTGAGGGTTAGGGTTAGGGTAATGGTGAAGGTGATGGTTAAGGTTAGGATTAGGGTTAGGGTTATGGTGACAGCTAGATTGAGGGTAATGTTTAGGGTGAGGGTGTGATTGAGGTTGAGGGTTTTTGTTAGGTAAGGGTTAGGGTTAGGATTAGTGTTAGGGTTAGGATTAGGGTGACGTTTAGGGTAAGGAGTAGGTTTATTGTTAGGGTGAGGGTTAGGTTTAGTGTGAGGGTTACTGTTAGGGTTAATGTTAGGGTGAGGGTGAGGGTAAGGTTTAGGGTGAGAGTTTGGGTGAGCGTGAGGGTTAGGGCGAGTGGTAGGTCTAGGGTTAGTGTGAGTGTTGGGGTTATGGTGAGGCTTAGGGTGAAGGTTAGGGTGAGGGTTAGGGTGACGGTTAGGGTTAGGGTTAGGAAAGGGTTAGGGCGAGGATTAGGGTTAGGGTTAGAGTGAGGCTTATGCTGAGTGTTAGAGTTAGTGTTAGGGTGAGGGTTAGGGTTAGGGTTAGGAATAGGGTAAGCATGAGGTAAAGTGTTAGGGTTAGGTTTAGGGTGAGGGTGAGGGTTAGAGTTAGCATTAGGGTGAGCGTAAGGGTTAAGGTGAGGATTAGGGTGAGCATTAGGGTTAGGGTAATGGTGAGGATGATGGTTAGGTTTAGGATTAGTGTTAGGTTTAGGTTGACAGCTAGGTTGAGGGTGAGGTTTAGGGTGAGGGTGAGATTGAGGGTGAGGGTTTTGGTTAGGTAAGGGTTAGGGTTAGGATTAGGGTTAGGGTTAAGGTTAGGTTGAGGTTTAGGTTAAGGGGTAGGTTTAAGGTTAGGGTGAGGGTTAGGTTTAGTGTGAGGGTTACTTTGAGGGTTAATGTTAGGTTGAGGGTGAGGGTAAGGGTTAGGGTGAGGGTTAGGGTGAGGGTGAGGGTTAGGGTGAGGGGTAGGTTTAGGGTTAGTGTGAGCATTGGGGTTAGGGTTAGGATTAGAGTGATAGTAAGGTTTAGGGTGAGGATTAGGGTGACGGTTAGGGTTAAGGTTAGGAAAGGGTTAGGGCGAATATTAGGGTTAGGGTTAGCATGAGGGTTACACTGAGGGGTAGGTTTAGTGTTATGGTTAGGGTTAGGTTTGGAATGAGGGTTAGGGTTAGGGTTTGGATTAGGGGAAGTGTGAGGGAAAGTGTTAGGGTTGGGTTAAGTTGAGGGTGAGGGTTAGGTTTAGTATTAGGGTTAGAGTTAGGGTTAGGGTGAGGTTTAGGGTGAAGGTTAGGGTGAGAGCGAGGTTGAGGGTGAGGGTTACGGTCAGGATTAGGGTGAGGGTTAGTGTTAGGTTTAGGGTGAGTGTTAGAGTTAGTGTTAGGGTTATGGTTAGGGTTAGGGTGAGGGTTAGGGTGATGGGTAGGTTTAGTTTAGCTTGAGGGTTAGGTTTAGTGTGAGGGTTACTCTGAGGGTTAAGATTAGGGTGAGGGTGAGGGTAAGCCTTAGGGTGAGGGTTAGGGTGAGGGTGATGATTAGGGTGAGGGGTAGGTTTAGGGTTACTGTGAGCGTTAGGGTTAGGGTGAAGGTTAGGGTGAAGATTAGGGTGATGCTTAGCGTTAGTGTTAGGGTTAGTGTGAGGGTGAGTGTTAGGGTTAGGATTAGGGTGAGGGTAAGTTTTAGGGTGAGCTTTAGAGTGATGGTTAAAATTAGGGTTATGAAAGGGTTAGGGCAAGGATTAGGGTTAGTGTTAGGATGAGGGTTAGGCTGAGGGGTAAGGTTTGTGTTAGGGTGAGGATTACGTTTGGAGTGAGGGTTAGGGTTAGGGTTAGGATTAGGGTAAGCGTGAGGGTAAGGGTTAGGGTGAGGGTTAGGGTGAGGTTGAGGTTTAGGGTTAGCGTTCGTTTTAGGGTTAGGGTTATGGTGAGGGTTAGGGTTAGGGTTAGGGTGAAGGTGAGAGTGAGGGTTAGGGTAAGGGTGAGGGTTAGGTTTAGTCTGAGGGTTAGGGTTAGTGTTAGAGTTAGGGTGAGTGTAAGGTTAGGGTGAGGTTAGGTTGAGAGTGAGGGTGAGGTTGAGTGTTAGGGTTAATGTTAGGGTGAGGGTTAGGGTTATGGTGACTGTTAGGGTTAGGGTTAGGGTGAGGGTGAGGGTGAGGGTGAGGGTGAGGGTTAGGGTTAGGGTTAGGATTAGGGTTAGGGTTTCTGTTAGGCTGAGGGTGAGTGTGAGTGTTAAGGTTAGTGTTAGGGTGTAGGTTAGGTTTAGTGTGATGTTTAGGGTGAGGGTGAGTGTAAGGGTTAGGGTGAGAATTAGTGTGAACGTGAGGTATAGTGTTAGGTTTAAGGGAGGGTTAGGTTTAGTGTGAGTGTTAGGGTCAGGGTTATCTTTAGGGTTAGGGTTAGGTTGAGGATAAAATGAGGATTAGATTTAGGGTTAGGTTAGGTGAGGTTGAGGGTGAGGGTTAGCGTGAGGCTGAGTGTTTTAGTTAGCAAAGTGTTAGGGTGAGGTTGAGGCTTAGGCTTAGGGTTAGGGAGACGGTTAGGGTGAGGGTGAGGGTGAGGGTTAGGGTTAGGGTTAGGGTGAGGATCAGGGTGAGGGTGAGGGTTAGGGTGAGGGTTAGGGTTAGTGTGAGGGCTAGGATTAGGGTTAAGTTTAGGGTTAGGGTGAGGTTAAGAGTTAGGGTGAGGGTGAGGTTGAGGGTTAGGGTGAGGGATAGTGTTAGGGTTAGGGTGAGGGTTATGGTTACTGTGATTGTTAGGATAAGGATTAAGGTTAAGGTTAGGGTGTGGATAAGGGTTAGGGTGAGGTTTAGGGTGAGGGTGAGGGTTAGGGTTAGGTTTAGGTTTGGGGTAAGTGTTAGTTTGAAGGTAAGCGTGTGGGTGAGGTTTAGGGTTAGGGGTAGGGTTAGGGTCAGGGTTAGGGTTAGGATTATGGTGAGTGTTAGGTTTAGGGTGAGGGTTAAGGTTACGGTTAGAGGTAGGGGTAGGATTAGGGTTAGGGTTAGGGTTAGGGTTAGGGTTAGGTTTAGGGTGAGGGTTAGGGAGAGTTTCATGGTTAGGATGAGTGTTAGGGTAAGGGTGAGTGTTAGGGTTAGTGTGAGGCTAAGGTTAAGTTTGAGGGTGAGCATTAGGGTTAGGGTGAGGGTAAGGATTAGCGTTAGGGTTAGGGTTAGTGTGAGAGCTAGGGTGAGGGTGAGGGTTAGGGATAGGATTAGGGAGATGGTTAGTGTGAGCGTGAGGGTTAGGGGTAGCGTTTGGGTGAGGGTTAGGGCTAGTATGATGGTTAGGCAGAGTGTGAGGGTAAGGGTTAGGGTGAGAGTTAAGTTGAGGGTGAGGGTTAGGGTTATGGTTAGGGTAACGGTGAGGGTGACGGTGAGGGTTAGGTTTAGGGTTAGGTTTAGGGTGACAGCTAGGTTGAGGTTGAGATTTGGGGTGATGGTGAAGTTGAGCGTGAGGGTTTTGGTTAGGTAAGGGTTCAGGATAGGATTAGGTTTAGGGATAGGTTTAGGGTGAGGGTTAGGGTGAGAGGTAGGGTTAGGGTTTGGGTGAGGGTTAGGTTTAGTGAGATGGTTAGGGTGAGGGTTAATGTTAGGGTGAGGGTGAGGTTAAGGGTTAAGGTGAGTGTTAGGGTGATGGAGAGGTTTAGGTTGAGGGGTAGTTTTAGGGTTAGTTTCAGCATTAGGGTTAGGGTGAGGGTTCAGGGGAGGTTTAGGCTTAGGGTTAGTGTGAGGGTGAGGGATAGGGTTAGGATTAGGGTTAGGGTAAGGGTTAGGGTGAGGGTTAGGATCAGGGTTAGTGTTAGGGTTAGGAAAGAGATAGGGTGAGGGTGATGGTTAGAGTTTGGTTTAGGGTGATATTTAAGGTGAGGGTTAGGATTAGGGTGAGGGTTAGGGTTAGGGTGATGATTAAGGTGAGGGTTAGGGTTAGAGTTATGGTTAGGATGATGGTTAGGGTGAGGGTAAGGTTTAGCGTTTGGTTTAGGGTGAGGGTTAAGATGAGCGTTCGGTTTAGGTTGAGGGTGAGGGTGAGGGTTAGGGTGAGGGTGAGGGAGAGGTTCAGGCTTAGGATTAGGGGTAGGGGTAGGGTTAGGCTGAGGGTGAGGATGGGGGTTAGGATGAGTGATAGGTTTAAGTTTAGTGTGAGGGTTAGTGTTAATGTGAGGGTTAGGATTAGGAATAAGTTTAGGGTTAGGGTGAGGATAATGGTTAGGGTGAGGGTTAGGGTGAGGGTGAGGGCTAGGGTTAGCGTTAGGGTTAGGGTAAGGCTTAGGTTGAGGGTAAGGGTTAGGGTGAGTGTGAGGGTTAGGTTTAGGGTTACATTTAGGTTTAGGATGAGTGTTAGGTTTATGGTTAGGGTGAGGGTGAGGGATAGGGTGAGGGTTAGGATTAGGGTTAGGGTGAGGGTGAGCATTAGGCTTAGGGTGAGGGTGAGGTTTAATGTTAGGGTTAGGGTGAGGGTGAGCATTAGTGTTAGGGTGAGGGTGAGGTTTAGGTTTAGTGTTAAGGAGACGGTTAGGGTGAGGGTGAGGTTTAAGGTTATGGTTAGGTTCAGGGTTAGGTTAAGTGTAAGGGTTAGGGTGAGAGTGAGGGTAAGGGTTAGGGTGAGAATTAAGGTGCAGGTGAGGGTTAGGGGGAGGGGGAGGGTTAGGGTTAGGATGAGAGTTAGCGGTAGGGTGAGGGTTAGTGTGATGGTTAGGGTTAGGGTGAGGGTTAGGGTGAGGGTTAGGGTGAGAGTTAGGCTTAGGTTTAGGGTGAGGGTGAGGGTTAGGGTGAGGGTGAGTGTGAGTGTGAGTGTGAGGGTTAGGGTTAGGGATAGGGTGAGGGTGAGGGTTAGGTTTAGGGTTAGGATTATTGTTAGGTTTTGGGTTAGGCTTAGCTTGATGCTGACTGTGAGTGTTACGTTTAGGGTTGGGGTGAAGTTTAGGGTTAGTGTGAGGGTTAGCGTGAATGTGAGTGTTAGGGTTAGGGTTAGCTTTAGGGTGAGGGTTAGGTGAGGGTGAGCATTAGTGTGAGGGTGAGGATTAGGTTTAGGGTGAGGATTAGGCTTATGGTGAAGGCAAACTTTAGGGTGTGGGTTGGGGTTAGGCTTAGGTTTAGGGTGAGGGTGAGTGTCAGTGTGAGGTTTAGGTTTAGTGTTAGGGTGAGGCTGAGGTTTAGGCTTAGTGTGATGGTACGGGTTACGAGGAGGGTTAGGGAGAGGGTGAGCATTATGGTTAGGGTGAGAGTGAGGTTTTGGGTTAGGGTTAGGATTAACGTGAGCATTAGGGTTAGGGTGAGGGTGAGGGTTAGGCTTAGTGTGAGGGAGACGGTTAGGGTGAGGGTGAGGTTTAAGGTTATGGTTAGGTTCAGGGTTAGGTTAAGTGTAAGGGTTAGGGTGAGAGTGAGGGTAAGGGTTAGGGTGAGAATTAAGGTGCAGGTGAGGGTTAGGGGGAGGGGGAGGGTTAGGGTTAGGATGAGAGTTAGCGGTAGGGTGAGGGTTAGTGTGATGGTTAGGGTTAGGGTGAGGGTTAGGGTGAGGGTTAGGGTGAGAGTTAGGCTTAGGTTTAGGGTGAGGGTGAGGGTTAGGGTGAGGGTGAGTGTGAGTGTGAGTGTGAGGGTTAGGGTTAGGGATAGGGTGAGGGTGAGGGTTAGGTTTAGGGTTAGGATTATTGTTAGGTTTTGGGTTAGGCTTAGCTTGATGCTGACTGTGAGTGTTACGTTTAGGGTTGGGGTGAAGTTTAGGGTTAGTGTGAGGGTTAGCGTGAATGTGAGTGTTAGGGTTAGGGTTAGCTTTAGGGTGAGGGTTAGGTGAGGGTGAGCATTAGTGTGAGGGTGAGGATTAGGTTTAGGGTGAGGATTAGGCTTATGGTGAAGGCAAACTTTAGGGTGTGGGTTGGGGTTAGGCTTAGGTTTAGGGTGAGGGTGAGTGTCAGTGTGAGGTTTAGGTTTAGTGTTAGGGTGAGGCTGAGGTTTAGGCTTAGTGTGATGGTACGGGTTACGAGGAGGGTTAGGGAGAGGGTGAGCATTATGGTTAGGGTGAGAGTGAGGTTTTGGGTTAGGGTTAGGATTAACGTGAGCATTAGGGTTAGGGTGAGGGTGAGGGTTAGGCTTAGTGTGAGGGAGACGGTTAGGGTTAGGGTGAGGGTTAGAGTTAGGGTTAGGGTGAGGGTTAGGATTAGGGTTAAGATTAGGGTTAGGGTGAGGATAAATTTAGGCTGAGGGTTAGGGTGAGGGAGAGGGTTAGGGTTAGTGTTAGTGTTAGGATAAGTATTATGTTGAGGGTAAGGGTGAGGGTGAGGGTTAGGTTTAGGGGTAGGGTTAGGGTGAGTGTTAGTGTGAGGGTTAGTTTTAAGGTTAGGGTGACAACTAGGTTGAGGGTGAGGGTTAGGCCTAGGGTTAGGGTGAGTATTAGGGTGAGGTTAAGGGTTATGATGAGCGTTAGGGTGAGGGTGAGTGTGAGGGTTAGTGTGAAGGTAAGGGTTAGGGTGAGGGTTACGGTGAGGGTGAGCATTAGGGTTAGGGTGAGGGTGAGGTTTAGTGTTAGGGTTAGGGTTAGGGTGAGGATTAGTTTTAGGGTTAGGGTGACAACTAGGTTGAGGGTGAGGGTTAGGGTTTGGGTTAGGGTGAGGGTGAGGTTGAGGTTTAGGATTGGGATTAGTGTTAGGGTTTGGGTTAGGCTGAGGGTTAGAGTGATGGTGAGGGTTAGGTTTAGGGTTAGGGTGAAGGTTAGGGTTAGTGTGAGGTTTATGGTGAAAATGAGGGAAAGTGTTAGGGTTAGGTTTAGGCTGAGGTTTAGGGTGAGGGTGAGGGTTAGGTATAGAGTGAGGATTAGTGTTAGGATTAGGGTTAGGGTGAGGGCTAAGGTGAGGGTGTGGGTTGAGGTTAGGTTTAGGGTTAGGGTTAGGGTGAGGGTGAGGGTTAGGGTGAGGGGTACGGTTAGGATAAGTGTGAGGGTTAGGTTTAGTGTGATTGTTAGGGTTAGGGTTATTTTTAAGGTTAGGATTAGGTTTAGGGTGAGTGTGAATGTCACTGTGAGGTTTAGGTTTAGTGTTAGTGTTAGTGTTAGGGTTAGGGTGAGGGTAAGGGTGAAGGTTAGGGTTAGGTTTAGGTTTAGGGTTAAGATTAGGATGAGGGTTAGAGTGAGTGTGAGTGTTAGGGTTAGTATTAGGGTGAGGGTTAGGGTGAGGGTTAGGGTTAGGGTTAGGTTTAGGGTGAGGGTTAGGGTGATGTTAAGTGCTAGGGCGAGTGTTAGGCTGAAGGTGAGGTTTAGGGTTAGTGTGATGGTAAGGGTTAGGAGGAAGTTTAGGGTGAGGTTGAGCATTAGGATTAGGGTGAGGGTGAGGTTTAGGGTTAGGGTTAGGATTAACATGAGCATTAGGGTTAGGGTGAGGGTGAGGGTTAGGGTTAGGGAGAGGGTTAAGGTGAGGGTGAAGGTGAGAGTTAGAGTTAGCGTGAGGGTGAGGGTTAGTGTTAGGGTTAGGGTGAGTGTGAGTGTGAGGATTAGGTTTAGGATTAGGGTTAGGTTTAGGGTTAGGTTGAGGGTAAGGGTTAGGGTTAGGGTGAGGGCTAGGATGAGGGTGAGGGTTAGGGTGAGTTTTAGGGTGAGGGCTAGGGTTAGTGTTAGGGTGAATGTTAGGGTTAGTGTGAGGGTGAGGATTAGGGTTAAGGTTAGGTTTAGGGTGAGGATAAGGGTTAGGCTGAGGGTTAGCCTGAGGGTAAGGTTTAGACTTAATTGTAGGGTTAGGGTAAGTGTTAGGTTGAAGGTAAGGGTGAGGGTGAGGATTAAGATTAGGGTTAGGGTTGATGTGAGGGTTTGAGTTAGGGTTAGGTTGAGGTGAGGGTTACGGTGAGGGTTAAGGTTAGGGTTAGGGTTAGCGTTAGGCTTAGGGTTAGGGTGTGGGTTAAGGTGAGGCTGAGGGTTAGGGTTGGGTTAGGGTGAGTGTGACTTTGAGGATTAGGTTTAGAATTAGGGTTAGGTTGAGGGTGAGGGTAAGGTTTAGGGTGAGTGTTAGGGTGAAAGTGAGGTTTAGGTTTAGGTTAGGGTTAGGCTGAGAGTTAGGGTGAGAGTGAGTGTTAATGTTAGGTTGAGGGTTATGGTTAGGGTGAGGATTAGGTTTAGGATTAGGGTTAGGGTTAGGTCTAAGGTGAGGGTGTCGGTTGGGGTTAGGGTTAGGGTTAGGGTGAGGGTTAGGCTAGGGTGAGGGTAAGGGTTAGGTTGAGGGGTATGGTTATGGTTAGTGTGAGGGTTAGGTTTAGTGTGAGGGTTAGGGTTAGGGTTATTTTTAGGGTTAGGGTTAGGTTTAGGGTGAGGGTGAGTGACAGTGTGAGGTTTAGGTTTAGGTTTAGTGTTAGGTTTAGGTCGAGGGTGAGGGTGAGGGTTATGGTTAGGTTTAGGTTTAGGGTTAAGTTTAGGCTGAGGGTGAGCGTGAGGGTGAAGGTAAGGGTTATTGTTAGGGTGAGGGTTAGGGTGAGGGTTAGGATTAGGGTTAGGGTGAGGGTCATGGTGAGGTTAAGTGCTAGGGTGAGTGTTAGAGTGAGGGTGAGGTTTAGGGTTAGTGTGAGGGTAAGGGTTAGGAGGAGGGTTAGGGTGAGGGTGAGCATTAGGGTTAGGGTGAGGGTGTGGTTTAGGGTTAGGGTTAGGATTAACGTGAGCATTAGTGTTAGGGTGAGGGTGAGGGTTAGGGTTTGAGTTAGGGTGAGGGTGAGGCTGAAAGTGAGGTTTAGGGTTAGGGTTAGGGTGAGTGTGATGGTGAGGGTTAGGTTTAGGATTAGGGTCAGGGTTAGGGTGAGGGTGAGGGTAAGGTTAAGGTTGAGGGTGAGATTGAGGGTTAGGGTTAGGGTTAGGGTGAGGGCTAGGATGAGGATGTGGGTCAGATTGAGGTTTAGGTTGGGGGAAAGGTTGAGGGATACGCTGAGAGTGAGGGCAAGGTTGAAGGTGAGGGTTAGGGTGAGTTTTATGGTGATGGATAGGGTTAGTGTGAGGGTGAATGTTAGGGTTAGTGTGAGGGTTAGGATTATGGTTAAGGTTAGGATTTGCGTGAGGATAAGTGATATGGTGAGAGTTAGGTTGAGGGTAAGGGTTAGGCTTAGCGTTAGGTTTAGGGAAAAGTATAAGTTGAAGGTAAGGGTGAGGGTGAGGGTTAAGGTTAGGGGTAGGGTTAGGGTGAGGGTTAGAGTTAGGGTGTGTGTTAAGGTGAGGGTGAGGGTTAGGTTTAGGGTTAGGGTGAGTGTGAGGGTGAGGGTTAGGATTGAGGTGAGGGGAGGGTGATTGTCTCCTTTAGGTAAGGGTTAGGGTTAGAGTTAGTGTGAGGGCTAGGGTTAGGGTAGGGTTAGGGTGTTGTTTAGGGTAAGGGTGATTGTTAGGGTGAGGGTGAAGTTTCAGGTAAGGGCAAGGGTTAGGGTGTATGTGAGGGTTAGGTTTAGGGTGAGGGTTACGGTGTGTGTGAGGGTGAGTGTTACGGTGAAGGTTAGGATGACGGGGAGGGTTAGGGTGAGGATAAGGGTTAGGCTGAGAGTTAGGGTGCGGGTGAAGTTTAGGGTTACCATTAGGTTTAGGGTGATGTTTAGATTCAGGGTTAGGGTTAGGGTTAGCTTTAGGTTGAGGTTGATGGTTAAGGTTAGGGTTAGGGTTAAGGTGAGGGTGAGGGTAAGGTTTAGGATTAGGGTTAGGTTTAGGCTTAGGGTGAGGGTAAGGATGAGGGTTAGGGTTAGGGTTAGGGTGAGGGTTAGGCTGAGGGTTAGCATTAGGTTGATGTTTATTCTGAGGGTCAGGTTTAGGGTGAGGGTTAGGGTGAGTGTGAGGGTGAGGGTTAGTGTGTGGTTGAGGCTTAGGTTTAGGTTGAGGGTTAGGGTGTGGGTGAGGCTTAGGGTTATGGTGAGTGTTAGGGCTAGGGTGAGGTTGAGGGTGAGGGTTAGTGTCAGGGTTAGTGTGAGGGATAAGGTCAGGGTTAAGGTGAGGGTTAATGTTAGTGTGTGGGTTAGGATTAAGCTTAAGGTTATGGTTAGGGTGAGGATAACTATTAGGGTGAGTTTTAGTGTGAGGGCTAGGGTGAGGGTGAGGATCAGGTTGAGGGTGAAGGCTAGGGTGAGTTTTAGTATTAGGGTTAGGGTTATTGTTAGGGTTAAGGTTAGGGTGAGGGTGAGGGGGAGTGTTAGGGTGAGGTTCAGTTTTAGGATGAGTTTTAGGGTAAGGGTGAGATTTAGGGTTAATGTGAGGGTAAGGTTTAGGGTGAGGGTGAGCATTAGGCTTAGGGTGAGGGTGAGGTTTAGGGTTAGATTTAGGGTTAGGGTGAAGGCTAGGGTGAAGGTGAGAGTTAGGGTTAGCGTTAGGGATATGGCTAGGTTGATGGTGAGAGTTAGTGTTAGGGTTAAGGTGAGGGTTAGGGTTAGTGTGATGGTTAGGGTTAGGTTTAGGGTTAGGGTCAGGGTTAGGGTGAGGATTAGGGTTAGGGTGAGGGTTAGGGTTAGGGTTAGGTTTAGGGTTATGGTTAGGGTGAGGGTTTGGGTTAGACTTAGGGTTAAGGTGAAGTTTAGGGTGAGGGTAAGTGTTAGGGTTTGGTTTAGGGTGAGGGTTAGGGTGAGCCTTAGGTTTAGGGTGAGGTTGAGTTTTAGGGTTAGGGTTAGGGTGAAGGTGAGGTTTAAGGTGAGGGTGAGGGTGAGTGTGAGCGTTAAGGTTAGGGTTAGGGGGAGTGGAAGGGGGAGGTTTAGGTTTAGGGTTAGGGGTAGGGTTAGGCTAAGGGTGAGGGTGAGGGTGAGAGTTAGGGTGAGGGATAGGGTTGAGTTTAGGATGAGGGATAGGGTTATTGTGAGGGTTAGGATTAGGATTAAGATTAGGGTTAGGGTGAGGATAAGGGTTAGGGTGAGGTTTAGGGTGAGGGTAAGGGTTAGGGTTTGATTTAGGGTTAGGGTAAAGCTTAAATTGAGGGTAAGGG
Organism: Dipodomys merriami; assembly: GCF_024711535.1. Lineage (NCBI taxonomy): Eukaryota > Metazoa > Chordata > Mammalia > Rodentia > Heteromyidae > Dipodomys > Dipodomys merriami. The sequence continues at coordinate 3,122,687 of NW_027205937.1, read as the reverse complement.
TGTGAGTGAGGGTTAGCGTTAAGGTAGGCTTAGGATAAGGGTTAGGGTGAGGGTGAGGGTAAGGGTTAGGGTGAGGGTTAGGGTGAGGGTGAGGTTTAGGGTTATGCTTAGGTTTAGGGTGAGCATTAGGGTGAGAGTGAGGGAGAGGGTTAGGGTTAGGGTTAAGGAGACAGTTAGGGTAAGGTTGAGGTTTAGGGTTAGAGTTAGGTTCAGGGTTAGTGTAAGTGTGAGGGTTATGCTGAGGGTGAGGGTAAGGTTTAAGGTGATATTTAAAGTGAGGGTGAGGGTGAGGTTTATGGTTAGGGTGAGAGTTAGCGTTAGGGTGAGGGTAAGGGTTAGGCTTAGGGTGAGGGCTAGGTTGAGGCTTAGGGTTAGGGTGAGGGTTAAGGTTAGCTTTAGGGTGAGGGTGATGGTTAGGGTGAGGGAGAGGGTGAGTGTCAGGTTGAGGGTTAGGGTTAGGTTTAGGGTGAGTCTGAGGGTGAGGTTTAGGGTTAGGATTTGTGTTAGGGTTTGGGTTAGGGTGAGCTTGAATTTTAGGGTGAGGGTTAGGGTTAGATTTAGGGTGAAGTATAGGGTTAGTGTGAGTGTTAGGGTGAAAGAGAGGGTTAGGGTTAGGGTTAGGGTGAGGGTTAGTGTGAGGGTGAGGGTTAGTGTGAGTGCTAGGTTTAGTGTGAGGATTAGGGTTAGGATTAGGGTTAAGGTGAGGGCTACGTTGAGGGTGTGGGTTGGGGTTAGTGTTAGGGTTAGGGTTAGGGTGAAGATGAGGTTTAGGGTGAGGGGTACGTTTAGGGTTAGTGTGAGGGATAGGTTTATTGTGAGGGTTAGCGTTAGTGTTATTTTTAGGGTTAGGTTTAGGGTTAGGGTGAGGGTGAGTGTCAGTGTGAGGTTTAGGTTTAGTGTTAGTCTTAGGGTTAGGGTTAGGGTGAGGTTTAGGGTGAGCGTGATGGTGAGGTTGAGGGTGAGGGTGAGGGTGAGGTTTAGGTTTAGGTTTAGGGTTAGGATGAGGGTGAGGGTTAGGGTTAGGATTAGGGTTATGTTTAGTATTAGGCTGAGGGTGAGGGTGAGGGTGAGGGAAAGGGTGAGGGTTAGGGTTAGGGTTAATGTGTAGGTTAGGGTTAGGGTGAGGGTTAGGGTGTGGATGAGTGTAAAGTTTAGGTTGAGAGTTAGTATGACCGTGAGGTTTAGGGTTAGGTTTAGGGTGGGGGTTAGGGTGAGGGTGAGGTTAGGGTGGGGGTGAGTGTTAGGGTTAGTTTGAGGATTAGGGTTAGGATTAGGTTTAGGGTGAGGGATAGGTTGAGGGTGAGGGTTAGGGTTAGTTTTAGGGGGAGGTTTAGGTTTAGGGTGAGGGCTTGGGTGAGGGTGAGTTTTAGGGTGAGGGTGAGGGTGAGGGTAAGGTTCAGTGTTAGGGTGAGTGTAAGGGTTAGAGTGAGCGCTAGGGTGAGGTTGAGGGTTAGGGTGAGGGTGAGGATGATTGTGAGGGTTAGGGTTAGGTTTAGGGTGAGGGTGAGTGTTAGGGTGAGGGTGAGGGTTAGGTTTAGGGTGAGGATTAGTTTGAGGGTGAGGGTTAGGGTGAGGGTTAGAGTTAGGGTGAGGATTAGGGTTAGGGTTAGGGTGTGGGTTAGGATTAGGGTGATGTTTATTGTTCAGATGAGGGTTAGGATGAGGGTGATGGTTCAGGTGAGGGTGAGGCATAGTGTGTGGGTGAGGGTTAGGTTTTGGGTGAGCAATAGGGTGATGGTGAGGTTTGGGTTAGGGTTAGGGTTAGGATGTGTGTTAGGTTTAGGGTTAGGGTTAGGGTGAGATGTAGTATAATGTGTAGGGTTACGGTTAGGGTGAGGGTTAGGGTTAGTGTGAGTGTACAGGTTAGGTTTAGGGTTAGGGCTAGTGTGAGGGTGAGGTTTAGTGTTATGTTTAAGGTGATGGTTAGGGTTATGGTAAGGGTTAGTGTTAGGTTTAGGGTTAGGGTGAAGGTGCGGGTGAGGGTTAGGGTTTAGGTTAGGGTTAAAGTGACGGTAAGGATGAGGATTACGGTTAGGATTAGGGTTAGGGTTAGGGTTAGGCTGAGGGTGAGGGTTAGGTTGAGGGTTAGGGTTAGCGTGAGGTTTAGGGTTAGGTTTGGGATTAGGGTGTGCGTGAAGCTTGGGGTTAGGGGAAGGGTTAGGGCTACAGTGAGGGTGATTGATAGAGTCAGTTTCAGGGAGAGGTTTAATGTTAGTGTGAGGGTTAGGATTAGGGTTAAGGTTAGTTTTAGGGTTAAGGTTAGGGATAGGATGAGGATAATGATTAAGTTGATTGTTAGGGTGTGGGCTAGGGTAAGGGTGAGGAATAGGGTGAGGGTGAGGGCTAGAAAGAGGGTTAGTGTTAATGTTAGGGTTAGGGTTAGGGGGAGGGGGAGAGGGAGGGTTAGGGTGAGGGTTAGGGATACAGTTAGGGTTAGGGTGATGGTGAGGGTTAGGGTGAGGTTGAGGATGAGGATGAGGTTTAGGGTTACGGTTAGTTTGAGGCTTAGGGTGAGGGTGAGGGTTAGGGTGAGGGTGAGGGTTAGGTTTAGGATTAGGGTTAGGGTGACGGTTACAGTTAGGGTTTGGGTTCTGGTGACATTTAGGTTGAGGGTTAGGGTTAGGCTTAGGGTTATTTTGAGGGTTAGTGTGAGGTTTAGGGTTAGTGTTAGGTTTAGAGTGAGGATTAGGGTGAGTGTAAGCGTTAGGGTGAGGTTTAGTGTGAGGCTGAGGGTTAGGGTTAGGGTTAGGGTGAGGGGTAGGGTGAGATTTATGGTTATGATTAGGGTTATTGTTAGAGTTAGGCTGAGGGTGAGAGTGAGGGTGAGGATGCGGGATAGGGTTAGTGTGAAGGTTAGGGTGAAGCTGAGGTTAAGGGTTAGGGTGAGGGATAGGGTGAGATTGAGGTTTAGGGTTAGGGTAAGGGTTAGGTTGAGGGTTAGGGTGACGGTTAGGGCTAGGTTTAGGGTTAAGATTAAGGGGAGGTTTAGGTTTATTGTGAGGGTTAGTGTTAGGGTTAGGATTAGGGTGAGGGTAAGGGTTAGGGTTAAGGTTAGGGTGAGAGTGATGGTTAGGGTTAGCGGGAGTGTTAGGGTGAGGGTTTGAGTGAGGTTTAGGGTTAGGCTTACGGTGAGGGTTAGGGTTAGGATTAGAATTAGGGTGAGGGTGAATATTAAGGTTAGGTTTAGGGTCAGGGTGAGGTTTACGCTGAGGGATAGGGTTAGCGGTAGGGTGAGGGTTAGGTTTATTCTGAGGGTAAGGGTTAGGGTTTGGTTTAGGGTTAGGATTAGGGAGAGGGTAAGGGTTAGAGTGAGGGTTGGGGTGAGAGTGAGGGTTAGGGTTAGCATTAGGGTTAGGGTGAGGATTAGGGTTAGTTTGAGAATTAGGGTTAAGGTTAGGGTTAGGTTGAGGGTGAGGCTGGGGTTTAGGGTGATGGTGAGGGTGAGGTTTAGGGTTAGGGTTAGGGTTAGGGTGAGGGTGAGGGTTAGGTTTAGGATTAGGGTTAGGGTTAGGGTCAGGTTGAGAGTCAGGCTGAGGTTTAGGGTGAGGGTGAGGGTTAGGGTTAGGGTTAGGGTTAGGGTTAGGTTCAGCCTAGGATTAGGTTTAGGGTTAGGTTGAGGGCAAGATTGAGGGTGAGGGTTAGGATTAGGTTTAGGGATAGGGTGAGGATTAGGGTTAGGGTTAGGGTTAGTTTTAGTTTTAGTGTGAAGTTTGGGGTTAGGTTTAGGGTTACTGTTAAGGTGAGGGTAAGGGTTAGCTGAGGGTTAGGAAGAGGGTGAGGGTTAGGTTTAGCATTAGGGTTAGGGTGAGGGTTAGGATTAGCGTGAGTTTTAGGTTGAGGGTCAGGGTGAGGGTTAGTGTTAGGTTTAGGGTTAGGGTGAGGGCTAGAGTGAGGGTGAGGGTTAGGTTTAGTGTTAGGGATAGATTGAGGATTAAGTTGATGGTTAGGTTAATGTGAGGGTTAGGATTAGGGTTAGAATGAAGTTGAGGGTAAGGGTTAGGGTGAGGGTAAGTGTGAGGGTGAGGTTTAGGGAGAGGGTGAGGTGAGTGTTAGGGTTGGGGTGAGGGTGAGAGTGAGGTTTAGGGTTAGGGTTTGGGTGAGGGTTAGGGTTAGGGTGAGTGTTAGGGTTAGGTTTAGGGTGAGGGTGAGGTTGAATGTGAAGGTTAGTGTGAGGGAGAGTTTGAGGGTGAGGGTGAGTTGGAGGTTTAGGGTTAGGTTTAGGTTGGATGAGGGTGAGGGTTAGGGATAGGATTAGGGTTAAGTTTAGTATTAGGGTGAGGGTGAGTGTGAGGGTGAGCGTTAGGGTTAAGGTTAGGGTGTAGGTTAGGGTTAGTTTGAGGGTTAGGGCGAGGTTGAGTGCAAGGGTTAGGGTGGACTTATTGTGACTGTGAGGTTTAGGGTTAGGGTGAGAGTGAGGGTGAGGGTGAGGGTGAGGGTTAGGGTGAGGGTGAATGTTAGGGTTAGGATGAGGATTATGGTTAGGATTACGGTTAGGGTGAGGGCTAGGTTGAGGGTGAAGCTTAGGGTTAGGGTTAGGGCTAGGGTTAGGTTGAGGTTTAGGGTTAGGGTGAGGGTGAGTATTAGTGTGTGGGTTAGGGTTAGGGTGAGGGTTTGGTTTATTGTGAGGGTTAGGGTTAGGGTGAGGGTAAGGTTAAGAGTGAGGGCTAGGGTGAGGGTGAGGGTTAGGGTTAGGTTTAAGATGAGGGTTAGGGTTAGGGTTAGGATTAGGGTGAGGGTGAAGGTGAGGGTTAGGGTTAGGGTGAGGCTTAAGTTTTAGGGTTATTGTGTCGGTAAGCGTTAGAGTTAGGGTTAGGATGAGGGTGAGGGTGAGGGTGAGGGTTAGGGTTCGGTTTAGGGTTAGGGTGAGGGTTAGGGTGAGGCGTAGTTTTAGGGTTATCGTGAGGGTTAGGTTTAGTGTGAGGGTTAGGGGGAGCATTAGGGATAGGACAAGGCTGAATATAAGGGTTAGGGTGAGGGTTAGGGTGAGGGTGAGGGTTAGGGTGAGGGTTAGGATTTGGATTAAAGTTACGGTTAGTGTGAGGATAAGCGATAGGGTGAGGGTTAGGGTGCCGGTGAGGGTTAGTGTTACTGTTAGGGTTAGGGTGATGGTTAGGGTCAGGGTTAGGGTGAAGGTGTGGTTAAGGTTAGGGTGAGGGATAGGGTGATGTTGTGTGTTAGGGTTAGGGTAAAGGTTAGGCTGAGGGTCAGGGTGACGGTTAGGTTTAGGGTTAGGGTTGGGGTTAGGGGGAGGGTTAGATTTAGTGTGAGGTTTAGGGTTACGGTTAAGGTTAGGATTTGGGTGAGGGTAAGGATTACTGTTAATTTTAGGGTGAGAGTGAGGGTTAGGTTTAGCTTGAGTGTTAGGGTGAGTGTGAGGGTGAGTGTTAGGGTTAGGATTAGGGTAAGGGTTAGGGTTAGGATTAGGATTAGGGTTATGGTAAAGCTGAGGGTGAGGGTTAAGGTTAGGGATAGGGTTAGGTTTAGGGTTAGCTATTGTGTGAGGTTTATGAATAGGGTTAGGTTTAGGGTGAGGATAAGTTATAGGGTGAGAGTTAGGGTGCCCTTGAGGTTTATGGTTACTGTTAGGGTTAGGGTGAGGGTTAGCGTGAGGGTTAGGGTCAGTTTTAGCATTAGGTTGAGGTTGAGGGCTAGGGATAGGTTTAGGGCAACGGTTAGGGTTAGGGTGAGGGTTAGGTTTAGGGTTAGGTTTAGGGTTAGAGTGAGGGTGAGGGTGAGGGTTAGGGTTAGTGTTAGGGTGAGGGTGAGGGTAAGGTTTAGGATTAGGGTTAGGGTTAGGGTTAGGCTTATGGTGAGGGTGATGGTGAGTGTGAGTGTTAGGGTTAGGTTTAGGTTGAGGGTTAGCGTTAGGTTGATGTTTAGGGTGAGGGTCAGGGTTAGGGTGAGGTTTCGGGTTCAGATGAGGGTGAGGGTTAGGTTGTGGGTGAGGCTTAGGGTTAGGTTGAGGGTTAGTGTGTGGGTGAGGCTTAGAGTTAGGGTGAGGGTTAGGGCTATGGTGAGATTGAGGGGGAGGTTTATTGTGAGGGTTACAGTAAGGTATAGGGTGAGATTTAGGGTTAGGTTTAGGGTTATTGTGAGGGTTAGGGTGAGGTTGAGGGTGAGAGTGAGGGTGCGATATAGGGTTGGGTTAGCGTGAGGGTTAGGGTTAGTGTGAGGGTTAGGGTGACGGTGAGGTTAAGGTTTAGGATATGGGATATGGTGAGGTTGAGTGTTAGGGTTAGGGTAAGGTTTAGGCTGAGGGTTAGGCTGATGGTTAGGGTTAGGGTTACGGTTAGGGTTAGGGCGTGGGTTAGGTTTAATGTGAGGGTTAGGGTTAGGGTTAAGGTTAGGATTTGGGTGAGGGTAAGGATTAGGGTTAAGGTTAGGGAGAGACTGAGGGATAGGGTTAGCTTGAGTGTTAGAGTGAGTGTTAGGGTGAGGGTTAGGGTTAGGGTTAGGGTAAGGGTTAGGGTTAGTATTAGGATTAGGGTTAGAATAAACCTGAGGGTGAGGGTGACGGTTAGGGATAGGGTTAGGGTGAGGGTTAGCTTTTGTGTGAGGTTTAGGAATAGGGTTAGGGTTAGGGTGAGGGTAAGTTATAGGGTGAGGGTTAGGGTGCCGTTGAGGGTTAGGGTTAGTTAGGGTTTAGGTCAGGGTTAGGGTCAGGGTTAGGGTTAGTGTTAGCATTAGTTTGAGGTTGAGGGTTAGGTATAGGGTTAGGGCGACGATTAGGGTTAGGGTGAGGTTTGGGTTTAGGGTTAGGATTAGGTTAGGGTGAGGTTGAGGGTGAGGGTTAGGGTTAGATTTAGGGTGAGGGTTAGCGTTAGGTTGATGTTTAGGGTGAGGGTCAGGGTTCGGGTGAGGGTTCGGTTTCGGATGAGGATGAGGGTTAGGGTGTGGGTGAGGCTTAGGGTCAGGTTGAGGGTTAGTGTGTGGGTGAGGCTTAGGCTTAGGTTGAGGGTTAGGGCTATGGTGAGGTTTAGGCTGAGGTTGAGGGTGAGGGTGAGGGTGCGGTATAGGGATAGGTTTAGGGTGAGGATTAGGGTTAGTGTGAAAGTGAGGTTAAGGGTTACAGTGAGGGATATGGTGAGGTTGAGTGTTAGGGTTAGGGTAATTTTTAGGCTGAGGGTTAGGCTGATGGTTAGCGTTAGGTTTACGGTTATGGTTAGGGGGAGGGTTAGGTTTAGTGTGAGGGTTAGGGTTAGGATTAGGGTGAGGGTAAGGATTAGGGTTAAGGTTAGGGTGAGAGGGAGTTTTAGCGTTAGCATGAGTGTTACGTTGAGTGTTAGGGTGAGGGTTAGGGTTAGAGTTAGGGTGAGGGTTAGGGTTAGGATTAGGATTAAGGTTAGGGTAAAGCTGAGGGTGAGAGTGAGGGTTAGGGATAGGGTAAGGGTTAGGGTTAGCTTTTGTGTGAGGTTTAATGAATAGGGTTAGGGTTAGGTTGAGGGTAAGGTGTTTGGTGAGGGTTAGGGTGAAGGTGAGGTTTAGGGATAGGGTTAGCGTTAGGATTATGGTGCGTGTGAGGTTGAGTGTTAGAGTTAGGGTGAGTGTTAGGGTTAGGGTGAGGTTTAGGGTTAAGGTTAGGGTTAGGGTGAGTGTGAGCTTTAGGGTTAGTGTTAGGGTGAGGGTGAGGGTGAGGGTTAGGGTTAGGGTTAGGCTGAGCGTGAGAGTGAATGTGAAGTTGAGGGTGAGGTTTAGGGTTAGGCTTAGGGTTAGGGTTAGGGTGAGGGCAAGTATGAGGGTGAGTGTTAGTGTGTAGTTGAGGTTGAGGGCGAGGATTTAGGTTAGTTTAGGGTTAGGGTTAGGGATAGTGTTAGGGTTAAGGTGAGGCTTAGGGTTATTTTAAGGTTTAGGGGGAAGTTGAGGGTGAGGTTGAGGGTGCGGGATAAAGTTAGGATAAGGGTTAGTGTAAAGATGAGTGTGAGGGTGAGGGTGAGGGTGAGGGTGAGTTTTAGGGTTAGGGTTAGGTGTAGAGTTTGTGTGAGTTTTAGGAATAGGGTTAAGGTTAGGTAGAGGGTGAGGGTTACGTTGAGGGTTAGGATTTGGGTAAAAATTAGGGTTTGCATGAGGGTAAGGTTTAGGGTGAAGGTTAGGGTGCGGGTGAGTTTTAGTGTAATCGTTACGGTTAGGGTGAGGGTTAGGTTTAGGGTGAGATTTAGGTTTAGGTTTAGGGTTAGATTTAGGGTGAGGTTGAGGGTGAGAGGTTTATGGTTAGGGTGAGGGTGAGCGTAATGTTTAGTATTAGGGTTAGGGTTAGGGTTATGCTTAGGGTGAGGGTGAGGGTGAGGGTAAGGGTGAGGGTGAGCGTTAGGGTTAGGGTTAGGATGTGTGTTAGCATTAGGTTGATGTTTAGGGTGAGGGTCAGGGTTAGGGTGAGGTTCGGCTTCGTGTTAGGTGAGGGTCAGGGTGAGGGTGAGGCTTAGGGTTAAGTTGAGGGTTAGATTTTGGGTGAGGCTTAGGGTTACGGTGAGGATTAGGGTTAGGGTGAGGGTGAGGGTGAGGGTTAGGTTGAGGGATAGGGTCAGGGTTAGGGTGAGGGTTAGTGTTAGTGTGAGGGATAGGATTAGGTTTAAGGTTAGGGTTAGGGTGAGGATAAAGTTTAGGGTGAGGGTTATGGTGAGGGTGAGGGCTAGGGTTAGGATGAGGTTAGGGTGAGGGGTTCGGTTACGGTTAGTGTGACCATTAGGTTTAAGGTGAGATTTAGGGTGAGGGTTAGGGTTAGAGTTAGTGTTAGGTTGATGTTTAGTGCTAGGTTGAGGGTGAGGGAAAGTGTTAGGGTGAGGGTTAGTGTGAAGGTGAGTTTTAGGGTTAGCATTAGTGTAAGGGTGAGGGTAGCATTAGGGTTAGGGTGCGGATTAGGCTGAGGGTGAGGGTTATGGTTTTGTGAGGGTAAGGGTTAGGGTGAGGGTTAGGTTGAGGGTGAGGCTTTGGGATAGTATTAGGGTTAGGGTGAGGTTGAGGCTAGGATTAGGTTTAGGGTTAGGATTAGGGCCTGGTTGAGGGTGAGGGTTAGGGTTAGGTTTAGGGTTAGGGTGAGGATTAGGGTTAGGGTTAGGGTTAGGGTTAGTTTAGGTTTAGTTTTAAGATTGGGGTAAGGGTTAGGATTAAGATTACGGTGAGGGTAAGTGTTAGGTGAGGGTTAGGGTGAGGGTGAGGGTTAGGATTACTATTTGGGTGAGGGTTCCGTTGAGGGCTAGGGTGAAGGTGAGGGTGAGGGTTAGGGTTAGGGTTAGGGATAGGTTGAGGATTAGGGTGATGGTTAGGATTAGTTTGTGGTTTTGGATTAGGGTTAGGTTTAGGGAGAGGTTGAGGGTTAGGGTGAGGGTAAGGGTGAGGGTGAGGTTTAGCGTGCGGGTGAGTTGAGTGTTAGGGTTGGGGTGAGGGTGAGAGTGAGGGTTAGGGTTAGGGTTAGGGTGAAGGTTAGGGTTAGGGTGATTGTTATTGTTAGGGTTAGGGTGAGGGTGAGGTGAGGGTGAGGGTTAGTGTGATGGTGAGTTTGAGGGTGAGGTTGAGGGTGAAGGTGAGGTTTAGGGTTAGGTTTAGTGTTAGGATGAGGATGAGGGTTAGGATTAGGGATAGGGTTAGTATTAGGCTGAGGGTGAGGGTGAGGGTGAGGGTGAGTGTGAGGGTTAGGGTTAGGGTGTAAGTTAGGGTTATATGAGGGTTAGGGTGAGGGTGAGTGTAAGATTTAGGGTGAGAGTGTGACCGTGAGGTTTAGGTTTAGGGTGAGGGTGAGGGTTAGGTTGAGGGTGAGGGTTAGGGTGAGGGTGAATGATTGGGTTAGGATGATGATTAGGTTTAGGATTCGGGTTAGGGTGAGGTCTAGGGTGAGTGTGAAGCTTTGGGTTACGGTTAGGGATAGGGTTAGGGTGAGGGTTAGGGTTAGGGTGAGGATGAGTATTAGTGTGTGGGTTAGGTTTAGGGTGAGGTTTAGGTTTATTGTGAGGGTTAGGGTTAGGGTGAGGGTAAGGGTAAGAGTGAGGGCTAGGGTGAGGGTGAGGGTGAGGGTGAGGGTTTCCGTTAGGTAAGGTTTAGGGTTATGGTTAGTGTGATGGTAAGGGTTAGGGTGAGTGTGAGGGTTAGGGTTAGGGTTATTGTTAGGGTTATTGTTAGGGTTAATATTTGGGTTAGGGTGAGAGGGGGGTGAGGTTTAGTTTTAGGGTTAGGGTGAGGGTTAGATTTAGGGTTAGCGTTGGTGTTAGGGTTAGGGTATGAGTCAGGGTTATGGTGAGCTTGAGCGTGAGGGTGAGGGTTAGACTTAGAATGAGGGCTTGGGTGAGGGTGAGGGAGAGGGTAAGGGTGAGGAGGAGGTTTAGGGTTAGGATAAGGATTAAGTTTAGGGTTAGGCTGAGAGTGAGGGTTAGGATGAGCGTTAGAGTTAGAGAGGGTTAGGGTTAATGTGAGGGATATGGTGAGGGTTCGGGTGATGATTAGGGTGACGGTGAGAGTTATTGTGATGGTTAGGTTTAGGGTTATGCTGAGGTTGAGGGTGAGGGTGAGGGTGCGGGTGAGGGTTAGGGTTAGGGTGAGGGTTATGCTTAGGTTTAGGGTGTTGGTTAGAGTTAGGGTGGTGTTTGGGGTTCGGATGAGGGTTAGGGTGAAGTTAAGGGTCCGGGTGAGGGTGAGGAGTAGTGTGTGGGTGAGGGTTAGGTTTTGGTTGAGCATTAGGGTGACAGTGAGGTTTGGTTTAGGGTTAGGGTTAGGGTGAGGGTTAGGTTTAGTCTGAGGGTTAGTGTTATGGTTAAGGTTAGGGTTAGGGTGAGGGTAAGGGTTAGGGTTAGGGTGAGGGTGATGCTTAGGATTAGCATTTTGGTTAGGGCGACGGTTAGGGTGAGGTTTCGGGTGAAGTTTAGGGTCAGGGTAAGGGTGAGGGTGAGGGTTATGGTTAGGATTAGGGTGAGGATGTGGGTGAGGCTGAGGTTTAGGGTGAGATTGAGGTTGAGAGTGAGGGTTAGGGATAGAGAAAAGATTAGGGTTCGGGTGAGGGTGAAGGTGAGTATTAGGGTTAGTATTAGGGATAGGGTTAGGGTTAGGCTTAGGGTTAGGGTGAGGGTCAGGGTGAGGTTTAAGGTTTGGGTTAGGGTGAGAGTAAGTGTTAGGTTGAGGGTTAGGGCGAGAGTGAGGGTAAGGGTTAGCCTGAGTGTTAGTGTGAGGGTTAGGTTGAGGGTTAGGTTTAGGGTTATTGTGAGGGTTAGGTTTAGTCTGATGGTTAGGGTTACCTTAAGGTTAGGGTTAGGGTGAGGTTAAGGTTTAGGTTGAGGGTTAGGTTTAGGGTTAGGTTTATTGTGAAGTTTAGGGTTAGAGTAGGGATTAGGGTTAGGGTTTGGGTTAGGTTTAGAGTGAGGATAGGGTTAGAGTTGGGGTTAGGGTTAGGGTGAGGGTAAGGGTTAGGGTGAGGGTTAGGTTTAGGGTGAGGATTAGGGTTAGAGTGAGGGTTAAGGTTAGGATGAGGATAAGGGTTAGGTTGAGTGTTAGGATGAGGGTTAGGGTTAGGTTTAGGGTTAGGGTGAGGGTCAGGGTGAGGTTTAAGGTTTGGGTTAGGGTGAGAGTAAGTGTTAGGTTGAGGGTTAGGGCGAGAGTGAGGGTAAGGGTTAGCCTGAGTGTTAGTGTGAGGGTTAGGTTGAGGGTTAGGTTTAGGGTTATTGTGAGGGTTAGGTTTAGTCTGATGGTTAGGGTTACCTTAAGGTTAGGGTTAGGGTGAGGTTAAGGTTTAGGTTGAGGGTTAGGTTTAGGGTTAGGTTTATTGTGAAGTTTAGGGTTAGAGTAGGGATTAGGGTTAGGGTTTGGGTTAGGTTTAGAGTGAGGGTAGGGTTAGAGTTGGGGTTAGGGTTAGGGTGAGGGTAAGGGTTAGGGTGAGGGTTAGGTTTAGGGTGAGGATTAGGGTTAGAGTGAGGGTTAAGGTTAGGATGAGGATAAGGGTTAGGTTGAGTGTTAGGATGAGGGTTAGGGTTAGATTTAGGTTGAGGGCTAAGGTGAGGGTGAGCGTTAAAGTTTGGGTTAGAGTTAGGGTTAAAATTAGAGTGAGGGTGAGATTTAGGTTTAGGATTAGTGTTAGGTTGAGGGTTTAGCCTTAGGCTGAGGGTGAGTTTGAGGGTTAGGGTGAGGGTTAGGGTTATGGATAGGGTGAGGGTTCGGGTTCAGGTTCGTGTTCAGGTTTGGGTTAGGGTGAGAGTAAGTGTTAGGTTGATGGTTAGGGTTAGAGTGAGGGTTAGGGTTAGCCTTAGTGTTAGGGTGAGGGTTGAGGGTTAGGGTTAGGGTTAGTGTAAGGTTTAGCTTTAGTCTGAGGGTTAGGGTTACAATAAGTTTAGGATTAGGGTGAGGGTAAGGGTTAGATTGAGGGTTAGGTTTAGGGTTAGTCATAGCGTCAGGTTTAGAGTTAGAGTGAGGATTAGGGTTAGGGTTAGGGTGAGGGTAGGGTTAGTGTGAGAGTTAGGGTTGGTGTGAGGGTTAGGGTTATGGTTGGGGTTAGAGTTAGGGTGAGGATAAGGGTTTGGGTGAGGTTTAGGGTTAGAGTGAGTTTTAGCGTTAGGGTGAATATAAGGGTAAGGTTGAGTGTTAGGGTGAGGGTTAGGGTTAGGTTTAGGGTGAGGGATAGGGTTAGGGTGATGTTTAAGGTGAGGGTGAGGTTTAGGGTTAGGGTGAGAGTTCGGGTGAGGGTGAGGATTAGGGTGTGGATGATGGTTAGGATTAAGGTGAGGGTTAGGTTGAGGGTGAGGGTTAGGGTGAGGGTGAGGGTTAATGTTATTGTTAGGGTGAGGGTTAGGGTTAGTGTTAGGGTGAGGGTTAGGATGAAGTTTAGGGTTAGGTTAGGGTTAGCATTAGGATTAGTTTGAGGGTTAGGGTTAGGGTTAGAGTTAGTGTTAGCGTGAGTGTAAGGGTTAGGGTGAGGTTTAGGGTGAGGGTGAGGGTTAGGGTTAGCCTTAGGGTTAATGTGAGGGTTAGAGTTAGGTTTAGGGTTAGGGTGATTTTTAGGGAGAGGGTGAGGTTTAGTGTTAGGGTAAGTGTTCGGCTGAGTGTGAGGGTTAGGGTTAGGGTGGAGTTTAGGGTTAGGTTGAGGATAAGGGTTAGGTTGAGTGTTAGGGTGAGGGTTAGGGTTAGGTTTAGGGTGAGGGCTAGGGTGAGGGTGAGGGTTAAAGTTTGGGTTAGGGTTAGGGTTTACATTAGGGTGAGGGTGAGATTTAGGTTTAGGATTAGTGTTAGGTTTAGGGTTAGGCTTAGGTTGAGGGTGAGAGTGAGGTTGAGGTTTAGAGTGAGGTTTAGGGTTAGGGTTAGGGTAAGGATTAGGGTTAGGGTGATGTTTAGGGTGAGGGTGAGGTTTAGGTTTAGGGTGAGTGTTCGAGTGAGAGTGAGGCTTAGGGTGTGGGTGACGGTTAGGGTAAGGGTGAGGGTTAGGGTGACGGTGAGGGTTTGTGTGAGGGTGAAGGTTAATGTTAGGGTTACAGTGAGGGTTAGGGTTAGGTTTAGGGTGAGGATTAGGGTGAAGTTTAGGGTTAGGTTTAGGGTTAGGTTTAGGATTAGTTTGAGGGTTAGGGTTGGAGTTAGAGTTAGTGTTTGCTTGAGTGTAAAGGTTAAGGTGAGTTTTAGGGTGAGGATGAGGGTTAGGGTTCCCCTTAGGGGTAGGGTGAGGTTTAGGGTTAGGGTTAGGGTTAGGGTGAGTGTGAGGGTTAAGGTTATTTTTAGAGTTAGATTTAGGGTGAGGGTGAGGGTTAGGTTTTCCCTTTGGGTTAGGGTTAGGGTTAGGGTTAGGGTGAGGGTGAGGGTTAGGGTTAGGGTTAGGGTTAGATTTAGTGTTAGGGTGAGGGTTAGGTTTAGGAGTAGGGTTAGGGTTAGGTTTAAATTTAGGTTGAGGGCTAGGGTGAGGTTTAGTGTGAGGTTTAGGTTTAGGTTTAGCATGATTGTTAGGGTTAGGGTGAGGTTTCGGTTGAGCATTAGGGTTAGGGTAAGGGTTAGGGTTAAGATAAGTGTAAGGGTGAGGGGTAGGGTTATGTTTAGGGTGAGGGTTAGAGTTAGGGTTTGGGTAAGTTTGGTTTAGGGTTAGAGTTAGGGTGAGGGTAAGGTTGAGGTTTAAGGTTAGTATTAGGGTAAGGGTTAGGGTTAGGATTAGGTTTAGTGTTAGGATTAGACTGAGGTTTAGGGTGAGGGTGTGGGTGAGGGTTTGGGTTAGGGTGAGGGTTAGGGTTAGGGTTAGGGTTAGCATGCACGTTAGGGTTAGGGTTAGGTTTAGGATGAGTTTTCGGGTGAGGGGTAGAGTTATGTTTAGGGTGAGGGTTAGGGTGATGGTGAGGGTTAGTGTGAAGTTTAGGGTTAGGGTTAGGGTTAGGGTTAGGTTTATTGTTAGGGTTAGTGTGAAGGTGAGTGTGAGCAGGAGGGGGAGGTTTAGAGTTAGGGTTAGGGTTAGGGTGAGGGTGAAAGTGAGGTTTAGTGTTAGGATTAGGGTTAGGGTTTGACTGAGGTTGAGGGGGAGGGTTAGGGTTAGGGTTAGGGTGAGGGTGAGTGTAATGGTTACTATGAGGGTTAGCATTAGGGTTAGGGTTAGGCTGAGGGTAAGGGTTAGGGTGAGGGTTAGTGTGAAGGGGAGGGGAAGGGTTAGGGTTAGACTTAGGATGAGGGTATGGGTTAGGGTGAGGGTTAGTGTGAGGGGGAGGTTTAGGGTTAGGGTTAGACTTAGGATTAAGGTAAGGGTTAGGTTGTGGTTTAGGGTGAGGGTTAGGGTTAGGGTTAGGATTATGGGGAGGGTGAGTGTGAGAGTTAGGGTTAGTGTTAGGGTTAGAGTTAGAGTGAGGGTGAGGTTTAGGATTGGTGTAAAGTTTAGGGTGAGGGTTATGGTTAGGGTGAGGGTTAGTGTTAGGGTGAGGGTTAGAGTTAGGTTTAGGATTATGGTGAGGGTGAGTGTGAGATTTAGGGTTAGGGATAGGGTTAGGGTCAGGGTTAGGGTTAGGATTAGGGTGAGGGTGAGGGTTAGGATTAGGGTAAGGTTTAGGGTTAGGCTCTAGGGTGAGGGTGCAGGTGAGTGTGTGGGTTAGGTTTAGGGTTAGGGTTAGGGTTTGCGTTAGGGTTACGCTGAGGGGGAGGGTGAAGGTGAGGGTGAGGTTTAGGTTTAGGCTGAGGGTTAGGGTTACGTTTACGGTTAGTGTGAGGGTGAGGGTCAGTTTTAGTGTGAGGGTAAGGTTTTGGGTGAGGTTTAGGGTAAGAGTGAGGTTTAGGTTTAGCATGAGTGTTAGGGTGAGAGTTAGGTTGAGGGTTAGGGTTAGGTTTAGGGTTAGGGTTAGGGTGAGGGTGAGGTTTAGGGTTAGGGTTAGAGTTAGGTTTAGGGTTAGGGTTAGTGTGAAGGTTAGGGTGAGGGTGCGGGTAAGGGTAACAGTGAGGATTATCGTGAGGGTGAGGGTGAGCGTGAGGGTTAGAGTAAGGGTGAGGGTTAGGTTTAGTGTGAGGGTTAGGGTTATGGTTAGGGTGAGGTTGAGGGTTAGGGTTAGGGTTAGGGTGAGGCTTAGGGTTAGTGTGATGGTTAGGGTTAGGGTTAGGGTGAGGATTAGGTTGAGGTTAAGTGTTAAGTTGAGGGTTAGGTTTAGGGTTAGGGTGATTGTTAGGGTGAGGGTTAGGGTGAGGGTAAATGTTAGGGTTTGGTTTAGGGTGAGGGTTAGGGTGAGCGTTAGGCTTAGGCTGAGGGTGAATTTTAGGGTTATTGTTAGGGTGAGGGTGAGGTTTAAGGTGAGGGTGAGGGGTAGACTTAGCGTGAGGGTTAGGGTTTGGTTAGGGTTAGAGTTAGGGTCAGGTTGAGGGTGAGGGTGAGGTTTAGGTTTCCAGTTAGCGTTAGGGTTAGGGTTAGGATTAGGGTTAGGGTTACCGTTAGACTGAGGTTGAGGATGAGGTTGAACATGAGGGTTTGGGTTAGGGTTAGGGTTAGAATTATTGTTAGGGTTAGCGTGAGGATAAGGTTTATTGTTACTTTTAGGATGAGTCTCATGGTGAGGGGTTGGGATACGCTTAGGTTGAGGGTTAGAGTGAGGGTAAGGGTTACGGTTAGGGTTAGGTTTAGGGTGAGGTTAAGGGATAGTGTGAGGGTTAGTGTGAGGGTGAGGGTTATGTTGAAGTTTAGGGTGAGGGTTAGGGTGAGGGATATGGTTAGGGTTAGGGTTAGGCTGAGGGTTAGGGTGAAGGTAAGGGTGAGGGTGAGGGTTAGGGTTAGTAGTAGGGTTATAGTGAGGGTTAGGTTTAGGGTGTGGGTTACGGTGAGGGTGAGGTTAAGGGTTAGGTTGAGGACTTGAGGGTTAGGTTTAGGGTTAGGGTTAGGGTTAGGATGAGGGTTAGGGTTATGTTTAGGGTGAGGGTGAGGGTTAGGGTGAGCGTTAGTGTTAGGGTTAGGGTTAGGGTGAGGTTTAGAATGAGGTTAAGTGTTAGGGTGAGTGTTAGGATGAGGGTGAGTATTAGGGTTAGTGTGAGGGTAAGGGTTAGGGCGAGGGTTAGGGTGAGGGTGACTATTAGGATTAGGTTGTGGGTGAGGTTTAGGGTTAGGGTTAGGGTAAGCATTAGGATTAGGGTGAGGGTGAGGGTCAAGTTTAGGGTTAAGGAGATGGTTAGGGTGAGGGTTAGGTTTAGGGTTAGGGTTAGGTTGTGGGTTAAGGTAAGTTTGAGGGTTATTGTGAGGGTGAGGGTAAGGGTTAGAGAGAGAGTTAGGGTTAGGGTTAGGGTGAGGGTTAGGGTGAGGGTGAGGGTGAGTGTGAGATTGAGGGTTAGGGTTAGGGTGAGGTTTAGGGTAAGTGTGAGTGTTAGGGTGAGGGTGAGGGTAAGATTTAGGTTGAGAGTTAGGGTTAAGTTTAGGATGAGGGTTACTGTGAGGGTTAATGTTAGGGTTAGGGTAAGGGTGAGGCTTAGGGTGAGGGTTTAGGTTATGGTGAGGGTTAGGTTTATGTGAGGGAAAGGGTTAGGGTGAGAGTTAGGGTTAGGTTGAGGGTGACGTTGAGTGTGAGATTGAGGGTTAGGGTTAGGGTTAGGGTCAGGGTTAGGGTTAGGGTGAGGGTGAGGGTGAGGTTTAGGTTTAGGATTAGGGTTTTGTTAAGGTTAGGCTGAGGGTGAGGGTGATGGTGAGGGTTAGGGTTAGGGTTTGGATGAAGGTTAGGTTTAGTGTAAGGGTTAGGTTGAAAGTGAGGGATAGTGTTAGGTTTATTGTAAGGGTTAGGGTGAAGGTGAGGGTTAGTGTGAGGGTGAGGGTTAGGGTTAGGGTGAGGATTAGGGTTAGTATTAGTGTTAGGGTGAGTGCTAAGTTGAGGGTGAGGTTTAGGGTAAGGGTTAGGGTGAGGGTTAGGGTTAGGGTGAGGGTGAGTTTTAGGGTGAGGGGTACGGTTAGGATGAGTGTGAGGGTAAGGTTTAGTGAGAGATTTAGGGTTAGGGTTAGGGTTATTTTTAAGGTTAGGGTTAGGTTTAGGGTGAGGGTGAGGGTGAGGGTTAGTGTTAGGTTTAGGGTTAGGGTTAAGATTAGGCTGAGCATGAGGGTGAGCGTGAGGGTTAGTGTTAGTGTTAGGGTGAGGGTTAGGGTTAGGGTGAGATTTAGGTTTAGGATGAGGGTTAGTTTGAGGTGTAGGGTGAGGGTTAGTGTGAGCATTAGGGTTAGTTTGTGGGTTAGGGTAAGGTTTAGGTTTATGGTTAGGGTGAGGTTGAGGTTTAGGGTTAGGATTAGGGTGAGGGTAAGGTTTAGCGTTAGGGTTAGTGTTAGGGTGAGTGTAAGGGTTAGGGAGAGGGTAAGGACGAGGGTTAGGGTTAGTGTTAGCATTAGGGTTAGGTTGAGGGTAGGGTTAGGGTTAGGGTGAGGCTGAGTATTAGGTTTAGTGTGAGTTTTAGGTTTAGGTGAGGTTATGGGTTAGGGTGAGGATGTGGGTGAGAGTGAGTGTTAGGGTTAGGGTTAAAGTGAGGGTTAGGGTTAGGCTGAGGGTGAGGGTGAGGTTCAGGGTTAGGATTAGGGTTTTGTTATGGTTAGGCTGAGGGTGAGGGTGATGGTGAGGGTTAGGTTTAGGCTTAGGATGAAGTTTAGGTTTAGTGTGAGGGTTAGGGGGAAAGTGAGGATTAGGGTTAGTGTTAGGGTGAGGGTTTGGGTAAGGGTGAGGGTGAGGGTTAGGGTTAGGGTTAGGGTGTAGGTTAGGGTTAGGGTGAGTGTGAGTGTAAGTGTTAGGGTGAGAGTCTGAGCCTGAATTTTAGGGTTAGGGTTAGGGCCAGGGTTAGGTTGAGGGTGAGGTTTAGGGTGAGGGTGAGTGTTATGGTTAGGGTGAGGATTAGGGTTAGGAGTAGGGTTAGGGTGAGGGTGAGGGTTAGGGTCAGTATTAGGGTTAATGTGAGGGTTAGGGTTAGGTTGAGGGTTAGTGTTAGGGTGTGGGTTAGGGTTAGGTTTAGGGTGAAGGTTAACTTTAGGTTGACTGTTAGGTTTAGGTTTAAGGTGAGGGTGAGGGTTAGGGTGAAGGTGAGGGTGAGTGTGAGGATGAGGGTTAGGGTTAGGGTTATGGTGAGGGTGAGAGTGAAGTTTAGGGTGAGGATTGGGGTTAGGGTTAGGGTTAGGCTGAGGGTGAGGATTAGGGTGAGGGTTAGGCTTAATGTTAGGGTGAAGTTTAGGTTTAGTCTGAGGGTTGGGTGAAAGTGAGGGTTATGGTTAGGGTTAGGTTTAGGGTGAGGTTTTGGGTGAGGATGAGGGTTAGTGTGAGGGTGAGGGTTAGGGTTACATTGAGGATTAGGTTTAGGATTAGGGTTAGCTTGTGGGCTAAGGTGAGGGTGAGTGTTAGGGTTGGGTTTAGGGTTAGGGTGAGGGTTAAGATTAGGGTGAAGATGAGGGTTAGCGTGAGCAGTACGGTTAGGGTTAGTGTGAGAGGGTTAGGGTTAGATTTACGGTTAGGATTAGGTTTAAAGTGACAGTGAGTGTGAGGGTGAATGTTATGTTTAGTGTTAGGGTTAGGGTTAGCGTGAGTGTGAGGGTGAGGGTTAGGGTTAGGTTTAGGGTTAGGGTTATGATTAGGCTCAGTGTGAGGGTGAGGGTGAGGGTTAGGGTTAGTGTAAGGTTGAGGGATAGGGTTAGGGTGAGGTTAGGTTTAGGTTTAGGACGAGGCTTAGGTTGAGGTGTTGGGTGAGGGTTAAGGTGAGCCTTAGGGTTAGTTTGTGGGTTAGGGTGAGGTTTAGGGTTAGGTTGAGGGTGAGGGTTAGGGTTAGGATTAGGGTGAGGGTAAGGTTTATGGTGAGGTTTCGGGTTAGGGTGAGAGTAAGTGTTAGGGAGATGGTTAGGGTGAGGGTGAGGGTTAGTGTTAGCATTAGGGTTAGGTTGAGGGTAGGGTTACGATTAGGGTGTGGGTGAGGGTTAGGGTGAGTGTGAGTTTTAGGTTTAGGTGAGGGCAAGGGTTAAGCTGAGGGTGAGCGTGAGGGTGAGTGTTTTAGTTAGGAAAGTGTTAGGGTAAGGGTGAGGGTGAGGGTAAGGGTTAGAGTTAGGATTAGGGTTAGTGTTAGTGTTGGGCTGTGGGTGAGGGTGAGAGCGAGGGTGAGGGTTAAGTTTAGTGTTAGGTTATAGGTTAGGTTTGGTGTGATGGTTAGGTTGAGGGTGAATGTAAGGTTTCGGGTGAGAGTTAGTGTGAGCGTGAGGTTTATGGTTAGAGTAAGGCTGAGGGTTAGGTTGAGGGTGAGGGTTAGGGTGCGGGCGAGTGTTAGGGTTAGGTTGAGGATTAGGGTTAGGTTTAGGGTTAGGGTGAGGGCTAGGGTGAGGGTGAAGGTTAGGGTAAGGTTTAGGGTTAGGGTTAGATTGAGGGTTAAGGTTAGTGTGAGGGTGTGTGTTAGGGTGAGTTTTAGGGTGAGGTTTAGGGTGAGGGTTAGGATTAGTGTGAGTGTAAGGGTTAGGGTTATTTTTGGGTTTAGGGTTACGTTGAGGGTGAGTGTGAGGGTTAGTGTTAGGGTTAGGTTAAAGTGAGGTTGAGGGCGATGGTTAGGGTGAGGGTGAGTTTTTTAGTTAGGAAAGTGTTGGGGTTAGGGTTAGGGTGAGGATTATGGTGACGTTGAGGGTAAGGGTGGAGGTTTGGGTTTGGGTGAGGGTTAGGGTGAGAGTTCGGGATAGGATTAAGGTTAGGGTTAGGGTGAGGGTGAGTGTTAGGGTGTGGGTTGGGGTTAGGGTTAGGGTGAGGTTGAGGATAAGGTTTAGGTTTAGGGTTACAGTTAGGGTTATGGTTAGCATGAGGGTAAGAGTTAGGGTGAGGGTGAGGGTGAGTGTGAGGTTTAGGGTTAGGGGTATTGTTAGGGTGAGAGTTAAGGTTAGGGTGAGGGTTAGGGTGAGGGTTAATCTTAGGGTTAGGGTTAGGGATAGGATTAGGGTTAGGGTGAGTGTTAGGGTGAGGGTGACGATTAGGGTTAGGGTTAGATTTAGGGTGAGGGTTAGGGTGAGGTTAAGGGTTAGATGAGTGTTAGGGTAAGGGTGAGCATTAGGGTTATTGTGAGGGTAAGGATTAGGGTGAGGGTTAGGGTGTGGGTGAGCATTAGGGTTAGGGTGAGGTGGAAGTGTAGGGTTAGGGTTAAGGTGAGGGCTAGGGTGAGGTTGAGGATTAGGGAGACGGTTAGGGTGAGGGTGAGTGTTATGGTTAGGGTGAGGGGTAGGGTTAGTGTGATGGTTAGGGTGAGGTTGAAGGTAAGGTTTAGGGTGAGAGTTAAGTTGAAGGTGAGGGTTAGGGTTAGGGTAACCGTGAGGGTGAAGGTTAGGGTCAGGATTAGGGTTAGGGTTGGGTTGACAGCTAGCTTGAGTTTGAGGTTTAGTGTGAGGGTCAGGTTGAGGGTGAGGGTTAGGGTTAGGTAAGGGTTGGGTTAGGATTAGGGTTACAGTTACCGTTATGGTGAGGGTTATGGTGAGGGGTAGGCTTAGGTTTAGAGTGAGGGTTAGGTTTAGTGTGAGGGTTAGGGTGAAGTTTAAGGTTAGGGTGAGGGTGAGGTTCTGGGTAAGGGTGAAGTTTAGGGTGAGGGTGAGGGTTAGGTTGAGGCGTAGGTTTAGATTTAGGGTGAGCATTATGGTTAGGGTGAGGGTTACGGTGAGTGTTAGGGTTAGGGTTAGATTATTGTGAGGGTGAGGGTTAGGGTTAGGATTACCGTTAGGCTTAGCATGACAGCTAAGTTGAGGGTGAGGTTGAGGGTGAGGGTGAGGTAGAGGGTGAGGTTTTTGGTTAGGTAAGGTTTGGGTTAGGATTAGGGTTAGGGTTTGGGTGAGGTTTAGGGTAAGGGTTAGTTTTGGGGTCAGGAAAAGTTTAGGGTGAGGGTGAGCGTGAGGGTTAGGGTTAGGGTGAGTGTTAGGTTTAGGGTTAGGGTTAGGGTAATGGTTAAGGTGAGGGTTAGCGTCAGGGTTACGGTTCGGTTTAGGGTTAGTGTGAGGGTGAGGGTTAGGGTTAGGATCAGCGTTAGGGTTAGGGTGAGGGTTAGGTTGAGGGTTAGGGTTAGGATTAGGTTTTGGGTTAAGGTGACAGCTAGGTTGAGGGTGAGGTTTAGGGTGAGGGTGAGGTTGAGGGTGAGGGTTTTGGTTAGGTAAGGGTTGGGTTAGGATTAGGGTTAGGGTTAGAGTTAGGGTGAGGTTTAGGGTCTGGGGTAGGGTTAGGGTTAGGGTGAGGGTGAGGTTTAGTGTGAGGTTTAAGGTTAGGGTGAGGGTGAGGTTAAGGTTTAGGGTGAGGTTTAGGGTGAGGGTTAGGTTTAGGCCAGGGGTAGTTTTTGGGTTATGTTGAGCGTTGGGGTTAGGTTGAGGGTTCGGGTGAGGGTTAGGGTTAGGGTTCGGTTTAGTGTGAGGGTGAGGGTTAGGGTTAGGATTAGGGTGAGGGTAAGTGTTAGGGTGAGGGTTAGGGTGAGGGTTAGTGTTAGGGTTAGGAATGGTTTAGGTTGAGGGTGAGGGTGAGGGCTAGGGTTAGGGTGAGGTTTAGGGTGAGGGTGAGGGTGAGGGTGAGGGTTAGGTTAGGGTTAGGGTTAGGGTGATGTTAGGGTGAGGGTTAGGTTTAGGGTTAAGGTGAGGGTGTAGGTTAGGGTTAGGATTAGGGTTAGGGTTTGTGTTAGGCTGAGGGTAAGGCTGAGGGTGAGGGTGAAGGTTAGGGTTAGGGTTAGGGTGTAGGTTAGGATTAGTGTGAGGGTTAGGTTGAGTTTGAGTGTAAGGGTTATTGTGAGAGTTATTGTGAGCGTGAGGTTTAGGCTTAGGGTTAGGGTGAGTGTGAGGTTGATGGTGAGTGTTTTAGTTGGGAATGTTTTCGGGCTAGGGTTAGGGTGAGGATTAGGGTGAGGGTGAGGGTTAGGGTGAGGGTTAGGGTTAGGCTGAGGGTTTGGGTTAGGGGTAGGGTGTGGGTAAAGGTTAGGTTGATGTTTAGGATCAGGGTGAGGGTTATGTTGAGGGTTCGGTTTCGGGTTAGGGTTAGGTTTAGGATGTGTGTAAGGGTAAGGGGGAACGGTTAGGGTTTTGTTAAGATAAGGTTTTGTGTTACGATTAATATTAGTGTTAGCGTTAGGGTTATGTTGAGGAGGAGGGTTAGGGTTAGTGTGAGGGTTAGGTTTCGTGTGAGGGTTAGGGTAAGGGTTAAGGTTAGGATGAGTGTGAGGGTAAGGCTTAGGGTGAGGGTTAGGGTGAGGGTGAGGGTTAGAGTGAGGGTTAGGTTTAGGGTTAGGGTGAGTGTTAGGGTTAGGGTGAGTGTTAGGGTGAGGGTTAGGGTTAGGGTTAGTGTGAGGATGAGGTTTAAAGATAGGATTAGGGTGATGTTATGGTTAGGGTGAGGGTTAGGATGAGGGTTAAGGTTAGGTTTAGGATGGGGTTTAGGGTCAGGGTGAGGGATAGGGTTAGGGTTAGTGTGAGGGTTAGGGTTAGTGTGAGGGTTAGGATTAGGGTTAAGTTTAGGTTTAGAGTGATTTTAAGGGTTAGGGTGAGCTTTAGGGTGAGGGATAGGGTTAGCGTTAGGGTTAGGGAAAGGTTTAGGTTGAGTTTAAGGGTAATGGTGAGTGTTAGGGTTAGGAGTAGGGTTAGGATGTGGGTTAGGATTAGGGTTAGGGTGAGGGTGAGTGTTAGGGTGAGGGTTAGGGTTAGGTTAGTGTTAGGATGAGGGTTAGGTTTAGGGTTAGGGTGAGGGTGAGGTTTAGGCTAAGCGTTAAGGTTAGGGTTAGGTTTAGAGTGAGGGTTAGGGTGAGGTTAAAGGTTATGGTGAGTGTAAGTGTGAGGGTGAATTTTACGATTAGTGTGAGGGTAAGGGTTAGGCTGAGGGTTAGTGTGAGGGTTAGCATTACGGTTAGGGTGAGGGTGAGGTTTAGTGTTAGGGTTAGGGTGAGGGCTAGGGTGAGGTTGAGGGTGAGGGTTAGGGTTAGGGAGAACATTAGGTTGACGGTGAGTGTTAGGTTAAGGGATAGGTTTAGGTTTATGATGACGGAGAGGGTTAGGGTGACGATGAGGGTGAGGGTGAGGGTGAAAATTAGGAGGACGGTTAGGGTGAGTGTGAGGCTTAGGTTTAGGTGAGGGTAAGGGTTAGGGTGAGAATGTGGGTGAGGGTGAGGGTTAGGGATAGCATTAGGGTTACCGTTAGGGTGAGGGTAGGATTAGGTTTAGGGCTAGGGGAGGGCTAGGTTGAGGGTGAGGGTTATAGTAAGGGTTAGGAACAGGGTGAGGATTAGGCTCAGGGTTAGAGTGAGGGTTAGGCTGAAGTTTAGGGTTCGGGTTAAGATGAGGGTTAGGTTTAGTGTGAGGGTTAGGGTTAGGGTTAGGTTTAGGGTTTGGGTGAGGGTAAGGGTTAGGGTGAGTTTTAGGGAGAGGGTGAGGGTTAAGGTTAGCATTAGTGTTAGGGTGAGTGTTAGGTTTAGGGTTTGGGTTAGGATGAGGGTGAGGGTTAGGGTAAGGTTGAGGGTTAGGTTTAGTGTGAGGGTTAGTGTTAGGTCTATAGTTAGGGTGAGGGTAAGGCTTATGGTTTGGGTTATGGTGAGTGTGAGGTTTAGGGATAGCGTGAGTTTTAAGATGAGTATCAGGGTGAGGGTTAAGGTTAGGGTTAGGTTAGGGTTAGGGTTAGGGTGAAGGCTGGTGTGAGGGTGAGGGTTACGGTTAGGGTTAGGGATGGGTTGAGGATTAGGATGAGGGATAGGTTTAGAGTGAGGGTTAGGGTTAGGGTTAGGTTTAGGGTGAGGGTAAGGGTTAGGATGAAGATTAGGGTGAGGGAGAGGTTTAGGGGGAGGGTGAGTGTGAAGGTTAGGGTTGGGGTGAGGGTGAGGGTGAGGGTTAGGATTAGGGTTAGTGTGAGGGGTAGGGTTTTGGTGAGTGTTCTGGTTATGGTTAGGGTTAGGGTGAGGGTGAGGGTGAGGGTTAGGGTGAGGCTGAGTTTGAGGGTTAGTATGAGGCTGAGGGTTAGGGTTAGTTTTAGGGTTAGTGTGAATGTGTGGTTTAGGGTTAGGATTATGGTTAGGGTTAGTGTGAGGGTTAGGATTAGGGTTAAAGTTAGGGTTAGGGTGAGGATAAGGGTTAGGGTGAGGGTTAGGCTTAGGGTAAGGGTTAGGTTTAATGTGAGGATTAGGGTTAGGGTTAGGGTGAGTGTTAGGGTAAGGGTGAGAGATAGGGTTGGGGTTAGGGTGAGGTTGAGGGTGAGGGTTAGGGTAAGGGTTAGGTTTAGGGTGATGTTGATGGTGAGGGTTAGTGTTAGGGTTAGGCTGAGGCTGAGGCTGGGGGTGAGGGTTAGGTTAATGGTGAGAGTTAGGGTGAGGGTTAGGGTGAGCCTGAGGGTGAGGATTTTGGTTAGGTAAGGGTTAGGATGAGGGTTAGGGTTAGTATTACGGTGAGGGTGAGTGTGAGGCTTAGTGTTAGGATTAGGGATAGGGTTAGGGTTAGGCTGAAGTTGAGGGTTAGGGCTAGCTGATTTTGAGGGTTAGCTTAGGATTACGGTTAGGGTTAGGGTTAGCCTGAGGGTGATGGTGAGGTCTAGGGTGAGGGTGAGAGTGAGGGCTAGGGTTAGGATTAGGTTTAGGGTTAGGGAGAGGGTGAGAGTGCGGGTGAGGGTGAGGATTAGTGTTAGGGTGAGGATTAGGGTTAGGTTTAGGGTTAAGGTTAGGTTGAGGTTTAGGGTTAGGGTTAGTTTTAGGATGAGGTTTAAGGTTAAGAATAGGATTAGGGTGAGGGTGAGGGTGAGGGTTAGGGTTAGGGTTAGATTTAGGGTGAGGGTGAGGGCTAGGTTTAGAATTAGGGTTAGGGTTAGTGTGAGGCTGAAAAGGAAGGTGAGGGTGAGGGTGAATATTAGGTTTAGGATGAGGTTTAGAATTTGGATTAGGTTTAGGGTTAGTATTAGGGTGAGGTGTAGGGTTAGGTTTAGCGTGAGGGGTAGGGTTAGTGTGAGGGTTAGAATTAGGGTCAGGCTTAGGGTTAGGTTGAGGGTAAGGGATAGGTTGAGAGTTAAGGGGAGGGTGAGGGTTAGGCTTAGGGTTAGGGTGAGGATTAGATTGAGATGTAGATTTAGGGTTACTGTGAGAGTTAGGGTGAGGGGTAGGGTTAGGGTTAGGGTTAGGGTTATGCTTCTGGTTAGTGTGAGGGTTATGGTTAGGGTTAGGCTGAGTGTAGGGGTTAGGTTGAGGTTTAGCGTGAGGGTTCGGGTTCGCGTTATGGTTAGTGTTAGGGTGAGGGTTAGGGTGACGTTTAGGCTTAGGTTTAGGGTTAGGGTGAGCGTTAGGTTGAGGGTTAGTGTTAGTGTTAGTGTTAGGGTGAGCATTGGTGTGAAGGTAAGGTTTAGGGTGAGAGTTAGGTTTAGGGTTAATGTGAGGGGTAGGGTTAGAGTTAGGGTTAGTATTAGGTTTAGGATTAGGGTTAGGGTGAGTTTTAGGGTGAGGATTAGGGTTAGAGTTTGCATTAAGGATAGGGTGAGGGTTAGGGTGATGGTGAGGGTTAAGTTTAGGGTTAGATGGAGGGTTAGGGTTAGGGTTAGTGTTAGGGTTAGGCTGAGGGTTAGTGTGAGGGTGAGGTTTAGAGTTAGGGTTACGGTTATCGTTAGGGTGAGGGTGAGGGAGAGCGTTAGGTTTACGATTAGGTATAGGGTTAGTGTTAGGCTTAGAGTGAGGGTGAGGGTGATTTTTAGGTTTAGGTGAGGGTTAGGGTTATGGTTAGTGTTAGGCTGAGGGTGATGGTCAGAGCTAGGGTGAGGGTGAGGGTTAGGGTTTGGATTAGATTTAGGGTTAGGGTTAGCCTAAGGGTGAGGTGTGGGCTAGGGTGAGGGTGAGGGTGAGGGCTAGAATTAGGATTAGGGTTATGGTTAGGGAGAGGCTGAGAGTGAGGATTAGGGTGAGCGTTAGGGTTAGGGTGAGGTTTAGGGTTAGGTTTAGGGTTAGGGTTAGGTTGAGGGTTAGGGTTAGGGTTACTGTTAGGATGAGGTTTAGGGTTAGGATGAAGGTTAGGGTGAGGCTGAGGGTTAGGGTTAGGTTTAGGTTGAGTGTTAGGTTTAGTGTGAGTGTTTGGTTTAGGTTTAGGGTTAGGTTCAGAATGTGGGTCAGGGTTAGGTTTAGGTTTAGGATAAGGTTTAGGGTTAGGGTGAGGATGAGGTTAGTTTTAGGATTAGGTTTAGGGTTAGGCTTAGGCTTAGGGTGAGGTTTAGGTTTAGGGTGAGGGTTAGTCTTAGGGTTAGGGTGAGGGTGATGTTTAGGGTGAAGGTGAGATTTCAGGAGAGGATTAGGTTAGGGTGTGTGTGAGGCTTAGGTTACGGTGAGGGTTAGAGTTATGGTGAGGGTTAAGGTGAAGGTGATGGTTAGGTTGATGGTTAAGGTAAGGGTTAGGGTTAGGGTTAGGGTTAGCGTTAGCTTGAGGGTTAGGTTTAGTGTGAAGGTTAGCATTATGGTTATGGTTAGGGTTAGGGTTAGTTTGAGGGTTAGGTTTAGGGTTAGTGTTAGGATGAGGTTTAGGATTAGGATGAGGGTTAGGGTGAGGCTGAGGGTTAGGGTTAGTGTTAGGGTTAAATTTAGGGTGAGGGTGAGGGCTAGGTTTAGGATTAGGGTTAGGGTTAGTGTTAGGCTAGGTTTAGGATTAGTGTTAGGGTTAGGGTGAGGCTGAGAAGGAAGGTGAGGTTGAGTGTGAATGTTAGGTTTAGGATGAGTTTTAGAGTTAGGGTTAGGGTTAGGGAGAGGATTAGGGTGAGGTGTAGGGTTAGGGTTAGGGTTAGTGTGAGGGTTAGAGTTAGCATTAGGCTTATTTTTAGGTTGAGAGTTAGGTTTAGGTTGAGTGTTAGGGGGAGGTTTAGGGTTAGGGTTAGGGTGAGGATTAGGTGAGGTGTAGGTTTAGGTTTAGGGTGAGAGTTAGGGTGAGGGGTAGAGGTAGGGTTAGGGTGAGGGTTAGGGTTAGGGTTAGTGTGAGGGTTAGGGTTAGCATTAAGGTTAGGCTGAGAGTAAGGGTTAGGTTGTGGTTTGGGGTGGGGGTGAGGTTTAGGGTTAGGGTTAGGGTTACGGTGAGGATTAGGGTGAGGGTTAGGGTTATTGTTAGGGTGAGGGTTAGGGTTAGGGTGATGTTTAGTGTGAGGGTTCGGGTGAGGTTGAGGGTTCTGGTGAGGGTGAGGATTAGAGTTTGGGTGAGGGGTAGGTTTAGGGTGAGGGTTTTTGTGACGGTGACGATTAGGGTGAGGGTGAGGGTTAGGGTTAGAGTTAGCGTTAGGGTGAAAGTTAGGGTTAGGGTTAGCGTTAGTGTGAGGGTTAGGTTAAGGGTTACAGTAAGGGTGAGTGCTAGTGTGAAGTTTAGGGTTAGGGTTAGGTTTAGGGTTTGGATGAGGGTAAAGGTTAGGGTGAGGTTTAGGGTGAGGGTGAAGGTTAGGGTTAGCGTTACCGTTAGGGTTAGGGTTAGGGTGAGGTTTAGGGTTAGAGTTAGGTTTAAAGTAAGGGTTAGTGTTAGGGTTGTTAGAGTTAGGGTGGGGGTGAGGGAGAGGTTTAACGTGATTGTGAGCGTTAGGTTTCAGGTTCAGGTGATGGTTAGAGTGAGATTGATGTTTAGGGTGAGGGTGAGGGTGAGGGTTACGGTTAGGGTGTGAGTGAGGCTTAAGCTTAGGGTGAGTGTTAGGGTGACAGTGAGATTTACGGTGAGGGTGAGGGTTAGGGTGAGGGTTAAGTTGCGGGTTAGGGTTAGGGTAAGGGTTAGGGTTAATGTGAGGTTTAGGGTTAGGGTTAGGGTAAGGGTGAGAGTTAGGGTTAGGGTTAGGGCGAGATTGAGGGTGAGTGTTATGATAAGCGTTAGGTTTAGGATTACGGTGATGGTGAGGGTTAGGGTTAGGATTAGGGTTAGGTTTAGGGTTAGGCTGAGTGTGAGGGTGAGGGTTAGGTTGAGGGTGAGAGTTAGGGTGAGGGTGAGGGTGAGCCTGAGGGTGAGGATTTCATTTAGGTAAGGGTTAGGATGAGGGTTAGGGTGAGGATTAGGGTGAGGGTGAGGGTGAAGTTTAGGGTTAGGATTAGGGTTAGGCTGAAGTTTAGGGTCAGGGCTAGTGTGAGGGTAAGGGTTAGGGTTAGGATTATGGTTAGGTTTAGGGTTAGCCTGAGGGTGAGGGTTAGGGCTAGGGTGAGGGTGAGGATGAGGACTAGGTTTAGGGTAAGGGTTAGGGTTAGGGAGAGGCTGAGAATGAGTCTGAGTGTGAGGGTTAGGGTTAGGGTGAGGTTTAGGGTTAGGTTTAGGGTTAGGGTTAAGTTGAGGGTTAGGGTTAGGGTTAGGTTTAGGATGAGGTTTAGGGTGACGATGAGGGTTAGGGTGAAGGTGAGGTTTAGGATTAGGGTTAGGGTTAGAGTTAGGTTGAGGGTGAGTGCTAGGTTTAGGATTAGGGTTGGATAAGGATGAGGCTGAGAAGGAAGGTTACGGTGAGGGTGAAAGTTAAGGTGAGTGTGAGTGTTCGGGTGAGGGTGAGCGTTAGGGTGTGGGTGAGGGTTAGTGTGAGGGTTAGTTTGGAGTAGGGGTTAGTGTGAGGATTAGAGTGAGGGTGAGCATTAGGGTCAGTGTTAGTGTGAGTGATAGTTTTAGGGTGAGGGTTAGGTTTAGGGTTAGGGTGAGGGTTAGGGTGGGGGGTAGGGTTAGGCTTAGGGTGAGGGTAAGGTAATGTGAGGTTTAGGGATAGCGGTAGGGTTACAGTTAGGTTGAAGTTGAATGTGAGAGCGTGGGTGAGGATTAGGGTTAGGCTTAGGCTGAAGATGAAGGTAGGTTTGAGGGTGAGTGTTAGGTTAAGGATTAGGGTTAGGGTTAGGGTTAGGCTTAGGGAGAGGGTGAGGATGAGGGTTAGGGTGATTGTTAGGGTTAGGGTTAGGGTTAGGGTTACTGTGATGTTTATGGTGAGGGTGAGGGTTAGGGTGACGGCGATGGTTAGGGTGAGAGTGAGGGTTCGTTTAAGGGTGAGGGTTAGGGTGTGTGTGAGTGTTAGGGTTAGGGTGATGGTTAGGGTGAAGGTGAGGGTTAAGATTAGGATTATTGTTAGCATTAGGGTGATGATTAGGGTTAGGGTAAGGGAGATGGTTAGGGTTTGGGTTCGGGTTAGGATTAGGATTAGGGTTAGTGTGAGTATTAGGATTACGGTTAGGGTTAGGATTAGGGTTCGGATTAGAGTGAGGGTGAGGGTTAGGGTTAGGGTTAGCGTGAGGGTTAGGGTGAGGGTGAGGGTTAGGGTCAGTGTTAGGGTTAGGGTGAGGGTGAGGGTGAGGGTTAGGTTTAGGATTAGGGTTAGGATGAGGGTTAGTGTGAGGGGTAGGGTTAGGGTTAGGGTGAGGTTCAGGGTTAGTGTGAGGGTTCAGGTTAGGGTTAGGGTTAGGGATGGGTTGAGGGTAACGTTTAGGTTGGGGGTTAGGCTAGGGTTAGGTTTAGGGTGAGGGTTATGGTGAGGGTTCCGGTTCGGATTAGGGTTAGAATTAGAGGTAGGGTGAGGGTAAGTATTAGGGTCGGGTTAGGGTGAGGGTGAGGGTTAGAGTTAGGGTGAGGTTTAGGGTAAGGTTTAGTGTATGTTGTAGGTTTAGGGTTAGGGTGAGGGTTAGGGTGAGGATTACGGTTAGGGTTAGCTTTAGAGTTAGGTTGAGGTTTAGGGGAAGCCTGAGGGTTTGGGTTTGGGTTAGGGTGAGGGTTAGGGTTAGTGTGAGAGTTAGGGTTAGGGTTAGGGTTAGCTTGAGGGTGAGGGTGATTGTGAGGGTTAGATTTAGGATTCGTTTTGGGTTAGGACTAGGCTAAGGCTTAGGGTTAGTGTTAGAGTGAGGGCTAGGGTGAGGGTGATAGGTTTAGGGTTAGTAATAGGGTGAGGATTAGGGTTAGAGTTAGTGATATGGGGAAATTTAGGCTGATGTGTAGTGTTAGTGTTAGGGTGAGGGTGAAGTTAGTTTGAGGGTTAGCGTTAGGGTTAGATTGAGGGTGAGGGTTAGGGTGAGGGTGAGGGTTAGGGTTAGCGTTAGGGTTAAGGTGAGAGTTAAGGTGAGTTTTAGGTTTAGGATTAGGGTTAGGGTTAGTGTTAGGCTTAGGGTGAGGGTGAGAGTGAGGGTTAGTGTGAGGGTTAGTGTTAGGGTCAGGTTGAAGTTTAGGGCTACTGTGATGTTTAGGGTGAGGGTGAGGGTTAGGATGAGGGTCAGGGTGAGGGTTAGCGTGAGAGTGAGGTTTCGGGTGAGGGTGAGGGATAGGGTTTGTGTGATGGTTAGGGTTAGGGTGATGGTTAGGTTGACAGTGAGGGTTAGGTTTAGGGTTACATTTACGGTGATGGTTTGAGTTAGGGTTAGGGTTACGGTGATGGTTAGGTTTCGGGTTCGTGTTAGGGTTAGTGTGAGGATTAGGGTTAGGTTTAGGTTTATGGTTAGCGTGAGGTTAATGGTTAGGGTGAGGCTTAGGGTGAGGGTTAGGGTTAGCGTTAGGGTTACGGTGTGGGTTAGGGTGAGGGTTAAAGTAACTGTTAGGGTTAGGGTGAGGGTGACGTTTAGGTTGATGGTTACGGTGAGAATTCGTGTTAGGGTTCCAGTTAGGGTGAGGGTGAGGGTAAGGGTTAGGGTGAGGGTTACGTTTAGGTGAGGGTTACTGTTAGGTGGATGGTTAGGGTTAGGGTTAGAGTTAAGGTGAGGGTGAGGGTTAGTGTAAGGGTTAGGGTGAGCATGAATTTTAGGTTTAGGGTGAGTGTTAG
Source organism: Dipodomys merriami (assembly GCF_024711535.1). Classification (NCBI taxonomy): domain Eukaryota; kingdom Metazoa; phylum Chordata; class Mammalia; order Rodentia; family Heteromyidae; genus Dipodomys; species Dipodomys merriami. The sequence continues at coordinate 3,091,611 of NW_027205937.1, read as the reverse complement.
GGTGAGGATTAGGGTTAGTGTTAGGGTTAGGGTGAGGGTTTGGTTTAGGGTAAGGGTTAGGGAGAGCGTTATTATTAGGGTTAGGGTGAGTGTTAGGGTGAGGGTTAGGGTTAGACTTAGTGTTAGGGTGAGGGCTAGGGTGAGGGTGAGGGTGAAGATCAGGGTTCGGGTAAATGATAGTGTAAGGATTAGGTTTAGCTTTAGGGTTAGGGTGAGGGTGAGGGTTAGGGTTAGGGTGAGGGTTAGGGTGAGGGTGAGGGTGAGGGTTAGGGTGAGGGTTAGGGTGATGGTGACCATGAGGGTTAGGTTATGGTTAGGGTTAGAGTTAGGGTGAGGGTGAGGGTGAAGGTTAGGTTTAAGATTAGGGTTACAGTTAGGGTTACACTGATGTGCTGGTGAGGTCGTTAGGGATAGGGTTAGGCTTAGGTTTAGGGTTAGGGTTAGGTTGAGGGTTAGGGTTCGGGTTAGGGTGAGGGTGAGGGTGAGGGTAAAGGTTAGGGTTATGATTAAGGTGAGGCTGAGGGATAGTGTTAGTATTAGGATTAGGGTTAGGTTTAGGTTTAGAGTGAGCATGAGGGTAAGGGTGAGTGTTAGGTTTAAGGTGAGGGTTAGGTTTAGGGATAGGGTGAGGATTACTCTTAGGTAGATGTTTTTGGTGAGGGTGAGGTTTAGGGTGAGGGTGAGTGTTCAGGTGAGGGTGAGCTTTAGGGTTAGATTTAGAGTTAGGGAGAGGATGAGGGTTAGGGTGAGGGGGAGGGTGAAGTTTAGGGTTAGGGAGAGGGTAAGTGTGAGGGTGATATTTAGGGTTAAGGTGAGGGTTCGTGTGACCGTTAGGGTGTGGGTGTGGGTGAGGCTAAGTATTAAGGTGAGGGTTTGGGTGATGATGAGGGTTAGGGTGAGGTTGAGGATTAGGGTGAAGTTTAACGTGAGGGTTAGGGTTAGGTTTAGGGTTAGTGTGAGGGTGAGGGTTAGGGTTAGTGTGAGTGTTAGGGTTAGGTTTAGGGTTAGCATGAGGACTATGGTTTGTGTGAGGGTTAGGGTTAGGGTTAAGGTTAGGGTGAGGTTGAGGGTGAGGGGTACGATTAGGATTAGGGTTAGAGTTAGGGTGACTGTGAGGGTGAGAGATAGTGTTAGGATTAGGGTTAGTTTTAGGGTTAATCTGAGGGTAAGGGTGATGGTGAGGGTTAGGTTTAGGGTGAGTGTTAGGGTGAGGGTTAGCGTGAGGGTGAGGGTTCTGGTTAGGATGAGGCTTAGGGTGACAGGGAGGGTAAGGGTTGGGGTTAGCCTTAGGGTGAGGTTTAAGGATAGGGTTATGGTAGGGTGAGGGTTCGGTTGAGGGTTAGGGTTAGGTTTTGGCTTAGGGTTAGGCTTAGTGTGAGGATTAGTGTTAGCGTTAGGGTTAGGGAGAGGGTTAAGTTTAGGGTGATGCTTTGGGTCTGGGTTACAGTTGTGTTTAGGGTTAGGGTGAGGGTTAGGGTTTGGATTTGTGTTAGTGTTAAGGTTAGGGTGAGGTTTAGGTATTGGGTTAGGGTTAGGGTGATGGTGAAGGTGAGTGTTAGGTTTATGATTAGGGTAAGGATTAGGGTTAGGTTTACGGTGAGGGTGAGGGTGAGGGTGAGGTTGAGGGTTAAGGTTTGGGTTAGGTTTAAGGTAAGTTTGAGTGTTAGGGTAAGTGTGATGTTTACGGTGAGTGTGATTGTTAGGGTGAGAATGGGATCGAAGGTTAGGGTGAAAGTGAGGGTGAGAGTGAGGGTGAGTTTTAGAGTGTGCGTGAGGTTTAAGATTAGGGTGATGGTTAGGGTGATGGTGAGGTTTAGTGTAAGGTTAGGGTTAGCATTAGGGTTATATTTAGGGTTAGGGTGATTTTTAGGGTTTGGATTAGGGTTAGGTTTAGAGTTAGGGTTAGTGTGAGGATTAGGGTTACGGTTAGGGTTAGCGTTAGAGTGAGGGTGAGGGTGAGGGTTAGGGTTAGGGTTAGGGTAAGGGTGAGGTTTAGGGTTAGGGTTAGTCTTAGGATTAGGGTTACTTTTAGGGTTAATCTGAGGGTGAGGTTAAGGGTGATGTTGAGGTTTAGGTTTAGGGTGCTGGTTAGGGTTAGGGTTATGGTTAGGATGAGTGTTTGGCTGAGGGTTAGGTTTAGGGTTAGGGTGAGGGTTAGGGATTGTGTGAGGGTTAGGATTAGGGTGAGGGTTAGGGATAATGTGAGGTTTAGGGTGAATGTGAGGGTTAGGGTGACTCTGAGGGTTCGGGTGATGGTGCGGGTTACTGTTTTGGTGAGTGTTAGGGTTAGGGTGATGGGGAGGGTTAGGGCGAGGGTGAGGGTGAGGGTTATGGTTAGGTTCAGGATTAGGTTAGGGTGAGGTTTAGGGTTAGTATGAGGGTTAGTGTTAGGGTTAGGGCGAGGGTATTGGTTAGGCAGTGGGTTAGGTTCAGGGTGAGGTTTAGGGTTAGGGTTAGGTTTAGGGTTGGGTTTCAGGTTAGGGTTTGTGTTAGGGTAAGGGTTAGGGTTAGGGTTATGATGAAATTTAGGGTGCGGGGTAGAATTAGGGTTAGGGTGAGAGTTAGGGTTAGCGTGAGGGTTAGGTTTAGGGTTAGTTTTAGGGTGAGGGTAAGGGTTAGGGTTAGGGTTAGTGTTTGTGTGAGCATTAGTGTTAGGGTTAGTGTTAGGGTGAGGAAAAGGTTTAGGGTGAGGGTTAGAGTTTTTTAGGGTTAGAGTTAGGTTTAGGGTGAAGGTGAGGGTAAGGGTGAGGGTTGGGTTTAGGGTTAGGTTTAGGGTGAGGGTGAGGGTGACGGTTAGCGTTAGGTTTACTTTTAAGTTTGGGTTTAGGCTGAGGGTGAGAGTGAGAGTGAGGGTGAGGGTGAGGGTTAGTGTTAGGGTTAGGGTTAGGGTAAGAGTAAGGTTTAGGGTGAGGGTTAGGGTGAGGGTTAGATTTAGGGTTAGGGTTAGGGTGAGGTTGTGGGTAACGGTTAGGGTAAGGGTTAGGATTAGGGTTAGGGTGAGGGTGAGGGATAGAGTTAGGATTAGGGTGAGGGTTAGGGTTTGTGTGCGGGTTATGGTTAGGGTGAGGAAAAGTGTTAGGGTGAGGTTTAGGCTGAGGGTGAGGGTGAGGGTTAGGTTTAGGAATAGAGTTAGGGTTAGGTTTATACTTAGGGTGAGGGTTATGGTTAGGGTTAGGTTTAGGTGTGGGTTAGGGTTAGGTTTAGGTTTAGGGTTAGGGTTAGGTTTAGGGTGGGGTTTCGCGTTAGGGTTTGTGTGAGGGCAAGGGTTAGGGTTAGGGTTATGATGAGATTTAGGGTGCAGGGTAGGATTAGGGTTAGGGTGAGAGTTAGGGTTAGCGTGAGGGTTAGGTTTAGAGTTAGTTTTAGGGTGAGCGTAAGGGTTAGGGTGAGGGTGAGTGTTTGTGTGAGCATTAGTGTTAGGGTTAGGGTTAGGGTGAGGAAAAGTTTAGAGTGAATGTTAGGATTAGGGTTGGGGTTAGGGTGAGGTTGACGGTGAGGATGATGTGTAGGGTTAGGATTAGGGTGAGGTGAAGTTTTAGTGTAAGTGTTAGGGTTAGGGTTAGGGTTAGGGTGAGGGTTAGGGAAAGAGTGAGGGTTAAGGTGCCACTGAGGATAAGGTTTAGGGTTAGGGATAGCATTAGTGTGAGGCTTATTTTTAGGGGAAGGCTTAGGCTTAGTCTTAGGGTTATGGTTAGGGTTAGGGAGAGGGTTAGAGTGAGTGTTAGGGTTAGAGTTAGGGTGAGGGCTAGGCTGTGGGTTTGGGTGAGGGTGAGTGTGAGAGTGTGGGGTAGGGTTAGGATTAGGGTGTGGTTTAGGTTTAGTGTAAGTCTAAGGGTTAGCTTTAGGGTTAAGGTGAGGGTTAGGGTGTGTTAGAGGGTTAAGTTTAGGGTTAGGGTGACAGTTAGGGTGAGGGTTAGTGTTTGCGTGAGGGTTAGGGCGAGGGTGACGGTTAGGGTGTGGAAGAGGGTTAAGTTTAGGGTTAGAATGACGGTTAGTGTGAGGATTAGTGTTAGGGTCAGGGTTTTGGTGAGGTTGAGGGTGAGGGTTACAGTTGGGTTAAGGTTAGGTTGAGGGTGAGGGTTAGGTTTAGTATTAGGGTTAGGGTTAGGTTTATACTGATGTAAGGGGGAAGTTGAGGGTGAGGGTGAGGGTTAGGATTAAAGTTAGGGTGAGGGATATGGTGTGGGGTTGGGCGAGGGTGAGTGTGAGGCTGAGGGTTTCAGTTAGGTAAGGGTTTAGTTAGAGTTAGAGTGAGGATTATGTTGAGGGTGAGGGTTAGGGTGCAGGTTAGGGTTAGAATGAGGTTTAGGGTTAGGGTTAGGTTTAGGGTGATATTTAGGTGAGGGTGATTGTTAGGGTGAGGGTGAGGGTCCGGGTGAGGTTGAGGGTTAGGGTGTGGGTGAGGGTTAGGTTTAGGGTGAGGTTTAGGGTGACTGTGAGGATTAGGGTGAAGGTTACGGTTAGGGTTACGCTGAGGGTAGGGTGAGGGTTATAGTTATGGTTAGGGTTAGGGTGAGGGGTAGGGGTAGGGAAGGTTAGGTTTAGGGTTAGTATTAGGGTTAAGATGAGGATTAGTGTGAGGGTTAGTGTTAGGGTTAGTGTGAGGGTAAGGGTAAGGGTTAGGGTGAGGTTTACAGTGAGGGTGAGACTTAGGGTTAGCATTAGGGTTAGGGTGATGGTTAGGGTGAGGGTTAGGGTTAGGGTTAGGATGAGGGTGAGTGTTAGGTTTAGGGTTAGAGTTAGTGTGAGGCTTAGGGGGAGCTTTAGGGTTAGGTTTAGAGTTAGGGTGAGGCTTATGTTCAGGTTTAGGGTTAGGGTGAGGGTTAGGGTGAGGGTGAGGGTTAGTGTTATGGTGAGGGTTAGGTTAGCGTGAGGGTTAGGGTTAGGATTAGGGTTAGGGTGAGAGTAAGGGTTAGGGTTAGGGTTGGGGTGAGGGTTAGTGTTCGGATTAGGGTTAGGGTGAGGGTTAACGTTAGGGTTTGGTTAGGTTTAGGATTAGGGAAAGGGTTAGAGTTAGGTTTAGGGTTATGGTTAGTTTTAGGGTTATACTTAGGGTTAGGGTTAGGGTTAGGCTGAGGGTGAGGGTGAGGATTAGGGTTAGGGTTAGGGTGAGTTTTAGGGTTAGGGTTAGGTTGAGGGTGAGTTTTAGGCTGAGAGGTAGAGTTAGGGTTAGTGTGAGGGTTAGGGTTAGTTTGGGGGTTAAATTTAGGGTTAGGGTGATGGTTAGGGAGAGGGTGAGGGTTATGTTTAAGGTTAGGGTTATCAAGGGGGTAAGGGTAGGTGATAGGGTTAGGGTTAGGTTTAGGATGAGGTTGAGGGTGAGGGGTAGGGTTACGATTAGGTTGAGGTTTAGGGTTTGTCTCACACGGTTAGGATGAGGCAAAATGTTAGGTTGAGTTTTATGGTGAGGTTTAGGATCAGGGTGAGTGTTAGGTTTAGGATTAGGGTTAGGGTTAGGCTTAGGCTTAGGGTGAGGTTGAGGGTGAGGGTTAGGTTGAAGGTTAGGGTGAGAGTTAGGTTTAGTGTGATGTTAAGGGTGAGGGTGAGGGTTTGGGTGAGTGTGAGGTTTCGGGTGAGGGTTCGGGTTTGGGTCTGGGTTAGGGTTACGTTTAGGGAGAGGGTTAAGGTGATGGTGAGGTTTAGGGTGAGGTTGAGTGTTAGGGTTAGGGTTAGCAATAGGGTGAGCGGTAGGGTTAGGTTAGGGTTAGGGTGAGGGTTAGGGTCAGGGTTAGTTTGAGATTTAGGGTTAGCATTAGGGTGAGGGTGAGGGTTATGGATAGGGTTAAGGTTAGGGTGAGGGTGAGCGTGAGGGTGAGCATTAGGGTTAGGGTTAGGGTTAGAGTTAGGTTGAGGGTGAGGTTGGAGGTTACGGTTAGGGTTAGGGTTAGGTTTAGAGTGCGGGTTAGGATGAGGGTAAGTGTTAGGGTTAGGTTTAGGTTTAGGGTGAGGGTTAGCCTTAGGTTTCGGTTAGGGTGAGGGTTAGAGTTAGGGTTAGGGTTAGGATGAGGGTGCAGTTGAGGGTGAGGGTGAGGGTTAGGGTGACCTTTAGGTTTAGCGTGATTGTTAGGGTGAGTGTTAGGGTGAGGGTTAGGGTTAGGGTGAGGGTTAGAGTTAGGGTTAGGTTTAGGGTTAAATTAAGGTGAGGGTGAGGTTAAGGGTTCGGGTTAGGTTGAGGGTTAGGGTAGAGTTTCCATTAGGGTTAGGGTTAGGGTGAGGTTTCGAATTAGGATTAGGGTTAGGTTTAGGGTTAGGCTGAGAGTGAGGTTCAGGGTGAGGGTGAGGGTTAGGGTTAGGTTGAGGGTAAGGGTTAGGGTTTGTGTTAGGGTTAGTGTGAAGTTTAGGGTTATGTTTAGGGTTAGGGTGATGGTAAGTGTTCCGGTTAGGGTTAGGGTGAGGGTGAGGGTGAGGGTTAGCATTAGTATTAAAGTTAGGTTTAGGGTTAGGCTGAGTGTGAGGGGGAAGGGAAGGACTAGTTTGAGGGTTAGTTTTAGGCTTAGGGTTAGGGTTAGGGTGAGGGCTGGGTGAGGGTTAGGGTTAGGGTTTGGGTTAGGGTGATGGTTATGTTGAGGGTGAGTTTTAGGGTTAGGTTAGGGTTAGGGTTAGGGTTAGGGTTAGGGTTAGGGTTAGGGTGAGGGTGAGGGTGAGGGTAAGGGTGAGGGTTAGGGTTAGGTTCAGTGTTAGTATGAGGGTTAGGCTCAGGGGTAGATTTAGGGTTCGGGTGAGGGTTAGTGTTAGAGTGAGGATTAGCGTTAGGGTTAGGGTTAGGGTGATGGTTAGGTTGAGGGTGAGTTTTAGGGTTAGGTTAGGGTTAGCAAAGGGGGCAAGGGTAAGGGTTAGGGTAAGGTTTAGAGAGGGGTTAGGGTTAGTGTGATGTTAAGGGTGAGTGTGAGGGTTAGGGTGACTGTGAGAGTTCGGATGAGGGTTCGGGTTAGGGTGTGGTTGTGGGTTAGGGTTAAGGTGAGGGTTAGGGTGACAGTGAGGATTAGGGTGAGGGTTAGGGTTAGAAATAGGTTGAAGGTTAGAGTTAGGTTAGGGTTAGCTTGAGGTTTAGGGTTAGGGTTACGTTTAGTGTGAGGATTAGGGTTTGTTTTAGGGTTAGGGTGAGGGTTAATGGTTAAGTTTAGGGATTGGGTTTTGGTTAGGGTTAGGGTGAGGTTTAGGGATAGGGTTAGGGTTAGGGTTAGAGTGATGGTTAGTGATAGGGTTAGGGTTAGGTTGAGGGTGAGGGTGAGGGTGAGGGTTAGTGTTAGTGTTAGGGTTAGGGTTAGGGTTAGAGTTCGGTTGAGGGTGAGTGTGAGGGTTAGGTTTAGTATTAGGGTTAGGTTTAGAGTTAGGCTGAGGGTGAGTGTGAGGGTGAGGATTTGGGTTAGGTTGAGGTTTAGAGTTAGTTTTCGGGTTAGGTTAACTGTGAAGATTAGTGTTAGAATAAGGATGAGGTTTAGGCTGAGGAGTAGTGTTAGGGCTAGGGCGAGGGTTAGGGTTAGTTTGAGGGTTAGGATTTGGGTTAGGATGAGGGTAAGGGTTAGGATGATGTTTTGGGTGATTGTGACAGTTAGGCTTAGGATTATGGTTAGGGTGAGGGTTAGGATTAGGGTTAGTGTTAGGGTGAGGATGAGGGTTAGGTTTAGGTTTAGGTTTAGGGTGAGGGTTAGGGTTAGGTTTAGTGTTAAGGTGAGGGTTAGGTTTAGGTTTACGTTTAAGGTTAGGGTTAGAGTTAGGGTTAGGGTGAGTGTTAGGGTTAGGATTAGGGTTAGGGTGAGGGTGAGGGTGAGGTTAAGGGATAGGGTTTGGGTCAGGGTCAGGTTTATGTTTACTGTAAGTGTTAGGGTCAGGGTTAGGTTTAGGGTAATTGTAAGGTTTAGGGTGAAGTTTATGGTGAGAGTGAAGGTTAGGGTTAGCGTGAGTGTTAGGGTGAGGTTTAGTGTGAGAGTTAGGGTTATGGTTAGGTTTAATGTTAGGGTTAGGATGAGGATGAGTGTTAAGGTTAGGAAAGGGTTAGGGTTAGAGTTATGGTGAAGCCTAGGTTGTGAGTGAGGGTTAGGGAGCGGGTTAGGGTTAGGGTGAGGTTTAGGCTTAGGGTTAGGGTTTTGTTGATGTTTAAGTTGAGGGTGAGGATTAGGGTGAGGGGGAGGATTTGGTTGAAGGTGAGAGTTAGTGTGTGGGTGAGGGTTAGGTTTATAGTGAGGGTAAGGGTGACTGAGTGTTTGGCTGAGGGTGATGGTTAGGTTTAGGGTGAGGGTTAAGGTGAGGGGTATGGTTAACTTTAGGGTGAGGTTTAGGGTTAGTGTGAGGGTTAGGGTTAGGGTTAGGGTGAGAGTTAGGGTTAAGGTGAGTGTTAAGATGAGGGCTAGAGTGAGGGTTTGTGTTAGGTGTATGGTGAGGGTTAGGGAGAGGGAGAGCGTTAGGTTTAGGGTGAGAGTTGGGGTGAGGGTGAGGTTTAGGGTGAGTGTGACGGTTAGGGTTAGGGTTAGGGTGAGGGTACGGTGAGGATTACGGTTAGGGTTAGGGTGAGGGTGAGGGGTAGAGTGAAAGTTAGGTTTAGAGTTAGGGTTAGGGTTATGATGAGGGTTAGGGTGAGGGTTAGGGTTTGGATTAGGGTGAGGGTTAGGGTGAGGGTGAGGGTTAGGGTAATAGTGAGTGCTATGTTTAGGTTTAGGGTTAGTGTGAGGGTTAGGGTGAGGGTTACGGTTACCCTGAGTGTTAGGGTGAGGTTTAGGGTTAGGGTTAGGGTGAGGATTAGGGTTAGGGTTTCGGTTAGGGTTAGGGTTAGGGTGAGGGTTAGAGTTAGGGTTAGAGTCAGGGTTGGGGTTAGGGTGAGGTTGAGGTGTAGGGTTACGGTTAGGGTTAGGATTAGGCTGAGAGTGAGGTTGAGGGTGAGGGTGAGGGTTAGGGTTAGGTTGTGTGTTGGGGTAAGTGTTAGGGTTAGGGTGAGGGTAACGGTGAGGGTGATGGTTAAGGTTAGGGTGAGGGTGAGGGTTAGAGTTAGGGTTTGTGTTAGGGTTAGTGTGAAGTTTAGGGTTAGAGTTAGGGTGAGGTTGAAGGTTAGTGTTAGCGTTAGGGTTATGGTGAGGATTAGTGTTAGGGTTAGGGTTAGAGTTAGTTTAAGGTAAGGATTAGGGTTAGGTTGAGAGTTAGGGTGATTGTGAGGATGAGGTTTAGGGTGAGGGTGAGGGTTAGGTTTCGGATTCGGGTGAGGGTGAGGGTTAGGGTGATGTTTAGTGTAAAGGTAAGGGTTAGGGTTAGGGTTAGGTTTAGGGTGAGGCTGAGGGTGAGGGAGTGTTTTAGGTTTAGGATTAGGATTAGGGTTAGGGTTATGTTTAGGGTAATGATGAGGGTTAGGGTGAGGGTGTGGGTTCTCAGACGGGGAGGGTTATTGTGTGGTTGAGTTATAGGGTTAGGTTGAGGGTTTGGGTGACGGTGACGGTTAGGGTGAGAGTGAGGGTTGGGGTTAGGGTTTGCATTAGGTTGAAGATTTGGGTTAGTTTTAGGGTTAGGATGATGGTTACGATTAAGATTAGCATTAGGGTTAGGGTTATTGTTAGGCTGAAGTTTTTGTTAGGGTGAGGGTTAGTTTGAGGGGTAGGGTTAGGGTTTGGGTGAGTGTTAGGTTCAGGGTTAGGGTTAAAGTTAGGTTTAGGGTTACAGTTAGGGTTAAGGTTATGGTTAGGGTGAGGGTTAGGCTGAGGGATAGTGTTAGGTTTAGGGTGAGAGTTACGGTTAGGGTGAGGGCTAGGGTGAGGGTGAGGGTTAGGCTGAGGGTGAAGGTGAGGTTTAGGGTGAGGGTTATGGTTAGAGTGATGTTTAGGGTGAGGTTGAGGGTTAGGGTGAGTGTGAGGGTTTTGATGAGGGTGAGGGTTAGGGTGTGGTTGAGGGTTAGGGGGAGGGTTAGGGTTAGGGTTAGGTTTTGGGTGAGGGTGAGGATTAGGCTTACGGTTAGGGTGAGGGTTAGGGTGAGGTTTAGGGTTAAAGTTAGGGTTAGTGTTATAGTTAGGGTTAGGGTTAAAGTTAAGGTGAGGGTGAGGGTGATGCTTAGGGTTAGGTATAGGTTTAGGGTTAGGCAGAGTGTTAGGGTTAGGGTTAGGGTGAGGGTTCAGGTGAGTGTGAGGGTTCCAGTGAGGGTGAGGGTTAGTTTGAGCGTGAGGGTTAGGGTTAGGGTGAGGTTAGGTTGAGGTTGAGGGTTAGTGTTAGCGTTAAGCTTAGGGTGAGGGTTATGGTGAGGGTTAGGGTTGGGGTAAGGGTTAGGGTTAGTTTTAGGGTTAGTGTGAGGGTTAGGGTTAGGATGAGGGTTCGGATTAATGTTAGGATTAGGAAGAAGCTTAGGCTGAGGGGTATATTTAGCGTTAGTGTGAGGGTGAGGCTGACATTGAGGGTTTCTGGTAGGTAAGGGTTAGCGATAGGGTTAGGGTGAGGGTTATGGTTAGGGTGATGTTTAGAGAGATGTTGAGGGTGAGGGTGAGGGTGAGTGTTAGGGTTAGGTTTAGGGTGAGGGTTAGGGTTAGGGTTAGGGTGAGTGTTAGGTTTAAGGTGAGATTTAAGGTTAGGGTAAGTGTTAGGGTTAGCGTTCTTGTTAGGATGAGATTTAGGGTGAGTGTTATGGTTAGGATTAGGGTTAGTGTGTGAAGGTGAGGGTTAGGGTGAGGTTTAGGGTTAGGGTGAGGTTTAGGGATAGAGGTAGGGTGAGGGTGTGGGTGAGGATTAGGTTTAGGGTTAGGGTTAGAGATAGTGTGAGGTTGAGGATGAGTGTTAGGGTGTGGGTGACGGTTAGAGTTAAGGTGAGGTTTGGGTGAGGGTCATTGTTAGGGTTAGCGTTAGGGTTTGGGTGAGCGTTAGGGTTAGGGTTAGGGTTCGTGTGAGGGTTAGGGTTAGGGTAAGGTCGAGTGTTAGGTTTATGGTTATGTTTAGAGTGAGGGTGAGGGTTAGGGTTAGGGTTAGGGTGAGGGTTAGTGTTATAGTTAGAGTTAGGTTTATAGTTAAGTTTAGGATTAGGGCGAGGGTGAGGGTGAGGTTTAGAGTCAGGGAGAGGGTTAGGGTTAGTGTGTGTGTTAGGGTTAGGTTTAGGATTAGGGTTAGGTTGAGGGCTAGCGTGAAGGTGAGGTTTTGGGTTAGGGTTAGGGTTAGGGTGAGTGTTAGGGTTAGGTTTAGTGTGAGGGTTCGTTTGAGGGGTAGGGTTAGGGTTAGGATGAGGGTTAAGTTTAGTGTAAGGGTTAGGCTTAGGTTTAGGGTTAGGGTGAGGGTCAGGGTTAGGGTGATGGTTAGGGTGAAAGTGTATTTTAGGGTTAGCGTGAGTGTTAGGGTGAGTGTTAGATTTAGGGTTATGTTTAGGGTGAGGGTGAGGGTGAGGGTTAGGGTTAGGTTTAGGGTGAGCATTAGGGTGAGGTTTAGGGTGAGGGTTAGGTTTAGAATTAAGGTTAGATTTATGGTTAGTGTTAGGGTGAGGTTGAGGGATAGAGTTACGGTTAGGTTTAGGCTTAGGCTAAGGGTGAGGGTTAGGGTTAAGGTGAGGGTTAAGTTTAGGGTGAGGGCTAGGGTGAGGGTGAGGGTTAGGCTGAGGGTGAATGTGAGGGTGAGGGTGAGGATTAGGGTGAGGGTTATGGTTAGGGTGAGGGTGAGGGTTACGTTTAGGGTTCTGTTTAGGGTGAGGATGAGGGTTAGGGTGAGTGTGAGCATTCAGGTGAGGGTGAGGGTTAGGTTGTAGATGAGGGTTAGGGTGTGGGTGAGGTTTAGGTTGAGGGTTAGGGTTAGGTTTTGGGTGAGGCTTAGGGTTAGGGTTAGTGTTAGGGTGAGGGTTTGGCTGAGGGTGAGGGTGAGGGTGAGCATTAAGGTTAGGGTGAGGGTTAGGGTTAGGGTGAGTGTTAGGGTTAGAGTTAGGGTTAGAGTGAGGGTTAAGGTTAGGGTTAGGGTTAGGTTGAGGGCTAGGGTGGGGTCTGGGTTAGGGTTAGGGATTGTGTGAGGATTTGTTTTAGGGTTATGGTTATGGTGAGGGTTAGGCTGAGGGGTTGGGTTAGGGTTAGGGTGAGCTTTAGGATTACTGTGAGGGTTATTGTTAGGTTTAGGGTTAATGTTAGTGTTAGGTTAAGGGTTAGGGTGAGGTTTAGGGTGAAGGTGAGGGTTAGGGTTAGCATTAGGTTTAGGGTTATTGTTTTGCTGCAGGTTAGGGTTAGGGTTAGTGTTAGGTTTAGGGCGAGTGTTAGTGTTAGGGTGCGTTTAAAGGTTAGGGTGAGGGCTAGGGTGAGGGTGAGGGTTAAGGCTGAATGTGAAGTTGAGGTTGAGGGTTAGGGTTAGTGTTAGAGTTAGGGTGAGGGTGAGGATTAGGGTGAGGGTCAGTGTTAAGGTTAGGTTGAGGGTTATGGTTAGAGTGATGTTTAGGGTTTGGGTGAGGGTTAGGGTGACTGTGGGGGTTCAGGTGAGGGTGAGGGTTAGTTTGTGCGTGAGGTTAGGGTTAGGGTGAGGTTTAGGTTGAGGTTGAGTGCTAGTGTTAGCGTTAAGATTAGGGTGAGAGTTAGGGTGAAGGTTATGTCTAAGGTTAGGTTTAGTGTGAGGGTGAGTGTTAGGGTTAGGGTTAGGGTGAGGGTTAGGCTGAGGGTAAGGATTAGGGTTAGTGTTAGGGTTAGGGTGAGGTTTAGTGTTAGGATGAGGGTTCGGATTATGGTTAGGGTTAGGATGAAGGTTAGGCTGAGGGGTATGTTTAGCGTTAGTGTGAGGTTGAGGCTGACGGTGAGGGTTTTGGTTATGTAAGGGTTAGGGATAGGGTTGGGGTGAGTGTTATGGTTAGGGTGATGTTTAGCGAGAGGGTGTGAGTGAGGGTGAGGATGAGGGTGAGGGTGAGGGTTAGGGTGATATTTAGGGTGAGGGTTAGTGTTACAGTTAGGGTGAGTGTTAGGTTTACGGTGAGATTTAAGGTTAGGGTTAGTGTTAGGTTTAGCGTTATTGTTAGGATGAGATTTAGGGTGAGTGTTAGGGTTAGGGTTAGGGTTAGTGTGAGGGTGAGGGTTAGGGTTATGGTCAGGTTAAGGGTTAGGGTGAGGTTTAGGGATAGAGGTAGGGTGAGGGTGAGGGTGAGGGTTAGGTTTAGGGTTAGGGTTAGATTTAGTGTGAGGTTGAGGATGAGTCTTAGGGTGTGGGTGAGGGTTAGAGTTAAGGTGAGGTTTAGGGTGAGGTTCAGAGTTAGGGTTAGCGTTAGGGTTAGGGTGAGCATTAGGGTTAGGGTTAGGGTTAGTGTGAGAGTGAGGGTTAGGGTTAGGGATAAGGTGAGGTTTAGGGTTAGGATTATGTTTAGGTTGAGAGTGAGTGTTAGGTTTAGGGTTAGGGTGAGGGTTAGGATGACAGTTATGGTGAGGGTTAGTGTTATAGTTAGAGTTAGGTTTATAGTAAGGGTTAGGTTTAGGGCAAGGATGAGGGTGAGGTTTAGGATGAGGGTTATGGTGAGGGTGAGGTTTAGAGTGAGGGAGAGGGTTAGGGTTAGTGTGTGGGTTAGGGTTAGGTTTAGGAATATGGTTAGGGTGAGGGCTAGGGTGAAGGTGAGGTTTTGGGTTAGGGTTAGGGTTAGGGGGAGTGTTAGGGTTAGGTTTAGAGTGAGGGTTGGTTTGAGGGGTAGGATAAGGTTTAGGGTGAAGTTTAAGTTTAGTGTAAGGGTTAGGCTTAGGTTTAGGGTTAGGGTGAGGTTCAGGGTTAGGGTGAGGGTTAGGTTGAGGGTGAATTTTAGGGTTAGCATGAGTGTTTGGGTGAGGGTTACATTTAGGGTTATGTTGAGGGTGAGGGAAAGGGTTAGGGTTAGGGTGAGCATTAGGTGAGGTTTAGGTTTAGAGTTAAGGTTAGAGTTATAGTTAAGGTTAGGGTTAGGGTTAGGGTGAGGGTGAGGTTGAAGGTTAGAGTTAGGGTTAGGTTTTGGCTAAGGATTAAGGTGAGGGTTAGGGTGAGGGTGAGGGTTAATGTTAGGGTGAGGGCTAGGGTGAGGGTGAGGGTTAGGCTGAGGGTGAAGGTGAGAGTGAGGTTGAGGGTGAGGATTAGGGTGAGGGATAGTGTTAGGGTGAGGGTGAGGGTTATGGTTACAGTTCTGTTTAGGGTGAGGGTGAGGGTTAGGGTGAGAATGAGGGTTGGGGTGAGGGTGAGGGTTAGGGTTAGGGTGATGTTTAGGGAGAGGCTGAGGGTTCGGGTGAGTGTGAGGGTTCAAATGAGGGTGAGGTTTAGGGTGTGCGTGAGGGTTAGGGTTAGGGTGAGTTTTAGGGTGAGGGTGAGTGTTAGTGTTCGCTTTAAGCTTAGGATGAGAGTTACGGTGACGGTTAGGGTTAGTGTTAAGTTTAGTGTGAGGTTGAGGGTTAGGGATAATGATAGGGTGAAGGTTAGGGTTACGGTGAGGGTTAGGGTTAGGGTTAGGTTTAGGGTGAGGTTTAGGGTTAGGATGAGGGTTCGGTTAGGTTTAGGATGAAGGTTAGGTTGAGGGGTATGTTTAGGGTAAGGGTTAGAGTTAGTGTTAAGTTGAGGGTGAAGGTTAGGGTGTGGTGAGGATTAGGGTTACGGTGAGGTTTAGGGTGAGGGTGAGAGTTAGGGTTAATGTTAGGGTAAGGTTGAGGTTTAGTGTTAGGGTTAGGTTTAATGTGAGGGTGAGGGTTAGGGTTAGGGATAGGGTGAGGGTTAGGGTTAGGGTGAGATTTAGGGTGAGTGTTAGCGATAGCATTAGGGTTAGGGTGAGGTTTAGGGTGAGTGTTTGGGTTACAGTTAGGGATAGTGTGAGGGTGAGGCTTAGGGTTAGGGTTGAGGTAAGTGTTAGGGTTTGGATGAGGTTTAGGGATAGTTAGAGTTAGGGTGAAGTTGAATGGTGAGGGTTTGGGTTAGGGTTAGAGTTAGAGTTAGTGTGAAGGTGAGGGTAAGGTTTATGGTTAGGTGAGGGTTAGGGTAGGTTAGGGTTAGGCTGAGGGTGAGGGTGAGGGTAAGGGTTAGGGTGAGGGTGAGGTTTAGGGTTAGGGTTAGGGCTAGAGTTTGGGGTAGGTTTACGGTTAGGGTGAGTGTTAGTGTTCGGGTTATGGTTGGGGTAAGGGTTAGGATGAGTGTTAGATTTAGTATTAGGGTTAGGGTTAGGATTAGGGTGAGGGTGAGGATGAGGTGATAGTGTGGGTTAGGGAAATGTTTAGGGTTATGTTTAGGGTGAGGGCTAGGGTGAGGGTGAGGGTTATGGTGAGGCTGAGTTTGAAGGTGAGTGTTTCAGTTAGGTAAGGTTTAGGGTTTAGTTTAGGGTGTGGTTAGATTTAGGGTGATGTTTATGGTGAGGATGGGGGTTAGGGTGACGGTGAGGGTGAGGGTTAGGGTTAGTGTGAGGGTTGGGGATAGGTTTAGGGTGAGGGTGAGGGTTAGGATGAGGGTTCGGGTTAGGGTAAGGGTTAGGATGAAGGTTAGGCTGAGGGGTGTGGTTAGTGTTAGGCTGAGGGTTAGGGTTCGGGTTAGGGTGAGTGTTAGGTTTAAGGTTAAGGTTAGGATTAGGGTGAGGGTTAGGGTTAGGTTTAGCGTTAAGGTGAGGGCTATGGAGAAGGTGAGGGCTAGGGTTAGGGATAGCGTTAAGTTTAGGGTTAGGGTTAGGATGAGGGTGAAGGTTTGGGTTAGGGTGAGGGATTTTGGTTAGGGTTAGGGTTATTGTTAGGGTTAGGGTGAGGGTGTGGGTTAGTTTGAGGGGTAGGGTTAGGTTTAGGGTGAGTGTTAGGGTGAGGGTTAGGGTTAAATTTAGGGTTAGGCATATAGTTAGGGTTAGGGTTAGGGTGAGGTTGAGGGTGAGGGTGAGTGTTAGGGTTAGGTTTAGGGTTTAGGCTGAGTGTGAGGGTTAGGTTTAGGGTGAGAGTTATGGTTAGGGTGAGGGCTAGGTTGAGGGTGAGGGTTATGCTGAGGGTGAAGGTGAGTTTGAGGGTGAGGGTGAGGATTAGGGTGAGGGTTAGTGTTAAGGTTAGAGTGATGTTTAGGTTGAGGGTGAGGGTTAGGGTGAGAGTAAGGTTTGGGATGAAGGTGAGGGTTAGGGTGTGGTTGAGGTTTGGGGGGAGGGTTAGCGTTAAGGTTAGGTTTAGGGTGAGGGTGAGGGTTAGGCTTAGGTTTAGGGTGAGGGTTAGGTTTAAAGTTAGGGTTAGGGTTATAGTTAAAGTTAGGGTTAAGGTTAGGGTGACGGTGAGGGTGAGGTTTAGGATTCGTTTTAGGGTTAGGCAGAGTGTGAGGGTTAGGTTTAGGATGAGGGTTAGGGTTAGGGTGATATTTAGGGTGAGGGTTCTGGTTCGAATGAGTTTGAGGGTTCAGGTGAGGTTGAGGTTTAGTTTGTGCGTGAGGGTTAGGGTTAGGGTGAGGTTGAGGGTTAGTGTTAGCGTTTATCTTAGGGTGAGGGTTAGGGTGAGGGTTAGGGTTAGGGTTAAGGTTAGTGTGAGGGTGAGTGTTAGGGTTAGGGTTAGGATGAGTTTTAGGGTTGGGGTAAGGGATAGGGTTAGTGTGAGGGTTAGGGTGAGGGTTATGGTTAGGATGAGGGTTCAGATTAGGGTTAGGGTTAGGATGAAGATTGGGCTGAGGAGTATGTTTAGCATTAGTGTGAGGTTGAGGCTGACGGTGAGGGTTTTGGTTAGGTAAGGGTTAGGGATAGGGTTAGGGTGAGGGGTATGGTTAGGGTGATGTTTAGCGAGAGGGTGAGGGTTAGGGTGAAGGTCAGGATTAGGGTGAGGATTAGGATGAGAGTGAATTTTAGGGTTAGCGTGAGTGTTAGGGTGAGGGTTAGATTTAGGGTTATGTTGATGGTGAGGTTGAGGATGAGGGTAAGGGTTAGAGTTTGGGTGAGCATTAGGGTGAGGGTTAGGGTGACGTTTAAGTTTAGAGTTAAGTTTAGAGTTATAGTTAGGGTTAGGGTTAGGGTTAGGGTGAGGGTGAGGTTCAGGGTTAGAGGTAGGGTTAGGTTTAGGCTTAGGCTGAGGGTGAGGATTAGGGTTAGGGTGAGGGTTAAGGTTAGGGTGAAGGCTAGGGTGCGGGTGAGGTTTAGGCTGAGGGTGAAGGTGAGAGTGAGGGTGAGGTTGAGAAGTAGGGTGAGGGATAGGGTTAGGGTGAGGTTCAAGGTTATGGTTACTGTTCTGTTTAGGGTGAGGATGAGGGTAGGGTGAGTTTGAGGGTTCAGGTGTGGGTGATGGTTAGGGTGTGGGTGAGGGTTAGGGTGAGAGTTACGTTATGGGTGAGGGTTAGAGTGAGGGTTAGGGTTAGGGTTAGGGTGAGGGTTAGGGTTAGGGTGAAGTTTAGGGTGAGGGTGATGGTGAGGGTGAGGTTGAGGTTGAGGGTTAGGGTGAGGGTGAGTGTTAGGGTTAGGATGAGGGTTTGGGTGAGGGTTAGTGTTAGCGTTAGGCTTAGGTTGAGGGTTAGGGTTAGGATTAGGGTTAGTGTGAGGGTGAGGGTTAGGGATAGTGATAGGGTGAGGCTTAGGGTTAGGGTGAGGGTTAGGGTTAGAGTTAGGGTTAGGGTAAGGGTTAGGTTAAGGCTGAGTGTTCGGGTTAGGGTTAGGGTTAGGATGAAGCTTAGGTTGTGTGGTATGGTTAGGGTTATTGTGAGGGTGAAGGTGAGTGTGAGGGTTTCTGTTACGTAAGTGTTAGGGATAGGGTTAGGGTGAGGGAGAGGGTGAGGGTGAGGTTGAGGGTTAGGGTGAGGGTGAGGGTTAGGGTGTGGCTGAGGGTTACGGTTAGGGTGAGGTCTAGGGTGAAGGTGAGGGTTAGGCTGACGTGAAGGTGAGGATGAGGGTGAGGGTTAGTTTTAGGGTTAGGGTGAGGGTTTTGTTTAGGGTGATGTTTAGGGTAAGTGTGAGGGTTAGGGTGAGTGTGAGGGTTGTGGTGAGGGTGAGGGTTAGGGTGTGTGTGAGGGTTGTGGTGAGGGTGATATTTAGGGTGAAGGTGAGTGTTAGGGTGAGTGTTAGGGTTGGGGTTAGGCTGAGGGTTAGGGTGTGGGTGAGGGTGAGGCTGATGGTGAGGGTTAAGGTTAGGGTGAGGGTTAGGGTTAGGGTGGGTGTTAGGGTTAGTGTTAGGGTTAAGGTTAGGATTAGGGTTAGGTTGAGGGCTAGGGTGAGGGTTAGGGTTAGGTGTAGGTTTAGGGACTGTGCGAGGATTAGGTTTAGGATTAGGGTTATGGTGAACGTTAGTCTGAGGGGTAGGGTTAGGGTTAGGTTGAGGGTTAGGATTACTGTGAGGGTTAGTGTTATGGTTAGGGTTAAAGTTAGGGTGAGGTTAATGGTTAGGGTGAGGTATAGGGTAAGGGTGCGTGTTAGGGTTATCATTAGCTTTAGGGATATTTTTATGCTGCAGGTTAGGGTTAGGGTTAGTGTTAGGGTGAGGGTGAGGGTTAGGGTTTGGTTTAGGTTGAGGGTTAGCGTTAAGATGAGGGTTCGGGGTTAGGGTTAGTGTGAAGGTGAGGGTGAGGGTGAGGTTTATGGTTAGGGTTAGGGTTAGGGTGAGGGTGAGTGTTAGGTATAGGGTTAGGGATATGGTGAGGGTGAGGTTTAGGGTGAGGTTGACGGTTAGGGTTAGGGTGAGAATTAAGGTTAGGATGAGGGTTAGGGTTAGGTTTAGGTTTAGGGTGAGGGTGAAGGGTAGGTTTAGTGTGATGGTTAGGGTTACTGTTAGGGTGAGCTTAAGTATTTGGGTTAGGGTTAGGGTGAGATTGAAGTTTAGGGTTAGCGTGAGTGTTAGTGTAACGGTTAGGTTGAGAGTTAGGGTTATGGTTAGGGTTAACGACAAGGTTAGGGTTAGGGTTAGGGATAGGGTTAGGGATATAGTCAGTGTTAGGATTAGGGTGAGTGTGACGGTAAGGATTAGGTTTATATTTACAGTTATGGTTAGGGTGAGGGTGAGGGTTAGGGTGTGGGTGAGGTTTTGGTTTAGGGTGAGGTCTAGGGTGAGGGTGAAGGATAGGGTGAGGTTGAAGGTGAGGGTGAGGGTGAGGGTGAGGGTTAGGGAGAGGGTTAGGGTTAGGGTTTGGGTGAGGGTTACGGTTAGAGTTAGGGTTAGGGTTATAGTTATGGTTAGGATTAGGATTATGGTGAGGGTGAGGGTGAGGGTTAGAGTTAGGGTTAGGTTTAGGGTTAAGCTGAGGTTGAGAGTTAGGATTAGGGTGAGGGTTAGTGTTAGGGTGAGGGCTAGGGTGAGGGTGAGGGTTAGACTGAGGGTGAAGGTGAAGGTAAGCATGAGGTTGAGGGTGAGGATTAGGTTGAGCGTTAGGTTTATGGTGAGGGTGAGGGTTATGGTTAGGGTGCTGTTTAGGGTGAGAGTGAGGGTTAGGGTGAGTGTGAGGGTTGGGGTGAGGGTGAGTGTTAGGGTGTGGGTGAGGGATAGGTTGAGGTTTAGGTTGTGGGTGATGGTTAGCCTGAGGGTTTGGGTTAGGATTCGGGTGAGGGTTAGGGTTAGGTTGATTTTTAGGGAGAGGGTGAGGTTTCGGCTGAGTGTGAGGGTTCAGATGAGGGTGAGTGTTAGGGTGTGCGTGAGGGTTAGGTTTAGGGTGAGGTTTAGGGTGAGGGTGAGTGTTAGTGTTAGCATTAATCTTATGGTGAGATTTAGGGTGTAGGTTAGGGTTAGGGTTAAGGTTAGTGTGAGGTTGAGGTTTAGGGATAGGGATAGGATGAGTGTTAGGGTTAGGGTGAGGGTTAGGGTTAGGGTTAGGTTTAGGATAAGGGTTAGGGTTAGGATGAGGGTTCGGGTTAGGGTTAGCGTTAGGATTAAGGTTAGGTTGAGGGGTATGGTTAGGGTTAGGGTTAGGGTGAGGGTGAGTATGAGTGTTTCGGTTAGGTAAGTGTTGGGGATAGTGTTAGGGTGAGGGTTATGGTGAGTTTGAGGCTTAGGTTGAGGGTGAGGGATAGGGTAAGGATGAGGGTTAGGGTTAGGGTGAGGGTTAGGATGAAGTTTAGGCTGAGGGGTATGGTTAGGTTTACTCTGAGGGTTAGGGTTAAGGTTAGGGTGAGTGTTAGGGTGAGGGTGAGGTTTAGGGTTTGGGTTATAGTTAGGGCTATGTTTAGGGTTAAGGTTAGGGTTAAGGTGAGGGTGTGGGTGAGAATGAAGGTTATGGTTAGGGTTAGGTTGAGGGTTATTGTTAGGGTTAGGGTGATGGTTAGGGTTAGGGTTAGGGTTAGGGTTTGTGTTAGGTTTAGGGTTAGGTTGAGGGTGAATTTGAGAGTGAGGTTGAGCGTTTCGGTTAGGTAAATGTTAGGGTTAGGGTTAGGGTGAGGATTAGGGTAGGGTGAGGGTTAGCCCGAGGGTTAGGTTTAGGTTGAGTTTTAGTGTTACGTTTAGTGTGAGGGTTAGGGTGAGGGTTAGGGTTACGGTGAGGGTTAGGGTGAGGTTGAAGGTTAGGGTTTGGGTTAGCGTTAGGGTGAAGATTAGGGTAAGGGTTAGGGTGAGGGTCAGGTGGAGGGTTAGGTTTAGGTTTCAGTTAGTTTGAGGATTAGGTTTAGGTTTAGGGTTAGGGTTAGGGTGAGGGTAAGGGTTAGGGTGAGGTTTAGGGTGAGGGTGAAGGTTAGGGTTAGGGTGAGGGTTATCATGAGGATTAGGGTTAGAGTTAGTTTTAGAGTAAGGGTTAGGGATAGGGTTAGTGTTTGAGTTAGGTTTAGGGTGATGGTGAGGTTTAGGGTGAGGGTGAGGGTTAGGGTGAGGTTTAGGGTGAGGGTTAGTGTTAGTGTTAGGGTGAGGGTTAGGCTGAGGGTGAGGCTGAGGGCGAGGGTTAAGATTAGGGTGAGGTTTAGGGTTAGGGTGAGGTTTAGGGTTAGAGTTAGGTTTATCGTGTGGGGTAAGTTTAGGGTTACAGTTAGGTTTAGGGCTAGGGTGATGATTAGGGTTAGGCTTTGGGTTAGGGATTGTGTTATGGTTAGGGTTAATGTTAGGGTGAGGTTAATGGTTAGGGTTAGTTTTAGGATGTGGGTGAGAGTTAGAGATAGGTTTAGGGCGAGGGTTAGCGTTAGGGTGAGGTTTAGGGTTAGGCTTAGGGTGAGGGTGAGGGTTAGAGTGAGGTGAGGGTGAGGGTAAGGGTTAGTGTTAGGCTTAGGGTGAGGGTGAGGGTGAGGGTTAGTCTTCGGGTTATGGTGAGAGTGAGGTGTAGGCTGAGGGTGACGGTATGTGTTAGGTTTAGGGTTACTGTTGGGGTTAGGCTGAGGGTGAGGGTTAGGGTTATTATGAGGGTTAGGTTTAGGGTGAGGGCTAGGGTGAGGGTGAGGAAAATGGTGAGGGTGAATATGAGGGTGAGGGTGAAGTTCAGGGTGAGGGTGAGGGTGAGGGTTAGGGTGAGGGTGAGGGTTAGGGTGTGGGTGAGGTTTAGGGTTATGGTGAGTTTTAGAGTGAGGTTCAGGGTTAGGGTTAGCGTTAGGGTTAGGTTGAGCGTTAGGGTTGGGGTTAGGGTTAGTGTGAGAGTGAGGGTTAATGTTAGAGTTATGGTGAGGGTTGGGGTTAGGGTTAGGTTTAGGGTGAGTGTGAGGGTTAGGTTTAGGGTTAGTGTGAGGGTTAGGTTGACGACTATGGTGAGGGTTAGTGTTAGATTTAGGGTTAGGGTTATAGTTAGGTTTAGGGTTAGGGTTAGAGTGAGGGTGAGGGTGAGGGTTAGGGTTAGGGTTAGGTTTAGGCTTAGGCTGAGGTTGAGTGTTTGGTTTAGGATGAAGGTTATGGTAAGGCTGAGTTTTAGAGTGAGGGAGAGGGTTAGGGTTAGGGTGTGGGTTTGGGTCAGGATTAGGATTAGGGTTAGGGTGAGGGCTAGGGTGAAGGTGAGGTTTTGGTTTGGGGTTAGGCTTAGGGTGAGGGTTAGGGTTAGGTTTAGGGTGAGGGTTAGTTTGAGGGGTAGGTTTAGGATTAGGGTGAGTGTTAAGTTTAGTGTGAGGGTTAGGGTTAGGTTTAGGGTTAAAGTGAGGTTGAGGGTTAGGGTGAGGTTTAGGCTGAGAGTGAAGATTAGGGTTAGCGTGAGTGTTTGGGTGAGGGTTAGGGTGAGGGTTAGTGTGAGGGAGAGGATTAGGGTTTGGGGGAGGTTTAGGGTTCGGGTGAGATTTAGGGATAGAATTATGGTTAGGGTGAGGGTGAGGGTGAGGGATAGGGTGTGGGTGAGGGTTAGGGTTACGGTGAGATTTAGGGTGAGGTTGAGAATTACGGTTAGCATTAGGGTTCAGGTGAGGTTTAGGGTGAGCGTTATGGTTAGGGTTAGGGTTAGTGTGACAGTGAGGGTTAGGGTTAGGGTTAGGGTGAGTGTTAGAGTCAGTTTGAGGTTTAGGGATAGAGGTAGACTAAAGGTGAGGGTGAGGGTGAGTGTTAGGGTTAGGGTAAGGGTTAGTGTGAGGTTGAGGTTTTGGGTTAGGGTTAGAATTAGGATTAGGGTTAGCGTTAGACTGATGGTGAGAGTGAGGGTGAGGTTTAGGGTTATGGTGAGTGTTAGGGGGTGTGTTGGGTTTAGGCTGAGCGTGAGCGTGAGTGTGAGGGTTAGGTTTAGGGTTAGGGTGAGGGTTAGGTTTAGGGTTAGGGTTAGTATGAGGGTTAGGGTTAGGGTGAGGGTAAGTTTTAGGGTGAGGGTGAGACTTAGGGTTAGCATTAGGGTTAGCTTGAGGGTTAGGGTGAGGGTGAGGGTTATGGTTAGGGTGAGGTTGAGTTTTTGGGTTAGGGTTAGGGTTAGTGTGAGGTTTAGGGTGAGGGTTAGGTTTAGGGTTAGGTTTAGGTTTATGGTGAGGTTTAGGGTGAAGGTGAGTGTTAGGGTGATGGTTAGGGTTAGGGTTTCGGTTAGGGTTAGGGTTAGGCTGAGGGTGAGGGTTAGGATTAGAGTTTGGGTTAGGCTGTGGGTGAGGGTGAGGGTGAGGGTTATGGTTATCATTAGGGTTAGGTTGAAGTTTAGGGTTAGTGTGAGGATTAGGTTTAGGATTAGGGTGAGGGTAAGAGTTAGGGTTTGGGTAAGGTTGAGAGTTAGGGTGAGGGTGAGGGTTAGTGTTAGGGTAAGGATTAGGGTGATGGTGAGTGTTAGGGTTAGGGTGAGGGTGACTGTGACAGTGAGGGTTAGGATTAGGGTTAGGGTTATTGTGAGGGTGAGGGTGAGTGTTAGGGTTAGCATAAATGTTAGGGTTTTGGTTAGGATGAGGGTGAGGGTGAGGTTGAAGGTGAGGGTTATGTTTAGGTTGAGGTTGAGGATGAGGGCTATGGTGAGAGTGAGGGTTAAGGTGAGGGTTAGGTTTAGGGTTAGGTTTAGGTTTATGGTGAGGTTTAGGGTGAAGGTGAGTGTTAGGGTGATGGTTAGGGTTAGGGTTTCGGTTAGGGTTAGGGTTAGGCTGAGGGTGAGGGTTAGGATTAGAGTTTGGGTTAGGCTGTGGGTGAGGGTGAGGGTGAGGGTTATGGTTATCATTAAGGTTAGGTTGAAGTTTAGGGTTAGTGTGAGGATTAGGTTTAGGATTAGGGTGAGGGTAAGAGTTAGGGTTTGGGTAAGGTTGAGATTTAGGGTGAGGGTGAGGGTTAGTGTTAGGGTAAGGATTAGGGTGATGGTGAGTGTTAGGGTTAGGGTGAGGGTGACTGTGACAGTGAGGGTTAGGATTAGGGTTAGGGTTATTGTGAGGGTGAGGGTGAGTGTTAGGGTTAGCATAAATGT
Source organism: Dipodomys merriami (assembly GCF_024711535.1). NCBI lineage: Eukaryota > Metazoa > Chordata > Mammalia > Rodentia > Heteromyidae > Dipodomys > Dipodomys merriami. The sequence continues at coordinate 3,068,034 of NW_027205937.1, read as the reverse complement.
TAGGTTTTGGTTAGGATGAGGGTGAGGGTGAGGTTGAAGGTGAGGGTTATGTTTAGGTTGAGGTTGAGGATGAGGACTATGGTGAGAGTGAGGGTTAAGGTGACCGTTTGGTTGAGGGTGAGGGTTAGGTTTAGGGTTTGGGTTAGCGTGAGCATGTACTTTAGGTTTAGGTTTAGGGTGAAGGTCAGGTTGAGGTTTAGGGTTAAGTTTTAGTTAGTGTGAGGATTAGGTTTAGGTTTAGGGTTAGGGTTAAGTTGAGGGTTAGGGTTAGGGTCAGGTTTAGGGTGAGGGTAAGGGTTAGGGTGAGAATTAGGGTGAGAGTGTTATTTAGGGTTAGCGTGAGTGATCGTGTGAGGATTAGGGTGAGGGTCAAGTTTAGAGTTATGGTTAAGTTGAGGGTAAGGGTTAGAGTTAGGGTAAGTTTGAGGGTTATGGTTAGGTTTTTGTTTAGGGTTAGGGTTAGGGTGAGGGTTAGAGTTAGTGTTAGGTTTAGGGTTAGCGTTAGGGTAGTTGTTAAGGTTAGGGTTTGGGTGAGGGTGAGGATTAGGGTGAGGTGAGGGTGAGGGTTAGGTTTAGCGTTAGGGTTAGGTTGAAGCTTAGGGTTAGTGTGAGGTTAGGGTTAGGGTTAGGGTGAGGATTAGGGTTAGGATTTGGGTAAGGGTGAGGATTAGGGTGAGGGTGAGGGTTAGGATTAGAGTTTGGGTTAGGATGAGGGTGAGTGTGAGGATGAGGGCTAGAGTGAGTGTGAGGGTTAGGATGACGTTGAGAGTGAAGGTGAGTGTTTCGGTTAATGTAAGGGTTAGGTTTAGGGTTAGGGTGACATTAGGGTGACGGTGAGGGTTAGCGTGAGGGTTAGGGTTAGGGTGAGGTTTAGTGTTAGGGTTATGGTGAGGGTTAGTGTTAGAGTTAGCGTTAGGTTTTGGGTGAGCATTAGGGTGAGTGTTAGGGTTAGGGTTAGGGTGAGGGTGAGGTTCAGGGTTAGGGTTAAGGTTAAGATTAGGTTAAGGGTTAGGGTAAGTGTTAGGGTTAGCGTTAGGGTTAGGGTTAAGGTTAGGGTTAGCGTTAGTGTTAGGGTTAGGGTTATGGTTAGGGTTAGGGTTAGGATGAGGGTTAGAGTGAGATGTAGGGTTAGGGATAGAGAGAGGGGTAGGGTTAGTATGAGGGATAGGTTTAGGGTTAGGGTTACCCTGAGGGTAAGTTTAAAGGTGAGGTTTAGAATGTGGGTGAGGGTTAGGGTTCGGCTTAAGGTTAGTGAAAGGTTGAGGGTTAGGGTTAGTGTTAGGGTTAGGGTTTGGTTGAGTGTTAGGTTGAGGGTTTGGGTTAGGGTTATAGTTAGGGTTAGGGTGAGGGTTAGGGTGAGTGTTAGGGTTAGTCTTAGGGTTAGGATTTCGGTTAGCCTGAGGGCTAGGGTGAGGGTGAGAGTTAGGTTGAGGGTGAGGGTGAGGGTGACGGTTAGGGTGTCGGTGAGCGTTAGGGTAGGGTGAGGGTTAGGGTGAGGGTTAGCGTTAGGCTGAGGGTAAGGGTGAGGTTTAGGGTTTGGTTTAGGATTAGTGTGAGTGTTAGGGTTATGGTTAGAGTTAGGATGAGGTTTATGGTGAGGTGTAGGGTTAGGGTTGGTCTGATGGTGAGGCTGACTGTGAGGTTTAGGGTTAGTGTGTGAGTTAGTTTAGGTTTAGGGTGAGGGTGAGGGTTACGATTAGGTTTAGGATGAGGGTGAGGGTGAGGTTCAGGTTTAAGGTGAGAGTTAGGGTTAGTGTGATTGTTAGGGTTAGTGTGAGTGTTAGCTTTAGGCTTAGGGTTAGAGTGAGGGTTAGGTTTAGGGTTAGGGTGAGGGTTAGGGTGAGGGTTAGGGTGAGGGTGAGGGTGAAAGTGAGGGTTAGGGTGATAGTGAAGTTTAGGGTTAGGGTTAGGGTGAGGGTGAGGGTTAAGTTTAGGATTAGTGTTAGGTTAGGGTTAGGCTTAGGGTGAGGGTGAGGGGAAGGGTGAGGTTTTGGGTTAGGGTTAGGATTAGGTTTAAGGTGAGGGTGAGTGTTAAGTTGAGGGTTAGGGCTAGGATGAAGGGTAGGTTGAGGGTTAGGTTTAGGGTTATGGTTAGGGTAGGGTAAGGATTAGGGTGATGTTTAAGGTTAGTGTTTGGGTTAGGGTTAGCTTGAGTGTTAGGTTTAGTGTGAATTTTAGGGTTAGGTTAGGTTTAGGGTTAAGGTGAGTGTAAGGTTTAGGGTGAGGGTTAGAGTGAGTGTGAGGGTTAGGGTAAGGTTTATGTGTAGGATTAGGGTCAGGGTGAGGGTGAGGGTTAGGGTTAGTGTGAGGGTTAGGCTGAGGGGTAGGGTTAGGGTTACGGTGAGGGTGAGGTTGAGGGTTTCGGTTACATAAGGGTTAGGTTTAGGGTTAGGGAGATGATTAGGTTTTGGGTGAGGGTTAGGCTGAGGGTAAGTGTTAGGGTTTCGGTGAGGGTTAGGGTTAGGTTGAAGCTGAGGGTGAGGGTTTTGTTTAGGTAAGTGTTAGGGTTAGGGTTAGTGTTAGGGTTAGGTTTAGGGATAGTTTGTAGGTTAGAATGAGGGGTAGGGTTAGGATTAGAGTGAGGGTTAGCGTTAGTGTGAGGGTTATGTTTATCGATAGGATTAGGGATAAGGTGAGGTTAAGGGTTCGGGTGAGGGTTAGAATGAGGGTGAGGTTTCCTGTTAGCTTTAGGGTTAGGGTGTTGGTTAGGGTGAGGGTTAGGTTTAGGTTTAGGTTGAGGGTGAGGGTGACGGTTAGGGTTAGGTTGAGTGTAAGGGTTAGGTTTACAGTTAGGGTGAGGGTGTGGGTTAGGTTCAGGATTAGTGTTAGGGTTAGGTTTAGGATGAGGGTTGCGGTTAGGTTTAGGGTTAGTGTGAGGGTTAGGGTTAGGTTTAGGGTTAGCTCGAAGGTGAGTGAAGGTTAGGTTTTATGGTTAGGCATAGGGTGAAGCTGAAGTTAAGGTTAAGATTAGAGTTTGGGTTAGGGTTAGGCTGAGGGTGAGGGCGAGGGTTAGGGTTAGCTTGAGGGTTAGGTTGAATTTTAGGTTTAGGTTGAGGGTTAGGGTGAGGGTTAGGTTTAGGATTAGGGTTAGGGTTAGGGTGAGGGTAAGGGTTAGGGTGCAGGTTAGGTTAGGGTTAGGTTTAGGTTGAGGGTTAGAGTGAGGGGTATGGTTAAGTTTAGTGTGAGCCTTATTGTTAGTGTGAGGGTTAGGGTTAGGTTTAGGTTTAGGGTTACCGTGAGGGTAAAGGTAAGGGTGAGGGTTAGGATGAGGGTGAGGGTTTGGTGTAGAGTTAGGGTGATGGTGAGTATTAGGGTGAGGATGAGGGTTAGGGTTAGGATTAAGGTGAGGTTTAGGGTTAGAGTGAGGCTTAGGTTTAGGTTTAAGTTTAGGGTGAGGGTGAGGGTTATGGTTAGGTTAAGGGTTAGGGTGAGGGGTAGGGTGACGTTTAGGGTTCGGTTTTGATTAGGGTTAGGGTGAGGGTGATGTTTAGGGTTAGGGTTAGGGTGAGTGTGATGGTGAAGTTTACTGATAGGTTTAGGGTTAGGGTGAGGGTGAGTGTTAAGTTTAGGATTAGTGTTAGGGTTAGTGTTAGGATTAAGGTTAGGGTGAGGGTAAGGGTTAGGGTTAGGGTCAGGGTTAGGATGTGGGTGAGGGTGAATGGGAGGTTTAGTGTGTCGGTGAGGGTTAGAGTTCGGGTGAGAGTTAGGGTGACGGTGAGTTTTAGGGTTAGGTTTATTGTAAGTGTTAGGGTGAGTCTTAGGGTGAGCGTGAGGGTTAGGGTTAGGTTTAGGGTTAGTGTTAGGTTTAGGCTTTGAGTGAGTGTTAGGATTAGGGTTAGGGTTAGGGTTAGGGTAGGGTGAGGGTTAGGGTTACTCTTTGGTTTAGGCTGAGGGCTAGGGTGAGTGTGAGGGTAAGGGTGAGGTTGAGGGTGAGGGTTAGAATGTGGGTGAGGGTTATGGTAGGGTGAGGGTTAGGGTGAAGGTTAGGGTTAGGGTGAGGTTAAGGGATAGGTTGAGGTTGAGTGTTAGGGTTAGGTTTAGGGTTAGGGTGAGGGTAATGGTTAGGGTGAGGGTTAGGATGAGGGTGAGGGTTTGGGTTAGGGTGAGGGTTAGGGTGTTATTTAAGGTTAAGTTTAGGGATTGGGTTAGGCTTAGGTTCAGGGTGAGAGTTTGGGTGAGGGTAAGGGTTAGATTGAGGGTGAGGATTAGGGTGAGGTTTAGTGTTAGGGTTAGGGTTAGGTTTAGGGTTTGGACTAGGGTGAGGGTGAGGGTTAGGGTGAGGGTGAGGCTGAGGCTTAGGTTTAGGGTATGGGTGAGGGTTAGCGTTGGGTGAGGGTTACGGTGAAGGTGAGGGTTAGGATGAGGGTGAGGGTTAGGGTTAGTGTTAGGGTTAGCGTGAGGATTAGGTTTAGGGTTATGGTTAGTGTGAGGGTGAGGTTGAGTGGTAGGGTTAGGGTTAGGGTGAGGGTTAGGGTTAGTGTGAGGGTTAGGTTTAGGATTAGAGTTAGGGTGAGGGTAAGGATTAGGGTGAGGGTTAGGATGAGGGTGAGGAATAGGGTTAGGGTGAGGGTTAGGGTGATTTTTATGGTTACGGTTAGGGTGGGGGTGAAGTTGAGGGTTATGCTTAGGGTGAGAGTGACAGTTAGGTTTAGGGATAGGGAGAGGGTAAGAGTTAGGTTTAGGATTAGTTTTAGGGTTAGGATTAGGCTTACTGTGAGGGTGAGGTGTTGGGGGAGGGTTTGGGTTAGGGTTAGGGTTAATGTGAGTGTGAGGGTTAGGTTTAGGATTTGGGTCAGTGTTATTGTGAGGGTGAAGTTTAAGTTTAGGTTTAGGTTTAGGGAAGGGTGAGGGGAAGGGTTATGGTGAGGGTTAGTTTTAGCCTGAGGGTGAGGTTTAGGGTTAGGTTTAGGATTAGTCAGTGTGTTAGGGTGAGGGTTAGCATGTCTGTGAGGGTTAGGGTTGGGTGAGGGGTAGGGGGACAATGAGAATTAGGGTGAGGGTGAGAGTTAGGGCTATGGTTAGGGTTAAGGTTAGGGTCAGGTTGAGGATTAGGGTTATGGTTATGGTTAGGATGAGGGTTAGGGTGAGGGGTAGTTTAGGGATAGGTTAAGGGTTAGCGTGACGGTAAAGTTTAGGGCGAGGGTGAGGGTTAGTGTTAGGTTTAGGTTTAGGGTGTGGGTAAATTTTATGGTGAGGGTTAGGATGAGGGTGAGGGTTAGGTTTAGGTTGATGTTTAAGGTTAAGTTTAGGGTTAGGGTTAGGGTTATCGTGTGGGTAAGGGTTAGGGTGAGGTTGATGTTTTAGTTTAAGTTTAGGGATGTTTTAAGGTTAGGATGTCGGTGAGGGTTATGGTAGGGTGAGTGTTAGGGTGAAGGTTAGGGTTAGGATGAGGTTAAGGGTTAGGGTGAGAGTGAGGGTTAGGGTTAGTTTTAGGGTTAGGGTGAGGGTAATTGTTAGGGTGAGGGTTAGGATGAGGGTGAGGCTTAGGGTAGGGTGAGGGTTAGGGTGAGTGTAAGGGTTAGGTCGATGGTGCTGATTAGGGTTACGGTTAGGATTAGTTTGAGGGGTAGGGTTAGGGTTAGGGTGAGGCTTAGGTTTAGTGTGAGGGTTATGGTTAGGGATAGGGTTAGGGTGAGGGTAAGGGTTAAGATGAGGAAAGGGAGAGAGTAAGGTTTAGGGTTAGCATGAGAGTTAGGGTGAGGGTTAGGGTTAGGTTTAGGGATAGAATGAGGGATGGGTGAGTGTGAGGGTTGGGCTGTGGGTGAGGGTTAGGGTCAAGGTGAGGGTTAGGTTGACGGGGAGGGTTAGAGTGAGGGCGAAGGTTAAGGTTAGGGTTAGGGTGATGGTTAGGGTGAGGGGTATAGTTAGGGTTAGGGTGAGGGTTAGGATTAGTGTGCGGGTTAGGGTTAGGGTTAGGGTTAGAGTGAGGGTAAGGGTTAGGGTGAGGTTTATGATGAGGTTTGGGTTAGTGTTAGAGTTAGGGTTAGGTTGAGGGTTAGGATGAGGTTTGGAGTTAGGGTGAGGGGGAGGGTTAGTGCTAGGGTTAGGGTGAGGGTTAGGGTTAGGGTGAGGGTGAGGGTTAGGGTTAGGTTTAGGGTCAGAATTAGGGTGAGGGTGAGGAATAGGGTTACGATTAGGGTTAGCGTTAGGCTGAGGGTGAGGGTGAGTGTTAGGGTTAGGGTTAATATTAGGGTGAGTGTTAGGGTTAGGCTTAGTGTTAGGATGAGGGTTAAGTTGAGGGATAGGGTTAGGGTTAGAGCAAGGGCTAGGGTTAGTGTGAGGGTAAGGGTTAGGGTGAGGGTTAGGATGAGGGTGAGAGTGAGGGTGAGGTTTAGGGTGTGGGTTAGGTTTAGGGTTAGGGTCAGGGTTATGGTTAGGGTGAGGGTTAGGGTTATGCTTAAAGTGAGGTTGAGGCTGAGTCTGAGTTTTAAGGTGAGGGTGAGGGTGAGTGTTAGGGTGAGGTTTAGGGTTCATGTTAGGGTTAGGTTGAGGGTGAGTGTGAGGGTTAGTGTATGGATTAGTGTTAGGGTTAGGGTTATTCTGAGGGTGAGTATGAAGGTGAGGGTGAGTGTTAGTGTTAGGTTTAGGGTTAGGGTTAGGTTTATTGTGAGGGTTAGGGTGAGGATGAGGGTAAGGGTTAGGTTGAGGGTTTTGGTGATGGGGAGGCTTAGAGTTAGGGTTAGGGTTAGGGTGAGGATTAGTGTGAGATTTAGGCTTAAGTTTAGGGTTACTTTTAGGGTGAGGGTTAAGGTTAATGTTAGGGTTAGGTTTAGGGTGAGGGTTAGGTTTAAGGTTAGGGTTAGGGTTAGGGTGAGATTTACGGTTAGGTTTAGGGTGAGGGTTAGGGTTAGGGTGAGGTTTAGGGTTAGGTTTAGTGTTAGGGTGAGGGTGAGGGTGAGGGTTAGGGTTGGGGTTAGGGTTAGGGTGAGGGTGAGGTTAGGGTAAGGATTAGGGTTTGGGTTAGGGTTAGGCTGACAGTGAGGGTGAGGGCTAGGGTTAGAATGAGGGTTAAGTGTAGGGTTAGGTTTAGGCTGAGGTTTAGGGTGATGGGTAGATTTAGGGTTAGGGTGAGGGTGAGGGTGAGGGTTAGGGTGAGGGGTATAGTTAGGGTTAGTGTGAGCCTTAGTGTTAGTGTTAGGGTTAGGGTTAGGTTTAGGGTTTCCATGATGGTAAGGGTAAGGGTGTGGGTTAGGATGAGGGTGAGGTTTAGGGACAGTGTTTGGGTGAGGTTGAGGTTACGGTGAGGGATAGGGTTAGCGTTAGGGTGAGGGTTTGGGTGAGTGTAGGATGTGGGTGAGGGTTAGGGTTCGGGTTAGGGTTAGGGAAGGGTGAGGGTAAGGGTTATCGTGAGGGTTAGTGTTAGACTGAGGGTGAGGGTGAGTGTGAGGTTTAGGGTTAGGTTTAGGATTAGTTTGAGTGTTAGGGTGAGGGTTAGGGTTAGGATGAGGTTTAGGGTGAGGGGTAGGGTTAGGGTTAGTTTGATCGTGAGGGTGAGGGTGAGGTTTAGGGTTAGGGTGAGGGTTAAGTTTAAGGTTAGGGTGAGGGTTAGGGTTAGGGTTACGGTTAGGCTGAGGGCTAGGCTGAGTGCGTGAGTTAGGTTGAGGGTGAGCATGAGGGTTAAGGTGTCGGTGAAAGTTAGGTTAGGGTGAGGATTAGGAGGACGTTGAGGGTTAGGATGACGGTGAGGGTTAGAGTTATGGTTAGGGTTAGGGTTAGGTTCAGGTTGAGGATTAGGTTTATGCTTAGGGTTAGGATGAGGGTTACGTTGAGGGGTAGGTTTAGGGTTAGGTTTAGGGTTAGAGTGAGTTGAAGTGTTAGGGTGAGGGTGAGGGTTAGGGTTAGGATTAGAGTTAGGGTGAGGGTAATTGTTAGGGCGACGGTTAGGATGAGAGTGAGGGTTAGGTTTAGGGTGATGTTTAAGGTTAAGTTTAGGGCTAGTGTTAGGGTTAGGGTGAGGGTGAGGGTTAGGGTGAAGGTAGGGGTTAGGTTGAGGTTGCGGATTAAGGTTACGGTTATGGTAAGTGTTAGGGGTAGGGTTAGGGTTAGAGGTAGGGTTAGGTTTAGTGTGAGGGTTATGGTTAGGGATAGGGTTAGCTTGAGGGTAAGGTTCAGGATGAGGTTAGGGTGAGAGTAAGGTTTAGGGTTAGCATGAATCTTAGGGTGAGGGTTATGTTTAGGTTTCGGGATAGGATGAAGGTTGGGTGAGGTTGAGAGTTGGGCTGTGGGTGAGTGTTAGGGAAAAGATGAGGGTTAGGTTGTCGGGGAGGGTTAGACTGAGGGCGAGGGTTAAGGTTAGGGTTAGGGTGATGGTTAGGGTTCATATTAGTGTTACGGTGAGGGTTAGAGTGAGGGGTATAGTTAGGGTTACGGTGAGGGTGAGGGTTAGAGTGAGGGGTATAGTTAGGGTTACGGTGAGTTTTAGGTTTAATTTGAGGCTTAGGGTTAGGTTTAGGGTTAGAGTGAGGGTAAGGGTTAGGGTGAGGTTTAGGGTGAGGTTTAGGGTTACTTTTAGAGTTAGGGTTAGGTTGAGGGTTACGGTGAGTTTTAGAGTTAGGGTGAGGGTGAGGGTTAGGTTTAGGGTTATATTTAGAATTAGGGTGAGGGTGAGGTTGAGGAATAGGGTTAGGATTAGGGTTAGGGTTAGGGTTAGGCTGAGGGTGAGGATTAGTGTTAGGGTTAGGATAAGGCTGAGGGTTAGGGTTAGGGTGAGTCTTGGGTGAATGTAAGGGTTAGGGTGAGGTTTAGGGTTAGGGTTAGGTTCAGGTTGAGGGTTAGGGTGAGGGGTATAATTGGGGTTAGTGTGAGCCTTAATGTTGGTGTGAGGGTTAGGTTTAGGGTTAGGTTTAGGGTTACCGTGAGGGTAAGGGTAAGGGGGAGGGTTAGGATGATGGTTTGGGTTAGGGAAAGAGTTAGGGTGAGGGTGAGTGTTAAGGTAAGGATGAGGGTTAGGGTTAGGGTTAGGATGATGGTTAGGGTTAGGGTGAGGGTTAGGGTTAGGTTTAGGGTTAGGGTTTTGATTAGGGTTAGGTTGAGGGTGAGGTTTAGGGTTAGGGTTAGGGTGAGTGTCAGGGTGAGGTTTACTGCTAGGTTTAGGGTTAGGGTGAAGGTGAGTGTTAGTTTTAGTATTAGTGTTAGGGTTAGTGTTAGGCTTTAGGGTTGGTGTGAGGGTGAGGGTTAGGTTTAGGGTGAGGGTTAGGGTTAGGTTTAGGGTGCAGGTTAGGGTTAGGGTGATTTTTAGTGTGAGGGTAAGTGTGAGGGTGAGGGTGTGGGTGAGGGTTAGGGTGTGGGTGAGGTTTATGGTTAGGGTGAGTTTTAGGGTGATTGTGTGTTTTCGGGTTAGGTTTAGGGTAAGTGTTAGGGTGAGTGTTAGGTTGAGCGTGAGGTTTAGGGTTAATTTTAGGGTTAGTGTTAGGGTTAGGCTTTCGGTGAGTGTTAGGGTTAGGGTTAGGGTTAGGGTTAGGGTAGGTTGAGGGTAAGATTTAGGGTGAGGGTTAGGGTTAGGCTGAGGGTGATTGTGAGGGTGAGGGTAAGGGTTAGGTTTAGGGTTATGCTGAGGGTGAGTGTGAGGGTGAGGGTAAGGGTTAGGTTCAGGGTTAGGTTGAGGGTTAAGGTGAGGAGTATAGTTAGGGTTAGGGTTACGTTTAGAATTAGGGTGTATGTGAGGGTGAGGAATAGGGTTAGGATTAGTGTTAGGGTTAGGGTTAGGCTGAGGATCAGGGTGAGTGTTAGCGTTAGGGTTAGTGAGTGTTAGGGTTAGGCTTAGGGTTAGGATGAGGGTTAAGGTGATGGGCAGTGTTAGGATAGGTTGAGGGTTAGGGTTAGTGTGAGGGTAAGGGTTAGGGTGAGGGTAAGGTTGAGGGTGAGCGTTAGGTTGAGGGTAAGGGTTAGGTTTAGAGTTAGCATTAGGGTGAGTGCTAGGGTGAGAGTGAGGGTTAGGGTGATTGTGAGGGTGAAGGTGAGGGTTAGGTTAGGTCTAGGATTAGTGTTAGGGTTAAGGTTAGTTTTAGGGTGAGGGTGAGGGGTTGGGAGAGGGTTTGGATTAGGGTTAGGGTGAGGGTGAGGGTGAAGGTTAAGATGAGGGTTAGTGTTAGTGTTAGGGTTAGGGTTATGATGAGGGTTAGGGTGAGGGGTAGGTTTAGAGTTAGGGCGAGGGTGAGGGTGAATGTGAGGTTTAGGGTAAATGTGAGGGTTAGGTTTAGGGTTAGGGTGTGGGTGATGGTTAGGTTTATGGTTAGCATGAGGGTTAGGGTGAGGGCTAGGGTTAGGGTTATTATGAGGGTTATGTTTAGTGTGAGGGTTAGCGTTAGTGTTAGGGTTAGGGTTATAGTGAGGTTAAGGGTAAGGGTGAGGTTTAGGATGATGTTGAGGGTTATAGTTAGGGTTAGGGTGAGGGTTAGGATGAGGTTGAGGTTTATGATTAGGGTTAAGGTTAGGTTGAGTTTTATGGTGAGGGTTAGGGTAAGGGTTAGGGTGAGGGTGAGGATTAGGGTGAGTTTAATCTTTAGTGTGAGGGTTAGGTTTAGCATTAGGGTTAGGTTGAGTGTAAGTGTAGGGTGAGGGTTAATATGACGCTGAGGTTTAGGGTTAGGGTTAGAATTAGGGTGAGGGCTAGGGTTAGGGTTTGGGTTAGGCTGAGGGCTAGGTTGAGGGTGAGGTTGAGGGTGAGTGTGAGCGTGAGTGTTAGGGTGTCGGTGATGGTTAAGGTGGGGTGAGAATGAGGGTTAGGGTTAGGGTTAGGGTTAGGTCAGGTTGAGGATTAGGGTTACAGATAGGGTTAGGATGAGGGTTAGGGTGAGGGTAGCGTTAGGGTTTGGGTTAGGATGAGGGTAAGGGTTAGGGTGAGGGTGAGGTTAGGGTTAGGTTTAGGGTTAGGGTGAGGTTTGTTGGGGTGATGGTGAGGATTAGGGTCAGGTTTAGGGTTAGGGTTAGATTTAGGTTTAGGGTGAGGACTAGGGGGAGGGTGAAGTTTAGGGTGAGGGTGAGGGTGAGGGTTAGGTTTAGGGTATGTGTGAGGGTTAGGTTTAGGGTGAGGGTTAGGGTTAGTGATAGGGTTAGGGTGAGGATTAGGGTTAGGGTAATTGTTAGGATAAGGGTTAGGTTGAGTGGTAGGGTTAGGATTAGTGTCAGGTTTAGGGTTAGTGTGAGGCTTAGGATAAGGTTTAGATTTAGGGTGAGGGTTAGTGTTAGGGTGAGGGTTAGGATGAAGGTGAGAGTTAGTGTTAGTGTGAGGGATAGGGTGATGTTTAAGGTTAGGTTAGGTTTAGAGTTACGATGAGGGTGAGGGTGAGGGTTAGGTTTAGGGTTAGGTTTAGGGTGAGGGTTAGGTTTTGGGATAGGGTGAGGGTGAGTGTTAGGTTTAGGATTAGTCTTAGGGTTAGGGTTAGTCTTAGTGTGAGGATGAGGGGTAGGGTAAGGGTTTGGGTTAGGTTTAGGGTTAGGGTGAGGGTGAGGGTTAGGGTGAGAGTTAAGGTTATTGTTAGGGTTAGGGTTTGTGTGAGTGTTAGGGTGAGGGTGAAGGTTAGGGTTAGGGTTAGGGTTAGGGAAGCGTGAGGGTAAGGGTTATGGTGAGGGTTAGTTTTAGGCTGAGGGTGAGGTTTAGGGTTACGTTTAGGATTAATGTGAGTGTTATGGTTAGGGTTAGGGTTAGCATGAGGGTTAGGGTGACAGGTAGGGTTAGGGTTAGGAGGAGGGTGAGTGTGAGGGTGAGGTTTAGGGTTAGGTTGAAGGTTAGGATTAGGGTTAGGTTGAGGGTGAGGGTTAGGGTTAGGATTAGGGTAAGCGTCAGAGTTAGGCTTAGTGTGAGGGTTAGGTTTATTGTGAGGGTTCGGGTTAGTGTTAGGGTTAGAATTAGGGTGAGGGTGAGGAATAGGGTTAGGATTAGGGTTAGGGTTAGGGTTAGGCTGAGGGTGAGTGTGAGTGTTAAGGTTAGTGTTAGGTTTAGGTTGAGTGTTAGGGTTAGGCTTAGGGTTAGGATAAGGGTTAAGTTGAGGCGTAGGGTTAGGGTTAGGGTGAGGATTAGGCTTAGGGTGAGGGTAAGTGTTAGGTTGAGGGTTAGGATGAGGCTGAAGTTTAGTGTGAGGTTTGGGGTTAGGGTGAGGTTTAGGATTAATTTTAGCGTTAGGGTGAGGGTGAGGGTGATGGTTAGGATTGGGGTTAGGGTTAGGGTTAGGCTGAGTGTGAGGGTGAGGGTTAGGTTTAGGTTGAAGGGTAGGTTGAAGGGTAGGTTTATTTTTAGGTTGAGGGTGAGGGTAAGGGTGAGGGTGAGGGATAGGCTGAGGGTGAGGGTAAGGGATAGGGTGAGGGTTAGGTTTAGGGTTAGGTTTAGTTTGAGGTTTAGGGTTCGGGTTAGGGTGCGGGTTACGGTTAGGGTGATGTTTAGTGTGACAGTGAGTGTTAGGGTGAGGGTGAGGGTGAGGATGAGGGTTAGGGTTAGGGTGTGGATGAGGGTTAGGGTTAGGGTAAGTGTTAGGATGACGGTGAGTTTTATGGTTAGGTTTTATGTAAGGGTTAGGATGAGTGTTAGAGTGAGGGTGAGGATTAGGGTTAGGTTTAGGGCTAGTTTTAGGGCTAGGGTTTGTGTTAGTGTTAGGGTTAGGGTAGGGTGAGGTTTAGGGTGAGGGTTAGGGTTAGGCTGATGGTGAGGGTGAGGGTGATGTTTAGGGTTAAGTTTAGGGTTAGAATTTGGGTGAGTGTGAGGGTTAGGAATATGGTTGTGATTAGTGTTAGGTTTAGGGTTTGGCTGAGGGTCAGGGTGAGTTTTAGGGTTACTGTTAGGGTAAGGGTCAGGGTTACATTTAGGATGAGTGATAAGGTGAGGGGTAGGGTTAGGGTTAGGTTGAGGGTTAGGGTTAGGATGAGGGTAAGGGTTAGGGTGAGGGTTAGGATTTGGGTGAGGGTTAGGGTAAAAGTGAGTGTTAAGTTTAGAGTTAGGATAAGGGTGAGGGCTAGGGTGAGGGTGAGGGTTAGCCTGAGGGTGAGGGTGAGGGTGAGGGTTAGGATGTGGGTTATGTTTAGTGATAGGGTCAGGGGTAGGGTTAGAGTGAGGGTAGGGTTATGGTTAGGGTGAGTGTGAGTTTGAGGGTGAGGGTTAGGGTTAGGGTTGGGGTTAGGGATAGGGTTAGAGTTTGTGTGACAGTTGGGTTGTGGGTGTGGTTTAGGGCTAAGGTGAGTGTTAGGTTGACGGCGAGGTTTAGAGTCAGGACAAGGGTTAGGTTAAGGTTAGGGTGATGTTTAGGGTTCATATTAGTGTTGGGATGAGTGTTAGGGTGAGGGGTATAGTTAGGGTTAAGGTAAAGGTTAGGATTAGTGTGAGGGTGAGGTTGAGGCTTTCGGTTAAGATTAGGGTTTGGGTTAGGGTTACGCTGAGCGTGAGTGTGAGGGTTAGGGTTAGCGTGAGGGTTACAGTTAGGGTTAGGTTTAGGTTGAGGGTTAGGGTGAGGGCTAGGTTTAGGGTTTGGGGGACGGTGAGGGTGAGTGTTAGGATTAGGATTAGGTTTAGGTTGAGGGGAAGGGTTAGGGTTAGGTTTAGGGTTAATGTGTGGGTAAGGATAAGGGTGAGGGTTAGGATGAGGGTGAGGGTTAGGGATAGGATTAGGTTTAGGGTGAGTGCTAGGGTGAGTATGAAGGTTAGGTTTAGTGTCAGGGTGAGGGTTAGGTTTAGGGTGAGGTTTAGGTTTGGTTTAGGGTTAGGGTGAGGGGTAGGGTGAGGGTTACGGTTAGGGTTTTGGTTAGGGTTTTGGTTAGTTAGAGTTAGGGTAGGATGAGGTTAAGGTTTAGGGTGATCGTTAGGGTTAGACTGAGGGTGAGGGTGAGGGTTAGTGTGAGCGGTATATTTAGGGTTAGGGTTAGGGTTAGAATTAGATTGAGTGTGAGGGTGACAATAGGGTTAGGATTAGGGTTAGGGTTATTAGGGTTAGAATGAGTGTTAGACTGAATGTTAGGGTTAGTGTTAGTGTGAGGGTTAGGTTTAGTCTGAGGGTTAGTGTTAGGTTTAAGGTTAGGGTTAGGGTTAGGGTTACGGTTACGGTTAGGGTGAGGTTTAGCGATAATGTGAGGATTAGGGTTAGGGTTTGGGTTAGGTTTCGGGTTAGGGTGAGCGGTAGGGTTAGGGTTAGGTTGAGGGTTAGGGTTAGTGTGAAGGTTAGCTTTAGGGTTGGGGTTAGGGTGAGGGTAAGGGTTAGGGTGAGGGTTAGGGTTAGGGTTAGGTGAGGGCTAGGGTGAGGTTGAGGGTTAAAGTTTGGGTAATGGTTAGGGTTAGGGTTAGCGTGAGTATGAGGTTTAGTCTTAGGGTTGGGGTTAGGGTTAGGGTGAGGCTCAGGGTTAGGTTCAGGGTTAGGGTTAGGTTTTGGGTGTGTGTAAGGGTTAGGGTGAGGTTTAGGGTGAGGGAGTGGTTTAGTGTTAGCCTTAGGGTTAGGGTGAGTGTTTGGGCTAGGTTTAGGGTTAGGGTGAGGATTAGGGTTAGGGTTAGTGTGGGTGTGAGGGTGAATGTTAGGGTTCGGTGAGGGTTAGAGTTAGGGTGAGGGTTAGGGTTGGGTAAGGGTGAGGGTGAGGGTTAGGGTGAGGGTGAGGGTTAGGGTTAGGGTTACAGTTAAGATGAGTGTTAGTGTGAGGGTTAGGGTTATGTTTAGGGTGAGAATTAGGGTTAGTGTGAGTGTTAGGTTTAGGGTTCGGGTGAGGGTTAGGGTTAGGGTGATCTTTAGGGTGAGGTGTAGGGTTCGGGTTAGGGTTAGGGTGAGGTTGAGGGTGAGGCTGAAAGTTAGGGTGAGGGTTAGGGATAGGGATAGAGTTTGGGTTCGGGTTTGGGTGAAGGTGAGCGTTAGGTTTAGGATAATTTTAAGGGTTAGGTTTAGGCTGAGGGTGAGGTTGAGGCTTAGAGTCAGTGTTAGGGTGAGAGTTAGTGAAAGGGTGAGGGTTAGGGTGAGAGTGAGGGTTAGAGTTAGCCTGAGTGTTATGGTGAGGGTTACGGTGAGGGTTAGGCTTCGGTGAGGGTTACATTTAGGGTGAGTGTTAGGGTGGGGGTAAGGGTTATGTTTAGGGTGAAGGTTAGAGTTAGTGTGGTTGTTTGGGTTAGGGTTCAGGTTCGGGTTAGGGTTAGGGTGATGTTTTGGGTGAGGGTGAGGGTGAGGGTTAGGGTGAGGGTGAGGGTGAGGGTTAGGTTTAGGCTTAGAATTAGGGTGAGAGCTAAGGTGAGGGTGAGCTTTAGGGTTAGGGTTAGCGATAGGGTGAGAATTAGGGTTAGGTTTAGAATTAGAGTGAGGGTTAGTCTGAGGGGCAGGTTTAGGTTTAGGGTGATTTATAGGTTTTGTATCAGGGTTAGGGGTAGGGTTAAGGTAATGGTTAAGGTGAGGGTAAGTGTTAGGGTGATGGTTAGGATGGGGGTGAAGGTTAGGTTTAGCATTTTGGTTAGGGTGAGGGTTAGGTTAAGGTTAGGGTTAGGATAAGGTTGAGGGCAAGGGTTAGGGTTAGGGTTAGTTTGAGGCTCAGGGTTATGGTGAGGGTTAGGATTAGGGTTAGGGTTAGCGTGAGGGTTAAAGTTAGGGTTAGGTTTAGGATGAGTGTTAGGGTGAGGTGTAGGTTTCTGGTTGGGTTGAGGGTTAGGGTTAAGTTGATGGTTAGGGTGAAGTTTATGATTAGGGATAGGTTTAGGGTTAGGATTAGTGTGAGTGTTAGGGTTAGTGTGAGTATAAGGGTTGGGGTGAGGTTTAGGGTTCGTGTGAGGGTTAAGGTTAAGTTGAGGGTTTGGATTAGGGTTAGACTGAGGATGAGGATGAGGGTGAGGGTGAGGGTTTGGGTGAGGATGAGGGTTAGGTTTAGGGTTAGGCTTAGCATGAGGTTTAGGAGTAGGGTTAGTTTTAAAATGAATGTTAGGGTGAGAGGTAGGGATATGCTTAGGGTGACAGGGTGAGGATGAGGGTTAGGGCTAGTCTTAGGTTTAGGGTGAGGGTAAGCGTTAGTGTGAGGGTTATGTTGAGGGTGAGTGTTAGGGTTAGGGTTAGGGTGAGTGTTAGGGTGAGGGTCATGGTTAGAGTTAGGGTTAGCGTGAGGGTTAGGGTGAAGGTAAGGTTAAGGGTGAAGGTTAGTGTGAAGGTGAGTGTTAGGTTTAGGTTTAGGCTTAGGGTGTGGTTTAGGGTCAGGGTGAGGGTTAGGGTTAGCGTGAGGGTTGGGGTTATGGTGAGGGTTAGGTTTAGGGTTAGAGTTAGGGTGTGATTTAGAGTTAGTGTCAGGATTAGGGTTAGGGTTAGGTTTAGGTTTAGGGTTATGGAGAGGGGTAGGGTTAGGTTGAAGTTTAGGTTTACTGTTAGGGTTAGGGTAAGGGTTGGGGATAGGGTTAGGGTTGGGGATAGAGTTAGGGTGAGGGTAAGGGTTAGGGTGAGGATTAGGATTAGGGTGCGTATAAGCGTTAGGTTGAGGTTTAGAGTT
This sequence comes from Dipodomys merriami, assembly GCF_024711535.1. Classification (NCBI taxonomy): domain Eukaryota; kingdom Metazoa; phylum Chordata; class Mammalia; order Rodentia; family Heteromyidae; genus Dipodomys; species Dipodomys merriami. Next base: position 3,051,615 of record NW_027205937.1, on the reverse strand, counting down.
AGGGTGAGGTCTAGGGTGAGGTTGAGGGTTAAGGTTTGGTTTAGGGTTAATTTTAGCGTTAGGTTGATGGTGAAATTTAGGTTTAGGATTAGTGTTAGCTTTAGGGTTAGGCTTAGGGTGAGGGTGAGAGTGAGCAAGAGGTTTAGTGTGAGGGTTAGTGTAAGGGTTAGGGTGAGGGTTAGGGTTAGGGTGATGTTTAGGGTTAGGGTGAGTTTTAGGGTTAGGGTGAGTGTTCGGGTAAAGGTGAATGTTAGGGTGTGGGTGACAGTTAGGTTTAGGGTGAGTGTTAGGTTTGATGGTGAGGCTTAGGTTGACGGTGAGGGTTATGGTGAGTTTGAGGGTTAGGGTTAGGTTTAGGGTTAGTGTGAGCGTTAAGGTTAGGTTTGGGGTTAGTTTTAGGGTGAGTGTAAGGTTTAGGGTAAGGATAAGGTTTAGTTTTTGGGTTAGGGTGAGGGTGAAGAAGAGGGGGAGGGGGCAGGTTAGGGTTAGGTTTAGAGTTAAGGTTAGGGTGAGGGTTAGGGTGAGGGTGAGTGTGAGCATTAGGTTTAGGTTTACGGTTAGGGTTAGGTTTTGGCTGTGGGTGAGGGTGAGTGTGACAGGGTGAGGGTTAAGTTTAAGGTTAGGGTGAGGTTTTGGGTTAGTGTAAGGATTAAGGTTAGTGTTAGGGTTAGGGTTAGGGTAAGGGTGAGGGGTATGGTTAGGTTTAGGGTGAGGGTTAGGGTTAGTGTGAGTGTTAGGGTTAGAGTTGGGGTTAGGGTTAGGATGAGAATAATGTTTAGGGTGAGGTTTAGGGTGAGGGTGAGGGTTAGATTTAGACTTAGGATTAGGGTTAAGGTTACAGTGAGGGGTAGGGTTAGTGTGAGGGTTAGTGTTAGGGTTGGGATTAGGTTTATGGTGAATATAAGGTTTAGGGTGAGTGTTAGGGTTAGGGTGAGGTTTAGGGTTAAGGTGAGGGTAAGGGTTAGGTTGAGGGTCAGGGTTAGGTTTGGGGTTAGGATTAGGGTGAGAGTAAGTGTCAGGGTGAGGGTTAAGGTTAGGGTTAGGTTTAGGTTTAGAGTTAGGGTGAGAGTGAGGGTGAGATTTAGGTTTAGTATTAGTGTTAGTTTTAGGGTTAGGCTTAGGGTGAGGGTGAGGGTGAGGTTCAGGGTGAGGGTTAGGTTGAGGGTTAGGGTTAGGGTGAGGGTTAAGGTTATGTTTAATGTTAGGGTGAGTGTGAGGGTGAGGGTTGGGGTTCAGTGAGGGTTAGAGTTAGGGTGTGGTTTATGGTTAGGGTTGGGTAAGGGTTAGAGTTAGGGTGAAGTTGAGGGTGAGGTTGAGGATTAGGGTTATGATTAGGATCAGTGTGAGGGTGAGGATGAAGGTGAGGATTTCGTGTTAGGGTGAGGGTTAGGGTTAGGTTTAGGGTTACCCTGAGGGTTAGGGTGAGTGTTAGGGCAGGGTTATGGTTAAGATGAGGGTTAGGGTTAGTGTGAGGGTTAGGGTTTGGTTTAGGGATAGGTTTCAGGTTAGGGTCAAGGTGGGGTTAGGTTTAGGATGAGGATTACGTTTAGGTATAGGGTTTGGGTTAGGGTGTGGATTAGGGTGAGGGTAAGTGTTAGGGTTAGGGTTAGGGATAGGGTGAGGATTAGGGTTAGTGTTAGGGTTAGGGTGAGGGTTAGGCTGAGTGGTATTTTTAGGGTTAGGGTGAAGGTTAGGCTGAGTGGTAGGGTTAGGGTTAGGGTTAGGCTGAGTGTTAGGTTGAGGGTTAGGGTAAAGTTTAGGGTTATGTTTAGAGTTATTGTTAGGGTTAGGGTGAGGGTCAGGGTCAGGGAGAAGGGGAGGGTGAAGTTTAGAGTTAGGGTTAGGTTTAGGGTGAGGTTGAGAGTTAGAGTTAGTGTTAGGATTAGCATTGGGTTTAGGGTTATGCTGAGGGTGAAGGGGAGCGGGAGGGGGCGGGTGAGGGTTAGGTTTAGTGTAAAGGTTAGAGTGAGGGTTAGGTTTAGCGTTATTGTAAGTTTTAGGGTGAGGGTGAGGTTGAGGTTGAAGGGGAGGGGTAGGGGTAGGGGGAGTTTTAGATTTAGGGTTAGGTTTAGGGTGAGGGTGAGAGTGAGGGTTAGGGTTAGGGTTATGATTAGGGTTAGGGTGAGGGTTAGTGTTAGGGTTAGGGTTAGTGTTAGGATTACGTTTAGGGTGAGGGTGATGGTGAGGCTGAGGGTTAGGTTTAGGGTTAGGGTTAGCGTGAGGGTGAGCATTATGGTTAGGATTAGGGTTAGCGTTAGGGTTAGGCTTAAGGTGATGGTGAGTGTGAGTGTGAGGGTTAGCGTGAGGTTTAGGGTTAGGGTAAATGTTAGGGTGAGTTTTACGTTTAGTGTGAGGACTAGGTTTATGGTTAGGGTTAGGTTTAGGCTTAGGGTGAGGGGTAGGGTTAGGGTTAGTGTGCGGGTTAATGTTAGTGTGAGGGTTATGGTTTGGGGTGGGCTTAGGTTTAGGGTTAGGGTAAAGGTTAGGGTGAGGGTAAGAGTTAGTTTGAGGGTTAGGGTTCGTGTTGGATTTACGGTTGGGGTGAGGGTAAGGGTTAGTTTGAGGGATAAGGTTAGGGTTTGGGTTATGGTTAGAGTTAGGGTGAGTGTGAGGGTGAGATTTAGGTTTAGGATTAGTGTTAGTTTTAGGGTTAGGCTTAGGGTGAGGGTGCAGGTGAGGTTGAGGGTGAGGGTTAGGGTTAGGGTTAGGGTGAGTGTTCAGGTGAGGGTGAGGTTAAGCGAGTGGGTGAAGGTTAAGGTTAGTTTGAGGGTTAGGGTGATGGTGAGGGTTGGGATTAGGGTTAGGATTAGGGTTAGGTTAGGGTTAGTGTTAGTGTTAGGGTTAGGGAGAGGATTAGTGTGAGGGTGAGGGTTAGAGTTAGACTTAGGGTTAGGGTTAGGGTTGGGGAGAGGGTTAGGGTAAGTGTGAGGTTTAGGCTTAGTGTTGGAGTTAGGGTTAGGGTGAGGGTAAGGTTTAGGGGCAGGGTTAGGTTTAGGGTGAGGGTTAAGTTTAAGGTGAGGGTAAGGGTTAGGTTTAAGGTTAGGGTGAGGTTTAGGGTTAGGATTAGGGTGAGTGTAAGGGTGAGGATGAGGGTTAGGGTTAGGGTGAAGTTTAGGTTGAGGGTGTGGTTTAGGGTTAGGCTGAGTGTTCCAGTGTGGGTGAGGGTTAGGGTGTGTGTGAGAGTTATTGTTAGGGTGAGGGTTTGGGTGACGGTGAGGGTTAGAGTGAGGGTGAGGGTTATTGTTAGGTTTAGGGTTAGGGATAGGATTAGTGTGAGGATTAGGATTAGCTTTAGGATAGGTTTAGGGTTAGGGTAAGGGTTCAGGAGTGGTTTAGGGTGAGGGTGAGGGTTAGAGTTAGCCTTTGGGTTGGTTAGGTTTAGGGTGAGGGTTAGAGTTAGGTTTAGGTTTAGGATGAAGGTTAGGGTTAGGGTTAGGTTTAGGGTTAAGGTGAGTGTGAGAGTGAATGTTAGGGTTCAGTGATGGTTAGAGTTAGGGTGAAGTTTTGGGTGAGGTTTGGGAAAGGGTTAGAGTTAGGGTGAGGGTGAGGGTGAGGGTTAGGGTTGGGATTAGGGCTAGGGTTTGGCTTAGGATTAGGCTTAGTGTTAGGCATAGACTGAGGGTGAGGGTGAGGGTGAGGGTTGGGATTGTGTTAGGGTGAGGGTTAGGCTTAGGTTTAGGGTGAGGGTGAAGTTTAGGGTTAGGTTTACGGTAAGGGTTAGGATGAGTGTTAGGGTGAGTGGTATTGTTACCATTAGGGTGAGGGTTAGGTTTACTGTGAGCGTTAGGGTTAGGTTTAGGGTTAGAGTGATGGTAAGCGTTAGTGTGAGGGTTAGAGTGAGGGTGAGGTTTAGGTTTAGGGTTAGGGTGAGGGTTAGGTTGAGGGTTAAGGGTTGGTTTAGGTTTAGGATGAGGGTTAGTGTTAGGGCTATGTTTAGGATTAGGGTTACGGTAAGGGTGTGGGTGAGGGTAAGGTTTAGGTTGAGGGTTAAGGTGACAGTGAGGGTTAGTGTCAGGGTGAGGGTTAGGGTTAGGTTTAGTGTTAGGGTGAGGGTTAGGCTGAGGGGTAGAGTTAGGTTTAGGGTGAGGGTTAGGTTTAGTCTGAGCGTTAGGGTTAGGGTTAAGTTTACAGTTAAGATGAGGGTAAGGGTTACGTTGAGATATAGGGTGAGGCTGAGGTTTAGTGTTATCATTTCGGTTAGGGTGAGGGTTAGGGTGAGGGTGAGGGTTAGGGTTAGGGTAAGGTTGAGGGTGAGGTTTAGGGTTAAGTTTAGGGTGAGGGTTAGGGTTAGGGTGAGGGTTAGGATTAGGGTTATGGTGAGGGTGAAGGTGAGACTGAGGGTTAGGGTGAGGGTGCGGGTGAGGGTGAGGGTTAGGGTTAGGGTTAGGTTTAGGGTGAGGGTGAGGGTGAGCGTTAGGGTTAGGTTTAGATTTAGAGTTAGGGTTAGGCTGAGGTTGAGGGTGAGGGTTAGGATTAGGGTTAGGGTGAGGGTAAATTTTAGAGTGAGGTTTAGGATGAGAGTGAGGGTTATGGTTAGTCTGAGTGTTAGGGTGAGGGTTAGGGTGAGGGTTAGGCTGAGGGGTAGGTTTATGGTTATGTTGAGGTGTAGGTTTAATCTGAGGGTTAGGTTTAGTGTTAACTATAGGGTTAGGGTGAGGGTAAGGGTTAGAGTAGTGTTAGGGATAAGGTTAGGGTTAGGGTGAGGTTTAGGGTTAGTGTGAGGATTAGAGTTAGGGTTAGGGTTAGGATTAGGGTTAATGTGAGGGGTAGGGTTAGGTTTAGGGTTAGGGTTATGGTTAGTGTGAGGTTTAGGTTTATAGTTGGGTTTAGGGTTAGGGTGAATTTAAGGGTTAGGGTGAGTGTTAGGGTTAGGGTGAGTGTTAGGCTTAAGGTGAGGGTAAGGGTTAGGTTGAGGTTTAGGGTGAGGGTTAGGGTAAGGTTTAGGTTGAGTGCTAGGGTGAGGGTGAGGGTTAAGGTTAGGGTTAGGGTTAGAGTTAAGGTGAGGCTGAGGGTGAGATTTAGGTTTAGGACTAATGTTAGTTTTACACTTAGGTTTAGGGCGAGTGTGAGGATGAGGTTGAGTGTGAGCGTTAGGATGAGGGTTAGGATTATGGTTAGGTTGGGGGTTAGTGTTAGTGTTATGATTAAGGTGAGGGTGAGGTTTACGGTTAGGGTGAGTTTTCGCCTGAGGGTGAGGATTAGGTTGTGGGTGAGGGTTACTTTTAGGGTGAGGGTTAGGTTGACAGTGAGGGTTAGGGTTAGGATGAGGTTTAGGTTGCAATTTAGGGTTAGGGTAAGGGTTACGATTTGTGTGAGGGTTAGGTTTAGGGTTAGGGTTAGAGTGAGTGTAAGAGTTAGGGAGAGGTTTAGGGTGAGGTTGAGGGTTAGAGTTAGACTTAGGTTTAGGGTGAGGGTTAGGGTGATGGTTACAGTTAGGTTTAGGGTTAGGGTTAGGGTGAGGGTGAGGGTTAGTGTTAGTGTTAGGGTGAGTGTGAGGGTGAGGGTTAGGGTTCGGTGAGGGTTAGTGTTAGGGTGAGGGTTAGGGTTGAGGAATGGTTAGAGTTAGGGTGAGGGTGAGGGTGAGGGTTAGGGTTAGGATTAGTGTTAGGGTTAGGGTTAGGATTAGGGTTAGGTTTAGGGTTAGACTGAGGGTGATGGTGAGGGTGAGTGTGAGGTTTGGGATTAGGGTGAGGGTTAGGGTTAGGGTTAGGGTTAGGATGAATGGTAGGGTTAGGGGTAGGGTTAGAGTTAGTGTGATGCTTAGGTTTAGTGTGAGGGTTAGGGTTAGCTTTTGGGTTAGGGTTAGGGCGAGGGTAAGTGTTATTGTGAGGATTAAGGTGAGCGTGAGGGTCAGGTTTAGGGTGAGGTTGAGGTTGAGGTTTAGGGTTAGGTTTAGGGTTAGGTTGAGGGTTATGGTGATGTTTAGGTTTAGGGTTAGGGTGATGGTTAGTGTTAGGGTTAGTGTGAGGGTTTGGTTTAGGTTTAGGGTTAGATTTACTGTTCGGGTGAGGGTTAGGGTAAGGTTTAGGGTTAGGTTTAGGTTTATTGTTAGGGTTAGGTTGTTGGTGAGTGTGAGGGTGAGATTTAGGTTTAGGGTTAGGTTTAGGGTGAGGTGAGAGTAAGAATTAGGGTTAGGATTAGGATTAGGGTTAGGGTAAGGCTGAGGTGGAGAGGGAGGCGGAGGAGGCTGTTTAGGCATTGGGTTAGGGTTATGTTAGGGTTATTGTTATTGTAAGGGTTAGGGTGAGGGTGAGAGTGAGTGGAGAGCGAGGTTTAGGGTTAGAGTTAGGTTTAAGGTGAGGGAGAGAGTGTGGGTGACGGTTAGGATTTGGATTAAAGTTAGGGTTAGGCTGAGGGTGAGAGTTAGGGGGAGAGTGAGAGTTAGGATTAGGGTTAGTGTTAGCCTTAGGGAGAAAGTGAGGGTGAGATTTAGGTTTAGGATTAGTGTTAGGTTTAGGGTTAGGCTTAGGGTTACAGTGAGGATGAGGGTGAGGATGAGGTTTAGATTGAGGGTTAGGGTTAGGTTTAGGGTGAGGATTAGGTTTAGTGTGATGTTTAGGGTGAGGGTGAGTTTTCGGTGAGGGTGAGTGTTCAGGTGAGGGTGAGGCTTAGGGTGTGGGTGAGGCTTAGGGTTAGGGTTAGGGTTAGGTAGTGGTTTAGGGTTATGTTTAGGATTACTGTGAGGGTTAGTGTTAGTGTTAGAGTGAGGGTAAGGGTTAGGGTGAGTATTAGTGTGAGGGTGAGGCTTAGGTGTAGAATGAGGGTTAGGGTTAGGTTTAGGCTTGGGGTGAGGGTGAGGTTGAGGGTTATGGTTAGTGTGAACGTTGGGTTTAGGGTGAGGATTAGGGTTAGGGTTAGGTTTAGGGTGAGTTTTAGGGTGAGGTTTAGGGTACGGTGAGGGTTAGAGATAGGGTGAGGGTGAGGGTTGTGTAAGGGTAAGGGTTAGAATGAGGTTAATGGTGAGGGTTAGGTTTAGGATTAGGGTTAGGTTTAGGGTTTGACCGAGGGTGATGGTGAGGGTGCGGGTGAAGGTTTGAGTTAGGGATAGAGTTATGGTGAGGGTGATGGTTAGGATTAGGGTAAGGGTTAGGATGAGGGCTAGGATGAGGGTTAGGGTGAGGGTTAGGATTAATGTTAGGGTTATTGTTAGGGTTAGTGTTAGGGTGAGGTTGAGGTTGAGGGTGAGGGTGGGGATGAAGTTGAGATTGAGTCCTAGGGTTAGGTTTAGGGTGAGGGTGAGAGTCAGGGTTAGGGTTTGGGTTAGGATTAGTGTGAGGGTTAGGGTTTGGTGAGTGTTAGGGTGAGAGCTAGGATGAGGATGAGGGTTAGGGTGATGGTTAGGCTGAGGGTAGGTTAGGGTTAGGTTTAGAGTGAGGGTGAGAGTGAGGGTTAGGGTTAGGGTTAGGTTTAGGGTGAAGAGTATGGTAAAGGTTAAGGTTAGGTTGAGAGTGAGCATTAAGGTGAAGTTTAGGATTAGGGTTAGGGTTAGGTTGAGGGTAAGGGTCAGCGTGAGCGTTAGGGTTAGGGTGAGGGTTAGGGTTTGGGGAAGAGTTACGTTTAGTGTTAGGGTGAGGGCTAGGTTGAGGTTGGGGGTTTGGGTTAGGGTTACGGATAGGGTGAAGATTAGGTTTAGGGTTTGGGTTAGGGTGAAGTTTAGGCTGAGGGGTAGTGTTAGGTTTAGGGTGAGGGTTAGGTTTAGTTTGAGGGTGAGGGTTAGGTTGAGGTTTAGGGTTAGGGTTAAGGTTATTGTTAGGGTTAGAGTGAGGTTAAAGGTGAGGGTGAGGTTTAGGTTTAGGGTTAGGTTTAGGGTGAGGGTGAGAGTGAGGGTTAGGGTTAGGATTAGGATTAGGGTTAGGGTTAAGGTGAGGGTGAAAGTGAGGGTGAGGGGGAGGGTTAGGATATTTGCTGGGGTTAGGGTTATGGTGAGGGTTACTGTTAGGTTTAGGGTTAGGATTATTTTTAGGTTTAGGGTGAGGGGGAGGGGTAGGATAGGGGAGGTTTACGGTTAGGGTTAGGTTTAGGGTGAGGGATATGGTGAGTGTTAGGGTTAGAATTAGTATTATGGTTAGGGTTAGGCTGAGGGTGAGGGCGAGGGTAAGGGTTATGATTATGGTTAGGGTTAGGGTGAGTGTGACTATCAGGGTTAGTTTGAGTGTTAGGGTTAGGATTAGGGTGAGAGAAAATTTTTGGGTGAGGGTTAGGGTGAGGGTGAAGTTTAGGCTTAGGGTTAGGGTTAGGATTAGTGTGTGAGTGAGGGTGAGGGTTAGGGTTATGGTGAGGTTTAGTGTTAGGGTGAGGGTGAGGGTTAAGGTTAGAGTTAGTGTGAGGGTGTGGGTGAAGGTGAGGGTTAGGGTTAGGTTTACAGTTAGGGTGAGGGTGAGGGTGAGGGTGATGGGTAGGGTTAGGATTAGAATTAGGGTTAGGGTTACGGTTAGGCTGAAGGTGAGGGTGAGGTTGAGGGTTAGGGTTAGGGTTAAGGTTAGGGTGAGGGCTAGAGTAAGAGTGAGGGTTAGGGTGAGCGTGAGGGTGAGGGTGAATATTTAGGTAAGGTAAGGGTTAGGGTTAGGGTTTTTGTGAGGATTAGGGTGAGGGTGAGGGTTAGAGTGAGGGTTAGGGTTAGGGTGAGGGTTAGGGTTAGGGTAGGGTGAGGGTTTGGTTAGGGTAATGTTTAGGTTGAGGGTGAAGTTTAGGATGAGGTTGAGAGTAAGGGTGAGGGTTAGGGTTAATGTTAGTGTTAGGTGAGGGCTAGGGTGAGGATAAGGGTTAGGGGTAGGGTTAGGGATAGGGTGAGAATTAGGGTTAGGGTTAGTGTTAGGGTGAGGGTTAGGTTTAGGGTGAAGTTCAGGCTGAGGGGCAGGTTTAGGGTTAGTGTGAGGGTTTGGTTTAGTCTGAGGGTTAGTGTTAAGTTTAGGATTAGGTTTAGGTTGAGGTTAAGTGTTAGGGTAAGGTTGAGGGTTAGGGTTAGCATTAGGGTTAGGGTGGTGGTTAGGGTGAGGGTTAGGTTTAGGTTTATGTTGAGGATGAAGGTGACGGTTAGGTTTAGGGTTAGGGTGAGGTTTAGGTTTAGGGTGAGTGATACGGTTAGGGTTAGGGTGAGCGTTAGGTTTAGTCTGAGGGTTATTGGTTTAGTTTGAGGTTAAAGGTTAGGGTAAGGGTGAGGGTGAGGGTGAGTGTTAGGGTTAGCATTAGGGTTAGGGTGAGGGGTAGGGTGAGGATTAGTTTTAGGTTTAGGTTGAGGGTGAAGGTGAGGGTTAGGTTAAGGGTTAGGGTGAGATTTAGGTATAGGGTGAGGGATACGTTTAGGGTTCGGGTTAGGGTGAGGGTGAGGCTGAAGGTTAGGGTGAGGGTGAGGGTGAGAGTGATGGTGTGGGTTAGGGTAAGGGTTAGGTTTAGGGTGAAGGTGATGGTGAGAGTTAAGTTTAGGATTAGGGTTAGGGTTTGGGTTAGGCTGAGGGTGAGCGTGAGGGTGAGGTTTAGGGTTAGGGTGAGTGTTAGAGTTAGTGGGAGGGTTAGGGTGAGGGCGAGATTAAGGGTTGGGTTGAGGGTTAGGGTGAGGGTGAGGGTTAGGGTTAGGTTTAGGGTTAGGGGGAGGGTTAGGGTTAATGTTAGGGTTTTGGGTAAAAGTGAGGGTTAGGGTTAATGTTAGGGTTCAGATTAGGGTGAGGGTTAGGGTTAGGAGTGAGGGTTAGGGTTAGGGTTAGGGTGTGGGTTAGGTTTAGGGTGAATGTTAGGGTTAGGGTTGTGGTTATGGTGAGTGTGATGGTGAGGCTGAGGATTAGGTTGAGGGTGAGCGTGAAGTTGAGGGTTATGGTTTGGGTTAGGGTTAGGGTGAGGGTGAGGGCTAGGATTAGGGTTACAGTTAGGGTGAGGGTGAGGGTCAGGGTTAGTATTAGGGTGAGGGTTAGGTTTTGAATGAGGGTGAGGGTGAGGGTTAGGCTGAGTGTTAGGGTTAGTGTGAGGATTAGTGTGAGCTTTAGGGTTAGTGTGACGATTAGGATTAGTGTTATGGTTAAGTTTAGGGTTAGGCTGAGGGTTAGTGTTAGTGTGAGGGTTAAGGTTAGGGTTGTGCTTAGGGTTAGTGTGAGGGTAACGGTTAGGGTGAGGGTAAGTGTTAGGTTGAGGTTGAGGGTTAGGGTTGGGGTTAGGGTTAGGGTGAGGGTGAGGGTTAGAGTGAGGGTTAAGGTTAGGGTTAGGGTGAGCGTTAGGCTGAGGGTGAGGGTGAGGTTTAGTTTTAGGATTAGTGTTAGGTTTAGAGTTAGGCTTTGGGTGAGGGTGAGAGTGATGTTGAGGTTGAAGGTTAGGGTGAGTGTTAGGGTTAGGGTTAGGGTGAGGTTTAGGGTTAGTGTGAGGGTTAGGCTTAGGTTTCGGGTTAGGTTTAGGGTGACGGTAAGGGTTAGGAGGAGGGTTAGGGTTATGGAGAGGGTTAGGGTTAAGGTGAGGGTAAGGGTTAGGGTTAGAGTTAGGGTGAAGGCTAGGGTGAGTGTGAGCGTTAATGGTTAGGGTTAGGGATAGGGTGAGGATTAGGTTTAGGGTTAGGGTTAGGTTGAGGGTCAGGCTGAGGTGTAGGGTTATGGTGAGGGTTAGGTTTATTGTGAGGGTTAGGGTTAGGGTTAGGATTAGGGTTAGGGTTATTGTTAGGGTTAGGGTGAGATTAAAGGTGAGGGTGAGGGTGAGGTTTAGGTTTAGGGTGAGGGATAGTGTGAGGGTTAGGGTTAGGATTAGCATTAGGGTTAGGGTTAGGCTGAAAGTGAGGGGAATGGAGAGGGTTAGGTTCAGGCTTAGGGTTAGGGTGAGTGTGAGGGTTAGGGTTAGTGTAAGCGTTAGGGATAGGATAAGGGTGAGGGAAAATGTTTGGGTGAGGGTTAGGGTGAGGGTGAAGTTTAGGCTTAGGGTTAGGGTTAGGATTAGTGTGTGGGTGAGTTTGAGGAATAGGGTTATGGTGAGGTTTAGGGTAATGGTTCGGGTTAGGGTTAGAGTTAGTGTGAGGGTGTAGGTGAGGGTTGGGTTAGGGTTAGGTTTAGGGTTAGGGTGAGGGTGAGGGTGAGGGTGAGGGGTAGGCTTAGGATTAGGGTTAGGCTGAAGGTGAGGGTGAGGTTGAGGGTTAGGGTTAGGTTTAAGGTTAGCGTGAGGGCTAGAGTAAGAGTGAGGGTTAGGTTGAGCGTGAGTGTGAGCGTGAGTTTTTCGGTAAGGTAAGAGTTAGGGTTAGGATTAGTGTGAGGATTAGGGTGAGGGTGAGGGTTAGGGTGAGTGTTATTGTTAGGGTGAGGGTTTGGGTTAGGTTAGGGTGAGCATTTGCATAGGGTGATGTTTAGGTTGAGGGTGAAGTTTAGGATGAGGTGGAGGGTAAGGTGCGTTTTAGGGTTATTGTTAGAGTTAGGTGAGGGCTAGGGTGAGGGTGAGGTTTAGGGGTAGAGTTAGGGATAGGGTGAGAATTAGTGTTAGGCTTAGTGTTAGGGTGAGGGTTCGGGTTAGGGTGAGGGTTAGGCTGAGGTGTAAGGTTAGGGTTATGGTCAGGGTTAAGTTTAATCTGAGGGTTAATGCTAAGTTTAGGGTTAGGTTTAGCCTGAGTTTAAGGGTTAGGGTAAGGGTGAGTGTGAGGGTGAGGGTTGGGATTAGCATTAGGTTTAGGGTGAGGGTTAGGGTTAGGGTTAGGTTTAGGGTTGGGGATAGCCTTAGGGAGATAGTGAGGGTGAGTTTTAGGTTTAGGATTAGTGGTAGGTTTAGGGTTAGGCTTAGGATTAGAGTGAGGGGAGGGTGAGGGAGAGGTTTAGGGTGAGGTTTAGGGTTAGGTTTAGGGTGAGGTTAGGGTTAGGGTGATGTTTAGGGTGAGGGTGAATTTTAGGTTGAGGTTGAGTGTTCAGGTGAGGGTGAGGGTAAGGGTGTGGGTGAGGGTTAGAGTTAGGGTGAGGGTTAGGGTGAGGTTAAGGGTGAGGGCTAGGGTGAGGGTGAGGGTTAAGTTTAGGGTTAGGGTTAGCATTAGGATGAGGATGAGGGTGAGATTTAGGTTTAGGACTAGTGTTAAATTTAGGGTTAGGCTTAGAGTTGGTGTGAGGATGAGGTTGAGGGTGAGGGTTAGGGTGAGGATTAGGGTTAGGGTTAGGGTGGGGGGTTAGTGTTATTGTGATGATTAAGGTCAGGGTGAGGTTTAGGGTTATGGAGAGTGTTCGGGTGAGGTTGAGGATTAGGTTGTGGGTGAGGGTTAGCTTTAGGGTGAGGGTTAGGGTGACAGTGAGGGTTAGGGGGAGGCCGAGGGTTACGGTTAGGGTTAGGATGAGGGTTAGCTTGCAATTTAGGGTTAGGGTGAGTGTTAGGTGTAGGATTAGGGTTAGGGTGAGGTTCAGGGTCAGGGTGAGGGTTAGGGTTAGGGTGAGGGTTAGGGTTAGTTTGAGGTTAAGGTTTAGGTTTAGGGTTGATGTTAGGGTTAGAGTTAGTGTTCGGGTGAGGGTTAGGGTAAGCTTTAGGGTTAGGTTTAGTATTTTTGTTGAGGTTACGGTGAGGGTTAGGGTGAGGGTGAGGTTTATTGTTAGGGTTAGGTTTGGGGTGAGGGTGAGAGTGAGAATTAGGGTTAGGATTAGTATTAGGGTTAGGGTTATGTTGAGGTGGAGAGGGATCGGGAGGGTACGGTTTAGGCATAGGATAAGGTTTAGTGTTAGTTTTAGTGTTAGGGTTAGGGTTAGGGTTAGGGTTATTGTTAGGGTTAGAGTGAGGGTGAGAGTGAGGGTTGGGGTATGGGGAGGGCGAGGTTTAGGGATAGGGTTAGATTTAAGGTGAGGGTGAGAGTGTGGGTTAGGGTTTGGATTTGGATTATGGTTCGGGTTAGGCTGAGGGTGAGGTTGAGGTTGAAGTTGAGGGTGAGGGTGAAGTTGAGGGTTACTGTTAGGTTTAGTGTGAGGGTGAGAGTGAGGGTTAGGGTTAGGGTTAGGATTAGTGTGAGGGTTAGGTTTAGGGTTAGGGTTAGTGTGAGGGATAAGGTCAGCGTGAGTGTTAGGTTGAAAGCTAGGGTGAGGATATGGTTTAGGGTTAGGGATATGGTTAGGCTGAGAAGTAGGTTAAGGGTTAGGTTTAGGGGGAGGGTGAGAGTGAGGGTTAAGGTTTGGATTAGGCTTAGAGTTAGGTTTGGGCTGAGGTTGAGGTTGAGGAGGAGGGTTAGGTTTAGAGCTGGGGTTAGGGTTAGGGTTAGGGTTAGAGTAAGGGTTAGGGTTAGGGTTATTTTTAGAATTAGGATGACAGAGAGTTTGAGGGTGAGGGGGAGATTTAGGGTTAGGTTTAGGTTTAGGTTGAGGATGAGATTGAGTTTTAGTGACAGTATTGGGATTAGGGTTAGGTTTAGGCTGAGGGTGAGGGTGAGGGTGAAGGGAGGGTTAGGCTTAGGGTTAAGTTAATGGTTAGAGTTAGGATGAGCGTTAACGTGATGAATAGGGTTAGGGTTAGGGGTAGGGTAAGGGTAAGGTTTAGGGTGAAGTTTAGGGTGAGTTTGAGGGTTAGGGTGAGGGCTAGGTTTGGGGTAGGATTAGGCTTAGGGTAAGGGTGACGGTGAGGGTGAGGGTTAGGGTTACGATTAGGGTTAGGGTTAGGGTTAGATTGAGGGTGAGGGTTTGGGTTAGGGTGAGAGTTAGGGATAGGGTTAGGTTTAGGGTGAGGGTCAGGTTGAGGGTTAGAGTTAGGGTTAGGTTTAGGATGAAGGTTAGGGTGAGGGGTACTGTTATGTTTAGGGTGAGGGTTAGTGTTATGGTTAGGGTGAGGGTTAGTGTTAGGGTTTGGGTGAGGGTAAGGGTTAGGGTCAGGGTTAGAGTGAGGGTTATGGTTATGGTTAGGGTTAGGGTTAGGGTGAGGAGTATAGTGAAGTTTAGGTTTAGGGTGAGCGTGAGGGTTAAGGTGTGGGTTAGGGTTATTGTTAGGGTTAGGTTTAGGGTTAGGGTTAGGGTGAGGGCTAGGGTGAGGGTGAAGGTTAGGGTTAGGGGAAGGGTCAGGTTTAGGGTTAGGTTTAGGGTGAGGGCTAGCGTGAGGGTGAGGGTTAGGGTAGGTTTAGGGATAGGGTGAGGATTAGGTTTAGTATTAGGGTTAGGTTGAGTGTTAGGGTGAGGGTGAGGGTGAGGGTTAGGGTGTGTGAGTGTTAGGGTTAGAGTGAGGTTTAGGGTTAGTTTGAGGGTTAGGGTTAGGGTTAGGGTTAGGTTTAGTGTGAGTGTTAGAGTGAGGGTGAGGGTAAGGGATAGGTTGAGGCTTAGGGTGAGGAGGACGATTAGGGTTAGGGTTTGGGTTAAGGTGAGGCTTAGGTTGAGATTTAGGGTTAAGGTTAGGGATAGGTTTAGTGTGAGGCTTAGGGTTAATGTTATGGTTAGGGTTAGTGTAAGGGTTAGCGTGAGGGTTAGGGTTAGAGTTTGGCTTAGTGTTAGGGTGAGAGTTAGCGTTAGTGTTAGGGTTAGGTGTGGTGTATGTTTAGATTTAGGGTGAGGGTTATGTTTAGTGTGAGGGTTAGGTTTCTGGTTAGGGTTAGGGTTGGGGTGATGATAAGCTTTAGGGTGAGGGTTAGTGGGAGAGATAGGTTTAGGGTTAGCGTGAGTGTTAGGGTGATGGTTAGGATGAGGGTTAGGGTGAGGGTTAGGATTTGGGTTGTGGTGAGGGTGAGGCTTAGGGTATGAGTTAGGGTTAGGGTTAGGTTTAGGGTTAGGGTTAGGCTTAGTGTTAGTGTTAGGTTTAGGGTTATTTTTAGGGTTAGGGTTAGGCTTAAGGTGAGGGTGACGGTGAGGGTGAGGGTGAGGTTTCGTGTTAGGGTTTGGGTTAGGCTGAGGTTGAGGGTGAAGTTAAGGGTTAGGGTTAATGTTATGCTTATGTTTAGGGTGAGGGTTAGGGTGTGTGAGGGTTAGGTTTAGGGTGAGGTTTAGGGTTAATTTGAGGGTTAGTGTTAGGTTTATAGTTACGTTGTGCATGAGGGTGAGGGTGAGGGTTAGTGTGAGGGTTAGGGTTAGGGTTAGGTTTAGGGTACGGGTAAGGGTTACGGTGAGGGTTATTCTGAGGGTTAGGGTAACGGTGAGGGTGAGGGATTCGGTTAGGTAAGGGTTAGGGTTAGGGTTAGTGTGAGGATTAGGCTGAGGGTGAGGGTTAGGTTGAGGGATAGGGTTAGGGTGGGGGATAGGGTTAGGTTTAGGGTGAGGGTTAGGGTTAAGTTAATGTTAAGGGTGAGGGTGAGGGTTAGTGTGAAGGTGAGGGTGAGGGTTTGGGTTCGGGTTAGGGTTAGAGTTAGGGTGAGCGTTAGAATGAGGCTGAGGGTTAGGGTTAGGGTTAGGAAATGGTGAGAATTAGAGTTAGGGTTAGGGTTAGGGTTAAGGTGAGAGTAAGAGTTAGGGTGAGGGTTAGGTTTAGGTTTAGGGTTAGGATGAGGGTTAGGTAGAGGGTTAGTGTTATGGTTAGGGTGAGGGTTTGCATGAGGGTAAGGGTTAGAATGAGGGTTAGGGTGAGGTTGAGTTTTACAGTTAGGGTGAGGAGTACGGTGAAAATTAGGGTTAGGGTTAGAGTGAGCGTTAAGGTGAGGGTTAGGGTTAGGGTGAGTGTACATGTCAGGGTGAGGGTTAGGGTTAGAGTGAGGGTAAGGGTCAGGGTGTATGTTAGGGTTTGGGTGAGTGTTAGGTTTAGGGGAAGGGTTAGGTTTAGCGTTAGGTTTAGGGTGAGTGCTAGGGTGAGGGTGAGCATTAGGGTTAGATTTAGGGATACTGTGAGGATTAGGTTTAGGGATAGGGTGAGGGTTAATCTAAGGGGTAGGGGTAGGGCTAGGGTGAGGTTTAGGTTTAATGTGAGGGTTAGGGTTAGTGTGAAGGTTTGTGTTAGGGTTAGGTTTAGGGTTATTGTTAGGGTTAAGTTGAGGTTTAAGGTGAGGGTGAGGGTGAGGGTTAGGTTTAGGGTTAGGTTTAGGGTGAGGGAGAGAGTGAGGTTTAGGGTTAGGATTAGGATTAAGTTTAGGGTTAGGCTGAGGGTGAGAGTGTGTGTGAGGGGGAGGTTTAGTTTTAGTGGTGGGGTTATGGTTAGGGTGAGGGTTGGTTTTAGGGCTAGGGGGAGGGGGAGGGGGAGTGTAGGGGGAGGTTTACGTTTAGGGTTAGGTTTAGGGTGAGGTATAGGGTGAGGGTTAGGGTTAAGATTAGGATTAGGGTTAAGGTTAGGCTGAGGGTAGGGGGAGGGAGAGGATTAGGGTTAGGGTTAGGATTAGGGTGAGTGTGAGGTTTAGGGTTAGTGTGAGCGTTAGAGTTAGGATTAGGGTGAGGGAAAATGTTTGGGTGAGGGTTAGGGTGAGGGTGAAGGATAGGCTTAGGATTAGGGTTATGATTAGTGTGTGGGTGATGTTGCGGTTTAGGGTTATGGTGAGGTTTAGGGTTAGGGTGAGGGTTAGGGTTATGGTTGAGTTAGTGTGAGGGTGTGGGTGAGGGTGAAGGTTAGGGATAGGTATAGGATTAGGGTGAGAGTGAGGGTGAGGGTGAGGGTGATGTGTATTGTAAGGGTTTGGGTTAGGGTTTGCGTTAGGGTTAGGCTGAATGTGAGTGTGAGGCTGAGGGTTAGGTTTTGGGTTAAGTTTAGGGTGAGGGCTAGAGTGAGTGAGGGTTAGGGTGAGCGCGAGGGTGAGGGTGAGTTTTTCAGTAAGATAAGGGTTAGGGTTAGGGTTAGTGTGAGGATTAGGGTGAGGGTGAGGTTTAGGGTGAGTTTTAGGGTTAGGGTGAGGGTTAGGGTCAGGGGAGGGTGAGGGTTTGTTTAGGGTGATGTTTATGGTGAGGGTGAAGTTTAGGATGAGGGTGAGGGTAAGGGTGAGGTTTAGGGTTAGAGTTAGAGTTAGGTGAGGGCTAGGGTGAGGGTGAGGGCTAGGGGTAGAATAAGGGATAGGGTGAGAATTAGGGTTAGTGTTAGTGTTAGGGTGAGGGTTAGGCTGAGGGGTAGGGTTAGGGTTAGGGTGAGGATTAGTTTTAATGTGAGGGTTAGGGTTTCGGTGAGGGTTAGGGTTCGGATTAGGTTTAGGGTTATTGTTATGGTTAGGGTGAGGTTAAAGGTGAGGGTGAGAGTGAGGGTGAGGGTGAGGTTTAGGATTAGGGTTAGGTTTAGGGTGAGGGTGAGAGTGAGGGTTAGGGTTAGGATTAGGATTAGGTTTAGGGTAGGCTGAGGGTGAGAGTGAGGGGGAGGAGGAGGATTAGTTTTAGTGATGGGGTTAGGGTTAGGGTGAGTTTTGTGTTAGGGTTTGGGTTAGGATTATTGTTAGGGTTTGGGTGAGGGTGAGGGGGATGGGAGGGGGAGGTTTATGGTTAGGGTTAGGTTTAGGCTGAGGGATAGGGTGATGGTTAGGGTTAGGCTTAAGATTAGGGTTAGGGTTAGGCTGAGGGTGAGGGTAAGGCGGAGGGTTAGGGTTAGGGTTAGGGTTAAGGTGAGTGTGAGGGTTAGTGTTAGTGTGAGCGTTAGGGTTAGGATTATGGTGAGGGAAAATGTTTGGGTGAGGGTTAGGGTGAGGGTGAAGCTTAGCCTTATTAGGGTTAGGATTAGTGTGTGGGTGAGGGTGAGGGTTAGGGTTATGGTGAGGTTTAGGTTTAGGATGACGGTTACAGTTAGGTTTAGAGTTAGTGTGAGGGTGTGGGTGAAGTTGAGGGTTAGGGTTAGGTTTATGGTTAGGGTGAGGGTGAGGGTGAGGGCGATGGGTAGGGTAAGTGTTAGGGTTAGGGTTTGGGTTAAGGTAAGGCTGAAGTTGAAGGTGAGGTTTATGTTTAGGGTTCAACTTAGGGTGAGGGCAAGAATAAGAGTGAGGGCTAGGGTGAGCATGAGTGTGAGGGTGAGTTTTTCGTTAAGGTAAGGGTTAGGGTTAGGATTATTGTGAGGATTAGGGTGAGGGTGAGGGTTAGAGTGAGAGTTAGGTTTAGGGTGAGGGTTAGGGTTAGGGTAGGGTGTGTGCTTGTTTACGGTGATGTTTAGGGTGAGGGTGAAGGTTAGGATGAGGGTGAGAGTAAGAGTGAGGGTTAGGGTTAGTGTTAGAATTAGGTGAAGGCTAGTGTGAGGGTGAGGGTTAGGTATAGAGTTAAGGATAGGGTGAGAATCAGGGTTAAGTTTAGTGTTATGGTGAGGGTTAGGGTTAGGGTGAGGGTTAGGCTGAGTGGTAGGGTTAGGGTTAGGGTGAGGGTTAGGTTTAGTCTGAGGGTTAGTGTTAAGTTTAGGTTTAGGTTTAAGGTGAGGTTAAGGGTTAGGTTAAGGGTGAGGGTGAGGGTGAGGTTGAGGTTAGGGTTAGCATTAGGGTTAGGGTGGTGGTTAGGGTGTGGGTTAGGTTTGGGTTTAGGTTGAGGGTGAAGGTGTGGGTTAGGTTAAGGTTTAGGGTGAGATTTAGTTTTAGGGTGAAAGTTACGGTTAGGGTTAGGGTGAGGGTGACCGTGAGGGTGAGGCTGAAGTTTAGGGTGAGGGTGAGGGTGAGGGTATGGGTTAGGTTTAGGTTTAGGTTTAGGGTGAAGTTGAGGGTGGGTTAAGGTTAGAATTAGGGTTAGGGTTTGGGTTAGGCTGAAGTGAGCGTGAGGGTGAGGGTGAGGCTTAGGGTTAGGGTGAGTGTTAGAGTTAGTATGAGGGATAGGGTGAGGGCGAGATTAAGGGTTTGGTTGAGGGTTAGGGTGAGGATGAGGGTAAGGGTTAGGTTGAGGGTTAGGGGGAGGGTAAAGTTGAGGGTTAGGTTTAAGTTTAGGTTTAGGGTTAGGGTGAGGGTTATGGTTAATGTTAGGGTTAGGATTAGGTTAAGGATTAGGGTGAGGGTGAGGGGTAGGGTTAGGGTGAGGGTTAGGGTTAAGTTGAGGGTTAGGGTTAGGATTAGGGTTAGGGTGAGGACTAGAGTGAGGGTTATAGTTAGGGTTAGGCTTAGGTTTAGGGTGAGGTTTAGGGTTACTGTTAGGGTTAGTGTGAGGGATAGGATTAGGATTAGGGTGAGGGTTAGCTTTAGTGTGAGGGTTAGGGTTAGTTTTAGGGTTAGGGTTAGGGTGAGGGTAAGGGTTAGCGTGAGGTTTAGTTTGATAATGAGGGTTAGAGTTAGCGTGAGGTTTAGGGTGAGGGTTTTGGTGAGGGTTAGGGTTAGGTTTAGTGTTAAAGTTACTGTGAGGGTGACTGTTAGGGTTAGGGTAAGTGTGAGAGTTATGGTTAGGGTTAGTGTTAGGGTGAGGGTTAGGGTTAGGGTAAGGTTTATTGTTAGCTTTAGGGTTAGTCTGAGGGTGAGGGTGATGGTGAGGGTGAGGTAAAGGGTAAGGTTTTGGTTTAGAGTGAGGGTGTGAGTGAGGGTTAGGTTTAGGATTAGGATTAGGTTTTGGGTTAGACTGAGGGTGACGGTGAGTTTGAGGGTTAGGGATAGTGTTAGGGTGAGGTTTAGGGTTAGGGTGAGGTGTAGGGTTAGGGTTACAGTTAGGATGAGTGTGTGGGTGAGGGTGAGTGTTAGGGTTAAGTTTAGGGGTAATGTGAGAGTGAGGGTGAGGTGATGGGTTAAGATTAGGGTTAGGGTTAGGCTTATGCTGAGGGTGAGAATGAGGTTGAGGGTTTGGATTAGGGTTATTAGGGTGAGGGCTAGAGTGAGGGTGAGGGTTAGGGTGAGGGTGAGGGTGAGGTTTTCGGTTAGGTAAGGGTTAGCGTTAGGGTTTATGTGAGGATTAGGGTGAGGGGTAGGGCGAGTGTTAGGGTTAGGGTAAGGGTTAGGGTTAGTGTATGTTGAGGGTTGGATTAGGGTGATGTTTACGATGAGGTTGATGGTTAGGATGAGGGTGAGGGCAAGGGTATGGATTAGGATTATTGTTAGAATTAAGTGAGGGATAGGGTGAGGTTGAGGGTTAGGGGTAGGTTTAGGGATAGGGTGAGAATTAGGGTTAGGGTTTGGGTGAGGGTGAGCATTAGGTTAAGGGTTAGGCTGAGAGGTAGGCTTAGGATTAGGGTGAGCGTTAGGTTTAGTCTGAGGGTTAGGGTTAAGTTTAGGGTTAGGGTTAGGGTGAGTGTTAGGTTTAGGGTTAGGGTTAGGGTGAGGGTGAGGGTGAGGGTTGGCATTAGGGTTAGGATTTACAAGGAGATGTTCACCAGGAACACCAGGAGCCTGCCAGCAGCCAGATTCTGAAATTCTTCCTAAGAATCCTTGAAAAGGAGTGAAACGCACCTATCTTGCAATAACTCAGAAACTCATTCTGAGTGTTTCCGGCAGAAGTCATTCAGCTGAACCCAACGGTGGACTAACTAGAGCCTGATATAGCCAGTGCTGTCCATAGTCCTGGATGGACAGTGATCGCATCACAAACAACTGAGGTCTAGTTCTCCAAACTTTTACAGAGTGCCATAAGTAGAGGTAAAATTTACTGCTCAGGTTGAGTAGAGTGTAGCCATCAAAGCTGTAATAAGCAGCACTCAGGTGAGAAGAACGGGAAGCAGATATTCCCAGTCAGCTGTCAGGGTCCTACGGGGACAAGCATATCTGGCTGCCACGTCTGAATGTTTGCAAGCGCGGCAGAGCTCTGCAGGTGCAATTGTGCAGCACTGCAAACTGCGTAACCTTGCCAAACTTCAAGGGTGTAGAAGAAACCACGGCGGATTTACAAGGAGATGTGGACCCTGAACACCCAGAGGCCTGCCAGCAGTAAGATTTGGGTGAAGTTTAGAGTGAGGGTGAGGGTGAGGGTTAGGTTTAGGTTTCGGGATTGTTTTAGGATTAGTGTGAGGGTGAGGGTGAGCATGAGTGTGAGGGTTAGTGTGAGGGTTAGTTTGTGGCTGAGGCTGAGGGTGTGGGTGAGGGTGAGGGTGAGCGTGAGGGTGAGGGTGAGGGTTAGGGTTAGGGTTATGGATAGGATTATGGTAAGGGTGAGGGTTAGGGTTAATGTGAGGGTGAGGGTTAGGGTTAGGGTGAGGGTTACACATAGGTTTAGGGGGAGGGGGAGGGTTAGGGTGAGGGTTAGGGTTAAGGATAGGGTTAGGATAAGGGTGAGGGTTAGGGTTAATGTTAGGGTGAGGATTAGGGTGAGGGTTAGGGGTAGTGTGTGGGTTAGTGTAAGAATGAGGGTTAGAGTTAGCGTGAGTGTTAGGGTGAGTGTTAGGGTGAGGATTAGCGTGAGGGTTAGGGTTAGTGTTAGGGTTTTGGTGAGGGTGACTGATAGGATTAGGGTTAGGCTGAGGGTGAGGGTGACTGTGAATGTGAGGTTTAGGGTTACGGTTCGGTTGAGGGTGAGGGTGAGGGTGAAGGTTAGGGTTAGGATTAGGGTTAGGTTTAGGGTTAGGCTGGGGATGAGTGGGAGGGTGAGTGTTAGGGCTAGTGTTAGGGTGAGGTGTAGGGTTAGGGTGAGAGTTAGGTTTAGAGTTAGGGTGAGGGTGTGGGTGAGGGTGAGGGTTAGGGCTAGCTTTACGGTTAGGGTGAGGGTGAGGGTGATGGTTAGGGTGAGGTTAGGGTTAGGGTGAGGTTTAGGGTTATGGTGAGGTTTAGGGTTAGGGTTAGAGTTAGGGTGAGTGTTAGGGTAAGTGTGTGGGTCAGGGTGAGGGTTAGGGTTAGGTTTAGGGGTAGGGTAAGGGTGAGGGTGAAGGGTAGGGTTAGGATTAGGTTTAGGGTTAACGTTAGGGTGAGGGCTAGGGTGAGAGTGAGGTTTAGGGTGAGGGTGAGGGTGAGGTTTTCAGTTATGTAAGCTTTAGGGTTAGGGTTAGTGTGAGGATTAGGGTGAGGGTGAGGTTTAGGGTGAGTGTTAAGGTTAGCTTGAGGGTGAGGGTTAGGGTGACGGTGTGGGAAAGGGTGAGGGTTAGGGTTAGGGTTAGAGATGAGTGAGAGCTAGTGTGAGGGTGAGGGTTAGGGGTAGGGTTAGGGATAGGGTGAGAATTAGGTTTAGGTTAAGGGAGAGCATTAGGTTTAGGGTGAGGGTTAGGCTGAGGGGTAGAGTTAGGATTAGGGTGAGGGTTAGGTTTAGTCTGAAGGTTAGAGTTAGGGTGAGGATAAGGGTTAGGGTGAGGGTTAGGGTGAGGGTGAGGTTTAGGGTTAGCCTCAGGGTTAGGGTGAGTATTAGGGTGATGGTTAGGGCGTGAGGGATAATGTTAGGGTTAGGTTTAGTGTGAGGATGAGGGTGTGGCTGAAGTTTAGGGTGAGAGTGAGGGTGAGGTTTTGGGTTAGGGTTAGGGTTAGGCTGAGCTTGAGGGTGAGGGTGAGGGTGAGGGTTAGGGTTAGGATTAGGGTTAGGGTGAGGGTTATGCTGAGGGTGAGCGTGAGTGAGAGGGTAACGGTTAGGGTTAGGATTAGGATGAGGGTTATAGTGTGAGGGTTAAAGTGAGTGTGAGAGTAAGGGTTAGGTTGAGAGTTAGGGTGAGGGTGAGGGTTAGTGTTAGGTTTAGGGTTAGGGAGAGGGTTAGGTTGAGGGTTAGGGTTAAGGTTAAGCTTAGCGTTAGGGTGAGGTTTAGGATTAATGTTAGGGTTAGGGTTAGGGTAATGGTTAGGGTGAAGGTTAGCGTGAGGGTTAGGGTTAGTGAGAGGGTTAGAGAGGGGGTGAGGGTAATGGACAGTTTGAGGCTTACGGAGAGAGGGAAGATTAGGGTTAGGGTTTGTGTTAGGGTGAGGGTTAGGTTGAGGTTTAGGGTTAAGGTTAGGGTTAGGGTTAGGGTGAGGGTTAGGGTTAATGTTAGGGTTAGGGTTAGGGTAAGGTTTAGGATGAAGGTTAGGGTTAGGGTTAGGTTTAGGTTTAGGGTGAGGGCTAGGGTGAAGGTGAGGGTTAGGGTTATGCTTAGGGATAGGGTGAGAGTTAGGTTTAGGGTTAGGGTTAGGTGAGGGGTAGGTTTAGGGTTAGGGTGAGGTTTAGGTTTAGTGTGAGGGTGTGGCTTAGGGGTAGGTTTAGGGTGAGGGTAAGCCTTAGGTGATGGTTAGTGTGAGAGTGATTGTTAGGGTTAGCGTGTGTGTTAGGGTGACCATTAGGGTGAGGGTTAGGGTTAGTTTAGGGTTAGAGTAACGGTGAGGGTGAGGGTGATGGTGATTGTTAGGGTGAGGATGAGGATGAGGAAGAGGGTGAGGCTGAGGGTGAGGGTTAGAGTTAGGGTTAGGATTTAGAAGGAGATGTCCACCCGGAACACCGGGAGGCCTGCCAGCAGCAAGATTCTGGAATTCTTCTTAAGAAGCCTTAAAAGGATTGAAATGCTCCTATGTTGCAAGAACTCAGAACTTCATTCTGAGTGTTCCCGGCAGAGGTCATTCTGATTAACACAACCGTGGACTAATTAGACCCTGACATAGGTAGTGACGTGCATAGTCCTGGATGGACACTGGTCGCGTCCCAAACAACTGAGGTCTAGTTCTCCAAATTTTCACAGAGTGCCATAAGTAGAGGTTCAATTTACTACTCAGGTTGAGTAGAGTGTAGCCGTCAAAGCTGTAATCAGTAGAGGGTTAGAGTTAGGTTAGGGATAGGGTGAGGTTTAGGTTCAGGGTTAGGGTTTTGTGTTAGGGTTAGGGTCAGGGTTAGGGTTTAGGGTTAGGGTTAGGCTTTAGGGTTAGGGTCAGGGTTAGGGTTAGGGTTAGGGTTAGGATTTACAAGGAGATGTTCACCAGGAACACCAGGAGGCCTGCCTGCAGCCAGATTCTGAAATTCTTCCTAAGAAGCCTTGAAAAGGAGTGAAACACACCTATCTTGCAAGAACTCAGAACCTCATTCTTAGTGTTTCCGGCAGAAGTCATTCAGCTGAACACAACGGTGGACTAACTAGAGCCTGATGTAGCCAGTGCTGTCCATAGTCCTGGATGGACAGTGGTCACGTCACAAACAACTGAGCTCTAGTTCTCCAAACTTTTACAGAATTCCATAAGTAGAGGTAAACCTTACTCCTCAGGTTGAGTAGAGTGTAGCCATCAAAGCTGTAATAAGCAGCACTCAGGTGAGAAGAACGGGAAGCAGATATTCCCAGTCAGCTGTCAGGGTCCTACGGGGACAAGCATATCTGGCTGCCACGTCTGAATGTTTGCAAGCGTGGCAGAGCTCTGCAGGTGCAATTGTGCAGCACTGCAAACTGCGTACCCTTTCCAAACTTCACGGGTGTAGAAGAAACCACGGAGGATTTACAGGGAGATGTTCACACTGAACACCCAGAGGCCTGCCAGCAGTAAGATTCGGGTGAAGTTTAGGGTGAGGGTGGTGAGGGTGAGGGTGAGGGTTAGGTGTAGGTTATGGGATTGGGTTAGTGTTAGCGTGAGGGTGAAGGACAGCGTGAGGGTGAGGGTTAGTGTGAGGGTTAGGGGGAGGTTTAGGGTAAGGGTGAGGCTGAGGGTGTGGGTGAGAGTGAGGGTGAGTGTGAGGGTTAGGGTTAGTGTTAGGGTTAGGGTTAGGGTTGGGTGATGGTTAAGGTTAGGGTAGAGTTAGGGTGAGGTTTAGGATTATGGTGATGGTTAGTGTTAGGGTTAGATTTAGCGTGAGGGTGTGGGTGAAGGTGAGGGTTAGGGTTAGCTTTAGGGTTAGGGTGAGGTTGAGGGTGATGGTTAGGGTTATGTTAGGGTTCGGGTGAGGTTTAGGGTTAGGGTGAGGGTTAGGGTTAGGGTTAGAGTTAGGTTGAGGGTGTGGTTGAGGGTGAGGGTAGGATTAGGTTTAGGGGTAGGGTGAAGTTGAGGGTAAGGGGTAGGCTTTGGATTAGTGTTAGGGTTAGGTTTAGCGTTATGCTGAGGATGAGGGTGATATTCAGGGTCAGGTTTAGGGTTAAGGTTAGGGTGAGGGCTACGGTGAGGGTGGGGTTTAGGGAGTGGGTGAGGGTTTGGGTGAGGTTTTCCATTATATAAGGGTTAGGGTTAGGGTTAGTGTGAGAATTAGGGTGAGGGTGGGGGTTAGAGTGAGGGTTAGGGTTAGGGTGAGGGTTAGGGTTAGGGTAGGGTGAGGGTTGGGTTACGGTGAGGTTTAGGGTGAGGCTCAGGGTTAGGGTGAGTGTGAGGGTAAGGTTGAGGGTTAAGGTTAGGGTTAGAGATAAGTGAGGGCTAGGGTGAGGGTGAGGGTTAGGGGTAGGTTTAGGCATATGGTGAGAATTAGGGTTAAGTTAAGGGTGAGCATTAGGTTTAGAGTGAGGGTTAGGCTGAGCGTTAGGGTTAGGATTAGAGTGAGGGTTAGGTTTAGTCTGAGGCTTAGGTTTAGGTGAGGATAAGGGTTAGGGTGAGGGTGAGGTTTAGGGTTAGCGTTAGGGTTAGGGTGAGTATTAGGTTGATGGTCAGGGTTAAAGTTAACTTGAGTGTTAGGTTTAGGGTGAGGGATATGGTTAGGTTTAGGGTTAGGGTGAGGGTGAGGATGAGGCTGAATTTTATGGTGTGGGTGAGGGTGAGGTTTTGGGTTAGGGTTAGGTTTAGGTTGAGGTTGAGGGTGAGGGTGAGGGTTAGGGTTAGGATTAGGGTTAGGGTTAGGGTTATGCTGAGGGTGAGCGTGAGTGAGAGGGTGAGGGTTAGGGTGAGGGTTAGGAGGAGGGTTAGAGTTAATGTGAGGTCTACAGTGAGGGTGAAAGTAAGGGTTAGCATGAGGGTTAGGGTGAGGGTGAGGGTTAAGTTTAGGTTTAGGGTTAGGGGGAGGGTTAGGTTGAGGATTAGGGTTAAGGTTAGTATTAAGTTTAAGGTGAGGGTTAGGATTAATGTTAGGGTTAGGGTTAGGGTCATCTTCAGGGTGAAGGTTAGGGTGAGGGTTAGGGTTAGTGTGAGGGTTAGAGAGAGGGTGAGGGTAAGAATATGTTGATGCTTTGGGGGAGAGGTAGGATTAGGGTTATGGTTTGTGTTAGGGTGATAGGTTGAGGTTTAGGGTTAAGTTTAGGGTTCGGGTTACGGTTCGGGTTAGGGTTAATTTTAGGGTTAGGGTTAGGGTAAGGTTTAGGATTAGGGTTAGGATTAGCATTAGGGTGAGGGCTAGGGTGAAGGTGAGGGTTAGGGTTAGGCTTAGGGTTAGGGTGAGAGTTAGATTTAAGTTTAGGGTGAGGGTGAGGTTTAGTGTGGTTTAGGATTAGGGTTAGGGTTAGGGTGAGGGTAAGCGTTAGTGTGAGGGTTAGTGTGAGAGTGAGGGTTAGGGTTAACATGAGTATTAGTGTGAGGGTTAGGGTGAGGGTTAGGGTTAATTTAGGGTTAGAGTGATGGTGAGGGTGAGGGTGATGGTGAGTGTTAGGGTGAGGGTGAGGATGAGGATGAGGGTGAGGGTGACGGTGAGGGTTAGAGTTAGGGTTAGAGTTAGGGTTAGGGTTAGGGTTTACAAGGATATGTCCACCGGGAACACCCGGAGGCCTGCCCGCAGCAAGATTCTGGAATTCTTCCTAAGAAGCCTTGAAAGGATTGAAACGCTCCTTTGTTGCAATAACTGAGAACTTCTTTCTGAGTGTTCGTGACAACGGTCATTCTGATTAACACAACGGTGGATTAATTAGAGCCTGACATAGGTAGTGCCGTCCATAGTCCTGGATGGACAGTGGTCGCGTCCCAAACAACTGAGGTCTAGTTCTCCAAATTTTCACAGAGTGCCATAAGTAGAGGTTCAATTTACTACTCAGGTTGAGTAGAGTGTAGCCGTCAAAGCTGTAATCAGTAGAGGGTTAGAGTTAGGTTAGGGTTAGGGTGAGGTTTAGGTTCAGGGTTAGGGTTTTGTGTTAGGGTTAGGGTCAGGGTTAGGGTTTAGGTTAGGGTTAGGATTTAGGGTTAGGGTCAGGGTTAGGGTTAGGGTTAGGGTTAGGGTTAGGATTTACAAGGAGATGTTCACCAGGAACACCAGGAGGCCTGCCAGCAGCCAGATTCTGAAATTCTTCCTAAGAAGCCTTGAAAAGGAGTGAAACACACCTATCTTGCAAGAACTCAGAACCTCATTCTTAGTGTTTCCGGCAGAAGTCATTCAGCTGAACACAACGGTGGACTAACTAGAGCCTGATGTAGCCAGTGCTGTCCATAGTCCTGGATGGACAGTGGTCACGTCACAAACAACTGAGCTCTAGTTCTCCAAACTCTTACAGAGTGAGATAAGTAGTGGTAAAACTTACTCCTCAGGTTGAGTAGAGTGTAGCCTTCAAAGCTGTAATCAGTAGCACTAAGGTGAGAAGAACGGGAAGCAGATATTCCAAGTCAGCTGGCAGAGTCCTACGGGGACAAGCATATCTGGCTGCCACGTCTGAATGTTTGCAAGCGTGGCAGAGCTCTGCAGGCGCAATTGTGCAACAATGCAAACTGCGTAGGCTTGCCAAACTTCACGGGTGTAGAAGAAACCACGGAGGATTTACAGGGAGATGTTCACACTGAACAACCGGAGGGCTGCCAGCAGTAAGATTCGGGTGAAGTTTAGGGTGAGGGTGAGGGTGAGTGTGAGGGTGAGGGTTAGGGTAAGGTTTAGGTTTTGGATTCGGTTAGGGTTAGTGTGAGGGTGAGGGTGAGTGTGAGGGTGAGGGTTAGTATGAGGGGTTGGGTGAGGGTTAGTGTGAGGGTGAGGCTGAGGGTGTGAGTGAGGGTGAGGGTGAGGATGATGGTGAGGGTTAGGGTTAGGGTTAGGGTTAGGGTTGGGTGAGGGTTAGAATTTACATGGAGATGTTCACCTGGAACACCTGGAGACACGCAGGCACAAAAATTCTGTAATTCTTCCTAAGAAGCCTTGAAAATGAGTGAAACGCTCCTATTTTGAAATAACTGAGAACCTCATTCTGAGTGTTCCCAGCAGAGGTCATTTGGCTGAACACAACCGTGGACTAATCAGATCCTGATATAATCAGTACCTTCTATAGTCCTGGATGGACAGTGGTCGCTTCCCAAGCAACTGAGGTCTAGTTCTCCAAACTTTCACAGAGTGCCATAAGTTGAGGTTCAACTTACTCCTCAGGTTGAGTAGAGTGTAGCCGTCAAAGCTGTAATCAGTAGCACTCAGGTGAGAAGAATGGGAAGCAGATATTCCCAGTCAACTGAAAGTGTCCAACGGGGACAAGCAAATGTGGCTACCACGTCTGAATGTTTGCAAACGCGGCAGAGGATTGCAGGCGAAATTGTGCAGCAATGCAAACTGCATACCCTTGCCAAACTTCACGGGTGTAGAAGAAACCAAGAACTATTTACAAGGAGATATTCACCCGGAACACCCAGAGGCATACCGGCAGCAAGATTCGTGTTAGGGTGAGGGTGAGGGTGAGGGTCAGGGTTAGGGTTAGGGTTAGGGTTAGGGTGAGGGCTTCGGTGAGGGTGAGGGCTAGGGTGAGGGCTTCGGTGAGGGTGAGGGCTAGTGTGAGGGTGAGTGTCAGAGTGAGGGTTAGGTTTAGGGGAAGGTTGAGGATTAAAGTTAGTGTGAGGATTATGCTGAGGGTGAGGGTTAGGGTGAGAGTTAGGGTTAGGATGAGGGTAATGGTTCGGATTAAGGTTAGGGTGATGTTTAGGTTGAGGGTGAGGTTTAGGGTGAGGGTGAGGCTTCGGGTGAGGATTCAGGTTAGGGTGTGAGTGAGTGTTAGGGTTAGGGTGAGGGTTAGGGTGACAGTGAGGGATAGGGTGAGGGTGAGGTTAACGGGTAGGTTTAGGGTTAGGGCGAGGGTTAGGGTTAGTGTGAGGGTTAGGGTTAGGTTGGGAGTTAGATTTAGGGAGATGTTTATGGTGAGGGTGAGGGTTAGGGTGAGTGTGAGGTTTTGGGTGAGGGTGAGGGTTAGTGTGTGGGTGAGGGTTAGGGTTAGGGTGAGGGTTAGGGTGACGGTGAGGGTTAGGGTGAGCATGAGGGTAAGGCTTAGGGTGAGCATTAGGTTTATGGTTTGGGAGAGGGTGAGGGATAGGGACAGGTTGAGGGTTAGTTTGAGGGTGAGGGTGAGGGTTAGGGTGTGGGTGAGGTTTAGGGTTAGGGTGAGGGTTAGGTTGACAGTGAGGGTTAGGGTGAGTGTGAGGGTTAGGGTGAGGGTGAGGGTGAGTTTTAGGTTTAGGGTTAGGGTAAGGTTTATGGTGAGAGTGAGGGTTAGTTTTAGGGTTAGGGTTAGGGTTAGGGTGAGGGTAAGGTTTAGGGTGAGAGTTAATGTGAGGGTGAGGGTTAGGTTTAGGGTTAGGGTTTGGAATATGGTAAGGGTGAGGTTGAAGGTGAGGGTGTGGGTGAGGGTTAGGGATAGGTTGAGGGTGAGGATTAGGGTTAAGGTCAGGGTTAGGATTATGGTGAGGGTGAGTGTGAGGGTTAGGGTGTGGTTGAGAGTTAGGTTTAGGGTTACCATTAGGATTAGTGTGAGGGTGAGTGTGATGGTCAGGATTAGTGTTAGGGTTAGGGTGAGGGTGAGGTTTATGCTTAGGATGAGGGTTAGGGTTAGGGTTCAGCTGAGTTTGAGTGTAAATGTGAGGGTGAGGGTTAGGGTTAGGATTAGAGTTAGGGTGAGGTCTAGGGTGAGGGTTAGTGTTAGGGTAAGGTTGAGGTTGAGGGTGAGGCTTTGGGTTAGGTAAAGGTTAGGGTTAGTGTCAGAATTAAAATGAGGCTGAGGTTTAGGGTGAGGGTTAGGTTTAGGGTGAGGGTTAGGGTTAGGATTAGTGTGAGTGTTATGTTTAGGGTGATGTTTAGGGTGAGGGTGAGCGTTAGGGTGAGTGTGAGGGTTCAGTTGTGAGTGAGGGTTAGGGTTAAGGTGAGGTTTAGGGTTAGGTTGAAGGTTAGGGATAGGCTTAGGGTTAGGGTGAGGGTGACAGTGACGGTTAGGGTGTGGGTGAGGGTTAGGGTTAGTGTGGGGGTTAGGGTTAGGGTTAAGGTTACGGTGAGGGTTAGGGTGAGGGGTAGAGTTAGGGGTAGGGTGAACGTTAGGGTTATTGTGAGGGTTAGGGTTAGGGTTAGGGTTCCATTTAGGTTGAGGTTAAGTTTTGGGGTGAGGGTTAGGGTGAGGGTTAGGGTGAGTTTTAGGTTTAGGATTAGGATTAGGGTGAGGGTTAGGGTGAGGGTTAGGGTTAGGGTTAAGGTTTGGATGAGGGTGAGGGTTAGGGATAGGTTTAGGGTTAGGGTTATGCTGAGGCTGAGGTTGAGGGTGAGGGTGAGCATTAGAGTTAGGGTTAGGTTTAGGGTGAGGGGTAGTGTGAGCTTGAGGGTTAGTGTGAGTGTGAAGGTGAGGTTGAGGTTGAGCTTAGGGTTAGGGGAAGGGTTAGGGTTGGGGTGAGGATTTGGATGAGGGTGAGGGTTAGGTTGAGGGTTAGGGTGAGGGTGAGGGTGAGGTTAATGGTAAGGGTTAGGGTTAGTGTTATTGTTAGGGTTCGGTTTTGGCTGAGGGTGAGTGTGAGGGTGAGGGTGAGGTTAAGTTTAGGGTCAGCGATAGGGTTAGGCTTAGGTTTAGGATTTAAAAGGAAATGTTCACGGGGAATACCCAGAGGCATGCCGGCAGCAAGATTCTGGAATTTTTCCTAATAAGCATTGAATGGAGTGTAAAGCTCCTATGTTGCAATAATTCAGAACCTTATTCTGAATGTTTGCGGCCGAGGTCCTTCTGAGGAACACAACCATGGCCTAATTGAGACTGAGGATTTACAAGGAGAATGTTCACCCTGAACACCCTGAGGCCTGCCAGCAGTAAGATTCGGGTTAGGTTTAGGGTGAGGTTGAGGGTGGGGGTTAGGGTTAGGTTTAGGATAGGGTTAGGGTTAGGTTGAGGGTGAGGGTGAGCGTGAGGTTGAGGGTTAGTGTGAGGGTTAGTGTGAGGGTTAGGGTGAGGGTGAGGGTAAGAGTTAGGGTTGGGGTTAGGGTGAGAGTGTTAGGGTGAGAGTTAGGGTGAGGGTGAGGGTTAGGGTTAGCATTTCGGTTAGGGTGAGGGTTAGGTTGAGGGTTAGGGTTAAGGTTAGGGTTAGTGTAAGTGTGACGGTAAGGGTTAGGGTTAGGGTTAGTATGAGGCTTAGGGTTAGGTTGAGGGTTAGGGTTAGGGTTAGGGTGCGGGTGAGGTTGAGGCTGAGTGTTAGGGTGAGGGTGAGGATGAGGGTGAGGGTTAGCATTAAGGTTAGGGTTAGTGTTAGTGCAAGGGTGAATGTGGGCATTAGGGTTAGGTTAGGGTTAGGTTTAGGCTGAGGGTGAGGGTGATGGTGAGGGTGAGGGTTAGGGTAAGGGTTAGGGTGAGAGTAAGTGTTAAGCTGAGGGTTAGGGTGAGAGTGAGGGTTAGGATTAGCTTGAGTGTTAGGGTGAGGGTTAAGGTGAGGGTTAGACTGAGGGGTAGAGTTAGGTTTAGGGTTAGGGTTAGATTTAGTGTGAGGTTTAGGGTTAGTGTTAAGGTTAGGGTTAGGGTGAGGGTAAGGGTTAGGTTGAGGGTTAGGGTTAGGGTTAGGTTTAGGGTGAGGTTTAGGGTTAGTGTGAGATTTACAGTTAGGGTTAGGATTAGGTTTCGGTGTAGGATGAAAGGTAGGGTTAGGGTAAGTGTGAAGTTTAGGGTTAGGGTTAGGATTTGGGTTAGGTTTAGTGTGAGTGTTACGGTTTGGGGTATGGTTAGAGTTAGGGTGATCCTAAGGGTTAGGGTGAGGTTTAGGCTGAAGGTGAGGTTTAGTGTTAGCCTTAGGTTTAGGGTGAGGTTTAGGGTTAGGTTTAAGTTTAGGGTGAGGGTGAGGGTTAGGGTTAGGGTTAGGGTAAGTGTGAGGGTGAGTTTTAGGGTTCAGTGAGAGTTAGAGTTAGGGTGAGGGTTAGGTTTGTTAAAGATTAGAGTAAGGGTGAGGGTGAGGTTGAGGTTTAGGTTTAGTATTAGGGTTAGGGTAAGGGTTAGGATTAGGGTTAGGATTAGGCTTAGACTGAGGGTTAGGGTGAGGGTGTGGGTGAGGGATTGGGTCGGGGGAGGATTGGGGTTAGAGTTAGGTTTAGCGTTAGCGTGAGGGTTAGGGTTAGCATTAGGATGAGTGTTAGGTGAGGGGTAGAGTTACGGTTAGGGAGAGATTTAGGTTGAGGGTGAGGTTTAGGGTGATGTTTAGGGTTAGGTTTAGGCTTAGGATTAATTTCAGCGTTAGGGTTAGGGTTAGGGTTAGGGTCAGTTTAAGGTTTAGGGTGAGGTTTAGGGTGAGGGTGAGGATTAGGGTTATACTTAGGGTTAGGGTGAGGGTTAGGGTGAGGGTTAAGGTTATGTTTAAGGATAGGTTGAGGGTGAGAGTTAGGGTTAGGGTTAGGTTTAGGTTGAGTGTGAGGGTGAGGGTTAGGGTTTGGTGAGGCTTATGGTTGGATAAGGGTTAGAGTTAGGTTCAGGGTGAGGGTGAGGTTGAGGTTTAGGTTTAGGATTAGGGTTGGGTTTAGGGTTAGGATTATGGTTAGGTTTAGGGTTAGACTGAGGGTGAGGGTGAGGGTGAGTGTGAGGGTTTGTGTGAGGGTGAGTTTTAGGTTTAGGGTTAGTGTTAGGATGAGTGTTAGGCTGAGGGGTAGGGTTACGGTTAGGGTGAGGGTTAAGGTTAGTGTGAGGGTTAGGGTTAGGGTTAGGTTTCAGGTGAGGGTAAGGGTTAGGGTTAGGGTGAGGGCAAGGCTGAATGTTAGGGTGAGATTGAGGTTGTGGGTGAGGGTTAGCGATAGGGATAGGATTAGGGTTCAGGTGAGAGTGAAGGTGAGCATTAGGGTTAGGATAAGAGTTAGGGTTAGGGTGAGGCTTAGGGTGAGGGTGAGGGTTAGGGTTTGGGTTAGGGTGAGAGTAAGTGTTAGGGTGAGTGTTAGGGTGAGAGTGAGGTTTAGGGGTAGCCTGTGTGTTAGGGTGAGGGTTAAGCTGAGGGTTAGGTTTTGGGCTAGTGTGAGGGTTAGGTTTAGTCTGATTGTTAGGGTTACGATAAGGTTAGGGTTAGGGTGAGTTTAAGGGTTAGGGTGAGGGTTAGGTTTAGGGTTAGGGTTAGGGTGAAGTTTAGGGTTAGTGTGAGGATTAAGGTTAGGGTTAGGTTTAGGGTTAGGGTTAGGATGAGGGTTAGGGTTAGTGTGAGTGTTAATGTTAGGGTTGGGGTTAGGGTTAGGGTGAGGGTAAGTGTTAGGGTGAGGGATAGGGTGAGGGTTAAGGTTAGGGTGAGGATAAGGTTTAAGGTGAGGGTTAGGTTTAGGGTTAGGGTG
This sequence comes from Dipodomys merriami, assembly GCF_024711535.1. Taxonomy (NCBI): domain Eukaryota; kingdom Metazoa; phylum Chordata; class Mammalia; order Rodentia; family Heteromyidae; genus Dipodomys; species Dipodomys merriami. Next base: position 3,018,679 of record NW_027205937.1, on the reverse strand, counting down.
AGGGCTAGGGTGAGGGAGAGGGTTAAGATTTGGGTTAGGGTTAGGGTTAGTATTAGTGTGAGGGTGAGATTTAGGTTTAGGATTAGTGTTAGGTTTAGGGTTAGGCATAGTTTGAGGTTGAGGGTGACGGTTAGGTTTAGTGTGAGGTTTAGGGTGACAGTGAAAGTTATGGTGAGGGTTAGGTTTAGTGTGAAGGTTAGGGCTAGAGTGAGGATTAGGGTTAGGGTTAGGGTGAGGTTTTGGGTGAAGTTTAGGGTTAGTGTTAGGATTAGTGTGAGGGTTAGGGTTAGGTTTAGAGTTAGGGTTAGGGTGAGTGTAAGGGTTCGGGAGACGTTTAGGGTGCGTATGAGGGTTAAGTTTAGCCTTAGGTTTAGTGTGAGGGTTAGGGTTAGTGTTAGGGTTAGGGTGAGGGTGAGGATTAGGGTTAGTGTTAGGGTTAGAGTTAGGGTGAGGGTGAGGGTGAGGGATAGGTTTAGGATTAGGGTTATTGTTTAGGTTAGGATTAGGGTTAGGGTTAGGGTTAGACTGAGGTTGAGGTTGAGGGTGAGGCCTAGGGTGAGGGTAGGGTGAGGGTTAGGGTGACATTTAGCGTGAAGTTTATTGTGTAGGTATGGGTAAGTGTGAGGGTTAGAAGCATGGTGAGGGTTAGGGTAAGGGTTAGGGTGAGTCCAACGTTGAGGGTTAAGTTTAGGGTTAGGTTTAGGGTGAGGTTTAAGGTGAGGGTTACTGTTAGGGTTATGGTTAGGTTGAGGGTTAGGGTCAGGGTGAGGTTTAGGGTTAGTGTTAGGCTGAGATTTAGGATTAGGGTGAGGGTTAGGGTCGGTTTGTGGTTAGGGTGAAGGTTAGGGTTAGGGTTAGGGTGAGGGTTAGGGTTAGCGTTAAGGTAACGGTAAGGGTGAGGTTTAGGGTGAGGGTGAGGGTTAGGGTTAGGTTTAGGGTGAGGATTATGGTCAGGGTGAGGGTGAGGGTTAGGGTTGGTGTGAGGGTTAGGTTTAGGGTGTGGGTTAGGGTTATGATGAGGGTGAGGGTTACCATTAGGGTTAGGATGAGGTTTAGGGTGAGGGTTAGGGTTAGCGTTAGGGTTAGGTTTAGGGTGAGTGTGAGGGTTAGGGTTAGTGTAGGGTGAGGGTTATTGTTAGAGTGAAGGTTAGGGTAGGGGTTAGGGTTAGGGTGAGAGTGAGTGTTAGGGTTAGGGTTAGGGTTAGTGTGAGGGTGAGGGTTAGGTTTAGAATTAGGGTTAGGTTAAGGCTTAGGGTGAGGGTGAGGGTGCGGGTTAGGGTTAGGATTCGGGTTAGGTTTAGGGTGAGTGTTAGAGTTAGGATTAGTGTTAGTGTTATGTGATTTTTATGGTTATTGTGAGGGATAGGGTTAGGTTTAGAAGGAGGTTGTGGTTTAGGTTTAGGGTGAGAGTATGTGCTAGGATGAGCGTTAGGGTGAGAGTGACGATTAGGGCTAGCATGAGTGTTAGTGTGAGTATTAGGGTGAGGGTGAAAGTTAGGGTTAGTTTTAAGGTGAGAGTTAGGTTTAGGGGTAGGTTGAGGGTAAGGGTTAGTTTGAAGGTTAGGGTGACACTGAGGGTTAGAATTAGCGTGAGTGTTAGGGTGAGGGTTAGGGTGAAGTATATGGTTAGGGATTGGGTTAGGGTTAGGGTTAGGGTGAGGGTTAGGGTTAGAGTTAGGGTTATTGTTAGGATTAGGGTTAGGCTGAGGGTGACTGTGAGTGTGAGGTTGAGGGTTAGGGTTAGGATTTGGATTAGGGTTAGGGTTAGGGTTAGGTTTAGGGTTAGGGTTAGGGTAAGGGTTAGGGTTAGGGTGAGTATTAGGGTTAGGGTTAGGGTTAGAGTTAGGGTGAGGCTTAGGGTTAGGGTAAAATTTAGGGTTAGGTTTAGGGTGAGGGTTAGGGTTAGGGTGATATTTAGGGGGAGGGTAAGGGTTAGGGTTCGGGTGAGATTTTGGGTGAGGGTTAGGGTTAGGTTTAGATTTAGTGTGAGGGCTATGTTGAGGGTGAGGTTTAAGGTTAGGGATAGTTTGAGACTTAGGGTTAGGAATAGGGATAGGGTGAGGGTTAGGCTGAGGTGTAGGGTTAGTGTGAGTGTTAGGACTATTGTTAAATTTAGGGTTAGGGTGAGAGTAAGGGTTAGTGTTAGCATTACGGTTTGGGTGAGGGTTACTGTGAGGGTTAGGGTTAGGGTTAGGGTGAGAGTGAGGGTTAGAGTTAGCCTGAGTGTTAGGGTGAGGGTGAGGGTGAGGGTGAGGTTTAGGTTTAAGGTTAGGGTTATGTTAAGGTTAGGTTGAGGGTAAGGTTTATGTTTAGGTTAGGGTGAGAGTTAAGGTTAGGGTTAAGGTCAGGGTTAGGGTTATTTTTAGGGTTAGGGTTAGGCTAAGGGTGAGGCTGTCAGTCAAGTTTTGGGTGAGTTTTAGGGTTAGGGTTAGGTTTAGGGTGAAGGTGAGTGTGGGGGTTAGGGTTAGGATTAGGATTAATGTTAGGGTTAGGTTGAGAGTGAGGGTGAGGGTGAGGGTGAGAGTTAGGGTTAGGGTTAGGGTTAGTTTGAGGTTTAGGGTTAGTGTGTGTATTAGGGTTAGGGTTAGGGTGAACGTAAGGTTTAGGGTGAGTGTTAGGGTTAGGGTGAGGGTTAGTGTTAGGGTGAGGATAAGGGTTAGGTTGAGGGTTAGGGTTAGGGTTAGGGTTAGTGTGAGGGCTAGGGTGAGGGTCTGGGTTAATGTTAGGGTTAGGATTAGAGTTAGGGAGAGGGTGAATGTGAGATTTAGTTTTAGGATTAGTGTTAGGTTTAGTGTCAGGTTTAATGTGAGGGCGAGGGCTAGGGTGAGGGTCAGGGTTAGTGCTAGGCTTAGGGTTAGGGTGAGGGTTTGGGTGAGGGTGAGGGTTAGTGTGAGATTTAGGGTTAGGTTTATGATGAGGTTTAGGGTTAGGGTGATGTTTAGGGTGAGGGTGAGGGTTATGGTTAGGTTGAGGGTTAGGTTGAGGTTTAGAGTTAGGCTTAAGGTTATGGTTAAGGTTAGTGTGAGTGTTAGGGTTAGGGTTAATTTGAGTGAACGCGTTAGGGTGAGATTTAGATTGAGGGTGAGGGTTAGGGTTAGCGTTAGGGTTAGAGTTAGGGTTAGGTTTATGTTTAGATTTAGGGTGAGGGTGAGGGTTAGGGTTAGGGTTAGGGTGAAGGTTAGGGTTAGGGTGAGGCTTAGGGTTAGAGATATTGTTAGGGTGAGTTTTAGGTTGAGGGTTAGGGTTCGGTGAAGGTTAGAGATTGGTTGAGGGTTAGGGTTGGGTAAGGGTTAGAGTTAGGGTGAGGGTGAGGTTGAGTGTTATAGTTAGGATTAGGGTTATGTTTAGGGTTAGACTGAAGGTGAGGGTGAGGGTGCACATGAAGGTTTGTGTTAGGGATAGAGTTAGGGTGTGGGTGATGGTTAGGGTTAGGGTTAGGGTTAGGATGAGTGTTAGGGTGAGGGTTCGGCTGAGGGTTAGGGTTAATGTTAGGGTTATTGTTAGGGTTAGCGTGAGGGTGAAGGTGAGGGTGAGCATGAGTTTGAGGGTTAGAATTAGGTTTAGGTTGAGGGTGAGAGTGAGGGTTAGGGTTAGGGTTAGGATAAGTGTGAGATTTAGGGTTAGGGTTAGGGTTCGGTGAGGGATATGGTCAGGGTGAGTGTTAGGGTGAAATCTAGGGTGCGGTTGAGGGTTAGGGTTAGGGTTAGGGATAAGGTGCGCATTAGAGTTAGGGTTAGGATTAGGGTGAGGGTGAGAGTGAGATTTAGGATTAGGATTAGAATTAGGGTTACTGTTATTGTTAGGGTTAGGGTGAGAGTGAGAGTGAGGGGAGGGGGAAGTGGAGGGCGAGGATTAGGGTTACGGTTAGCTTTAAGGTGAGGGTGAGAGTTTGGGTTAGGGTTAGGATTTGCATTAGGGTTAGGGTTATGCTCACGGTGAGGGGGAGGGGGCAGTGAAGGGTGAGATTTAGGGTTAGGTTTAGGGTTAAGTTGAGGGTGAGGGTTAGGGTTAGTGTGAGGGTTAAGGTTAGGGTTTGGATTCGGGTGAGGGTTAGGGTTAGGTTTAGAGTTAGGGTGAGGGTTAGGGTTAGGGTAAATGTTAGGGTTAGGGTGAGGGTGAGGGTTAGAGTTAGGGTGTTGTTTATGGTGAGGGTTCGGGTGAGGTTTAAGTTGAGAGTTAGGTTTAGGGTTAGATTTAATGTGAGGGCTAGGTTGAGGGTGAGGTTTAGGTTTAGGGATAGGGTGAGACTTAGGGTTAGGTGTAGGGTTAGGGTGAGGGTTAGGGTTAGTGTGAGGTTTAGGGTTAATGTTAAGGTTAGGGTTAGGGTTAGCATTACGGTTTGGGTGAGGGTTACGGTGACGGTTAGGGGTAGGGTTAGGGTGAGAGTTAGGGTTAGGGTTAGGGTTATTGTTAGGGTTAGGATTAGGCTGAGGGTGAGGCTGTCAGTGAAGGTGAGGGTGAGTTTTAGGGTTAGAGCTAGGTTTAGGGTGAGGGTGAGTGACGGGGTTAGGGTTAGGATTAGGACTAGGGTTAGGGTTAGGTTGAGGGTGAGGGTGAGGGTGAGCGTGTGGGTTAGTGTTAGGGTTAGTATTACGGTTAGGGTTAGGGTGAGGTTTAGGGTTAGTATTGGGGTGAGGGTTGGGGTTTGGGTCAGGGTAAGGGTTAGGGTGAGTTTTAGGGTTAGGGTGACGGTAAGGGTTAGGTTGAGGTTTAGGGTTAGGGTCAGGGTTAGGGTGAGGGCTAGGGTGAGGATTAGGCTGAGGGTTAGTTTTAGGGTTAAGGTTAGCGTTAGGGTTAGGGTTAGGATTAGGGTGAGTGTGAGGTTTTGGGTGAGGGTTAGTGTGAGTTTTAGGGTTAGGATGAGGGATAGGGTTAGGGTTAGAGTTAGGGTGAGGGTGAGGGTTAGGTTTAGGATTAGTGTTAGGGTTAGGTTTAGGCTTACGGTGAGGGTGAGGGTGAGGGTGAGGGTTAGTTTTAGGGTGAGGGTTAGGTTTAGGGTTAGTTTGAGGGTTAAGGTTATGGTTAGGGTTATGGTGCGTGTTAGTGTGAGGTTAGGGTTAATGTTAGGGTTCGGGTTAGGGTTCGGGTTAGGGTGAGGGTGAGGGTTAAGTTTAGGGTGAGGGTTAGGGTTAGGTTTAGAGTGAGGTTAAGGGTTAGGTTGAGGGTTATTGTGAGGGTGAGGGTTAGGCTTTGGATGAGTGTTAGGGTTAGGGTTAGGCTGAGGGTTTGGGTGAAGTTAAGGGTGAATGTTAGGGTGAGTTTTAGGTTGAGCGTGAGGTTTAGGGTTATGCTGAAGGTGATGTTTAGGGTAAGGCTGAGGGTTAGGGTTCAGGTTAGTTTTAGGGTTAGGTTTGGGGTTAGGGTTAGGGTGAGGGTTAGGATTACGTTTAGGTAGGGGGTTAGAGTTAGAATGATGTTTAAGGTGAGGGTGAGGTTTAAGGTTAGGGTGAGTGTTTGCATGAGGGTGAGGATTAGGGTGTGGGTGAGGGTTAGTGTTAGTGTTAGGGTTAGGATGACGGTGAGGGTTAGGGTGAGGGTGAGGTTTACAGTTAGGGTTAAGGTTAGGCTGAGGGTTAGGTTGAAATTTAGGGTTAGGGTTAGGGTTACGATTAGTGTGAGTGTTAGTTTTAGCATTAGGGTTAGAGTGAGTGTAAAGGTTAGGGAGAGCTTTAGGGTGATGGTGAGGGTTAGAGTTAGCCTTAGGGTTAAGGTGAGGGTTAGGGTGAGGTTTAGGTTTAGTGTTAGGGTGAAGTTTAAGGTTAGTGTGAGGGTTAGAGTTAGGGTGAGTGTGAGGGTGATGGTCAGGGTAACGGTGAGGGTTAGAGTTAAGGTGAGGTTTAGAGTTTGGGTGAGGGTTAGGGTTAGGGTGAGGGTAAGTGTTAGGTTGAGGGTTAGGGTTAGGTTAGGGTGAGGGCTAGCGTGTGGGTGAGGGTTAGGGTTAGCGTTAGCGTTAGGAAGAGGGTGAGGGTGAGATTTACGTTTAGGATTAGTGTTAGTTTTAGGGTTAGGCTTAGGGTGAGTGTGAGCGTGAGGTTAAGGGTGAGGTTAGGGTGAGGAGTAGGGTTAGGGTTAGGGTGGTGGTTAGGGTTAGTGTGAAGGTTAGGGTTAGGTTTTGGGTTAGTGTTAGTGTGAGGGTAAGGGTTAGTGTGAGGGTTAGGTTGAAGTTAAGGTTAAGGGTGAGTTTTAGAGTGAGGGTGAGTGTTAGGTTTAGTGTCAGAGCTAGGGTAAATTTCAGGGTCAGGCTGAGGGTTAGGGTTAGGTTGAGGTTTAGGGTGAGGGTGAGGTTTAGGGTTAGGGTGAGGGTTAGGGTGAGGGTGAGGATTAGGGTGAAGTGTTGGATTAGGGTGAATGTTAGGTTCAGGGTTAAGGTTACGGTTAGGGTTAGGTTTAGGGTGAGGTTGTGGGTGACCGTGAGGGTGAGGTTCAGGGTCTGGGTTAGGTTAGGGTGAGGGTTAGGGTGAAGGTAAGGCTTAGCGTGAGGGTGAGGATTAGGGTTAGGGTTAAGGTGAGGGTGAGGGAGAGGTTGAGAGTGAGGGTTAGGTTTAGGTTTAGGATGAGGATTAGGGTGATGGTGGGGGTTAGGCTGATGGTTAGGTTTGGGTGAAGTTTAGGGATAGGGTTAGGGTTAGAGTGAGGGCTAGGGTGAGGGTGAGGGTTAGGGTGAGGGTAAGGGTGAAGGTGAGGGTGAGATTTACGGTGATGGTGAGTTTTAGGGTGAGGGTGAGAGTTAGGGTTAGGGTTAGGATTAGGGTGAGGGTTAGTGTTAGGGTTAGGGTTAGGGATAATTTGAAGGTTAGGTTTAGTTTTAGGGTTAGGGAGAGTGCTAGGGTTAGGTTTACGGTTAGGCTGAGTGTGAGAGTGAGGGTTAAGTTTAGAGATAGTTTGAGGGTGAGTGTTAGCATTAGGGATAGGATTAGGGTAAAGTTTAGTGTTAGGGTGAGGTTTAGGGTTAGGGTTAGTGTTAGGGTTAGGGTTAGGATGAGGATTAGGGTTAGGGGTATGGTTTGGGTGAGTGTGAGCGTTAGGTTTTTGTTTAGTTTTAGGGTGTGGGTGGGGGTTAGGGTGAGGGTTATTTTTAGGGTTAGGGTGAGGGTGTGGGGAAGGTTGAGGGTTAGGTTTAGGGTTAGGGTTACGGTTAGAGTGAAGGTGAGGGTTAGGGTGAGGGTTAGGTTTAAGGTGATTGTTAGGGTTAGCGTTAGGGATAGGGTGATGGTTAGGGTTAGGGTTAGGGTTAGGGTGAGGGTGAGGGTTAGGGTTAGGGTTAGGTTTAGGGTGAGGGTAGGGTGAGGGTTATGGTTAGGGTGAGGTTTAGGGTTAGGGTGAGGGCTAGGGTGAGGTTGAGGGTTAGGATGAGTGTGAGGGTTTCAGTTAGATAAGGGTTAGGGTTAGGTTTAGGGCTAGGATTAGGGTGATGGTAAGGGTTTGGGTTAGGTTTAGTTTTAGAGTGAGGGTGAGGGTGAAGTTTAGGGTTAGGGTGATGTTCAGGGTGAGGGTGAAGGTTAGGGTGAGAGTGAGGGTGAGAGTGAGGGTTAGGGTGAGGGTGAGTGTTAGGGTTAAGGTTAGGTTGAGGTGAAGGTGAGGTTTAGGGTTAGGGTTAGGGTAAGGCTGAGTGTGATGGTTAGGGTGAGGGTGAGGATTAGGGTTTGGGTTAGGGTGAGGGTTAGCATGAGAGTTAGGGCTAGGTTTTGAGATAGGGTGATTGTTAGGGTTAGGGTTTGGATGAGTGTTAGGGTTAGCGTGAGGGTTAGAGTGAGGGTGAGGGTTAGGGTGATGGTGAGAGTGAGGGTAAGTGTTAGGGTTAGGGTTAGGGTGAGGTTTCGCATGAGGGTGAATGTTCGGATGAGGCTGAGGGTTAGGGTGTGTGTTAGGGTTAGAGTTAGGTTGAGGGTAAGGGAGACTGTGAGGGTTAGGGTGAGGGTGAGGGTAAGGGTAAGGGTTAGGTTGAGGGTTAGGTTGAGGGTTAGGCTTAGGGTAATGGCGAGTGTTAGGGTTAGTGTGAGGGTTATGGTTAGGGTTAGGTTTAGTGTGAGTATAAGGGTTAGGATGAAGGTTAGGGTGAGGCAGAGGGTTAAGGTTTTCGTTTGGGTTTGGTTGAGGGTTACGTTTAGGGTGATTTTTAGGGTGAGGTGAGGGTTAAGGTGAGGGTGAAGGTGAGGGTGAGGGCTAGGATGATGTTTAAGGTGAGGCTGAGGGTTAGGGGTTTCGTTTGGGTTTGTTGAGGGTTAGGTTAAGGTGATGTTTAGAGTGAGGTTTAGAGGTAAGATCAGGGCTAGGATGAGGGTGAGGGTTTCGTTTAGGTAAGGGTTAGGGTTATTGTTAGGGTGAGGATTAGGTTGAGGGTGGGGGTTAGTGTGAGATTTAAGTTCAGGGTGAGCGTTAGGGTTTGAGTTAGGATGAGGGTTAGGTTTAGGGTGATGTTTCAGGTGAGGGTGAGGGTAAGGGTGAGGGTGAGGGTGAGGGTGATGTTGAGGTTTTAGGTTAGGATTAAGGTTAAGGTGAGGGTGAGGTTTATTTTTAGGATTAGGGTTAGGGTTAGGCTGAGGATAAGGGTGAGGGTTAGTGTTATTGTTATTGTTAGTGTTAGGGTTAGGGTTACGGTGAGGGCTAGGGTGAGGGCGAGGGTTAGCGTGAAGGTGAGGGTGAGCGTTTCGGTTAGGTAAGGGTTAGGTTCAGGGTTAGGGTGAGAGTGAGGGATAGGTTGAGGATTAGGTTGAGGGTGAGGGTTAGTGTGATGGTTAGGTTTAGGGTGAGGGTTAGAGTAAGGGTGAGGGTTAGGTTTAGGGTCATGATTAGGGTGAAAGTGAGGGTTAGGGTGAGGGTTCAGGTGACGGTTAGGGTTAGGGTGAGGATTACGGTTAGGGTGCAGGTTAGTGTGATGGTGAAGGTTAGGGTTATGTTGAGGATTAGGCTTAGGGAGAAGGCTAGGGTGAGGGTGGGGTTAGGGTTAGCATTTGGGTTAGGGTTAGGCTTAGGGTGAGGGTGTGGTTAGACTTAGGTTTAGGTTTATGGTTAGGGTAAGGGTGAGGGTTAGGGTTAGGTTAAGGGTTAGGATTAGGGTGAGGGCTAGGGTCAGGGTGAGTGTTAGGGTGAGGGTGAGGGGGACGGTAAGGGTGTGTGTTTCGGTTAGGTAAGGGTTAGGGTTAGAGTGAGGTTTAGGGTTAGCGTGAGGGTTATGTTTGGGGCTAGTGTGAGGGTTAGGTTTAGGGTGATGTTTAAGCTGAGGGTTAGGGTTAGGGTGAGAGTGACGGTTCTGGCGAGGTGAGGGTTTGGGTGAGAATGAGGGCTAGGGTGTGGGTGAGGGTTAGATTTCCAATAAGTTTTAGGGTGATAGTGAGTTTTAGGGTGAGGGTGAGGGCTAGGGTTAGGGTTAGGATTAGGGTGAGGGTTAGCGTTAGGTTTAGGCTTATGGTGAGGTTTAGGATGAGGGTTACGGTTAGGTTGAGGGTTTGGGTTATGGTTTGCGTAAGGGTTAGGTTTAAGGTGAGGGTTAGGGTTATGTTTAGGGTTAGGGTGAGGGTGATGTTTAGTGTGAGAGTGAGTGTGAGGGTTTCGATTAGGTAAGGGTTAGGTTTAGGGTGAGCATTAGGGTGAGGGTAAAGGTTAGGGTTAGGGTGAGTTTTAGGTTTGAGGTTAGGGTGAGGGGTAGGGTTAGGGTGATCTTTAGGCTGAGGGTGAAGGCTAGGGTGAGGGTGACAGTTCGGGTCAGGTGAGGGTTCGTGTGAGGGTGAGGGTTAGGTTGTGGGTGAGGGCTAGTGTTCAGGTGAGTTTTAGGGTGATGGTGAGTGTTAGGGTGAGATTGAGGGTTAGTGTTAGGGTTAGGATTATGGTGTGTTTTATCATTAGGGTGAGGGGTAGGGTTAGAGTGAGAATTATTGTGAGGGTGAGTTTAGGGTTAGGTTGAGGATAAGGATTAGGATGAGGGTTAGGGTGAGGTAGAGTGTTATGGTTAGCATTAGGGTTAGGTTGAGGGTGAGGGTTAGGGTGAGGGTTAGGGTTAGGTTTAGGTACAGGGTGAGAATTAAGGTTAGTGTGAGAGTGAGGGTGAGGGTTAGGGTTAGGGTCATGGTTAGATTTAGGTGAGGATGAGGGTGAGGGTTAGAATTAGATTTAGGGTTAGAGTTAGGGTGTGGGTGAGCATGTGGGTTAGGCTTTGGGTTAGAATTAGGGTGAGGGTGAGCGTGAGGTTGAGGGTTAGGATTAGGATTAGGGTTAGGTTTAGGGTGAGGGTGAGGTTGAGGGTTAGCGTTAGGGTTAGGGTTAGGGTTATTGTGAGGATCAGGGTTAGGGTGAGTGTTAGGATGAGGGTGAGGTTGAGGGTTAGGATTAGGGTGAGTTTTAGGGTTAGGGTTAGGGTGAGGGTTAGGGTGAGGTTTAGGGTTAGGGTTAGGGTGATCGTTAGGTTGAGCATTAGGTTTAGGTTTGGTGTAGTGTGTGGGTGAGGGTGAGGGTTAGTATTAGGGTTGGGTGAGGCTTAAGTTTAGGGTGAGGGGTGGGGTGAGGGTGAGGGTTAGGGTGAGGATGAGGGTGAGGGTTTCGGGTAGGTAAGGGTTAGGGTTTGGGTTAGGGTGAGTATTGGGTTAAGGATGAGGGTTAGGTTGAGGGTTAGGGTTAGGGTGAGAGTTAGGGTTGGGGTAAGGGTGAGGGTTAGTGTTAGCATGATGTTTAGAGTGAGGTTTCACGTGAGGGTGATTGTGAGGGTGTGGGTGAGGTTTTGTGGTAGGGTTAGGGTTAGTGTGAGGGTTAAGATTAGCGTTAGGGTAAGGATTAGGGTGAGTGTGAGGGGTAGGTTTAGGGTTAAGGTGAAAATGAGGGTTAGTGAGAGGTTAGGGCTATGGTTATGTTTAGGGTTAGTGTGAGGATCGGGGTTAGGGTGAAGATTAGCTTGAGGTTGAGGGTTAGGGTTAGATTTAGGATTAGGCTGAGAGTTAGGGTGAGGGTTAGGGTTAGGGTGAGGGTTAGGATTAGGATTAAGTTGAGAGTTACTGTTAGGATGAGGATTAGGGTTAGGATTAGAGTTAGGGTGAGTTATAGGGTTAGGTTTAGAGTTACGGTTAGGATTAGGGTTAGGGTTATTGTTAGGGTTCGGAGTAGGGTGAGGGTGAGGGCTAGCATTAAGGTTAGGGTTAGGGTGAGGGAGGGGGTGTGGTTTAGGTTTAGGATTAGGGTTAGGGTTAGTATTAGGATTAGGGTAAGGGTTAACGTGAGGGGTATGGTTAGCGTTTGGGTGAATGTTAGTGTTAGTGTGAGAATTAGGTTTAGGGTTAGAGTTAGTTTTAGTATAAGGATAAAATTTAGGCTGAGGGTTAGGGTGAGGGTGAGGGTTCGTTTTAGGGTGAGGGTTAGGGTGTGGGTTAGAATTAGGTTTAGTGTGAGGGTTAGAGTGACGGTGAGGGTTAGGGTAAGGGTGAGAGTTAGGTTTAGGGTTAGGATGAGGGTTATGGTTACAGTTAGGTTTATGGTGAGGTTTAGGGTGAAGGGGAGGATTAGGGTTAGGGAGAGGTTTAGGTTTAGTGTGACGGATTGTGTTAGGGTTAGAGTTAGGCTTAGTATGAGGATAAAGTTTAGGGTGAGGGTTAGAGTGAGGGTGAGGGTAAGGTTTATCGCGTGGTTAGGTTGAGGATTACGGTTATGTTTAGGGCTAGGGTTAGGGTGAGTGTTAGGGTTAGGGTGATGTTTAGGGTGAGGGTGAGGGTGAGGTTGAGGGTGAGGGTTAGGTTTAGGGTGAGGGTTAGGATTAGGGTTAGGTTTAGGGTTAGGCTGAGGGTGAGGGTGAGGTTTAGGGTTAGGGTTAGGGTTAAGTTAAGTGTTAGGTTTAGGGTGAGGGTTAGTGTTAAGGTTAGGATGATGGTTAGGGTTAGGGTTAGGTTTAGAGTGAGGTTTAGGGTTAGGGTTAGGGTGAGTTTGAGTGTTAGGGTGAGGGTTAGGGTTAGGGGTAGGGTGAGGTTAGGGTTAGGGTTAGGGTTAGGGTGAGTGTTAGGGTTAGGGTGATGTTTAGGGTGAGGGTGAGGGTGAGGTTGAGGGTGAGGGTTAGGTTTAGGGTGAGGGTGAGGGTGAGGGTGAGGATTAGGGTTAGGTTTAGGGTTAGGCTGAGGGTGAGGGTGAGGTTTAGGGTTAGGGTTAGGGTTAAGTTAAGTGTTAGGTTTAGGGTGAGGGTTAGTGTTAAGGTTAGGATGATGGTTAGGGTTAGGGTTAGGTTTAGAGTGAGGTTTAGGGTTAGGGTTAGGGTTAATGTGAGTGTTAGGGTGAGGGTTAGGGTTAGGGGTAGGGTGAGGTTAGGGTTAGGGTTAGGGTTAGGGTGAGGGTGAGGGTTAGGGTTAGGGTGAGGGTTAGGGTTAGGGTGAAGGTGAGGGTTAGAGTTAGGGTTAGCGTTAGTGTGAAGTTTAGGGTGAGGGTTAGGGTTAGGGTTAGGGTAAGGGTTAGGGTCAGACTGAGGGTTAGTGTTACACTTAGGGTGAGGTTTAGGGTTAGGGATAGGGTTAGGGTTAGGGTAAGGCTTAGAGTTAGATTTAGGGTAAGGGTTATGATTAGGGTGAGGGTGAGTGTTAGGGTTAGGGTTAGGGTGAGGGTGAAGGTTCGGTTTAGGCTGAGGGTTAGGGAGAGGGTGAGGTTTCAAGTGAGGATGAGGGTTCGGGTGAGGGTGAGGTTTAGGGTGTGTGTTTTTGTTAGGGTTAGGGTGAGGGTCAGGGTGACGGAGAGGTTTAGGGTGTAGGTGAGGGTTAGGGTTAGGGTTAGTGTGAGGGTTTGGGTTAATGTTAGGGTGAGGGGTAGGGCTAGGATTAGGGAGTAGTTTAGGGATAATGTGAAGATTAGGGTTAGGGTTAGAGTTAGGGTTAGTATGAGGATAAATTTAGAGTGTGTGTTAGGGTGAGGGTTAGGGTTAGATTTAGGGTGAGGTTTAGAGTGAGGGTTAGGTATAGGGTTAGGTTTAGGGTGAGGGTGAGGGTGATGTTTATTGTAGGGTTAGGGTGAGGGTTAAGTTTAGGGTGAGTGTGAGGGTAAGGGTGAGTGTTTCGGGTAGGTAAGGGTTAGGTTTAGAATTAGGGTGAGGATTGGGTTGAGGGTGAGGGTTAGGTTAATGGTTAGGGTTAGGGTGAGGGTGAGGATTAGGGTTAGGGTGAGGGTTAGTTTGAGGGGTAGGGTTAGCGTTAGGTTGAGGGTTAGGGTTAGTGTGAGGGTTAGGGTTAGGTTTAGGTTTAGGGTTAGTGTGAGGATAAGGGTTAGGGTGAGGATTAGGTTGAGGTTGAGGGTTAGGTTTAGCTTTACGGTTAGGGTGAGGTTTAAGGTGAGGGTTAGGGTTAGGTTGAGGGTTAGGGGTAGGGTTAGGGTGATGGTCGTGTTAAAATGAAGGTTAGGGTTAGGATTAATGTAAGGGTGAGTTAAAGGGTTAGGTTTTAGGGTTAGGGTGAGGATTATGATTAGGATTAGGGTTAGGGTTAGGGTTATGGTTATTGTTAGGGGTATCATTAGCTTTAGGGTGAGGTTCAGGTTTAGCATGAAGGTTAGGGTTAGGATTAGGGTGAGAGAGGGGGTGAGGGTTAGATTTAGGATTAGGGTTAGGTTTAGGGTTAGGCTGAAGTTGAGGATGAGGGTGAGGGTTAGGGTTAGTTTGAGGGGTAGGGTGAAGGTGAGTTTGAGGGTGTGGATTAGGGTGAGGGTGATGGTGAGGGTGAGGGTTAGGGTTAGGATTAGGGTTATGGTTAGGGTTAGTGTTAGGGTGAGGATGAGGGTGAGGGTTAGGGTTTGGGTTATCGTTAGGGTGAGGGTTATCGTTACGGTTAGGGTAAGGATTAGGGTTAGGGTGAGAGTTAGGTTTAGGGTTAGGTTGAGGTTTAGGTTTAGGGTTACGTTTAAGGTGAGGGTTAGCGTTTGGGTTAGGGTGAGGGTTAGGGTAAGGGATAGCGTTAGGGTGAGGGTTAGGGTTAGGTTTAGGGTTAGGTTGAGGGTGAGGGTGAGGGTTAGGGTTAGGGTTAGGTTTAGGGTGAGGGTTAGAATGTGGGTGAGGGTTAGGGTTAGGGTGAGGGTTAGGGTGACCCTGAGGGTTAGGGTGAGGGTGAGGGTTAGGCTTAGGGTTAGTGTGAGGGTTAGTGTTAGGGTTAGGTTTAGGGTTAGGGTGAGGGTTAAGGTGAGGGTTAGGGTTAGTGTTAGGGTGAGGGTTATTGTTAGTGTGAGGGTTAGGGTTAGGTTTATACTTAGGGTTAGTATATGGTTAAAGGTTCGGTTTACGGTTAGGTTGAACGTTAGGGTTAGGGTTAGATTTAGGTTTTGGGATAGGATGAGGTTTAGGGTAAAGCTTAGGTTTAGGGTGAGGGTGAGAGTTAGTGTTAGGGTTAGGGTGAGGGTTAAGGTTAGGGTGAGGGCTAGTGGCGTGGACTGGCTTTGTCGGGACGACGGAGGATACTTAGGGGAGGAACCTGGAATGGGGGGGAGATGGCAAACAGACAACTCACACACACGAGGAGTGGATGCTGAGTGCGATTTAATGCAGAGGATAACAAACTTTTATAGCAAAAAGTCTCCATAAGAAAAGGGCAAAAGGTTACACAATCTTGTTACAGGGCTTCATTCTTGGATGGTCACCAGCTGGTCGCCTGAAAGGGCAAAAGTTTACACAATCTTGCTGCAGGGCATCATTCCTGGGTGGTCACCAGCTGCTCGCCTGAAAGGCCCTTGTTTCTGGCTTATCTCTAAGAAATATAATGGGTTTCCACGTTTGTCACCATATATAGAGGCCTTAATTGTCCCATAAGATTTTTCCTGTTCCTTCTTTAATAGTAAGGTCATGGAGGCCTAGATCTAGAAAGTCTCTTAGTAAATGAAAGAGAATAACAGGAAGTTCTTTCTCCCAAGTAGTTATCTCAGCAATTGCCATACATTCTTTCTGTTCTAGCCGCACCTACAGCTTCTTGTAAATCTCTTACAGACAATTCCTTCGGCTGAAGTGACTTGGTGAAACCCCCAATACTTTTATATTTGCTTATGACTTGTCTACTAGCATCCATAAGAGGGCTTCCAGGGTAGCACTTAACTCTGGTGAGTTAGTCATATTTTTAAGACACTCATCATATATTGGAGTCGTCAACACTCTTAAGAAAGAGCTTTGAGTAAGGGAACGTTGACAATGAGTAAGTACAAAGAGCAGTAGAAACAGTAAAAGATTAATAGGCACTCTTATACAGTGAGGAAAAGAAAGGCAGAAACACATTTTTCCCAGGGATTTGCCAGCCTTTCCAGGAGTAGGCCTCTTAGAAGCTCTATTCTCCGAGGTAGACTTTGGTGAAATCCCAATACTCAGAGATGGGTCTCTGAAGCCCCATTCTCAGGTCTGAAAGCTGGTTTTCCATGCTAAGCAGACTCCACTGGAGTAGGTGTGGCAGGCTAGGGTGAGGGTGAGGGTTAGGTGAGGGTGAGGGTGAGGTTTACGGTTAGGTAAGAGTTAGGGTTAGGTTTATGGTGAGGATTAGGGTGAGGGTGAGGGTTAAGGTGAGGGTTAGGGTTAGGGTGAGGTTTAGGGTTAGGGTGAGGGTTATGATTAGGGTGAGGGTGAGGGTTAGGGTGAGGGTTACGGGGAGGGTTAGGGTTATGGTGAGTGTTAGCATTAGGGTGAGAGTTAGGATCAGGGTTAGTGTGAGGGGTAGGGTTAGGGTTCGGGTCGGGGTTAGGGTTAGTGTGAGGTTTAGGGTTAGGGTTAGGGATAGTGTGAGCATAAGGGTTAGGGTGAGGGTTAAGTTAAAGGTGAGGGTTAGGGTTAGCGTTAGGTTTAGGGTGAGGTTTAGGGTTAGGGTGAGTGTTAAGGTTAGGGTTAGGGTGAGGGTTAGGTTTAGGGTGAGAGTTAGGGTTAGTATTGGTGTTAGGGTGAGTTTTAGCGTTAGGTTTAGGGTTAGGATGAGGGTTAGGGATAGGATTAGTTTTAAGGTTAGGGTTAGGGTTATTGTTAGGGTTAGGGTTAGGGTTAGGGTTGGGGTGAGGGTGAGGGTTAGCATTAGGGTAAGGGTCACAGTTAGGGTTAGGCTGAGGGGGAGGGGGAGAGTGTGGGTGAGGTTTATGTTTAGGGTTAGGTTTAGGGTTAGTGTGAGGGCTAGGGTGAGGGTGAAGTTTTGGGTGAGGGTGAGGGTGAGGGTAACGGTTTCGAATAGGTAAGGGTTAGGCTTATTGTTAGAGTGAGGATTTGTGTGAGGGTTAGTATTAAGGTGAGGGTTAGAGTTACAGTTTTGGTGAGGGTTAGGGTTAGTGTGAAGTTTAAAGTATGGCTGAGGATTAGGGTGAGTGTTAGAGTTCGGGTGATGTTGAGCGATCGGGTGTGGGTGAAGTTTAGGGTAAGGATGAGGGTCAGGGTGACAGTGAGGGTTAGGGTGACTGTGAGAGTTAGGGTTAGGGTTAGGGTTAGGTTGAGGGTAAGGGTTAGGGTGAGGGATAGGATGAGGGTAAGGGTTAGGGTTAGAGTTAGTGTTAGGTTGAGGGTTAGGGTGAGGGTTAGGGTTAGGGTTAGGGTGAGGGTTAGGTTTAGGGTTAAGGTTACTGTGAGGGTGAGGGTGAGGTTGAGGGTTAGCGTTAGGGAGAGGGTGAGGGTTAGGGTGAGAGTGAGGGAGAGGGTGAGGGTTTCGTTTAGGTAAGGGTTATGGTTAGGGTTAGGGTGAGGATTAGGGTGAGGGTGAGGTTCAGGTTGAGGGTTAGTGTTAGTGTGAGGGTTAGGGTTAGGGTTAGATTTAGGGTTAGTGTTAGGGTGAGGTTTTGATTGACGGTGTCGGTTAGTTTGTGGGTTAGGGTTAGGGTTAGGGTCACAGTGAGGGTTAGCGTGATGGTGAGGGTTAGGGTTAGGTTGGGGGTGAGGGTTAAGGTTAGGGTGAGGGTGAGGATTGGGGTTAGGGTTAGGCTGAGAGTGGAGGTGAGGATGAGCCTGAGGGTGAGGGTTCAGGTTAATTTTAGGTTGAGGGCTAGGGTGAGGGTGAGGGTTAGGGTGACGGTTAGGGTGAGGGTGAGGGTTTCAGTTAGGAAAGGCTTAGGGTTAGGGTTAGGGTGAGGATTAGGGTGAGGGTGAGGTATAAGGTGAAGGTTAGGGTTGGGGTGAGGGTTAGGGTTATGGTTATGTTTAGGCTGAGGATTTGGGTGAGGGGTTGGATTAGTGTTAGTGTGAGGGTTAGGGTTAGTGTGAGGGTTAGGGTTAGTGTGAGGGTTAGGGTTAGGGTTACAGTTAGGGTTAGTGTGAGCTTAAAGTTTAGGGTGGGGGTTAGGGTGAGGGGGAGGGTACGTGTTATGGTTAGTGTTAGGGTGAGGGTTCGGGTGAGGGTTAGGGTGAGGGTTAGAATGGGAGTACAGCGTAGGGTGAGGGTGAGGGTTAGGGTGAGGGTGAGGGTTAGGGTGAGGGTGAGGGTTAGGTTGAGATTGAGGTTGAGGGTGAGTGTTAAGGCGACTGTGAGGGTGATGGTGACGGTGAGGATTAGGTTTAGGGTTGGGGTTAGGTTGAGGGTGAGGGTGAGGGTGATGGTGAGCGTTAGGTTTAGGATTAGACTTAGGGTGAGTTTTAGGGTAAGGTTTAGGTTTAGGGTGTGTGTGAGAGTTAGGTTTCGGCTGAGTGTTAGGGTGAAGGTGAGGGTGAGGGTTAGGTTTATTGTTAGGGTCAGGTTTAAGTTTAGGGTGAGGGTGAAGGTGAGGGTTAGGTTTAGGATTAGGCTTAAATGTTTGGTAAGGCTTAGGGTGAGGGTTAGGGTGAGGGTCAGAGTTAAGTTTAGGGTGAGGGTTAGGGTTAGGGTTAGGGTTAGGTTGAGGGTGAGGGTGAGGGTTAGGTTGAGGGTGATGGTGAGGGTGAGGGTGAGGGTTAGGTTTAGAGTAAGGTTTAGGGTTATGGTTAGGGTTAGGGTGAGGGTGAGGTTGAGGGGAAGGGTGAGGGTGATGTTGAGGTTGATGGTGAGGGTGAAGATTAGGGTTTGGGTGAGGGATAGGTTTAGGGTTAGGGTTAAGGTTAGTGTGATTGTTAGGGTTAGGGTTAGGGTTAGGATGAGGGTTAGGCTGAGGGTTAAGCTTAGGGTTAGGGTTAGGGTACGGGTTAGGTTGAGGGTAAGGTTTAGGATGAGGATTAGGGTTAGGGTTACGGTGAGTGTTAGGGATAGGTTTAGGGTTAGGGTGATGTTTTTCTTTAGGGTTAGGTTTAGAGTTGGTGTGAGGGTGACGGTGAGAGATAAGGTTTGGATTGGAGTTAGTTTTAGGGTTTGGCTGAGGGTGAGGTTGAGGGTTAGGGTGAGGTTTAGGGTTAGGCTAAGGATTAGGTTTAGGGTTAGGGTTAAGGGTAAGATGAGTGTTAGGGTTACGGTTAAGTTTAACATGAGGGTTAAGCTGAGTGTTAGGGTCAGGGTTCGTGTGAGGGTAAGGGTAAGGGTGAGTGTTAGGGTGAGAGTGATTGTTAGGTTTAGGCTTAGGGTCAGGATTAGGGTTAAGGTGAGGGTGAGGCTTTGGGTGAGGGTGAGGGTTAGGATTAGGGTTAGGGTGAAGTTTAGGATTAGGGTTAGGGTGAGGGTGAGGATTAGTGTGAGCTGTAGGGTTCGAGTTAGTGTGAGGGTTAGGGTTAGTGTGAGTGTTAGGGATAGTGTGAGGATAAGGGTTAGATTGAGGGTTAGGTTGAGGGAGAGGGTTAGTGTTAGCGTTAGAATTAAGGTGAGGGTTAGGGTGAGTTTTAGGGTTAGGGTGATTTTTATGGTTAGGGTTAGGGTGAGGGTTAGCACTAGGGTGAAGATTAGGGTTAGGATTTGAGTTAGGGTGAGTTTTAGGGTTAGGTATAGGGTTAGTGTGAGGGTTAGGGTTTGGGTTAGAGTTAGGGTTAGTATGAGGATAAAGGTTAGGGTGAGGTTTAGGGTGAAGTTTAAGGTTAGGGTTAGGGTTAAGGTTAGGTTTAGGGTGAGGGTTAGGGTGAGGGTGAGGGTGAGGGTGATGTTGAGGGTGAGGGTGACGGTGAGGGTTAGGTTCAGGGTGAATGTGAGCGTTAGGGTTAGGATTAGGATTAGGTTTAGTGTTAGGCTGAAGTTGAGGGTGAGGGTAAGGGTTTGAGTTAGGGTTAGGGTGAGGGTTAGGGTTCCTTTGAGGGTTAGGGTGAAGGTGAGTTTGAGGGTTAGGATTAGGGTGAGGGTGATATAATATTATGGTTAGGGTTAGGGTTAAGGTGAGTGTAAGGGTTCGGTTGAGGATTCGGGTGACCTTGAGTGTTAGGGTTTGGGTGAGGTTTAGCATTAGGGTGCATATTAGGGTTAGGGTTAGGGACAGGGTTTTGTTGAGTTATGTGTTAGGGTGAGGTTTTGGGTGAGGGTGGGGTTTAGGGTTCGGGTTAGGGTTCGGGTTAGCGTGAGAGTTTGGGTTAGCATTAGGGTTAGGGTCAGGGTTAGGGTTAGGTTGAGGAGGAGGGAGAGAGTGTGGGTGAGGTTTTGGGGTAGGGTTAGCGTTAGGGTTAGTGTGAGGGCTAGGGTGAGGGTGAAGTTTTGGGTGAGGGTGAGGGTGAGGGTAAGGGTTTCTGTTAGGTAAGTGTTAGGGTGAGGATTAGGATGCAGGTGAGGGTTTGTGTGAGGGTTAGTGTTAGGGTGAGGGTTAGCGTTACTGTTTTGTGAGCATTAGGTTTAGAGTAAGGGTTAGAGTATAGGTGAGGGTTAGGGTGAGTGTTAAGGTTCGGGTGATGTACAGCGATCAGGTGTGGGTGAGGTTTAGGGTTAGGGTGACAGTGAGGGATAGTGTGACAGTGGGGGTTAGGGTTAGGGTTATGGTTAGGTTGAGGGTAAGGGTTAGGGTGAGGCTTAGGGTGAGGGTAAGGGTTAGGGGTAGCGTTAAGGTTAGGGTGAGGGTTAGGGTTAGGGTTAGGGTTAGGGTGAGGGTAAGTGTTAGCGTTAGGGTTACTGTGAGGGTGAGGGTGAGAGTGAGTGTTAGGGTTATGGTTAGGGTGAGGGTTAGGGTGAGAGTGAGGGTGAGGGTGAGTGTATTGGTTAGGTAAGGGTTATGGTTTGGGGTTAGGGTGAGGATTAGGGTGAGGGTGAGGTTTAGGTTGAGGGACAGGTGAGGGTTAAGGTTAGGGTTAGAGTGAGGGTTAGGGTTACTGTGATGTTTAGGTTGAGGCTGAAGGTTGGGGTGAGATTGAGGGTTCGGTTAGGGGGAGGTTTTGGGTGAGTGTGACGGTTAGTTTGTGGATTAGGATTAGGCTTAGGTTGAGGGTTAGGGTGACAGTGAGGGTTAGAGTGAGGATGAGGGTTAGGGTTAGGTTGAGGGTGAGGGTTAGGGTTAGGTTGAGGATGAGGGTGTGGGTTTGGGTGAGGGTGAGGGTTAGGGTTAGGGTTAGGTTTATTGTGAGGTTAAAGGTTAGGCTTAGGTTTAGGGTGAGGGTGAGGATAAGTATTATGGTTAGGGTTAGGGTCAGGTTTAGGGCGAGTGTTAGGGTTGGGATGAGGGTTATAGTTAGGGTTAGGGAGAGGGTTCGGGTGAGAGTACTGCTTAGGGTGAGGGTGAGGCTGAGGTTGAGGGTGAGTGTTAAGGTGACGGTGAGGGTGACGGTGACGGTGAGGGTTAGGTTTAGGGTTAGGGTTAGGGTTATGGTTAAGGTTAGTGTCAGGTTGAGGTTTAGGGTGAGGGTAAAGGTGAGGGAAAGGTTTAGGATTAGGCTTAGGTGTTTGGTAAGGCTTAGAGTGAGTGTGATGGTGAGGGTCAGAGTTAAGTTTAGGGTGAGGGTTAGGGTTAGCGTTAGGCTTAGATTGAGGGTGAGAGTTAGTTTGAGGGTGATGGAGAGGGGGAGGGGGAGGGGGAGGGTTAGGTTTAGGGTTAGGGTTAGGGTAAGAGTTAGGTTTAGAGTGAGGGTTAAATTTAGGGTTAGGATTAGGGTGAGGGTGATGGTGAGGGTGAGGTTAGGGTTATGGTGAGGTTTAGGTTTAGGGTTACAGCTACGTTGAGTGTGTGGGTTAGGGTGAGTTTGAGGGTGAGGGTGAGGTTTTCACTTAGGTAAGGATTAGGGTTAGGGTAAGTGTTAGGGTTAGGGTGAGGGTTTGAGTTAGGTTTAGGTTTAGGGTGAGGGTTAGGGTTAGGGTGATGGTGAGGGTGAGGGTTAGGGTTAGGGTTAGGGTGAGGATAAGGTTTAGGGTGAGAGTTAGGGTGAGGGTGAGGTTTAGGGTTAGTGTTAGGTTTAGTGTGAGGGTTAGTGTGAGGTTTAGGGTTAAGGTGAGGGTTAGGGTGAGGGTGAGGTTTTGGCTTAGGGTTAAGATTAGGGTGAGATTTAGGGTTAGGGTTAGGGTTAGGGTAAGGGTTAGAGTTAGGTTGAGGGTTATGTTTGTGGTTAGGGTTAGGGTTAGGGTTAGGGTTAGGGTGAGGGTTACTGTTAGGTTTAGGGTTAGGGTGAAGTTGAGGGTAAGGCTTAATGTGACGTTTAGGTTTAGGGTGAGGGCTCCGGTGATGGTGAGTGTTAGGGTGAGTGTGAGGGTGAGGGTGAGGGTTTCCATTAGGAAAGGGTTAGGGTTATGTTTAGGGTGAGGATTAGGGTTAGGGTGACGTTTAGGATGAGGGTTAGGGTTAGGGTGAGGGTTAGGGTGAGGGTGAAGGTTAGGGTGAGGGTTAGGGTTAGGGTGAGGGTGAGGGTGAGTTTTAGGGTTAGGGTTAGGGTGAGGTTTAGGTTTACAGTGAGGGCTACGGGGATGGTGTGGGTTAGGGTGAATGTGAGGGTGAGGGTGAGGTTTTCAGTTAGGTAAGTATTAGGGTTAGGTTTAGCGTGAGGATTAGTTTGAGGATTAGGGTTATGGTTAGATTGAGGGTTAGGTTTAGGGTGATGTTTAGGGTTAGGCTGAGGGTTAGGGTGAAGGTGACAGTTCAGGTGAGGGTGAGCGTGAGGTTGAGGTTTAGGGTTTGGTTTAGGGTTAGGTTTATGGTGAGGGTTAGGGTGACAGTGAGGGTTAGGGTGACGGTGAGGGTTAGGGTTAGGGTTAAGGTGAGGGTGAGGGTTAGGGTTAGGTTTAGGGTGAGGTTTAGATTGGGGGGTAGGATTAGGGTTAGGGAGAGGGTTAGGGTTAGTGTGAAGGTTAGCTTTAGGGTTAGAGTTAGGGTTAATATGAGGATTAAGCTTGGGGTCAGTTTTAGAGTGAGCATAAGGGTAAGGTTTATCCTTAGGGTTAGGGAGAGTGTTAGGGTGAGGGTTACGGTTAGGGTTAGGGTGAGGGTGAGGGTTAGGGTTTGGGTTAGGTTTAGTGTGAGGGTTAGGGTTAGGGTTAGGGTAAGAGTTAGGTTTAGATTGAGGGATAATTTAGGTTTAGGATTACGGTGCGGGTGAGGGTGAGGGTGAGGTTTAGGTTTAGGGTAATGGTGAGGTTTAGGTTTAGGGTTATAGCTACGGTGAGGGTGTGGGTTAGGGTGAGTGTGAGGGTGAGGGTGAGGTTTTCATTTAGGTAAGGATTAGGGTTAGGGTTAGGGTGAGGATTAGGTTGAGGGTGAGGGTTAGTTTCAGTGTTAGGGTTAGGGTGAGGGTTAGGATTAGGTTTAGATTGTGGGTTAAGATTAGGGTGATGTTTAGGGTGAGGCTGAGGGTTAGGGTGAGGGTGACGGTTAGGGTGAGGCTGAGGGTGAGGGTTAGGGTCTGGTTTAGGGTTAGGTTTATGATGAGGTTTAGGGTGACGGTGAGGGTTAGGTTGAGGGTGAGGATTAGGGTTAGGGTTAGGGTTAGGGTTAAGTTTAGGGTGACAGTGAGGTTGAGGGGTAGGATTAGGGTTAGGGAGAGGGTTAGGGTTAGTGTGATGGTTACCGCTAGGGTTAGAGTTACGGTTAGTATGAGGAAAAAAGCTTAGGGTAAGTTTTATGGTGAACGTGAGGGTAATTTTTATCTTTAAGTTTAAGGTGAGGGTTAGGGTGAGGATTAGGTTTAGGGTTAGGGTTAGGGTTAATTTTAGGGTGAGGGTTACGGTTAGGGTTAGGTTTAGGGTGAGGGATAGGGTTTGGTATAGGGTGAGGGATAGGGTAAGTGTTAGGGTGAGGATTAGGGTTAGGGTTAGGTTTAGTGTTAGGGTTAGGGTTAAGGTTAGGGTGACGTTTAGGGTGAGGTGTAGGGTTAGGGATAGGGTAAGGTTTAGCGTTAGAGTGAGGATTTGGTTCAGGGTTAGGTTTAGGTTGAGGGTGAGGGTGAAGGTGAGGGTGAGAGTTAGTGTGAGGGTTATGGTTAGGGTTAGTGTGAGGGTTAGGGTTAGGTTGAGGGTTAGGTTTAAGGTTAGGGTTAAGGTGAGGTTGAGGTTGAGCTTTAGGGTTAGGGTTAGTGTGAGGATAAGGGTTAGGGTGCGGAATAGTGTGAGGGTTAGGGTTAGGGTAAGTGTTAAGGTTAGAGTGAGGATTAAGTTTAGTGTTTTGGTTAAAGTGAGGGTGAGGGTTTGGGTTAGGGTTAGTGTGAGGATAAGGGTTAGGGTGAGGTTTAGGTTGAGGGTGAGGGTTAGGGTTAGTGTTAGGGTGAGGCTGAGGGTTCGGATTAGGGTGAGGGTAAGGGTTAGGGTTAGGCTGAGGGTTAGGGTTAGGGTGAGGGTTAGGTTTAGGTTTAGGTTTAGGGTTAGGGAGAGGTTTAGGGTAAGGGTCAGGGTTAGGGTTAGGTTTAGGGTGACAGTGAGGTTGAGGGGTAGGATTAGGGTTAGGGAGAGGGTTAGGGGTAGTGTGACGGTTAGCATTAGGGTTAGAGTTAGGGTTAGTGTGAGGATAAAAGCTTAGGGTGAGTTTTATGGTGAACGTGAGGGTAAGCTTTATCCTTAGGTTTAGGGTGAGGGTTAGGGTTAGGGTTAGGTTTAGGGTGAGTGTGAGTGTGAGGTTGAGGGTGAGGGTCATCGTTATGGTGAGGGTTCGGTTCCGGGTGAGGGTGAGGGTAAGCATGGGGATTAGGGTTAGGTTTAGGGTTAGGGTGAAGGTGAGGGTGAGGGTTAGGGTTAGGGTGAGTGTGAGGGTTAGGATTAGTTTGAGGGTTATGGTGAAGTTGAGGTTGACGGTGATGGTTAGGGTGAGGGTGACAGTGCGGGTTTGGGTTAGGGTTAGGATGAGGGTCAGGGTGAGTGTGAGAGTTATGGTTAAGTTTAGGGTGAGGGTGAGGTTGAGGGTTAGGGTTAGGGTTAGGGTTAGGGTAAGGGTTAGCATTAGGGTGAGGGTTAGAGTTAGGGTTAGGGTGTGGGTTAGGATTAGGGTTAGGATAAGAGTTAGGGTTAGGGTGAGAGTTAGTGTTAATGTTAGTGTGAGGGTTAGGTTTAGGGTTAGGTTTAGAGTGAGGTTTACCTGAATCCTTAAAAGACTAAATTTAAAAAAAAATAGAGTGAGGTTTAGGGTGAGGGTTAGGGTTAGGGTTAGGTTTATGGTAAGGATTAGTGTTAGGGTGAGGGTTAGGGTTAGGGTTATGGTGAGGGTTATGGATAGGGTTAGGTTTAGGTTGAGGTTTAGGCTTTGGTATAGGGTGAGGGATAAGGTTAGTGTTAGGGTGAGGATTAGGGTTAGTGTTAGGTTTAGGGTTAGGTTTAGGGTTAGGGTGAGGGTGAGTTTTAGGGTGAGGGGTAGGGTTAGGGTTAGGGTAAGGTTTATTGTTTGGGTGAGGGTTTGGTTCAGGGTTAGGTTTAGGTTAAGGGTGAGGGTGAAGGTGTGGGTTAGGGTTAGGGTTACGGTTATGGGTGAGAGTTAGTGTGAGGGTTATCGTTAGGTGTAGTTTAAGGGTTAGTGTTAGGGGGAGGGTAAGGTTTAAGGTTATTGTTAGGGTGAGTTTGAGTTTGAGCGTTAGGTTTAAGGTTAGTGTGAGGATAAGTTTTAGGGTGCGGGTTAGTGTGAGGGTTAGTTTTAGGGTTAGGGCAAGTGTTAAGTTTAGAGGATTAAGGTTAGTGTTAGGGTTAGAGTTGGGGTTAGGGTGAATGTTAGGGTTTTGGTTAGGGTTAGTGTGAGGATAAGGGTTAGGGTGTGGTTTAGGGTGAGGGTGAGTGTTAGGGTTAGCATTAGGGTTAGGGTGAGGGTTAGGGTTATGGTTAGTTTTAGGGTGAGGCTGAGGGTTTGGATTAAGATTAGGGTAAGGGTTAGGGTTAGGCTGAGGGTTAGTTTTAAGTTTAGGGTTAGGCTGAGGGTTAGGTTTAGGGTTAGGGTGAGGGTGAGGGTTACGGTGAGGGTGAGGGTGAGGGTCAGGGTTAGGGTTAGCGTGAGTGTTAGGGTTAGGGTTAGGGTTAGGGTTAAGTAGAGGTTTAGGGTGAGGGTCAGGGTTAGGGTTAGGTTTAGGGTGACAGTCAGGTTGAGGTTTAGGATTTGGGTTAGGGAGAGGCTTAGGGATAGTGTGACGGTTAGCCTTCGGGTTAGAGTTAGGGTTAGTATGAGGATAAAATCTTAGGGTGAGTTTTATGATGAACGTGATGGTAAGGTTTATCATTATGTTTAGGGTGAGCGTGAGGGTTAAGGTGAGGGTGAGTTTGAGGGTAAGGGTGAGGGTGAGTGTGAGAGTGATCGTGAGGGTTCCGTTCAGGGTGATGGTGACGGTTAGGGTGAGCTTTAGGGTTAGGATTAGGGTTAGGGTGAGGGTAAGGGTGAGGGTTAGGTTGAGGGTGAGGGTGAGGGTTAGGGTTAGTTTGAGGGTTATGGTGAAGGTGAGGTTGAAGGTGAGGTTTAGGGTGAGGGTGACAGTGAGTGTGTGGGTTAGGGTTCGGATTAAGGTCAGGGTGAGTGTGAGAGTTATGGTTAGGTTTAGGGTGAGGGTGAGGGGTAGGGTTAGGTTTAGGGTTAGGGTTAGAGTTAGGGTAAGGCTTAGCTTTAGGGTGAGGGTTACAGTTAGGGTTAGGGTGAGGGTTAGGTTTAGGGTTATGATAAGAGTTAGGGTTAGGGTGAGGACTAGTGTGAGGATTAGGGTTAGGCTTATTTTAAGAGTGAGGTTTAGGGTAATGGTGAGGTAAGGTTTTGGGTTAGTGTGAGGGTTAGGTTTAGGGTTAGGGTGAGGGTGAGGGTGACGTTTAGGATTAGGTTTAGTGTTAGGGTGAGGGTTAGTGTGAGGTTAGGGTTAGGGTTAGGGTAACTATTAGGGTTAGGGTGAAGATTAGGGTTAGGGTTAGGTTTAGGGTGATGGTGAGGTTAAGGGTTAGGTTTAGGGTTAGGGTTAGTGTGAGGATAAGGGTTAGGGTGAGTGTTAGGGTGAGGGTGAGGGTTATGGTTAGCGTTAGGTTTAGGCTGAGTTTTAGTGTTAGGGTTAGGGTTAAGGTGCTGGTTAGGGTGAGGTTTAGGATTATGGTTAGGTTAAGGGTTAGGGTTTGGTTGAGAGTTAGGGTTAAGCTTAGTGTTAGGTTGAGGGTGAGGGTCTAGGGTAAGGGTTAGGGTTAGGTTGAGATTTAGGTTTAGGGTGAGGGTTAGGGTAAGGGTAAGAGTTAGGGTGAGCGTTAGGTTTAGGGTGAGGGTTAGGGTGAGGTTGAATATTAGGGTGAGGGTGAGGTTAAGGGTGAGGGTTAGGGTGAGTGTGAAGGTGATGGTGAATTTGAGGGTTATGTTTAGGTTGAGGATGAGGGTTAGGGTTAGGATTAGGGTTAGGTTGAGGGTTAGGCTGAGGGTGAGGGTGAGGGTGGGGGTTAGGGTTGGGTTTAGGGGGAGGGGTAGGAGTAGTTTGAGGGTTAGGTTGAAAGTGAGTTTGAGGGTGAGGGTGACGGTGAGTGTGATGATGATGGTGAGGGTTAGTGTTAGGATTAGGGTTAGGGTAGGGTGAGGGTTATTGTTAGGGTTAGCGTTCGGGTGAGGGGGAGGTTGAGGGTTAGGGTTAGGGTTAGGGTTAGGGTAAGGTTTAGTGCTAGGGTGTGGTTAGGGTTAGGGTTAGGGTGAGGGTTATGGTTAGGATGAGGGTTAGGGTTTGGTAAAGGGTGAGGGATAGGGTTAGTGTTAGGGTGAGGATTAGGGTTAGGGTGAGGGTGAGGTTCAGGGTTAGGCGTAGGGTTAGGATTAGGGTAAGTTTTATGGTTAGGGTGAGGGTTTGGTTCAGGGTTAGGTTTAGGTTGAAGGTGAGGGTGAAAGTGAGGGTTAGCGTTAGGGTTGCGTTTAGGGTGAGAGTTAGTGTGAGGGTTATGGTTAGGGTTAGTGTAAGGGTTAGAGTTAGGGTGAGGGTTAGGTTTAAGTTTAGGGTTAGGGTGAGGTTGAGGTTGAGCGTTAGGGTTAGGGTTAGTGTGAGGATAAGTTTAAGGTGCGGGTTAGTGTGAGGGTTAGAGTTAGGGTTAGGGTAAGTGTTAAGGTTAGAGTGAGGGTTAAGTTTAGTGTTAGGGTTAGAGTGAGGGTGAGGTGAGGCTTAGGGTTAGGGTTAGGGTTAGGGTTAGGTTTAGGGTTAGGGTTAGTGTAAGGGTTAGGTTTCTGTTGAGGGTTAGATTTAGGGTGATGCTTAGGGTAACAGTGAGGATTAGGGTGAGGGTGAGATTGAGTGTGAGGTTTAGTGTGAGGGTGAGTGTGATGGTTTGCTTGACGGTGAATGTTGGGGTTAGATTTAGTGTTAGAGTGAGGGTGAGGGTTAGGGTTGGGTTTATGGTTAGGGTAAGGGTTAGGATGAGATTGAGGGTGAGGGTGAGGTTGAGGGTTAGTGTTAGCGTTATTGTGAGGATGAGAGTTTTTGTTAGATTTAGGGTTAGGTTGAGGTTGAGGGTTAGGTTGAGAGTTAGGGTTACGGTTTGGGTTAGACCTAGGGTGAGTTTGAGGGTGAGGGTTAGGGTTAGGGTTAGGGTGAGGGTTAGGATTAGGGTTAGGGTGAGTTTTAGGTTTAGGGTGAGGGCTACGGTGAGCGTGAAGGTTAGGGTGAGTGTGAGGGTGAGGGTGAGGTTTTCGGTTACGTAAGGGTTTGGGTTAGGTTTAGTGTTAGTGTTAGGGTTAGGGTTAGAATGAGGGTTAGGGTTAGGGTTAGGGTGATGTTTAGTGAGCCAGAGGGTTATTGTGAGGGTGAGGGTTCAGGTGAGGGTTTGGGTTGGGGTGAGGTAGAGGGTTATGTTATGGGTTAGGGTTAGGTTTAGGGTGTGGGTTGGGCTGATGTTGAGGGTGAGGGTGCGGGTTAGGGTGAGGGTGAGGCTTATGTTTAGGGTGAGGGTGAGGGCTAGGGTGAGGGTTAGGGTTCAGATTAGGGTGAGGTTCAGGGTGTGGGATAAGGTTAGGGTTAGGGTGAAGTTTAGGGTGAGGGGTAGGGTTAGGGTTAGGTTTAGGTTTAGGGTGAGTGTAAGGGTGATGGTGAGGGTTATTGTTAGGGTTAGGGCGACAGTGAGGGTGAGGGTTAGGTTTAGAATTAGGGTTTGGTTAAGGGTTAGGTTGAGTGTGAGGGGGAGGGGGAGGGTTAGGCTTAGGGTAAGGCTTAGGGCTAGTGTGAGTGTTAGGGTGAGGGTGAGGTTGAGGGTCAGGGTTTGGGTAACGGTGACAGTGAGTGTGAGGGTTAGTGTTATGATTAGGGTTAGGATGAGTTTTCGGTTTAGGGTTAGGGTTAGGGTGAGGATTAGGGTGAGGAATAGTGTTAGGGTTAGGGTTATTGTTAGGGTTAGGGTTAGGGTGAGGGTAAGGGTTATAGTTAGGGGGAGGGTTAGGGTTAGGGTTAAGGTTAGGGTGAGTTTGAGGGTTAGGGTGAGAGGTAGGGTTAAGGTTAGTGTGAGGGTTAGGGTTAGTTTCAGGGTTAGGGTTAGGGTTAGCGTTGGGGTCATGTTGAGGGTAAGGGTTAGGTTGAGGCTTGTGGTGAGGGTGAGGTTTAGGGATAGCGTTAGGGTTAGGGTGAGGATTAATGTGAGGGTTAGGTTTCGGGTTAGGGTTAGGGTGAGAGTGAGGGTTAGGGTGAGGGTTAGTGTGAGGATAAGGTTTAGGTTTAGGGTTAGTGTGAGGGTGAGGGTTCGCCTGAGGGTTAGTGTTAGGTATGGGTGATGGTTAGGGTTAGCGTTAGGGTGAGGGTTTGGGATAGAGAATTAGGTTTAGGATTGTTGGTAGGGTGAGATGTAGGGTTAGCTTTAGTGTTAGTGTATGGGTTAGGGTTAGGGTTAGAGTTAGGGGTAGTGTTAGGTTTAGGGTGAGGGTGAGAGTGAGGGTGAGGTTAGGTTTAGTGTTATGCTGAGGGTTAGGGTTAGTGTGAGGGTTAGGGTTACCGTTAGGTTTAAGGTGAGGGTTAGTGTGAGGGTTAGGTTTAGGGTCAGGGTTAGGGTTAGGGTGAGGACTAGGGTTAGGTTTAGGGTTAGTGTGAGGGTGAGATTGAGGGTTAGGGTTAGGGTTAGTGTTAGGGTGAGGGTTAGTGTTAGGATTAGCTTTAGGGTTAGGGTGAGGTTTAGGCTTAGGCTGAGTGTTTGGGTTAGGGTGACGTATATTGTGAGGCTGAGGGTTAGGATGAGGGTGAGTTTTAGGGTGAGGGTTCAGGTTCGGGTGAGTGTGATGGTTAGATGTGGTTGAGGGTTAGGCTTAGGGTGAGGGTTAGGGTTACGGTGAGTGTTAGGGTGAGGGGGAGGTTTAGATTTAGCCTTAGGTTTATGGTGAGGTTTAGGGTTAGGGTTAGGGTTAGTGTGAGGGTGAGGGTGAGGATTAGGTTTAGGGTTATTGTTAGGGGGAGGATGAAGTTGAGAGTTAGGCTGACGGTGAGGGTGAGGGTGAAAGTTAGGGTTAGGTTTAGGCTTAGGGTGAGGGTGAGAGTGAGGGTGAGTGTGAGTGTTAGGGTTAGGATTAGGGTTAGGTTTAGGCTGAGGGTGAGGGTGAGGGCTAGGTTTAGCGTTAGGATTAGGTTTAGGGTTAGTGTGAGAGTGGGATTGTGTGTTAGGGTTAGGATTAGGGTTAGGGTTAGGGTAAGGCTGAGGGGGAAGTGGAGGTTGAAGGTTATGGTTAGGGTTAGGGTAAGGGTTAGGGTTAGGGTTAGAGTGAGGTTTAGACTGATGTTTATGGTTAGGTTATTGTGAGGGCTAGGGTTAGGGGTAGGATTAGGTTGAGGGTGAGTGTTAGGGTTAGGATTATTGTTATGATAAGGGTTAGGCAGAGAGTTAGAGTTAGGATTAGTGTGAGGTTTAGGTTTAGGGTTAGGGTAAGTGTTAGTGTGAGTGTAAAGGTTAGGGTGAGGACTGGGGTGAGGGTGAGGCTAAGGGTTAGATTGAGGGTTAGGGTGAAAGTTAGGTTTATGGTTAGATTTAGGGTGCGTGTTATGTTTTGGGTAAGTATTAGTGTGAGGGTTAGGGTGAGAGTGTGTGTTAGGGTTCGGGTGAGGGTAAGGGTAAGGGTGAAGGTTAAGAGTGAGGGATAAGGTGAGGTTTTGGTTTAAGGCTAAGGATAGGGTGAGGATTTGGGTTAAGTTTAGGTTTAGGGGGAGAGATAGGCTGAGGGGTAGGGTTAGGTTAAGGTTGAGGTTTAGGTTTAGTGTGAGGGTTTGGGTTAGGGTTAGGGTGACGGTGTTATGGTGAGGGTTAGGGTGAGTGTGATTCTTAGGGTTAGAATTAGGTTTAGGATTAGGGTTAGGATGAGTGTTAGGGTTAGCGTTAATGTGAGGGTGAGGATTACGGTTAGGGTTAGGGTTAGGGTGAGAGTTAGAGTTAGGGTAAGGGTTAGGGTAAGTGCTAGGGTGAGGGTGAGGTTTAGGGTGAGGGTAATGGTTAGTGTGAAGTTTTTCGTTAGGTAAGGGTTAGGGCTAGGTTTAGAGTAACTATTAGAGTTAGGGTTAGGTTTAGGGTTATGTTGAGTGTGAGGGAGAGGGTGAAGGTTAGTGTTAGGATGAGGGTAAGGGTGAGGGTGAGGGTGAGGTTTCGGGTTAGTGTTAATATGGGGGTTAGGATTACGGTGAGGGTTAGGGTTAGTGTGAGGGTTAGAATTAGTGTACAGGTTAGGGTGAGGTTTAGGGTTAGGGTGATATTTGGTGTGAGGGTTAGGTAAAGGATTAGGGTTAGGGTTAGGGTTAGTGTGAGTGTTAGGGTGAGGATGCGGGTTCGGGTGTTGCTGAGGGTTAGGGTGTGGGCGAGGGTTAGGGTTAGGGTGAGGATTAGGGTTAGAATTAGGGTTAGGATTATGGTGAGGGTAAGGGTTAGGGTGAGGATTAGGGTGAGGGTTAGGGTGAGGGTGAGAGGTAGGGTTAGCATTAGAGTTAGGGTGAGGGTGAGAGTTAGGATGAGGGTTAGGGTGAGGGTTAGGGATAGGGTAAGGTATAGCGTGATTGTGAGGGTGAAGGTGAGGGTTAGTGTTAGGATAATGTTTAGGGTTAGGGTGAGGGTTAGAGTTAGGCTGAGTGTTAGGTTTAGGGTGATGTATATTGTGAGGGTGAGGGTTAGGGTGAAGGTGAGTGTTAGGGTGAGTGTGAGGGTTAGATTTAGGGTTAGGGTTATGGTGAGGTTTAGGGTTAGGGTGAGAGTTACAGTGAGGTGTAGGGATAGGGTTAGGGTGAGGGTGAGGGTTAGGGTTAGCATTGGGGATAGGGTGAGTGTTAGGGTGAGAGTGAGGGTTAGGGTGAGTGTGAGAGTGAGGGTTTCTGTTAGGTAAGGTTTAGGGTTATTTTTAAGGTGAGGATTAGGTTGAGATTAAGGGTTAGTGTGAGTGTTAGGGTTAGGGTGAGGGTTAGGGTTGGGATTTGTGTGAGGGTTAGGATTAGGGTGATATTTAGGGTGAGGTTTAGGGTTAGGGTGAGGGTTAGGGTTCGGGTCAGGGTGAGGGTTAGGGTGTGGGTGAGGGTTAGGTTTGGTTGAGTGTTAGTGTGACTGTGAGGTTTAGGGTGAGGTTGAGGGTTATGGTTACGTTTAGGGTGAGGGTTAGGGTTATGGTGAGGTTTAGGCTGAGGGTTAGTGTGAGGGGTAGGGTTAGGGTGACGGTTAGGTTGAGGGTTAGGGTGAGGGGTAGGGTTAGAGTTAGGGTGAGGGCTAGGGTGATGGTGAGGGTTAGGTTGAGGGTGAGGGTGAGAGTGAGGTTTTCGGTTAGGTAAGCCTTAGGGTTAGGGTTAGGGTGAGGGGTAGGTTTAGGGTTAGGGTGAGGTTTAGGGGATTGTGAGGGTCAGGTTGAGGGTTAGGGTTAGGGTGAAGGTTAGTGTTATGTTTAGGGTGAGGGTTAGCGTTAGGGTGATGTTAATATGACGGTGAGGGTTAATGTTAGGGTTAGCCTTAGGGAAAGGTATAGGGTTAGGGTTAGGGTTAGGATGAGGGTTAGAGTGATGGGTAGGGTTAGCATTAGGGTTAGGGTGAGGGTTAGGGTTAGGGTGAGTGTTAGGTTTCGGGTTAGGCTTAGGGTGAGGTTTAGTGTTAGGGTGAGGGCTAGGGTTAGGGTGAAGTATAGGGTGACGGTGAGGGTGAGGGTGAGGTTTTTGGTTAAGTATGTTTTAGGGTCAGGTTCAGGGTGTGAATTAGGGTGAGGGTGTCGGTTAGGGTAAGGGTTAGGGTTAGGGTGAGGGTGAGGGTGAGGGTGAGTGTTAGGATGAGGGTTAGGGTGAGGGTGAGGGTGTTGGTGAGGGTGAGGGTTATGGTTATTATTATTGTGAGTTTAAGGGTTACATGGAGGGTTAGGGTTAGGATGATTGTTAGGGTTAGGCTTTGGCTCAGGTTTAGTTTTGGGGTGAGGGTTAGGCTGAGGAGTAGGTTTAGGGTTAGGGTTAGGGTTATGGTGAGGGTAAGGGTTAGGGTCAAGTTTAGGGTTAAGCTGAGGGTTAAGGTTAGTGTTAGATTTAGGATTAGGGTTAGGGTTAGGTTGAGGGTGAGGGTGAGTGTTAGGGTTAGGTTTAGTGTGAGGGTTAGGGTTAGGGTGAGTGTTAGGGTTAGGGTTAGGTTTAGGGTGAAGGTCGAAATGAGGGTTAGGTTAGGTAGAGGGTTAGGGTTAGGCTGAGGGGAAGGGTTAGGGTTATGTTTTTTGTGAGGGTGAGTGTTAGGTTGAGGGGGAGTCTTAGGTTGAGGGTGAATGTTCGGTTGAGAGTGAGGGTTAGGGTGCGGGTTAGGGTGATGGTGGGTGTTAGGTTAAGGGTGAGGGTTTGGTTTAGGATTAGGGTGAGAGTTAAGGTGAGGTGTAGGGATAGGGTTATTGTGAGGGTCAGGTGAGAGTGAGGGTTAGGGTTAGCGTTAGGGATAGGGTGACTGTTAGGGTGAGTGTTATTGTTAGGGTGATTGTGAAGTTTAGGGTGATGATAAGGGATAGTATTAGCGTTAGGGATATGGTTAGGTTTAGGTTTAGGGTGAGGGCTCGGGTGAGGGTGAGGGTTAGGGTGAGGTTGAGGGTAAGAGCTTCGGTTAGGTAAGGGTTAGGGTAATTTTTAGGGTGAGAATTATGTTGCGATTGATGGTTAGTGTAAGTGTTAGGGTTAGGGTGAGGATTTGGTTGAGGGTTAGGGTTAGGGTGATGTTTAGCGTGAGGTTTAGTGTTAGTGTGAGGGTTAGTGTTCGGATGAGTTTTAGGGTTAGGGTGTGGGTGAGGGTTAGGGTTAGTTTGATTGTTAGGGTGGCGGTGAGTGTTAGGGTGAGGGTGAGGGTTAGGGTTAGGTTTAGGTTGACAGTGAGGTTTAGAGTGAGTGTTAGGGTGAGGGGTAGGGTGAGCGGTAGGTTTAGCTTTAGAGTGAGGTTTAGGGTTATGGTGAGTGTTTAGGATTAGGTTTAGTTTGATGGTAAGGGTTAGGGTGGGGTTTAGGTTGAGGGTCAGGGTGGGGGTGAGGGTTTCGTTTATGTAAGGGTTAGGGTTAGGCTTAGGGCGAGAATTAGGGGAGGGTGACGGTTAGGTTGAGGTTTAGGGTAAGGGTGAGGGTTAGGTTTACGGTTAGGGTGAGGGTTAGCGTATGAGGGTGAGGGTTACTGTTAGGGTTAGCTTTAGGGAAAGGGTTAGGGTTAGGGTAAGAGTTAGGGTGAGGGTTAGGGTGAGGGTTAGGGTTAGTGTGAGGGTAAGGTTTAGGGTTAGAGGTAGGGTTAGTGTGAGGATAAGTTTTAGGTTGAGGGTTAGGTTGAGGGTGAGGTTTAAGGTTATCGTTAGGTTTAGGGTGTGGGTTACGGTGAGGGTTAGGGTTATGGTTAGGTTTAGGGTTAGGGTGATGGGGAGGGTTAGGTTTAGGGTGAGGGTGAGGATTAGATTGAGCGTGAGGGTTACTGTTAGGGTTAGGGTTAGGGTGAGGGTGAAGGTTAGGGTTAGGGTTAGGATGAGTGTAAGGTTTAGGGTGAGGGTTACGGTGAGGGTGAGTTTTAGGATTAGGCTTAGGGTTAGGGTGAGGTTGATGGTGAGGGTGAGGGTTAAGGTTAGGGTTAGGGTGAGGGTAAGGGTTAGGGTTAGTGTTAGGATTAGGATTAGGGTGAGGGTTAGGGTTAGTGTTAGGGTTAATATTAGGGTGAGGATGAGGGTTAGGGTTAGGGTTAGGGTAAGTGTGAGGGTAAGGGTTAGGGTGAAGGTTTGGGTGATGGTGAGGGTTAGGGTTAGGGTTATGGTTAGAGTTAGTTTTAGTCTGAGGTGGTGGGGGAGGGTGAGGTTGAGGTTAAGGGTTAGGGTTAGGGTAAGGGTGAGGGTTAGGATGAGGTTGAGGGTTAGTGTTAGGGTGTGAGGGTTTCATTTACCTCAGGGATAGGGTTTGTGTGAAGATTAGGTTGAGAGTGAGGGTTAAGCTGAGGTTAGGGTTAGGGTGAGGGTTAGGGTTAGGCTTACGGTGAGGGTGAGCATTCGGTGAGGGTGAGGGTGAGGGTGAGTGTTAGTGTTAGGGTTAGGTTTAGGGTGAGGGTGCATGTGAGGGTTAGGATTAGGAATAAGTTTATGTTTAGGGTTAGGCTGAGGGTAAGTTCAGCGTGAGCATGAAGTTTAGGTTTCGGTTTAGGTTTAGAGTTAGGGTGAGGGTTAAGGTTAGTGTGAGTATTATGATTAGTGTTAGTGTTAGGGTTAGCGTGAGAGTAAGGATTAGGGTGAGTTCAAGGGTGAGGGTGAAGGTTGGGGTTAGGGATAGGTTTAGGCTGAGGGCTAGGGTGAGGGTGAAGGATAGTGTGAGGTTTAGGGTGAAGCACTCTTTTAGCTAAGGTTTAGGGTTATGGTGAGGATTAGCGTGAAGTTGAGTGTTAGGTTGAGGGTTATGGTTAGGGTGATGGTTAGGGTTAGGTTTAGGGTAAGGGTTAGTGTTTGGGTGATGTTTAGGGTGAGGGTGAGAGTTAGGGTAAGGATGAGTGTTCGGGAAGGGTGCGGGTTCGGGTGAGGGAGAGGGTTAGGGTGTGGGTGAGTATTAGGTTTAGGGTGAGTGTTAGGGTTAGGGTTAGTTCTAGTGGGAGGGTGAGGGTTAGGGGTAGGATTAGCATTAGGTTGAGGGTTAGGGTTAGGATTAGGGTGAGGGTTAGGTTTAGGGTTAGGGTTAGGGTAAGGGTGAGGGTGAGGTTTAGGGTTAGGGTGAGGGTGAGGGTGAGGGTTAGGCTGAGGGTTAGGGTTATTGTTATTGTGAGGGTTAGCATTAAGTTTAGGGTTTGTGTTAGTTTGAGGGTTAGGGTTAGGTTTAGCGTTAGGATAAGGGTTACGCTGAGGATTAGGATTAGGGTTAGTGTGAGTGTTAGGTTTAGGGTTAGGGTTTGGGTTAGGTTGAGGGTAAAGGTTAGGGTGAGGGTTAGGTTAGGATGAGGGTTAAAGTGAGGGTTAGGGTTAGGCTTATGTTTAGGGTTAGGGTGAGTTTTAGGTTTAGTGTTAGGCTTAGGGTGAGGTTTAGGTTGTAGGTAAAGGTTAGGGTGAGTGTTAGGGTGAGAGTGAGGTTTAGGGTTAGGGTGAGGGTAAGGGTTAGGGTGAGGGTTAGGGTGAGGGTGAGGGTTAGGGTTAGAATGAGGGTTAGGGTGAGGGTGAGAGGTTGGGTGAGGGTTAGGGTTAAGGTTAGGAATAGGGTGAGGATTAGGGTTAGGGTTAGGTTTAGGGTTAGGGTTAGGCTGAGGGGTTAGGGTAAGGATGAGGGTTAGGTTTATTGTGAGGGTTAGGGTTAGGGTTAGGGTGAGTTTTAGGTTTAGTGTGAGGGTAAGGGTTAGGGTTAGGTTGAGGGTAAGGGTTAGGGTGAGGGTTAGTGTGAGGGTGAGGTTTTGGTTTAGCATTAGGTTGACCCTTAGGGTTAGGATGAGGGTTATGTTTAGGGTGAGGGTGAGGGTGAGGGTTAGTATTAGGTTTAGGGTAATGGTTAGGGTGAGGATTATGATTAGTTTGAGGGTTAGGGTGAGGGTCAGGGTGAGGGTTATTGTTAGTTTGATGGTTAGGTTTAGGATAAGGGTTAGGGTTAGGGTTAGGGTGAGAGTTAGGGTTAGGGTGAGAGTTAGGGTTAGGTTGATATTTATTGTGAGGTTGAGGGTTAGGGTGAGCGTGAGTGTTCATGTGAGGGTTAGGTTCGGGTGAGGGTGAGGGTTTGGGTGCGGTTGAGGGTTAGGTTTATGGTGCGCGTTAGGGTGACGGTGCGGGTTAGGGTGAGGGTCTGGGTTAAGTTTAGAGTTAGGATTAGGGTGAGGGTTAGGGTTAGGTTTAGGGTTAGATTGAGAATTAGGGTGAGGTGTCGGTATAGGGTTGGGTTTCGGGTTATGGTTAGTGTGAGGGTTAGGCTTCGGTATAGGGTTAGTGTGAGTATAACATATAGGGTGAGGGTTAGGGTGAGGGTTAGCATTCTGGTGAGGGTTAAGTTTAAGGTTAGGGTGAGGGGTAGGGTTAGGGTGATGTTTAGGGTGAGGTTGATGGTTAGTGTGAGGGTGAGGGTTAAGTTTAGGGTGAGGGTAGGGGTGAGGGTGTGGGTTAGGATTAGGTTTAGGGTGAGGCTGAGGGTGAGAGTTAGAATTAATTATAGTGTTAGGGTTAGGGTTAGGCTGAGGGTGAGGGTGAGGGTGAGGGTGAAGGTTAGGGTTAGGGTTAGGGTTAGGATTAGAGTTAGAGTGAGTGTTAGGGTAAGTGTGAGTGTTTGGTTAGGGTTAAGATTAGGGAGAGTGTGAGGGTAAGGGTTACGGTGAGTGTTAGGGTGAGGGTTAGGTTTAGGGTTAGGGTTAGGGTGAGGGTTAGGGTTTGGGTGATGTTTAAGGTAAGATTGAGGGTTAGGGTGAGGATGAGGGTTCAGGTAAGGGTGACAGTTCGCTTGAGGATGAGGTTTAGGGTGTGGGTGAGGATTAGGGTTAGGGTGAGGGTTAGCATTAGGTTTAGGTTTAGTGTGAGGGAGAGGGTTAGGGGTAGGGTTAGGGTTAGGTTGAGGGTTAGGGTTCGGGTTAGGGAGAGGGGTAGGTTTAGGGTTAGGGTGAGTTTTAGGGTGAGTCTGAGGTTTAGGGTGAGGGTGAGGGTGAGGGTTAGGGTTAGAGGTAGGGTGAGATTGAGGGTGAGGGTTAGGTTTAGGATTAGGTTTAGGGATAGTGTTAGGGAGCGTGTTAGGGTGAGTGTGAGGGTGAGGGTGAGGTTGAGTGTTAGGGTGTGGGTGAGGGTTAGGGTTAGGGTTAGGGTTATGGTGAGAGTAAGGGTTAGGGTGAGGTTTAGGGTGAGAATGAGGGTTAGGGTTAGTGTTAGGTTTAGGTTGAGGGTTAGGGTGAGTGTTAGGATTTGGTTTAGGGTTAGGTTGAGGGTGAGGTATAGGGTGAGATTTAGGGTTAGAGTGAGGGATAGGGATAGGGTTAAGTTTAGGGTGAGGGTGTGGGTGAGTGTTAGGGTTAGGATTAGCATTAGAGTTAGGGTGAGGGTGAGGGTCAGGGTTAGGATTAGGGTTAGGATTAGGGTAAGGCTGAGGGTGATGGGGAGGGTGACAGTGTGGTTTACGGTTAGTGTTATGGTTAGGGATAGGGCATGGTGATGAAGTGGTTTAGGGTTAGGATTAGATTTATGATGAGGGTTCGGTTGAGGGTTAGGGTTAGGGTTAGGGTGAGTGTCAGGGTTAGTTTTAGGGTTAGGATAAGGATTAGGTTGAGGGTAAATGTCAGGGTAAGAATTAGGATTAGTGTGAGGTTTAGGATTAGGGTTAAAGTTAGGATGAGCGTTAGCATTAGGGTTAGGGTGAGGGTTAGGTTGAGGGTGAGTGTTAGGGTTACGGTGAGGGTAAGGGTTAGGTTGAAGGTTAGGGTGAGGGTGAGGTTTAGGGTTAGCATTAGGTTATGGTTAGAGTTAGGATGAGGGTTAGGGTTAGGGTGAGGGTTATTGTTAGGGTTAAGGTGAGGGTGAGGGTTAGGTTTATAGTGATTTTTGGTGTGAGTGTGAGGTTTAGGGTGAATTTGAGTGTTTGGGTGAGAGTTATGTTTCGTTTAGAGTTAGGGATAGGATTAGGTTGAGTGTAAGTGTTAGGGTGAGGGTTAGGCTGCGGGTTATCTTTACAGTGAGGGTTAGGGTTGGGGTTAGGCTGAGGCTTAGGTTTAGGGTGATGTTTAGTGGTGAATGTGAGTTTTAGGGTTAGGGTGAGGGATAGGATTAGTGTTAGGGTTAGGTTGAGAGTGAGGGTTAGGATTAGGATTAGAGTAAGGATTATGGTTAGGCCTAGGGTT
Source organism: Dipodomys merriami (assembly GCF_024711535.1). Classification (NCBI taxonomy): domain Eukaryota; kingdom Metazoa; phylum Chordata; class Mammalia; order Rodentia; family Heteromyidae; genus Dipodomys; species Dipodomys merriami. Next base: position 2,980,352 of record NW_027205937.1, on the reverse strand, counting down.
GGTATTGGGGTGAGGGTGAGGGTGAGGGTGAGGGTGTGTATTAGGGTTAATTTTAGTGTGAGGGATAGTGTTAGGGTGAGGGTTACATTAAGGGTGAGGGTTAGGTTTAGTTTAAGGGTTAGGGTGAGGGTTAGGGTTAGTGTGAGAATAAGGTTTAGGTGAGGGTTAGGGTGAGGGTGAGGTTTAGGGTTGGCGTTATGGTTAGGGAGAGGTTTAGGGTGAGGGTTATCTTTACAGTGAGGGTTAGGGTTGGGGTTAGGCTGAGGCTTAGTTTTAGGGTGATGTTTAGGGTGATGTTGATGGTTAGTGTGAGGGTGAGGGTGAGGGTTAGGGAGAGGGTCAGGGTGAGGCTGAGTTTTAGGGTTAGGTTTAGAGTGAGGTTGAGGGTGAGAGTTAGAATTAGTAATAGTTTTAGGGTTAGGGTTAGGCTGAGGGTGAGGGTCAGGGTGATGGTGAAGTTTAGGGATTAGGGTTTGGATTATTGTTAGAGTGAATGTTATGGTTAGTGTGAGGATTATGTTTAGGGTTATGTTTAGGGATAGGGTGAGGGTAAGGATTAGGGTGAGGGTTAGGGTGAGGATTATGGTTCAGGTTAGGATTAGGGTGAGTGTTAGGTTTTGGGTGATGTTTAGGGTGAGGTTGAGGGTTAGGGTGAGGATGAGTGTTCGGGTGATGGTGAGGTTGAGGGTGAGGGTGAGGGTTAGGGTGTGGGTGAGGATTAGGGTTAGGGTGAGGTTTATCGTGAGGTTTAGTTTTAGTGTGAGGGTAAGGGTTAGGGGTAGGGTTGGGTTAGGTTGAGGGTTAGGGTTAGGGTTAGGGAGAGGGGTAGGTTTAGGGTTAGGGTGAGTTTTAGGGTGTGTGTGATGGTTAGGGTTAGGGTGAGGGTGAGGGTTAGGGTTAGGGTTAGGTTTAGGGTGAGTTTGAGTGTGAGGGTTAGGTTTAGGATTAGGGTTAGGGTTAGGGATCGGGAGAATGTTAGGGTGAGGGTGAGTTCGGGTGAGGTTGAGAGTGTATGGTTGAGGGTTAGGGTTAAGTTGAGGATTACGGTTAAGGTTAGGGTCATGGTGAGAGTAAGGTTTAGGGTGAGGTTTAGTGTGAGGATGAGGGTTAGGTTTATTGTTAGGGTTAGGGTGAGGTTTAGGGTGAGGGTTAGGATTTGGTTTAGGGTTAGGGTGAGGGTGAGGTATAGGGTGAGGTTTAGGCTTAGGGTGAGGGTTTGGGTGAGTTTTAGGGTTAGGTTTAGCATTAGAGTTAGGGTGAGGGTTAGGGTGAGTTTTAGCATTAGGGTTAGGATTAGACTGAGGGTCATGGGGAGGGTGAGGGTGTGGGTTAGGGTTAGGGTGAAGTTTAGGTTTAGGGCAGGGTGTGGGTGAGGGTTAGGCTTAAGATTAGGTTTAGGATGAGGGTTAGGTTTTGGGTTAGTTTGAAGGTTAGGGTAAAGGTTAGGGTGAGGTTTAGGATGAGGGTAAATGTCAGTGTGAGTGTTAGGGTGAGGGTGAGTTTTAGGGTTAGGGTTAAGGTTAGGGTGAGGGTTAGCGTTAGGGTTAGGGTGAGAGTTAGGGTATGGATAAGTGTTAGGGTAAGGGTTAGTTGGAGGGAGAGGGTTAGGGTTAGGTTGAAGGTAAGATTTAGGGTGAGGTTTAGGGTGAGGTTGAGGGTTAGGGTTAGCATTAATTTTAGGATGAAGGTGAGGGTTAGGTTGAGGGTTTGGGTTATGGTTAGGATAGGGGGAAGATTAGGCTTAGGGTTAGGTTTAGTGTGAGGTTTAGGGTTACAGTGAGGGTAGGTTTAGGGTGAGGGTTGAGGTTAGGTTTATGGTGAGGGTTAGTGTTAGGGTGATTTTTGGTGTTAGGGTGTGGGTTAGGGTGAGGGTTAGTGTTCGGGTGAGAGTTAGGGTTAGGTTTAGGGTAAGGGTTAGGGTGAGGGTTAGGGTGAGGGTGAGGATTAGGGTTAGGTTCAGGGTTTGTGATAGTGTTAGGGTTAGGGTGAGGGTGAGGGTTAAGGTTAGGATTAGGGTTAGGATGAGGGTTAGGCTGAGGTTTAGTGTTAAGGGTTAGTGTGAGGGTTAGGGATAGGGTTAGGGTTAGGGTTATGGTGTGGGTTAGGGTTAGGGTTAGGATTAGGCTTAGGATAAGGGTGAGGCTGAGGGTTATGGTTGGGGTTAGTGTGAGTGCTAGGTTTAGGGCTAGGGTTTGGGTTAGTTTGAGGGTACAGTTTAGGTTGAGGTTTAGGGTGAGGGTGAGGGTTAGGGTTAGGGTGAGGGTAGGGTGAGTGTTAGGGTGAGGGTTAGGCTTAGGGTTATGGTTAGGGTTAGGTTGAGTTTTAGGGTTAGTGTTAGGGTGAGGGTTAGTTTTAGTGTGAGGGTTAGGGTTAGGGTTATGGTGAGGTTTAGGTTTAGCATTAGGTTTAGGGTTAGGGTTATGATGAGGGTTAGGGTTAGAGTGAGGTTGAGATTGAGGGTGAGGGTGAGTGTTAATGTTAGGTTTAGTGTGAGGCTTAGTGTTGGGGTGAGGTTTAGGTTTAGTGTGAGGGTTAGGGTTATGGTAAGTCTTAGGGTGAGGGTTAGGATTAGGGTTAGGGTGAGGGTCAGGGTGAGGGTTAGGGTTAGGTTGAGGGTTAGTTTTAGTGTTAGGGTGAGAGTCAGGGTTACGGTGATGGTTATTGTGAGGGACAGTGTTAGGGTGAGGGTGAGTGTTTGGGTGAGGGTAAGGGTGAGGTTTAGGTTGTGGTTCAGTGTTAGGGTTAGAGTGAATGTTAGAGTGATGGTGAGAGTTTGGGTGAGGGTGAGGGTTAGTTTTAGGGTTAGGGTTAGGGTGAGTGTTAGGGTTAGGTTTAGGTTTAGGATTAGGATGACAGTTAGGTTGAGGTGTCGGGATAGGGTTAGGGTTTGGGTTAGGGTTAGTGTGAGGATTAGGGTTAGGGTTAGGTTTAGTGTGAGGATAAAAGTTCGGGTGAAGGTTAGCGTGAGAGTGAGGGTTAGGTTTTGCGTTAGGGTGAGGGTTAGGGTTAGGGAGAGAGTTAGGATTAGGTTTAGGGTGAGGGTTAGGTTTAGGGTGATGTTTAGGGTGAGGTTGAAGTTTAGTGTGAAGATGAGGGTCAGGGTGAGGGTTTGGTTGAGGGTTAGGGTGAGGTTGACATTGAGGGTGAGTGTTTGGGTTAAGGTTAGTGTGAGGGTGTGGTTTAGGGTTAGGATTAGGGTTAGGTTTAGGGTTAGGTTTAGGCAGAGGATGAGCGTGAAAGTTTGGGTGAGGGTTAGGGTTAGGGTTAGGGTTAGGGTTAGTGTGATGGTTAGTGTAATGGTGAGGGTCAGGGTGAGGGTGAGGGATAGGATGACGTTGAGTGTGAGGGTTAGGTTTACGATTAGGGTTAGGGTGAGTTTTAGGGTTAGGGTTAGGGTTAGGGCTAGGGTTAGGGTTATTGTTAGGGTTAGGGTTAGGGTGAGGGTGAGGTTGAGGGGTAGTGTTAGGGTTAGGTTTAGGGTTAGGTTTAGGGTAAGGCTGAGGGGGAAGGGGAGGTTGAGTGTGAGGGTTAGGATTAGGATTAGGTTTAGGGTGCGGGATAGGGTGAGGGTGATTGTTAGATTGAGGTTGAGGGTTTCGGTTAGGTAAGGGTTTGGGTTTGGGAGAGGAGTAGGATGAGGGTGAGGGTTAACCTGAGGTTAGGTTTAGGGTGAGGGATAGGGTTAGGTTGAGGGTTAGGTTTAAGGTGATGTGTAGGGTGAGGATGAGGGTTAGTGTGAGTGTTAGGGTTGGGTTGAGGGTTAGGATGAGGGTGTTGGTGAAAGTTAATGTTAGGTTTAGGTTTAGGGTGAGGGTGAGGGTGAGGGTGAAGGTTAGGATCAGGAATAGTGTTAGGGTTGGGGTTAGTCTGAGGGTGACGGTCAGGGTGAGGGTGAAGGTTTAAGGTTAGGGTTAGGGTGAGGGTGAGAGTTACTGTATGTTTGAGGGTTATGGTTAGTTTAATGGTTAGGGTTAAGTTGAGGGTAAGGGTTATGGTGTGAGTTAGATTGAGGGTGAGGGTGAAGGTTAGGGTTAGGGTTAGCGTTAAGGTTTGGGTCAGGGTTTGGGTGATGTTTAGGATGAGGGTTCGGGTTAGGGTGAGGATGAGGGTGAGAGTGAGGGTGAGGGTTCAGGTGAGGGTGAGGGTTAGGTTGTCGGTGAGGATTAGGGTTAGTGTGAGGGATAGCCTTAGGTTTAGGGTTAGTGTGAGTTTGAGGGTTAGGGGTAGAATTAGGTTAAGGTTGAGGTTTAGGGTTAGGGTGAGGGCTATGGAGAGGGGTAGGGGTAGGGTTAGGATGAGGTTTGCGTGAGTGTGAGGATTACGGTGAGGGCTAGGGTGAGGGTTAGGGTTAGGGTTAGGGTGAGGGTTAGGGTTAGGTTTAGAGTCAGGATAAGGGTTAGGCTGAGGGTTAGGGTTAGGGTTTGTGTGAGTGTTAGGTTTAGGCTTAGTGTTTGGGTTAAGTTGAAGGTAAAGTTTAGGGTGAGGTTTAGGGTGAGCATGAGGGTTTGGGTTAGGGTGAGTATTAGGGTGAGGGTTAGGTGTAGGGTTAGGGTTAGGTGAGGGTAATGTTTAGGGTGAGTGTTAGGGTGGGGGTTAGGTTTGGCATGAGGGTTAGGCTGAGGATGTTTGTTAGGGTGAAGGTTATGGTTAAGGTTCGGGATAGGGTGAGGATTAGGTTTAGGTTTAGGTTTAGGGTGAGGGTTAGGCTGAGGGGTTTGGATAGGGTTAGGGTGAGGGTAAGATAAAGTGTGAGGTTTAGGGTTAGGGTTAGGGTGAGGGTGAGGGTAAGTGTTAGGGTGAGGTTTAGCATTAGGTTTAGGGTTAGCGTGAGGATGAGGGTTATGTTTAGGGTGAGGGTGAGGTTGAGGGTGAGGGTGAGGGTGAGTGTTAGGTTTAGTTTTAGCGTGAGGGTACGTGTTAGGGTGAGGGTTAGGTTTAGGGTTATGTTTATTGTGAGGGTTAGGGTTAGGGGGAGGGTTAGGGTTAGGGTTCTGTTTATTGTGAGGGTTAGGGTTAGGGTGAGGGTGAGTGTTCGGGTGAGGGTTAGGTATCAGGTAAATGTGATTGTTAGGGTGTGCTTGCTTGTTAGATTTAGGTTGAGAGTTAGGGTGACGTTGAGGTTAGGTTGAGGGTGACGTTTACGATTAGGGTTAGGGTCAGGGTGAGAGTTCGGGTTCGGGCTAAGGTTAGGGGGAGAGTTAGGGTGAGGTGTTGGGATAGGGTTAGTGTGAGGGTTAGGTTAGGGTTTGGGTTAGTCTGATGCTAAGGCTTAAGGTGAGGGATAGGGTGAGGGTAAAGTTTAGGGTTAGTGTTAGGGTGAGGGTTAGGGTTAGGGTATCGGTGATGGTGAGGGTAAGGTTTAGTGTGAGGGTTAGGGGTAGGTTGATGTTTAGTGTGAGGTTGAGGGTTAGGGTGAGGGGGAGGGTGATGGTGAGGGTTACGTTGAGGGTGCGGGTGAGGGTGAGGTGGAGGGTGAGGGTTACTGTTTAGGTTAAGGTGATGGTGAGGGTTAGGGTTAGGATTAAGGTTAGGGTTAGTTTTAGCCTGAGGATGAGGGTGAAAGTAAATGTGAGTGGTAGGGTTAGGGTTAGGTGGAGGGTTAGGGTTAGTGTAAGGGTTAGTGTGATGGTGAGGGTGAGGTTGAGGGTTAGGGTTAAGATTAGTTTTAGGGTGAATTTTAGGGTTAGGGTTAGGGTTATTGTTAGGATTAGGGTTAGGGTGAGGGTGAGTGTGAGGGTTAGCGTTAGTGTTAGTGTTAGGGTTAGGGTGAGGGTGGGGTTGAGGTTTAGGGTTTGGATTAGAGTTAGGTTTTGGGGGGAAGTGGAGGTTAAGGGTGAGGATTAGGGTTAGGTTGAGGGCTAGGGTGAAGGTGAGGGTTAGGGTGAGGGTGAGGGTTTCGGTTAGGTAAGGTTCAGGGTTAGGGTGAGGGTTAGGTTTTGGGTGATGTTGAGGCTGAGGGTGAGGGTTAGGGTTAGGGTGAGGGTGAGTGTTCGATTTAGGGTTAGATTTAGGGTGAGGGTGAGGGTGAGGGTTAGGATTAAGAACAGGGTTCGGGTGAGGTTGAGGGTTATGGTTAGGGTTAGGGTTAGGTTTGGGTTAAGGGTGAATGTGAGGGTGAGGGTTAGGATTATTGTTAGGGTTAGGGTTAGGTTTAGGGTTAGGGTGAGTGTGAGTGTGAGGTTTAGGTTTAGGATTAGGGTTAGGGCTAGGGTTAGGCTTAGAGTGAGGCTGAGGGTGAAGGTGTGGGTTAGGGTTAGTGTGAGGGTTTGGATTATTTTTATGGTTAGGGTGATTGTGAGGTTTAGGGTGAGGGTGAGGGTTAGGGTTAGGGGTAGCATTAGCTTCAGGATTTAGGATAGGGTACAGATTAGGGTGAGGATTATGGTGAAGGATGGGGACAGGGTTAGGGTTAGGGTTAGTGTCAGGATTAGGGTTAGGGTTAGGGTTAGGGTGAGGTTTAGAGTTAGGGTTAAGGTGAGGGATAGTTTGAGTGGTAGGTTATGGTGAGGGTTAGGCTTAGTGTGAGGGTTAGGCTTAGGGTTAGGATTAGGGTTAGTGTGAGTATAAGGGTTAGGGTGAGAGTGAGGGTTAGGGTTAGCGTGAGGGTTAGGGTGAAAGTTAGGGTGAGGTTTAGGGTGAGCGTAAGGTTTAGCATGAGGGTTAGGGTGAGGGTTAGGGTAAGGTTGAGGGTTAGGGTTAGCATTATTGTTAGGGTAAGGGTGAAGATTCGGGTGAGGTTTAGGGTTAGAGTTAGGGATAGGGTTAGGGTTATGTTTAGGGTTAAGATTAGGGTGAGGGTTAGGCTGAGGGGTAGGGTTAGTGTGAGAGTGAGGGTGAGGGTTAGAGTTATGGTTAGGGTTAGGATGAGGGTGAGGGAGAGGTTGAGGTTAAGTGTTAGGGTGAGGGTTAGTGTGAGGGTGTGGTTTAGGGTTAGAATTAGGGTTAGGGTTAGGGTGAGGTTTAGGCTTAGCATTAGGATTAGGGTTAGGGTTAGGGTGAGGTTTAGGGTTAGCATTAGGGTTAGGGTTAGGGTTAGGGTTAGGGTGAGGGTTATGGTTAGGGTTATGTTGAGGGTGAGGGTGAGGGTTAGGATTAGGATTAGGGTTAGCGTTGGGGTTAGGCTGAGAGTGAGGTTGAGGGTTCGAATGAGGGTTAGGCTAAGGGTTAGGTTTAGAGTGAGGGCGACGTTTAGTGTGAGGGGTAGGGTGAGGGTTAGGGTGAGGGTGAGGGTCTTGGTTAAGAAAGGGTTAGGGTTAGGATGAGGGTGAGGTTTAAGTTGAGGATTAGGGTGAGGGTTACTGTTAGGATTAGGCTTAGGGTGAATTATCCTGTGAGGGTGAGGGTTAGGGTTAGTGTGAGGGTTAGGTTTTTGGTGAGGGTTTGGGTGAAGTTGAGCATTAGTGTGAAGGTTATGGTGAGGGTGAGGATTAAGTTTAGGGTTAAGGTGAGGGTTAGGGTTAGGGTTAAATTGACGGTTAGGGTGAGGGGCAGGTTCAGTGTTAGGATAAGGGTTAGGGTGAGGTTCAGGGTGAGCTTGAGGGTTTGCCTTAGCGTTAGGATTAGTGTGAGGGTTATGGTGATGGTTAGGGGTAGGTTTAGGGTTAGGATGATGGTGATGGTTAGAGTTAGGATTAGGGTGAGGGTTAGGGTTGGTTGAGTGTTAGGGTTAGGGTTAGGGTTAGTTTGAGGTTTCGGGTGAGGGTTCGGGTGAAGGTGAGGTTTAGGGTTTGGGTGAGAGTTAGGGTTAGGGTGAGGGTTAAGGTTACAGTAAGTGTTAGGGTGAGGGTGAGGATTATGGTTAGGGTGAGCATTAGGGTGAGTGTTAGGGTTAGGGTTAGTGTGAGGATTACGGTTAGGGTTAGGGTTAGGTGTATGTTGAGGGTAAGGGTTAGGGTGAGGTTTAGGGTGAGTTTGAGCTTTAAGGGTAGCGTTAGGGTTTGGGTGAGGGTTAGGATGAGGTTTAGGGTTAGGGTGAGGGTGAGGGTGAGAGTTAGGGTTAGGGTTAGTGTGAGGGTTAGGGTTAGGATGAGGGTTAGGGATAGGTTTTGGGTTAAGCTGAGAGTAAGAGTAAGGGTTAGATTAGAGTTAGGGTGAGGGTATGGCTTAGGGTGCGGTTTAGGGTGAGGTTGAGGATTAGGGTTAAGAAGAGGTTGTGGGTAAGTGTTAGGGTGAGGGCTACAGTTAGGGTTAGGTTTTGGGTGAGTGTAAGGATTATTGAGAGGGTGAGGGTGAAGGTGAGGGTTAGGATTAATATGAGGGTGAGTGTTAGAGTTAGGTTTAGGGTGAGGTTTAGGTTTAAGTTGAGGTTTAGGGTAAGGTTATGGTGAGGGTGAGGATGAGGGTTCGGGTGAGTTTTAGGTTGTGTGTGACAGGGTTAGGGTGAGGTTTAAGGTGATAGTGAGGGTTAGGGTGAGGGTGATGGTTAGGGTTGCGGTAGGATTAGGGTTGGGTTTAGGGTTAGGCTTATGGTGAGAGTAAGAGTTAGAATGATTTTAGGGTGAGGGTGAGGTTTAGGGACAGCGTTAGAGTTAGGGTGAGAGTTAGGGTTAAGGTTAGGGTTCAGGTTAGGTTTAGGTTGAGGGTGAGGGTTAGATTTAGGTTTAGGGTTAGTGTTAGGTTGAGGGTGAGGTTGAGATTTAGGGTTAGATTTAGGATTAGGTTTAGGGTTAGGGTTAGGCTGAAGGTGGGGGTAGGGTTGAGGGTGAGGGTTAGGGTTAGGGTTAGTTTTACGGTGAGGGCTAGGGTCAGGGTGAGGTTTAGGGCGAGGGTTAGGGTGAGGGTGAGGATTTCGATTAGGAGAGGCTTTGGGTTTGGTTTAGGGTGACGATTAGGGTGAGGGTGAGGTTTAAGGTGAGGGTTAGGTTTATGTGAGGATTAAGGTTAGGGTTAGGGTGAGGGATAGGTTTAGGGGATGTTTAGGGTGAGGGTGAGTGTTAGGGTGAGGGTGAGTGTGAGGGTTAGGTAGAGGGTTAGGGTTAGGGTTAGGGTGAGGAATAGAGTGAGACTGAGGGTTAGGGTGAGGGTTAGGGTGATGGTTAAGGTGAGGGCTACGGTTAGTATGAGGGTGAGGGTTAGAGTTAGATTTAGGGTGAGGTTTAGGTTTAGGGAGAGGTTTACTGTAGTGTTAGGGAGAGGGTGAGGGTTCGATTTAGGGTGAGTTTTAGGGTGTGGGTGGCTGTTAGGGTTAGAGTGAGGGTTAAGGTGATGGTGAGGTATAAGGTGAGGGTGAGGGTTAGGGTTTTGGTGAGGATTAGGTTTAGGGTTAGGTTTAGGGTTATGATGACAGTAAGGGTTACGATGAGGTTTAGGATGAGGGTGAGGTTTAAGGATACGGTTAGAGTTAGGGTGAGGGTTAGGTTTCAGGTTAGGCTTAGGGTTAGCATGAAGGTAAGGTTTAGGGTGGGGGTGTGGGTGAGGTTGAGGGTGAGGGTGATGGTGAGGTTGAGGGTGAGGTTGATGGTGAGGTTGAGGGTGAGGGTGAGGGCTAGGGTTAGGGTTAAGTTTAGGGTGAGGGTTAGGTTTAGGGTTAGGGTTAGGATGAGGGTTAGGCTGAGGGTCAGGCTTAGGGTTATGTTGAGGGTAATGTTTAGGGTTAGGGTGAGGGTTAAGTTTAGGATTAGGTTTAGGGTTAAGGTGAGGGTAAGGGTTAGGGGGAGGGTGAGGGTTAAGTTAGGATTAGGGTTAGGGTTAGGGTGAGGATTACGCATAGGGTTAGGTTTAGGCTTAGGGTGAGAGTTTTGGTTAGGGTTAGGATTATAAATAGGGTGAGGGTGAGGGTTAGGGTTTCAATAAGGGTTAGGTTTAGGGTTTGGCTGAGGTTTATGTTGAGGCGGAATGGGAGGGTTAGGGTGAGGGTGAGGTATATGGTTAGGGTTAGGGTTAAGGTTAGGGTGAGGATTAGTGTTAGGGTTAGTTTTAGGACGAGGGTTACGCTGACGGCTAGGGTTAGGGTTCGGGGAAGGTTAAGGTATTGGATGAGGGTTAGGGTAAGGGGGAGGATTAGGGTTAGGTTTAGGTTTAGGGTTAGGGTTAGGGTGAGGGTTAAGTTTAGGCTTAGGGTGAGGTTGAGGGTGAGGATATGGGTTAGGGTTAGGGTGAGTGTTAGGGTTAGGCTGAGGGTTAGGGTTACGGTGAGGTGTGGGTAAAGGTTAGGGTGAGGGCTAGGGTTAGGGTTAGGGTTAGGGTGAGGTTTAGTTCTATTGTGAGGGTGAGGGTGATGGTTAGGTTTAGGATTAGGCTTAGGTGTAGGGTTAGGCTTAGGGTGAGGTTGAGGATGAGGGTCAGAGTTAGGCTTTGGGTGAGGGTTAGGTTTATGGTTAGGGTTAGTGTAGGGTGAGGTTGAAGGTTAGGGTGAGGGTGATGGTGAGGGTGAGGGTAAGGGTTAGGTTTAGGGTGAGGGTTACGGTTAGGGTTAGGGTTAGGGTGAGAGTGAAGTTGAGGGTTATGGTGAGAGTGATGGTGAGGTTGAAGGTGAGGATGAGGGTTAGGGTTAGCTTTAAAGTTAAGGTGAGGTTTAGGGTTAGGGTTAGGATGAGTGTTAGGCTGAGGGTTAGGGTTAGGGTTAGGGTGAGGGTTAGAGTTAGGGTGAGGGTTAGGGTAGTATGAGGTTAAAGGTTAGGGTGAAGGTGACGGTTAGGATTAGGATTAGGGTTACGGTTAGTGTGAGGGTTAGGGATAGGGTTAGGGTGAGCGTTTTGGTTAGAGTTAGGTTTAGATTTAGGGTGAGGGTTAGGGTGAGGTTTAGGGTTTGGAATAGGGTTAAGGTTAGAGTTCGGCTGAGACTAAGGTTGAGTGTGAGGTTGAGGGTTAGGTTTAGGGTCAGGGTTAGGGTGAGGTTGAGGGCTAGTGTTAGCATTAGGGATAGGGTCAGGGTTAGGGTGAGCGGTAGCGTGAGCGTTAGGGTGAGGGTTAGGGTTAGATTTAGGGTTAGGGTTAGGGTTAAGGTGATGTTTAGTTTTACGGTTAGGATTAGGGTTAGGGTGAGACTAAGGGTTAGAGTGAGATTTAGCTTTAGGTTGAGGGTTAAGGATAGCATTAGGGTTAGGGTTAGGGTTAGAGTGAGGGTTAGGGTTCAGTTAGGGTTAGGGTTAGGGTGAGGGTGAGGGTGAGGGTTAGTGTTAGGGCTAGGATTAGGATTAGGGTTAGGGTTCGGCTGAGTTTGGCCGTGAGGTTGAATGTGGGGTTTAGGGTTAGGGTTAGTTTTAGGCTGAGGGCTAGTGTGAGGGTGATGGTTAGCGTGAGAGTTAGGGTGAGGGTGAGGGTTTCGGTTAGGAAAGGCTTAGGGATAGGGGGAGTGTGAGGATTAGGTTGAGGGTCAGGTTTAAGGTAAGGGTTATGGTTATGGTTAGGATTGGGCTTAGGGTGAGGATGAGGGTTAGGGTTAGGTTGATGTTTAGGTTGAGGGTGAGGGTGAGGTTGAGGGATACTGTGAGGGTTAGGGTTTAGTTGAGGGTTAGGTTTAGGGTGAGGGATAGGGTGACGGTGAGGGTTAGGGTGAAGGTGAGGGTTAGGGTTACATTTAGGGTGAGTGTTAGGGTGAGGCTTACTGTGAGGATTAGGGTTAGGTTTAGGGTTATGAAGAGGGTAAGGGTTAGGGAGTGGTTTAGGGTGAGGGTGAGGGTTAGGGTTACCGTTAGAGAAAGGGTGAGGTTTAAGGTGAGTGTTAGGGTTAGGGTGAGGATGAGGCTTTGGGTTAGGAGGGTTGGTGTTAGGGTGAGGGTCAGGGTTAGTTTTAGAGTTAGAGTTAGGGTGATGGTGAGGGTTAGGGTTAAGATTAGGGTTAGGGATAGAGTTAGGCTGAGGGTTAGGGTGAGGGTTAGGTTCAGGGTGAGGGTTAGGTTTAGGGTTAGGGATAGATTTAGTTTGAGTGTTAGGGTTAGGTTTTGGAAGAGGGTTTTGCTGAGGGTTGGGGTTAGGGTTAGTGTTATGGTGAGGGTAAGGTTTAGGGTGAGGGTTAGCGTGAGGGTGAGGGTGAGTATTAGGGTTAGGTTGAGGGTTAGGGTGAGCATTAGGGTGAGGATTAGTTTTATGTTGAGGGTTAGGGTGAGGGTTAGAGTCACGTTTAGTGTTAGTGTTAGGGTTAGGTTGAGGTTTAGGGTGAGGGTAAGGGTTAGAGTGATGTTTAGGTTGAGGGTGAAGGTGAAGGTGAGGGTGATGGTGAGCGTTAGGGTTAAGATTTTGGTTAGGGTTAGGGTTAGGCTGAGGGTTGGGGTGAGGTTTAAGTTTAGGGTTAGTGTTAGGTTTAGTTTGAGTGTTAGGGTTACGGTTAGGAAGAGGGTTTGGCTGAGGATTGGGGTTAGGGTTAGGGTTATGGTGAGGGTAATGTTTAGGGTGAGGGTGAGGGTGAGAATTAAGGTTAGTTGAGGGTTAGGGTGAGCATTAGGGTGAGGATTAGGTTTAGGTTGAGGGTTAGGGTGAGGACTAGTGTCAGGTTTAGTGTTAGTGGTAGGGTTAGGGTTAGGGTGAGGTTTAGGGTGAGGGTAAGGGTTACAGTGATGGTTAGTTTGAGGGTGAGGGTGAGGGTGAGGGTGAGGGTTAGGATCAAGGTGAGGGTTAGGGTTAGGTTTAGGCTGAGGGTTAGGTTTAGGGTTAGGGTGAGGAGTAGGGTGAGGGGTAGGTTTTGTGTTAGCGTTTGTGTTAGGGTTAATGTGAGGGTTAGGGTTAGCGTTAGGGTTAGTGTGAGGATAAGGGTTAAGTTGAGGTTTAGGGTAAGAGTGAGGGATAGTGTTAGAGTTAGGTTTAGGGTGAAGGTTAGTGTGAGGGTTAAGGTGAGGTTTAGTTTTAGGATGAGGGGGAGGGTTAGAGTTAGGTTTAGACTGAGGGTTAGGGTTAGGGTTAGGGTTAGGGTGAGGTTTAGGGTAGGGTTAGGGTGTGGGTGATGGTTTGGGTTTTGGTGCGTTTTAGGGTGGGCATGACGGTTAGGGTTAGGGTGAGGGTTAAGGTGAAGGTGAGGGTGAAGGTTAGGATTACTGTGAGGATTAGGGTTAGGGTTAGGGTTAGGGTTTTGGTGAGGGTAAGTGTTAGGATGAGGTTTAGGGAGAGGGTGAGGTTTAGAGTTAGGGTGAGAGTTAGTGTGAGGGTTAGGATTCGGGTTAGGCTTAGGGCGACTGTGAGGTTTACAGTTAGTTTTAGGGTTAAGGTTAGGCTGAGCGTAATATTTAGGGTGAGGGTTAGGGTGAGGGTGAGTGTTAGGGTTAGGATGAGGGATAAGGTGAGGATTAGGTTTAGGGTTAGGTTGAGGTTGAGGGTTAGGTTTAGGATTAGGCTTACATGTAGGTTTAGGCTTAGGGTGAGGCTGAGGGTGAGGGTTGGGGTGAGGGTGAGAGTTTCGTTTAGGAAAGGCTTAGGGTTAGGGTTAGGTTGAGGATTATGGTGAAGGTGAGGTTTAAGGTGGGGGTTAGGGATAGGGTGAGAATTAGGGTTAGGGTGAGGGTGAGCGTTAGGGTTAGGGTGATTTTTAGGGGGAGGGTGAGTGTTACGGTGAGGGTGATGTTGAGCGTGAGGGTGTAGGTGAGGGTTAGGTTTGAGGTGAGGGTAGGGTGACGGTGAGGGTTAGGGTGAATTTGAGGGTTAGAGTTATGGTTATGGTTAGGGTGAGGGATAGGGTGAAGTGTAGGGTTAGGGTTAGGGTGATGGTTAGGTTTAATGTGAGGGTTAGGGTTAGGGTTAGTGTGAGGATAAGTGTTAGGGTGAGGCTTAGGGTGAGTGTGAGGGTTAGGGTTAGCGTTAGGTTTAGGGTGATGGTTAGGGTGAGGGTTAAGGTGAGGGTTAGGGTTAGTATGTGGGTGAGGGATAGAGTTAGAATTAGGGTGAGGGTTAGGGTTAGAAAGAAGTTTAGGGTAAGGTTAGGGTGAGTGTGAAGGTTTGGGTGAGGATGAGTTTTATGGTGTGGGTGACATTTAGGGTTTGGATGAGGGTAAAGGTGACGATGAGGGTTAGGGTGAATGTGAGGGTTAGGGTTGCGGTGAGGATTAGGGTTAGAGTTAGGGTTAGGGTTACGGTGAGTGTGAGGGTTAGGAATAGCTTTAGGGTGAGGGTGAGGTTGAGGGTGAGGGTGGGGGTTAGTTTGAGGGTGCGTGTTAGGTTGAGGTTGAAGTTGACGGTGAGGGTTTCTGTTAGGTAAGGGTTAGGTTTAGGGTTATGGTGAGGATTAGGATGACGGTTAGGGTTAGGATGAGGGTTAGATTTATGGTGAGGGTTAGGGTTAGGATGAGCGTGAGGGTTAGAGTTAGGGTTAGGGTGAAGGTTAGGGTTAGGGTGAGTGTTAGGATGAGGGTGAGTGTTAGGGTGAAAGTGTGGGTGAGGGTGATGGTGAGGGTTAGGTTTAGGGTGAGGGTCAGGATTAGGGTTAGGGTTAGGGTGAGAGTTAGGGTTAGTGTGAGAGTTAGGATTAGGGTTAGGTTTAGGGATAGAGTGAGGATAAGGGTTAGGGTGAGGGTTAGTTTGAGGGTGAGGTTTAGGTTTAGCATTAGGGTTAGTGTGAGGGTTAATGTGAGGTTTAGGTTTAGGGTCAGGGTTAGGTTGAGGGTGAGTGTTAGGGTGAAGTTGAGGGTGAGGGTGAGGGTGAGGGTGAGTGTTAGGGTTAGTGTGAGGGTCAGGATTAGGGTTCGGGTTAGGGTTAGGGTGAGAGTTAGGGTTAGTGTGAGAGTTAGGATTAGGGTTAGGGTTAGGGATAAAGTGAGGATAAGGGTTAGGGTGAGGGTTAGTTTGAGGGTGAGGGTTAGGTTTAGCATTAGGGTTAGTGTGCGGGTTAGTGTGAGGGTTAGGTTTAGGGTGAGGGTTAGGTTGATTGTGAGGGTTAGGGTTAGGTTTAGGTTGAGAGTTTGGGTTAGGGGTAGGGTTGGGGTGAGTGTTAGGGTGAGTGATAGGGTGAGGGTGAGGTTTAGGGTTAGGATTAGTGTTATGTTGAGTTTAAGTGTAAGGGTTAGTGTTAGGCTGAAGGTTAGGTTTAGGATTAGGGTTAGGGTTAGGGTTAGCATTTGGGTGAGGGTGAGGGTGAGGGTTACGTTAGGTTTAGGGTTAGGGGTAGGGTGATGGTGGGGGTGAAGGGTAAGTTTAGGATTAGGGTTAGGGTTAGGGTTAGGGTGATGGTGGGGGTGAAGGGTAGGTTTAGGGTTAGGGTTTGGGTTAGTCTGTGGGGGAGGGAAGGGTGATGGTGAGGTTTAGGTTTATGGTTAGGTTTACGGTTATGATGAGGGCTAAGTTGGGCGTGAGGGTTAGGGTGAATGTTAGTGTGAGCGTGAGGCTTTCGGTTAGTTAAGGGTTAGGGTTATTTTTATGGTGAGGATTAGGTTGAGTGTGAGGGTTAGTGTGAGGGTTAGAGTTTGGGTGAGGGTTCGGGTTAGGATTTTTTGTGACGGTTAGGGTTAAGGTGAGGTTTCGGGTGAGGGAGAGGCTTAGGGTGAGGGTTAGGGTGAGGTTGAGGTTGATCGTTAGGGTGTGGGTGAGGGTAAGTTTTAGGGTGAGGGTTAGGGTGACGGTGATGGTTAGGGTCACTGTGAGGATTAGGGTTAGGTTTAGGGTGAGGTTTAGGGTTAGGGTGAGGGTTAGGTTGAGGGGTATGGTTAGGTTTAGGGTGAGTGTTAGGATTAGTGTGAGTGTTAGGGTTAAGTATAGGGTTAGGGTTAGTTTGAGTGTAAGGGTTAGTGTGAGGCTAAGGTTTAGGGTTAGCATTAGGGTTACGGCGAGTGTTAGCTTGTGGGTTTGAGTTAGGGTTAGGGATAGGGATAGGGTGACATTTAGGTTTAGCGCTGCGGTGAGGGTAAGGTTGAGAGTGAGGGTGAGGTTGAGTGTTTCGTTTCGGTAAGGGTTAGGATTAGGGTTAGGGTGAGGATTAGGTTGAGGGTGAGGGTTAGGTTGAGGGTTAGGGTTAGGGTGAGGTTTAGGGTGAGGCTGAGGGTTAGGGTGAGGGTGAGATTTCGGTGAGTGTGAGGTTTAGGGTTTGTGTTAGGGTTACGGTTATGGTGAGGGTTAGGGTGATGGTGAGGGTTATGGTGAGGGTGAGGGTTAGGGGTAGGGTTAGGGTGAGGGTTAGGGTTAGAGTTAGGGTTAGGGTGAGGGTTAGGTTGAGGGGTAGGGTTAGGTTTAGGTTGAAGGTTAGGTTTAGTGTGAGGGTTAGTGTTAGGGTTAATGTGAGGTTAAAGTTCAGGGTGAGGGTGAAGGTTAGGGTTAGGGTTAGGGTTAGGGTGAAGTCTAGGGTGAGGTTGAGTGTTAGTGTGAGAGTGTGGATGATGGTGAGGGTTTCGGTTAGGTAAAGGTTATGGTTATTGTTAGGGTAAAGATTAAGTTGAGGGTGAGGGTTAGTATGAGGATTAGGGTAAGGGTGAGTGTTAGGGTTCAGATGAGGGTGAGGGTTAGTGTGTGTGTGAGGGTTAGGGTGAGTGTGAGGGTTAGGGTTAGGTTTCAGGTGAGGGTTTGGGTTAGGGTTAGAGTGAGGGTTAGGCTTAGGGTGAGGGGTTGGGTTAGTGTTAGGGTGAGGGTTAGAGTTAGAGTGGGGGTTAGGGTTGGGTTTAGGGTTAGGGTTAGTGTGAGGATAACGGTTAGGGTGAGGGTTAGGGTGAGTTTTAGGGTAAGCTTTAGGGTTAGGGTTAGGGTTAGTGTGAGTGTTATTGTTAGGGGTAGTTTTAGCTTGAGGGTAAGGGTTAGCGTTAGTGTTAGGGTAAGGTTTAGGGTTAGGGTGAGGGTTAGGGTAAGGGTTAGGGATAGGGTGAGTGTGAGGGTGAGGGTTAGGGTTAGGCTTAGGATTAGGGTTAGTGTGAGGATAAGGGTTAGTGTGTGTGTTAGGTTGAGGGTGATGGTTAGGTTTAGCGTTAGGTTTACGGTTAGCATTAGGGATAGGGTGTGGGTTAGGGTTAGGGTTAGTGTTAGGTTGAGGGTGAGGGTTAGGGTTAGGTTTAGGTTGAGGGTTATGGTGAGTGTTAGGGTTCAGGTGAGGGTTAGGGTTAGGATTAGGGTTAGGGTGACGGTCAGTGTGAGGGTTAGGGTTAGGGTTAGGTTTAGGGTGAGGTTGAGGGTTAGTGTTAGGGTTAGGGTGAGGGTTAAGTTAAAGGTGAGGGCTAGGGTGAGCGTGATGATTAGGGTCAGGTTGAGGCTGAGTGTTTCCGTTAGGTAAGGTTTAGGGTTAGGTTTATGGTGAGGATTAGAGTGAGGGTGAGGCTTAGGTTGCAGGTTAGGTTAAGGGTGAGGGTGAGGGTTAGGGTTAGGGTGAGGGTTAGTGTTAGGTGATGTTTAGCGTGAGGTTGAGGGTTAAGGTTCGGGTGAGGGTTCGGGTGAGTGGGAGGATTAGGTTTAGTTTTAGGGTTAGGGTTAGGGTGAGGGTTAGGATGAGGTTTAGGTTTAGGTTTAGGGTTAGTGTGAGGGGTAGGGTTAGGGATAGGGTGAGGGTTAGGGTTAGTGTGAGGGTTAGGGTTAGGTTTAGGATTAGGTGTAGTGTGAGGATAAGGGTTAGGGTGAGGGTTAGGTTGAGGGTGAAGTTTCTGGTTAGCGTTAGGGTTAGGTTGAGGTTTAGGGTGAGTGCTAGGGTTAGGTTCAGGTTTAGGTTGAGGGTGAGCGCTAGGGTTAGGTTTAGGTTGATGGTTAGGGTGAGGGTTAGAGTGTGGGTTAATGTTAGGGTGAGTGTTAGTGTTAGGATTAGGGTTACGGTGAGTTTTAGGGTTAGAGTTATGGTTATGGTAAGGGTTAGGGTTAGGATTAAGGTTAGATTTAGGGTTAGGGTTATTGTTAGGGTCAGGGTTAGGGTTAGGGTGAGGGTTTGGGTGCGGGTTGGCGTTAGGGTTAGGGTTAGGTTTAGGATGATGTTGGGGGTGAGGGTTAGTTTTAGGATTAGGGTAATGGTTAGGCTGAGGGGGAGGCAGAGTGTGCGGGTGAGGTTTAGGGTTAGGGTTAGGTTTAGAGGTATGGTGAGGGCTAGGGTGAGGGTGAGGGTTAGGTTGAGGGTTATTGTTAGAGTGAGGGTTAGGGTGAGGCTAAGTGTTAGGGTACAGGTGAGGGTTCGGGTGAGGGTGAGTGTGAGGGTGAGGGTGAGGTTTAGGGTGTGACTTAGGTTTCAGGTTAGGGTGAGGGTTACAGTGAGGTTTAGGGTTATGGTTAGGGTTAGGTTGAATGTGAGGGTAAGGGTTAGGTTTAGGGTTAGGTTGAGGGTTAGGGTTAGGTTTAGGGCTAGGGTGAGGGGTAGAGCTAGGATTAGGGTGAGGGTAAGGTTTAGTGTGAGGTTTTTGGTTAGAGTTAGGTTTAGTGTGAGGTTAAATTTTAGGGTGAGGTTTAGGGTGAGGGTGAGGGTTAGGTTTATCGTTAGGGTTAGGGTGAGGGTTAGGGTGAGGGTTAGGTTTAGGGTTAGAGTGAGAGTTATGGTTAGGGTACTGTTTAGCGTGAGGGTGAGGGTTAGGGTTAGGGTGATGTTTAGGGTGAGGTGAGGGTTAGGGTTAAGGTGTGGTTTAGGGTTAGGTTTAGGTGTAGGGTGAGGGTGAGCGTTGGTGGTAGTGTTAGGTTGGGGGTTAAGGTTAGGGTGAGGTCTAGGGTGAGGTTTAGGGTGAGGGTTAGTGTGAGGTGTAGCGTTAGGATTAGGGTTAGGTTAGGGTGTTAGTGTTAGGTTAGTGTTAGGTTGAGGTTTAGGTTGAGGGTGAGGTTTAGGGTTAGGTTTAGGGTTAGTGTGAGGGTTAGGTTTAGTTTTAGGTTTAGGATTATGGTTAGGGTTATGGTTATGGTTATGGTTAGGGTTAGGGTGAGGGTGTGTGTGAGGGTTAGGTTTAGGATTAGGGTTAGGTTCAGGTTGAGGGGGAGGTGGAGGGGGAGGGGGAGGTTTTAGGTTAGTGTTAGGGTTAGGGTTATGGTGAGGGCTAGGTTGAGGGTAAGGTTTAGGGTGAGGGTGAGGGTGAGTGTGAGGGTAAGGGTGAAGGAGAGGGTTAGGTTTAGGGTGGGGTTTAGGATTAGGGTTAGAGTTAGGCTTAGGATGAGGGTGAGGGTTGGGTTAGTGTTAGTGTGAGGGTTAGGGTTAGAGTGAGGGTTAGGGTGACAGTGAGGTTTAGAGTGAATGTTAGTGTTAGGGTTAGGTTTCGGGTGAGGGTTAGGGTTAGGGTTAGAATGAGGTTGAGACTTAGGATGAGGGGTAGGGTTAGTGTTAGGGTGAGGGTTAGAGTTAGTGTGATAGGGATGGGTTTAGGGTTAGGGTTAGTGTGAGGATAATGGTTAGGGTGTGGGTTACGTTAAGCGTTAGGGTTAGGGTGATGGTTAGGTTGAGTGTTAGGGTTAGGGTTAGTGTTAGGGTGAGGGTAAGTTTTAGGGTTAGTGTTATGGTAAGTTTTAGGGATAGGGTGAGGGTTAGGGTAAGGGTTAGGTATAGGGTGAGTGTGAGGGTGAGGGTTAGGGTTAGGATTAAGTTGTTTAGGGTTAGGGTGAAGGTTATGGTAAGGGTTAGGGTTAGGATGAGAGTTAGGGTTTGGTTTAGGGTGAGTGTTAGGGTTAGGTTTAGGGTTAGGGTTAGGGTGAGGTTTAGGGTTAGGGTTAGGGTGAGGGTGAGGGTAAGGGTGAGGGTGAGGGTTAATTTTAGGGTTAGGGTGTGGGTAAAGTTTAGGATGAGGGTTAGTGTTAGCGTTAGGGTGAGGGTGTGGGTAAGGATGAGGGTTAGGTTTAGGGTTAAGGTTATGGTTATTGTGAGGGTGAGGTTGAGGGTTAGAGTTAGGTTTAGGTTTAGGTTTAGGGTTAGGCTGAGGGAGAGGGTGGGTGTGAGGTTTACGTTTAGGGTTTGGGTTAGGGTCAGGGCTAGTGTATGGGTGAGGGTGAGGGTTTCGGTTAGGTAAGTGTTAGGGTTAGGGTGAGGATTAGGGTGAAGGTGATGTTTAGTGTGAGAGTTAGGGTTAGAGTGAGGATTAGGGTTAATGTGACGGTTAGGGTTAGGGTTAGGATGAGGTTGAGGTTTAGGGTGAGGTTTAGGGTTAGGGAAAGGGTTAGGATTAGGGTTAGGGTTAGAGTTAGGGTGAGGGTTAGGCTGAGGGGTAGGATAAGGTTTAGTGTGAGGGTTAGGTTTAGTGTGAGGATTAGGGTTAGGCTTAGGATTAGGGTGTGTGTTAGTGTGAGGGTGAGGGTTAGGTTTAGTATTAGGGTTAGGGTTAGGGTGAGGGTTAGGATTAGTGTTAGGGTTAGGGCGGGGGTCAGGGTGAGGATTAGGGTTACTGTTAGGTTGAGAGTTAGGGTTAGGGTTTGGGTTAGTATGACGTTGAGGTGAGGATTTCGATTAGGTAAGGGTTATGTTTAGGTTAGGGTGAGGATTAGGTTGAGTGTGAGTGTTAGATTGAGGGTTAGGGTTAGGCTTAAGGTGAGGGTTAGGTTTAACGTGATGTTTAGGGTGAGGGTGAGGGTTAAGTTGAGCTAAAGTATTAGAATTAGTATTAGGGATAGGGTGACGATTCGTGTTAGTGTGAGGGTTAGGGTTAGGGTTAGTTTTAGTGTGAGGATGAGGGTTTGGTTGAGGATTAGGTTTAGGGTGAGGGTTAGGATTAGCTTTAGGGTTAGGGTTAGGTTGAGGATTAGGTTGAGGGTGAGGGTTAGGATTAGCTTTAGGGTTAGGGTTAGGGATAGGGTGAGGATTAGGGTTAGTGTGAGGGTTAGGGTTCGGGTTACTGTGAGGATAAGGATTAGGGTGAGGTTTATGTTGAGGGTGAGGTTTAGGGTTAGCCTTATGGTCACAGTGAGCGTTAGGGTGAGTGTTAGGGATAGGGTGAGGGTTAGGATTATGTTTAGGTTGAGGATTAGTTTTAGTGTGATGTTTATGGTGAGGGTGAGTGTTAGTGTGAGGGTGAGGATGATGGTTAGGATTAGGGTTAGGGTTAGGTTTAGGGTGAAAGTGAGGGTGAGGGTGAGGTTTAGGGTTAGTTTTAGGGTGAGGATTAGGGTTAGGGTTAGGGTTATGGTGAGGGTAAGTCTTAGGGTGATGTTGAGTTTTAGGGTTACTGTAAGGGTAAGGTTGAGGGTTGGTGTGAGTGTAAGAGTTAGGGTTGGGGTGAGGGTTATTGTTAGGGTTAGGGTGGGGGTTAAGTTTAGGGTGTGGTCTAGGGTGAGGGTGAGTGTTAGGGTTAGGGTTAGTGTGAGGGGTAGTGTTAGGGTTAGGGTGAGGGTTAGGGGTAGTATGATTGTTAGGGTTAGGTTTAGGATTAGGGTTAGTGTGAGGATAACGGTTAGGGTGAGGGTTAGGTTGAGGTTGAACTTTAGGGTTAGCGTTAGGGTTGGGGTTATCGTTAGTTTTATGTTGAGGGTTAGGGTGAGTGTTAGGGTTAGGGTGAGGTTTAGGTTGAGGGTGAGCCTTAGGTTTAGGTTTAGGGTGAGGGTTAGGGTGAGGGTTAGAGTGGGGGTTCGTGTTAGGGTGAGGGTTAGGGTTAGGATTAGGGTTACGGTGAGTTTTAGGGGTAGGGTTATGGTTGGAGTAAGGGTTAGGGTTAGGATTAAGGTTAGATTGAGGGTTAGGGTTATTGTTAGGGTTAGGGTTAGGGTGAGGATGAGGGTGAGGGTTGGCGTGAGGGTTAGGGTTAGTTTCAGGGTGATGGTGGGAGTGAAGAGTAAGTTTAGGATTAGGGTTATGGTTAGGCTGAGGGGAAGGCAGAGGATGAGGGTGAGATTTAGGGTTAGGGTTAGGTTTAGAGTTACGGTGAGGGCTAGGGTGAGGGGTTAGGGTAAGGGTTAGAGTAAGGTTTAGGGTTAGGTTGATGTTTAGGGTGAGGCTGAGTGTTAGGGTTCGTGTGAGGGTTCGGGTGAGGGTGAGAGTGAGGGTGAGGATGAGTTTTAGGGTGTGGCTTAGGGTTAGGGTTAGGGTCTGGATGAAGTTGAGGCTGAGGGTTAGGGTTAGGTTGCGGGCTAGTGTGAAGGGTAGAGTTAGGGTTAGGGTGAGGGTTAGGGTTAGTGTGAGGGTTTGGGTTAGAGTTAGGGTTAGGGTGAGGGTTAGGTTTAGGGTTAGGGTGAGAGTTAGGTTTAGGGTACTGTTTAGCGTGAGGGTGAGTGTTAGGGTGAGATTTAGGGTTAGGGTGATGTTTAGGGTTAGGTGAGGGTTAGGGTTAAGGTGTGGGTTAGGGTTAAGTTTAGGTTTCGGGTGAGGGTGAGGGTTACTGTTAGGGGTCGGTTGGGGGTTAAGGTTAGGGTGAGGTCTAGGGTGAGGGTGAGGGTTAGGGTGAGGGTTAGTGTGAGGGATAGCGTTAGGATTAGGGTGAGGGTTAGGGTTAGTGTGAGGGTTAGGGTTAAGGTTAGGGATAGGGTTAGGGTTAGGTTTAGGTTTAGTGTGAGGATAAGGGTTAGGGTGAGGGTTAGGTTGAGTGTCAGGGTTAGAGTTAGGGTTAGGGATAGTGTGAGGGTTAGGTTTAGGATTAGGGTTTGGGTTTTGGTTAGGGTTATTTTTAGGGTTAGTGTTAGGGTTTGGGTGAGAGTGAGGGTGAGGTTTGGTGTTAGGGTTAGGGTTAGGGTGAGGGTGGGGGTGAGGGTTAGGTTTAGGATTTGGGTTAGGTTTAGACTGAGGGGGAGGGGGAGGTTTGGGGTTAGGGTGATGTTTTTTGTTAGGGTTAGGTTTAGGGTTACATTGAGGGCTAAATTGAGGGTGAGGGTTAGATTGAGGGTGAGGTTGAGGGTGAGGGTGAGGGTGAGGGTTAGGTTTAGGGTGAGGGTTAGGATTAGGGTTAGAGTTAGGTTTAGGGTGAGGGTTAGGGTAAGCGTTAGATTTGGGTGAGGGTTAGGGAGAGTGTTAGGTTTATTGTTAGTGTTAGTGTGAGGTTTAGGTTTAGGGTTAGTGTTAGGGTAAAGTTTAGGCTTATGGTGACGGTTAGGGTAAAGGTTAGGGATAGAGTGAGTGTGAGGATGAGGGTCAGGGTTAGGGTTACGGTGATGTTTAGGGTTAGGGTGAGGTTTAGGGTAAGGGTTAAGGTTAGGGTGAGGGTTAGAGTTTGGTTTAGGGTGAGTGTTAGGGTTAGGTTTAGGGTTAGGGTAAGGGTTAGGGTTAGGGTTCGGGTTAGGGTTCGGGTTAGGGTTAGGGTTAGGGTGAGGGTAAGGGCGAGGGTGAGGGTTAATTTTAGGGTTAGGGTGTGGGTAAGTGTTAGGGTGAGATTTAGTGTTAGGGTTAGGGTGAGGGTGTGGGTAAGGATGAGGGTTAGGCTTAGGGTTAAGGTTATGTGATGAATTTGAAAAATTAAGGCTGCATCCATTTTACAATTTACTCACTGCTGACTCTGTTTCTGTAAACTTGCTTGCTTGAGCTAACACCAACCCCCACCCCCTGGAAATAAGGAATTGGGTAAAGTCCAGGTGTCGGCCCCAGGACAAGGTCAGTGGTCGTAGATAAAGAACAGACAGTACGTGTTCCTCAGTTCCCATTTAGAAATTCCCCAGACAGGACCTTGAGATAACGACCACCTGCCAAGACCACAAGCTAAGCCAAATGTCAACCAATCATAGGCCTGTAACCATGTAAACCCCCTTTAAACCAACCATGGGCCAGTCATTTTACGAAGAGTGTTGCAAAATTTCCCGCGTGGCAAAGTGATTGTTGGCGTATATGATGACCTTTAAATGGACCAATCATGGGATGCTTTGTGTTATGCATTAATCTTGTGGTTTTTGCGTTTAAAAGAAGGCTTGTAACCTCTGCTCGGGGCTCCCTGTCTGCTCAGGACAGAGAGTCCGTTTGCACAAACGTCAAATAAACTCCTCTTGCTTATTGCATCTCCCGGCCTGGATTCTGAGTTTCTGGGGTGCCCTCCCGTTGACGAAAGTATCCCAGGAGTCTGGGGTCTTTCATTTGGTACGTTGGCCAGGAACCACGCTCCCCCAAACCCCAGATACAAGGACCAGCAGGAGGTAAGATAAAGCTCTTGTCTTTCGTGTTTGTCGTGTTCATTTTATGTTTTGGGGATCCAAAAGTGCCTGTACAGGACGTGTGTGGTGGAGCAGAGGGAAAAGCAGACTTGCCCACTACCCTGGTCCCGCCCTGGGCTTCTACCCCAGGTGCGTGAATTTGTGGTGGACTAGAGGGAAAAGCAGACCTGCCCACTACCCTAGTCCTGCCCTGCAGTCCAACTCCAGGGTTGCGAGGAGGGGGAACGAGATCCAAGTGTCTCTGTGTTAGGGGGAGTTAAGGCACGGACGGCCTCTCCCTTCTGAAGTTTCTCTCCTCATTTGTGCTCACTCGGGGACCGCGCGGCGTTTTTCTAGTCTTGTCTGTGTCTGTCTGACATTAATTGTCTTTGGTGTTTGTTTTGTGACTTTCCAGGAAATGTGTCAACAAGCTAGTCCACTCCTAGGACACCTGAGACCTTGTCCTAGTTCGTTTAAAAACAAAAACCGCTGGTTCTGCTTTTGTAACTTGCTTGTTTGTCAATTATGAAGCTGCCACTGACCACCTGCGAGTGGCCTCAGTTAGATCTCAGCTTCGGGCCTTGGCTCCGGGGGGGGGGGGTCTAAACGTGGGGGAGAACCTGTCAGTCTGAGGGGATGGCCGCTAGGGACTTCTTTCCCTTGCCACAAGATGACTGGCAATTCTCCTCCACCTTGGAAGGCCCCTGGGCCAACGTCTGCAGGAATCTAAGAGAAAAATCCTCTGGAGGTGAGTAGGGGTGTTGAGTCCCCTGGTAAGTGAATGGTGGTGAGATGTCGCCCCATTCACTGAGACCTGATTTTGTCTTTGTGGCCAGTTGTTTGTCTTGTTTACTTTAGTGTGTGTGTTTGTTTTGTGTTTTCTGGGGTAGGGAAGTTCTGGGTGAGTGTGGCAGGCTCACCTATCAGACTCTGGATTCAGCTTGCTGAGTGAGAACAGCACAGAGTTCCGGTAGGGATAAACTGGGGCCCATTAGTCCCCAACTCAGCCTTCAGTTCTTGTCTAGTTCTGTTTTAGAATTGGTACCAGTTTTAAATGAGGATCCTTGGTTTTTGTGTTTATCTGTGTTTTTGTTATTTATTTGAACATCTCTGGGGAAATAAAAGTTCCAGCGGGTCTTGGTCACAGACCTGCTATGCCCACCCCCCCTCCCCCCGAGGCATGGAAGGTTACTGGGCTAGTTTGGTTCCCTTCAAGCCTCAGGCTGCATTTTCTCCTTGTGGAGGCTTCCAGCAGGGAGGGTGTAGAAGGCTGTGTGCCTAGTTTGGACTTTTTCAGCTAGTCCTGACAATGTAACAATTTGTAAAGTGCTCTTGTCTATCTGTGTGAGTGTTTTGTGTGTGTCTGTGAACGTGTTCAAAGATAAGAATTGTCAGCATGCTGTAACAATTGGGTGAGTTTAAATTTAAAATTCAAAAGGTTATGAGGTTTGGACATTACCAAAAATTCTAAAAAAATCTTCACATTGTTTTAAATGGCTTTTTAAAGATTTTTTTTAACTTGCAAATTAAAAAATCTGGTATTATAAAAAACTAATATTTTAAATGCATAAGACTGTTTATACTGTAATCACATTATCTGGCTTAACAAAATGCATTGGCTGTTTGGGATCTGGTTCCCTTGGCTAAAATTTGGGATAAATATTAAAAATTTAAATGTAAAGGTTAGTTTAACACTGTCAAAGATGTTACCTGTTCTGTCTGTCTAAAAACTGTGTATTTCATTCAAGAACCAAGAAAAGAGACGGGGAAAAACTTAGAAGCCAACAGAAGACCTATGTTTAGGGATAAGGGGTGAACAAGCAGAAGTGCAGTTCAGCTAGTCATGCATGGTGGGACAGGTCCTGGGAAGAGTCCATG
The DNA here is from genome assembly GCF_024711535.1 of Dipodomys merriami. Classification (NCBI taxonomy): domain Eukaryota; kingdom Metazoa; phylum Chordata; class Mammalia; order Rodentia; family Heteromyidae; genus Dipodomys; species Dipodomys merriami. The sequence continues at coordinate 2,954,654 of NW_027205937.1, read as the reverse complement.
CATGGTGAAAGAGGGCAAGCTGGCACAAACGCAGTTCATCTAACCCTAAAGAGTCGGATTGGGTGCGTACCCATTCCATAGAAGGGGCTGAGTGGCCCATCTTTGTTCTTTCTTTTCCCTGCAGATAGACACTAAAAACATGATGGTTAAAATGAGTGATGTGATGATATGATTAGTATTGCTAAAACTTCCCCTTGGATGTGTTAACATTAAAATTAGAAAGGCCTTAAAAAAAAGGGTTAAAAAGTTATTTATATAATGTGACTTGCTTTTAATGTTTTACAATTAGGATGTTTTTAAAAGTCAGAAAGACACTAAGTCTAGCTTTTTGGTTCAGTTATGATGATTGTTATTTTCGCATTAAGGAAAAATTGTCATTTGAGTTTAAAAATCTTAATGTGTGTCTGTTTTAAAACAAGCAACTAAGAGGCAATGAGTGACACTTGGCCTCAAGATTTCAAGGGATCTTTTCAAAATGCAAATAAGAGGTTTTAAAAAAAATAGGAATGGATTTTTGGATATAAAGTTTAAATGTAAAATTGTTCTTAACATTGGCTTCAGTGTACACAAAGGAAAAAATTAGGATTACCAAAATAATTGCTATTCCAGTTTGCTCTTATAGGTTGTTTTTTTTTTAAGTTTCCAGCAAGCCCAGAGCAAAGCACAGAGGATTCTTAAAAGTTTGTCAGATGTAACTTTGACTCTTAATAAGTATCAGGTAAGAGCATGCTTAAAAGCTACTTCTATGTTGACCACCTTGTTGCTTATAATTGGAGTAAAATGGCCTTTTATAAGACTCACTGATCTGCAAACTGGTTCAAAGCTAGGCCTGGCACAAAAAGGTTCCTGTGAGACTGTCACCTCTATTCAGCCAGCAGAGTACCAGCCCTGGACTGAAGAGTCAGGGGAAAGTACTCAAGCCCCAAGCTCGAGACTCACAGTGGCAGAGTACTAGCCCTGGACTGAAGAGTTAGGGGACAGCATTCAAGCCCCGAGTCTGGGACTCAAAGTGGCAGAGTGCTAGCCTTGAGCTATAGAGCTGAGGGACAGTGCTCAAGCCCCGAGTTCAAGTCCAGCGACCAGCTAAAGGGAAATGTCAATGAGGCATTTTTCCCAATGTGAAGAAGACACTCCTGGGACAAAAGCAATGGAGGAGCATCCAGAGGCAGTAAGCCACTGCTTGGATGGCAGAAATGTCAGATCCTAGAGTCACTTTTGCATGGCACTTCAAAACTGATCAGAGCCGGGAGGTCATAAAAAGAGTTTATAAGCATGCCAAATGTCCATGACTATCTACCTTGTAAGGGACAGGAACTTGCCAGTCCTCTGTGATAGTAAAAGCCAATGTTATAAAATGTGGGGGATAGTTTAAATCTCAACCCCTTCATGTGCCAAAAGCTCTAATTGAGCTGACACTAGTTACATGAAGTTCATCTGCTCAGGAAAACGTTTGTAAACCTGAGAGTGTGTTTCTATTTGATATCTGTCTAAAGGCCTGCAAATGTAACTTAGGCATTGTTTGGGATCATTAGAGATCACATTCCTAAGCCATCTAGAAAGATGCTTTTGCAAACCAGAGTGCTAAACAAGTTACACTGCTGTAGCCGGAAAAAAAGGTCTGTGCAGTTGTCAAAAGTTAAATATTGTTCTAAATGACATCTAACCCTGATGGCCTCTTTGTAAAATAGGCTAAGGTTATAGGTTCCTGGCTAGGTAAGATCAACAAGTTACAGAAGATGGACCTTCCCCCTTCTACCCCCATTATAAGATCAAGAGTCCAGAGTCAGTTTTGGAGAAATGAGGCAAAATAGATAAAATATTTTTTTAAAAAGGCATAAAAATAGTGTTAACAGTTGTCGGTGTACAAGGTGTAAAGACTGCATCTGTCAGAGATGGCTACAAGACTAAGCCTTCTGAGCCTTCTGTGTCTATTTACAAAAATATCTGGTTAGTAAAAAAGTTGTGATTTTGGTAAATTGTCTGGACTATTGTTTAAAGATCTTAAAAATCAGCAGGATCAAAGCCTGCCAAGCATATGCAATGTATTTTTAACCAGTCTGCGTAGGAATTTACAGCCAAGCATGAGGTGTGAAACTCCCTTGGAGCCACTGAGAGATCCTGCTGCTGCTGCTGCTGCTGCTGCTGCTGCTGCTGCTGCTGCATACCCTAATGGGTAAAGTTCAAAGACGGCCTGACAGCCACCTGGAGAAACTCCTGCCTGATTCCATCACCTGAGTCTGCTTCCTGGTTGTCTGCTGCTAAATCTAAGATCTTGTGGGACATTCTTTTGGGTGATATCCAGAAACCCTCTCTTCCCACAGTGGATATTGCGGACAAGGATATCACTGGCTGGCTTGTCTTAGGCACTTCAGTGCATAGTGACTGAAAATCCACTCTATGGTCACAGCCTAGTTTAGCTCTTGTAATAACCTGAGTGTGTTATCAATGAAAATTGTAAAGGAGAGGGTGGTAGTAAAGAAAGCCTTGGAAAAGGAATTATAAAGGAGAGGGGGGTAGTAAAGGAAGCCTTGGGAAGGGAATTGGGGAAAAATTGGTATCCCCTTTAGATAAGAAAGGATTTAAAAAGTAAGGATTGTCTTTAATTGTTTGGAAAAGGGAAAGAAGACAAACCTCAGAAAGTTTAAGTATGTAGCAAATGGTATGTGTATGTCACAAATGGTATGAGTATGTCTTAAAATTGGAGCTTACAAGTACAACTGGTATAAAATTAAGTTAACTGTGATACACGGAGGCAGGACTGGTAAAAAGAAAATGTAAGGGGCTCTGGTATTGTTACTTTTGTTACAATTGGACCTTGTATACTCAACAGACTGATGTCTTTTCTAAAAGAGAAAAATCAGCGCAGTCCATCTATTAGTTCTGAGGTCTCAATACCAAGCACTGAGAACAACTGACACCCCACAAAATAATATATAGACACCCTAAATTTTAAGATTAAAATTACTCCAGAAAAGAAGTGGGGAATGAAGAATTAGAAAAATTAGGGCTGCGTCCATTTTACAATTTACTAACTGCTGACTCTGCTTCTGTAAACTTGCTTGCTTGAGCTAACACCAACCCCCACTCCCTGGAAATAAGGAATTGAGTAAAGTCCAGGTGTCGGCCCCAGGACATGGTCAGTGGTCGTAGATAAAGAACAGACAGTACGTGTTCCTCAGTTCCCATTTAGAAATTCCCCAGACAGGACCTTGAGATAACGACCACCTGCCAAGACCACAAGCTAAGCCAAATGTCAACCAATCATAGGCCTGTAACCATGTAAACCCCCTTTAAACCAACCATGGGCCAGTCATTTTACGAAGAGTGTTACAAAATTTCCCGCGTGGCAAAGTGATTGACCAATCATGGGATGCTTTGTGTTATGCATTAATCTTGTGGTTTTTGCGTTTAAAAGAAGGCTTGTAATTGCTGCTCGGGGCTCCCTGTCTGTTCGGGACAGAGAGGGCGTTTGTACAAAAGTCAAATAAAATCCTCTTGCTTATTGCATCTCCCGGCCTAGAGTCTGAGTTTCTGGGGCGCCCTCCCGTTGACGAAAGTATCCCAGGAATCTGGGGTCTTTCAATGGTTAGTGTGAGGGTGAGGTTGAGGGTTAGGGTTAGGATTAGGTTTAGTTTTAGGGTTAGGCTGAGAGAGAGGGTGAGGGTGAGGTAGAAGGTGAGGTTTATGTTTAGGGTTTGGGTTAGGGTGAGGGCTAGTGTATGGGTGAGGGTGAGGGTTTCGGGTAGGTTAGTGTTAAGGTTAGGGTGAGGATTAGGGTGAGGTTGACGGTTAGTGTGAGTTAGGGTTAGGGTGAGAGTTAGGGTGACTGTGAGGGTTAGGGTGAGGGTAAGGGTGAGGGTAAGGGTTAGTGTAAGGGTTAGGGTGCTGGTGAGGGTTAGGGTTAGCATTAGGGTTAGGGTCAGGGTGAGGGTTAGGGTGAGGTTTAGGGATAGGGATAGGGTTAAGATTAGGGTTAGGGTTAGAGTTAGGGTGAGGGTTAGGCTGAGGGGTAGGGTAAGGGTTAGGGTGAGGGTTAGGTTCAGTTTGAGGATTAGAGTTAGGTTTAGAGTTAGGGTGAGGGTAAGGATTAGGCTGTGGGTTAGGGTGAGTGTGAGGGTTAGCTTTAGCATTAGGGTTAGTGTTAGGGTGAGGGTTAGGATTAGGGTCAGGGTTAGGGTGAGGGTGAGGGTGAGGGGTAGGGTAAGGGTTAGGGTGAGGGTTAGGTTCAGTTTGAGGATTAGAGTTAGGTTTAGAGTTAGGGTGAGGGTAAGGATTAGGCTGTGGGTTAGGGTGAGTGTGAGGGTTAGCTTTAGCATTAGGGTTAGTGTTAGGGTGAGGGTTAGGATTAGGGTCAGGGTTAGGGTGAGGGTGAGGGTGAGGATTAGGGTTACTGTTAGTTTGAGGGTTTGGGTTAGGGTTTTGGTTAGGGTGAGGGTGAGGGTGAGGTGAAGGTTTCGGTTAGGTAAGGGTTATGTTTAGGTTAGGGTGCGGATTAGGTTGAGTGTGAGGGTTAGATTGAGGGTTAAGTTTAGGGTGAGGGTTAGGGTTAGGCCTAAGGTGAGGGTTAGGTTTAGTGTGATGTTTAGGGTGGGGGTGAGGGTTAAGGTGAGGGAAAGGATTAGGGTTAGAATTAGGGATAGGGTGAGGATTAGTGTTAGTGTGAGGGTTAGGGTTAGGGTTAGGGTTACTGTGAGCATAAGGGTTAGGTTGAGGGTTATGGTGAGTGTGGGGTTAGGGTTAGCCTTAGGGCTATGGTGAGCGTTAGGGTGAGATTTAGGGTTAGGGTGACGGGTAGGGTTATATTTAGGTTGAGTATTAGGTTTAGTGTGATGTTTATGGTGAGGGTGAGTGTTAGTGTGAGGGTGAGGATGAGGGTTAGGGTTAGGTTTAGGTTTAGGTTTAGGGTGAGAGTGAGGGTGAGGGTGAGTGTAAGGGTTAGCGTTAGGGTGAAGATTAGTGTTACAGTTAGGGTTATGGTGAGGGTAAGTCTTAGGGTGAGGTTTAGGGTGAGGTTGAGGTTTAGGGTTAGCGTTAGGGTAAGGGTGAGGGTTGGTGTGAGGGTTAGAATTTGGGTTAGGGTGAGGGTTATGGTTAGGGTTAGGGTGAGTGTAAGAATTAGGGTGAGGGTTCGGGTGAGGTTGAGGGTTAGGGTTATCAATAGGGTTAGGGTGAGGTTAGGGTTAGGGTGTGTTTATTGTGAGGGTGAGTGTTAGGCTGAGGGAGAGGTTGAGGGTTAGGTTTAGGGTTAGGGTTAGGTTTAGGGTTAGGGTGAGAGTCAGGGTGAGGGAGAGGGTTAGGGTTCGGATGCGGGTGAGGGTGAGCGTTACTCTTAGGGTTAGGGTGAGGGTTAAGGTTAGGTTGAGGGCTCGGGTAAGGGTGAGGATGAGGGTGAGGGTGACTGTGAGGGTTTTGGTTAGGTAAGGATTAGGGTTGGGGTTATGGTGAGGATTAGCATGATGGTGAGGTTCATGTTGAGGGTTAGGGTTATGGTGAGGGTTATGGTGAGGGTTAGGGTGAGGGTTAGGGTGAGGGTTAGTGTGAGGTTTAGGGTTAGGGTTAGGTTTAGGGTGAGGGTGAGGGTTAGTGTTAGGTTAGGGTGAGGTTAAGTTTAGGGTGTGGGTTAGTGTGATGGTGAGGGTTATGGTGAGGGTGAGGGTTTCTGTTAGGTAAGTTTTAGGGTTAGGGTTATGGTGAGGATTAGGGTGCGGGTGAGGGTTAGGTTGAGTGTTAGGGTAAGGGTGAGGGTTAGGGTAAGATTTAGGGTGAGGGGTAGGGTTAGTGTGATGTTTAGGGTGAGGTTGAGTTTTAGGTTTAGGGTGAGGGTTCGGGTTAGTTTTCGGGTTAGGGTTAGGGTGTATTTATGGTGAGGATGAGTGTTAGGGTGAGGGTGAGGTTGAGGGTTAGGATTAGGGTTAGATTTAGGGAGAGAGTGAGGATGAGGGTGAGGTTTAGTTTTCGGGTGAGGGTGAGGTTGAGTGTGAGGGTTAGGGTGAGGGTGAGGGTTTCAGTTAGGTAAGTGTTAGGGTTAGGTTATGGTGAGGATTATGGTGAGATTGAGGGTTAGCCTGAGGGTTAGGGTTAAGGTGAGGGTTAGGATGAGGGTTAGTGTAAGAGGTAGGGTTAGGGTTAGGGTGAGGGTTAGGGTTATTGTGAGGGTTAGGGTTAGGGTTAGGTTTACGGTTAGGGTGAGGATAAGGGTTAGGGTGAGGGTTAGTTTGAGGGTGATGGTTAGGGTTAGCTTTAGGTTTACAGTTAGTATTAGGGTTAGGATGAGAGTTAGGGTTAGGATGAGGGTTAGGTGGAGGGTGAGGGTTAGGGTTAGGTTTAGGTTCAGGGTTTGGGTTAGGGTTAGGATTTGGGTGAGGGTTAGGGACAGGGTTAGGTTTAGGTTTAGGGTGAGGGATAATGTTAGGGTTAGGGTGAGGGTTAAAGTTAAGGTGAGTACTAGGGTGAGTGTGAGCATTAGGGTGAGGGTAAGGGTGAGTGTTTCCGTTAGGTAAGGTTTAGGGTTTGGGTTATGGTGAGGATTAGGGTAAGGGTGAGGGTTAGGTTGGGGGTTAGGTTAAGGGTGAGGGTGAGGGTTAGGGTTAGGGTTAGGGTGAGGGTTAGTGTTAGGTTGAGGTTTAGGATTAAGTTTAGGGTTAAGGTTAGGGTTAGTGTGAGTGGTAGGTTTTGGTAGGGTGAGGTTTAGGGTTATGGTTAGCATTAGGGTGAGGGTGAGGGTGATGTTGAGTGTTAGATTTAGGATTTTGTTTATAGTTAGGTGAGTGTTAGGTTTAGTGTGAGGGTTAGGGATAAGTTTCGGATTAGGGTTAGTGTGAGGATAAGGGTTAGGGTGAGGGTTAGTTTGAGGGTGAAGTTAAGGGTTAGCGTTATGGTTGGAGTTAGCATTAGGGTTAGGGAGAGGGTTAGGTTGAGTGTTAGGGTTAAGGTGAAGTTTAGCTTGAGGGTGAGCGTTATGGTTAGGTTTAGGTTGATGGTTAGGTTTAGGGTTAGGTTTAGGTTGAGGGTTAGGGTTTGGGTTAGAGTGAGTGTTAGTGTTAGTGTGAGGGTTAGGGTTAGGATTAGAGTTACAGTGAGTTTTAGGGTTAGGGTTATGGTTAGGGTAAGGGTTAGGGTTAGGATTAAGGTTAGATTTAGGGTTATGGTTATTGTTAGGATTAGGAGTAGGTTTAAGGTGAGGGTGAGGGTGAGGGTGGGCATTAGGGTTAGGGTTAGGTTTAGGGTGATGATGGGGGTGAGGGGTAGATTTAGGATTAGCGTTATTGTTAGGCTGAGGGTGAGGCAGAGTTTGAGGGTTAGGTTTAGGTTTAGAGTTATGGTGAGGGCTAGGGTGAGGATTAGGGTGAGGTTGAGGGTTAGGGTTAGGGTGAGGGTTAGTGTTAGAGTGACGGTTATTGTTAGGTTGATGTTTAGGGTGAGGCTGAGTGTTAGGGTTCGGGTGAGTGTTCAGGTGAGGGTGAGTGTGAGGGTGAGGGTGAGGTTTAGAGTGTGGCTTAGGGTTAGGTTTTGGGTGAGGGTTAGGGTGAGGTTTAGGGTTAGGGTCAGGGTTAGGTTGAAGTTGAGGTTGAGGGTTAGGGTTAGGGTTAGGTTGAGGTTTAGGATTATGTTGAGGGCTAGGGTGAGCGTGAGGGTTAAGGTTGAGGGTTAGGGTTAGGGTTACGTTTAGAGTTAGTGTTAGGGTAAGGGTTAGGGTGAGGGCTAGAGTTTGGGGTTAGGTTGAGGGTTAGAGTTAGTGTGAGGGTTTGGGTTAGAGTTAGGGTTAGTGTGAGGTTAAAGTTTAGGGTGAGGGTTAGGGTGAGTGTGAGGGTTAGTTTTATCGTTAGGGTTAGGGTGAGGGTTAGGGTGAGGGTTAGGTTTAGGGTGATGTTTAGTGTGAGGAGAGGGTTAGGGTGAGGATGAGGGTGAGGTTTAGAGTTATGGTTAGCTTTAGGGTACGGGTGAGGGTGATGTTCAGTGTTAGGTTTAGGATTTTGTTTATAGTTACGTGAGTGTTAGGGTGAGGGTAAGTATTCGGGTGAGGGTGAATTTTAGGGTGTGGTTGAGGGTTAGGTTTAGGGTGAGGATTAGGGTTAGGGTTTGGGTTATGGTGAGGGTAAGTATTAGGGTGTGGTTTGAGGTGAGGTTGAGGTTTTGTTTTAGCGTTTGGGTTAGGGTGAGTGTTAATGTGAGGGTTAGGGTTAGGTTTAGGTTTAGGGTGATGGTGAGGTTTAGAGTTAGGGTTAGGTGGAGGGTTAGGTTTAGGATTAGGGTGATGGTAAGGGTTAGGTTGAGGGTTAGGGTGAGTTTGAGTGTTAGGGTTAGCATTATTGTTAAGGTGAGAGTGAGGTTAGGGTGAGGGTTAGGGATAGGGTTTGGGATAGGGTGAGGATTAATGTTAGTTTGAGGGTTACGGTTATATTTAGTGTGAGGATAAGTGTTAGGGGGAGGGTGAGTGTGAGGATTTCAGTTACGTAAGGGTTAGGGTTAAGGTTATGGTGAGGATTAGGGTGAGGGTGCTGGTTAGGTTGAGGATTAAGGTTAGGGTTAGGGTTCGTGTGAGGGTTAGGGATAGGGTTAGGGTTAGGTTGATGGTGGGGGTGAGATGTAGGTTTAGGATTAGGGTTAGGGTTAGGCTGATGGGGAGGGGGAGGTGGAGGGGGAGGTTTTGGGTTAGGGTTAGGGTTAGGTGATGGCTAGATTGAGGGTGAGTATTAGGGAGAGGGTGAGGGTGAGGGTGAGGGTTAGGGATAACTTTAGGGTTAGGGTGAGGGTTAGCGCGAGTGTTAGGTTTAGGTTTTGAGTTAGAGTGAGAGTGAGGGTTAGGGTTCAGTTTAGGAAAAGGGTTAGGGTTAGGGTTAGGGTGAGGTTTAGGGTTAGGGTTAGGGTTAGGTTGAAGGTGAGTGTAAGGGTTAGGGTGAAGTTGAGTGTTAATGTTAGCATTAGGGTTAGGGTGAGGGTTAGGGTTAGAGTTAGGGATAGGGTATGGATTATTGTTAGTGTAAGGGTTAAGGTTAGGTTAAGTGTGAGGATAAGTGTTAGGGTGAGTGTTAGGGTGAGGGTTAGCATTAGGGTGAGGGTGAGTGTTAGTGTTAGGGTGATGGTTAGGGTTAGGGTTAGGGTTAGGGAGAGGGTGAGGGTTAGTGATAGGGTTCGGGTGAAGTTTAATGTTATGTTGAGGATTAAGGTTAGGGTGAGGGCTAGGGTGAGGGTGAGGGTTAGGGTGAGGGTGAGTGTGAGTGTTTCGTTTAGGTAAGGGTTAGATTTAAGGTTATGATGAGGATTAGGGTGAGGGTGAGGGTTAGGTTGAGGATTAGGGATAGGGTGAGATTTAGAGTGAGGGTTAGGGTTAGGGTTATGGTGAGGGTTAGGGTAAGGGTTAGGTTTAGGGTGAGGGTTAGGTTTAGGGTGGGGGTTAAGGTAAAGGTGAGGTCTAGGGTGAGAGTGAGTGTTAGGATGAGGGTTAGCGTGAGGGGTAGAGTTAGGGGTAGGTTGAGGTTGAGGGTTACGGTGAGGGTGAGGGTGAGGGGTAGGCATAACATTAGGGTTAGGGTGAGTGTTAGCATGAGGGTTAGGTTTACCTTTAGAGTTATGGTGAGGTCGAGGGTTAGGTTTCGGGTTAGGGATAGGGTTATCGTTAGGGTTAGGGTGAGGTTTAGGGTTAGGGTTAGGTTAGGTTGAAGGAGAGGTTGAGGGTTAGGGTTAGGGTTAGGTTGAGGAATAAGTTGAGGGTGAGGGTTAGGTTGAGGGTTAGTGTTATGGTGAGTGTTAGGGTTGGAGTTAGGGTGAGGGTTAGGGTTAGGATGATGTTTAGGTTGAGGATTAGGGTTAGAGTGAAGGTGAGGGTTCGGGTGAGTGTGAATGTTCGGGAGATGGTGAAGGTTAAGTTGTGGGTGAGGATTAGGTTACAGAGCAATGTTAGGGTGACAGTGATTGTTAGGGTGATGGTGAGGGTTAGGGTTAGGGTTAGGGTTAGGGTGAGTGTTAGGGTTAGGAATAGGGTAGGGTTAGGATCAGTATTAGGGTTAGGGTTAGGGTGAGGTTGAGGGTTCGGGGGAGTGTGAGTATTTAGGTGAGGATGAGGGTTAGATTTTGGGTGAGGGTTAGGTTTCAGCTGAGTGTTAAGGGGATTGTGAGGGTTAGGGTTAGGGCTAGCGTTAGGTTTAGGGTGAGGGTTACGTTGAGGGTTAGGGTTAGGGTGAATGTTAGGGTTAGAGTGATGTTTCAGTTGAGGTTGAGTTTTAGGTTCTGGGTGAGAGTTAGGGTTAGGGTGAGGATTAGGGTTATGGTTAGTGTTAGGGTTAGGATGAGGGTTAGGGTTAGGGTGCGGGTTAGGTTGACAGGGTTAGGGTGAGGGTGAGGGTGAAAGTTAGGGTTAGGGTTAGGGTTACAGTTAGGGTGAGGGTGAGAGTAGGGTTAGAATTTGGATTAGTGTTATGGGTAGAGTGTGGGTGAGGGTGAGGTTTAGGGTTAGGATTAGAGTTAGGGTGAGAGTGAGGGTGAGGTTCAGTGTTAGGATTAGGGTTAGGGTTAGGTTTAGGGTGAGTGTTAGGGTTAGGTTTAGGGTTAGGGTTAGGGTTAGGGTGAGTGTTAGGGTTAGGGTTAGGATGATGTTGAGGGTTCAGGTGAGTGTGAGTGTTCGCGTGAGGATGAGGGTTAGAATGGGGGTGAGGGTTAGGTTTTGGCTGAGTGTAAGGTGAAGGTGAGTTTTAGGGTTAGAGTTAGCGTTATGGTTAGGGTGAGGGTTACGGTGAGGGTCAGTGTTAGGGTGAGTGTTAGGGTTAGGGTTAGGCTTAGGGTTAGGGTGATATTTAGGGTGATGGTGAGGGTTAGTGTGAGGGTGATGGTTAGGTTTAGGGTTAGGGTGAGGTTTAGGTTTAGTATTAGGGTTAGGGTTAGGGTTAGGGTGAGTGTAAGGGTGAGGGTGAGGTTTCAGGTCAGGTTTAGTTTTGAGTTTTGTGTGAGAGTTAGTGTTAGGGCGAGGATTAGGGTTAGGTTTAGGGTTAGGGTTAGGGTGAATTTAAGGCTTAGGGTGAGGTTTAGGGTGAGGCTGAGGGTTACGGTTAACATTAGGTTTGGGGTGAGGGTTAGGGTTAGGTGAGGGTTAGGGTGAGGTTTAGGGTTAGGGTGAGAGTGAGGGTGAGGGTTAGGGTTACGGTTAGGGTTAGAGTTAGGGTGTGGGTGAGACTGAGGGTGAGAATTTGGATTAGGGTTAGGGTTAGAATTAGGGTGAGGTTGAGGGTTAAGATTAGAGTTAGGGTGAGAGTGAGGGTGAGGTTCAGTGTTAGGATTAGGGTTAGGGATAGGGTTAGGGTGAGGATACGGGTAAATGTTAGGGTTAGTGTTAGGCTTACGGTTACTGTGAGTATACGGGTTAGGGTGAGGGTTAGGGAGAGGTTGAGGGTTAGGTTTAGGGTGAGAGTTAGGGTTAGGGTTAAGGTGAGGGTTAGGGTTAGGATGAGATTTAGGGTGAGGGTTAGGTTTAGGGTTAGGGTTAGAGTGAGGGTTAGGGTAAGGGTTAGGGTTAGGTTTAGGATTAGGGTGAGGGTGAGGGTTAGTGTTAGGGTTAGGGTGAGATTAAAGTTAGGATGAAGGCTTGGGTGAAGGTGTTGGTTAGGGTGAGGGTGAGTGTGAGGTTGAGTGTTTCTGTTAGGTAAGGGTTAGGGTTAGGTTTATGATGAGGATTAAGGTGAAGGTGAGGTTTAGGTCGAGGGTTAGTTTGAGGTTGAGGGTTAGGGTTAATTTTAGGGTGAGGGTTGGGCTTAGGGTGGTGTTTAGTGTGAAGTTGTGGTTTAGTGTGAGTTTTAGGGTTCGGGTTAGGGTTATTTTATGGTTTATGGTTAGGGTTAGGGAGAGGGAGAGGGTAGGGTTAGGGTTAAGGTTAGTGTGATGGTGGGGGTAAGGAGTAGGTTTAGGATTAGGGTTAGGGTTAGGCTGAGGGCTAGGGTGAGGTTCAGGGTGAGGGTGAGGGTTTATGTTAGGTAAGGCTTATGGTTATTGTCAGGGTGAGGATTAGGTTGAGGTTGAGGGTTAGGGTTAGGGTGAGTGTTAGGGTTACTCTTTTGGTGAGGGATAGGGTTAGGGTGAGGTTTAGGGTGAGGGTGAGTGTTAGGGTGAGCGTTAGGGTTCGGGTGAGGTTGAGGGTTAGGGTGTGGGTGATGGTTAGGCTTAGGGTGAGGTTTAGGGGGTCGATGAGGGTTAGCTTGACTGTGAGGGTTAGGGTTAGATTTAGGGTGAGAATTAGGGTTCGGGTTAAGGTTAGGGTGAGGTTTAGGGTGAGGGGTAGTGTTAGGGTTAGGGTGCGGCTTAGGATTAGTTTGAGGGTTAGGGTTAGGTTTAGGGTTAGTTTAAGTGTAAGGGTCAGCGTGAGGGTTAGGGTGAGGGTAAGGGTTAGGGTGAGAGTTAGGGTGAGGGTAAGGGTTAGGGTTAGCGTTAGGTTTAGGGTGAGTGTTAAATTGAGGGTAAGGGTTTGGGTTAGATTTAGGGTTATTGTGAGGGTTAGGGTGAGGGTTAGGGTTCTGTTTAGGCTTAGGGTGAGGGTGAGGGTTATGGTTAGGTTTAGGGTAAAGGTTAGGGTGAGAGTGAGGGTGAGGGTGAGGGTGAGGGTTTCTTTTAGGTAAGGGTTAGGGTTAGGGTGAGGATGAGGGTGAGGGTGAGGATTAGGGTGAGGGTGAGGGTTAGGTTGAGGGTTAGGGTTAGGTTTACGGTGAGGGTGAGGGTGAGGTTGAGGCATAGGGTTAGGGTTAGGGTTAGATTTAGGGTGACGTTGAGGATTAGAAATAGGATTAGGTTTAGGGTTAGAGTTAGGGTGAGGTTGAGGGTGAGGGTTAGGGTTAGGGTTAGAGTTAGTGTGGGGGTGAGTTGAGGGTTACCGTTAGGATTAGGGTTAGGGTTAGGTTTAGGGTGAGGGTGAGCGTGAATTTTAGGGTTAGGGTTAGGTTTAGGTTTATTTTGAGGATAAGGGTTAAGTTGAGGGTTAGGTTGAGGGTGAGGGTGAGGGTGAGGGGTAGGCTGAGGTTGAGGGTTAGGGTTAGGTTTAGGGTGAGTGTTAAGGTTAGGGTTAGGTTGAGGCTTAGGTTTAGGGTGAGGTTTAGGGTTAGGGTGAGTTTTAGGGTGAGTGTTAGGGTTAGGGTTTGGTATAGGGTGAGAGTGAAGTTTAGTGTTAGGGTTACGGTGAGGGTTAAGTTTAGGGTGAGGGCTAGGGTGTGGGTGAGGTTTAGGGTGAGCGTGAGGGTGAGGGTAAGGGTTTCTGTTAGGTAAGGTTTAGGGTTAGTGTTATGGTGAGGATTAGGATGAGGTTTAGGTTTAGTTTGAGGGTTACGGTGAGGATGATGGTGAGTGTTAGGGTTAGAGTCAGGGTGAGGGTTGGGGTGAGGGGTAAGGTTATTGGTAGGGAGAGGGTTAGGGTTAGGGTTAGGGTTAGAGTTAGGTTTAGTATGAGGATAAATGTTAGGGTGAGGGTTAGGTTTAGTGTTAGGGTTAAGGTTAGGGTTAGGGTGAGGTTTAGTGTTAGTGTTAGGGTTAGCATTAGGGTGAGTGTTGGCGTTAGGGTTAGGGTAAGGATTAGGGTGACGGTGAGGGTTAGGTTTAGGGTCAGGTTGAGGTTTAGGGTTAGGGTTAGGTTTAAGGTGAGGGTTAGGGTTGGGGTTAAGGTGAGGGTGATGGTTAGGTTGAGGGGTAGGTTTAGGGATAGGGTAAGGTTTAGCGTTAGGGTGAGGGTTAGGGTTAGGTTTAGGGTTAGGTTGAGGGTGAGTGTGAGGGTGAGGGTTAGGGTTATGTTTAAGGTGAGGGTTAGAGTGTGGGTGAGTGTTAGGGTTCGGGTGACCAAGAGGGTTAGGGTGAGGGTGAGGTTTAGGGTTAGGTTTAGGGTGAGGGTTAGTGTTAGGGTTAGGTTCAGGCTTAGGCTGAGGGTTAGGGTGAGGGTTCAGTGTTAGACTTAGGGTGAGGGTTAGTGTTAGTGTGAGGGTTATGGTTAGGTTAGACTTAGGGTTAGTGTATGGTTAAAGGTTAGGTTGAGGGTTAGGGTGAGTGTGAGTTTTAGTGTTACCGTTAGGGTTAGGTTGACGGTTAGGGTGAGGGTTAGGTTTAGGGTGAGTATTAGGGTGAGAGTACTTTTTAGCATGAGGGTGAGGGTTAGGGTGAGGGAGAGGGTTAGGGTTAGTTTTAGGGTTAGGGTGAGGGTTAGGCTTAGGGTTAGGGTGAGGGTTAGGCTTAGGGTTAGGGTGAAGGTCAGGTTGAGGGTTAGAGTTAGGGTTAATTAAGGGTTAGGGTTATGGTTAGGGTGAGGATTAGGTTGAGGGTGAGGGTTAGGTAGAGGGTTAGGGTTAGGGTGAGGGTTAGGGTAGGGGGTAGGGTTAAGGTTAGGGTTAGGTTGATGTTTAGGTGAGAGTGAGGGTTCGGGTGATGGTGAGGGTTAGGGTGTGGCTGAGGGTTAGATTTCGGCTGAGTGTTATGTTGACGATGAGGGTTAGGGTGAGGTTGAGCATTAGGGTTATGATTAGTGTTAGGGTGAGGGTTAGAGTTAGGGTTAGTCTTAGGGTGTGGGTTAGGGTGAGGGTTAGGGTTAGGGGTAGGGTCGGGTTTAGGTTTAGTGTGAGGGTTAGGGTTAGGGTTATGGTTAGGGTTTCTGTTAGCATAAGGGTGAGGGTGAGGGTTAGGTTGAGGGTGAGGGTGAGTGTTAGGGTTAGTGTTAGCGTAAGGGTGATGTTTACGGTGAGTGTTAGGGTTAGGGTGAGTGTTAGAGTCAGGGTTAGGGTGAGGGTTAGTTTTAGGTTGTTATTTAGGGTGAGGGTTAATATTAGGCTGAGGGTGATGGTTAGGGTTAAGTTTAGGGTTAATGTTAGGGTGAGGGAGAGGTATAGGATTAGGGTTAGGGTTAGGGTTAGGGTGATTGTAAGGTTTTGTTTGATGTTTTGGGTGACCTTGAGTCTTAGGGTTTGGGTGAGGGTTAGTGTTAGAGTGCATATTATGGTTAGGGTTAGGGTCAGGGTTTTAGTGAGTTTAAGGTTTAGGGTGAAGTTTATGGTGAGGGTTAGGGTTAGGATTAGCGTGAGGTTTAGGGTGAGGGTTAGGGTGAGGGTTTGGGTTAGGTTTAGGGTTAGGTTTAGGGTGAGGGTTAGGGTTAGGATGAGGGTTATGGTTAGGGTTAGGGTGAGTGTTAGGGTGAGAGTATTGCTTAGGGTGAGGTTGAGGGTCAGGGTGAGGGTGAGGTTGAGTGAGAGTGTTAAGGTGACAGAGACGGTGACGGTGACGGTGAGGGTTATGTTTAGGATTAGGGTTAGGGTGAGGGTGAGGGTTAGGGTTAGGATTGGGGTTAGGGTTAGGTTTAGGCTAGGGTTAGGGTGAGCGTGAGGTTTAGGGTGAGGGTGAGGGTGATGGTGAATGTTAGGGTTAGGATTATGTTTAAGGTGAGTTTTAGGGTTAGGGTTAGGGTGTGTGTGAGGGTTAGGTTTTGGCTGAGTATTAGGGTGACGGTGAGTGTTAGGGTGAGTGTGAGGGTTAGGGTTATGGTTAGGGTTAGGTTCAGGTTTAGGTTTAGGGTGAGTGTGAAGGTGAGGGTTAGGTTTAGGATTAGTCTTAGGTGTTTGGTAAGGCTTAGGGTGAGTGTGAGTGTGAGGGTCAGAGTTAAGATTGGGGTGAGGGTTATGGTTAGGTTTAGGGTTAGTTTGAGGGTGAGGGTGAGGGTTAGTTTGTGGGTGATGGTCAGGGTGATGGTGATGGTGAGGTTTAGGTTTAGGGTAAGCTTTAGGGTTATGTATAAGGTAAGAGTGAGTGTGAGGGTAAGGGGTAGGGTGAGGGTGATGGTGAGGTTGAGGGTGAGGGTGAGGATTAAGGTTTGGGTTAGGGTTATGGTTAGGGTTAAGGTTAGGGTGAGGGTTAGGGTTAGGGTTATGGTTAGGATGACGGTTAGGCTGAGGTTTAGGGTTAGGGTTAGGAGGAGGGTGAGCGTTAGGATTAGGATTAGGGTTAGGGTCAGGTTGAGCATTAGGGATAGGTTTAGTATTAGGGACAGGGTTTGTTTAGGGTTAGGTTTAGAGTTAGGGTGAGGGTGTGGGTGAGGGTTAGGGTTGGGATTAGGGTTAGTGTTAGGGTTAAGCTGAGGGTGAGGTTGAGGGTGAGTGTGATGGTTAAGGTTAAGTTGAGGATTAGCATTAGGTTTAGGGTTAAGGGTTAGGTGAGGGTTACGTTTAGGATTAAGTTTTATATTAGGGTTAGGCTGAGGGTTAGGGTTAGGGTTCGTGGGAGGGCAAGGGTTAGGTTGAGGGTTAGGGTGAGGTGATGGTTAGGGTTAGGCCTTAGTGTTAGGGTGAGGGTGAGGGTGAGGGTTAGTGTTAGGGTTAGGGTTAGGGTTAGGGTGAGGGTAAGGGTTAGGTTGATTTTTAGGGTGAGGTTAGTGTTACGGTTAGGGTTAGGGTTAGGGTGAATGTTAGGGTGTGGGTCAGGGTTAGGGCGAGGTTTATGGTGACAGTGAGGGTTAGGGTGAAGGAGAGGGTTAGGGTTAGGGTTAGGGTGAGGGTTAAGTTTAGGGTGAGGGCTAGTGTGTGGGAGAGTTTTAGGGTGAGGGTAATGGGTAGGGGTAAGTTTAGCATTAGGGTTAAGGTTAGGCTGAGTGTTCGGGTTAGTGTGAGGGTGAGGGCAAGTTTTAGCATTAGGGTTAGGGTTAGGTATAGGGTTAGGGTGAAGGCGAGGGTGAGATTGAGGTT
The DNA here is from genome assembly GCF_024711535.1 of Dipodomys merriami. NCBI lineage: Eukaryota > Metazoa > Chordata > Mammalia > Rodentia > Heteromyidae > Dipodomys > Dipodomys merriami. The sequence goes on along the minus strand of NW_027205937.1, from coordinate 2,937,972 downwards.
GAGGTTAGGTTTAGGGATAGGGTTAGGCTGAGGGTGGGGGTGAGGGTGAGGGTGAGGTTGAGGGTTAGGGTTAGTTTTAAGGTGAGGGCTAGTGTGAGGGTGAGGGTTAGGATGACCTTTTGGTTGAGGATTAGGTTGAAGTTGAGGTTGAGGTTGAAGATGAGGGTTAGGTTTAGGGTGAGGATTAGGTTTAGGGTTAGGGTGAGGGTTAGGATTAGGGTGATGTTTAGGGTGAGGGTGAGAGTTAGGGTGAGGGCGAGTGTGAGGATTAGAGTGTAAGTGATTGTTAGGGTTAGGGTGAGGGTTAGGGTGACGGTGATTGTCAGGGTGAAGTTGAGGGTTAGAGTTGGGGTTAGGGTGAGGTTTAGGGTTAGGTTTAGGGTGAGGGGTTAAGTGAGGGTTAGGTTAAGGTTTAGGGTGAGTGTTAGGGTTAATGTGAGGGTTAGGGTTAGGCTTAAGGTTAGTGTGAGGGTAAGGTTTAGGGTGAGGTTTAGGTGGAGAGTGAGGGTTAGGGTTAGCCTTAGTGTTAGGGTGAGGTTTAGGGTGAGGGATAAGGTGAGGTTTAGGGTTAGTATGAGGGTGAGGTTTAGAATTAGTTTTAGGGTGAGGGTTAGGGTTCGGTTGAGGTTTAGGGTAGGGTTAGGGTCATGGTGAGGGTGAGGGTGAGGGTGAGTTTTAGGGTGTGGATGATGGTTAGGGTTAGGGTGAGGGTTATGGTGATGTTGAGGGTTAGGATGAGGGAGAGGTTTAGGGTTACGGTGAGCATTAGGGTGAGCGTTAGGTTTAGGTTTAGTGTGAGGATTAGGGTTATGGTAAGGGTTAGGGTGAGGGTAAGGGTTAGGGTGACTGTTAGTTTGAGAGTGAGGGTTAGGGTTAGCGTTAGGGTTAGGGTGAGGTTTAGTGTGAGAGATAAGGTGAGAGTTAGGGTTAGTATGAGGGTGAGGGTTAGAATTAGTTTTAGCGTGAGCATTAGGGTGAGGGTTAGGGTTAGGGTTATTGTGAGGATTAGGTTTAGGGTTAAGGTTATGGTGAGGGTAAGGGTTAGGGTGAGGTTTAGTTTAGGGTTAGGGTTAGGGTTAGGGTTAGGTTTACACTGAGGGTTAGGGTGAGTTTTAGGTTTAGGCGGAGGGTTAAGGTTAGGGTGAGGGATAGGGATAGGGTGAGGGTGAGCGTGAGGATGAGGGTGAGGGTTTTGGTTAGGTTAGGGTTAATGTTAGGGTTATTGTGAGGATTAGGGTGAGGGTGAGGGTTAGGTTGAGGTTTAGGATTATGGTGAGTGTTAGGGTTAGGTTTAGGTTGAGGGTTATGGTTTGGGTGATGTTTAGGGGGAGAGGGAGCATTTGAGTGAGGGTGAGGGTTTGGGTGAGGGTGAGGGTTAGGGTTAGGATTAGGGTGAAGGTTAGGATTAGGGTTAGGTTTTGGGTGAGGATTAGTGTGAGGGGTAGGGTTCGGGTTAGGGTGAGGTTTAGGGTTAGTGTGAGGGTTAGGGTTAGGGTTATGGTTAGTGTGAGGATAAGATTTAGGGTGAGGGTTAGGTTGAGGCTGAGGGTTAGGGTTAGCGTTAGTGTTAGGGTGAGGGTTAGGGTGAGTTTTAGGGTTAGGGTGAGTGTTAGGGTTAGGGATAGGGTTAGAGTTAGGGTGAGGGTGAGGTTAAGGGTGAGGGTTAGTTGTAGGGTTAGTGTTGCGACCACCTCGGCCAGCAAGGAAGACGCGACCCGGGATTCTTCTCAATGCGGTTTATTCAGGACCTTGTTACAATCTTCTCTCCTGCTTCTCTCCTGCCTGCTTCTTCCCACTTCTCTCTGCCCCCTGCACCCGCGCTCCGGTTATAAGCCTCCTGGATGGACAATCCCTAAGCGCCACGTGGCATATACCGATAGGTTCGCAAACACGGAAGCAAACTAGGAGCCAAGTCATAGCCATATAAGGAGTTGTTTTTACAGAGAGCACTGGTCACCGTGAAGACGGAAGGTGGGAGCCAGCGCCATCTTACCAAGGAGTTACAATGTTGCTTTTGTGGCCGCGCCATACAGCCACGCCGTCTTTGGTCGCGGCTCCCGCAGCTCTCCACAGTTCCCCCTTTTTTGTTTTATTAAGCAAAAGGTAAGAGTAGAGGTTGGGCCTCTGTCTAAAACATTAATGAGAGGACCTTGCACTGGTCTTCGCCTGAGGGACGCCTTCCCCAGTGATGACCAGGCCCGTCCGATGCCTTTTTTGCAGAGGTGGGATCTCGGGAATCAACCCACTTGCAACCCAACATGCTCTTCTTGGGCTCACGCCAGGGAGTGATTCCCAAGTGCAGTGCGTTTGCCTCGCACCCTGTGCTATTCCTTTAACGTGGCAAGCCACGCGTAGGGGGACTGTCCGGCCTCAATGGCAGTGAAGGCCTAGACCACCGTAGCCATACTCCTGCGCTGCAAGCCCCTAATCCGGCATATGCACCACAGGCACAGCAAGATCACCAATGCCAGGATACCAATAAGGGAGCCCATTCCTGCCCACTCCTTCAAATGATCCACAACTGTCAAAATCCAGGAGGAAACATCTTGTAACAGGGCATCATCCATCCGGGTAGAGTTTATCGCGACAATGACCAATCGTAGCTGCAACATCAATTGGTCGAATTCCCCCGTCCAGTTGCCTAAAAGATAACTTGACAGTTGTTTAGACAAATTTGCTGCTTGGATAGAGTTATAATACTGAATAGCAGTAATACAAAGCCATTCATATTTTTGAACACATCCCAGCTGAGACAACTGCCACATGATATCAACTTGCTCCTGCACAAGGTCAACCCTTTGATTTAACAGCATCAGTCCTCCTTTTAATTGTGCATTGGCCACTTGTTGTAAATCCATAGCTCTAGCGGTAGTAGCCGACAAGTTATTTAATGTCTGAGCCATCTGCACAGTATGTGACATGGCGACAGCGGCAGCCGTCGCACCCGCAGCAGCCACAGCTATAGCAGTTACAATGGCCGCAGTGATGCCAAAATCTCTCTTATGCCTAAACAAGGTTACAGCTTGAGAAGCATCTACTGGCACAGGCACCCAACGTGGGATCCGTGTAACTATAGCTAACGGATACTGAGAACTCCAGCAGGTAGCATAATAGCAGGTTTCATTAGTGCAAGCACATACATCATCTGAGCATACAGAGGTGTTGTTAATTACCAAAAACACAAAAGGGGAAACCACACACACGGGTGTAGGCTGATAGCTAAATACCATATAATTCTTACTAAAATGACAATTGGCACCCACAGTACGGGCAGTACTAGTCAAATTGCAAGTCATGTTTGCTATAAAAAAGTGACCTCCTTGCAGCATAACTATAGGTTCGGCCTGCAAGCAACTTCCATTAAGACCACATAACAGCCAATTATTAAAGGGATTAATTCCAGCCCAGAATTGTACACTAGCATTGGACAAAACACTAGGGGAGAATGAAAAACGCTCAGACTCATCAGCCCAAACAGCGCGTCGTGATTGGCAACCTGTCTAAGGCCAAGCCTCCCCCATATGGTCAGGCGAGCAAAAAGGGGCCCATTTAGGTTGCTTTACAATCCACGGGTCAGTACTTAACTTTAAGCTTTCATAATATCTGCCTAAGACAGTACCAACAAATCCAGTAGCATTTGCCCAAACCTCAGTTGATCCAGATTCCCATACCAATATCTAAAATAAGCGGCCGGGGAACGAGTCAAGGCCATGCAACTACCATTAAGGGTCACATCACTTACGCAAAAGCATAGCGTGCCCCTCAAGCTAATATTTCTAGCTTCACCTATCCCTGCTATTTGTTTATCGTCTGGGTAAAAGGGAAGGTTAAGAGTCTTATTTGTAGTGAAAAATCTAGGGAAAAGAGAGGCATCATGTCTCACGGGCATGGGCCTCGGGAATGCAGACAGTATCCCCCATCTCGCTACCGTCTGCCCCTGTTGGATCATCAGGAGCTGTATGATCAGCAACGGAATCTTTTGTTTCTTCCGTGTTCCGTTCATCTTGGACTCGCCGCACAAGTCGTTCGGGCACCCACACTGGATCCGAACGATTCTGAGGAAAAAACACAAACAGATCCTCGTGCCCATTCCAGCACGAGGTTAGGCCCGTTCCAGAGGCCCGTGAGCACATCCTTCCACAAAGCTGATCCTAAGGCCGAAGGAATGGAACAGTTATGCCTATCCACCGCTGAGCGACCAGCGTTATCCAAATTCAAAAAATTTAGGGTGAAAAGTGTCATGGCTATTCTTTGTCTTGCTGTAGCCACCAGGGGTCCAGCTCCCCCTTTTTGTTTTATTAACATTTCCTTGATAGTACGATGAGTTCTTTCCACAATTCCTTGTCCTTGAGGGTTATAGGGCAGTCCATGCACCAGGGTAACACCCATTTGAGTGCAAAAGGAAACAAAGCGCTGCCCAGTATAGGCCGGACCATTATCAGTTTTTAGCTGTTTTGGCATTCCCCAGGCCGCCCACGCTTCCAGGCAGTGAGATATTACATCAGTAGCCTTTTCCCCTGACAGGGGGTTGGCAAGTATAACATCCGAAAAGGTGTCAACAGAAACATGTAGATATTTTAAGCGGCCAAATTCTGGTACATGAGTTACATCCATTTGCCATACTTGTAAGGGTCTTAAACCACGTGGATTAACTCCAAACGTAGGGGGCTTATGGTAAATAATACATCGGGGACACTCCTTTACCACTTGACGTGCATATGCTCTAGAAAGGGAAAAGCGGTTTGTAAAGTCCTGGCGTTTATATGAAATTTGGCATGAAAATATATTGCTAAGTCAACAGAAGCATGGAGCGCCCACTCAGCACGAGTGTGTGCATCAGCCAGGGCATTACCCTTTGTCAGTGGTCCTGGGAGGCCCGTATGTGCTCGAATATGCATTGGAAAAAAGGGTTCCTTGCATTGCCATATAAGGGATTGTAGCAAGGTAAAAGGAGTTAGAACGGAACTGGTAGCCTTTATTGTACCAACCGCTTCCAATATTTTTAAATCATTTATTACATAGGCTGAATCTGATATTAAATTAAAGGCACAGGGGAAAGCTTTAAATACTTCAATTACAATCATCAACTCAACAATCTGTGGGTTACCAGGGACAAATTGATGCTGCATGGGGTCTTGGTTACCTGCGACATATACCCCGCATCCCATTTTGGAACCATCTATAAAAATATTTATAGCCCCCCCAATAGGCTTTTGGGCAGTTACCTTTGGAAAAATCACTGGGTGTTCCTTTACAAATCTCAGTAGGGGGTCTTTGGGCAAATGATTATCAATATCTCCTGGAAACATGCATCTCAAAATGGACCAATTATCAATAGTGGCACATAAAGTCTGAACTTGGTAGGCATTGTAGGGAACAATGATGGAGTGCGGATAAATTCCAAAAAATGTAAACTCTGTTGAACTCCTTGCAGAGCTAAGCCCGCCACCGCCTCAGGGTAATAGTCCAGCGCCTTTCCGGGGGAAACATGAGAGTGTAACCACATCAACGGCCCCTCTTGCCAAAGTACCCCAGTTGGTTGGGTCTCAGTGGGAAGAATGCATAAATCAAAGTGTTGGCCATCTTGTAGCCTGTTTAAACAGGCAGCACTTAAAGCCTCCTCCACCCTTTTGATAGCAAATTGGGCGCTCTCAGTCAGGTCTCGTGGGGAGTTTAAATCTATATCTCCTTTTAACATATCAAAAAGGGTTTTAATTCATAATTTGGCAATTTCAAATACCCCCTTATCCAATTATTATCCCCCAACAATTTTTGAAAATCATTTAAAGTCTTTAAGTTATCTTTTCTCAGGGTCAATTTTTGGGGCATGATCGACCTGGGATGTATCTTAGCTCCAAGGTACTCCACCACTCTGCCTGTTTGTATTTTTTCTGGTGCTGGATAAAGACCCTGTTCCCTTAAGGCAAAAACCAATTCTGCATAGTCCTTTTGTAACCCAGCTTCTTCCTTATGAGCTATCAAAATGTCATCCATATAATGGACCACCCTGAGTTTAGGATGCCATTCTTTAACAGGAGCTATAGCCCTGCCGACAAACAGCTGACACATAGTGGGGCTGTTGGCCATACCCTGAGGCAGCACGACCCACTCATATTTTTGGTCAGGTTCTTCATGGTTACAGGAGGGCACAGTAAAGGCAAAACGCTCACAATCAGCAGAATGCAAGGGGATAGAAAAGAAACAATCTTTTATATCTATTACCATAATAGGCCAATGGGCAGGGAGTGCAGAAAGCAAAGGTAACCCTCTTTGTACAGGGTCCATAATTTGCATTTGTGCGTTTATGGCACGCAAATCATGAAGTAATAGCCATTTATCCGACTTCTTTTTTATCACAAATATTGGAGTATTCCATGGTGAAACTGAGGGTCTCACATGGCCCAGGGCTACTTGTTCTTCTACCAGTTTATGAGCGGCTAAAAGCTTTTTGGAGGATAGAGGCCACTGAGCTACCCATACCGGTTCCTCCGTCTTCCAGGGAATGGGAACTTGATTCTCAGCGGCCCCTATGAAAAACCCAGCCCATGTCTATCAAGGTTTTGGTGGACATCAATAGGCTCTTTACAGCCTTGCAAGTTTTTTCCCAGTCCATGCCCTGGGCAGTAGCCCATTTGTAACATCATTTCCTTTGAGGTAGGAGAATATTCATTACTAAGGCAAAACCCCATCTCTTTGAGTAAATCTCGACCTCACAGGGAGACAGGCAATTCTAAAACATAAGGCTGGATATTTCCAGAGTGTCCCTCTCCATCCTTCCAGTTGAGGGGTCTTGCACTTATGTCAGGGGCTTTGGCATAGCCCAACCCTCTCAGGGTATGTTCTGAGGCCTGCAATGTTCTGAGGCCACCCTCTCGGCCAGTCCTTTTTGGCAATAATGGTACAATTGGCCCCTGTGTCTAACAGTCCTATAAACCTTTTTCCTTCAATCTCCAGCTTAAGTGTGGGTCTCTGGTCTAAATCCAGGGCTAGGTACACTGACTCAATTCCGGAGGAGCCAAAAACCTTTTTACCTCTCTCAGACTGTATGGCAGGAAATTTTTCATGTAGGCTAGGCAGGAGTAACAATTGGGCAATTCTGTCTCCAGGGGAAATTGCTACAATACCTTTTGGAGCTTCTACCATGATTTTAACTATACCTGTATAATCTGGGTCAATAACTGCTGGGTGAATTTTAAGCCCTCTAAGAGTAATGGAAGACCGGGTAAGTAGTAACCCCACTGTGCCCCATTCTAGAGGACCTTGAAAATCTGACTCTATCAACTGAACGCCCATTTGCGGGGTTAGTACGAGTCTGGTGGTGGCAAGGAGGTCCAGAGCCTGTAGTGGCTCTCCGCGGTTCTTGGGATGCCTCAGGGTAGGCCATCCTTCTTGGGAAATTTCCTCGTTTGGGCTCTCCATTGCCCCATACATTTGCGGGCCCTGGGGACAGGGGCCCCTGTGCCCGTTTTTTGGCTGCATGATGGGGCCCAAGGCCTGGCCATTAATATCTTTGACTGATCTACATTCATTGGCCCAATGCTTTCCTTTCTTACATCTGGGGCACAGCCCTGGCTGTTTACCCGTTGTAACTCCTCCAGCCCTTCCGGTTCTTTTTCTCTCTGGGCAATCTCTCTTAAAATGACCAGCTTAACAAACTTAAAACATACTCCAGATGTCACTCCAGAGCCACCCCGCCTATTTGAATACTGGAGTACTGCGGCAGCAAGGCCTGCATTAGTTAGAGGTCCTCCCAGCTCCCTGCACACTTTCATCCATGCCTCCAATCCTCTATTTTTATACGGGGTAATGGCGGCTTTGCATTCTTTGGGCATTGCTCATAGACTAATTGTTTTATAAGAGGCATAGCCATGTCAGGATTCCCAAAAATTCTGCCTGCTGCTTCCACCATTCTTGCCACAAAATCTGAAAAAGGCTCGGTAGCCCCTGCAGGATCTTGGTGAAATTGCCGCTAACTTCCCCCTTATTTGGTAGTGATTTCCATGCCTTAATGCAAATATCATTTATCTGTTGATACACTTCAGGGGGATATCCTATCTGAGCATTAGCAAGGCGGCCTTATCCTAGGAGCATGTCTCTGTCCCAAGCCTGACATCCGTTCGCTTGATTGATGGCTGCCTGTTCATTACAAAATTCCAGCATAAATGCCCTCCAATCCAAGTATTGGCCTGGACTCAAACATGCCCGTGCTAGGCTTACCCAATCAGAGGAGGTCATGCAATATCTCTTTATAGCTTCCACTTGAGCTATGATAAAAGAGGCTGTAAGCCCATACGTCCGAACAGACTCAACCAGGGACTTAATTACCTTAAATTCTAGAGGGTCATGGAATCTCTGTTGATTATTGTCTTGAAAAACTGGGAAGGCGAGTTCTGCTAGAGCAGTTCGCCAAGTGTCCGGGCAAAATGTGTGCCCATTGGCTCCATGTTGATATGGAGGAGGAGCTAAAGGGGACTGACCGGAAGTTCTTTCTACGTCCTCATTAAGTGCAGGTTGGCTTAGCTTACGTTCCCCTTGTTTTATACAGCTCCTTTTCATCTGTTGAATAAGTGCTCTCACTTCTTCCTCCTCTAACTCGCTGGAACTTCCTCTTTCCAATTTTAGCTCGGACAGATCTCGGTATAGTCACACCCTTTTGCCCTGTTCACTGTCTCCCTTTTCACTGATCGCCTTCTCTGACCTCTCCTCCTGTAACTGCTCCAGTGCTGACTGTCCATTTTCTATAATCTCACAGCTGCTCTGATCCTCCAGGCAGCCACTAATCAATCCCCAAATGGGGCGGACTCCTGCTTTAATGTGTCCTGTTCATAGGCAAAGTCCAAATCCCTCCCTAATTTATCCCAGGAGGCTATTGTAAGGCTCCTGGACACTATGAACCAAGGAGCTACAATGCTGCATTCTTCAAGGAACCTCTGTAAAGTACCCTTCTTTAACTTTAGTCCTTTTGAGCGTAACCCTCACCCATACCCTAACCCTCACTCTCAACCGAACCCTAACCCTCACCCTAACCCTTATCCTCACCTTAAACATCACCCAACCCTACCCCTCATCCTAAATCTAACCCTAACCCTCACCCGAACCCTAACCCTCACACTAACCCTCACCCTCAACTTAAACCTCACCCTAACAATAAGCCTAACCCTTACCTAACCGAAAACCTCACCCTCACCCTCAATCTCACCTTAAATATTACCCTCAAACTAGCCCTCAACCTAACCCTAACCCTAAACCTAAACCTTACTCTCAACCTCACCCTCGCCCTCAGCCTAACCCTTACCCTAACCCTAACCCTAACACACACCCTCACCCTCACGCTCACCCAAAACCAAACCCTAATCCTAACCCTAACACTCAACCTCACCCTAACCCTAAACCTAACTTTAACTTCACACTAACCCCAACTCTAACCCTAACCCTAAACTTCACAGTAAACCTAACCCTCAACCTAACCCTAACCCTACTCCTCACACTAAGCCTCACCCTCACCTAACACTAAGCCAAAACCTCAACCTCACCCTAACCCTCACCTTCACCCTAACCCTAACCCTAACCCTAACCCTCACCCTCAACCGAACCCTCATCCTCACCCAAACCCTCACCCTCAACATAAACCTCACCCTAACCTTTATCCTCATACTAACCCTAACTCTAACCCTAACCCTAACCCTCACCCTAACCCTAACCCTAACCCTAACTCACACCTTAAACCTAAACCTAACCCTCACCCTCACCCTAACCCTCACCGTCACCTTAACCCTCACAATAAACCTAACACTAACCCAAAGAGTAACCCTCCCCCTCACCGGAACACTCATCCTCACCCGAACCCGAAACCTCACCCTAACCCTCAGCCTCACCCTAAACATCACCCTAATCATAACCCTCAAACTAACCCTCACCCCCACCCTAATCGTCACCCTAACCGTAACCCTAATCCTTACCTAACCGAAAACCTCAACCTCACACTCACCCAAAACCTCACCCTAACCATAGCCCTCACCCTAAATCTAAACCTCACCCTAAACCTAACCCTAAACCTGACCCTCACCCTCACACTGAACCTAACCATAAAACTGACCCTCACCCTCACACTAAACCTAACCATAACCCTAAACCTCAGAATAAACCTAACACTTACCCTTACCCTAACCCTAACCCTCACACTCACCCAAAACCTCACCCTAAATCTAAACCTAATCCTAACCCTAAACTTCACCCTCACCCTCACCGTCACACTCACCCTAAACCTAAACCTAACCCTAACACTAACCCTAAAGTTTACTCTCACCCTAACCGAAAAAGTAACCCTAAACCTAACCTTCAGCCTAATCCTAACCCTAACCCTCAACCTTATCCTAAACCTAACCCTAAAAGTCACCCTAAACCTAATCCTAACCCTATCACTCACCATCACGCTCACCCTCACCCTGACCCTCATCCTCACCCTCACCCTCACCCTCAACCTAAACCTAACCCTAAACCTAATCCTAACCCTAACCCTCAACCTCACCCTAACCCTAACCCTAAACCTAACCCTCACTCTGACCGTCACCCTCACCGTCAACTTAACACTCACCTTCAACCTCACCCTCACCCTAAACCTCACCCTCACCCTAAGCAGTACTCTCACCCTAACCCTCAACATAAACCTAACCATAACATTCATCCTAACACTAACCCTCACCCTAAACCTCACCCTAACCATAACCATAACCCTTAACCTCACCCTCACCCTAAGCCCCAACCGAACCTGCAACCTCACACTAACCCTAACTCTAAGCCTAACCCTAACCCTCAAACTAACACTAACCCTCAACCTAACCATAAATCTACCCCTCACCCTAACCCTCAGCCTGAACCTAACACTAACCCTAAACCTCAACCTCACCCTAACCCTAACCCTCACCCTCACCCTAACCCTAACCCTTACCCTCAACCTAACCCTAACCCTCACGCTCACCCTAACCCTCACTTTAACCCTAACCCTCACCCTAACCCACAAACTAACCGTCACCCTCACCTGAACTCTCACCATCACCTGAATGCTCAATCTCACCCCAACACTCAGCCTCACCCTAAACATCACCCTAACTCTAACCCTCACTCTAACCCTAACCCTAACCCTCACACTAACCCTAACCCTCAACCTAAAACTCAACCTCACCATAATCCTCACCCTAACCCTAACTCTAACCCTAACCTAAACGAAACCCTCACCCTCACCCTCACTATCACCCTAACCCTCACCCTAACCCTAACCCTAACCCTCACCCTCAAACTCACCCTCACAGTAACCCTAATCCTAAACCTAACCCTCACCCTAACCCTCACCCTAACCCTCACCCTAACCCTCACCCTAACCCTCTCCCTAACCCTTATGCTAAACCTAACGCTTACCCTCCCCCTAATCCTCACCCTATCCCTTACCCTCAACCTAAACTTAACCCGAACCCTAAACCTCAGAGTCCCCCTAACCCTCACCGTCACCCTAACCCTCATACTTACCCTAAACCTCAGCCACACCCGATCGCTCAACATCACCCGAACACTAACACTCACCCTAAACCTCACCCATAATCTAAACCTCAGTCTAACCCTAACCGTCAGCAAAACCTTAACGCTAACCCTTACCCTAACACTAACCCTGACACAAACGCTCACCCTCAACCTAATCCTCACCCTAAAAATATCCCTAACCCTTACCTAACCGAAACACTTACTCTCACCCTCACTCAAAACCTCACCCTCATCCTAGCACTCACACTAACCCTAACCCTAACCCTAACCATAAACCTCACCCACACTCTCCCCCTCACCCTCAGCCTAACCCTTACCCTGACCATAAACCTAACGCTAACCCTCAACCTCACCCCAACCCTAATCATAAACCTAACCCTAACAATAACCCTATCCCTAAACCTAAACCTAATCCTATCACTAACCCTCACTCTATACCTAAACCTAACGCTAAAACTCACCCTAATACCAATTCTAAACCTAACCCTCACCGTAAACCTAACCCTCACCCTAACCCTAACCCTAACACTCAACCTAACCCTAAACCTCACCCTAACCCTAACGCTAACCCTAACCCTCACCCTCAACTTAACCCTCACCCTAACCCTCACATGAACCCTAAACCTACCCTCACACTAACCCTCACCCTAACCCTGACCCTCACCATAACCCAACCCTAAACCTAACCCTCACACCCACCCTCCCCCAAACACTCACCCTAACCCTCACCCTGACCCTAAACATCACCCTAAACCTAACCCTCACCCTCACCTTAACCCTAACCCTCAACCTAATGCTCACCCTTAACCTAATCCTCACCAAACCCCTAACAATAACTCTTACATAACCGAAACCTTCACCCTAATACTCACCCTCACAATAAACCTCACCCTCACAATAGCCCTCACCCTAACCTTATCTCTCAGCCTAAACCTAACACTAAATCTCACCCTCACCCTATACCTAAGCTTAACCCTAAACCACATCCTATCCATCAACCTAAATCTAACCCTAACACTAATGATCACCTTAAACCTCAAACTAACCCTAAACCTCAACCTCAACCTAACCCTCACCCTCCCCCTCCCCCTAACCCTCACTCTAACCCTTATCCTCACACTAACCGCAAACCCTAATCCTGACCCTAACCCTAACATTCACCCTCACTCTCACCCTAATCCTAACCTTAACCCTAATCCTAACACTAACCCTCATCCACACACTCACCCTAATTCTAACCCTAACCCTAACTCTCACTCTCACCCTCACCCTAAACCTAAACCTAACCCTAACCCTAACCCTAATGCTCACACTAACCCTAATCCTAACACTATACCCAACTCTAACCCTAAACCTTACCCTAACCCTCACCCTCAACCTAACCCTAATGATAACCCTAACCCACACCCTCAACCTTATCCTTACCATCAACCTAATCCCAACCCTCATCCTCACCCTAACCCTAAACCTAACTCTAACCCTCACCCTAACCCTCATCCTAACCTTAACCCTAACCCTAACCCTAAACCTCATTCTATCCCTAACCCTCAAACTCACCCTAACCCTCACCCTAACCCTTACCTTCACCATAACCCTAACCATAACCCTAAGCTTAACCCTCACACTAAACCAAAACCTAACCCTCATCCAAACGCTAAAACCTAACACTAAACCTAAACCGCACCCTAACCCTAAACTTCACCATAAGCCTCAGCCTCAGACTAAACCTATCCCTAACCCTAATCCTAACCCTAACCCACAAACTCAGATTCACCCTAACTCTAACCATAACATTAATCCTAAACCTCCCCCTCTCCCTTACCCTAAGCCTAACCCTTACACTAACCCTAAACCTACCCCTCACCCTAACCTCAGGCTCACCCTCCCCCTAACCCTCCCCCTCCCCCTATCCCTAACCCTAACCCTCACCCTAAACCTAACCCTAACACTCACCCTAGTCCTCACCATAAACCTAATCCTAACCCTAACCCTAACCCTCAACCTAACAGTCATCCTAACCCTAAAGCTAATCCTAAACCTCACCCTCACCCTAACCCTCATCCTAACACATATCCTCACACTAAACCTAACCATAACCCTAACTCTAACCCTCACATTAACCATACACCTCACCCTAACCAAAAACCTACCCCTCACCCTAACCCTCACCCTCAACCTAATCTTCACCCTAATCCTAACCCTAACCATTACCTATCTGAAAACCTCACCTTCACCCTCACCGTAACCCTCACCCTCACTCTAGCCCTCACCCTCATCCTAGCCCTCACCCTCTCCTTAAACAGTTCCCTAACCCTAACCCTCACCCTAACCATAACCCTAACCCTCACCCTAAACTTTAAGAGTACAATAACCTTAACTCTATCCCTAACCCTAACCCTCACACTAAACCTAACCCTCACCCTAATCCTCACCATAATCCTAACCCTAACCCTAACCCTAACTCTCACCCTCACCCTAACCCTCACCTACACCCTAACCCTCACCCTAACCCTAACCCGAACCCACACTCTAACCCTCACCCTCACCCGAACCCGAACCCGAACCCGAACCCTATCCCTCAGCCTCACCCTAAACATCTCCCTAACCCTAACCCTCACTCTAACAATAACCCTAACCCTCACCCTAACCCTTACCCTCAACCTAACCATCACCCTCACCCTAATCCTCACCCTCACTCTAACACTAACCCTTACCTAACTGAAAGCCTCACCCTCACACTCACTCTCATTCTAACCCTCACCTTAACCCTAACCCTAAACCTCAGACTCACTCTCAGCCTAAGCCTAAACCTAACCCTCACCCTAACCTAACCATAAACCTATCCCACACCCTAAACTTCACCCTAACCCTAATGCTATCCCTAACCCTTACCCTCACCCTAAACCTCACCCTAAACCTTACCCTCAACCTAACCCTAACCCTAACACTCACACTAACCCTAACCCTCACCAAAACCCTAACCCTAACACTCACCCTTACCCTAACCCTCACATTAACATTCACCCTCAACGTAATCCTCACCCTTACAATAACCCTAACCCTTACCTAAACGAAACCCTCACCCTCACCCTAATCCTCAGCCTCACACTCACTCTCACCCTAAACCTAACCCTAACCCTCAACCTCACCCTCAACCTCCCCCTCCCCCGCAGCCTAACCCTAACCCTAACACTAATCCTAAACCTAACCCTCACCCCCACCCTCACCCTAAACCTAACCCTAACCTTAATGCTAACCCTCACCCTCAACCTCACGGTAATCCTAAACCTAACAATAACCCTAACCGTAACCGTAATCCTAACCCTAACCCTCACCCTAACCCTAATCCTAACCCTAAAACTCACCCTAACACTAATCCTAACCCTAACATTCACCCTAACCCTATCCCTCACTCTAAACCTAGCCCAAACCCTCACCCTAAACCCTATCCTCACACTATACCTCAACCTATCCCTAATGCTAACCCTAACCCTCACCCTAAACCTAACCCTCACGCTAACCCATATCCTCACACTAACCCTAACCCTAACCTTAACCTTAACCTTTACCCTCACACTAAACCTCATCCTAACCCTCACCCTAACCATAACCCTACCCCTCACACTAACCCTCAGCCTAACCCTAACCCTAATACTAACCCTTACCCTAAACCTAACCCTAAGCCTAACCCTCAGCCTCACCCTCAAACTCACCCTAACACTCACCCTCACCCTAACCATCACCCAAACCTTAACTCTCAACCTAAACCTAACCCTAAACCTCACCCTCACCTTAACCCTCAAACTAAACCAAAACCTTGTCCTAATCCTCACCATAACACTAACCCTAACCCTTACCCAACAGAAACCCTCACCCTCACCCTCACCCTCACCATAAACCTCACCCTCGCAAGCCCTCACCCTAAATTTAACCCACACCATAAACCTAACACTAACCCTCACTCTCACCCTAAACTAAAACCCTAACCATAACCCTCACCCTAACACTCACCCTAATCCTAAACTTCACCCTAACCCTAAACCTCACCTAAACCCGAACTCTAACCCTCATCCTAACCCTAACCCTAACGCTAACCCTCAACCTCAGCCTACCACTCACCCTCACCCTAACCCTCAACTTAAACCTTATCCTCACATTAACCCTAAACCTAACATTCACCCTCACACTCACCCTAACCCTAACACTAACCCTAATCCTAACAGTAAACTTCACCCTCAACCTCACCATAACTCTAACCCTAACCCTAACCCTCACCCTCAACCTCACCCTAACTCTAACCCTAAACTTAATCCTATTTCTAATCCTCACCCTCTCCCTAAATCTAACCCTAACCCCAATCCTATACCTCACCCTCTCCCTCACCCTAACTGTAACTGTAAACCTAAACCTCAACCTAAACCTCACCCTCACCTTAATCCTCAGCCTAACCCTAACCCTTACCTAAACGTTTCCCTCACACTCACCCTCACTCTCACCCTAATCCTTACCCTAAACCAAACCCTAACACTCAACCTCACCCTCACTTTCAGTCTAACCCTAACCCTAACCCTCACCCTAACCCTCACAATAAATCTAAATCTAACCCAAAACCTAACCCTCAATATAACCCTCACCCTAAACCTAACACTAACCCTAACCCTTATCCTCACCCTAACTCTCACCCTAAACTTTACCCTCACCCTAACCCTCATGCTGAACCTTACCCTCAACGAACCCTAACCCTAACCCTAACCCTCATACTAATCCTAACCCTCACCCTACCCCTACCCCTACCCCTCACCCTAAACCTCACCCTAACCTTAACCCTAAACTTAATTCTCACCCTAAATCTACCCTAACCCACACAGTCACCCTAACCCTCACCGACACGCTAACCCTCACCCTAACCCTAACCCTCACCCACACCCTAACGCTCAAATTCACCCGAACCCTAACGCTCACCCTAACACTCACCCTCACCCTAAACCTCACCCTAAGCCCAACCCTCACCAAAACGGTAACCCTAACACTCACCCTAACCCTAACCCTCACACTAATACTCACCCTCAACCTAATCCTCACCCTGACAATAACCTTAACCCTTACCTAACAGAAACCCTCACCCTCACCCTCAACCTCAACCTCACCCTAGCCCTCAGCCTAACCCTAACCCTAATCCTAAAACTACCACTCACCCCCACCCTCACACTAACCCTAATGCTAACCCTACCCTCACCCTCACTATAACTCGAACCCTAACCCATACAATAACTCTAACCCTAACCCTAAAACTCACACTAAACCACATCCTCACCCTAACCACCACCCTAAACCCAACCCTCATCCTAAACCTCACCCTAACCCTCAACCTCAAACTAACCCTCAACCTAAACCTTACCCTCACCTTAATCCTCACCCTCACCCTAACCCTCATCCTCACCCTAGCCCTCAACCTAACCCTAAACCTAACCCTCAGCCTCACCTTCAACCTAACCCTAACCCTAAACCTCAGCCTCATCTTCAACCTAATCCTAACCCTAACCCTAAACCTGACCCTAACCCTAACGAAAACCCTATCCCTAACCCGAACCCAAAACCTCACACTCACCCTAACTCTAAACGTAAACCTTACACTCACGCTAACCCTCACCCTAACCCTAATGTTATCCCTAACCCTCACACTCACCCTCACCCTCACCCTAATCCTCACCCTCAACCTAACCCTAACCCTAACCCACACCCTAACCCTCACAATAACCCTAAATCTAACCCAAACCCTAACCCTCAATGTAACCCTCACCCTAAACCTAACGCTAATCCTAACCCTTACCCTCACCCTAACTCTCACTCTAAACCTTACCCTCACCCTAACCCTCACGCTGACCCTTACCTCAACCTAACCCTAACCCTAACCCTAACCCTCAACATTATCCTAACCCTCACCCTAAACCTAACCCTACCCCTCACCCTAAACCTCCCCCTATCTTTAACCCTAACCCTAATTCTCACCCTAAATCTAACCCTAACGCTCAACGACACCCTAACCCTCACCCTAACCCTAACCCTCACCCACACCATAACGCTCAACCTCACCCGAACCCTAACGCTAACCCTAACACTCACCCTGACCCTAAACCTCACCCTAACCCTAACCCTAACAAAAACGGGAACCCTAACCCTAACCCTCACACTAACCCTTACCCTCAACCTAACCCTCACACTACCCCTCACACTAACCCTCATGCTAACCCTCACCCTCAACCTAAACCTAACCCTAACCCTAACCCTCACCCTAACCCTCACCCTAACCCTAAACCTAACCCTAACCCTAACCCTCACTCTCACCCTCACCCTAACCCTAATCCTCAACCTAACCCTCACCCTCAACCTAATCCTCACCATAACCTTAAACCTAACCCTTACTAAAATGAAACCCTCACACTCAGCCTCACCCTAAACCTCACCCTCACCCTAGCCCTCACCCTAACCTTAATCCTCAACCTAACATTAACCCTCACCCAAACCCTATCACTAACCCTCACCCTCTCCCTAACCCTAACCCTCACCCTAGCCATCACCCTAACCCTAACCCTAACCCTCACCCTAACTCTCACCCTAACCTTAATGCTAACCTTAACTCTCACCCTCACCCTAACCCTCACCCTAACACTTATCCTCACACTAAACCTAACCCTAACCCTCACACTAACCCTAATCCTCACCCTATCCCAAACCCTAATCCTAACACTCACCCTAACCCTCACTCTCACCCCAAACTTAATGCTAACCCTAACACTCAAACTCACCCTAACCCTCAACCTAACACTTACCATCACCCTATCCTATCCCTCCCCCTATCCCTAACTCTAAACCTCACCCTCACCCTAACCCTAAACCTAACCCTAACTCTCTCACTAACCCTCACCCTAACCCTTACGCTAACCCAAAACCTCAACCTCACCCTAAACCTCACCCTAATACTTACCCTCACCATAACCATAACCCTAACCCTAATCCTCACCTTAAACCTAACCCTCACCGACACCCTAAAATTCAGCCTCATCCGCATCCTTACCCTCACCGTAACACTCACCTTACTGTAAACAAAATCCTAAACCTAACCCTCAACATGACCCTCAGCCTCACACTAACGCTAACCCTAACCCTAAACCTCACCCTCACCTTCAACCTAACACTAAACCTCAACCTAACTCTAACCCTAACCCTCACCCTCACCTTCAACCTAACACTAACCCTAAACCTAAACCTCACCGTTATCCTCACCCTAAACCTAACCCTAAGCCACACCCAAAACCTCACCCGCACCCTCACACTCACCCTCACCCGAACCCGAACCCTCACCCGAACCCTCACCTGAATCCTAACACTCAGCCTCACCCTAAACATCAACCTAAACCTTACCCGCACTCTAACCCTAACCCTAACCCTCACCGTAACCCTAACCATCAACCTAACCCTCACCTTCACCCTAGCCCTCAATGTAACTCTAAACCTAACCCTAACCCTAAACCTCCCCCTCCCCCTCTGCCTCCCCCTCAGCCTAACCATAACCCTAATCCGAAAACTACCCCTCACCCCCACCATCACCCTAAACGTTACTCTAACAATAACGCCAACCCTCACCCTCACACTCACCCTAACCCTAACCCTATCAATAACCCTAACCCTAAAACTCACCATAACCCTAATCCTAAAACTAACCCTCACCCTAACACTCAAAGAAAACCTAACCCTAACCCTAACCATGAACCTAAACCCTACCTTAACGCTCACCCTCAACCTAAAACTCACCCTAACCCTAACACTCACCCTAACCCTCACCCTAACCCTAATGTTAACCCCAACCCTCGCGCTAACCCTAAATTACACCCTCAACCTAACCCTCACCCTAACCCTTATCATCACATTAAACCTAATCCTAAACCTAACCCTAACCCTCACACTAACCATAACCCTCACCCTAACCCTAATCCTACCCCTCACACTAACCCTGACCCTAAACCTCAACCTAATCCGAACCCTCACCCTAACCCTCACCCTAACCCTAAACCTAATCCTCACCCGAACCCGAACCTGAACCCTCACCTTAACCCTCAACCTCACCCTAAACATCACCCTAATACTAACCCTCACCATAATCCTAACACTCACCCTCTCCCTTAATCTAACCCTCAAATTAACACTCACCATCACACTAATCCTCACCATAACCCTAACCCTAAACCTTACCTTACTGAAACACTCACCCTCACCCTCACCCTAATCCTCACCCTCACCCTAGCCCTCACCTTAACCTTAACCCTCACCCTATCCCTAACACTAACCCTCACCCTCACCCTAAAACTAACCCTGACCCTAACCCTCTAACTAAACCTCACCCAAACACTAACCCTAACCCTAACCCTCACCCTAACCCTCACCCTAACCATAACCCTAACCCTAACCCTCAACCAAACCCTCACCCTAAACCTAAACCTCAACCTAACCCTAATGCTAACCATTAACCTAATGCTAACCCTAACCATCATCCTCAAACTAACCCTCACCCTAACCCTTATCCTCACACTAACCCTAAACCTAAACCTAACCCTAGCACTCACCCTCACCCTAACCCTCACCGTCACCTTAACCCTCACAATAAACCTAACACTAACCCACACCCTAACCCGCCCCTCACCCGAACCCTCATCCTTACACGAACCCTCAGCCTCACCCTAAACATCACCCTATCCCTAACCCTCAAACTATCCCTCACCCCCACCCTAATTGGCACCCTAACCCTAACCTCACACTCACCCTAAACCTCACCCAAAATCTAAACCGAATACTAACCCTAAACTTCAACCTCACCCTCACCGTCAACCTCAGGTAACCCTAATCCTAACCCTAATCCTAACCCTAACACTAACCCTAAACTTTACTCTCACCCTAACCCTAACAATAACCCTAAACCTAACCCTAACCCTCATCCTAACACTAACCCTAACCCTAATTCTCACCCTAAACCTTACACTCACCCTCAGCCTCACCCTAAACCTTACCGTCACACTAACCTAACCCTAACCCTCACACTAAACCTAACCCCAACACTAACTCTAATCCTACCCCTTAGCCTAACCCTCACCCTAAACATAAACCTAACCCTAATACTTACCCTGTCCTTAACCTTAACCCAAACACTCACCCTAACCCTCACTCTCACCCTAACACTAATGCTAACCCTAAACCTCACCCTCACCCTAAACCTCATCATAACCCTTACCCTCACCCTAACCCTAACCCTCACCCTCAACCTATCCCTCACCCTAACACTTAGCCACACCCTAACTCTCACCCTAACCATAAACCTAAACCTAAACTTCACCCTAAACCTCACCCTAACCCTAAACGTCACCCTCACCCTAAACATCACCCTAACATTTACCCTCACCCTAACCCTTATCCTAACCCTAAACCTAACCCTCACATTAACCCTAACCCTAAACCTCATCCTAAACCTTATCCTAACCCTAAACCTAACCCTAACCCTCACCCTAACCCTAACCCTAACCCTCAAACTAATCCTAAACATAACTGTCAGCCTAAAGCTAACCATAACCCTAACCCTCACCCTAACCCTAACCCTAACCCTAACCCTCAAACTAATCCTA
Source organism: Dipodomys merriami (assembly GCF_024711535.1). NCBI lineage: Eukaryota > Metazoa > Chordata > Mammalia > Rodentia > Heteromyidae > Dipodomys > Dipodomys merriami. The sequence continues at coordinate 2,916,766 of NW_027205937.1, read as the reverse complement.
AACATAACTGCCAGCGTAAAGCTAACCATAACCCTAACCTTCACCCTCACCCTCACCCTAACCTTAACCTAACCCTCATCTTAACCCTAACCCTCACCCTCAACCTCAACATCACCCTCAGCCTAACCCTAACTCTAACCCTAAACCTAAACCTAACACTCACCCTCACCCTCAATCTAAGCCTAACCCTAACCCTAACCCTCACCCTAACCCTATCACTAACCCTAACCCTCATCCTCACACTAAACCTAACCCTAACACTTACCCTCACCATAACCCTAATTCTAACCCTAACCATAACCCTCACCCAGAACCTAACCCTCACCCTCATCCGAACCCTCACCGTCATCCTAACATTTTGCCTAATCCTAATCCTAAATCTAATCCTAACCTTCACCCTCAATCTGACACTCACCTTCAGCCTAACCCTAGCCCTAACCCTATTTCTAATCTTAACCCTCACCCTCACCCTAACCCTAAACCTAACCCTCACCCTAAACCCTCACCTATACTCAGCTTAACGCTCACCATCACCATAATTCTCTCCCTAACCCTAAACCTTACCTAACTGAAACCCTCACCCTAACCCTCACCCTCACGCTAGCCCTCACCCTAAACCTAACACTAACACTAACCCTCACCCTCAAACTACACTTCCCCCTCAGCCTTACCGTAAACCTAAACTTAATGCTAAAACCTACCCTCAAACCCACCCTCACTCTAACCCTAACCCTAACCCTAACGCTAAGCTTCACCCTCAACCTAACCATAAAACTAAACCTAACAATAACCCTAACCCTAACCCTAACCCTAAAACTCACCCTAACCCTAATCCTAACCCAAACTCTCATCCTCACCCTCAACCTCATTCTAACCTTCCCCATCATCCTGACTCTCACCATCACACTAACCCTCACACTAATCCTAACCCTCACCCTAACTTTAACCCTATCGCTCACCCTTCACTTTCACCCTCACCCTCAGCCTTCCCCTAACCCTAAACCTAATCCTAACCTAACCCTTACCCTCACCTTCACCCTAACTCTAACCCTAACCCAAACCCTCACCCTAACCCTCACACTAACACTCAACCTCACCCTAAATCGCAAGCTAACACTAATCCTCACCCTAACACTAACCCTAACACTCACCCTAACACTAACCGTCACCCTAACCCTTACCCTAACCCTAACGCTAACCCTAAATCTCACCCTCACCCTAACCCTTATCCTAACACTAACCCTAACCTAACCCTAACCCTCACATTAACACTAACTCTTACCCTAAACCTATCCCGACACCTCAACCTAACTCTCACCCTAAACCTAAAGCTAACCCTAATGTTCACCTTTACCCTAACTCTAAACCTAAACCTCACCCTCACCCTAACCCTCAAATTCACCCGATCCCTCACCCTAACCCTAACCCTCAACCACACCCTAACCCTCACCCTCACCCTAACCCTCACCCTCACGTGAACTCTCACCCTTACCCTAACCCTTACCATCACAATAAACATCACCCTAAAACTAAATCTCACCCTCACCCTAACCCTTACCCTCACCCTAAACCTAATCATCACCCTCAATCTATCCCTCACCCTAACACTAACCCAAAACCTTACCCTAACACTTACCCTAACCCTAACCCTCACCCTAACTGTAACCGTTACACTAAACTTAACACTAACCCTCACCCTCACCCTCACCCTCACCCTAACACTAACCCTTATCATAACCCTAACGTTAAACCTAATGCTAACCCTAAAGCTCATCCTCACCCTAACCTTTACCTCAACCTAACCCAAATCCTAACCCTAAACCTAACACTCACACGAACCCTAACACTAATCCCCAGCCTAAACCTTATCCTAACCCTAACCCTCACCCTCACCCTCACCCTCGCCCTCACCCTCACCCTAACACGAACTCTCATCCTAACCCTGACGTTAAAACTAATGCTATCCCTAAAGCTCATCCTTACCCTAACCTTTACCTCAACCTAACCCAAACCCTAACCCTAAACCTAATACTCACTCTAACCCTAACCCTAACCCTCAGCCTAACCCTTATCCTAACCCCAAACATAACCCTAACACTAACCCTCACACTCACGCTAACCCTCATCCTAACCCTAACCTCACCATAAACCTAACCCTCACACTAACCCTAACCCTAACCCTCACCCTCACCCTAACACTAACCCTAACCCTAACCCACACCTTCACCCTAATCATCACCCTAACCCTAACCGTAACCCATACCTAACCTAAAACCTCACCCTCACCATCACCCTAACCCTCACCCTAACCTTAGCCCTCACCCTAGCACTAACGCTCACCCTAACCCTCACCGTCACCCTCACCTTAACCCTAAACCTACCCTCAGCCTAACCCACGCCCTAAAACTAACTCTAACCCTATTCCTCACCCTATCCCTAAACTTAACCCTAACCCTCACCCACAACCTAACCCTCATGCTAAGCCTAACCCTAGCCCTCACCCTAAGCCTAACCCTAAACCTAACCCTCACCCTAACCCTAAACATAACCCTAACCCTAACTGTCACACTAATCCTCACCCTGACCCTCACCCTCAACCTCACCGTAACCCTCATCCTTGTCTTTACCCTCAACCTAACCCAAACCCTAACCCTAAACCTAACACTCACACTAACTCTAACCCTAACCCTCAGCCTAACCCTTACCCTAACCCTAAAACTAACCCTAACCTTCACCCTAACCCAATCCCTAACCTTAACTCTAACCCTCACACTAACCCTAAACCTAACCCTCAGACTAACCCTCACCCTAACCCTAACGGTAACCCTAACCTTCACCCTCACCCTCACCCTAACCCTAACCCTAACCCTAACCCTCACCCTAAACTTAACCCTCATCCTTAATATCACCTTCACCCTCAGCCTAAACCTAATCCTTTCCCTAGTCCTAACCCTCAACCTCACCCTAACACTAAACCTAACACTCTCCTTCACCCTAACCCTAATTCTCATCCTAACTCTAATACTCACCCACAACCTAACCCCAACACGAACCCGAACCCGAACCCTCACCCTTACACTCAACCTACCCCTAACCCTAACCTTAATCCTAAACCTAACCCTCACCATCAAACTCAGCCTAACCCTAACCCTAACCCTCACCCTCACAATTAACCTCACCCTCATCCTATCCCTCACCCTAACACTAACCCTAACTCTAACCGTCAACCTAATGCGAACCCTATTCCTAAACCTCACCCTCCCATTTACCCTAAACCTAACACTAACCCTCACCCAAACCCTCACCCTCAACCTTAACATCACCCAAACCGTAACCCTTACACTAAACCTAACCCTATCCCTCACCCTAATCATAACCCTCAACCTAACCCTCAACATCACGCTAATCCTCACCATAACCCTAACCCTTGCCTAAAAGAATCCCTCACCCTAACCCTCACACTAACCCTCTCCCTAAAATTAGCCCTCAACCTAAACCTATCTCTAGCCCTAATGCTCACCCTCACCTTAACCTCACCCTAACCCTTACCCTCACCCTAACCCTAACTCTAACACTAATCATGATCCTCACACTAACCGTAACCCACACCCTAACCCTAACCCTAACCCTAACTCTAAACTGCACCCTCACCAAAACCCTTACCATCAGCCTAACCCTAACCCTATCCCTATTCCTAATACTAACCCACACATGAAACCTCACCCTAAACCTAACCCTAACACTAACCCACACCCTCACCCTCAACTCACCCTCAACCTAAACCTAAACCTAACCAAACCATAAAAATAACACTCATTCTAACCCTAACCCTCACCCTAACCCTAACACACTCCCTCACCCTCACATTAATCTAAACGCTAACAATAACCCAAACTCTCACCCTCACCCTAACCCTCACCCTAAATCTTACATTCACCCTCACCATCACCCTAACCCTAACACTTACCCTCACCCTAACCCTAACCCTAACCATAAACCTAACCCTCAAACTAAACATAACCTTCACCCACACCCTAACCGTCAATCTCACCCTCACCCTAAACCTTACCCTCACCCTAAACCTAAACCTAACCCTAACCCTAAACCTAACCCTAACACTCACCATACCCCTTACCCTAACCCTAACTCTAACCCTAACCCTCACCCTCATCCTAACCCTCATCGTCACCCAAACAATCACCCCAACCCTAAACCTCACCCTCACAATAAACATCACCCTAACCCTAACCCTCAACCTAACGCTAACCCTAACCCTAACTCTCACCCTGACCCTCACCCTAACCCTAACCCTAAGCGTAAACCTCACCTTAACCCTTAACCTAACACTAACCCACACCCTAAACCTAGCCTTCACACTTACCCTAATCCTAACCCTCACCCTCACCCTCACCCTCACCCTAACCCTAACCAGAACCTTAATCCTATCACTAACCCTCACCCTCAACACCACCCTTACCCTAACCCTAAACCTAACCCTCACCCTAACCCTCACTGAAACCCTAACCCTCACACTAACCCAAACCCTTGTCCTCAACCTCAACCTAAACCTCCCTCTAACACTACCCCTCACCCTAATCCTCACACTAACACCCACGCTAATCCTAACCCTCACTCTCACCCTAACCCTCAACCTAACACTTACCCTCACCCTAGCCCTAACCGTAACCCTCACACTAAACCTAACCCTCACCCTAACTCTAACCATAAACCTAACCCTAATCCTAAACCTAACACTCACACTCACCCTCACCCTAAGCCTAACCATCACCCTAAATCTCACCCTCAACCTAAACATCAAGCTAACCCAAAACCTCACCCTAAACCTAACCCTAACCCTCACCTTCACCCTAGCCCTCATCCTAACCCTAATCATAACAATAATCATAACCCTAACCCTAAAACTCACCCTAACACTAATCCTAACGAAATACCTCACCCTCTTCCTCACCGTCACCCTAACCCTCACTTTCAACCTCACCCTCACCCTAACCCTCACACTAACCCTAAACCTCACCCTAAACCTACCACTAACCCTCACCACTAAACCTAACCCTAACCCTCACCCTCACCCAAACGCTCAACCTCAGCCTAACCAAATCCTAACCCTAAACCTAAACCTAAACCTAACACTCACCCTCTCCCTAACCCTAACCTTAAACCTCACCCTCACCCTCACACTCACCATAAACCTAAGCCTAATCCTAAACCTCACCCTCACCTGAACCCTTACCCTAAACCTTACCCTCATCCTAACCCCAAGCCTAACACTCACCCTCACCCTAAATCTAACCCTAACCATAACACTCACCCTCAACCTAACCCTCAACCTCACCCTCAACCTAACCCTCACCCTAAATATCACCCTAACCCTAACCCTCACCCTAACACTAACCCTAACCCTAACCCTCACACTAGCCCTAACCATAACCCTAAACCTCACCCTCAAATTAACACTCACACTAACCCTTATCCTCACACTAACCCTACCTCTAACCCTAACCCTACCCTCACACTAACCCTAAACCTCACCCTAACCCTAAACCTACCACTCACCCTAACCCTCCACCTAACCCTTACCCTAAACCTAACCCTAATCCTAACTCTCACCCTCGCCCTCACCTTAACAATCACCATAACCCTAACCCTCACCCTCACCCTAATTCTCACCCTGAAGCTGACCCTAAACCTTACCTAAACAAAAACCTCACACTCACCATCAACCTTAACCTCACCCTCAACCTAAACCTCACGCTAGCCCTCACCCTAACACTAACGCTAAGCGTACCCATCACTCAAACCCTCAACTTAACCCTAACGCGAACCCTAACACATTCCATAAGGCTAACCCTAACAGTAACCCTCACCCTCATACTAAACATCACCATAACGCTAACACTCACATTGACCCTAACCCTAAACCTCACTGTAACCTTAACCCTCAACCTAACCCTCACACTTCCCTAAAGCTCAGCCTAAACCTAACCCTAACCCTTACCTAACGGAAACCATCACCCTCACCCTCACCCTCAACCTAACCCTCACCCTGAACCTAACCCTAACCCTATACCTCAGCCTAAACCTCACCATCACCCTCACCTTCTCACTAAACCTAACCCTAAAACTCACACTTATTCTAACCCTCACTCTAACCCTAAAAATATCCCTCCCACTAATCCTCTCCCTAAATCTCACCCTAACCCTAACCCTCAAACAAAACCTAACCATAACCCTCACCCTCACCCTAAACCTCACATTCACCCTTGCACTCAACTTAACCATAACCCTCCCCCACAACCTAACACTCACCATCACCCGAACCGGAACCCTCACCCTAACACTAAACCTCACCCTAAACATCACCCTAACCCTAATAGTCACCCAAATCCTGACCCGAACCCTCACCCTAAAACTAACACTCATACTTACCCTCAACCTCAACCTAATCCTCAAACTAAAAATAACCCTAACCCTTACCTAACCGAAACCCTCACACTCACACTCACCCTAACCCTCACCCTCACCCTAACCCTCACCCTATCCCTAACTATAACCCTAACCCTCACCCTCAGCCTAACCCTCACACTGACCCTAACCCTACACCTCACTGTAACTCTCACCCTATCCCTAACCTTAACCCTAAACCTCACCATAACCCTAACCCAATATCTAACCCTCACCCTCACCCAAACCCTCACCGTCACCCTAACCCTCACCCTAACCCTAACCCTCAACCACACCCTAACACTCACTCTCACCCGAACCCTCACACTCACCCTAACACTCACCCTCACCCTAACCCTCACCCTCACAGTATACATTACAAAAAGCCTAACACTCAGCCTAACCTTAACCATAACCCTAACCCTAACCCTAATCCTAACAATAACTCTCATCCTCACCCTCACCTTCACCCTAACACTAACCCTAAACCTAACCCTCACCCTTACACTCATCCTATCCCTCAACCTCACCCTAACTCTAATGCTAACCCTACCTCTCACCCTAACCCTCACCCTAAACCTCACCCGAACCCTTACCCTAACCATAACCCTAACATTAACTCTAACCCTAATCCTCACCCTAACCTTATCCCTCGGCCACACTCTAAAACTCACCATCACCCAAAACCTCATCCTCACCCTAACACTCACTCTAACCCTCACCCTAACTCTAATCCTAAACCTAACCCTCACCCTCACCCTCAACCTAACCATAACCCTACCCTAACCCTTAAACTAACCCTCACCCTCACCCTCACCCTCACCCTAAAACTCACCCTCACCATAAACATCACGCTAACCCTAACCCTCATGCTAAACCTAACCCTAACCCTCACCCTAAACCTAACCCTCACCCTAACGGTCAGTATCCCTAACGCTAACCCTACACCTCACCCTCACACTAACCCTCACCCTAAACCTTATCCTCACCCTATCCCTAATCCTCACCCTAACCCTCACCCTCACCCTAACTCCAATGCTAACCCTAACTCTCACCCTCACCCTAACCCTCACCCTAAACTTCACCCTAACCCTTATCCTCACCCTAACCCGCAAACTAACTCCAACCCTAACCCTAACGCTCCCCCTAAACGTCACCCTAACCCTAAACCTAACCCTAACCCTAATCCTCACCCTCACCCTTACCCTCACCCTAAACCTATCCCTAAACCTAACGCTAACCCTAACTCTGAAATGAACACTCACGCTCACCTGAACCCTCACACTAAACATCACCCAAACCCTAACCCTCACCCTAACCCTTACCCTCATCCTAATCCATGCCCTAACCCTAACCCTCACCATAACCCTAACCCTCACATTAACCCTAACCCTAAACCTCACCCTCAATCTCACCCTTAAGCGAATCATAACCCTCACCCAAACACTAACCCTCACCCTCAACCTCAATCTAACTCTAACCCTTATCTAATTGAAACGCTCATCCTCACCCTCACCCTCACACTCACCCTGATCCTAGCAATCACCCTAACCGTAACCCTAACCCTCACCCTCAACCTCCCCTTCCCCCTCAGCCTTACCCTAAACCTAACCCTAATCCTAACTCTAACCCTCAACCCACCCTCATCCTAACACTAACACTAACCCAAATGCTAACCCTCACCCTCATCTTCACCCTAACCCTAACCTTAACAATAACCCTAACCCTAATGCTAACCCTAACCCTAAAACTCACCCTAACCCTAATCCTAACCCTAACCCTCACCATCACCCTCACCCTCATTCTAACTCTCAATCTCATCATGACCCTCACAATCACAATTCCCCTCAAAATAACCCTAACCCTCACCTAATACTAACCCTGTACCTCACCCTCACTTTCTCCCTCAACTTCAGCCTAACCTTAACCCTAACCCTCACCCTCACCCTCACACTAACCCTCAACCTCACCCTAATCATCACCCTAACCCTTACACTCACCCTAACCCTAACCCTAACCCTCACCCTTACCCTAACCCTCACCCTCACCCTAATGCTAATCCTACCCATCACTCTAACCCTCAACCTAAACCTAACGCTAACCTTAACACTTTCCTGAAGGTTACCTCTAACAGTAACCCTCACCCTCATGGAAATCTCACCCTAACGATAACCCTCACCCTAACCCTAACCATAACTCTCACCCTAACCCTAACCCTCAACCTAACCCTCACACTCCCCTAAACCTCATCCTAACCCTAACCCTAACCCTTATCTAACCGAAACCCTCACCCTCAACCTCACCCTCAACCTAACCCTCACCCTCACCCTAGCCCTCACCCTAATCCTAACCCTAACCCTTACCCTCAAACTAAACCTAACCCTACCCCTCTCCCTAAACCTCACACTAAACCTAACCCTAAGGCTAACCCTCAATCTATCCCTAACACTTCCCCTAACCCTCACCCTCACACTAACCCTAAACCTAACGCTAACCCTCACCCTAACCCTAATCCTTACCCACACCCTAAACCTCACCCTCATTCAAACCCTCACCCTCACCTGAACACTAATCCTCAGCATAACTCTCACCCTCACCCTAAACATCACCCAAACCCTAACCCTCACCCTAACCCTAACCTTAACCCTAAAACTCACCCTCACCCTAACACTTACCCTCACCCTTACCCTAAACCTAACCCTAAACATAACCGTCAGACTAACCGTAACCCTCACCCTAACCGTAACACTACCCCTAAACCTAACCCTAAACTTCAAGCACAACCTGACCCTCAACCTCAGCCTAACCCTTACGCTAACCCTACTCCTAATCCTAACCCTCACCCTCACCCTAAACCTTACCCTAACACTAATCCTAAACCTCACCCTCACCCTCACAATAAACATCACCCTAACCCTAAATCTCACCCTAACGCTAACCCTAACCCTCACCCTAAAACTAACCCTCAACCTAACCGTAACCCTCACCCTGACCCTCACCCTAGCGCATCCCTAACCCTAATCCTCACCCTTTCACTCACCCTAACCCTAAACCTAACACTAATCCTAAACCAGCCCTCACCCTCAAACTAACCCTAAAACTAACCGTAAACCTAACCTTCTCACTCAAACTCACCCTAATCCTCAAATTCACCTTAAACCTCACCCTAACACTACCTCTACCCCTCTCCCTAACCCTCACCCTAAACCTACCCCTAACCATATCCATAATCCTACCTCTAACCGTCACCCTCATACTAACCCTAAACCTAACGCTAACCGTAAGCCTAACACTAATCCTCACCCACAACCTAACCCTCACATTCACCCAAACACTCACCCTCAACCGAAAGCTCATCCTCCCCCTAATCCTCACCCTAAAGGTCACCCAAACCCTAACCTTCACCCTAAACCTAACCCTAACCCTAAACCTCACACTCAACCTAACCCTCACCCTAACACTTATCCTCACCCTAACGCTAACACTAACCCTAACCATAACCCAAACACTAACCTTTAATCTCACACTAAGCCTAACCCTAACCCTAAGCCTAAACTTCAACCTCATTCTGACCCTCAACCTCAGCCTAACCCTAACCCTAACCCTATTCCTATTCCTAACACTCACCCTCATCCTCACACTAACCCTAACCCTCTCCTGCACCCTCACCCTCACCCTAATCCTCACCCTCACCCTAAACCTCAACCTCACCCTAAACATCACCCTAACCCTAAACCTAACCCTACCCCTCAACCTCCGCTTTCCCCTCAGTCTTACCCTAACCCTAACCCTAATCGTAACCCTAACACTCAATCCCACCCGCACCCTAACCCTAACCATAACCCTAACGCAAACCCTCGCCCTCACCGTCACCCTAACAATAACTGCAACCCTAACAAAAACCCTAACTCTAACCCTAACCCTAACCCTAAAAGTCACCCTAAACCTAATCCTAACCCTAACCCTCACCCTCATTCTAACCCTCACCCTCACCTGACCCTCACATCACACTAACCCTCAAATTAACACTAACCCTCATCCTAAACATAATCCTAACCCTCACCCTCATTTTCACCCTCACCCTTAACCTAGCACTAACCCTAACCCTAATCCTAACCCTAACCTCACCTCACCCTAACACTAACCCTAACCCTCACCCTCAACCTCACCCTCAACCGCACCCTCACCCTAACCCATACTCTCACACTCACCCTAACACTAACCCTCAACATCACCCTAAACTTCACCGCAAACCTAACCCTCACCCTACCCCTAACCCTAACACTCACCCTAACCTAACCCTCACCCTAATCCTAACACTAACCCTAACTCTCACCTTCACCCTAACCTTCACCGTAACCCTTATCCTCACATTTAACCTAACCCTAACCCTAACCCTCACACTAACAATAAACCTCACCCTAACCCTATCCCGACACCTCACCTTAAATCTCACCCTAACCTAAACACTAACCCTAACCCTCACCCTAACCCTAACCCTCACCCTCAACGTAACACTCGCCCTCACACGAACATTCACCCTCACCATAACACTCACTCTCACAATAAACATCACCCTAAACCTATCTCTCACCCTAACACTAACCCTAACCCTCACCCTAAAACTAACCCTCAACCTAACCGTAAGCCTCATTCTTACCCTCACACTAACCCAAACCTAAACCTAACGCTCACACTAACACTCAAACTAACCCTAACCATAACCCTAATCCTAATCCTAACCCTCACCATCAAACTCACCCTAACCCTAACCCTAACCCTCAACCTCACCCCAACTCTCACACTCACCCTAAACCTCACCCTAATCCTACCCATACCCCTCTCCCTAACTTAACCCTAACCCTAACCCTAACCCTAAACCTAAACCTCTCACTAACCCTAAACATAACGTTAACATTCACCCTAACCCTAATCCTCATCCACACCCTAACCCGAACCCTCACCCAAACCCTCACCCTCACTCGAACCCTCATCCTCACCCTAACCCTCATCCTCACAATAAACATCACCCTAACCCTAACTCTCACCCTAACACTAACCCTAACTCTCACTGTAAACCTAACCCTCACCCTAACACTAACTCTCACCCTGACCCTCACCCTACCCCTAACCCTAACCCTCACCCTAACCCTTACCCTAACCCTAAACCTCACCCTAAACCTAGCCCTCACCCTAATACTAAGCTTCACACTAAACCTAACCCTAACACTCACCCTCACCCTCAACCTCACCCTCGCCCTAACCCTAACTCTCATCCTAACCCTAACCTTAATCCTAATGCTAACCCTAAACCTCAACGTCACACTAACCCTAACCCTGACCCTCACCCTAACCCTAAACCTAACCCTCACCCTCACCCAAATATTCACCCTCATCCTAACCCTCAACCTCACACTAACCCTAAACCTAACCCTCACCCTCACCCTCACCCTAACCCTAACCCTCACCCTAACCCCCAACATAACCCTAAACTTAACCCTCACCCTCACCATAACCCTAACTCTAACCCTAACCCTCACCCTAACCCTCACACAAACACTCACGCTAATCTTAACCCTCACTCTCACTCTAACCCTCATCCTAATATTTACTCTTACCCTAATCCTAACCCCAACCCTCACACTAAACCTAACCCTCACCCTAACTCTAACCCTTAACCTAACCCTAATACTAAACCTAACCCTAACACGCATCCTCACCCTAAGCCTAACCCTCACCCTCACTCTCAACCTAACCCTCACCCTCAAACTAAACATCATCCTAAACCTAACCCTCACCCTAAACCTAACACTAACCCTCACCCAAAACCTTAATCCTCATCCTATTCCTAACCCTAAACCTCATCTTCAGTCTAGCCCTCATCTTAACCCTAATCCTAACAGTACCCAAAACCCTAACCCTAAAATTCACCCTAACCCTAATCCTTAAGCTAACCCTCACCCTCTTCCTCACCGTCACCCTAACCTTCACCCTCAACCTCACCCTCACCCTAACACTCACAATAACTCTAAACCTCAAACTAAACCTAACCCTAACGTCACCCCTAAACCTAACCCTAACCCTCACCCTGACCCAAACCCTCAAACTCAGCCTAACCCACACCCTAACCCTAATCCTAAACCTAACCCTAACACTCACCCTCACCCTAAACCTTACCTCAACCCTCATCCCCATCCTCAGCCTAACCCTAACCCTTATCCTCACCCTAAACCTCACCCTAACCCTTACCCTCATGCTTTCCCTAAACCTAACGGTCACCCTCACCCTAACCCTAACCCTAACAATAACCCTAACCATCAATCTAACCCTAACACTCACCTTCACCCAAACCCTAACCCTAACCTTAACCCTCACCCTCACCCTCACGCTAAACATCACCCTAACCCTAACCCTCACCCTAACCCAAAACCTAACAGTAACACTAACCCTCACCCTAACCCTAATGATAAACCTAAACCTCACATTCAACCTAACCCTCACCATAACACTTATCCTCACACTAACCCTAAATCTCACCCTAACCCTCACCCTAACCCTACCCCTAACCTTCACCCCAACCCTAACCCTGAACCTAACCCTCACCCTCCCTAATCTTCACCCTAACTCTAACCCTAACCGTTACCTAAACGAAACCCTCACCATCAACCTCACCCTCAACCTGACTCTCACCATAACCCTAACCCTAACCCTCACCCCAAACCTAACCCTCACCCTAAACCTAAACCTACCCCTCACCCTAACCCTCAAACTAAACATCACCCTAACCCTAACATTCACGCTAACTCTCAAACTCACCCTAAACGTCACCGTCAACGTAACACTCAACCTAACCCAAACCCTTACCCACACCCTAACCCTCACACTCACCCGAACCCTAAACCTTACCCAAACCCAAAACCTCACCCTAAACATCACCCTAACCCTAAACCTCACCCGAACCCTAGGCCTCACAATTAACATCACCCTAACCCTGCCCCTCAGCCTAACCCTAACCCTCTACCTAACCCTAAACATCACCGTGACCCTCACCCTAACCCTAATCCTAACCCGTAACCTAACCCTTACCGTAACCCTAACCCTCACCCTAAACCTAACCTTCACCCTAACTCTAACCCTCACACTAAACCTAACCTTAACCTTCACCCTCACCCTCACCCTCACAATACCCCTAACCCTAACCCCAGTCATAAAACTGAACCTCACCCTCACCCTCACCCTAACCCTAAACCTAACCCTAACCCTCACCCTAACCCTCATCCTAACCTTAACGCCAACCCTAACCCTCACCTTCACCCTAAACCTCACCCTAACCCTTACCCTCACCATCACACTAAACCTAACCCTAATCCTCACCTAAACCCTAACCCTTGCCAACGCCCTAACCCTCACCATCCCCCGAACCCTCACCCTCACCCGAACACTCACACTAACTCTAACCCTAACACTTATCCTAAACCTAACCCTCACCCTCACCCTCACCCTAAGCCTAACATTAACCCTAACGCTAAAAGTAAACCTCAACCTCACCCTAAACCTAATCCTCACCCTAACGCTCACCCTATCCCTAACGCTAACCCTACACCTCACCCTCACCCTAACCCTCACCCTAACCCTTATTCTCACACTAACCCTCACCCTAACACTAACAGTAACCCTCACACTATCCCTAATCCTCACCCTATCCCTCACCCTGACCCTAACCCTAACCCAAAACCAAACCCTCACCCTCACTCTCACCCTAACACTCACCCTCAGGATAAACTCACCCTAACGGTAACCCTCATCCTAAACCTAACCCTAACCCTCACCCTAAACCTAACCCTATCCTCACCCTAACTTCACCCTATTCCTAATGTTAACCATAGACCTCACCCTCACCCTAATCCTCACCCTAACTCTAAACCTCACACTAAAGCTAACCCTAACCCTCACCCTCAACCCTCACCCACACAATACCCCTACAACTAAACCTAATCTTTACACTAACCCTCACCCTCACCATCACCCTCAAAATACTCCTACCCCTAAACCTAATCCTAACACTAACCCTCCCCCTCACCCTCACCCTCACTTTAACCCTAAACCCTCAACCTAACCCTCACCCTAACCCACATCCTAATCCTAACGCTAACCCTAACCCTAAACTTCACCCTAAACCTCACCCTAACAATAACCCTCACCATAACCTTAACCCTAACCCTAACCCTAATCCTCACCCTAACCATAGCGCTCACCCACAACCTAACCCTCACCCTCACCGAAAACTCAACCTAGCCCTAACACTCTCCCTAACCCTAATCCTAACACTAAACCAAACCTTCACCCTCACCCTGACCCTCACCTTCAGCCTAACCCTAACCCGAACCCTATACCTAATCCTAACCCTCACCCTCACCCTCACCCTCACCCTATCCCTCAACCTCATTCTCACTCTAAACATCATACTAAACATAACCCTCACCCTAACCCTAACCCTACCCCCAACCTAAACCTAAACTCAGCTTAACCTCACAATCACCGTAATCCTCACCCTACCCTAACTCTTACATAACTGAAACCCTCACCCTAACCCTCACCGTAACACTCACCCTCATCCTAGCCCTCACCCTAAATCTAACCCTAACCCTAACCCTCACCCTCAACCTCCCCTTACCCCTCAGCCTTACCCTAAACCTAACCCTAACCCTAAACCTAACCCTCAACCCCACCCTCACTCTAAACCTAACCCTAACCCTCACGCTAAGCTTCACACTCACCCTAACCCTAAACCTAAACCTAAAGACAACCCTAACCCGAACCCGAACCCGAACCCTAAAACTCACCCCAACCCTAATCCTAACCCTAACCCTCATCCTCTCCCTGACCCTCATTATCACACTAACCCTCACACTAAACCTAACCCTCACCCTAACCCTAACCCTAACACTCACCCTTCACTTTCACCCTCACCCTCAGCCTAACCCTAACCCTAACCCTAATCCTAAACTAACCCTCACCCTCACCTTCACCCTAACCCTAAGCCTAAGCCTAACCCTCACCCTCACCCTCACCCTGACCCAAACACTTACCTTAAACCTCACCCTCACCCTCACCCTCACACTAACACGCAACCTAACCCTAAACCTCACCCTCACCCTAACCCTCACCCTAATCCTTATCCTCACACTGACCCTAACCTTAACCCTAACCCTCACACTAACCCTAAACCTCACCCTAAGCCTATCCCGACACCTCACTCTAACTGTAACCCTATCCCTAACTCTAAACCTAACCCTAACACTCACCCTAACCCTCACCGTCACCCTAACCCTCACCATCACCCTAACCCTCACCCTCACCCAAACACTCACCCTCACCCTAACCCTAACCCTCACAATAAACATCACTGAAACCTAACCCTCACGCTAACACAAACCCTAACCCTCACCCTAACCCTAACCCTCAACCTAAACCTAACCCTCTCCCTGACCCTGACCCTAACCCTAAACCTTAACCAAACCCTTACCCTAACCCTAACCCTCACCCTAAACCTAACCCTCACCCTAACAGTAACCTTCACACTAACCCTAACACTAACCCTCACCCTCACCCTCACCCTCACCCTCACCCTAACCCTAAACCTCACCCTCAACCAAACCTAACCCTCAAGCCAACCCTCACTCTAAACCTAAACCTAACCCTAACACTAAGCTTCACCCTCACCCTAACGCTAAACCTAAACTTAAAAATAACCCTAACCCTAAACCTAACCCTAACCCTAACCCTAAAACTCACCCTAAGCCTAACCCTAACCCTAACTCTCATCCTCACCCTGACCCTCACCATCACACTAACCCTCACACTAAACCGAAGCCTCAGCCTAACCCTAACCCTAAACCTCACCCTTCATTTTCACCCTCACCCTCAGCCTAACCCTAACCCTAACCCTAATCCTAAACTACTCCTCATCCTCACCTTCATCCTAACCCTAAGCCTAAGCCTAACCCTCACCCTCACCCTCACCCTCACGCTCACCTTAAAACTCACCCTCACCCTCACCCTCACAGTAAAACTCAACCTCAACCTAAACCTCACCCAAACCCTAACCCTCACCCAAAAACTAACCCCAACACTCACCCTAACTCTAACCCTCACCCTAACCCTTACCCTAACCCTATCGCTAACCCTAAACCTCACCCTCACCCTAACCCTCACCCTAATCCTTATCCTCACACTAACCCTAACCTTAACCCTAACCCTCACACTAACCCTAACCCTCACCCTAACCCTATCCCGACACCTCACTCTAACTGTAACCCTAACGAGCACCCTAACCCTAACTCTAAACCTAACCCTAACCCTCACCCTAACCCTCACTGTCACCCTAACATTCACCCTAACTCTAACCCTCACCCTCACCCGAACACTCACCCTCACCCTCAGCCTAACCCTCACCCTCACAATAAACATCACCTAACCCTAACCCTCACGCTAACACAAACCCCAAACCTCACCCTAACCCTAACCCTCAACCTAAACGTAACCCTGACCTTGATCCTGACCCTAACCCTAACCCTAAACCAAACCCTTACCCTAAACCTTACCCTAATCCTAACACTAACCCTAACTCTAACCCTCCCACTCATACTCACCCTAACCCTAATCTTCACCCTAACCATAACCCTCACCCTAACCCTATCCCTCAACCTCCCCCTCACCCTAATCCTAACCCTAACACTAACCCTAACCTTCACCCTCATTGTAACCCTCACCCTAACCCTTACCCTCATCCTCACCCTAACCCTAACCCTATCCCTAATCCTAATTCTTTCACTAACCCTAACCTTCACCCTAAACCTTAGCCTAACCCAAACCCTCAGCCTAGCCTCAACCTAATCCTAACCCTTACCCTCACTGTAAACCTAACCATAACCCTGACCCTCACACTAACCCTAACACTCACCCAAACCCTAACCAACATCCTCAACCGAACCTTCACCATCATCATAACCATCACCCTCACAATAACCCTCACACAAACCCTAACCTTAAATGAAAACCTAACCCTCACACTAAACCTATTCCCCACCCTAACCCTTACCGTACCCCTCAGGCTAACCATCACCCTCACCCTAACCCTAATCCTAATCCTCGCCCAATCTCTAACCCTAACCCTAACTCTCACACACACCCTAGCCCTCACACTAAACTCACACTAACCCTAAACCTAACCCTTACCCTAACCATAACCCTAAACATCACACTAACCGTAACGCTCACCCTAAACCTGACCCTACCCCACAGCCTAACCCTCATCCTAAACCAAACCCTAACACTAACCCTCACCCTAACCCTAACCCTAAACCTAAACCTAACACTTACCCTAACCCTAACCCTCACACTCACCCTCACCCTCAGCCAAACCCTAACCCAAATCCTAAACCAAACCTTCACTCACACCCTCACCCTAAATATAACCCTAACCCTAATCCTAACACTAATCCTCACACTCACCCTCACCCGAACTCTCACCCTCACCCTAAACCTCACCCTAACCTTCACCCTCACCCTAAACATCACCCTAACTCTTATACTCACACTAAAACTAATTCTAATCCTAACCCTAACCCTCACTCTAACCCTAACCCTCACCCTAACCCTAAAGCTATCCCTCACCCTAACCCTAACCAAAGCCTAACCCTTACCCTTATACTAACCCTAACCCTAATGCTAACCCTAACCCTCACCCTCAATCTAGCCCTCACCCTAACCCTAACCCTCAACCTAACCCTAACCCTGGACCTCACCCTCTCTCTCACCCTAACCTTAAACCTAACCCTCAACCTCACCCTAATCCTCAGCCTAACCCTTACCCTCACCCTAATCATAACCTTAACCGTACCGCTCACCCTAACCATAACCCTCAATCTCACCCTCACCCTCACCCTAAGCCTGACCCTAACCCTAGCCCTAATCCTAAACCAAACCCTCACCTGCAACCTCACCCTTACCCTAAACCTAAACCTAACCCTCACCCTAAACCTAAACCTTAACCTAAACCTTACCCTAACCCTAACCCTAACCCTCACCCTAAACTTCACCCTAACCCTAACGCCAACACTAACCCTCACCCTCATCCTAGCCCTCATCATATCCTTATCCTAACACTAATCCTAACCCTAAACCTAACCCTCACACTAACCCTATCCCTCACCTTAACCCTAACCCTAACCCTCACCCTAAACCTAAAATTAATTCTAAATCTCACCCTAAAAATAATCGTAATCCTCACTCTCACCCTAACCCTCACCTTCACCCTAACCTTAACCCTAACACTAACCCTCACCCACACCCTAACCCTCACCTGAAACCGAACTCTAACCCTCACCCTAACCCTCACCCTAAACATCACCCTATCCCTAACCCTCACCCTAACTTTCACACTAAACCTCAACTTCAACCTAATCCTCACCCTAACCCTAACCCTTAACCTAACACTTACCCTAAACCCCACCCTCGCCCTACGCCTAACCCTAACCCTCACCGTCACCCTAGCCCTCACCCTAACCCTAACCCTAATGCTAACCTTAACATTAACCCTCAGCCTCTCCCTCAGCCTAACCCTGACCCTAACTGTAATCCTAACAATAAACCTCACCCTCGCCCTAACCTTAACCCTAACCCTAAACCTCACCGTCACCCTCACCCTCACACTCACCCTAACCCTCACTCTCACCCTCAACCCTCATCATAACCCTCAACCTCACCCTAAACATCACCCTAACCGTAACCCTAATCCTAACACTAACCCTCTCCCTAAACCTCACAATAACCCTAACGCTAACCCTAACCCTCAACCTCTTCCTAAACCTCACCATAACCCTTATCCTCACACTAACCCTAACCCTAACCCTCACACTAAACCTAACCCTCACACTAACCCTCACCCTAACCCTAACCTTAACCCTAACCGTCACCTTAAACATAACGCTAACACATACCCTCACCCTAATCCTCACTGTCACCCAAACCTTCACCCTAACCCTCACCCATAACCTAACCCTCACGTGAACATGAACTTTAACCCTCAGCCTAACCCACACCCTAACCCAAATCTTAATCCTAACCCTCACCCTCTCCCTCAACCTAATCCTAACCAGAAACCTAATGCTAACCCTCACACTCACACTCAACTGAAACCTAACCTTAACCCTAACAATAACTGTAACCCTAACCCTAACCATAATCCTAACCCTAACCCTCACCTAAAGCCTCAACAAAACTCTAAACCTAACCCTAATCCTAAACCTAACCCTCACTCTTACCCTAACCCTAAACCTAACCCTTACGCTAATCCTCAACCTAACACTATTGCTAACCCTAAACCTCACCCTCACCCTAAACCTCACTCTAACTCTAAAGCTCACTATAACCCTAACCCTAACATTAACTCTAATCCTCACCCTAAACCTAACCATCAACCAAGCCCTAACACTGAACCTCACCCTAACCCTAACCCTCACCATAACCCTCACCCTAACCTTAACGCTAACCCTAACACTCAACCTCACCCTAAACCCCATCCTCACACTAACACTAACCCTATACCTAACCCTAACCCTCACACTAACCATAACCCGCACCCTAACCCTAACCCTACCCCTCACCCTAAACCTCACGCTAACTCTAACCCTAACACTAACCCTCACCCTAAAACTTTCCCGAGACCTAACCCTCACCCACACACTAACCCTCACCCCCACCCGAAACCTCACCCTAACCCGAACAGTCACCCTCACCCTAACCATCACCCTCAACCTAAACATCACATTAAACCTAACCCTCACCCTAACTCGAACAGTCACCCTCACCCTAACCATCACCCTCAACCTAAACATCACATTAAACCTAAACCTCACCCTAACCCCAACCCTAACCCTCACCCTCAATCTAATCCTCACTCTCACCCTAATCCTCACACTAACCCTATCCCTTATATAACTGAAAACCTCACCCTCAACCTCACCCTCACACTAACCCTAACCCTAATACTAACCCTAACCCTGACCCTCACCCTAACCATCACCGTAACCCTTACCCTTACCCTAACCATAACCCACACCCTCACCCTAACCCTCACCCTAACCCTTATCCTGACACTAACACTAACCCTATACATAACCCTAACCCTCACACTAAACCTAACCCTCACCCTAACCCTAACCCTACCCCTCACCCTAAACCTCACCCTAACCCTAACACTAACGCTAACCCTCACCCAAATCATAAACTGAACCCTAACCCTCACCCTCACCTTAACCCTAACCATCACCCTAAAACTCACCCGAACCCTAACCCTCACCCACACCCTAACCCTCATCCTCACCCGAACCCAAACCCTCAACCTCACCCGAACCATCACCTTCAACCTAAACATCATATTAACCCTAACCCTCACCCTAAATCCAACCCTAACCCTCACCCTAAACCGAACACTCAACCTAACCCTCACCCTCACCCTTAACCTCACCCTAACCCTAACCCTTCCCTAAACGAAACCCTCACCCTCACCCTCACTCTCACACCCACCCTAATGCTCACCCTCACCCTAGCCCTCACCCTAAACCTAACCCTCAACCTAACCCTAAGCCTAAACCTCACCCTCACCCTCACCCTAAACAAAGCCTAACCCTCACCCTAACCCTCACCCTAACCCTAATGCTAACCCTAACCCTCACACTCAATCTAGCCCTCACCCTAACCATAACCCTTCACCTAACCCTAACCCTCAACATCACCCTCAACCTCACCCTAACCCTAACCCTAACCCTCACCCTCACCCTAACCCTCAGCGTAACCTTTACCCTCACCCTAATAATAACCTTAACCCTACCCCTCACACTAAACATAACCCTCAATCTCACCCTCACCCTCACCCTAAGCCTAACCCTAACCCTAAACCTAAACCAAACCCTCACCGCAACCTCACCCTTACCCTAAACCTAACCCACAACCTAAAGCTAACCCTTACCCTAAACCTTACCCTAACCCTCACCTTAACCCTCACCCTAAACCTCACCATAACCCTAAGACAAAACCTAACCCTCACCCTAATCCTAACCCTCACCATAACCTTATCCTCACACTAACCCTAATCCAAAACCTAACCCTCACACTAACCCTAACCCTCACTCTAAACCTAACATTACCCCTCACCCTAACCCTCACCCTAACCCTAACATTAACTCTAACTCTCACCCTAAACATAACCCTAACCCTCACACTCGAGCTAACCCTCACCGTCACCCTAACCTTAACCCTAACACTAACCTTCCCCCTCCCCTTAACCCTCACCTGAAATGGAACCCTAACCCTCACCCTCACCCTAAACAGCAGCCTAAACCTAACCTTCACCCTAACCCTCACACTAGACCTCAACCTCAAACTAATCCTCCCCCTAACCCTAACCCAACCCTTACCCTCAACCCCGCCCCTCACCCTCAGCTTAACCCTAACCCTAACCCTAACACTCAACCTCAACCTCACTCTAACCCTAACCCTCACCCTCACCCTAGCCCTCACCCTAACCCTAACCCTAATCCTAAACCTAACACTAACCCTCAGCCTCTCCCTCAGCCTAACCCTAAACCTAAACGTAATCCTAACAATAATCCTCACCCTCACCCTAACCTTAACCCTAATCCTAACCATCACTGTCACCCTCACCCTCACACTCACTCTTACCCTGACCCTCAACCTCAAACCTTACCCTAACCCTCAACCTCACCCTAAACATCAAACTAACCGTAAGCCTCACCCTAACCCTAACCCTCTCCCTAAACCTCACAATAACCCTAAGGCTAACCGTAATCCTCACCCTCTTCATAACCTGCACCATAAACTTTATCCTCACACTAACCCTAACCCTAACCCTCACACTAATCCTAACCCTCACAAGAACCCTAACTCTAACCCTTACACTAACCCTCACCCTAACCCTAACCTTAACGCTAACCATCACCTTAAACATAGTGCTAACACACACACTCACCCTAAACTTTTCTGTCACCCTAATCTTCACCCACACCCTAAACATCACCCTAAACCCAACCGTAACCCTAACGCTAACCCTAAACCTCAACCTAACCCTAAACCTCACCCTAACCCCCACACTCAACCTAAACTTCACCATAAAAATAACCCTGACACTTACCTAAACGAAACCCTCACACTCACCCTAGCCCTCACCTTAACCCTCACCCTCACTTTAACCTTAACTCTCACCCTCAACCTCATCCTAACCCTAACCCTCAACCTCAAACTCACCCTCAGCCTCAGCCTAACCCAAACCCTAAACCTAATCCTAAACCTAACCCCCAACCTCACCCTAACCCTAACCCTAACCCTAACGCTAACCCTCAGCCTCTCGCTCAGCCTCACCCAAACCCTCACCCTCAGCCTAACCCTAACCCTGACCCTAATCCTAACACTAACCATCACCCTCACACAAACCCTCATCCTAACCTAATCCTAACCCTCAACCTAAAACTAACCAACACCCTAATCCTTACCCTAACCCTCACCCTCACCCTAACCCTCACCCTAAACTTTTACCTCACACTAACCCTAACACTAACACTCACACTAACCCTAACCCTCACCCTAACCCTAAACCTACCGGTCAACCTAACCCTCACCCTAACAATCACCTTAACACTAACCCTCAACCTAACCCACACCATAACCCTCATCCTCACCTGAACCCTCACCCTCACCCGAAAACTCACACTCATCCTAACCCTCACCCTCACCTAAACATCACCCTAACCATAACCCTCAGTGTAAACCTAACCCCAACACTACCTTAACCCTAACCCTCAACATAAACCTCACTTTCACACTAACCCTCACCCTAAACTTTAACCTCACACTAACCCTAACCCTAACACTAACCCTAAGCCTCACACTAACCCTAAGGCACACCCTAACCCTAACCCTATCCCTCAACCTAACCCTCACCCCAACATTCACCCTAAACCTAACCCTAACCCTCAGCCTCACCCTAACCCTCACAGTCAACCTAACCTGACCCTAACCTTAACCCTAACCCCCACCCTAAACTTCACCCTCACCTGAACCCTCACCCTCAACCGAACCCGAACCCTAATTCTCACCCTAATCCTAACCCTAAACCTAACCCTAAAACTTACCCTAAACCTAACCCTCACACTAACCCTAACCCTCACCATAACCCTAAACATACACCTCACCATAACCCTCACCATCACCCTAAAACTAACCCTAACCCTCACCCAAAACCTAACCCTAACCCTCACACTCAACCTAACCCTCACCGTCACACTAACCCTCAACGTAACCCTAAACTTCATCCACACTCTAACCTTCACACTCAACCCCACGCTAACGCTCACCCTAAGCCTCACCCGAACCCTGAACATCACCCTAACCCTACCACTCAACCTAACTATAAACCTAACCCTCACCCTAACCCTAACCCTCAAACTAACCCTCACCCTCAATTTAAACCTCACCCTAACAATAACCCTAATTCTTACCTAACCGAAACCCTCACCTTCACCCTCACCCTCACTGTCACACTAACCCTCACGCTCAACCTAGCCCTCACCCTAACTCTAACTCTAACACTTACCCTCACCCCCACCCTAGCCCTCAGCCTAAACGTAACCCTAACCCTAACACTCACCCTCATCCTCACCCTAACCCTAACACTAACGCTAAACCTCACCCTCACACTCACCCTGACCCTCAACCTAGCCGTAAAAATAACCCTAACCCTAAACCTAACCCTAATCCTAACACTAACCATCATGCTCAACCTAACCCTAAACCTAACACTCACCTGCACCCTAATCCTCACCCTAACCTTTAACCTCACACTAAGCCTAACTCTATTCCTAACCCTAATCCTCACACTAACATTAACCCTCACCCTAACCCTAAACCTCACCCCCATCCTCACCCTCAGCCTAACTGTAACCCTACCCCTAACACTCACCCTCATCCTCACCCTAACCCTAAACCTAACGCTAAACCTCACCCTCACACTCACCCTAACCCTAACCCTAGCCCTAACAATAACCCTAACACTAACCCTTACCCTAATCCTAACACTAGCCCTCACCCTCACCCTAACCCTAACCCTAACCCTCACCTGCAACCTAATCCTCACCCTAACCTTTAACCTCACACTAACCCTAACTCTATCCCTAACCCTAATCCTCACACTAAAACTAACCCTCACCCTAACCCTAACCCTAAACCTAAAAACAATCCTAACCCTAATCCTAACACTAATCCTAAACCTAATTCTAACCCTAACCCTAAAACTTACCCTAACACCAATCCTAACACTAACCCTAACACTCACCCTAACCCTAACCCTCAATCTAACCCTCACCCTCACCCTAATCCTCACCATAAACCTAACCCTAACCCTTACCTAACCAAAACCCTCACACACACCCTCACCCTCACGCTCACACTCACCCTCTCCCTATCCCACACCCTAAGCTTGAACCTGCCCCTAACCCTAACCCTCACCCTAAACTAAACCTCACCCTAACCCTTACCCTCACCATAACACTAACCCTAACCCTAATCCTCACACTAACCCTAACCCTAACCCTCAGCCTTACACTCATCCTAACCCTAACCCTCTCCCTCACCCTAACCCTAACGGTCACCTTAACCCTCACCCTAACCCCTAACCATCACCCACACCCTAAAACTCACCCTCACCCAAACCCTCACCCTGACTCTAACCCTACCCTAAATCTCACCCTAATCCTAACCCTCACCCTAAAACTAATTCTAACCTTCACCCTCATACTAACACCAACCCTCACCTTATCCCTCACCCTAACCCTAATGCTAAACCTAACCCTCAGTCACAACCTAAACCTCACCCTAAACCTTATCCTTACACAAACCCTAACCCTAACTGTAACCCTCACATTAACCCTAACCCTGATCCTAACCCTTACCCTACCCCTCACCTAACACCTCACCCTACCCTTACCCCAAACCCTCACCCTAACCCTAACCCTAACCCTCACCTTCCCCATTACTCTCACCCTCATCCTAACCCTTAACCTAACCCAACACTCACCTACACCCTAACCCTCACACTCTCCCTAACGCTAACTCTCACCCTCACTCTAAACATCACTCTAATCCTAAACGTCACCCTAACCCTAACCCTAATCCTCACGCTAACCCTAACGCTCACTTTAAACCTCACCCTCACTCTAATCTCACCCTAACCCTAACCCAAATACTTTCCTAAGCGAAACCCTCACCCTCACCCTAACCGTCATCCTATCCCTCATCCTCACCCTAGCCCTCACCCTAAAAATAACCCTAACACTCACCCTCACCCTCAACCTCAACATCACCCTCAACCTAACCATAAACCTAACCCTCACCTCAACCTCAACCTCACCCTCACCCTCACCCCCACCCTATCCCTAACCATAACCCTAATGTTAAAACTATCCCTCACCCTCACACTAACCCTAAAGTTCAGCGTAAACCTAACCCTTACCGTAACCCTACCCCTACCCCTCACCCTCACCCTAACCTTCTCCCTCATAGTAGCCCTCACCCTAACGTAACCCTCAACCTACCACTAATCCTAACCCTCTCCTTCACCCTCACCCTAACCGTCATCCTAACCCTCACCCTCACCCTAGCCCTCACCCTAAAAATAACCCTAACACTCACCCTCACCCTCAACCTCAACACCACCCTCAACCTAACCATAACCCTAACCCTCACCTCAACCTCACCCTCACCCTCACCCTCACCCTCACCCTATCCCTAACCATAACCCTAATGCTAAAACTATCCCTCACCCTCACACTAACCCTAAAGTTCAGCGTAAACCTAACCCTTACCGTAACCCTACCCCTACCCCTCACCCTCTCCCTAACCCTCTCCCTCATAGTAGCCCTCACCCTATATGTAACCCTCAACCTACCACTAACCCTAACCCTCTCCTTAACCCTAACCCTCACCGTCACCCTAAACCTCGCTGTAACCCTTACCCTCACCCTAACCCTCAACCCAACCCTAACCCTCACCCTAACCCTCGCCCTCACCCTAACCTCACCGTAACACTTACCCTCAAATGAACCCTAACCCTAACCTTAAGCCTAACCTCATATTAAACTTAATCCTAAACCTAACCCTTACCTTACCCTTAACCCTAACCCTAATCCTAATCCTAATCCTAACCCTCACCTTAACCCTAACCCTCACAGTCACCCACAACCTCATCCACAGCCTAACCCTAACACTAACCTAATCCAAACCCTAACCCTCACCCTCATCCTCACCCTAACTCTAAACCTAACCCTAAACAAAACCTCACCCTAACCGTAAACCTATCCCTAAACCTCACCCTATAACTAACCCTAATCCCAATCCTAATCCTCACCCTCAACCTAACCCTAACCCTAACCCTCACACTAACTCTAACCCTGACACTAACCCTAACCCTAACACTAACCCTAACCCTCAACCTAACCCTCACCCTAACACAAACCCTAAACCTAACCCACACCCAAACACTAACCATAACCTAACGTTCAACCTCACCCTAAACCTCATCGTCACCTTAACACTCAGCCAAAACCTAACCTTCACCCACACCCTAAACCTCACCCACACCCGAACACTCATTCTCACCCTAACCATCACCCTAACCCTAACCTTCAACTTAACCCCTACCCTAACCCTCACCCTAACCCTAACCCTCTACCTAACCCTCAACCCCAACCTAATCTTAACCCTAACCCTAACCCTAACCCTTACCTAAACCTAACTCTAACCCTCAACCTCACCCTCAAGCTAACTAAAACCCTTACCCTCATCCTAACTCTAACCCTAACGATAACCCTCACCCTCACCCTATCCCTCACCCTAACACTTACCCTCACACGAACCCTACCCCTAACCCTCAGCCTAACACTCATATTAAACTTAACCCTAACCCTAACCCTCACCTTACCCTTAACCCTAACCCTAATCCTAACACTCACCTTAACCCTAACCCTCACACTCACCCTCAACCTCACCCTCAGCCTAACCCTAACACTAACCCTAATCCAAACCCTAACCCTCACCATCACCCTCACCCTTACTCTTAACCTAACCCTAAACAAACACTCACCCTACCTGTAAACCTATCCCTAAACCTCACCCTACCCTAAAACAAATCCTAAACCTAAACCTCACCATCACCCTAACCCTAACCCTAACCCTCAGCCTAACTGTCATCCTAACCCTAACCCTAAACCTAACCCTCACCCTAACCTTAACCCTAACCCTAACCCTAACCCTCACCCAAACCCTAACCCTCACCCTCACCCTCAAGCTCACCATCACCCTCACCCTCATACTCACTCTAACCTTAACCATAACCCTAAACCTTACCCTAAACCTAACCCTCACCCTCACCGTCAACCTAACCCTAACCCTAACCCTAACCCTCACTCTAAACTTAACCCTAACCCTAACCCTAACCCTCACCCAAACCCTAACCCTCACACTCACCCTCAAGCTCACCATCACCCTCACCCTCACACTCACTCGAATCCTAACCATAACCCTAAACCTTACCCTAAACCTAACCCTCACCCTCACCGTCAACCTAACCCTAACCCTAACCCTAACCCTCACCCTAAACTTAACCCTAACCCTAACCCTCACCCTCACCCAAACCCTAACCCTCACCCTCACCATCAACCACACCATCACCCTCACCCTCATACTCACTCTAACCCTAACCATAACCCCAAACCTTACCATAAACCTAACCCTCACCCTCACCTTCAACCGATATCACCTTCAAACTAACCCTCACCCTGACCCTCAAACTAACCCTAATCCTAACCCTAACCCTCACCCTAACCTTAACTTTGACCCTCACCCTCACACTCACCCTACGCCTTACCAAACACCTAAGCCTAATCCTAAACCTAATCCTCAACTTCACCCTCACCCTAAATCTAAACCTGGCACTAACCCTAACCATAAACCTAACCCTCACACTCACCCTAACCCTAACCCTAACACTACAACTCACCCTAAACATAATCCTAACCCTAACACTCAACATTACCCTCACCCTCACGCTAACCCTCACCCTCACCATCAGCTTAATCTTAATCCTAACGCTAATCCTAAACCTAACCCTCACCCTCAAACTAACCCGCACCCTAACCTTTAACCTCACATTAACCCTAATCCTAACCCAAACCCAAACCCTCACACTAACCCTAAATTTCACACTAACCCTAACCCTACCCCTCAACCTGAACCTCACCCTAACTTTAACCCACACTCTAACACTCACCCTAAACTTAACCCTAACCCTCACCCTTACCCTAAGCCTCACAGTTACCCTAACCCCACCCTAACCTTAAACCTAACCCACACCAGAACCCTCACCTCCACCCGAAACCTGACACTCACCCTAATCCTCACCCTCACCCTAACTCTCAGCCTCACCCTAAACATAACCCTAACCCTCACTCTAACCTTATCCCTAAACCTAACCCTAACCCTAACCCTCAACCAACCCTCACCTCACCCTAATCCTCAACCTAAACCTAACCCTCACGCTAACGGTAAAACTTATCCTAACCCTAACCCTAACTCTAACCCTCACCCTAACCCTTACCCTCACCCTCACCCCACCCTCAGCCTAACCCAAACCCTAACCCTAACCTCATTCTCTACCTCACCCTCAAACTCACCCTAACCTTATCCCTAACCCTAACCCTACCCCTCCCCTCACCCTCACCCTAACCCTCTCCCTCACACTAGCCCTCACACTAAACTTAACCCTCACCTTAACCCTAACTCTAACCCTCTCCTTCACCCTAACCCTCACCGTCACCCTACAGCTTGCCCTATCCCTTACGGTCACCCTAACCCTAACCCTAACCCTAACCCTAACAGTAACACTAACCCTCACCCTAACAATCACCCTAAACCTTACCCTCAACCTAACCCTCACCATAAACCTAACCCTAACCCTAACCCTAACCCTCACCCTAAACCTCACCCTAACACTAAGCCCTAACCCTAAACCTCAACCTCACCCTAACCCTTACCCTAAACCTTACCTTCACACGAACCCTAACCATAACCCTCAGCCTAAACGTCATATTAAACTTAATCCTACCCCTATCCCTCACCTTACCCTTAACCCTACCCCTAATCCTAACCCTCACCTTAACCCTAACCCTCACACTCACCCTCAAACTCACCCTCAGCCTAATCCTAACACTAACTCTAATCCACACCCTAACCCTCACCCTCACCCTCACCCTAACTTTAAATCTAACCCTAAACACACCCTCACCCTAACCCTAAACCCATCCCTAAACCTCACCCTAAACCTAACCCTAATCCTGATCCTATCTTCACCCTCACCATAACCCTAACCTGAACCCTCAGCCTAACCGTCATCCTAACCCTAATCCTAACCCTCACCCTAACCTTAACCCTAACCCTCACTCAAACCCTAACCCTCACCCTCACCCTCAACCTCACCATCACCTTCACCCTACGCCTCACCCTCACACTCACTCTAACCCTAACCATAACACTAAAACTTCCCCTAAACCTAACCCTCACCCTCACCGTCACCCTCACCATCACCGCAAACTAAACCTCACCCTCACCCTCAAACTAACCCTAACGCTAACCCTAACCCTCACCCTAATCTTAACTCTGACCATCACCTCCAAACTCACCTTAAGCCTTACCAAACACCTAAGCCTAATCCTAAACTTAACCCTCACCTTCACCCTCACCCTAAACCTAAACCAGACCCTAACCCTAACCATAACCCTAACCCTAACACTCAACCTAACCCGCACTGTCACCCTAACACTCAGTCAAAACCTAACCCTCACCCACACCTAACACTTACCCTAACCCTGAACCTCACCTTAAACATAATCCTAACCCTAACACTCACCATCACCTTCACCCTCATCATAACCCTCACCCTCACCTTCACACACACCGTCAGCCTAAACCTAACCCTAATCCTAAACCTAACCCTCAACGTCACCATCACCCTCACCGTCACCTTAACACTCACCCTCAACCTAACTCTCACCCTCAACCTAAGCTGTACTCTCAACCTAACCCTCACCATAACCCTAACCATAACCCTCATCCTAACCCTAACCCTCACGATAATCCTCACCCTAAACCTAACCCAAACCCTCACCCTAACCCTAATGCTAACCTAACACTAACCCTCACCATAAACCTCACCCTAACCCTTAAACTCACCAAAACCCTGACTATAACCCTAACCCTAATATGCACTCTTACACTAACCCTCACCCAAACCATAACACCTAAACTCACCAAAACCCTGACCCTAATCCTAACCCTAATATGCACTCTAATGCTAAACCTCACCCAAACCCTAACACTCAAGGTCACCCGAATCATCAACCAAACCCTTGCAATCACCCTAACCCTTGCCCTAACCCTAATCCTATACCTATCCCTCACCCTAATCTTAACCCTAACTGTAATCCTAACCATCACTCTCACCCTAAAATTCAACCTCACCCTAAATAACACCCTAAACCTAACCCTCACCCTAACCCTAACCCTAACAGTCACCCTAACCCTAAAACTCACCTTAAACCTCACCTTAACCGTAACCCTAACTCTAACCCTTACCCTCACCCTCAACCTAACACTCACCCTCACCCTTATCCTAACAATAACCCTAACCCTCACACTAACCCTAACCCTGACCCTAACCCTAACCCTAAACCTCACCCTGACCCTCACCCTAACACTAACCCTAACCCTAACACTCACCCTAACACTAAACATAACCCTAATGCTCAACCTCACCCTAACCCTCATCGTCACCTTAACACTCAGCCAAAACCTAACCTTAACCCACACCCTAACACTCAATCTCACCCGAACCATCACTCTCACCCTAAACATCACCCTAACCCTAACCTTAACACTAAGCCCTATCCTAACCCTCACCTTAACACTAACCCTCACCCTAACCCTAACACTAATTCTAACCCTAACCCTCTCCCTCACCCTAACCCTCATCCTCAAGTTAAACAGTACCCTCACCCTAACCCTCACCCTAAATCTAACCCTCACCCTAACGGTCACCCTAAACTTAATCCTAACCCTAAACCTCAACCTAACCCTAACCCTAACCCTCACCCTAACCCTAATCCTTACCCTAACCCTAACCCCAACTATCACCCTAACACTAAACCTAACCCTAACCCTCACCCTCACCCTCAACCTAACCCTAACCCTAACCCTAATCCTAACGCTAACACTCACCCTCACTGTCACCTTCACCCTAACCCTCAAACTAACCCTAACCCTCACCTTAAACCTCCCCTAAACCTAGTGCTCACTCTCACCACCACCCTCACTCTAAGCCTAAGCTTAATCCTAAATCTTACCCTAAACCTAACGTAACCCTCACCATCACCCTCTCACTCAACCTAACCCTAAACCTAACCTTAAACCTCACCCTAACCCTAAATCTCGCCCTAACCCTAACACTAAACCTTACCCTCATCCGCACCCTAACCCTAAACCTCACACTAAACTTAACCCACACCCTAAACCTAACCCTACCCCTCACACTAACCTTCCCCCTAACATTAACCCGAAGCCTAACCCTCACCCTCACCCTAACCCTAATACTAACCCTAACCCTCAACCTAACCCTCACCGTCACCCAAACCGTCACCCTAACCATAACCCTCATCCACACCCTAACCCTCACCCTCACCTGAAATATTACACTCACCCTAAACCTCACCCTCACCCTAACCCTAACCGTAACCCTTACCTAACGGAAACCATCACCCTCCCCTCACCCTAAAACTAACCCTACAACTTAACCCCACCCTCACCCTCACCCTCACACTTACCTTAACCCTAAACCTGACGCTAACCCTCAACCTAACCCTAACCCTCACCCTAACCCTAACCCTCACCCTCACCCTCACTCTAATCCTAACCCTAAGCTTGAACCCCCCTCACCCTATATCTTACCCTAACCCTTACCCTCAATCTAACTCTAACCCTAACATTCACCCTAACCCTCAACCTAACACTCACGCTAAATCTAACCCTCACTTTGAACCTAAACTTAACCTTAACCCTTAAATTCACCCTAATCCTAACCCTAAACATAACCCTACCACTTACAGTAAACCTAACCATCTCCCTAATGCTAAACCTAACCCTAAACCTAAACATCACCCTAACCTTCAACATAACACTTACCCTTACCCTAACCCTCACCCTCACCCTAACCCTCACCCTAACCCTTAACCTCATGCTCAACCTAACCCTCAAAATAACCCTAACCCTAAACCTAACCCTAACTCTCAAACTAGCCCTCTCCCTATACTTAACCATAACCCTCAACCTCAACCTAAACCTCACCCTAACCCTTACCCTCACCATAACCCTAACCCTAACACTCACACTAACCCCCACATTAACCCTAACCCTAACCCAAACCCTCAACCTAAACCTCACCCTAACCCTAATGCTAACCGAAACCCTCAGCCTAATCCTAAACCTAACCCTAAACCTCACCCTCACCCTAACCCTCACCCTCACCCTAACCCTAAACCTCAACCTATCCCTCAACCTAATCCTAACCCTCAACCTAATCCTAACCCTCAGCCACACCCTAACCCTAAACCCTCACCCTCACCCTCACCCTAACCCTAATCCTATGCCTCACCCTAACCCTCATCCTAAACTTCACACTAACTGTAACACTCACCCTAACCCTAACCCTACCCCTCACCCTACCCCTCACCCTCCCACTAACCCTCACCCTAACCCTTACCCTCACCGTAACCCTAAACCTTACCCTAAACCTCACACTAACCCTAATCCTAAATGTAACCCTAACCCGACCCCTTACCTTAACCCTCACCCTCACCCTAACCCTAACCCTAACCCTCACCTTCAACCGAACTATAGCGCTCACACTAACTGTAACCCTAACCCTCACCCTCACCCTCACCCTAACCCTCACCCTCACCCTAAACATCACCCTAACCCTAACCTTCACCCTAACCCTAAACTTAAACCTAACACTAACTCTAAGACTCACCCTAAACTTTAGCCTCATACTAACCCTAACTCTAACCCTAACCCTAGCACTAACCCTCTCCCTAACACTGACTTACCCCACACCCCAACCCTCACCCGGACCCTAACCCAAACACTCACCGTCACACTCACCCTAACCCTAACCCTAACCCTAACAATAACACTAACCTAACCCTAACCGTAATCCTAACAATAACACTCACCCTAACCCTAACTCTAACACAAACCCTAACTCTAACACAAACCCTAACCCTAAACCTCACCAAAAACCTCACCCTAACCCTAATGCTAACCCTAACCCTCACCCTCACCCTAACCCTTATCCTCACACTAACACTAACCTTATACATAACCCTAACCCTCACACTAACCCTAACCCTCACCCTAACCCTAAACCTACCCCTTCCCCTAAACCTCACCTTAACCCTAACCCTAACGCTAACCCTCACCCTATCCATAATATTAACCCTAACACTCAAACTCACCCTAATCCTCACCAGCACCCTAAAACTCACCTGTACCCTAACCCTCACCCACACCCTAACCCTCATCCTCACCGAACCCTCACCCGAACCTGAAACTGAACCCTCACCCTGACCCTCACCCTCAACCTAACCTTCACACGAACACTAACCCTAACACGCACCTTAAACCTCACCCTAACCCTAATGCTCACCCTCACCACCACACTCACTCTAAGCCTAAGCTTAATCCTAAACCTTACCCTCACCCTCACCTAAACCTAAGGTAACACTCACCATCACCCTCTCACTCAACCTAACCCTAAACCTCACCCTAACCCTAAACCTCGCCCTAACCCTAACACAAACCCTTACCCTCATCCGCACCCTAACCCTAAACCTAATCCCTAACCCTCACACTAAACTTAACCCACACGCTAACCCTAACCCTACCCCTCACCTTAACCTTCACCCTAACATTAAACCGAAGCCTAACCCTCACCCTCACCCTAACCCTAATACTAACCCTAACCCTCAACCTAACCCTCACCGTCACCCAAACCGTCACCCTAACCATAACCTTCATCCACACCCTAACCCTCACCCTCACCTGAAATATTACACTCACCCTAAACCTCACCCTCACCCTAACCCTAACCGTAACCCTTACCTAACGGAAACCATCACCCTCCCCTCACCCTAAAACTAACCCTACAACTTAACCCCACCCTCACCCTCACCCTCACACTTACCTTAACCCTAAACCTGACGCTAACCCTCAACCTAACCCTAACCCTCACCCTAACCCTAACCCTCACCCTCACCCTCACTCTAATCCTAACCCTAACACTAACCCTAAGCTTGAACCCCCCTCACCCTATCCCTTACCCTAACCCTTACCCTCAATCTAACTCTAACCCTAACATTCATCCTAACCCTCAACCTAACACTCACGCTAAATATGACCCTCACCTTGAACCTAAACTTAACCTTAACCCTTAAATTCACCCTAATCCTAACCCTAAACATAACCCTACCACTTACAGTAAACCTAACCATCTCCCTAATCCTAAACCTAACCCTAAACCTAAACATCACCCTAACCTTCAATATAACCCTTACCCTAACCCTAACCCTCCCCCTCACTCTAACCCTCACCCTAACCCTTAACCTCATGCTCACCCTAACCCTCAAAATAACCCTAACCCTAAACCTAACCCTAACTCTCAAACTAGCCCTCTCCCTATACTTAACCATAACCCTCAACCTCAACCTAAACCTCACCCTAACCCTTACCCTCACCATAACCCTAACCCTAACACTCACACTAACCCCCACATTAACCCTAACCCTAACCCAAACCCTCAACCTAAACCTCACCCTAACCCTAATGCTAACCGAAACCCTCAGCCTAATCCTAATCCTAACCCTAAACCTCACCCTCACCCTAACCCTCACCCTCACCCTAACCCTAAACCTCAACCTAACCCTCAACCTAATCCTAACCCTCAACCTAATCCTAACCCTCAGCCACACCCTAACCCTAAACCCTCACCCTCACCCTCACCCTAACCCTAACCCTATGCCTCACCCTAACCCTCATCCTAAACTTCACACTAACTGTAACACTCACCCTAACCCTAACCCTACCCCTCACCCTACCCCTCACCCTCCCACTAACCCTCACCCTAACCCTTACCCTCACTGTAACCCTAAACCTTACCCTAAACCTCACACTAACCCTAACCCTAAATCTAAACCTAACCCGACCCCTTACCTTAACCCTCACCCTCACCCTAACCCTAACCCTAACCCTCACCTTCACCCGAACTATAACCCTCACACTAACTCTAACCCTAACCCTCACCCTCACCTTAACCCTCACCGTCACACTAACACGCACCCTAACCCTAACCCTCAACCAAACCTTAACCCTCACCCTCACTCGAAACTTCACACTCACCCTAACCCACACCCTCACCCTAAACATCACATTAATCCTCACCCTCAGCCTAACCGTAACCCTAAACGTCTTCCTAACCCTCACCCTCACCCTCACCCTAATCCTCAACCTCACACTAGCCCTCATCCTCACCCTAACCCTAAGCCTCACCAACACCCTAATCCTCACCCTAACCCTAAGCCTCACCAATAGCCTAACCCTCACTCAAACACTAACACGAAACCTCATGCTATTCCTGACCCTCACCCTAAACACCAACCTAACGCTAACCTTCACCTAACCCTAACCCTAACCCTAACCCTCACCCTCACCCTCACTCTAACCCTAAGCCTAACCCTAACTCTAACCCTAATCCTAAACCTTTCCCTCAACATCACCCTCACCCTCACCCTAACCCTAAACCTAACCCTAAAACTCAACCTAACCCTAACCCTCACCTTAACCGTAACCCTAACCCTCAACCTTAACATAACCCGAACCCTAACCCAAACCCTAACCCGAACTCTAAAACTCACCCTAACCCAAAAGGTAACCCAAACCCTCACCCGCACCCTAACCCACACCCTAAGCGTTGTCCTCACCCTAAACCTCACTTTAACCCTAATCCTTACCATCACCCTAATCCTCACCCTCACACTAACCTTTAAACTCAGCATCATCCTATCCCTAACCCTCACACTAAACGCTCATAAAACCTAACTCTCAACCCAACCCTAAACCTACCCCTCACTCTGACCCTCACCCTAACCCTAACCCTAACCCTGACCCTCACCCTAAAACTAACCCTAACTCTAACCCTCAACCTCACCCAAACCCTCACCGACATCCTAACACTCACCCTTACCTTAACCATCACCCACACCCTAACCCTCACCCACACACTAAGGCTCACCATCACCGAAACCCTCACCCTCACCCTAAACCTCACCCATACCCTAAACATCACCCTAACCCGAACCCGAACCCTAACCCTTACCCAACCCTAATCCTCAACCTAAACCTCACTCTCACCATAATCCTCACCCTAATCCTAACCCTAACCCTTACAGAAGGCAAACCCTCACCCATCCCTCACTCTCACCCTAACACTAACCCTAACCCTAAACCTCACCCTCACCCTAACCCTAACGCTAAACCTCACACTAACCCTAACCCTAACCCTAAGCCTAACCATCATCCTCAACCTAACCCTGAACCTAACCCTCACCCTAAACCTCACCATAACTCTCACACTAACCCTAACACTCACCCTAATCCTCAAACTAACCCAAACCATAATCCTAACACTAACCCTTCCCTAGCCCTCACCCTCACCCTAACCCTAAACATAACTCTAAATCTCACCTTATACCTCACACTAACGCTCACACTAAACCTAACCCTCACCCTAACCCTGACACTACCCCTCACCCTAACCCTCACCCTCATCCTAAAACTCACACTAAATCTTACCATCACCCTAAACCTAACCACAAACCTAATCCTCACCCTAACCCTAACCCTAATCCTCACCCTCACCCTAACTCTAACGCTAACCCTAACCCTCACCCTTACCCTAACCCTCACCTTCACCCTAACACTCACCCTAACCCTAAGCCTCACCCCCAACCTAACCCTCACCCTCACCCTCACCCTAACCCTCAACCTCACCCTAAACATCACCCTAGTGCTAACGCTCAGCCTAACCCTAACCCTAAACCTCACCCTAACCCTAACCCTAACCTTCACCCTCACCCTCATCCTCAACCTAAGCCTAGCACGAACCCTAACCTTAATCCTAAACATAACCCTCACCCTCACCCTCACACTAACCCTAACTGTATCCCTCACTGTCACCCTCACTCTAACGCTAACCCTCAGCCTAACCCTAAATGTAACCCTAACCCTAACCCTAACTCTCACCCTATACCTTACACGAACCCTAACTCTAACAGTAACCCTCACCCTCATCCTAAATCTAACCCTAATCCTCAACCTATCCCTAACCCTCAACCTCACCCTAAACCTAAACCGAAGCCTAACCCTAACCCCCACCCTCAGTCTCACTCTAAAACTAACCCTAACCGTCCCGCTAATCCTCACCTTAACCCTAACACTAACACTAACAATAACCCTATCCCTAACCATAACCCTAAACTTAACCCTCACACTAACCCTTACCCTAACCCTTACCCTCACTCTAAACCTAAACCTCACCCTCACCCTAACCCTCACCCTAACCTTAACCCTACACTCACGCTAACCCTAATTCTAACGCTAATCCTCACAATCACCATAAACCTCAAACTAACACTTACTTTCTCCCTAATCCTAATCTTCACCCACACCCTAACCCTAACCCTCACAATAGCCCTTATCCTCACCCTCACCCTAACAACCCTAATCCTAACCCTCACAGTAACCTTACCTCTCACCCTGATCCTAAACCTCATCCTAACCCTAACCCTCACCCTCACCCTAACCCTCAACCTAAGTTAGACCTCACCCTAATCCTATTCTTGAAGCTCAACCTCACACTAACCCTAAACCTAACCCTCACCCTAACCCTAACCCTCACCCTAACCCTTACCCTCATCCTAACCTTAACCCTCACTTTAACCCTCACACAAAACATAACCCTCACCCTAACCCTAACCCTACTCCTCACCATAAACCTCACCTTAAGGCTAACCCTAACCCTAATCCTAACCCAAAACTTTACCTAACAAAAACCCTAACCCTCACCCTTACCCTCACCCTAAACATCACCCTAACCCTATCCATCACCCTACCCCTAACCCTAACCCTCAGCCTCACCCTAACCCTCACACTAACCCTCACCTTCACCCTAATCCTCACCCTAAACCTAGCCCTAACACTTCCCTAACTAAAAGACTCTCCCTCACGCTCACCCTCACCTAACCCTCACCCTCACCCTAGCACTCACTCTAACCCTAACCCTAACCCTAACCCTCACCCTCACCCTCACCATA
This sequence comes from Dipodomys merriami, assembly GCF_024711535.1. Taxonomy (NCBI): domain Eukaryota; kingdom Metazoa; phylum Chordata; class Mammalia; order Rodentia; family Heteromyidae; genus Dipodomys; species Dipodomys merriami. The sequence continues at coordinate 2,877,701 of NW_027205937.1, read as the reverse complement.
ACCTAAACCTAACCCTAACCCTCACCCTAAACCTAACAATAAAAATAACCCTAACCCTAACCCTCACACTGAAAATAAACCTCTCCCTAATCCTAACTCTAAGCCAAACCGTAACACTCACCGTTAACCTAACCCTAACCCTCACCCAAACACTAACCCTAAACCTAAACCTCACCTTCAGCCTAGCCCTAACGCTAACACTAATCCTAAAACAAATCCCCACCGTAAACCTAACGATCAACTTCATCCTAACCCTCACCCTCACCCTAACGGTCACCCTAACACTAACCCTAAAACTTACGTTCACACTATCTCTCACGCTAACCCTTATACTGACACTCACACTAACCCTCACAATAACACTAACCTTCACCCTAACCATAACACTACCCTTCACCCTCACCCTCACCCTCACCCTCAGCCTAACACTAACCCTAACCCTAAACCTCACCCTCACCCAAACCCTAAACCTAACCCTAACTCTAACCCTCACCCTCACCCTCACCCTAACCCTAACCCTAAAAAAACCCTAACCATAACCCTCACACTAAAAATAACCCTCACCCTAACCCTAGCACTAACCCTCAAACTCACCCTCACCCTCTGCCTAACCCTAACCCTAACCCTAACCCTCACACTCACCCTAACCCTCACCCTCACCCTAATCCTGACTCTAACCCAAAACCTCACTCTCAACCTCAACCTAAACCTTACCCTCAGCCTCACCCTAACCGTCTCCCTAACCCTAACCATAAACCTCAACCTCACCCTAGCCCTCACCCTAACCCTAAACCTAAACCCAAACCTCACCCTCACCCTAACCCTAATGCTCAACCTCAACCTAACGATGACCCTAACCCTTACCCTTACACTAACCCTTCGCCACACCCTCATCCTAACATTCACCCTAACACTTAACCTCACCCTAACACTCTCCCTAATGCTAACCCTAACCCTAAACCTTATTCTAACCCTCAAACTCAACCTAACTCTAACCTTAACCCTGAACCTAAACCTAACCCTAAACCTAACCCTTACCCTAACACACAACCTCACCCTAAACTTATTCCTAAACCTAACCCTCACCCTAACCCTTACCCTCAACCTAAACCTTATGCTAACCCTAACGCTAACCCTAACCCTCACCCTGACCAAAATCCTCACCCTAACCCGTATCCTCACTCTAACCCTAAACTTAACCATATTCCTAACCCTCACACTAAACCTTACCCTCACCCTAACCCTGACCTTACACCTCACCTTCACCCTAAACCTCATCCTAACCCTAACCCTAACCCTCACCCTAACCCTTACCCTCAGCTTAATCCTAAACCTAAACTTCACCCTCACAATAACCGTAACACTAACATCACCCTAACCCTAACGCTCACACTAACCCTAAACCTACCCCTCACCCTACCCTTCACCCTAACCTTAACCCTCACCCTTACCCTCACACTAACCCTAACCCTAATCCTAACCTTAAACCTTACCTAACCAAAACCCAAACCCACACCCTCATACTCACCCACACCCTAACCCTCACTCTCACCCTAACCCTAATCCTAACACTCAACCTAAACCTAACCCTAAACCTTAACCTCATCCTAATCCTAACCATAACCATAACCCTCACACTCACACAAACCATAACCCTAACCCTAACCCTCACCCTAACCCTCACCCTAACCCTAACGGTCAACCTAACCCTAAACCTACACCTCACTTTGACCCTCACTCTAATCGTAAACCTAATCCTAAACCAAACCCTTACCTGAACAAAACCCTCACCCTCACCCTCACCCTCACCCTCACCCTAACACTCACCATCAACCGAGCCCTCACCCTAACTCTAACCCTAACCCTAACCCTAACCCTAACCCTCACCCTCACCTTAATTCTCACCCTAACCTTGTCCTCACCCTCAAACTAAACCTCACACTAAGCATAACCCGAACGCTCACCCTAACCCTAACTGTACCCCTCACCCTCAACCTTAGCCTAACACTAACCCTAACCCTAACCCTTAGCCTCACACTTACCCTCACTGTCTCCTTAATCCTCACCCAAAACCTAACCCACACCCTCACCCTCACCTTCACCCTAAACCTAATCCTCAGTGTCACCCTAAAACTCTCTGTCATCCTAACCCTCAACCTATCCCTAACCCTAAACCTCACCCTCATCCTAACGTTCACCATAACCATAACCCTAACCCTCACCCTCAACCTAGCCCTCACCCTAAAACTAAACCTAACCCTAACCCTCACCCTCACCCTCACCCTCACCCTAACCCTAACCCTAACGCTAACCCTAAACCTCACCCTCACCCTAAACCTAATGCTCACCCTCACCCTAAACCTGAACCTAACCCTTATCCTCACACTAACAGTAAACCTCACCCTCACTCTTACACTCACCATAAACCTTAACCTAACCCTAACCCTCACCCTAAACCTAACCCTAAGCATAACTCTTACCCTAACCCATAATCTCACCCTCAACTTCATCCTAACCCTAATCTTAACCCTAATCCTCAACCTAAACCTAAAAATCACCCTCCCCCTAACCCTCACCCTCACCCTAACGCTCACCCTAAACCTAACACTAAACCTCACGCTCACACTAACTCTCACCCTAACCCTTACTCTCAAACTCACACTAACCCTCACACTAACGCTAACCTACACCCTAACCCTAACCCTAACCTTCACCCTCACCCTCTGCCTCACTGTAAGCCTAACACTAACCCTAACGCTAATCTAAACCCTAACCCTCACCCTCAACCTAATCCTAAACCTAACCCTAAACCTCACACTAACACTAACCCTATCCCTCACACTCACCCTAAACCTCATCCTAGCCCTAAACCTAACCCTCACCCTAACCCTCACACTAACCCTTACCCTCACCCTAATCCTAACCGTAAACCTCACCCTCACAATAACCCTAACACTAATCCTACCCCTTACCCTAACCCTCACCCTAAACCTAACTCTAAACCTAATCCTAACACTAAGCATTAACTAAACAAAACCCTGACCCTCACACTCACCCTCACCCACACCCTAAACAGAACCATAACCCTCACCCTCACCCTAACCCTCATCCTAATCCAAACACTAACCCTCACCCTCACCCCAACCCTTTTCTAACCCTCACCCAAACCCTCATTCTAACCCTAACTCTAAACCTAACCCTCACCCTAATCTTAACCCTAACCCACACCCTCAAACTAACACTAACAATATCCCTAACCCTCCATCTCAACCTAAAACTCACCCTCACCCTAACGCTCACCCTAACCCTAAACCTAACCCTCACCCTCACCTTAACTCTCACCTAATCCTTACCCTCTCCCTCACCCTAACCTTCACACTAACCCTAACCCTTACTCTCAACTGTACCCTCATCCTCAGCCTAACCCTAACCCTAACCCTAACCCTCAACCTCTCCCTAACCCTCACCCTCACCCTAATCCTCACCCTAACCCTTACCCTCACCCTCAGCCTAACCCTAACCCTAACCCTAACCCTCAACCTCTCCCTAACCCTCACACTCACCCTAATCCTCACCCTAACCCTTACCCTCACCCTCACCCTAATCCTCAACCTAAACCTTACCCTCACACTGACCCTCAATCTCACCCTAACCCTAACCCTCACCCTTACCCTAACCCTCACCGTCATCCTAACCTTTACACTAACCATAACACTAACCCTCACCCTCAGCCTAACCATCTCCCTAACGCTAACCCTAACTCTCACACTCAACCTAGCCCTCACCGTAACCCTAAACCTAACCCTAAACCTCACCCTAACCCTTACCCTAATGCTCACCCTCACCCTAACACTCACCCTAACCCTTACCCTCACACTAAATCTAACCCTAACCCTCATGCTAACACTCACCCTGATCTTAACCTCACCCTAAACCTCACCATAACCCTAACCCTAACTCTAACCCTAACGCTTAGCCTAACCCTAACCCTCACACTAACCCTCATCCTAACCCTCATCCTAAAACTAACCCTAATATTAACCCTGACCCTAACACTCACCTTCACCCTAACCCTAACACTAAAAATCAAGCTAACCCTACTCCTAACCCTTACCGTCACACTCACCCTAAACCTCACACTATCCCTAATCTACACCCTAACCTTAACCCTAACCCTCAACCTCACCCTCAGCCTCATCCTCAGCCTAACACTAACACTAACCCTAATCCTAACCCTAAGCCTCACCCTCACCCTAACCCTAAAACAAACCCTAACCCTCACCCTCACCCTAACCCTCAAACTCACCCTCACCCTAACTCTCACCCTCACCCTCACCCTAACCCTAACCCTAACACTAACACTCACCCGAACCTTAACCCTCACCCTAAAGATAATCCTCACCCTAACCCTCACCCTCACCCTAAACCTAACTTTAATCCTAACCCTCACTCTAAAACTATCCTTCCCCCTAATTCTCAATCTATTCCTAACCCTAAACCTAACCCTCACCCTCACCCTAACCCTAACCTAACCCTAACCCTAACTCTCAACCTAACCCTCATCCTAAAACTCACGCTGACCCTAAACCTCATGCTCACCATAAGCCTCACCCTAACCCTTACCCTCACCCTAACTCTAACCGTAAACCTAACCCTCACACTCATCATAACCCTTAACCTCACCCTTATCCTCACTGTAAACCTAACCCTAACCCTAACGCTTAGCCTAACCCTCACCCTCACCCTAACCCTAACCCTAAAACTCATCCTAACACTAACCTTCACCCTAACACTCACCCTCACCCTAACCCTAACCCTAATGCTCACCCTAAACCTAGTCCTAACCCTAACCCTCACTCTTACCCTTACCCTCAACCTAAACCTTACCCTAACCCTTACGCTAACCCTAACCCTCACCCTCACCTTAACGCACACCCTAACCCTTATCCTGACCCTAACAGTAAACTTAACTCTAATCCTAAACCTCACACTAACCCTAACCCTCACACTAACCCTAACCCTATCCCTCACCATGACGCTAAACCTCATCCTAACCCTAAACTTAACCCTCAGACTAACCCTCACCTTAAGCCTTAACCTCACCCTAATCCTGTCCCTAAAACTCATCCTCACACTAACCCTAACCCTAACCCTCATCCTAACACTCACCCTAACCCTAACACTCACCCTAACCCTAACACTCACCCTAACCCTAAAACTACCCCTATCCCTAACCCTCACCCTCAACCTAACCCTCAATCTAAGCCTTACCCTCACACTCATCCTAACCTTAACCCTCACCCTAAGCCTCACACTAAACCTAGCCCTCACCATAACCCTAACCCTATTCCTCAGCATAACCATCACCCTAATGCTAACCCTAACCCTAATCCTAACACAAAACCTTACCTAACCAATACCCTAACCCTCACCCTTACCCTCAACCACACCCTAACCCTCACCCTAACCCTTACCCTCACCCTCACCCTAAACTTCAACCTCACCCTAAACATTACCCTAAGCCTAACCCATACCCTACCCCTTACCCAAACCCTCAGCCTAACCCTAACCCTCACCCTCACCCTAACACTAGCCCGAACACTTTCCTAACTAAGACACTCACCCTCACCCTCACCCTCACCCTAAACCTCACACTCAACCTAGCCCTCACTCTAACCCTAACCCTCACCCCCACCCTCACCCTCAAGTGAACCTAAACCTAACTCTAACCTTCACCCTCACCCTCACCCTAACCCTAACCATAAAAATAACCCTAACCTAACCCTCACACTAAAAATAACCCTCACGATAATCCTAACTCTAACCCACACCATAACACTAATCCTCAACCTAACCATAACCCTCAACCTCACCGTAACCCTAACCCTAATCCTCACCCTACCACTAACAATCACCCTCACCCTAAACCTCACCCTCACACTAACACTCAGCCTAATTCTAACCCTAAACCTCAAGCTCACACTAACTCTCACCCTAACCCTTACACTCGAACTCACCCTAACCTTCAACTAACCCTAACCTACACACCCTAACCATAACCCTAAAATTCAGCCTAAACTTCAGCCTCACCTTCAGCCTAACACTAAACCTAAACCTAATCCTAACCCTAACCCTAACCCTAACCCTAATCCTAACCCTAACCCTCAACCTAAGCCTCACCCTAAACCTACCCTAATGCTAACCCTGAGCCTAAATATCATCCTAACCCTAAACCTAACCCTAACCCTCACCCTAAACCTAACCTTCACCCTAACCCTAACCCTCACCCCCAACCTCACCCTAAAACTTTCCTAACCCTAACACTAACACTCACCCTAACCCTCACCTTAACACTTACCCTCACCCTAATCCTAATTCTAAACCTCACCCTCACACTAAACCTAACCCTAACCCTAAACCTCACCCGAATCCTCAACCTAATTCTAACGCTCAACCTAAGCCTAAAACTACCCCTCAACCCACCCCTCACCCTCACCCTAAACCTTACCCTAACCATTAACCTCACCCTCACCCTAACATTAATCCTCACCCTAACTCTCACACTAAACCTCACCCTCACCCTAACCCTAAACCTATCCCTCAACCTAAACCTCACCATAACCCTAACCCTAACACAAACCTTACCTTACCAAAACCCTCACCATCAAACTCACCCTCACCCTAAACCTCACCCTCAACCTAGCTGTCACCCTAATCCTAACCCTAATCATAACCCTAACCCTCACCCTCATAGTAAACTAACCCTAGCCCTAACCCTCACCCTAACCCTCACCCTAACCCTAATGCTCACCCTAATCATAACCCTCACCCTCACACTAACCCTAATGCTAACCCTAACCCTCACCCTAAAACTCACCCTATCCCTAACACTCACCCTCACCCTCACCCTAAACCTTTCCTAACCCTAACACTAACCCTCACCATAACCATCACCCTAACACTAACCTTAACCCTAACACTCACCCTAACCCTAAGGCTCACCCTAAGCCTCACCCTAAGCCTTATCATCACCCTCACCCTCACCCTAAAACTTTCCTAAACCTAACACTAACACTCACCCTAACCCACACCCTAACACTTACCCTTACCCTAATCCTAACTCTAACCTTCACCATCACACTAAACCTAACCCTAACCCTAACCCTCACCAGAACCCTCAACCTAACCCTAACGCTCAACCTAACCCTAAAACTACCTGTCAACCTAACCCTCACCCTTACCCTAACCCTCACATGAAACCTCACCCTCACACGAACCCTAAACCTAACCCTAACCCCTCACCCTAAACCTCACCCTAACCCTAATCATAACCCAACACTTACCTAACCAAAACCTACACCCTCAACCTAAAGCTCACCCTCAACTTAGCTGTCACCTGAACCCTAACCCTAATCATAATCCTAACCCTCACCCTCACAGTACCCTAACCCTAACCCTAACACTCAAGCTAACATTAACCCTCACCCTAACCCTCACCATAAACCTAACCCTAACCCTAACCATCACCCTCACCCTAACCCTCACCCTAACCCTAATTCTAACCCTAACCCTAAACTTAACACTCACCCTAACTCTCACCTCACCCTAAACCTAAACCTAACCCTCACCCTAAGACTACCCATAACCCTAACCCTCACCGTCACACTTACCTTCAACCTAACCCTTACCCTAACCCTGACGCTAACCCTAACCCTCACCCTAACACTCACCCAAACCCTTATCCTCACCCTAACCCTAAACTTAACCCTAATCCAAACCCTCACACTAACTCTAACCCTCACCCTAACCCTATCCCTATCCCTCACCCTAAACCTCACCCTAACCTTCACCCTCACCCTAGCCCTCACCCTCACCCTAAACCTCACGCTCACCCTCAACCTCACCCTAAAACTTACCCTCACACTAACCCTAACCCTAACCCTAATCCTAAACCTAACCCTTACCCTCAACCTCACCCTAACCCTAACCCTAACCCTCACCCTGACACTGAACTTCGTCCTACTCCTAACCCTAATCCTATCCCAAACTCTCACCCTTACCCTCACCCAAGCCCTAACCTTCACCCTAACCCTCACTTTCACCATAATCCTCACACTAACCCTAACCCTCACACTTTCCTAACTAAAAAACTCACACTTACCCTAAGACACACCCTCAACCTCAACCTCAACCTAACCTAACCCTAACTCTAACCCCACACTCACCCTCAACCTAAACCTAACCCTAAAAATAACCCTAACCCTTACACTCACACTAATCCTCACCCGAAACCTAACCCGAACCCTAAAACACACCCTAACACACACCTTCACACTAACCTTAAGCCTCAATCTAACCCTAACCCTAAAACTTACCCTAACCCACACCCTCACTTTAGACCACACCCTAACCCTAATCCTAACCCTAATCCTCACCCTAACCCTAACACTCACCCGCACCCTAACCCTCACCCTCAACCTAACCCTCACCCTAACCCTAACCCTAAACTTCACCCTCACACTAACTCTCACCCTAACCCTTGCACTCACCCTCAACCTTACCATCACAGCAAACCTAAACTACACCCTAACACTAATCTTAACCCTCACCCTGGACCTCACCCTCACCCACAGCCTAACACTAACCCTAACCCTAATCCCAAGCCTAATCCTCATCCTCACCCTCACATTCACTCTAACCCTAACACTAACCCTCATCCTCACCCTCACCCTAAACCATTCCTAACCCTAACACTAACCCTCACACTATCTCTCACCCTAACACTTACTCTTACCCTAATCCTAACCCTAACCCTCACCCTCACACTAAAACTAACCCTAATGCTCAACCTAATCCTAAAACTACCACTCAACCTAACTCTCACCCTCACCCTAACCCTCAACCTAACTGTTAACCTCACCCTTATCCTAACCTTAACCCTCACCCTAGCCCTCACATGAAACCTCACCGTAACCATAACCATAACCCTAACCCTAACCCAACCCATACCTAAACAAAACCCTCACCATCAACCTCACCCTCACCCTAAACCTCACCCTCAACCAAGATGTCACCCTAACCCTAACACTAATCCTAACCCTAACCCTCACCCTCACAGTAACCTAACCCTAATCCTAAACCGCACCCTAACGCTCACCCTAACCCTAAAGCTCACTCTAACGTTAACCCTCACCCTCAAACTAACCCTAATCCTAACACTAAACCTCACCCTAAACCTCACCCTAACACTAACCCTCACCCTAACACTAACCCTCACCCTCACCCTCACCCTAAAACTTTCCTAATCCTAACCCTAACCCTGGCCCTCACACTAAACCTAACCCTAACCCTAACCCTCACCCAAACACTCAACCTAAACCTAATGCTCAACCTAACCCTAAAACAACCCCTCAACCTAACCCTCAACCTCACCCTAACCCTCACCCTAACCCTTAACCTCAACCTTACCCTAACCTTTACCCTCACCCTAACCCTCACACTAAACCTCACCCTCACCCTAACCCTAACCCTACCCCTCACACTAAAACTCAACCTAACCCTAACCATACCCCTAAACCTAACCCAACTCTTACCTAACCAAAACCCTCACCGTCAACCTCACCCTCACCCTAATCCTCACCCTCAAACTAGCTGTCACCCTAACCCTAACCCTAATCCTAACCCTAACCCTCACCCTCACAGTAACCTAACCCTAACCCTAACCCTCACCCTCACACTAATGCTAAACCTTACCCTAACCCTCAGCCTAACCCTCACCCGAAACCTAACCCTCACCCTCACACTCACCCGAAACTTTTCCTAACCCTAAAACTAGCCCTCACCATCACCCTAAACCTAAACCTAACCATAACCCTCACCCTCACCCTAACTCTAACCCTCACCATAAACTTCACCCTAACCCTAACCCGCACCCTCACCCTACCCTAAACTTTTTCTAAACCTAAGAGTAAACCTCACCCTAAACCTCACCCTAACACATACCCTCACCCTAATCCTAACCCTAACCCTCACCCTCACACTAAACCTATCCCTAACCCTAACCCTCACCCAAACCCTCAACCTCACCCTAACACTCAACCTAACACTAAAACTACCCTCAACCTAAACCTCACCCTCACCCTAACCCTCACCGTAATGCTTAACCTCACCCTTACCCTAACAATTACCCTCACGCTAACCCTCACACTAATCTTCACCCTCACCCTAACCCTAACCCTAAACCTCACCCGAAACCTCACCCTAACCCTAACCCTAACTAATCCTAACCCAACACTTACCTAACCAAAACCCTCATCCTCAACCTCACCCTCACCCTAAACCTCACCCTCAACCTAGCTGTCACCCTAACCCTAACCCTAATCCTAACCCTAATACTCAGCGTGACAGTAACCTAAAACTAACCCTAACACTCATCCTAACCCTCACCCTAACCCTAACGCTATCCCTAACCCTAAACCTACGGCTCAACCTAATACTCACCCTCACACTAACTTTTACCCTAACCTTAACCCTCACCCTCACCCTCACCTAAACCTTTCTTAAACCTGACACTAACCCTCACCATCACCCTAATACTAACCCTAACCATCACCCTCACACTAAAACTAACCCTAACCCTAACCCTCACCCGAACCCTCAACCTAACCCTAATGCTTAACCTAACCCTAAAACTACCCCTCAACCTAACCCTCACCCTCACCCTAACCCTCACCCTAACCCTTAACATCACCCTTACCCTAACCTTTATGCTCACCCTAACCCTCACCCTAAACCTCACACTCATCCTAACCCTAAACTTACCCCTCACCCTAACCCTAACCCTAACCCTAATCCTAACTGAACTCTTACCGAACCAAAACCCTCAGCCTCACCCTCACCCTCACCCTAAACCTCACCCTTAATCTAGCTGTCACCCTAACCCTAACCCTAATCCTAACCCTAACCCTCACCCTCACAGTAACCTAATCCTAACCCTAACACTCACCCTAACCCTCACCCTCAACCAAAAGCTCACACTAACCCTAAACCTGCGCCTCAACCTAACCCTCACCCTCAACCTAAACCAGAACCTCACCCTCAGTCTTACCCAGAACCTCACCCTCACCCTAACCTTAACCCTCACCCTAACCCTCACACTAAACCTAACCCTCACACTAACCCTAACCCTACCACTCAACCTACCCCTCACCATAACCCCAACCCTAACCCTAATCCTAACCCAACCCTTACCTAACCAAAACCCTCACCCTCAACCTGACCCTCACAATAAAGCTCAACCTCAACCTAGCTGTCACCCTAACCCTAACCCTAATCCTAAACCTCACCCTCAATTTAACTCTTACCCTAATCCTTACACTCACCCTCACCCTCACCCTAACCCTAACCCTAACCCCCACCCTCAGCCTAAACGTCTCCCTGAACCTAACCCTAACCCTCAACCTCACCCTAGCCCTCACCCTAACCCTAACCCTAAGCCTAAAATTCCCGCTCACCCTAACCCTAATGCTCACCCTCACCCTAAACCTCACCCTAACCCTTACCCTCACACTAACCCTAAAGCTCATCCTTACCCTAACACTCATCATAACCCTTAACCTCACCCTAACCCTAATCCTGAGCCTAACCCTAACCCTAACCTTAACTCTCACACTAACCCTCACCCTCACCCTCACCCTAACCCTAACCCTAACCCTCACCTCACACTTACGTTCAACCTAAACCTTACCCTAACCTTGACGCTAACCCTAACCCTCACCATCACCCTAACCCTCACCCTAACCCTTATCCTCACCCTAACCCTAAACTTAACCCTAATCCAAACCCTCACACTAACTCTAACCCTGACCCTAACTCTATCCCTATCCCTCACCCTAAACCTCACCCTAAACTTCACCCTCACCCTAGCCCTCACCCTCACCCTAAACCGCACGCTCACCCTCACCCTCACCCTCACCCTTACCCTCATGCTAACCCTAACCCTAACCCTAATCCTAAACCTAACCCTTACCCTCAACCTCACCCTAACCTTAACCCTAACCCTCACCCTCACACTCACCCTCAGCCTAACCCTAACCCTAATCCTATCCCGAACTCTCACCCTAAACCTCACCCAAACCCTAACCTACACCCTAATCCTCACCGTCACCATAATCCTCACTCTAACCCTAACCCTAACACTTTCCTAACTAAAACATTCACCCTCACCCTAACCCTCACCCTCAAACTCACCCTAACCTAACCCTAACTCTGACCCTCACACTCACCTTAGCCCTCACCCTAACCCTAATCCTAACCATAATCCTCACCGTAACCCAACACTCACCCGCACCCTAAACCTCACCCTCAATCTAACCCTCACCCTAACCCTAACCCTAAACCTCACATTCACCCTCACACTCACCCACAGCCTAACACTAACCCTAACCCTCACGCTCAACCTCACCCACAGCCTAACACTAATGCTATCCCTAAACCTCAACCGCAGCCTAATACTCATGCTAACCCTTCCCCTCAACTAACCCTTATACTCACACACACCCTAACCCTTACCCTAACCCTAATGTTAACCCTAATACTCACCCTCACACTAACCCTCACCCTAACCCTTATTCTCACCCTAACCCTAACCCTCACTGTAACCCTTACGCTCACACTAACCCTAACCCTAACCCTCACCCTCACACTCACCTTCAACCTCACCCTAAACCACAGACTCACCCTAATCCTAACTCTAAACATGACCCTCACCCTAAACCTAACCCCCAACCTAATCCTAATCCTAAACCTAACCTTAACCCTTACCCTCACCCTAACCCTAACACTAAACATAACTCTCACCCTCACACTCACCCTAACCCTAAACCTAACCCTAAACATAAAAATAACCCTAAACCTAGCCCTAACCCTAACCCTCTCAGTAAGCCTTACTCTCACACTAACCCTAACTGTAGCCCTCACCCTAACCCTCACCCTCAGCCTAACCCTCACCCTAACCCTAAACCAAAGCCTCACACTCATCCTAACGATCTCCATAACACTAAACATAAACCTCACCCTCACCCTAAGCCTAATCTCACCCTCACCCTAAACCTAATCCTAACCCTAATCCTCACTTAACCCTAAACCTCACCCTCAGACTAACCCTCACCCTCACCCTAACCCTAACCCTTACTCTAAACCTTAACATCACTTTCACCCTAACCCTCAAACTAAACCTAACCTTCACCCTAACGCTAACCCTAACCCTCACTCTCACCCTCACCCTCAGCCTAACCCTAACCCTAACCATAATCCTAACCCTAAACCTCACCCTCACCCTCACCCTCACCCTCTCCCTAACCCGCACCCTAACCCTCACACTAACCGTTACCCTCACCCTCATCCTAACCTTAACCCTACCCGAACCCCAACCCAAAACCGAACCCTAACCCCCATCCTCACCCTTAATATAACCCTAACCGTAATCCTCACCGTACCCCTAACCCTAAACCTCTGCGTAAACCTAACCCTCATTCTAGCCCTCACCGTCACCCCAATCCTCACCCTAACCCTAACCCTAACACATTCCTAACTAAAACACTTACCCTCACTCTCACTCTCACCCTAACCGTTACCCTCACCGAAACCTAACCCTCACACTCACCCTAACCCTCTCCCTCTCCCTAACCCGAACTCTACCCTCAGCCTAACCCTAATACTAACACTAACCCTCACCCTCACCCTAACCCTTACTCTCACTCTAACCCTAACCCTCACCCTAAATCTTACCTTCACCCTAATACTAACCCTAACCCTCACCCTCACCTTAATCCTAACCCTAAACCTCAACCTAACCCACAAATTAACCCTAATACTCACCCTAAACCTCACCCTATACCTCAACCTAAGCCTCATCCTAAACCTAAACCTAACCCTCACCCTAACCCTAACCCTCACCCTCACCTTAGCCCTCACCCTCACCTTAATTCTAACCCTAAACCTCAACCTAACCCACAAATTAACCCTAATACTCACCCTAAACCTCACCCTACACCTCAACCTAAGCCTCATCCTAAACCTAAACCTAACCCTCACCCTAACCCTAACCCTCACCCTCACCTTAGCCCTCACCCTAACCCTAATCCTAACCCTAACCCTCTCCTTCACACTAACCCTCACCCTCAACCTAACCCTCACCCTCACCCTAACCCTAACCCTAACCCTCCCTTTCACCCAACCCTCACACTAAACCTAACCATCACCCTAACCCTTAACCTAACGCTCACCCTCACCCTCACGCTCAGCCTAACCCTAACCCTAACCGTAATCCTTACCCTAAACCTCACTCTCACCCTCACCCTCACCCTAATCTTAACCCTCATCCTCACACTCACCCTCACCCTCAACCTAAAACTCACCCTCACCCTAAGCCTAACATTGACCCTCAACCCAACATTAACCCTCACCCTAACACTCACCCTCAACCTCCACCTCACCCTCAACGTCACCCTAACCCACACCCTAACACACATCCTCACACTAACCCTAACCCTCACTCTAACCTTAACCCTAACCCTTACCCTAACCCTCACCTTCACCCTCGCCCTCACCCTCACCCTAATCCTATCCCTAATACTCTCCCTAACCCTAACACTCACCCTCACCCTCAGACTCACCCTCACCCTAACTCTAACCCTAACCCTAACTCTAAAACTCACGCTCAAAATAACTCTCACACTAACCCTTACACTCACACTCACCCTAACCCTCAATCTAACACTAATCCTAAACCTCACGCTCACACTAATTGTCAACCTAACCATTACACTCACCCTCACCCTAACCATCACACTAACTCTAACCTAAACCCTAAACCTAAACTTAACCCTCAACCTCACCGTCACCCTCAACCTCAGCCTAACACTAACCCTAACCCTAATCCTAACCCTACCCCACACCCTCACTCTCACCCTAACCCTAACCTAACACTAACCCTCACCCTCACCCTCACCCTCAACCTCAACCTCAACCTCACCCTCACCCTAACCCTCACACTCACCCTCACCCTAACCCTAAACAGAATCCTAACACTCACCCTAACCCTAACCCTCACACTCACTCTAACCCTCACCCTAACGCACACACTAAACCTAACCATCCCCCTAAGCCTAACTCTAACCCTCACCCTCACCATCATCCTCAGCATAACCCTAACCCTAACCCTAACACACACCCTCAACCTAAATCTCACCCTCACCCTAATCTTCACCCTAACCCTAACCCTCACCCTAACATTCACCCTAACCCTAACACTAGCCCTCACCCTCACCCTAACCCTAATCCTAAAGCTAACCCTAAACCTAACCCTAAACCTAAGGCTAACTCTAACCCTCACCCTCACCCTAAACTTCTCCCTAACTCTGACACTCACTCCAACCCTAACCATAACCCTCACAATAATCCTAACCTTTACCCTAACCCTAAATTTCAACCTAACCCTCATCCTAACCATAACCCTCACCCACACCCTAATCCTCACCCTCACGCCAACATTCACCCTAACCCTAAACCTCACCCTCACCTTAATCATCACACTAACCCTAACCCCCACCCTAAACCTAAGCCTAACCCACATCCTCAACCTCATCCTCACACTCACCATAAGCCTAAGCCTAAACCTAACACTAGTCCTAAACCTAAATATCACCCTAATGCTAACGCTAACCCTAAACCTAAACTTAACCCTCACCCTCACCATAGATATCACCCTAACCCTAACCCTCACCCTAACCCTCAACCTAACCCTTACTCTCCCCGTAAACCTAACCCTCACCCTAACCCTAACAGTCACCCTAACCCTTACACTCACCCTAACCCTAACCCCAATGCTAATCCTAACCCTCACACTAACCATAACCCTAAACCTAATCCTAACCCTACCGCTCACCCTAACTGTAAACCTAACCTTAAACCTAACCCTAATCCTCAAACTAACCCTAAATCTCAACCTCACCTTCACTCTAACTCTAACGTTAACCCTAACCCTAAACCTCAGACTAAACCTATACCTCATCATAACCATAATCCGACCCCTCAGACTAACCCTCACCCTAAACCTCACCCTAAAACTCAGGCTAACCCTAACCCTCATTCTCATCCTAACATTCACTCTAACACGTACCCTCACCCTAACCCTAATCCTAACCGTCACCCTCACCCTAACCCTCACCCTCAGCCTAACCCTAACCCTAACCTTAATCCTAACCCTAACGCTCACCCTCACCCTCACCCTAACACTAACCCTAACCCTAAACTTCACCCTCAGTCTCACCCTCAACCTAAACCTCATCCTCACTCTGACCCTCACCTTAAACCTAACCCTAACCCTCACCCTAACCATAATTCTCACCCTAACGCTAACCCTAACACTCACCCTCAACCTTAGCGTAACCCTAACCCTTACTCTCACCCTAACCCTCACCGTAACCGAAATGCTAACACTAAACCTCACACTCACCCTATCCCTCACTGTAACCATTACCCTCACTGTAAGGGTAACCTTAACCCTTACCCTTTCGCTCAGACTAAACCAAACCCTCCACCTAACCCTAACCCTACCCCTCAGCCTAACCCTGACCCTAACACTAATCCTAACCCTAATCCCTAAACCTAACCCTAAACTTCACCCTTACCCTAGCTCTCACCCTATTGGTAACCCTAACCCTAACCCTCACCCTCATCCTAATTCTAACCCTAAAGCTCACCCTGACCCTCACCCCCACCCTAATCCTAACCCTAATTCTAACACTAACCCTCACCCTAACCCTCACCCTTACCCTTACTTTCACCCACACCCTCACCCTAACCCTAATCCTAACACTAACCATCACCCTAACCCTCAACCTTACCCTAAACCTAACCCTAACCCTCACCCTAATCCTCACCCTAAACCTTACCCTAACCCTCACCTTCACCCTAACCCTCACACTAACCCTTACCCTCACCCTAACCCTAAACCTAATCTTAAACCTATCCCTCACACTAAATCTAACCCTCATATTAACAGTGATCCTACCCCTCACCCTAACTCTCATCCTAACCCTAACCCTAAACCTAACCTAACCCTCACCCTCACTCTAAACCTAACCCTAACCCTCACTGTAACAAAAACCCTCACCCTCACTCTCACCCTCAGTCTAAGCCTCACCCTAACCCTAATCCTAACTCTAACTCTAACTTTAATCCTAAACCTAACCCTCACCCTCACCCTCACCCTAACTCTAACTCTTACAAAAATCTAACCCTAAACCTCACCCTAACTCTAACCCTTACGGAACCCCAAACCTCACACTCACACTCACCTTAACCCTAACCCTAACCCTAACCCTCACCCTCCTCCTAATCCTAATCCTAACCCTAACCCTCACCCTAAATATCACCCGAATCCTAGGGCTCACTCTAAACTTCACCCTCACCCTAAACCTCTCCCTAACCCTTACACTAACCCTAAACCTATCCTAACCCTAACCCTAACCCTCACACTAATCCTGACCCTAACCATAACCCTAACCTTAAACTTCACCCTAACACTCACCCTAACCCTAAACCTAACCCTCACCCTCACCCTAACCCACAACACTAACCCTCACCCTCACCTAACTCTCACCTTAAACCTAACCCTCACCCACACCCTAACTCTCACCCTCACCGGAACACTCACCTTAACCCTAAACCACACCCTCACTCTAAACATCACCCTAACTCTAACCCTAACCTCACCCTAAACCTAACCCTCGCCCAAACCCTTACCCTCACCCTAATCCTTACCCTAAACCTCACCTTAACCCTAACCCTAACCCTTTACCCCAACTTAACCCTAATCCTCTCCGTAACCCTAACCATCCCCCTAACCCTTACCTTCACGCTAACCTTAACCCCAACCCTAAGCCTAACCCTCACACAAACCCTAACCCTCACCCTCACCCTAACCCTAACCCTAACCCTAAGGCTAACTCTAACCCTCACCCTCACCCTCACCCTAAACCTCTCCCTAACCCTTACACTAACCATAAACCTAACCTAACCCTAACCCAAACCTTCACACTAAACCTAACACTAACTCTAACCCTAACCGTTACCCTCACCCTTACCCTAAGTCCAACTCAAACCCTAACCCTCACACTAACACTAACCGTCACCTTAAACCTAAACCTAACCCTAACCCTAACTCTAATCCTCACACTAATCCTAAACCTCACCCTATCCCTTAACCTAACCCTAACATTCACCCTAACCCTCACCCTCACCCTCAACCTGACCCTCACCCGCAGCCTAACCCTAACCCTAACCCTAATCCTAACCGTAACACTCACCCTCACCCTAACCCTAACCCTAAACCTAACCCTCAGCTGCACGTTCACCTCACCGTATCCCTTAGCCTCACCATCACTCTCACCCTAACCATAACCTTAAACATAACACTCACCCTAACCCTAAACCTCACCCTAAACCTAACCCTAAACTTCACCTTCAACCTCACGCTCACCTTAACATTAACCCTCACCCTAACCTTAAGGCTAACTCTAATCCTCACCCTCACCCTAAAACTCTCCCAAAACCTTACACTCACCCTAACCTTAAACCTAAACTTAACCCGCACACTAATCCTAACCCTAATCCTAACCCTAAATTTCAACTTAACCCTAACCGTAACTGTAACTCACACCCTAACCCTAACCCACACCTTCAACCTAACCCTCACACTCACCCTCATACTCACTCTAACCCTAACCCTAAAACTCACCTTCACCCTAAGCCTCACACTAACCCTACCCTCACCCTAACCCTAACCCTAAACTTCAACCTCACCCTAACCCTAATGGTCCCCCTTAACCTAAACCTCACACTAACCCTTACCCTCACACTAACCCTAAAACTTCCCCGCACCCACACACTCATCCTAACCCTTAACCTCACCTTAATCCTCACCCTAATCGTAACCCTCACTCTCACCCTAACCCTAACCCTAACCCTCATCCTCACCTTAACCCTCACACTTACCCTCACCCTAACCCTAACCCTAACCATCACCCTCACCCTTACCCTCAACCTGAAACTTACCCTAACCCTAACGCTAATCCTAACACTCACCCTGATCATAATCCTCACCCTAAACCTTATCCTCAGTCTAACCCTAACCTTAAGCCTAATCCTAACCCTCACACTAACCTTAACACTCACCATATCCCTAACTCTATCCCTCACACTAACCCTCACCCTAACCCTCACCTTAGCCTTCACACTCACCCTAACCTTTACCCTCACGCTAACATTAATCCTAACCCTAATCCTAAATCCAACCCTCACCCTCTTGCTCACCCTAACACTAACCCTAACCCTCACCCTCAACCTCAACCTCTCCCTAACCCTAACCCTAACCCTCACACTAACCCTAACCCAGACCCTAAGCCTAAGCCTAACCCTCACCCTCACCCTCAACCTAACCCTAACGCTAACACTCACCCTAACCCTCTCATTAACATTCATGCTAACCCTAAACCTCAATCTCACTCTACCCTCATCCTAACCCTTACCGTCACCCTAACCCTATCCCTAACCATAACCCTCACACTAAACCTAACCCTCACTCTGACCCTAAACCTACCCCTCAAACTAACCCTAAACCTAACCCTAATCTGCATCCTCAACCTAACCCTTACCCTCACCCTAACCCTCACCCTAAAATTAACACTAACCCTAACCCAAAACTTAACTTTAAACATCACCCTAACCCTTACCTTAAGCCTAATCCTCACCCTCATCCTAACCCTCAACCTAACAATTACTGTCATCCTAACCCTAACTCTAACCCTAACACTAACCCTCACCTTAACTGTTACCCTCACTCTAACCCTATCCCTAACCCTAAAAATACCCCTCACCCTAACCCTCATCCTAAACCTAACCATAACCCTAATCCCCACCCTGACCCTAACCCTAACCCTAACCCTAACTATCACCCTCACCCTACCCTAAACTTCTGGGACAGCCTCACCCTCACCTTCACCCTCACCCTCACCCTAAACCTCACACTCCCCCCAGCCCTCAGCCGAACACTAACCCTAACCCTAAACCTCACCCTCACCCTCACCCTAACCCTAACCCCAACACTCACACTAAACCTAACCCTCACACTAACACTAAGCCTGCCCCTCACACTAACCCTCATCCTAAACCTAATATTAACCCTCACCCTCACCCTAAACCTAACCCTAACCCTCACAGTAACCCTAAACCTCACACCCTCAGCCTCAACCTAACCCTACCCCTCACCCTAAACCTCATCCTAACCCGAAGACTAACCCTAACACTCACACTAATCCTAAACCAAACCCTAAACCTCACCCTCACCCTCACTATCAGCCGAACACTAAACCTCACCCTAACCCTCAACCTAGCCTAACCCTCACCTACACCCTAAACCTCACCCATACCCTCACCCTCACCCTAACCCTCACCCTAACCCTAGCCTTCAGCCTAACCCAAGACCTAACCCGAACACTAAACCTAACCATCACCCTAACCCTCACCCTCATGCTAACCTTAATCGAAACCTAACCCAAACCCTACCCCTCACCCTAACCCTAAACCTCACCCTCATCCTAACCCTGACCGTTACACTTACCCTCACGGTAACGCTAATCCTAACTCAAACCCTCACACTAACCCTACCCCTCACCCTCACACTCACCCTCACCCTCACCCTAGCCCTTACCCTAATCCTAACTCTAACCCTAACACTCACCCAAACCCTAAATCTAACACTAACCCTAAACCTTAACCTCAAACTCAACGTCACCCTAACACTCACCCTAACCCTATCCCTAAACCACACAGTAACCCTCACCCTCACCCGAACCCTCATCCTAAACCTAACTCTAACCCTGACCCTCACGCTAACCCGAAACCTCACCCTCATGCTCAGCCTAACCCTAAGCCAAACTCTAATCGAACCCTAAGCCTCACTCTCACCCTCACCCTAACCCAAACACTAATCCTAACCCTAAGCCTCACCCTCAGACTCACCCTAACCCTAAACCTAAATCTAACCCTCAACCTAACCATAAACCACACCCTAAACCTAACCGTGACCCTCACCCTAACCCTAACCCTAACCCTAACCCACATCCTCACCCTAACACTCCCCCATACCTCTAACCCTATCGCTAATCCTAACCCTCATCCTAACCCTCACACTTTCCCTTACCCTCACGGTAACCCTAAGGCTAATCCTAACCTTATCCCTCACAATAACCATAAGGTTCACACTAACCCTAACCCTACCCCTCACCCTAACCCTCAACCTAAACCTAACACTAACCCTAACCCTCACCCTAAACATAACCCTCACACTAACCCTCACCCTAACCCTCAACCTCACCCTCACCCTAAACCTCAACCTAAACCTAACCCTAATCCTAACTCTTACGCTAACCCTAAACCTCACCTCATGCTCAGCCTAACCCTAACCCAAACCCGAATCCTAACCCTAAGCCTCACCCTCAGCCTCACCCTAACCCTAAAAGAAAACCTAACCCTCACCCTAAACTCTCCTCCTAACCCTAACCTTAACCCTAACCCTAACCCCAAACCTCACCCTCACCCAAACCCTAGCCCTAACCCTCACCCTAATCCTCACCCTAACCCTAAGAATGACCGTAACCCTCACCCTCACAATAACCCTCACCCTAAACCTTAACCTCACCCTAATGCTCACACAAACCTTGACCCTAACCCTCATCCTCAACCTAATCCTAACTCTCACACGAACGCTCACATCACGGTTACCCTCACCCTCACCCAAAACATCCCTCTAACCCTTACTCTCACCCTAACCCTATCCCTAACACTCTCCCTAAACCTAACACTCGCTCTAACTCTCAAACTCACCCTAACCCTCAACCTAACCCTGACTCTCACCCTAACCCTAACTCTAACACTCTCCCTAACCCTAACCTTAAACATCACCCTAAACCTAACCCTCACTCTCATCCTAACACTCAGCCTAACAATTACCCTAACCCTAACCCTAACTGTAACCCTAACCCTCACCCTCACCTAACCCTTACCCTTTCCCTAACCCTAACCCTAACCCTACCCCTCTCCTTAACCCTCATGCTAACACTAACCTTAACAGTACTCCTCAACCTGACCCTAACTCTAACCCTAACACTAACTCTAACCCTCACACTCAAGCTAACACTCTAACCCTCACCCTACCCTAATCCTTACCGACACCCTAACCATCACCCTCACCCTCACCCTAAACCACACTCTCACAGTAGCCATCAGCCTAACCCTAACCCTAACCCAAACACTCACCCTAATCCTAACCCTCACCCTAATCCTCACCTTCATCCTAACCCTCACAATAACCCTTACCCTCAACCTCAACCTAACCCTAAAACTAACCCTCACACTTACGCTTACCCTCACCCTAACCCTCACCCTCACCCTTTCCCTAAACCTATCCCTCACCCTAACCCTCACCCTCACCCTAAACATCACCCTAATTCTGACCCACACCCTAATCCTAAACCTAAACCTCACCCTAATGCTAAACCTCACCCTAAACTTCACCTACACTCTAATCCTCACCCTAACCCAAACCCTAAATCTTACCCTAACCCTAATCCTCACCCTCACCCTCACCCTCAGCTTAAGCCAAACCCTAACCCTAATCCTAACACTAACTCTCATCCTCACCCTAAACCTAACCCTAACCATTACCCTAACCCTCACCCTCATCCTCATCCTAACCCTAACCATAACCCTAACCCTAACCCTAACCCTCAAACTAACCCTAACCCTAACCCACACCCTAACCGTCATCCTAACACTAACACGAACCCTAACCCTAACTTTCATGCTAGACCTCACCCTATACTTAACACTAATCCTAACCCTCATCCTTACCCTAACCCTCAGCCTAACAATTTCCCTCACCCTCACCCTAACCCTAACCCTCACACTAACCCGAAACATCACCCTAGCCCTCACGATAACCGTAATCCTAGCCATCACCCTAAACCTAACGCTAACCCTCACCCATACCCTAAGCCTCACCCTCACGCTAACCCTCACTGTCAACCTAACCCTCACCCTAACCCTAACCCTCACCCACACCCTAATCCTCATCTTCACCCTCAACTTCAACCTCACCCTAACCCTCACCTTCAACCTAACCCTATCACTCACCCTCATCCTAAGCCTCACCCTAAACATTACCCTCACCCTAACCATAACGCTAAACCTAACCCTCACACTAACCCTAACCCTCACCGTAACCCTAACCCTAACCCTCACCCTAACCCTCATCCTGACTCTAATCCTCACCCTAAACCTAACCCTAAACCTAACCCTCAGCCTCACCATAAACCTCACTGTCACTCTAACACTCACCCTAACCCTAACCCTCAACCTAACCCTCACTCTAAACATTAACCTCAACCTAATCCTCACACAAAACCAAACCCTAACCCTCATCCTCACCCTAACCCTCACCCTCACTCCAACCCTCACCTCACGGTAACCCTCACCCTCACCCAAAACATCACCCTAACCCTATCCCTCACCCTAACCATAACCCTAAACCTATCCGTAAGGCTAACCCTCCCTCTAACCCTCAAACTCAACCTAATCCTCACCCTAAACATAGCCCTAACACTTACCTAACCCAAATTCTCACCCTCACCCTGACCCTCACCTTAACCCTCACCCTCACTGTAGTCCTCAGCCTAACCCTAACCCTAACCCTAAACCTCACCCTCACACTCACCCTCACCCTCAGACTACCTAACCCTAAAACTAATCCTAACCCTACACTTCACCCTGAAACTCACCCACCCTCACCCTAACACTAACCCTCACCCTAACCCTAACCCTCACCCTGACCCTAAACCTAATCCTAAATCTAACCCTCATCCTCACCCTAACACTCTAACCCTGACCCTACCCGAATCCTCACCGACACCCTAACCCTCACCCTCACCCTCACCCTAAACCTCACCCTCACATTAGCCATCAGCCTAAACCTAACCCCAACCCTAACACTCACCATAATCCTAACCCTAACCCTAACTCTCACCTTTACCTAACAATCACAACAACCCTTACCCTGAACCTAAAACTAACCCTAAACCTAACCATCACACTAAATCTTATCCCAACCCTAACCCTCACCCTCACCCTAACCCTAACCATCACCCTAAGCCTCACTCTAATACTAAACCTAACCCTAACCCTCACCCTCATCCTAACCCTCACCCTTACCCTTACCCTCACGTTAACCCTAACCCTAACGCTAAACCTAACCCTCACACTAACTCTCACCCTCACACTAACACTCACCCTCAGTCCAACCCTAACCCTCACACTAAACCTTACCCTCACCCTACCCTAACACTAACCCTAACCCTAACACTCACCAAAACCGTAACCCTAACACTAACACTAAACCTAACCCTAACCCTCACCCTCACCCTAACACTAACCCTAACCTTTACCCTAAACCTAACCCTCAAACTCACTGTCACCCTAACACTCACCCTAACCCTTACCCTCACCTACACCCTAACACTCACCCGAACACTCACCCTCACTCTAAACCTCACCCTCACACTAAACATCACCCTAACCCTAACCCGCACCCTAAACCTAACCCTAACCCTCACGCTCACCCTAAAACTAACACTCAACCTCACCCTAACTCTAAGCCTAACGCTAACCCTAACACTAATCCTAAACATAACACTCACCCTCACACTAAACCTAAACATATCACTAAACCTCACCCTCACACTCACCCTAAACCCAACACTAAACATCACCCTCACCCTAACCCTAAACAAAACCCAACCCTAACCCTCACCCTAAACCTAACCCTCACCCTCACCCTAACCCTCACCCCAACCCTAACCCTAAACTTCGTCCTCACCCTAACACTCACCCTCACCCTAAACCTATACCTAACCCTCACCCTCAACCTAAACCTAACCCTGAAACTAACCCTCACGCTAACCCTAACCCTCACCCTCACCCTCAGCCTAACCTTAAACCAAATCCTAATCCTAACCCTCAGCCTCACCCTCACCCTCACCCTAACCCTAACCCCAACAATAACCCTCACCCTCACCGTCACCCTCACTCAAACCCTAAACCTAACCCTAACACTCACCATAACCTAACCATTACCCTCAACCTAATCCTAACCCTAACCCTAACCCTAACCCTTACCCTAAACCTAACCCATACATTAACGCTAACCCTCAAGCTAAACCTAAACCTAAGCTTAACCATAACGCTAACCCTCCCCCTCCCCCTAACCCTCAACCTAACACTTACCCTCATCCTCACCCTAACCCTCACAATAAACATAACCCTCACCCTAACCCTACAACTAACCCTCAACCTCACACTCACGCTCACCCTCAGCCTAACCCTAACCCTAACACTAATCTAAACACTAACCCTCATCCTCAGCCTCAAACTCACCCTAACCCTAAACATAACCCTCACCCTAACCGTAACCCTGACCCTAACATTAACCATAACCCACACCCTATCCCTCACCCTAACCCTAACCCTCCACATAACCCTAACCTTACCACTCACCTTAACCCTTATCCTAACCCTAAGCCTAACCCTAACACTCACCCTAACACAAACCCAAACCCTAACACTCATCCTCACCATCAGCCAAACCCTAAACCTAACTCTAATCCTAACCCTATAACTCACCCTCATCCTCACACTAATTCTAACCCTATCCCTAAACTTAACCCTCAACCTCACCCTAACCCTAACTCTAATTTTCACCATAATCCTAGCCCTCACCAGAACCCTAACCCTAACCGTCACCCTCACCCTAAATCTAAACCTCACCCTAACCAGCAACCTAACCCTAACTCTAACCCTAACCCTAAACCTCACCCTAAACCTCACCTTAACCTTACCCTCACTCTAACCCTAACCTTAACCCTAACCGTCACACTAATCCTAACCTTCACTTTAACCCTAAGTATACCCCTCATCCAAACCCTCACCCTAACATTAATACGAACCCTAAACTTCACCCTAACCCTAACCTTAACACTCACCCTCACTCTAACACTCCCTGTCATACTAAACCTCACCTTTAACCTAACCCTCACCCACAACCCAACCCTTACCCTCACCCTATACCTAACCCTAACCCTAAACCTAATCCTCACCCTCAACCTCACCCTCAACCTAACCCTTACCCTAACCCTCACACTAACCCTCACCCTAACACTCATGCTAAACCTAAACCTCAAACTCACCCTACCCTCATCCTAACCCTGACCCTCATGCTAACTCTATCCCTAACCATAACACTCACACTAAACCTAACCCTCACCCTAACCCTTCCCTTCCCCCTCAAACTATCACTAAACCTAACCCTAACCCTAAACCTCACCCTAACCCTAAGACTAATCCTAACACTCACCATCACCCTAGCCCTCACTCTAACCAGAATCCTAACCCCAAACCTCACCCTAACCCTAAAACTCACCCTAACCCTAAACCTCACCCTCACCCTAACCCTTACCCTAAACCTAACCCTAACATTAACCCTAACTCTCACCCTCAACCTATCCCTTCACTTAACCCAAACCCTCACCCTAACCCTCACCCTCACCCTAACCCTAACCCTCCCCCTCATCCTTACCCTGAACCTAACCCTTACCCTCATCCTCACCCTAACCCTCACAATAAACCTATCCCTCTTTCTAACCCTAACACTAAGAATCACCCGCACCCTCACACAGAACCTCAGCCTAATCCTAATCCTAACCCTAATCCGAACACTAAACCTCACCCTCACCCTCAACTTAACCCTAACCCGAATACTAACCCTCCCCTCATACTCACCCTCACCCTCAACTTAAACCTCAGCCTCACCCTCACCCTCAACCTAACCCTAACAGTAACCCTAAAAAGCACACTAAACCTAACCCTGACCCTAAAGACAACCAAACCCTTACCCTCACCCTAAACCTCAACCTCACCCTAGCCCTTACCCTAACCCTAAACCTTACCCTAAACCTAACCCTAAACCTAACCCTAACATTAACCCTAACCCTCACACTAAAACTAACTCTAAACTTAACGCTAAACATCACCCTAACCCTCATCCTAACCCTAACCCTCACCCTCCCCCTAACCCTCAACCTACCCCTTACCCTAAACCTAACCCTAACATTAACCCTAACCCTCACACTAAAACTAACTCTAAACTTAACGCTAAACATCACCCTAACCCTCATCCTAACCCTAACCCTCACCCTCCCCCTAACCCTCAACCTACCCCTTACCCTCATCCTCACCCTAACCCTCACAATAAACCTAACCCTCACCATCACACTCATGCTCAACCTCAGCCTACCCTAAACCTAACACTAATACAAACACTAACCCTCACCCTCACCCTCAAACTAACACTAATCCGAACCCTAAACCTCACCCTGACACTCACCCTCACCCTCAAATTAAAACTCAGCCTCAGCCTCAACCTCACCCTAAACCTAACCATAACCCTCACCCTAACTGTAACCCTGACCCTAACCCTAACCCTAACTCACACCCTAAACTTCACCCTCACCCTCATCCTCACCCAAAGCCTCACCCTCACATTAACCCTCACCCTAACCTTCTCCCTAACCCTAGCCCTCACCCTAACTCTAACCCTCGACCTAATCCTCAGCCTCATCGTAACACTCACCCTAACCCTTACCCTCACCCTAACCCTAAACCTCACCCTAACCCTAACCCTCACCCTAACCCTCACCCTCATCTTAAACATCACCCTAAACCTTATCCTCATCCTCATCCTAAACTTCACACTAACCCTAACCCTCACACTAACCCTAACCCTACCCCTCACCTTAAACCTCATGCTATCCCGAAGCCTAACCCTAACACTCACCGTAACCCTAACCCTAAACCTAACACTCATTCTGACCCTCAGCCTAACCCTAACCCTAACCCTAATGCTAACCATATTCCTCACCCTCACACTCAAACCTAATGCTAACCCTAACCCTAAGCCTAAATATACCCCTCACCCTAAGCCTCACCTTAACCCTAAACCTAACCCTAACCCTCACCCTCACCCTCACCCTCAGCCTAAACCTAACCCTCACCCTAAAGCTAACCTTCACCCTACCCTAACCCTCACACTACCCCCAATTCTAACCCTGACCCTAACCCTAACCGTAACCCTAACCCTAAACCTCACCCTCACCCTTACCCTCAATCTCACCCTAACCCCCACCCTAACCATAAACATCACCCACACTCTAACCCTCATCCTCACCTGAACACTCACCCTACCCCTGATCCTAACCCTTACCCTAAAAATCAAACTAAACCTAACCCTCAACCTAACCCTAGCACTAACTCTCACGCTAAGCTTTACGCCCACCCGAACACTCACCCTCACCCTGATCCTCAGCCTAAACCTAAACCTAACCCTAAACCTCACTCTAACCCTAATCCTAACCCTAAAGCTAACCCTACCCTAAACCTAACCCTCACCCTTACCCTAACCCTCACCGTCACCCTGACCCTAACCCTCACCCTCAACCTAATCCTCACTGTTACCCTTACCCTCACCCTCACCCTAACCCTCACACTAAACCTAGCCCTAAACCTAACCCTAACCCTAACCCTAATCATCACACTAAACCTAAACCTCAACCTAACACTAACCCTAACCCTAAACTTCACCCAAACACTTACCCTCAACCTAACCCTAATCTTAACTCTAACCTTATCCCTCAGAGTAAAACTAATACTCACACTAAACCTAACCCTAACCCTCAGCCTAACCCTCAACCTAACCCTCACCCTTATCCTCAGCCAAACCCTAAATTTAACCCTAATCCTAACCCTCACACTAACCTTAACCCTCACCATAACCCTAACCCTATCCCTCACACTAAACCTCACCCTAACAATCACCCTAGCATGCACAATCACCCTAAACTTTACCCTCACCTTAACCTTAACGCTAACCATAATCCTAAATCCAACCCTCACCTTCTCGCTCATCCTAACACTAACCCTAACCCTCACCCTCAACCTCACCCTCACCCTAACCCTAACCCTCACACTAACCCTAACCCAGACACGAAGCCTAACCCTAACCCTCACCCTCAACCTCAACCTCACCCTAACCCTAACCCTCACACTAACCCTAACCCAGACCCTAAGCCTAAGCCTAACCCTCACCCTCACCCTCAACCTAACCCTAACCCCAACACTCACCCTAACCCTCACATTAACATTCATGCTAACCCTAAACCTCAATCTCACTCTACCCTCATCCTAACCCTTACCGTCACCCTAACCCTCTCCCTAACCATAACCCACAAACTAAACCTAACCCTCACTCTGACCCTAACCCTACGCCTCACAATAACCCTAACCCTAACCCTAATCCACATCTTCAACCTAACCCTTACCCTCACCCTAACACTCTCCCTAAAATTAACCCTAACCCTAACCCAAACCTTAACCTTAAACATCACTCTAACCCTTACCCTAACCCTAACCCTCACCCTCATCCTAACCCTCACCCTAACAATTACCGTCATCCTAACCCTAACCATAAACCTAACCCTCACCCTCACCTTAACTGTTACCCTCACTCTAACCGTATCCCTAACCCTAAAACTACCCCTCACCCTATCCCTCATCCTAACCCTAACCGTAACCCTAATCCCCATCCTGACCCTAACCCTAACCCTAACCCTCACCCTAACCCTAGCCATCAGCCTAACCCAAAACCTAACCCTAACACTAACCCTAACCATCACCCTCACCTAATCATCACCCTCACCCTAACCTTAAGCCTAACCTAAACATTCACCCTAACACTCAACCAAACCCTAACCCTAACACTAACCCTAAACGTCACCCTAACACTAACCTTTAGCCTAACCCTAAGCCTCAACATACCCTAACCCTAACTCTAACCCTCACACTATCCTTACACCTCACACTAACTCTAACCCGACCACTCACCCTAACCCTCACCCTAAACCTAACGTTAACCCTAGCACTCACCCTAACCCTAATCCTAACCCTATCCCTCACCCTTACACTCACCCTCACACTCACCATAAACCTAAGCCTCAGCATAAACCTCAACGTAACACTAAACCTAACCCTAACCACCACCCTAACGGTAACCCTGAACCTAACCATAACCCTAACCCACAACCTAACACTCACCCTAACCCTAACCCTCACCCTAACCCTCACCCTAACACTAACCCTAAACCTAAACCTCACCCTAAACCTAACCCTCACCTTAAATCTAACCGTAACCCTCACCCAAACTAACCCTTGCCCTAAACCTAACCCTTACCCTAAACCTAACCCCAATATAAACCCTAACCCTCACCCTAAATCTAAACCTAAACTTAACCCTAAACCTCACCTAATCCTTACCCTCATCCTCACCCTAACCCTCATAATAAACCTAACCCTCTTTCTAATCCTAACACTAACACTCACCCTCACCCTCAAGCTCACCTTAAGCCTAACCATAACCCGCACCCTAACCCTAACACTAACACTCACCCTCACTCTATCCCTAACTCTAACTCTCACCCTAACCCTAACCCTAACCCTAACCCTAAACCTAACCCTAACATTAACACTAACCCTCACCCTAAACCTAACCCTAACCTTAACCCTAACCCTTACCCAAACCCTAACCCTTACCCTAACCCTCCCCCTCCCCATAACCCTCAACCTAAAACTTACCCTCATCCTCACCCTAACCCTCAACCTAAACCTAACACTAAACCTCACCCTCACCCTCACTCTAACTCTAACTCTCACCCTAACCTTAAACCTAACCTACACCCTCACCCTAAATCTAAACCTCACCCTAACCCTCATCCTAACCATAACTCTAACAATAACCCTAAACCTCACCCTAAACCTTACCTTCACCCTAACCCTAATCCTAACCCTAACCCTCATCCTCACCCTATCACTCCCCCATCCCCCTAAACCTATCCCTAACCCTCACCCTCATCCTAACCCTCACCCTTTCCCTTACCCTCACGGTAACCCTAATGCTAAACCTAACCCTATCCCTCACAATAACACTAAGGCTCAAACTAACCCTAACCCTAACCCTCACCCTAAACCTCAACCTAAACCTAACACTAACCTTAAAACTCACCCTAACCCTAATCCTCACCCTCACCCTCAACCTCACCTTCACCCTAACCCTAAACCTAGCCCTCACCCTAACCCTTAACCTAAACCTAACCATAACCCTAACTCTCACACTAACCCTAAACCTCACCCTCATGCACAGCTTTACGCTAACCCAAAACCTAATCCCAACTCTAAGCCTCCCCATCAACCTCACACTAACCCAAACCCTAATCCAAATCCTTAGTTTCAGCCTCAGCATCACCCTAACCCTAAAACTAACCCTAATCATCACCAAAACCCTAACCCTCACCCTAAACATAACCATGGCCCTCACCCTAACCCTAACCCTTACCCTAAACCTAACCCTAACATTAACCCTAACCCTCACCCTAAACTAACCCTAACCTTAAACCTAACCCTCATGCTAACCCTCACCTTAACCCTAACCCTAACCCTAACCCTCCCCCTCACCCTATCCCTCAACCTATTCCTTACCCTTATCCTCACCCTAACCCTCACAATAAACCTAACACTCACCCTAATCCACAAACTAACCCTCACCCTCACCCTCACGCTGACCCTCATCCTTACCCTAACCTTAAGCCTAAGCCTAACCCTAACCCTAATCCTATCCCTATTCCTCACCCTCTCCTTCACCCTAATTCTAACCCTAACCCTAACCCTCACCCTCACCCTAAACCTAACTCTAACACTCACCCTAACCCTAACACTCACCCTCAGCCTAACCCTAAACCTCACCCTCACCCTAACTCTAAACCTCACCATAACAATCAACCTAAACCTAACTCTAACCCTAACCCTTAACCTCACCCTAAACCTCACCCTAACCCTTACCCTCACTCTAACCCTAACCCTAACCCTAACCCTCACACTAATCCTAACCCTCACCTGAACCCTAAAATTACCCCTCACCTTAACCCTCACCCTAACACTAATACGAACCCTAGCCATCACACTAACCCTAGCCTTAAACATTGCCTTCACTCTAACCCTCCCCGTCAACCTAACCCTCACCGTAACCCAACCCTCACCAACAACCCAACCCTGACCCTCACGCAACCATCACCTTATCCCTAAACCTAAACCTAACCCTCAAACTAACATTCATGCTAACCTTAAAATTCAAGCTCACCTTACCCTTATTGTAACCCTTAACCTCACCCTAACCCTATCCCTAACCATAACCCTCACACTAAACCTAACCCTCACCCTAACCCTAACACTACCCCTCACACTAACCCTAACCGTAACCCTAATCCGCACCCTCAATTTAACCCTTAAACTCACCCTAAACCTCACAATCACCCTAACCCTAACCCTAACCCTAACCTAAACTTTAAACATAACCCTAACCATAACACTCACCCTCATCCTAACCCTCACCCTAAAAATTACCCTTACCCTAAACCTAACCCTAACCCAAACCCTCACCCCCACCCTAACCTTACCCTCACCCTAACCCTAAACCTAACCCTAAACCTACCCCTCACCCTAACCCTCATCCTAACCCTAACCCTCACACTAACCCTATCCCTCACCGTAAACATCATCCTAAAACTAACCCTAAACCTTTCCCTCACCCTCAACCTCAACCTATCCCCAAACCTAGCCCTCACGCTAACCCTCATGCTAACCCTAACCCTAACCCTAACACTCAAACTAATCCTAAACCTAACCCTAAAGCTCACCCTCAGCCTAACACTAACCCTCACCCTAAGCCTTAGCCTCACCCTTCCCTAACCATAAACCTAACCCTAACCCTCACCCTCAAGCTAACACTCACCCAAACCCTAACCCTAACCAAAACCCTCACCCTACCCCTCACCTTCACCATAAGTCTAACCCTTACCCTAACACTAATCCTAAACCTAAAACTCACACTCACCCTTTCCCTAAACCTAACCCTCACCGTAACCCTAAACCTAACCCTAAACCTCACCCTCACCCTCACCCTAACCCTAACGCTAACCTAACCTTAAACATCAACCTAACCCTCACCCAACCCTAACCCTCAACTTCACCATAACCCTCACCCTAACCCTTACCCTCACCCTAACTCTAACCCTTAACCTAGCCCTCACACTAACCCTAAGACTGACAATAATCCTAACCCTAAAATTCAACCTAACTCTCATCCTAACACTAACCCTAACCCCAATCCTCACCCTAGCCCTAACACTAACCCTAACCCTCACCCGCATCCTAATCTTCACCTTCCCAGTAACCCTCACCCTAAAGCTAACCCTCACACATACCCTAAAAATAAGCCTCACCCTCACCCTAACCCTAACCCTCACGCTCACCCTTGTCCTCACCCTAAACCTAAATCTAACCCTAACCCTAAACCTCACCCTAATTCTCACCCTCAACCCATCCCTTAGCCTCACCCTTATCATCACCCTGACTCTAAACCTCTCAACCCTAACCTTAACCTTAAACATCACCCTAACCCTAACACTAATCCTAAACCTAATCCTAACCCTCACCCTCACTCTAACCCTTAACCTCACTCTAAACCTAACCCTACCCCTCACGCTAACACTCATCCTAAATCTAACCGTAACCCTAACACTCAAACCTCATCCTGATCCTAACCCTAACCCTCCTAACACTAACCTTTACCCTCACCATAACCCTCACCGTCACCCTAACCCTCACCCTAACCTAACCCTCACCGACACTCTAACCCTGACCCTCAACCTCACCCTCACCCTCACCTTAGACCTCAGCCTAACCCAAACCTTAACCCTAACCCTCACCCTACCCTAACCCTAACCCTACCCCTAACCCTAAACCTTACACTCACCCAAAGCCTAACCCTAACACTAAAACCCTAACACTAACCCTAAACCTAACCCTAACCAACATGCTCAACCTAACACTCAACCTAACACTTACCCTAAACCTAACCCTCAAGCTCACTGTCACCCTCTCACCCTAACCCTAAACCTCACCAACACCCTAACCCTCACCCTCACTCTCACCCTCACCCTCACCCTAACCCTCACCCTCACACTAAAAATCACTCTAACCCTAACCTGCTCCCTAACTCTAACCCTAACCCTCACCGTAACACTAACCCT
Source organism: Dipodomys merriami (assembly GCF_024711535.1). Classification (NCBI taxonomy): domain Eukaryota; kingdom Metazoa; phylum Chordata; class Mammalia; order Rodentia; family Heteromyidae; genus Dipodomys; species Dipodomys merriami. The sequence continues at coordinate 2,843,337 of NW_027205937.1, read as the reverse complement.
CACTCTCAATATAACCCTAAGCCTAAGCCTAACCCTAACACTAATCCTAAACCTAACACTCACCCTTACCCTAACCCTAAACCTATCAGTAAACGTCACCCTCACACTCACCCTAACCCTAACCCTAACCCTCACCATCACTGTAACCCTAATCAAAACCGTAACCCTTCACCCTAACGCTAAATCTAACCCTAACCCTCACCCTAACCGTAACCCTTACCCTAAACCTTACCTTCACCCTCACACTCACCCTTACCCTCACGGTAACCGTAACTCTTACCCTAACCCTAACCCTAACCCTCAAACTAACACTAAGGCTCACACTAACCCTAAGCAAAACCCTCACCCTAACCCTCAAACTAAACCTAACCCTAACCCTAACCCCAACCCTAAACCTTACCCTCACCCTAACCCTCACCCTCACCATCACCCTCACCCTCATCCTAACCATAAACCTACCCCTCACCCTACAACTCAACCTAAACCTAACCCTAAACCTATCCCTCAAGCTAACCCTAACCCTCACCATCACCCTCAGCCTCTGCCTCAGCCTAACCCAAACCCTAATACTAAACCTAAGCCTAACCCTAACCCCAACCTTAACCCTCACCCTAACCCTCAGCCTCAGCCTCAGCCTAACCTTAACTCAAAACCTAAACCTACTCTATGCCTAAGCCTCACCATCATCCTAACTCAAACCCTAATCCTAACCCTAAGCCTCACCCTAACCCTCACCCTAACCCGAACCTTAACCCTAACCCTCACCCTAAACCAAACCCTCACCTTAAATCTAACTGTAACCCTCACCCTAACTAACCCTTGCCCTAAAGCTAACCCTTACCCTAAACCTAACCCTAATATAAACCCTAAACCTGACCCTAAATCTAATCCTAAACTTAACCCTAAACCTCACCTAATCCTTACCCTCATCCTCACACTAAGCCTCACAATAAACCTAACCCTCTTTCTAATCCTAACACTAACCCTCACCCTCACCCTCAAGCTCAACCTAAGCTTAACCATAACCCTCACCCTAACCCTAATGCTAACACTCACCCTCACTCTATCCTTAAATCTAACTCTCACCCTAACCCTAAACCTCACCCTAACCCTCAACCTCACCCTAACTCTAAAACTCAGCCTAAACCTCAACCTAACCCTAACTCTAACCCTAACCCTAAACCTCACATTAACGCTCACCCTGACCCTAACACGAACCCTAACCCAAAACCTCACCCTCACCCTAAGCCTAACCCTAACCCTAACACTAATCCAAAACCTAACCCTCACCCTCACAATAACCCTAAACCTAATGCTCACCCTAACCCTAACCCTAATCCTCACCATCACCCTAACCCTCACAGTCTCCCTAACCCTCAACCTCACCCTCACCCTCACCCTAACCGTCACCTTTACCCTACCCTCAGCCTAATCCTAACCCTAACCGTAACCCTCACTCTAACCCTAAGCCTAACCCTAACCCTCACACTAACCCTAACCCTCACACTAACCCTAACCCTACCCCTCACACTAACCCTCATTCTAAACCTAACCCTAACCCTCACCCTCAACCTAACCCTAACCCTAACCCTCACCATAACCCTAAACCTCAACCTCACTTTCACCCTGAACCTAACCCTAACCCTACCCCTCACCCTAAACTTCATCCTAACCCTAACCCTAACCTTAAAGCTCACAATAATCCTAAACCTTACACTAAAGCTCACCCTCACCCTCACCCTCAGCCTAACACTAACTCTCACCCTAACCCTCAACCTACCCTAACCCTCACGGCACCCAAACCTCACCCTCACCCTCACCCTCACCCTAACCCTCACCCTCACCCTAGCCCTCAGCCTAAACCAAGCCCTAACCTTAACCAAACACTAACCCTCACCCTCATGTAACCCTACCCCTAACCCAAACCCTCACCCTAACACTCAAACAAACCCTAACCCTAACACTATCCCTAACACTCACTATAACACTAACTTTAAGCCTAACCCTAACCCTCATCCTACCCTTACAATAACCCTAAAACTAACCCTAACCCTGTCCCTCACCCTAAACCTAACCCTAACCCTAACCCTAACCCTCAATCTCATCCTAACCCTCACGGTTACACTTACCCTCACGGTTAACCCTAAACCAAATCCTATCACTCACACTAACGCTAACCCTCACACTATCCCTAACCCTACCCCTCACCCTAACTCTCATCCTAAACCTAACACTAACCCTAACACTCACCCTAACACTAAGCCTAACCCTCAACCTAACCCTAACTTTCACCCTCAACCTCACACTAATCCTAATACTACACCTCAATCTAACCTTCATCCTAACCCTAACCCTTACACTCACCCTTAACCTAACCCTCACCCTAACCCTCACCCTCACCCTCACCCTAACCCTCAACCTAGCCCTCAACTTAACCCTGAACCTAAAACTACCCTAACCCTAACACTCACGCTAACCCTAAACCTCACCCTCACCCTCAACCTAAACATAACTCAAACCCTAAACCTAACATTAAGCCTCACCCTAACCCTAACCCTCACCCTAAACCTAACTGTAACAATCACCATAAGCGTAACCCTTACCCTAACCCTAACCCATACCCTAAATCTAACCCTACCATTAACCCTAACCCTCACCCTAAACCTAACCCTAAACTTAACCCTAACCCTCACCCTAACCCTCGCCCTAACCCTAACCCAACCCCTAAACCTCCCCCTCCATCTAACCCTCAACCTAATCCTTACCCTCATCCCCACCCTAACCCTCACCCTAACCCTAACACTAACCCTCACCCTCACCCTAACCCTAATTCTAACTCTCACTCAACCATAACCCTCAGCCTAACCCTCACCCTCACCCTCACCCTCATCCTAACTCTAAACCTCACGTTAAACCTTAACCTAACCCTAACTCTAACCCTATCCTTAAACGTCACCCTAAACCTCACCCTAAACCTTACCCTCACTCTAACCCTAACCCTAACCCTAACCCTCACACTAATCCTAAACCTCACCTTAACCCTAACTATACCTCTCACCCTCACCCTCACCCTAACACTAATATGAACCCTAACCATCACCCTAACACTTACCTTAACCCTCGCCCTCACTCTAACCATCACCGTCAACCTAATCCTCACCTTTACCCGAACTGTCTCCCAAAACCCAACCCTCACCCAACCCTCAACCTATCCCTAAACCTAACCCTAACCCTCACCCTAACACTCATGCTAACCCTAAACCTTACTCTCACCCTACCCTCATCCTAACCCTTAACCTTAACCTAACCCTATCCCTAAACATAACCCTCACACTAAACCTAACCCTCACCCTTACCCTAACACTACCCCTCACACTAAACCTAACCGTAATCCTAATCTGCACCCTCAACCTAACCCTTACCCTCACCCTAACCCTCACCCTCACACTAACCCAACCCTAACCCTGAAATTCACCTTAAACTTTACCCTAACCTTAACCATCACCCTCATCCTAACCCTCACCCTAACAATTACCCTCACCCTAACACTAAACCTAACACTAACCCTCACCCTCAACCTAACCCTTAACCTCAGCCTAACCCTTACTAACCATAAACTTAACCCTCAACCTCACCCAAATCCTCAACTCCCCCCTAACCCTCACCCTACCCTAACTCTCACAGACACCCTAACCCTCACCCTCACCATCACCCTCACCCTAACCCTCACCCTTACCCTAGCCCTTAGCCTAACTCTAACCCTAACCCTAAACCTCACCCTAACCCTAACCCTCACACTCAACTTAGCTACCCCTTACCATAACCCTCATCCTAAACCTAACCCTAACCCTCACCATCACACTAAACTTAACCCTCACCCTCACCCTAACCCTAAACTTCACCCTCATCCTCACTCTCAACCTAACCCTAACCCTAACCCTCACTCTAACACTCATGCTAAAGCTAACCCAAACCCTATCACTCACACTAATGCTTAACCTATCCCTAAACCTCAAACTCACCCTACCCTCAGCCTAACCCTAACCCTAACCCTAATCCTCACCCTAACCCTAAGCCTAACCCTAACCCTCACACTAACCCTAACCCTCACACTAAACCTAACCACACCCCTCACATTAACCCTCAACCTAAACCTCACCCTCAGCCTAACCCTAACGCTAAACCTAATCCTAAGCCTAACCCTCACCCTCACCCTCACCCTCAACCTCATCCTAACACTAAAGCTTCACCCTAACCTTCAACCTAAACCTAAGCATAAACCTAACCCTCACACTAACCATAACCCTCACTCGCACCCTCAGCCTAAACCTAACCCAAACCATAATCCTAACCCTAACCTCACCATCACCCTAACACTAATCCCAAACCTAAATCTCACCTTCACCCTAACCCTAAACCTAAACCTAACCCTCACCCTAAACCTAACCGTAACCCTAAACCTAACCGTAATCCTCACCCTAACCCTAACCCTAACCCTAAACCATACCCTAAACATAACCCTAACATTAACCCTAACCCTCACCCTAAAAGTAACCCTAAACTTAACCCTAAACCTCACCCTAACCCTCACCCTATCCCTTACCCTAACCCTAACTCTCTACGTCACCCTAACCTTCAACCTAACCCTTACCCTCATCCTCACCGTAACACTCACAATAAACCTAACCCTCACCCTAAAACTAACACTAACCCTCACCCTCACCCTCACGCTCACCCTCAACCTAACCCTAACCCTAACATTAATCGAAACACTAACCCTCACCCTCAACCTAACCCTGACCCGAATCCTAACCCTCACACTCACACTCACCCTCACCCTCACCTTAAAACTCAGCCTCAGCCTCAACGACATCCTAAACCTAACCCTAACCCTCACCCTAATCGTAATCCTGACCATAATCCTAACCCTGACCCACAATCTATCACTCAAACTTACCCTAACCCTAACCTTAGCCCTCACCCTAGCCCTCAGCCTAACCCTAACCCTAACCCTAACCCTCTCACCCTCAACCTAACCCTAACCATAACACTTACCCTCACCCTCACCCTAACCCTAACTCTAGGCCTAATCCTAAACCTATTCCTCCCCCTCTCCCTCACCCTAATTCTAACCCTAACCCTAACCCTCACCATCACCTTCACGATAAAGCTCTCCCTAACCCTAACCTACACCCATACCCTAAACCTAAGCCTCAACCTCAACCTCAACCTAACCTTAACCCTCACCCTAGTCAACACCCCAAACCTAACCCTAAACCTAACACTAATCCTCACCCTCAACCTAACCCTTAACCTCACCCTAACTCTCACCCTGACCCTAACCCTAACCCAAGCCCTAAACTTATCCTTAAACATCACCCTAACCTTCAGCCTAACCCTAACCCTCACCGACATCCTAACCCTCACGCTAACAATTACCCTCAACCTAACGCTAATCCTAACCGTAACCCTCACCCTCACCCTAACCCTAACCCTAACACTCACCCTAACAGTCAACCTAAACCTAACCGTGACCCTAATCCTCACCCTGAACCTAACACTAAACCAACTAACACTAACCCTCACGCTCACCTTAACCCTCACCCTCACCCTAACCCTCACCCTTACCCTCACCCTCACCCTAAACCTAAACCTACCCCTCACCCTACCCCTCAACCTCAACCTAACCCTAAACCTATCCCTCACGCTAACCCTAAACCTCACCCTCGGCCTCAGACTAAACCTAACCCAAAACCTAATCCTAACCCTAAGCCTAACCCTTACCCTCAACCTAACACTTACCCTCACCATCACCCTCACCCTCAACCTAACCATAAACCTACCCCTCACCCTACAATTCAAAATAAAACTAACCCTAAACCTATCCCTCACGCTAACTCTAACCCCCACCCTCACCCTCAGCCTCAGGCTCAGCCTAACCCAAACCCCAATCCTAACACTAAGCCTAATCCTCACCCTAACCCTAACCCCAACCCTAACCCTCACCCACACCCTCAGCCTCAGCCTAACCCTAACTCAAACCCTAATCCTAACCCTAAACCTCACCCTAACCCTCACCCTAACCCTAAACCTAAACCTAACCCTCACCCTAAACCTAAACCTCACCCTAAATCTAACTCTAACCCTCAACCTAATTCTAACCCTTGCCCTAAACCTAACCCTTACCCTAAACCTAACCCTAATATTAACCCTAAACCTCACCCTAAATCTAACCCTAAACTTAACCGTAACCCTCACCTAATCCTTACCCTCATCCTCACCCTAACCCTCACAATAAACCTAACCCTCACTCTATCCTAACACTAACCCTCACCCTCACCCTCAAGCTCACACTCAGCCTAACCATAACCTTCACCCTAAACTTCACCCTAAGCCTAACACTAACCCTCACCCTCACCCTAACTCTAAACCTCACCCTAAACCTCAACCTAACCCTAACACTAACCCTAACCCTAATCCTCACCATAAACCTCACCCTAACCCTCACCCTCACCCTAACCCTAACCCTAACCCAAACCCTCAGCCTCACCCTAAGCCTAACCCTATCCCTAACCCTAATCCTAAACATCACCCTAACCCTCACCGTCACACTAACCCTCACCCTCACCCTTACCCTCATCCTAACCTTCACCCTCACCCTACACTCAGCATAACCCTTTCCCTAACCCTAAACCCTACCCTAACCCTAAGCCTAACCCTAACCCTCACACTAACCCTAACCCTCACACTAACCCTAACCCTACCCCTCACACTAACCCTCATCCTAAACCTAACCCTAAAACTCACCCTCAACCTAACCCTAACACTAACACTCACCATAACCCTAAACTTCACCCTCACCCTCACCCTCAACCGAACCCTAACCCTACCCCTCACCCTACACCTCATCCTAATCCTAACCCTAACACTATCACTCACACTAATGCTAAACCTAACCCTAAACCTCACCCTCACCCTCACCCTCAGCCTAACACTAATCCTCACCCTAACCCTCACCCTGCCCTAACCCTCAAGGACACCCTAAACCTCACCCTCACCCTCAAACTAACCCTCACCCTCATCTTAGCCCTCAGCCTAACCCAAACCCAAACCCTAACCTAACACTAACCCTCACCCTAACCCTCACCCGTTCCTAACCCTATCCCTAATCCAAACCCTCACCCAAACACTCAAACAAACCCTAACCCTAATACTAACCCTTACACTCACCCTAAAACTACCCTTAAGCCTAACCCTAACCCTCATCTTACCCTTACAATAACCCTAAAACTAACCCTCACCCTATCCCTCACCCTAACCCTAACCCTAACCCTATCCATCAGCCTCATCATAACCCTCACGGTTACACTTACCCTCACGGTAAACCTAACCCTAACCCTATCACTCACACTAACCCTACCCCTCACACTATCCCTAATACTACACCTCACCCTAAACCTCATCCTAAACTTAACACTAACTCTAACAGTCACCCCAACCCTAAGCCTAAACCTCACCCTAACCCTAACCCTCACCCTCACCGTCACCCTCACCCTAATCCTACATTTCACCCTAAACCTCATCCTAACCCTAACTCTAAGCCTTACACCCACACTAACCCTAACCCTCACCCTAACCCTCACCCTCCCCCTCCCCCTCACCCTCACCTTAACCCTCAACCTAGCCCTCACCTTAACCCTCAACCTAAACCTAACCCTAATCCTAACCATACCACTCAATGTAACCGTTACCCTAACCATTACTCTAAAATTATTCCTCTCCCTAACCCTAACACTAACCCTGACCCTAAGCCTCATCCTACGCGACACGCTTACCCTTACCCTCACGGTAACCATAACCCTAACCCTAACCCTCACACTATCCCTAATCCTACCCCTCACCCTAACGCTCATCCTAAACCTAACCCTAACCTTCAACCTCATCCTAACCCTAAACCTAACCCTCACACTTACCCTAAACCTCACCCTCACCCTCAACCTCAACCTATCCCTAAACCTACCCCTCACCCTAACCCTCATCATAACCCTCACCCTCACCCTAACAATCACCCAAACCCTAAACCTAACACTAACCCTAACCCTCATCCTAACCCTCACCCTTCCCTTAACCCTAACCCTAACCCAAACCCTCACCCTACCACTCACCCTCACTCTAAGCCTAATCCTAAAACTAACCTGAAATATCACCCTAACCCTCACCTAACCCTAACACTCACCCTCATCGTAACCTCACCTTAAACCATACCCTCACCCTAAATCTAACCCTAACCCTCATCCTAACCCTAAACCTAACCCTAACCCTCGTCCTCACCCTAACACTCACCCTCATCCTAACCCTATCCCTAACCCTTACCCTCAAACTAAACCTCACTCTTATGCTTACCCTCACTGTAACCCTAACCCTAAACCTCACACTAATGCTAAGGCTCACACTAACCCTAACCATACCCCTCACCCTAAACCTCAACCTAAACCTAACCCTAACCCTAACCCGCACACTAAACCTTAACTTCACCCTAACCCTCACCCTCACCCTCACCCTCACCCTCACCCTAACCCTCACGCTCAACCTAAGCCAAACCCTAACCCTACCCCTAACGCTAACACTCACCCTAACTCTAAACCTCAACCTAACCCTCAGCCTCATCCTAATCCTTACCTTAACCCTTACCCTCACCCTAAGCCTAACCCTTACCCTAAACCTAACCCTCACCCTAACCCTAACCCTACCCCTCACCTTAACCCTCATCCTAAACCTAAGCCGAAATATAACACTAACTCTAACCCTAACCCTAACCTTAACACTCACCGTCACCCTCAGTCTAACCCTAAACCTAACCCTAATCCTAAACCTATTCCTCACCCGCACCCTCACCTTAAGTCTAACCCTAACCTAACCCTAACCCTCACCCTAAACCTAACCCTAAATCTAACTCTCACCCTAACCCTAACCCTCACGTAACCCTAAACCTAACACTCACACTTACCCTAAACCTCACCCTCACCCTCAACCTCAACCTAACCCTAAAACTACCCCTCACTCTAACCCTCATCATAACCCTCACCCTCACCCTAACACTCACCCAAACCCTAACAATAACACTGACCCTAACCCTCAGCCTAACCCTCACCCTCAGCCTAACACTCACACTCAACTTAACCCTAACCCTAACCCAAACCCTTAACCTACCCCTCACCCTCACCATAAGCCTAACCCAAACACTAACCTGAAACATCACCCTAACCCTCACCCTAACCCTAACCTTCACCCTCATCGTAACGCTCAGCTTAAACCTTAGCCTCACCTTAACTCTGACCCTAACCCACACCCTCAATCTAACCCTAACCCTAACCCTCATCCTCACCTTAACCCTATTCCTAACCCTCACCCTCAACCTAAACCTCACCCTTACCCTTACCCTCACTGTAAACCTAACCCTAACCCTCACACTAATTCTAAGGCTCACACTAATCCTAACAATACCCCTCACCCTAACCCTCAACCTAAACCTAAACCTAGCCCTAATCCCCACGCTAACCCATACCCTCACCCTAACCCTCACCCTCACCCTAGCCCAAACCTAACGCTAACACTGACTCTAACTCTAATTCTCAACCTAACCCTCAGCCTCATCCTAAACCTCACCCGAACACTTTCCCTCATCCTAAGCCTAACCCTTACCCTAAACCTAAACCTCACCCTAACCCTAACCCTACCCCTCACCTTAACCCTCACCCTAAACCTAAGCCTAAATGTAACACTAACACTAATCCTAACCCTAACCTTAACACTCACCCTCACCCTCAGCCTAACCCTAACCCTAACCCTAATCCTAAACCTATTCCTCACCCGCACCCTCACCCTCATTCTAACCCTAACCTAACCCTAAATTTCACCCTCACCCTAACCATAACTCTAACTCTCACCCTAACCCTAACCCTCATCCTAAACCTAACCCTAACCCTCACACTCACCCTAACTCTAAACCTCACCCTATCTCTAATCCTCACCCAAAACCTCACCCTAAACTTCACCCTAACCCTTACCCTCACTCTAACCCTAACCCTAACCCTATCTCTCACACTAATCCTAACCCTCACACTAACCCTAACTATACCCCTCACCCTAACCCTCACCCTAACACTAATACAAACCCAAACCATCACCCTAACCCTAACCTTAACCCTCACCCTCACTCTAACCCTCCCTGTCAACCTAACTCTCACTTTTACCCTAACCCTCACCCACAACCCAACACTCACCCTCACCCAAACCTCACCTTATCCCTTAACCTAACCCTAAACCTCACCCTCACACTCATGCTCTCCCTAAACTTTACTCTCACCCTACCCTAATCCTAACCCTTACTCTCGCCCTCACCCTATACCTAACGATAACCCTCACACTAAACCTAACCCTCACCCTAAACCTAACCCTACCCCTCACACTAACCCTAACAATAATCCTAATCTGCACCCTCAACCTACCCTTACCCACACCCTAACCCTCACCCTCACACTAACCCAACCCTAACCCTAAACTTCACCTTAAATATCACTCTAACCCTAACCCTCACCCTCATCCTCACCCTCATCCTAACCCTCACCCTAACAATTACCCTCACCTTCACCATAAATCTAACCCTGACCCTGACCCTAACCCTTACCCTAATGTTAACCCTAAACCTAACGCTAAACCTACCCCTCACCCTAACCCTCAATCTAACCCTAACCGTAACCCTAATCCTCAAGCTGAAACTAACCCTAACTATAACCCTAACCCTAATCCTCACCCTCACCCTAACCCTCATCGTCCCCCTAACCCGCACCCTACCCTAACACTCACCGACACCCTAAACCTCACCCTCACCCTCACCCGAACCCTCACCCTCACCCTAGCCCTCAGCCTAACCCTAACCCTAACCCTAACCCTCAACCTAACCCTAAACCTACCCTAACCCTCATACTAACCCTAACCCTCACCCTCACCCGCTACCTAACCCTAACCCTACCCCCCACCCTAAACCTCATCCTAACCCTAACTCTAACCCTAACCCTCACACTAATCCCAAACCTAACCCTAAACCTCACCCTCACCCTCACCCTCAGACTAACACTAACCCTCACCATAACCCTTACCCTCACACTTCCTTAACCCTAACCCTATAACTAATCCTAAACCTAACGCTCACCCTCATTTGATCCCTAAACCTAACTCTCACCCTCAGACTAACCATAACCATCATCCTAACCCTAACCTTAAACATCAACCTAACACTCACTCAACCCTAACCTTCACGGACACTCTAACCCTCACTTTCAACCTCACCCTTACCCTCACCCTCACCCTCACATAAGCCATCAGCCTAACTCAAACCCTAAACCTATCCCTCACCTTAACTCTAACCCTCATCCTAACCCTCACCCTCATCCTAACCCTCACCCTAACCCTTACCCTCAACCTAAACATAATCCTAAAACTAACCCTCACACTAACCCTTATCCTCACCCTAACCTTCACCTTCACCCTAACACTAACCATAACCCTCACCCTACCCCTAACCCTAAACATAACCCTCATCCTCACCCTAACCCTCACCCTAACACTAACCCTCAAACTAACCCTAACCCTCACCCTCAAACTAACCCTAACCCTCACCCTCATCCTAAACCTCACCATTACACTTACCCTCACGGTAAAACTAACCCTAAACCTAAACCTAACCCTCACACTAACCGTAACACTCACACTATCCCTAACCCAAACCCTCACCATAACCCTCATCCTAACCCTAAACTAACCCTAAAACTCACCCTCACCCTCACCCTCAGCCTAACAGTAACCCTCACCCTAACCATTACCCTCAACCTTCCCTAACCCTAACCCTAACCCTCACCCTCACCCTAACACTCACCCAAACCCCAACCCTAACACTAACCCTATCCCTCACCCTCACCCTAACGCTAATCCTTACCCTAACCCAAACCCTCACCCTTCCCCTCACCCTCACCCTAAGCCTAACCGTACCACTATTCCTAAACCTAACCCTCACCCTCACCCTAAACCTAAACCTAACACTCACCCTCACAATAACCCTAACCATCACCCTCACCCTCAACCTAAACCTAACCCTTACCCTCACCCTAAAAGACACCCTAAACATAACGCTAACCTTTAAACCTCACCCTCATCCTAACCCTCACCCAAACCCTTACCCTCACCATATCCCTAATCCTATCCCTAATCCTAACCCTCACACTTACCCTAACCCTCACCCTAAACCTAACCCTAACCCTCACCCTAACCCTAACCCTAACGATAACCATAACCCTAACCCTAAACCTAACCCTAACCCTTACCTTAACACTAACCCTAATCCTAAACCTAACCCACACACTAACCCTGACCCTCACCAGAAACCTCACCCTCACCCTAACCCTAACCCTAAACATAACCCTCACCCTAACCCTCATCCTAAACCTAACCCTCACGGTAACCTTAACCCTAACTCTCATCCTTACACTCAACCTTAACTTTACCCTCATAGTAACCCTAAACCTAAACCTAACCCTAACCCTCACACTAACCCTAACCCTCACACTATCCCTAACCCTAATTCTCACTCTAACCCTCATCCTAAACCTAACCCTAACCTTCACCCTCACCCTAACCCAAGAGCTAACCATCACACTTACCCCAAACCTCACCCTCACCCTCACCCTCAACCTAACCCTTAACCTACCCCTCACCCTAACCCTCATCATAACCCTAACCCTAACACTAACACTCACACTAAACCTAAACCTAACCCTAAACCGCACCCTCACCCTCACCCTCAGCCTAACACTAACCCTCACCCTAACCTTTGCCCTCACCCTTCCCTAACCCTAACCCTATCACTCACCCTAACCCTCATCCTCATCCTAACACTCACCCTTACCTTTACCCTCACGGTAACCCTAAACCCTACACTAACACTAATCCTCACACTAACAATAAGGCTATAACCCTAACCCTAGCCCTCACCCTAACCCTCAACCTAAAGCTAACCCTAACCCTAACCCTCACCATAAACATAACCCTCACCATAACCCTCACCCTCACCCTCACCCTCAACCTACAATTAGCCCTCACCCTAACCCTCAACCTAAACCTAACCCTAAGCCTAACCCTCTTGCTAACTCTAATGCTCACCCTCACCCTCAGCCTAACCCTAACTCAAACACGACTCCTAACCTAAGGCTCACCCTTAACCTCACCCAAACCCAAACACTAATCCTAAATTTAAGACTCACCCTCACACTCACCCTAACCCTAAAGCTAACCCTAACCCTCACCCTAAACCTAACACTCACCCTAAACCTAACCCTCACCCTAAACCTAACCATAACCCTCACCCTAACCCTAACCCTTACCCTAATCCTAACCCTTACCCTAAACCTAACATTAACCCTAACACTCACCATTAACCTAACCCTAAACTTAAGACTAACCCTCACCCTAACCCTCACCCTAACCCTAACCCAACCTTAAACCTCCCCCTCACCCTAACCCTCAACCTAATCCTTACCCTCATCCTCACCCTAACCCTCACAATAAACCTAACCCTCACCCTAACCCTAACACTAACCCTCACCCTCACCCTCACGCTCACCCTCAGCCTAACCCTAACCCTCACCCTAACACTCACCCTAAACCTAACCCTAACCTTAACCCTCACCCTTCTTCTAATCCCCAACCTAAACCTTACCCTCATCCGCACCATAACCCTCACCCTAACCCTAACAGTAACCCTCATCCTCAGGTTAACCCTAACTCTAACTCTCACGCTAAACCTAACCCTCACCCTAACCCTAACCCTAACCCTCACCCTCACCCTAATTCTAACCTCACCCTAACCCTCAGCCTAATTCTAACTCTAATCCTAACCCTAAAACTCACCATAAACCTCACCCTAAACCTTACCCTCTCTCTAACCCTAACCCTAAGCCTAACCCTCACAATAATCCTAACCCTCACCCTACCCTAATTATACCCCTCACCCTCACCCTCACACTAACACTAATACGAACCCTAACCATCACCCTAAACCTTACCTTAACCCTCGCCCTCACTCTAACCCTCCCCGTCAACCTAAACCTCACAATTACCCTAACCCTCACCCACAGCCCAACCCTCACCCTCACCCAAACCTCACCCTATCCTTTAACCTAACCATAACACTCACCCTAACACACATGATAACCCTAAAACTTAATCTCACCCTACACTCATCCAAACACTTACCCTCACCTTAACCCTATCCCTAACCATAACCATTACAGTAAACCTAACCCTTACCCTAACCCTAACCCTACCCCTCACACTAACCCTATCCGTAACCCTAATCCGCAACCTCAATCTAACCCATACCCTCACCCTAACCCTCACGCTCACCCTAACCCTAACCTTAACCTTAAACATCACCCTAACCCCAACCCTCAATCTCATCCGAACCCTCACACTAAAAATTACACTCACCCTAACCCTAACCGTAACCCTAACGCTCACCTTCACCCTAACACTTACCCTCAACCTAACCCTAACCGTAACCCTAAACTTACCCATAAACCTCACCCTCACCCTAACTCTCACTGTCGCCCTTACCCTCACCCTACCCTAACCCTCACCGACACCCAAAACCTCACCCTCACCCTCACAATCACCCTAATCCTCACCCTAAACATAACCCTCAGCCTAACCCTAACCCTAAACCTAACCGTCACCCTAACCCTAACCCTAAGCCTCACATTAACCCTAACCCTCAAACTAAACCTAACCCTGATGCTCAACATAACCCTCATCCTATACCTAACCCTAACCCTCAACCTCACACGCATCCTAACACTAACCCTCACCCTAACCCTTACCCTCACCCTTCCCTAACCCTAACCCTCACCCTCACCTTAACACTCACCAAAACCCTAACCCTAACACTAAACCTAACCTTCAGCCTAACCCTAACCCTAACCCTAACACTAACCTTAACCCTCAGCCTAACCCTAAACCTAACCCTAACCCAAACCCTCACCCTACCCCTCACCCTCACCCTAAGCCTAATCCTAACCCTAACACTAATCCTAAAACTAAAGCTCACCCTCACCCTATCCCTAAACCTAACCCTAACACTAACCCTAATCTTAAACATCACCCTAAACCTCACCCTAACCCTAACCCTCACCCTCATCCTAACCCTCTCCCTCAACCTAAACCTCACCCTAACCCTTACCCTCACCCTAATTCTAACCGTATACCTAACCCTCACCCTAAACCTAACCATACCACTAAACCTAACCCTAATCCTAAGGTTTAAGGTTAGGGTTAGGGTTAGGGTTAGGTTGAGTGTTAGGGTTAGGATTAGGTTTCGGGTTAGGGTTAGGGTGAGGGTAAGGGTTAGGGTGAGGGTTAGAGTGAGGGTGAGGGTTAGGGTAAGTTCTAGGTTTAGGATTAGGGTCACGGTAAGTGTGAGTGTTAGGGTTAGTGTGAGGGTTAGTCTGAAGGGTTATCCTCACCCTAACGCTAACACAAACCCTAACCCTCACTCTCATCCTAAAGCTCATCTTCACGGTAACCCTCACACTAACCCTAAACCTCACCCTAACCCTAACCCTAGCCCTCACGCTAACCCTCATTCTATCCCTAAACCTAACCATAACCCTAACCCTAAACCTAACCCTTACCTAAAGAAAACCCTCACCCTCAGCTTCACCCTAACCCTAACCCTCAACCAAACCCTAACATTTACCCTAACCCTAACCCTCACCGAAACCCTAATCCTCTCCCAAACCCTAAACCTAACCCTTACATAACTCAAACTCTTACACTCACCCTCACCTAACCCTAACCCTACCCTTCAGACTAACCCTCACACTAACCCTAACCCTCACACATACCCTGACCCTAATCCTAAACCTATAACTTACCCTAACCCTCACCCTCACTCTAACCCTCACCCTAACCCTTACCCTAACCCTAACCCTAAACCGAAATCTAACCCTAACCCTAACACTCAACCTAACCCTAACCCTAACACTAACCTTAAACCTCACCCTAACCTTCACCCTATCCTAATCATAAAACTAACACTAACCCTCACCCTACCCCACACCCTAACCCTCACCTCACCCTAACCCTCAACCTCAACCTAACGCTAACCCTAACCCAAACCCTCACCCTTCTGCTCACCCTCACCCTAAGCCTAACCCTATCCCTAACTCTAATCCTAAACCTAACCCTACCCTTCACCCTAAATCTCATCCTAACCCTAAACCTAACCCTAACACTCACACTAATCCTATACCTAACCCTAAACCTCACCTTCACCCTCACCCTCACCCTCAGCCTAAACCTAACTCAAACCCTAATCCTAACTCTAAGCCTCAGCCTCACCCACACCTTAACTCAAATGCTAATCCTTAACCTAGCATCACCCTCAACCTCACCCTAATCCCAAACCTAAATCTAGCCCTCACCCTAAACCCAACCCTCACCCTAACCCTAACCCTTACCCTAAACCTAAACCTTATCCTAAAACTAACCCTAATATTAACCCTAACCCTCACCCTAATTCTAACCCTAAACTTAACCCTAACCCTGGCCTAAACCTTAATCTCATCAAAAACCTAATCCTCACAATAAACCTAACCCTAACCCTAACCCTAATCCTAACCCTAACCCTCCCCCTCACCCTAAACCTCACCCTAAACCTTACCCTCATCCTCACCCTAACCCTCACCCTAACCCTAACACTAACCCTCACTCTCACTCTATCCCTAAATCTAACTCTCACCCTCACCCTAACCCTCACCCCCACCCTCACCCTAACCCTAAACCTCACCCTAAACCTCACCCTAACCCTTACCCGCACTCTAACCCTAACCCTAACCCTAATCCAAACACTAACCCTCAACCTCACCCTCAACCTAACCCTAACCCGAAACCTAACCCTCACCCTCACACTCACCCTCACCTTCACCTTAAAACTCAGCCTCAGCCTGAACCTCACCCTAACCCTAATCCTAACATTAACCCTCACCCTAACCGTAATCTTGACCCTAACCCTGACCCTAACGCACACCCTAAACCTCAGCCTCACCCTGACCCTCAAGCTAACTCTCACCCTCACCCTAGCCCTCACCCTAATCCTTACTCTAACCCTAACCCTAACCCTCACCCTAAACCTAAACCTATCAGTAAACCTCAGCCTCACACTCAACCTAACCCTAACGCTAACCCTCACCATCACCCTAACCCTAAACAAAACCCTAATCCTAAACCGCACCCTACCACTCACCTTAACTCTTAACCTAGTCCTAACCCTCAACCTGAACCGAACTCTAAATCTAACCCTAAGCCACACCCTAATCAAAACCCTCACCCTAAACCTAACCCTAACCCTCATCCTCAACCTAACTGTCACCCTCACCCAAAACCTATCCCTAACCCTCACCCTCATACTAACCATCACCGTTACCCTTACCCTCAAGGTAACCCTAACCATAACCCTAACCCTCACACTAACACTAAGGCTAACACTAACCCTAACGCTACCACTCATCCTAACCCAAAACCTAAAACAACCCTAAACCTAACCCTCACCCTAACCCTTACCCTCACCCTTGCCCTCACCCTCATCTTTACCCTCACCCTAACCATAAACCTACCCCTCAACCTAACCCTCAACCTAAACCTAAAACTAACCTTAAGCCTCATGCTAACCTTAACCCTCACCTCACCCTCAGCCTAAACATAACCCAAACCCTAATCCTAAACCTAAGCCTCATCCTCACCCTCACCCTAACCCTAAACCTACCCCTCACCCAAATGCTCACCCTAAACCTAACCATAACCCTCACCCTAACCCTAACCCTAACCCTAAACCTTACCCTAAACCTAACCCTAACATTAACCCTAACCCTCACACTAAAACTAACTCTAAACTTAACGCTAAACATCACCCTAACCCTCATCCTAACCCTAACCCTCAACCTCCCCCTAACCCTCAACCTACCCCTTACCCTCATCCTCACCCTAACCCTCACAATAAACCTAACCCTCACCATCACACTCATGCTCAACCTCAGCCTACCCTAAACCTAACACTAATACAAACACTAACCCTCACCCTCACCCTCAAACTAACACTAATCCGAACCCTAAACCTCACCCTGACACTCACCCTCACCCTCAAATTAAAACTCAGCCTCAGCCTCAACCTCACCCTAAACCTAACCATAACCCTCACCCTAACTGTAACCCTGACCCTAACCCTAACGCTAACTCACACCCTAAACTTAACCCTCACCCTCATCCTCACCCAAAGCCTCACCCTCACATTAACCCTCACCCTAACCTTCACCTTAACCCTAGCCCTCACCCTAACTCTAACCCTCGACCTAATCCTCAGCCTCATTGTAACACTCACCCTAACCCTTACCCTCACCCTAACCCTAACCCTCACCCTAACCCTAACCCTCACCCTAACCCTAACCCTACCCCTCACCTTAACCCTCATCCTAACCCTAAGCCTAACACTAACACCCTAACCCTAACCCTAACCCTAACCCTAACCCTAACACTCACCCTCACCCTCAGCCTAATCCTAACCCTAACCCTCATCCTAACCCTATTCCTCACCCTCAACCTCACCCTAATTCTAATCATAACCCTAACCCTTACCCTCACCCTAACCCTAACCCTGACCCTAACCCTAACCCTAACCAACACCCTAACCCTCACCCTCACCGTCACGCTAACCCTAACCCTAACCCTAACCCTCAACTTAACCCTCATCCTAACCCTAAGCCTAACCCTAACACTCACCCTAAATATAACCCTAACCATAACAATCACCCTGAACCTCAGCCAAACCCTAACCCTAACCCTAACCCTGTTCTTCACCCTCACACTCACCCTAATTCTAACCCTAACCCTAACCCTAACCCTAACTCTACCCCTTATCATAACCCTCACCCTAACCCTAAACCAAACCCTAACAATCACTCTGACCGTCACCCTCAGCCTAACCTTAAACCTCACCAAAAAGCTTACGCTCACCCAACCCTAACCTTAACCCTAACCCTAACCCTAACACTCTCCCAAACCCTATCTTTAACACTAACCCTAAACCTAAACCTAACCCTAACACTAATCCTAAACCTAACACTCACACTCACCCTAAGCCTAAACCTAACAGTAAACCTCACCCTTACCCTCACTCTAACCCTAAACCTAAACCTCACCCTCACCCTAACCCTAACTCTAAATCTCACCCTAACCCAAACCCTCACCATAAACCTATTCCTAACCCGCACCCTCACCCTAACTCTAAACATCACCCTAACCCTCAACCTAACCCTAACTCTAACCCTATCCCTCAACCTCAACCTAACCTCACCCTAACCCTTAGGCTCACCCTAACCCTAACCTTATGTCTAACCCTCACACTATTCCTAACCCTCACCCTAACCCTAACCATACCCCTCACTCTGACCCTCACCCTAGCACTAATACTAACCCAAACCATCACCCTAACCCTAAACCTCAACCTCACTCTAACACACCCTGTCACCCTAAACCTCACACTTACCCTAACCCTCACCCACAACCCAAATCTCAACCTCACCAAAACCTCACCCTATACCTAACCCTAAGGCTATCCCTCACCCTAAACATCACCCTAACTCTAACCCTCAACCTAATCCTAAACCTAAACCTCACCCTAAAGTTAACCCTCACCCTAAACTTCACCCACACTCTAATCCTAACCCTAACCCTAACCCTAGATCTTACCCTAACCCTAACACTAATCCTCACCCTAACCCTCACCCTAAGCCTAAACCAAACCCTAACCCTAATCCTAACCCTAACTCTCACCCTCACCATAAACCTAACCCTAATCTTTACCCTAACCCTCACCCACATCCTTACCCTAACCCTAACCATAAGCCTAACCCTAACCCTCAAACTAACCCTAACCCTAACACCCACCCTAACCCTCATCCTAACCCTAATCCGAACCCTAACCCTAATCCACACCCTAGACCTCAACCTAACCTTAACCCTAATCCTAACCCTCATCCTTAACCTAACCCTCAGCCTAAACATTGCCCTCAGCCTCACCCTAACCCTAATCCTCACACTAACCCGAAACTTCACCCTAACCCTCACGATAACCCTAATCCTACCCCTCACCCTCACCCTAACCCTAACCCTAATGCTAACCCTCACCCTTACAATAAGCCTCACCCTCACGCTAAACCTCACTGTCAACCTAACCCTCACCCTAATCCTAACCCTCACCCACACCCTAACCCTCATCTTCAACCTCACCTTCAACCTCACCCTAACCCTAATCCTAACCCTAACCCTCACCCTAACACTAACCCTCACCCTAAACATAACCCTGACCCTAACCGTAACACTCACCCTCATCCAAAACCTCACCCTAAACCTTACCCTCACCCTAACCCTAACCCTAAATCTAACCCTCACACTAAACCTAACCCTCACCCTAATCCTAACCCTAACCCTCACCCGTACACTTATCCTGACCCTAATCCTCACCCTAAACCTAACCCAAAACTTAACCCTCAGCCTCACAATAATCCTCATCTTCACTCTAACCCTCACCCTAAACCTAACCCTCACCCACACCCTAACCCTCAACATCACCCTCACCCTCACCCAAAACCTCACCCTTAACCTAGCCCTCACCGTAACCCTAACCCTAAACCTTACCTAACCGAAACCCTCACACTCACACTCACCCTAACACTTACACTCACCCGAACCCTCACGCTAACCCTAACCCTCACCCACACCCGCACCCTCACGGTCACCCTCACCCTAACCCTAACCCTCAAGCTCACCCTAACCCTTACCCTTACCTTAACCCTCATCCTCACCCGAACCCTCACCTCAGGGTAACCCTCACCCTCACTCAAAACATCACCCTAACCCTAACCATCACGCTAATCCTATCCCTATACCTCACCCTAAACCTAAAACTAACGCTAAACCTCACCCTCAACCTAACCCTCACCCTAAACCTTAACCTCACCCTAATCCTCACACAAACCCTAACCCTAACCCTCATCCTTACCCTAACCCTCACCCTCACTCGAACCCTCACCTCACGGTAACCCTCAACTTCACCCAAAACATCACCATAAAACTATCCCTCATCCTAACCCTAACCCTAAACCTATCCCTAAGGCTAACCCTCCCTCTAACCCTCAAACTCACCCTAATACTCACCCTAATCATAACCATAACACTTACCTAAACGAAACTCTCACCCTCACCCTCACTCTCACCCTAAACCTCATCCTCATGTAGCCCTCAGCCTAACGCTAACCCTAACCCTAACATTCAACCTCACACTCACTCTCACCCTCAAACTATCCCTAACCTAAAAACTAATCCTAACCCTAAACTTGACCCTGACCCTCACCCTCACCCTAAAGCTAACACTAACCCTCACCCTCACCCTAACGCTCAACCTAACCCTTACCCTAGCCCTAACCGTAAACCTAACCCTCACCCTACCCCTCACCCTAACCCTAACCCTAAACATCACCCTCTCCCTAACCATTACTGTCACCCTAACCTTCATCCTAAACCTATCCCTAACACTAACCCTAACCCTCACCCTAACCCTCACCCTAAACCTAATCCTAACCTTAAACATTACCTTAACCCTAACACTCACCTCATCCTAAACCTCAACCTAACATTTACCCTCACCCTCACTCTAACCCTAAACCTAACCCTCACCCTCAGCCTAACCCTAACCCTAACTCTGACCCTAACCCTAACTGTCACCCTAAACCTAAACTTAACCCAAAACCTCACCCTAAGTCTAAACCTCTCTAACCCTAACACTAACCCTAAACCTCACCCTCACCCTAAACTACAGCCTAAACCTTACCCTCACACTAACACTCACACTAACCCTAACCCTCACACTAACCCTAACCCTAACCCTAAACATCACCCTAACCCTCACCCCAACTCTAAACCTCACCCTCATCCTAACCCTCACCTAACCCTTAACCTCACCCTAAACATAACCCTAACCCTCACACTAACCTTAACCCTCACCCTAACCCTAACCCTACCCTTCATCCTAACCCTCATCCTGACCCTAATCCACACGCTAAACCTAACCCTAACCCCAACTCTCATCCTCACACTAACCCTAACCCTAAGCCTAACCCTCACCCTATCCCTAACCCTCACCCTAACCCTAACACTCACACTAACCATAACCCTCACCCTAACCCTAACCCTACCCCTCATCCTAACCCTCATCCTAACCCTAATCCTCACGCTAAACCTAACCCTAACCCCAAACCTCAGCCTCACCCTAACCCTCACTGTCACTCTAACCCTCACCCTAACCCTAACCCTCACCCACACCCTAACCATCAACCTCACCCTCACTCTCACCATAAAACTCACCCTTAACCTACCCCTTACCCTAACCCTAACCCTAATCCTTACCTAACTGAAACCCTCACCCTCAACCTCACCCTCACCCTAACCATATCCCTCACCCTCACCCTAACACTTACCCTCACCCTAACCCTAACCCAACCCCTGAACCTAATCCTCATCCTGACCCTAATCCTCACCCTAAACCTAACCCTAAACCTAACCCTCAGCCTCACCATAACCCTCACCGTCATTCTAAGCCTCACCCTAAACCTACCCCTCACCCAAACCCTTACCCTCAACCTCACCCTCACCATCACCCAAAACATCACCCTTAACCTAGCCCTCACCGTAACCTTAACCCTAAACCTTACCTAACCGAAACCCTCACACTCACACTCACCCTCACCCTAACACTAACACTCACCTTCACCCGCACCCTCACGGTCACCCTCACCCTAACCCTAATCCTCACCCTCAACCTAACCCTTACCCTCACCCTACCCCTCACCCTCACCTGAACCCTCACCTCAGGGTAACCCTCCCCAACACCCAAAACATCACCCTAAACCTAACCATCACCCTAACCCTAAACCAAAACTTCACCATCAACCTTAACCTCCCTCTAACCCTCAAACTCACCCTAAACCTAACCATAACCATAATCCTAACCCTTACCTAACCGAAATCCTCACCCTCACCCTCACCATCAACCTAACCCTCACCCTCACAGTAGCCCTCAGCCTAACCCTAACCCGAACCCTCACCCTCACACTCACCCTCACCCTCAGACTATCCCTAACCCTAAAACTATTCCTAACCCTAAACTTCACCCTGACCCTCACCCTCACCCTAAACCTAACCCTAACCCTCACCCTAACCCTAATGCTCACTCTAACACTTACCCTAACAGTAACCGTAAACCTAACCTTCACCCTACCCCTCACCCTCACCCTAACCTTAACCATCACCCTCACCCTAACCTTCAAACTAACCCTTACCCTCACCCTAGCCCTCATCCTAAACCTTTCCCTAACACTAAACCTAACCCTCCCCCTAACCCTAATCTTAACCTTAAAGATCACCCTAACCCTAACACTCACCTCATCCTAACCCTCAACCTAAACCCAAACACTCATCCTAAGTTTAAACCTCACCAAAACCCTAACCGTAACCCTAAACCTCACCCACACCCTAACTTCACGCTAACCTTTACCCTCACACTAACCCTCACACTAACCCTACCTATAACCCTAACCCTAACCCTCACACTAACCCTAACCCTAACCCTAACAATAAACATCACCCTAACCCTCTCCCTCACCCTAACCCTAAACCTCACCCTCATCCTAACCCTCACGCTAACCCATAGTCTCACCCTAACCCTAACCCTCATCTTGAACCTAATCCTCACCCTAAACCAAACCCTAACCCTAACCCTCAGCCTCACCCTATCCCTCACCGTCACTCTAACCCTCACACTAACCCTAACCCTCACCCACACCCTAACCCTCAACCTCACCCTCACTCTCACCATAAACCTCACCCTTAAATTAGCCCTTACCGTAACCCTAACCCTAAACCTTACCTAACTGAAACCCTCACCCTCACCCTCACCCTAATCATAAACCTCACCCTGACCCTAACACTTACCCTCACCCTAACCCTCACGTTAACCCTATCCTTCACCCTCACCCTCACCCTCACCCTAATCATAAACCTCACCCTGACCCTAACACTTACCCTCACCCTAACCCTCACGTTAACCCTATCCTTCACCCTCACCCTCACCCTCACGGTCACAGTCACCCTAAACCTAACCCTTACCCTCACCCTAACCCTCACCCTCACACTCACCCTCACCTCACGGTAACCCTCACCCTCACCCAAAACATCACCCTAAACCTAAACGTCACCCTAACCCTAACTCTAACTATCACCATAACCCTAACCCTCCCTGTAACCCTCAAACTCACCCTAATCCTCACCCTAACCATAACCCTAACCCTTACCTAACCGAAACCCTCAACCTCACCCTCAACCTAACCCTAACTCTTATGATAACCCTAACCTTAACCCTAACTCTTACCCTAACCCTAACCCCAAAACTCACCCTCACCCAAACCCTAACCCTCACCCTAACCCTCACCCTAACCTCACCCTAACCCTAAAAATAACCCTAATCCTCACCCTCACCCTAACCCTCACCATAAATCTTAACCTCATCCTAATCCTCACACAAACCTTAACCCTAACCTTCATCCTCAACCTAACCCTCACTCTCACTCGAACCCTCACCTCACGGTTACACTCACCCTCACGCAAAACATCCCCCTAACCCTTACCTTCACCCTAACCCTAACCCTAACACTCTCCCTAACCCTAACACTCCCTCTAACCCTCAAACTCAACCTAAACCTCACCCTAACCCTTACCCTCACCCTACCCCTCACCCTAATACTCATGCTAACCCTAACCTTAACAGTACTGCTCAACCTGACAATAACCCTAACCCTGTCCATAACTCTAACCCTCACACTCACCCTATCACTCTAACCCTCACCCTACCCTAATCCTCACTGACACCCTAACCCTCACCCTCACCCTAAACATCTTCCTCAAAGTAGCCATCATCCTAACCCTAACCCTAACACTCACCCTAATCCTAACCCTCACCCTAACCCTCACCTTCATCCTAACCCTCACAATAACCCTTACCCTCAACCTAAACCTAACCCTAAACCTAACCCTCACACTTACCCTTACCCTCACCCTAACCCTCAACCTCACCCTATCCCTAACCCTAACCCTCACCCTAACCCTCACCCTAACCCTAACCCTAACCCTAACCCTCATCCTCACCCTAACCCTCACTCTAACCCTAACCTTATCCCTAACCCTCAACCTCATCCTAAACCTCACCCTTACCCTTACCCTCACGGTAAACCTAACCCTAACCATAAACCTAACCCTCACACTAACTCTAACCCTCACACTAACACTCAACTTCAGCCTATCCCTAACCCTAACCCTAAACCTAACCCTCCCGCTTACCCTTAGCCTCAGCCTCACCCTAAACATCACCCTAATTCTAACTCTCACCTTATTCCTAAAGCTAACCCTCAACCTAATGCTAACCCTCACCCTAAACTTCACCCACACTCTAATCCTCACCCTAACCCTAACCCTAAATCTTACCCTAACCCTAATCCTCACCCTCACCCTCAACCTCAGCTTAACCCAAACCCTAACCCTAATCCTAACCCTAACCCTAATCCTCACCCGCACCCTAACCCTCACCCTAACCCAAACCCTCACCCTAACCCTAACCCTAACCCTAATCCTCACCCAAACCCTAAACCTCACCCTAAACTTTACCCGAACCCTAACCGTAAACCTAACCCTCACCTTACTCCTCACCCTAACCCTAATTCAAACCATCACCCTAACCCTTACCCTCACCCTAACACTCGTCCTAAACCTATCCCTAACACTAACCTTAAACGTCACCATAACCCTCACCCTAACCATAATCCAACCTTAAACATCACGCTAACCCTAACACTCACCTCATGCTAACCGTCAACCTAACACTTACCCTCACCCTAACTCTAACCCTAAACCTAACCCTCACCCTCAACTTAACCCTAACTCTAACTCTCACCCTAACCCTAACCCTCACCCTAAACCTGACCCTATCCCAAACCCTCACCCTAAGTCTAAACCTCACACTAACCCTAATCCAAACCCTAAACCTCACCCTCACCCTAACCTTCACCCTAACTTTACCCTCACCCTAACCCTCACACTAACCCTAACTCTAACCCTAACCCAAACCCTCACACTAACCCTAACCCTAACCCTAACCCTAAACATCACCATAGTCCGCACCCTCACCCTAACCCTAAAACTCACCCACATCCAAACCCTCACCCTAACACTTACCCTCACCCTAACCCTTACCCTCACCCTAAACCTAACCCTAACACACTCCCTAACCCTCACCCTCCTTCTAACCCTCAAACTCAACGTAACCCTCACCCTAACCCTTAACCTCACCCTAACCCTCAAGCTAAGCCTAAGCCTAACACTAACATTAACCCTAAACTTAAACATTACCCTAACCCTAACCCTCACCCTCATCATAACCATCAGCCTTACAATTACCCTACCCCTAGCCCTAACCGTAACCCTAAACCTCATGCTCACCTAACCCTTACCCTCACCGTAAACCTAACCCTAACCCAACCCCTCACCCTAACCCTCATGCTAACCCTAAATTTAACAGTAATTCTCACCCTGACACTAAACCTAACCTTAACTCTAACCCTCATCCTCACCCTAACACTCTAACCCTCACCTTACCCTAATCCTCACCGACACCCTAACCCTCACCCTCACCCTAACCCTCACCCTCACAGTAGCCATCAGCCTAACCCTAACCCTAACCCTAACACTCACCATAATCCTAACCCTCATCCAAACTCTCAACTTTATCCTAACCCTCACAATAACCCTTACCCTCAACCTAAACCTAACCCTAAACCTTACCCTCACACTAAACTTTACCCCAAACCTAATCCTCACCCTCACCCTCACCCTAACCCTAACCCTCACCCTAAGCCTCACACTAACCCTAACCCTAACCCTAACCCTCAGCCTCATCCTAACAATCCCCCATACCCTTACCCACACGTTAACCCTAACCCTAACCCTAAACCTAACCCTCACACTAACTCTAAACCTTACACTAACACTCACCCTCAGTCTAACCCTAAACGTTACCCTCACCCTACCCTAACACTAACACTAACCCTAACACTCACCAAAACCCTAACCCTAACACTAACCTTAAAACTAACCCTAACCCTCACCCTCACCCTAACACTAACCCTAACCCTTACCCTAAACTTAACGCTCAAACTCACTGTCACCCTAACACTCACCCTAACCCTAACCTTCACCCACACCCTAACCCTCACCTGAAAACTCACCCTCACCCTAAAACTCACCCTCACACTAAACATCACCCTAACCCTAACCCGCACCCTAAACCTGACCTTAAACCTCACCCTCACCCTAACCCTAACCCTAACCCTCAACCTCACCCTAACTCTATGCCTAACCCTAATCCTAACACTAATACTAAACATAACACTCTCACCCTAAACCTAAACCTATAACTAAACCTCACCCTTACACTCATTCTAAATCTAACACTAACCCTCACCCTCACCGTAACCCTAAACAAAACCCTAACCCTCACCCTTCCCCTCACCCTAACACTTACTCTAAACCTAAACCTCATCCTCACCCTAAGTCTAAACCTAACCGTAAACCTCACCCTAACCCTAACACTCACCCCAAACCTAAACCTAAATTTCATCCTCACCCTAACACTCACCCTCAACCTAAGCCTATCCCTAACCCTCACCCTCATCCTAACCCTCACCCTTACCCTTACTCTTACGTTACCCCTAATCCTAACCCTAAACCTAACCCTCACACTAACACTAAGGCTCACACTAACCCTAACAGTACCCCTCAACCTAACCCTCAACTTAAACCTAACTCTATCTCTTACCCTAACCCTAACCTTAACCCTCACCCTAACCCTCAACCTCCCACTCACTCTCACCCTTAACCTTACCCTTAACCTACCACTCACCCTAACTCTCAACCTAAACCTAACCCTGAAACTAACCCTCACCCTCATCATCAGCCTAACCCTAACCCAAACCCTAATCCTAAGCCTAAGCCTCACCCTCACCCTCACCCTAACCCTAACCCCAACCATAACCCTCCCCACCCCCTCCCCGTAACCATAAACCTAATCCTAACCTCACCTTAACATAACCATTACCCTCACCCTAATCCTAACCCCAACCCTAACCCTAACCCTTACCCTAAACCTAACCCTAACATTAACCCTAACCCTCAAACTAAACCTAACCCTAAGCTTAACCCTAACCCTAACCCTCCTCCTCACCCTAAACCTCAACCTAACACTTACCCTCATCCTTACCCTAACCCTTACAATAAACTTAACCCTAAGCCTCACCCTCACACTCACCCTCACCCTCACTTTAAACCTCATTCTCAGCTTCAACCTCACCCTAACCCTAACCCAAAACCTCACCCTAACCGTAACCCTGACCCTAACATTAACCATAACACACACCCTATCCCTCACCCTATCCCTAACCCTCAACCTAACCCTAACCCTACCCCTCACCTTAACCCTTATCCTAACCCTAACACTCTCCCTAACCCTGACCCTAACCTTAACACTCACCCTCACCCTCAGCCTAACCCTAACCCTAACTCAAATCTTAACCCTATAACTCACCCTCACCCTCACGCTAATTCTAACCCTAAACCTAACTTTAATCCTCAACCTCACCCTATCCCTAACTCTAACTTTCACCCTAATGCAAACACTCAACCGAACCCTAACCTTAATCGTCACCCTCAACTTAAATCTAAACCTCACCCTAACCTCAACCTAACCCTAACTCTAACCCTAACCCTAAACCTCACCCTAAACCTCACCCTAACCCTTACCCTCACTCTAACACTAAACTTAACCCTAACCCTCACACTAATCCTAACCCTCACATTAACCCTATCTATACCCCTCACTCTACCACTCACCCTAAACCTCAACCTCACCCCAACCCTCACACTAATCCTAATGCTAACCCTAACCTTCAACCTAAAACTAACCTTAACCCTCTCCCTCACTCTAACCACCCCTGTCAAATTAACCCTCGCCTTTAACCTAACCATCACCCACAACCTAACCCTCACCCTCACCCTAACCCTCACCCTATCCCTAACCCTAAACCTAAGCCTAACCCTGACCCTCAAACTCACCCTCAACATTACCCTTACCCTAACCCTCACACTAGCCCTCACCCTAACACTCATACTAACCCTAAACCGTACTCTCACCTTACCCTCATCCTAACCTTACCCTCACCCTAACCCTATCCCTAACCATAACACTCACACTAAACCTAACCCTCACACTAACCCTAACCCTACCCCTCACACTAACCCTAAACCTAAACCTAACCCTAAAACTCACCCTAACCCTAAGCCTAATCCTAACCCTCACCCTCACCCTAGCCCTCACCCAAACCCTAATCCTTACCCCAACCCTCACCCTAACCCTAAAACTCACCCTATCACTAATCCTCACCCTCACCCTAAACCTTACCCTAAACCTAACCCTAACATTAACCCTAACTCTCACCCTAAACTTAACCCAAAACCTCAACCTAACCTTCATCCTAACCCTAACCCTAAACCTAACCCTCCCCCTCCCCCTAACCCTAAACTTAAACCTTACCCTCATCCTCACCCTAAACCTCACAATAAACCTATCCCTCACTCTAACCCTAACACTAAACATCACCCTCACCCTCACCCTAACCCCTCAGCCTAACCCTAATCCAAACACTAACCCTCACCCTCACTCTCAACCTAACCCTAACCCAAACCCTAAACCTACCCTCACACTCAACCTCACCCTCACCTTAAACCTCAGCCTCAGCCTCACCCTCAACGTAACCCTAACCTTAACCTTAACACTCCCACTAACCCTAACTCTGACCCTAACCCTAACCCTAACCACACCCTAACCCTCACACTCACCCTCACCCTCACCCTAAACCTCAACCTCATCCTAGCCCTCACCCCAATCCTAAATCTAACCCTAACCCTCACCCTAACCCTAACCCTCACCCTAAACCTCATCCTCATCATAACCATCACCCTAAACCTTATCCTCACCCTCACCCTAAACTTCAAACTAACCCTAACCCTCACCCTAACCCTAACCCTACTCCTCACCTTAAACCTCATGCTAACCCTAACACTCATCCTAACCCTAACCCTAACCCTAACACTCATTCTGACCCTCAGCCTAACCCTAAAGCTAACCCTAATGCTAACCGTATTCCTCACCCTAATTCTAACCCTAACCCTAACCCTAACCGTAACCCTCACCCTCACCCTCACACTCAGACTAAACCTAACCCTCACCATAAAGCTTACCCTCACCCTACCCTAACCCTAAACCTAACCCTAAACCTAACTCTCACCCAAACCCTAATCCTAACACTAAACCTAAATCTAACCCTAACCCTCACACTCACCCCAACACTCACCCTAATCCTTACCCTAATCCTAACACTCAAACTCACCGTCACTCTAACACTCACCCTAACCCTAACCCTCAACCCTACCCAAACCCGAACCCTCGACCTAACCATCACCCTCACACTAAACATCACCCTAACCCTAACCTGCACCCTAACCCTAACTCTCAAACTATGCCTAAACCTAACCCTCAGCCTAAACCTTACCCTAAACCTAACACTCACCCTCACCCTAACCCTCATCCTTACCCTTACCTTCACCCTCACCCTATAAGTAATCCTAACACTAACCCTCACCATAACCCTCATCCTAACCCTAAACCAAACCCTAAACCTCACCCTAACCTGCACCCTAACCCTAACTCTCAAACTATGCCTAAACCTAACCCCCACCCTAAACCTTACCCTAAACCTAACACTCACCCTCACCCTAACCCTCATCCTTACCCTTACCTTCACCATCACCCTATAAGTAATCCTAACACTAACCCTCACCATAACCCTCATCCAAACCCTAAACCAAACCCTAAACCTCACCCTAACCCTCACCCTAACCCTAACCCTAACCCTCACACTCAACCTAACCCTCACACTAACACTTACCTTCACCCTAACCTTAACATTAACCTTCACATTAACCCTACCCCTCACCCTAACCCTCATCCTAACCCTAACCCTAACCCTAACCGTCACCCTCACCCTAAACCTAACCCTAACCCTAACCCTCAACCTAACCCAAATCCTCACCCTCACACTCTCCCTCACCCTCAGTCTAACCCTAACACTAACCGTAATCCTAACCCTAACCCTCATCCTCACCATCACCCTAACCCTCAACCTAAACCAAACCCTAAACCTAACCCTCACCCTAACCCTAACCCTCACACTGACCCTTAACGCTAACCCTAAACCTAACCCTCACCTTCACCCTAACCCTAAACAAAACCCTAACCGTAAATCTCTCCCTACTCCTCACCCTAACCCTTAACCTACCCCTAATCCTCACCCTCACCCTAACCCTAAAACTAAGCCTCACCCTCACCGTAATCCTAACCCTCAACCTAACCCTAACCCTAAACCTAAATCTCACCCTAACACACACCCTCACCGTAAACCTATCCCTAACCCTCACCCTCATCCTAAGCCTAACCCTTACCATCACGGTAACCCTAACCCTAACCCCAATCCTAACCCTCACACTAACACTAAGGCTCACACTAACGCTAACCCTACCCCTCATTGAAAACTCAACCTAAAGCTAACCCTAAACCTAATGCTCACGCTAACCCTCACCCTCACCCTCAGCCTAAACCTAACCCAAACCCTAATCCTAAACCTCAGCCTCACCCTCAACTTCACCCTCACCCTAAACTTAACACCAACCCTAAACCTCACCCTCACCCTCACCCTCACCCTAAACCTAACCCTAACCCTCACCCTAACCCTAAACCTCACCCTAAACCAAACCGTAACGCTCACCCTAACACTAACCCTTACCCTTACCCTAAACCTAACCCTTACATTAACTCTAACCCTCACCCTAAACCTAAACCTAAACTTAACCCTAACTCTCATCCTAACCCTAACCCTAAACCTCCCCCTCACCCTAAACCTCAACCTAACCTTTACCCTCATCCTCAACCTAATCCTCACAAGAAACCTAGCCCTCAACCTAACCCTAACACTAAACCTCACCCTCACCCTGACGCTCACCCTCACCCTAACCCTAAACCTAACACTAATCCTAACACTAATCCTCACCCTCACCCTCAAGCTAACCCTAAACCGAACCCTATTCCTGACCCTCACACTCACCCTCATCCTCAAGTTAAACCTCAGCTTCAGCCTAACACTAACCATAACCCTTCCCCTCACCCTAACACTTAAACTAACCCTAAAGCTCACCCTCACACTAACTCTAAACCTAATCCTTACCCTCACCCTAACCGTAACCCTGATCCTAACACTAACCATAACTCACACCCTAACCCTCACCCAAACCTTAACCTTCACCCAAACCCTAAACCTACCCCTCATCTTAACCCTTATCCTAAACCTAAGCCTAACCCTAACATTCACCCTAACCCTAACCTAACCCTAACACTCTCCCTCAACCTCAGCATAACCCTAACCCTAACTCTAATAATAAACCTATACCTGATCATCACCCTCACCCTAATTCTAACCCTAAACCTAACCCTAACCCTCACCCTCAATCTAACCATAACTCTAACTCTCACCCTAACCCTAACCCTCCCACTAACCCTAACCCTAACCGTCACCCTCACCCTAAATCTAAACCTTACTCTAACCCTCAACCTAACCCTAACTTTAAACCGAAACCGAAACCTCACCCTAACCCTTACCCTCATTCTAACCCTAACCCAACCCTAACCCTCACACTAATCCTAACCCTCACACTAATCCTAACCCTCACCTCAACCCTAACTATACCCCTCACCCTAACTCTCACCCTAACATTAATATGAACCCTAACCTTCACAGTAACCCTAACCTTAACCATCGTTCTCACTCTAATCCTCCCTGTCAACCTAACACTCTCCTTTACCCTAACCCTCACCTACAATCCAACCCTCCCTGTCACCCAAACCCTCACCCTATCCCTAACCCTAACCCTAACCCTAACCCTAACCCTAAACCTCACTCTCAACCTCACCCTCAACCTAACCCTAACCCTAAACCTCACAGTAACCCTCACCCTAACACTCATGCTAACCCTAAACCTCACTCTCACCACACCCTCATCCTAACCCTTACCCTCACCGTAACCCTATCCCTAACCATAACACTCACACTAAATATAACCCTCACCCTACCCCTCACCCTAACCCTAAACCTAACCCTAACCCTCACCCTAACCCTAACACTCACCCTCACCCTAACCCTTACCCTAAACCTAACCCTAATATTAACCCTAACTCTCACCCTAAACCGAACCCTTAACTTAACCCTCACCCTCACCATAACCCTCACCCTAACCCTAACCCTAATCCTAACCCTGCCCCTCACCCTAACCCTAAACCTAACCCTTACACTCATCCTCACCCAAACCCTCACCATTAACCTATCCCACACCCTAACCCTAACACTACCCATCACCCTCACATTCACCATCACCCTCAGCCTAACCCAAAACCTAACCCTAATCCAAACACTAACACTCACAGTCACCCTAAACCTAACGCTAACCCAAAACCTAACCCTCCCCTCACACTGCCCCTCACCCTCACCTTAAACCTCAGCCTCAGCCTCACCCTCAACTTAACCCTAAACTTAACCCTAACACGCACCCTAAACCTAACCCTAACCCTAACACTCATTTTGACCCTCAGCCTAAACCTTACCCTCACCCTAATCCTAACCCTATTCCTCACCCTCACACTCACCCTAATTCTAACCCTAACCCTAACCCTAGCTATACCCCTCACCCTAACCCTCACCCTAACCCTAAACCTCACCCTAACACTCACCCTCACCCTCACCCTCATCCTAAGCCTATCCCTCAACCTAAATCTTAACCTCACCCTACCCTAACCCTAAACCTAAACCTAACCCTAACACTCACCCAAACCCTAATCCTAATACTAACACTAACCCTAACCCTAACCATCACACTCACCCTAACACTTACCCTAAACCTTACACTCAAACTCACTGTCACTCTAACATTCACCCTAACCCTAACCCTCACCCGCACCCTAACCCTCACCCTCACCCGAACGCTCACCCTCAACCTAACCATCACCCTCACACTAAACATCACCCTAAACTTAACCCTCAACCTCACCCTAACCCTAACTCTAACTCTCACCCTAACCCTAAAACTCACCCTAACCCTAACCCTAACCGTTACCCTCACCATAAATCTAAACCTCATCCTAACCATCAACCTAAAACTAACTCTACCCCTAACATTAAACCTCACATTAAACCTCACCCTAACCCTTACCCTCACTCTAAACCTAAACCTAAACCTCACACTAATCCAAACCCTAACCTTAACACTTGCCCTCACTCTAACCCTCCCTGCCAACCTAA
Organism: Dipodomys merriami; assembly: GCF_024711535.1. Classification (NCBI taxonomy): domain Eukaryota; kingdom Metazoa; phylum Chordata; class Mammalia; order Rodentia; family Heteromyidae; genus Dipodomys; species Dipodomys merriami. Next base: position 2,808,616 of record NW_027205937.1, on the reverse strand, counting down.
CCCTCACCTTTACCTTAACTGTCACCCACAACCCAACCCTCACCCTCACACAAACACTCACCCTATCCCTAACCCTAACCCTAACCCTAACCCTCACCCTCAACCTCACCCTCAACTTTACCCTCAACCTAACCCTCACACTAACCATCACCCTAACACTCATGCTAACCCTAAACCTCACTCTCACCCTACCCTCATCCTAACCCTTACCCTCACCCTAAACCTATCCCTAAGCATAAAACTCACAATAAACCTAACCCTCACCCTAAACCTAACCCTACCCCTCACTCTGACACTAAACCTAACCCTAACCCTAAAGCTCACCCTAAACCTAAGCCTAAACCTAACCTTCACCCTCACCTTAACCCTAAACCTAAACCTAACTGTAACCCTAACCCTCATGCTAACTCTCATCCTAACCCTAAAGCTAACCCTAACCCTCACCCTCGCCCTAACCCTAACCCTAAACCTAAACGTAACCCTCACCCTAACCCTAACCCTAACCCAAACCTTACCCTAAACCTAACCTGAACATTAACCCTAAACCTCACCCTAAACCTAAAACTAAACTTAACCCTAACTCTCACCCTAACCCTCACCCTAACCCTAACCCTAACTCTCCCCCTCACCCTAAACCTCAACCTAACCATTACCCTCATCCTTACCCTAACCCTTACAAGAAACCTAACCCTCACACTAATCCTAACACTAAACCTCACCTTCACCTTCACGCTCACCCTCAGCCTAACCCTAACCCTAACACTAGTCCAAACACTAACCCTCAACCTCACCCTCAAGCTAACCCTAACCTGAAACCTAACCCTGACCCTCAACCTCACGTTAAACCTCAGCTTCAGCCTCAAACTCACCCTAAACTGAACCATAACCCGAAACCTCACGCTAACTCTAAACCTCAACCTAACCCTCAACCTAATCCTAACTCTAACCCTAACCATCAGCCTGACCCTGGTCCTCACCCTAACCCTAACCATCACCCTAACTCTAACCCTCACCCTAACCCTCACCCTCATCCTAACCCTCACCCTAACCCGTACTCTTACACTAACCCTAGGCCTCACCCTAACCGTAAAGCTACCCCTCTCCTTAACCCTCATCCTAAACCTAAGCCTAACCCTAACACTCACCCTAAACCTACCCTAACCCTAAACCTCACCCTCACCCTAACCCTAACCCTATCCCTAACCATAACACTCACACTAAACCTAATCCTCACCCTAACCCTAACCCTACCCCTCACACTAACCCTAAACCTAATCCTAACCCTAAACCTCAACCTAACCGTAAGCCTAATCCTAACCTTCACCCTCACCCTAGCCCTAACCCTTACCAAAATCCTAACCCGAACCCTTACCCTAACCCTAAACCTCAACCTAACCCTAACCCTCATCCTCACCCTAACCCTTACCCTAAACCTAACCCTAACATTAACCCTAACTCTCACCCTAAACCTAACCCTTAACTTAACCCTAACCCTCACCCTAACCCTCACCCTTACCCTCACCCTATCCCTCACCCTAACCCTAAACCTAACACTCACCATCATCCTTACCATAACCCTCACAGTAAAGCTATCCCTCACCCTAACCCTAACACTAACCATCACCCTCACACTCACGCTCACCCTCAGCCTAACACTAACCCTAAACCTAATCCAAACACGAACCCTCACCCTCACCCTCAACCTAACCCTATCCCGAAACCGAAACCTCGCCCTCACACTCACCCTCACCCTCAACTTAAACCTCAGCCTCAGCCTCACCCTAACCCTAACCATAACCCGAACCCTAAACGTAACCCTGACCCAAACCCTAAACCTAACCCACAACGTAATCCTCACCCTCACTCTCAACCTCACCCTAAATATCACCCTCACCCTAGCCCTCACAGTAATCCTAACTCGAAAACTAACCCTCACACTAACGCAAAACCTCACGCTCATACTAACCCTCACCCTAAACACTACCCTCACCCTAACCCTAACACTCACCCTAACCCTAACCCTCAACCTACCCCTAACCCTACCCCTCACCTTAACCCTCATCCTAACCTTAAACCTAACCCTAACATTCACCCTAACCCTAACCCTAACCCGAACACTCAGCCTGAGCCTCAGCCTAACCCAAACCCTAACCCTCACCCTAATCCTAAAACTAACCCACTCCCTCACACTCACCCTAATTCTAACTCTAACCCTAACCCTAACTATACCCCTCACCTGAAACCTCAGCCTAACCCTAAACCTAAACCTAAGCCTCACCCTCACCGTCAGCCTCAGCCTAACCCTAACCCTCACCCTAAACCTTACCTGCACCCTATCCTAAACCTAACCCTAACCCTAAATTTCACCCAAAACCTAAACCTCACACTAACCTTAAAACTAACTCTAAACCTCACCCTCACCCTAACCCTTACCCTAAACCTAACCCTCAAACTCACCGTCACTCTAACACTCACCCTAACCTTAACCCTCACACACAACCTAACCCTAACCCTACCCTCACCCTCACCCTAACCCTCACAGTAACCCTTACCCTCACCTTAACCCTAACACTATACCTCACACTAACCCTAACCCTCATCCTAACCATAACCCTATGCCTTACCCTACGCCTCATCCTAACCCTACACCTAAACCTAACACTCACTGTCAACCTCACCCTAAACCTAACCATCCCCCTATCCCAAAACCTCACCCTCACACTCACCCTCAGTCTAACCCTAACCCTAAACCTACCCTTAACCCTAATCCTAACCCGCATCCTCACCCTAACACTCACCCTCACCCTAAACCTATCCCTAACCCTCACCCTCATCCTAACCCTCATCCTTACACTTACACTCACGGTAACCCTAACCCTAACACTAATCCTAACCTCAAATTAACACTAAGGTTCACACTAAGCCTAACCCTATCTCTCACCCTAACACTCAACCTAAAAGTTACCCTAACCCTAAACCTCAACCTAACCATAAACCTCAGCCTAACCCTCACCCTCAAACTCACCCTAAACCTAAACTTAACCCTCAGGCTAGCCCTTAACCTAAACTTAACCCTAACCCTAACACTCACGCTAGCCCTCAACCTCACCCTCAGCCTAAACCCAACCGAAACACTAATCCTAACCCTAAGCCTCACCCTCACCCTCACCCTCACTCTAACCCTAATCCCAAACCTAACCCTCACTCTCACCCCCACCCTAACCCTAAACCTAACCCTAACCCTCACCCTAACCCTAACCCTCACCGTAAACCTAACCGTAACCCTCACCCTAAACATAACCCTAACCCTAACCCTTACCTTAAACCTAACACTAACATTATCCCTAACCTTCACCCTAAACCTAAACTTAACCCTAACCCTCATCCTCACACTAACCCTAACCCTCACCCTCACCCTAATCCTCAACCTAACCCTTACCCTCATCCTCACCTTAACCCTCACCATAAACTTAACCCTCGACCTCACCCTCACGCTCACCCTCTGCCTAACCCTAACCCTAACACCAATCCAAAAACTAATCCTCACCCTCACCCTCAAGTTAATCCTATTCCGAACCCTAACCCTCACCCTCACACACACCATCAAACTCACCTTAAACCTCAGCCTCAGCATCAACCTCACCCTAACCCCAACCATAACCCTTGCAAAAGCGAAACCCTAATCCTAAATCTAACCCAAAACCCACACCCTAACCCTCACCCTCACCCTCACCCTCACCCTAACCCTCACCCTCACCCTAGACCTCAACCTAATCCTAACCCTAACTCTAACTCTCACCCTAACCCTAACCCTAAACCTAACACTCAACCTCACCCTAACTCTAAATCTCATCCTAACCCTCAACCTAATGCTAACTCTAGCCATAACCCTAAACCTCACCCTAAACCTCACCCTAATGTTCATGTTAACCCTAAACCTAACTCTCACCCTACCCTCATCCTAACCCTTACCCTCACCCTAACCCTATCCCTAACCTTAACCCTCACACTAGACCTAACCCTCCCCCTAACCCTAAACCTAACCCTCACACTAATCCTAACCCTAAACCTAATCTGCACTCTCAAGTTAACACTTACCCTCACCCTAACCCTCACCCTAACCCTAACCCTAATCCAAACCCTAAACTTAACCTTAAACATCACCCTAACCCTTACCCTAACCCTAAACCTCATCCTCATCGTAACCCTCACCCTAACAATTAGGCTCACCATAATCCGAAACCCGACCCTCACCCTCACCGTAACCCTTAACCTCACCATAACACTAACCCCAATCATAAAACTACTCCTCACCCTAAGCTTCATCCTAACCCTAACAGTAACCCTAATCCTCACCCTGTCCCTAACCCTAACCCGAACCCTTACCCTCACCCTCAATCTAAAAATCACTGTCACCCTAATCCTCACTCTACCCTAAACCTCAACGACACCCTAACCCTCACCCTCACCCTCACCCTCACCCTAACCCTCACCCTCACTCTAGCCCTCGGCCTGACCTTAAACCAAATCCTAATCATTACCCTAACCCTTAACCTAACCCTAACCATCACACTAACCCTAAGGTTAACACTGACCCTAACCCTAACCCTCACACTAACCCTCATCCTAAACCTAACCCTAACCCTCACGCTCATCCTAACCCTAACCCTAACCCTCACCCTAACCCTAAACCTCACCATCAACCTCACCCTCAACCTAACCCTAAACCTACCCCTCAACCTAAACCTCATCCTAACACTAACCCTAACACTAACACGCACACTAATCCTAAACCTAACACTAAACCTCACACTCAACCTCATCCTCACCCTAAGCTAACCCTACACGTCACACTAACCCTCATCCTAACCCTAACCATAACCCTAGCCCTAACCGTCACCCTCACCCTAAACCTAACCCTAACACTTACCCTCAACCTAAACCAAACCCTCACCCTCACCCTCACCCTCAGTCTAAACCTAACCCTAACCGTAATCCGAACCCTAACCCTCACCCTCACCCTCACCCTAACATCACCCTAAACCTAACCCTCAACCTAACCCTAACCCTCACTCTAAAACTCACGCTAACCCTAACCCTAACCCTCACGTTCACCCTAACCCTAAACTAAACCCTAACCCTAAACCTCACCCTAACCCTCACACAAACCCTTAACCTAACCCTAATCCTAAGCCTCACCCTAACCCTAAAACTAACCCTCATCCTCACCCTAACCCTAACCCTCACCCTAACCCTAACCCTAACATTCATTCTCACCTGAACACTCACCTTCACCCTAAACATATCCCTAACCCTCACCCTCATCCGAACCCTCACCTTTACACTTACCCTCACTGTAACCCTAACCCTAAACCTAATCCTAACCCTCACACTTACACTAAGGCTCACACTAACCCTATCCCTACCCCGCACCCTAACCCTTAACCTAAACCTAACCCTGACCCTAACCCTCACCGTCACCCAAAACTTCACCCTACCCTAACACTCAGTGACACCCTCACCCTCACCTTCTCTCTCACCCTCACCATAAACCTCACCCTCACCCTAGCCCTCAGCCTAACCCTAAACATAAACCTATCCCAAACGCTCACAATAACCCTAACCCTCACACTAACCCTAACACTACCCTTCACACTAACCCTCATCCTAAACCTAACCCTAACTCTCACCCTCACCCTTACCCTATAAATAACACTCACCCTAACACTAAACCTCACCCTCACCCGCAAACTCAACCTAACTGTAACCCTACCCCTTACCCTAAACCTCATCCTAAGCCTAACCCTAACCCTAACACTCACACTAATCCTAAACCTAGCCCTAAACCTCACCCTCACCCTCACTATCAGCCTATCACGAAACCTCACCCTAACCCACACCCTAGCCTAACCCTCACCTACACCCTAAACCTCACCCTCACCCTCACCCTCACCCTAAGCCTCATCCTAAACCTAGACCTCAGCCTAACCCATACACTAACCCTAACACTAACCCTAACCCTCCCCCTAACCCTCACCCTCACCCTAAACCTAAGCCTACGCCAAACACTCACCCTAACACTCAACCAAACCCTAACCCTAACACTAACCCTAACCCTTACTCTAACACTAACCTTTAGCCTAACCCTAACCCTCACCCTACCCTAACCATAACCCGAACCCAAACCCGAACCCTAAGCCTCACCCTCACCCTCACCCTAACTCTAAACCTCACCCTAACCTCTAAACCTTAACCTAATCATAACTCAAACACAAACCCTAAAACTCAAGCTAAACTTCACCGTAATCCTTACCCTCACTCTAACCCTAAACCTAACCCTAACCCTCACAGCAATCCTAACCTTCACCCTAACCCTAACTATACCCCTCACCCTAAACGTCACCCTAACACTAATATGAACCCTAACCATCACCCTAACCCTAACCTTAACCCTCACCCTCACTCTAACCCTCCCCGTCAATCTAACCCTCACCCTTACCCTAGCCCTCACCCACAACCCAACCCTCACCCTCACCTAAACCCTCACCCAATCCCTAACCATAACCGTAAACCTAACCCACAACCTCAACCTCACCCTCACAATAACCCTAACCCTAACCCTCATCCTAAGCCTAACCCAGACCCTAACACTAAACCTAACCCTAACCCTCACCCTCACCCTAACACTTACCCTAACCCTAAGCCTAATCCTAACCCTCACCCTCACCCTAACCCTCACCCTCACCCTCAAACTCACCCTAACCCTCACCCTTACACTACTCCTCACCCTAATCCTAACTTTGACCCTAACACTCACCCAAACCCTAACAATAACACTAAACCTAAACCTAACCCTCAAACACACCGTCACACTAACACTCACCCTAATCCTAATTCTCACCCACGACATAACCCTCACCCTCACCCGAACAGGAACACTCACCCTACACCTCACGCTCACACTAAACATCACCTAACCCTAACCCGCACACTAATCCTAACCCTAACACTCACGCTATCCCTAACCCTCACCCTCACCCTAACCATAAGCCTCAGCCTAACCCGAAACGTCACCCTCATCCTAACCCTCACCATTCCACTTACCCTCAAGGTAAGCCTAACCCGAACTCTAACCCTCACACTAACCATAACTCTCAAACTAACCCTAACCCTACCCCTCACCCTAACCCTCATACTAAACCTAACACTAAAACTAACACTCACCCTAACACTAATCCTAACCCTAAATCTCACCCTCACCCTCACCCTCACCTTCACCTTAAACCTCAGCCTCAGCCTCAACCTCAACCTAACCCTAACCATAGCCATAACCCTCACCCTAATGGTAACCCTGACCCTAACCCTAAAACTAACCCACACCCTTACCCTCACCCTCACCCTCACCCTCAAACTAACCCTCACCCTCAACCTAGCCCTCACCCTAACCCTAACTCTAACCCTAACACTCACCCAAACCCTAAATCTAACACTCACCCTAACCCTAATCCTCACCCAAACCCTAACCCACACCCTCACCCTCACCCTCATCCTAAACCTAACCCTAAACCTAACCCTCACGCTAACATTAACCCTCACCCTCATGCTCAGCCTAATCCTAAGCCAAACTCTAATCGAAGCCTAAGCCTCACCCTCACCCTAACCCAAACACTAATCCTAACCCTAAGCCTCACCCTCAGCCTCACCCTAACCCTAAGCCTAAATCTAACCCTCACCCTAAACATTACCTTCTCCCTAAACCTAACAGTGACCCTCACACTAACACTAAGCCTAACTTTAACTTTCACCCTAACCCTAAACCTAACACACACCCTGACCCTCAGCCTAACCCTAACCCAAAACTGAACCCTATTCCTCATGCTCACACTCACCCTAATTCTAAACCTAACTCTAACCCTAACTATACCCCTCACCTTAATCCTTACCCTAACCCTAAACCTAACCCTATCCCTCACCCTCACCCTTACCCTCAACCTAAACCTAACCCACACCCTAAAACTTACCCTCACCTTACCCTAACCCTAACCCTAACCCTACCCCTAACACTCACGCAAACCCTAACCCTAACACTAACCCTAACCCTCACCCTCACCCTAACACTCACCCTAACCCTTAACCTAACCCTAACTCTCACCCTCAAACTCACCTTCACGCTAACCCACACAGTCAGCCTAGACCTTACCCTAAAACTAACTCTAACCCTAAACCTCATCCGAACCCTAACCCTCACCCTAAACCTACCCCTACCCCTCACCTTAACCCTCATCCTAACCCTAAGCCTACACCTAACACTCACCCAATCAATAACCTTAACCCTAACACTCAACCTGACACTCAGCCTAACACTAATACGAAACCTAACCACCACCCTAAACCTAACCTTATCCTTCACCATCACTCTAACCCTCCCCTTCAACCTAACCCTCACCTTTACCCTAACCCTCACCCACAACCCAAGCCTCACCCTATCCCTAACTCTAACCCTAAACCTAACCCTCACCCTCAAACTCACTCTCACCCTAACCCTAACCCTAACCCTACCATAACCCTAACCCAGACCCTAACCCTAACTATAACCCTCACCCTCACACTCACCCTAACCCTAACCCTAACCCTAAGCCTAAGCCTAATCCTAACCCTCACCTTCACACTAGCCCTCACCCTAACACTAATACTAACCCTAACCCTCACCCTAAACCTAAACCTCACCCTAACCCTAACCCTCACACTAACCCTAAAACTTACCCTAAGCATAAGGCTAACATTAACCCTAACTCTCACCGTAAACCTAAACTTTAACTTAACCCTAATCCTCACCCTAACCCTCAACCTAACACTAACCCTAAACCTAACCCTCTCCCTCACCCTAACCCTGAACCTAACCCTTACCTTCATCCTCACCGTAACACTCAAAATAACCCTAACCCTCACCCTAACCCTAACACTAACATTCACACTCACCCTCATGCTCACCCTAACCCTAACACTAATCCAAACACTAATCCTCACCCTTAAGGTCAACCTAACCCTAACCCGAACTCTAACCCTCACACTCACACCAAACTTCACCCTCACCTTAAACCTCATCCTCAGCCTAAACCTCACGCTAACCCTAACCCTAACCTAACCCTCACCCTCACCATAACCCTGACCCTAAACCCAACCCTAACCCACCCCCTATCCCTCACCCTCACCCTCACCCTCCCCCTAAACCTCACCCTCATCCTAGCCCTCAACCTAATCCTAACTCTAACCCTAACCCTCATCCTAACCCTAATCCTCACCCTCACCCTAACCCTTATCCTCATCCTAACAGTAACTCTCAACCTAACCCTAAATCTACCCTCACCTTAACTTTCATCCTAGTCCTAAGCCTAAACCTAACACTCACCCTAACCCTAACCTTAACCCAAACACTCACCCTGACCCTCAGCCTAACCCTAACACTAACCCTTATCCGAACCCTATTCCTCACCCTCACACTAACCCTAATTCTCACCCCTAACCCTATCTATACCCCTTACCATAACCCTCATCCTAACCCTAAACCAAACCCTATCCCTCACCCTCACCCTCAATCTAACCCTCAACTTTACCCTAACCCTCACCCACAACCCAAACCTCACCCACACCCAAATCCTCACCGTAACCCTAACCCTAACCCTAACTCTCACACTAACCCTAACCCAGATCCTAAGCCTAACACTAACCTTCACCTTCACCCTCACCCTAAACCTAACCCTAACACTCACACTAACCCTCACATTAACACTCATGCTAACCCTGAAACTCAATCTCACTCTACCGTCATCCTAACCCTTACCGTCACCTTAACCCTATCCGTAACCATAACCTCCCACTAAACCTAACCGTCACTCTAACCCTAACCCTACCCCTCACACTAACCCTAACCCTAACCCTAATCCGCATCCTCAAACTAACCCTTAGTATTACCCTAACCTTCACCCTAAAATTAACCCTAACCCTAACCCAAACCTTAACCTTAAACATCACCCTAACCCTTACCCTAACCCTAGCACTCACCCTCTTCCTAACCCACACCCTAACAATTACCGTCATCCTAACCCTAAACCTAAACCTAACCTTCACCCTCACTTTAAACGTTACCATCACAATAACCCTAACCCTAACCCTAAAACTACAACTCACCCTAACCCTCATCCTAACCCTAACCATAACACTAATCCGCACGCTGACCCTCACCCTAAACCTAACCCTCACCCTCACCCTAGCCCGCACCGTCACCCTAACCCTCACCCTACCCTAACCCTCAGCGACACCCTCACCATCACATTGACCCTCACCCTCACCCTAAACCTCACACTCACTCCAGCCCTCAGCCTAACACTATCCCTAACCCTAACCTCACCCTAACCCTACCCCTAAACCTATCCCTAAACCTCACACTAACTCTAACCCTCACACTAATACTAACCCTACTCCTCACACCAACCCTCATCCTAAACCTAACCCTAACCCTCACCCTCACCCTAACCCTAACCCTAACACTCACCCTAACCCTAAACCTCACCCTCACCCTCACCCTCAACCTAACCCTAACCCTACCCCTCACCCTAGACCTCAACCTAACCCTAACCCTAACCCAAACACTCACACTAATCCTAAACCTAACCCAAAAAATCACCCTCATCCTCACTATCAGCCTAACACTAACCCTCACCCTAACCCTCACCCTAACCCTAGCCCTCAGCCTAAACCAAACCTAACCCTAACACTAACCCTAACCCTCACCCTAACCCTCACCCTCAACTTAACCTTAAGCCTAACCCAAACACTCACCCTAACACTCAACCAAACCCTAACCCTAACACTAACCCTAACCCTCACCCTCAACCTATCCCTAATCCTAAACCTAAACCTCACCCTAACCCTAACCATAACCCTAACCCTAACCCTCAACATATCCCTCAGCCTTACCCTCACCCCAACCCTAACCGCAACCCTAACCCTCACCCTAACGCTAACCCTAACCCTACTGCTATTCCTAACCCTCACCCTCACCCTAACCCTCATTCTAATCCTTACTCTCACCCTAAACCTAACTCGCACCCTAAACCTTACCCACAACCTAAGCCTGACCCTAAGCCCAACCCTAAACATCACCCTCATCCTAAGCCTATTCCTCACCTTAACCCTCAACCTAACCCTCACCCTTACCATAACAATAACCCTATCTCTAAAACAAACCTCATCCTAACCCTCACCCTAACCCTCAGCCTAACCCTAACACTCACCCTAACCCTCACCCTAACCCTAACCCTCACAGTCATCCTAAAACGCACCCTAAACCTTTCCCTCAGCCTAATACTAACCCTAACCCTAATCCTAACCCTCACACTAACCCTAACCCTCACCCTAACCCTAACCATAAACCTCAGCGAAACCCTCTTCCTAACCCTAATCCTAACCCTCAACCTAACCCTAACCCTAACCCTCAACCTAACCCTAACCCTAACCGTCAAACAAACCCTAACACTAACCCTAAACCTCACTCTCACCCTCAGCCTAACCCTAACCGTAACCCTAATCCTAACCCTAACGATCACACTCATCCTCACTCTAACACTAACCCTAACCTGACCCTCACTCTAACTCAAACCTATCCCTAACCCTCAACCTAACACTAATTCTCACCCTTACGCTAACAATAGCCCTCACCCTAACCCTAACTCTAATGCTATCCCTCACCCTCACCCACACCCTAACCCTAAACCTACCACTAAACCTCACCCTAACCGTCACCCTCAACATAAATCTAATATTAACATTAACCCTCAACCTCACCCAAAATATCGCCTTAATCCTAACCGTCACCTTAACCCTATGCCTCACCCTGACCCTAACCCTTGCCTTAACCCTTACCCTCACACTATGGCACAATCTCACCCTAACCCTCACCCTAACCCTTACCCTACCCCGAACCGTAAACCTAACTGTCGGCCTATCCCTCATCCTAAACCTAACCCTAATCTCACCCTAACCTTAACCCTAAACCTAACCCTAACCCTAACCCAAACCCAACCCTCACCCTCAGCCTCAACCTCAACCTCAGCCTAACACAAACTCTAACCCTAATTCAAACCCTAACCCTCACCCTCACCCTAACTGTAAACCTAGCCCTAACCAAAACCCTCACGCTAAACCTAACCCTATCCCTAACCCTCACTATAACCCTAAACCTAATCCTAAACCAAACCCTCACCCTCACCCTACTCCTTAACCTCACCCTAACCCTAAGACTAACCCTCATACTAACCCTAACCCTAACCTCACACTCATCCTAACCCTCACCCTAAACCTTACCCTCACCGTAACCCTAATCCTATCCCTAACCCTAACCCTCAACCTAAACCTAACTCTCACCTACACGCTAACCCTCACCCTAACACTCGCCCTCACCCTCCTCCTCACCCTCAACCTAAACATCGCCCTAACCCTAACCCTCATTCTAAATCTAACCCTAATCCTCACCCTAACCCTAACCCTCACCTTAAACCTCACCTTCAACCTAATCCTCACTCTACCCTTAACCCTAAGCCTTTCCTAACTGAAACCCTCACCCTCACCCTAAACCTCACCCTAACCCTCACCCTCACACTAGCTCTCACCCTAAAACTAAACATAACCCTAACCCTCAACCTCAACCTCACCGCCACCCTCAGCCTAACCCTAACCCTAACCCTAATCCAAGCTCTAACCCTAACCCTCACCCTCACCCTCACCCTAATCCTAACCCTAAACCTAACCCTAATGCTAACACTAGCCCTCAGCCTCACCCTAACCCTAAACCTAACCCAAACCCTCACCCTAACCCTCACCCTCACTGTAACCCTAATGCTAACATTAACCCTCAACCTCACCCTAAACCTCGCGCTAACCCTTACCCTCACCTAAACGCTAACCTCTCATTCTCCCCAACCCTCACCCTAAGCCTTACCCTCACCCCAAAGCTCACCATAACCCTAAGCCTAACCCTCGCCTCACCCTCATCCAAAACCTGACCCTAACTCTTACCCTCACCCGAACCCTAACCCTAACCCTCAGCTTAAACCTCATCCTAACCCTAACCATTACCCTAACCCTCAACCTAACCATAACCCTAACCCTAACCCAACCCTCACCCTCACCCTAACTCTCACCCTCACCCTCACGCTCAACCTCATCCTCAACCTAACCCTAACTCTAACCCTAACCCTCACCCAAACCCTCATCCTGACCCTTACCCTCAACCTCAACACCACCCTCACCCTAACCCTCCCCCTCCCCCTCAACCTAACCCTAACCATATCCCTAACCTTCACCCTAAACCTAATTCTGATCCTCACACTCACCCTCACCCTAAGCCTAACCCTACACCTAAGCCTAATCCTAAACCTAACCCTCACACTCAACCTCACCCTAAACCTAATTCTCACCCTAATGCTCAACTTAACCCTCAACCTAACCCTAACCCTCACCCTCACCCTAACTCTCACCCTAAAGCTTACCCTCACCCTAACCCTAATCCTAACCCTAACTGTAACTCTCACCATCACCCTAAGCCTAACCCGAATCCTAACCCTCACAATAACCTTCACCCTAACTCTAAAGCTATCCCTAAACCTCACCCTCACCCTAAACCTCATCGTAACCCTTACCCTCACCATAACCTTAACACTAACCCTAAGCCTAATCCTCACTGTTATCCTTAACCTCACCCATAACCTAACCCACACCATCACCTTAACCCTTACCTTATCCCTAACCATCACCCTCACCCTAAAACTCACCCTCACCCTCACCCTCACCCTCATCCGAACCCTACTCTAAACCTCACCCTCACCCTAACCTTCACCCTAAACCTAACTCTAACCCTTACCATCATACTAACACAAACTCTCACCTTAAACCTCACCCAACACTCACCTTAAACCTAACGCTAACCCTAACCCTCACCCTCACCCTAAATATCACCCTAAATCTAAACCTAACCATAACCCTCACATTAAAACCCTAACACTCCCCCTATTCCTAAACCTACCCCTCACCCTACCCCTCACCCTAAACCTAATCCTAACCCTCACCGTAACCCTAGCCCTAACCCTCACCTTGACGTAACCCTAGCCCTAACCCTCACAGTCACCCTAACCCTAACCATCACCTACACCCTCACCCTCACCCTCACCCTCACCCTAACACTCACTCTCACCCTTAACATCACCCTTACCCTCACCGTCACCCTAAACCTAACCCTCACCCTAAAACTAACCCTAACCCTCACCCTAACCCTAACACTAACCCTCACATTAAAACTAACCCTAACACTAATGCTAACCCTAACCCTCAACCTCACCCTCACCCTCACCCTCACCATAACCCTAACCCTAACTCTAACCCTCACCCTATCTCTAACCCAAAGCCTAATGCTATCCTTAAACCTCACCCTCACTCTAACCCTCACTCTAACCCTTACCCTCACCCTAACCCTCACCCTAACCCTCACCCTAACCCTAACACTAACCCTAACATTAAACCTCACCCTAAACCTCACCCTAACACTAAACCTAAACATAACCCTCACCCTAATGCTCACCCTAACCCTCAATCTAACATTAATCCTCACCCTCACCCTAACCCTCACCCTAAACCTTACCCACACGCTCACCCTAACCCTAACCCTAACTCTAAGCCTCACCCTAACCCTAAACCTAACCTGAAGCCTAACCCTCACTCAAACCCTCACCCTAATTCTAATGATATCCCTAAAACTCACCCTCACGCTAAACCTCATCCTAACCTTTATCGTCAACATATCCCTAACCCTAACCCTAACCCTAATCCTCACCGTAATACTAACCCTCACCCTCAACCTAACTCTCACTGTCACCTTAACCCTCACCCTAAACCTAACCATCACACTGTCCCTAAAATTCACCCTCACCCTCACCCTCACCCTGACCCTAATCCTACCCTAAACCTCACCGTAACACTAACACTCACACTAACCCTAACACTAACCCTAACGCTTACATTAGCCATAACCCCAAACCTAACCCTAAACCTACCCCTCACCCTACAACACCCCTAACCGTAATCCTAAACCTCACCCTAACCCTAACCCTAACCCTCACCTTCATCCTACCCCTCAACCTAACCCTAAACCAAACCTAAACTCTTATCCTCAACTTCAACCTCAGCCTCACACTAAACATCACCCTAAACCTAACCCTCACCCTAACCCTAACCCTAATCCTCACCCTAAACATAACTATGACCCTCACTCTCACCCTCACCCTAAGCATAACCCTACACCTAAGCCTAATCCTAAACCTAACCCTTACACTCACACTAAACCTAAACCTCACCCTAACCCTAACCCTAACCCTAAAGGTAACCCTAACACTCACCATCACCCTAACCGTAACCCTAACCTTCACCCAAACTCTAACCCTAACTTTAATGCTATCCCTAACTCTCACCCTCACCCTAAACCTCACTCTAACCCTTACCCTCACCATAACACTCACCCTAACCCTAAACCTAACACTAACAATAAACCTCACGCTAACCCTCACCCTAACCCAAAACCTAAACCTAAACCTCAACCTAACGCTCACCCTAACACTCAACCTAACCCTAACACAAACCCTAACCCTAACCCTCCTCCAACCCTCACCCTAACCCTAACCCTAACACTAAACTTTAGCCTAATGCTCACCCTAAACGTAACCCTAACCCTAATCTTCACCCTATACCTAACCCTAACCCTAACCCTCACGCTAACCTTCACCCTCGCCATAAATCTAATGCTAAATTTAACCCTCAAAACCACCCTAAACGTCGTCCTAACCCTTACCCTCACCTTAAACCTATTCCTCACCCTCACCTTAACCCTCACCTTAACGCTTACCCTCACCCTAAACCTCACCCTCACCCTAACACTCACCCTAAACCTTACACTCCCACAAACCCTCACCCTAACCGTCAGCCTAACCCTCATCTGAAACCTAACCCTAACCCTAACCCTCATCCTAACCTTAACCCTAACCCTAACCCTAACCCTCACCCTAACCCTAAAACTCACCCTCACCCGAACCCTAACCCTAAACTTAACCCTCACCCTAACCCTAACCGTCACCCACACCCTAAAACTCACCTCACCGGAAACCACACCCTCACCATAACCTTACCCTAAACCTCACCCTAAACCTAAACCTCACCCTAAACCTAACTCTAACCCTCACCCTCATACTAACCCTAAACCTCACCTTAAAACTCACCCTAACCCTCACCCTCAGCCCCAACCTCAACCTCACCCTAACCCTAACACTAACCCCAATTCAAACCCTAACCCTCACCCTCACCCTAACTCTAAACCTAACCCTAAACAAAACCGTCACACTAAGCTTAACCTTATCCCTAACCCTCAACCTAAACCTAAACCTAATCCTAAACCTAACCCTCACCCTTACCCTAACCTTTAACCTCACCCTAACTCTAAGGCTAACCCTCACCGAACCCTCATACTAACCCTAACCCTAACCCTAACCCTCACCCTTACCTTAACCCGAACCCTAACCCTAACAATCATCCAAACCCTAAGCCTCAACCTCACCCTCAACCTCACCATCAACCTGACCCTATCCCTCTCACTCACCCTCACCCTAAACCTAACCATAACCCTAACCCTCACCCTAAACCTAACCATCACCCTCACCCTCACCATGACCCTCACCCTAATCCTCACTCTCTTCCTCACCCTAACCCTAACCATAACCCTAACTCTCACCCTAAAACTAACTGTGACCCTCATCCTCACTTTCACCCTAAGCCTAACCCTACACCTAACCCTAATCCTAAAACTAAGCCTCACTCTCACCCTCACACAAACATAAAACTCAGCCTGAACCTAAGCCTAATCCTAGCCCTCACCCTAACCCTTACCCTCACCATCACCCTAACCCTAATCCTCAACCTAAACCTAACCGTCACCCTAACCCTCAAGCTCAACCTCACCCTAACCCTATCCCTATCCCTCACCCTCACCCCAACCCTAACCCTAAACCTATCCCTAATGCTAAACTTAACCCTCACCCTCACCCTCACCTTAACCCTAACCCTAAGACTAACCCTCACCCTAACCC
The DNA here is from genome assembly GCF_024711535.1 of Dipodomys merriami. NCBI lineage: Eukaryota > Metazoa > Chordata > Mammalia > Rodentia > Heteromyidae > Dipodomys > Dipodomys merriami. Next base: position 2,791,433 of record NW_027205937.1, on the reverse strand, counting down.
TAACCCTAATGCTATCCATAACCTTCATCCTCACCCTAACCCTAAAACTAACCCTAACACTAAACCTCACCCTTACCCTCACCCTAACCCTAAACCTAAACCTAACTCTCATCCTAACGCTCATCCTAACCCTCAACCAAATCCTAACCCTCACCCTCACCCTAACCCTCACCCTAAACCTTACCCTCACCCTAAACATAACTGTAATCCTAACTCTAACCCTCACACTCACCCTTAAGCCTAACCTGAACCCTAACCCTCACCCTAACTCTAATGCTATCCCTAAATCTCACCCTCACCCTAAACCACATTATAACCCTTACCAACACCAAAATCCTAAACCTAACCCTAACCCTAATCCTCACACTCACCCTAAGGCTCACCCTCACCCTAACACTCACCGTCACCTTAACCCACACTCTACACCTAACCGCCACACACACCCTAAAATTCACCCTCACCCAAACACTCATCCTCACCCTAACCCTACCATAAACCTCACCCTAAGCCTAACCCTCACCCTAAACCTAACTCTAACCCTCACCCTGATACTAACCCTAACCCTCACCTTAATCCTCACCCTAACCCTCACCTTAATCCTCACCCTAAATCTCACCCTCACACTAACCCTCACCAAAACCCTTATCCTCATTCTAACCCTAACCCTAACCCTAGCCTTCACAATAAACCTAACCCTCACCCTAACCCTAACCCTACCCCTCACTCTACCACTCACCCTAACACAAACCCTAACCCTCACTTTAAACCTAACCCTAACCCCCAACTTCACCGTAACTCTCACCATAACCCTAACCCTCACCTCAACCCTAACCATCACCTACACCCTCACTCTCACCATCTTGCACACCTAACACTAACCATCACCCTAAACATCACCCTAACCATAACCCTCACCCTAACCCTAACCTTAATCAACACATAACCCTAACCCTCACGTTAAACCTCACCCTCACCTAAATCCTAACCCTAAACCTTTCTTAACCGAAACCCTCATTCTCACCCTGAACCTCACCCTCATACTAGACCTCTCCCTAAAACTAACCCTAACCCTAAACCTCACCGTCAACCTCACCCCACCTTCAGTCTAACCCTAAACATAAACCTAATCCTAACCTGAAACCTAAACCTCAACCTCACGCTCACACTAACTATAACCGTAAACCTAAACCTAATGCTAATTCTAGCCCTCACCTTCACCCTAACCGTCACCCTAACCCGAACCTGAACACTCACCTTAATCCAAATGCTAACCCTAAATCTCAACCTCACCCTAACCCTCACCCTACACCTTACACTCACCCTCAACCTCACCCTAACCCTAAACCTAATCCTAAACCTAACCCTCACCCTAACCCTCAAACTAACCCTAACCCTAACCCTACCCCTCAGCCTAACCCTCATCCTAAACCTAACCCTAAACCTAATCCTCACCCTATCCCTAACCCTAACCCTCACCCTAACACTCACCCTCACCGTAAACCTAATGCTAACATTAACCCTCAACCATACCCTAAACCTCGCCCTAACCCTTCACTCATCTTAACCCTATCCCTCACCCTCACCATAACCCTCACCCTAATCGTTACCCTTAGCCTCACCCCCAACCTAACCTTAACCCTAACCATAACACTAACTCTCACACTAACCCTCACCTGAATTCTAAGCCGAAACCTAACCCTAACCCTAACCCTCAACCTAACCTGAACGCAAACCCTAACCCTAACCCTCACCCTAAACCTAACCCTCACCCTCAGCCTCACCCTCACACTCACCCTAACTCTAAACCTAACCCTAAACAAAACACACACCCTAATCCTAACCCTATCCCTAAGCCTCACCCTAACCTTAACCCTAATCTTAATCCTAACCCTCAAACTTAACTGTACCCTCACGCTAACCCTAATGCTAACCCTCAGCCTAACCCTCACCCTAACACTAATCCTATCCCTAACACTCACCCTAACCTTAACCCTAACCCTAAAACTAACCCTCATCCAAACACTAACCCTCACCCTCACCCTCAACCTCAAAATCACCCTCACCCTCACCCTCACCCTAACCATAACCCTAACCGTCACCCTAAACCTAACCCTCACCCTCAACCTCACCCTGACCATCAACCTCACCCTAACCCTCACCCTCACCCTCACCTAACCCTAAGCATAACCTTAACCCTCACCCTAAACCTAACTTTGACCCTCACCCTCACCTTCACCCTTAGCCTAACCCTACACCTAAGCCTAATCCTAAACCTAACACTCACCCTCACCCTAATCCTAAAACTCACCCTAACCCTAACACTAACCCTAACCCTCACCATAACCCTAACCCTTCCCCTAACCCTAACCCTCACCCTAACCCTAATCCTAAAACCTCACCCTCACCCTAACACTAACCCTAATGGTAACCCTAACCCTCACCCTAACCCTAACCCTAATCCTAAACCTAACACTCACCCTAAAACTAACCCTAATCCTAATGTTATCCCTAAAACTCACCCTCACCCTAAAACTCATGCTAACCCTTACCCTCACCCTAATCCTCATCCTAACGCTAACCCTAACCCTAACACTAAACCTCACCCTAACCCTCACCATAATCCAAAACTTAAACCTAAACCTCACCCTAACGCTCACCCTAACCCTCAACCTCACCCTATTCCTCACCCTCACCGTAACCCTCACACTAAAACTTACCCTTCACCTTAACCCTAACCCTAACCCTAACTCTAACCCTCACCCTCACCCTAAGCGAAACCCGACCCCTTTCCCTCACCCGAACACTCACCCTAACTCTAACTATATCCCGAAAACTCACCCTCACCCTAAACCTCATCCTAACCCTAACCCTCAACATAAGCCTAAGCCTAACCCTAACACTAATCCTCACCAAAATCCTAACCCTCACCCTCATCCAAACCCTCACTGTCACCTTAACTCTCACCCTAACCCAACCCATCACCCACTCCCTAAAACTCACCCTCAACCGAACCCTCACCCTCACCCTGACCATACCCTATACCTCACCCTAACCCTAACCCTCACCCTAAACCTAACTCTAACCCTCAACCTCCTACTAACCCTAACCCTAACCCTGATGTTAATCTCCAACTTATCCTCACCCTAACCCTACGATTAACCCTAACCCTCACAATAAACCTAACCCTCACTCTCACCCTAACCCTCAACCTAACCCTTATCCTCACGCTAACCCTAACACTAACCCTAACCCTCACAATAAACCTAACCCCCAACCTAACCCTAAAACTACCCCTCCCCCGACCTCTCCACCTAACCCTAACCCTCACCTTCACCCAAACCCTTAACTTCACCCTAACCCTAAACCTCACCTACACCCTAACCCTCACCCTCAACCTCACCCTCAGCTTAAACATCACCCTAACCCTAAACCTCACCCTAAGCCTAACCCTAATCCTCACTCTAACCACAACCCTAATCCTCACCTTAAGCATCACCCTCACTCAAATCCTCACGCTAACCCTAAACTTAAGCCTTTCCTAACCGAAACCCTGACCCTGAACGTGACCCTAACCCAAACCCTCACCCTAAATTAACCCTAACACTAATACTAACCCTAAACCTCAACCGCACCCTAAAACTCAGCCTAACCCTTACCCTCACCCTCAAACTCACCCTAAACCTAACCCTAAACCTAACCCTCAACCTAACCCTCATGCTAACCCTAAACCTAACCCTACCCCTCAGCCTAACCCTCACCCTACACCTAAACCCAAGCCTAATCCTCATCCTATCCCTAACCCTAACCCTAACCCTCACCCTAAACCTCACCCTCACCATAAACTTAATGCTAAAAATTACCCTCAATCTCACCCTAAATCTCGCCCTAAACCTTACCCTCACCTTAACCCTACATTCACCCTCACACTAACCCTCACCCTAACCCTTACCCTCAACATAAAACTCACCCTAACACTAAGCCGAACCCTCACCCTCACCCTCACCCTAACCATCACCGTAACAATTACTCTCACTCTAACCCAGACCCTAACCCTCAGCCTAACCCTAAACCTAACCCTAACCCTCACCCTAAACTTAACCCCAACACTAACCCTAACCCTCACGCTCACCCTAAACCTAACCCTCACCCTCACCCTCAACGTCAGCCTCAGCCTCAGCCTAACCCTAACCCTAATACAAACCCTAAACCTCACACTCACCCTCACCCTAACTTTAAACCTAATTCTAACCAAAACCCTCACCCTAACCCTAACCCTATACCTAACCCTCTCCCTAACCCTGACCCTAAAACTAACCCTAACCCTCACCCTCACCCTAGCCCTAACCCTCACCCTAACCCTTACCCTCAGCCTAACCCTAAACCTAACCCTCAGCCTAACCCTCATCCTAACCCTAGCCCTAAACCTAACCCTCACCCAAACCCTAACCCTCACCCTCATCCTCAACCTCAAAATCACCATCACCCTAACCCTAACCCTCACCCTAATTCTAAACATAACCCTAAACTCACCCTAAAACTAACTATGACCCTCCCCCTCCCCCTCACCCTAAGCATAACCCTACACCTAAGCCTAATCCTATACCTAACCCTCACCCTTACCCTAAACCAAAACCTCATCCTAAACCTAACCCTAACCCTAGCCTTCACCCTAACCCTAACCCTAAAGCTAACCCTAAAAATCACCAATACCCTAACCCTAACCCTAACACTCACCGAAACTCTAACCCTAAACTTAATGCTATCCCAAACTCTCACCCTCACCCTAACCTTCAATCTAACCCTTACCATCACCCTAACACTCACCCTAACCCTAAACCTAACACTAACACTAAACCTGACTCTAACCGTCACCCTAACCCTAACCCTAAACCTAACCCTCACCCTAACGCTCACCCTAAACCTCAAACTAAACCTAACCCTCACCCTCACCCTAATTCTCAACCTAAACCTTACCATCACCATAACCCTATCCCTAACCCTAACTCTAACCCTCACCCTCACCCTAAGCCTAACCCGAACCCTAACCCTCACACTAACTCTAACGCTACCCCTAAACCTCACCCTCACCCTAAACCTCATCCTAACCCTTACACTCACCATAACCCTAACCCTAACCCTAATACTCACCGTAATCCTTACCCTCACCTTCAACCTAACCCTCACCATCACCATAACCCTCACCCTAACCCTAACAATAACCCACACCCTAAAACTCACCCTCACCCGAACTCTCACCCTCAACCTAACCCAACCCTAAACCTCACCCTAATTCTAACCCTCACCCTAAACCTAACTCTAACCCTCACCCTCACACTAACTCTAACCCTCACCTTAACCTTCACCCTAAACCTCACCCTAACACTAAACCTAAACCTAACCCTCACACTCAGCCTAACGCACACCCTAAACCTTATCCTCACACTAACGCTAACCCCAACCCTAAACCTCACATTAACCCTAAACCTCACCCAAACTCCTCACCCTAACCCTAAACCTAAACCTCACCCTAATCCTAACCCTCACCCTAACTCAAACACTAACCCTAAACCTCAACATCACCCTAAACCTCACCCTAACCTTTAACCTCACCCTCAAACTCACCCTAACCCCAACCCTACCCCTCAGCCAAATCCTCAACCTAAACCTAACCCTAACACTAATCCTCACCCTATCCCTAAACCTAAACCTAACCTTCAGATTAACCCTCACCCTCACCTTAACACTAATGCTAACATTAACCCTCAACCTCAACCTAAACTTCACCCTAACCCTTACCTTCACCTTAACCCTATCCCTCACCCTCACCCTAACCCTCACCCTAACCCTTACACATACCCTAACCCTCACGCTAACCCAAACTCTAACCCTAACACTGCAATTCACCCTAACCCTCACCAGAAACCTAAGCCTAAACGTAACCCAAATCCTCACCCTAACACTCACCCTAACCCTTACCCTCACACGAACACTAACCCTAACCCTCAGCCTAACCCTCATCCTAAACCAAAACCTAAACCTAACCCTCACTCTGACCTTAGCCCTACCATAAACTCTAACCCTCACCCTAACTCTAATCCTCAACCTCACCGTAAACCTCACCCGCAGCCTAATCATAACCCTAACCTAATCCAAAACCTAAACCTCATCCTCACCCTCACCCTAACTCTAAACCTAACCCTAAGCAAAACCCTCACCCTATGCCTAACCCTCACCCTAACCCTAAACCAAAACCTAACCCTCACCCTCACCCTAACGCTAACCCTCACCCTAACCCCATCGCTAACCCTCAGCATAACTCTCATACTAAACCTAACCCTAAACAAAAACCAAACCCTAAAGCTCACCCTCACCCTCAACCTCACCATCAACCTCACCCTAAACCTCACCCTCAACCTTACCCTAACCCTAACCATAAAGTAACCCTCACCCTAAACCTAACCCTGACCCTCACCCTGACCCTCACCCTTACAATAACAATCACCATCACCCTCACACTAACCCTAACCATAAGCAAAAAGCTCACCCTAAACCTAACTCTGACCCTCACCCTCACCCTCACCCTACGCCTAACCCTACATCTAAGCCTAATCCTAACCCTAACCCTCACCCTCACCCTAACCATAACCCTCACTCTAACCCTAACCCTAACCCGAAACCTAACCCTCACCCTCACTCTAACCCTCCCCCTAACCCTCACCCTCACCCTATCACTCACCCTCAGCCTAACCCCAACCCTAATCATAATCCTAAACCTAACCTTCACCCTCAACCTCACCGTCACCCTAAATCTAACCCTAAACGTCACCCTCACCCTATCCCTAACCCTCAACGTAACTATCACTCTAACCCTCACGCTAACCCTAACCCTCACCCTCACCATAAACCTCACCCTAACCCTTACCCTCACCATAACCCTAACCCTAAACCTAATCCTCACACATATCCTAACCCTAACCCTCACTCTAATCCTAACACTAACAGGAACCTTCACCCTAACCATCACCCTAGCCCTAGTCCTCACCCTAAACCTTACCCTCAACCTCACCCTAACCCTCACCCTCACCGTAAACCTAATGCTAACATTAACCCTCAACCATAACCTAAACCTCGCCCTAACCCTTCCCTCACCTTAACCCTATCCCTCACCCTCACATAACCCTCACCCTAACCGTTACTCTCAGCCTAACCCTCAACCTAACCTTAACCCTAACCCTAAAACTAACCCTCACCAGAAACCTAAGCCTAAACCTAACCCTCAACCTAACCTTTCACTCACCCGAACCCTAACCCTAACACTCAGCCTAACCCTAATCCTAACCCTAACCCTAACCCTAACCCTCACCCTAAACTTAATGCTAACCCTAACCCTCACCCTAACACTCAACCTAACCTTAATGCATAACCCTACGCCTATCCTAACTGAAACCCTCACCCTTACCCTAACCCTAATCGTCAACCTAACCATAACCCTAACCCTCACCTTAAATATCACCCTCACCCTAAACCTCACCCTAACCTTAAACTTAAGCCTTTCCTAACCGAAACCCTCACCCTCACCCTAACCCTCACCCTCACCCTAGCCCTCACCCTAAAACTAACTCTAACCCTAACAATCACCCTCAACCTCACCCTCACCCTCAGTCTAACCCTAACCCTAACCTTAATCCTAAACCTAAACGTAATCCTCACCCTCACCTTCACCCCAACCCTAAACTTTATCCTAATGCTAACACTAGCTCTCACACTCAACCAAATCCTAACCTTAACCCAAACCCTCCGCCTAAAATAACCCTAACCCTACCAATCATCATCACCCTCACCGTAACCCTAACCATAATCAAAAAGCTCACCCTAAACCTAACTCTGACCCTCACCCTCGCCCTAACCCTAAGCCTAACCCTAATGTTCATAGAAACACTAACCCTCACCCTAACCCTTACCCTCACCCTAAACGTAACCCTAAACCTAACTCTCACACTAACCCTAACTCTCACCCTAACCCTAACCCTACCCAGCACCCTAAACCTCACCCTAACCCTAACCCTAACCCTAATCCTCACCCTATCCCTAACCCTAAACATAACCTTCATCCTCACCCTGACCCTCACCGTCACCGTCACCCTAACTCTCAGCCTAAGCCTAAGCCTAACCTTTACCCTCTCCCTAACCCTCACCCTCACCCTAACCCCAACCCTAACTCTCACACTTACAGTTGCCCTCACCCTAACCCTAAACCTAAACCTCACCCTCACCCTCACCCTAACCCTAATATTCAGCCTAACCATCACCCTAAACCTCATCATAAACCTTACCCTCATCCTAAACCGAACCCAAACCTTAAACTTCACCATAACCCTAGCACTCACCCTCACCCTCACCCTAAATGTAACACTAACCCTAATCCTAACCCTCACCCTCACTGTACACCTCACCCTATAACTTACCCTCAACCTAAGCCTAACCCTAAACCTAACCCTAATCCTCACATTAAACCTAACCCTAACTCTAACCCTAAACATAACCCCCATCCTAAGCCTCACCCTAACCCAAACCTTAACCCTAACCCTCACCCTAAAGCAAACCATAAACCTCACCCTCACCCTAGACCTAACCCTCAGCCTAACCCTAACCCTAGCCCTAATCCTAACCCTATCCCTCACCCTCTCCCTCAACCTCACTCTAAACCTAACAATAAACCTTACCCTCACCCTAACCCTAGACATAACCCTCACCCTCATCCTAACCCTCACCGTCACCCTAACCCTCAATAGAACCCTCACCCTAACCCTTAACCTCACCCTTACCCTAACGCTAAAAATAATCCACACACTAACCATAACCCTCACCCTAACCCCAAACCTAACCCTCAGCCTAACCCTCATCCTAACCCTAACCCTAAACCTAACCCTCAACCTAATCCTAACCCTAGCCCTAAACCTAACCCTAAACATAACCCTAACCCTATCCTTAACCCTCAGCCTAACCCTCACCCTAACCCTTACCTCATCCTAACCCTAACCTTAACCCACACACTTACCATAACCCTCACTCTAACCCCAACTTACCCCGCAGCCTAACCCTCATCCTAACCTAACCCTAACCCTAACCCACACAGTAACCCTAACCTTCACCCAACCCCAACCCTACCACTAAGCCTAACCCTCATCCTTACGCTCAAGCTAAAGCTAACCATAACCCTCAATCTTACCCTAAACCTCACCCTAACACTTATTTTCACAATAACCCTAATACTAACCTTAACCCTCTCCTTCACCCTAACCCTAACCCTCACCTTCACCCGCACCCTCAGCCTAACCCTAACCCTAACTTTAATCCTAACCCTAGCCCTCACCCTCACCCTCAACATTACCCTAACACTCATCGTCACGCTAACCCTCACCCACAACCTAACCCGCACCCTCACCCGAACCCTCACACTCACCCTAACCATCACCCTACAATAAATATCCCACTAAAACTAACCCTTACCCTTACCCTCACCCTCAGCCTAAACTTAAACCTAAACCTAACCCTAACCCTCACCCTCAACCTCACCCTAAACCTAACCCTAAACCTAAACCTCACCCTCAACCTCAACTTTACCCTAATTCTAAACCTAAAAATAACCCTAACCCTAACCCTAACCCTAACCTTCACCCTAACCCTAATACTAACCCTAACTCTAACCCTCAGCCTAACCCTGACCCTCATCTTCACACTCACCTTAAACCTTACCATAACCGCAATGCTATCCCTAACCCTCATGCTCAACCTAAACCTCACCATAAACCTTAACCTCAACTATCTCTAACCCTAACCCTAACCCTAAACCTCACCCTAACCCTAACCCTAAACCTAACCCTCAACTTCATCCTAACCCTCACCCTAACCCTAAACCTAACCATACCACTCACCCTAATGCTAACCCTAACCCTAACCCTCACGCTCAGCCTAACCCTCACCGTCACCCTAAACCTCACCCTAACCCTAACCCTCACCCTCACCTAACCCTCAACCTCACCTGAACACTCACACTCACCCTAACCCTCACCTTCACCCTAAATATCACACTAACCCTAACCCTCAACATCATCTTAACCCTAACCCTAACCGTAATCCTCACCCTAAGCCTCACCCTAACCCTAATGCTCACCATAATCCTCCCTTCCCCTCACCATAAACTTCATGCTAAACCTAACCCTAACCCTCACCATAAACCTCATCCTAACCCTTACCCTTACCCTAACCCTAACCCTCAACCTAATCCTAAAACTAACCCTCACCCTAACCCTCACCCTAACCCTAACCCTCACCCACACCATAACCCTCACCCTCAACCAAACCCTATCCCTCAACCTAATACTTATCCTAACCCTAACACTAACCCTAGCATTCACCCTCACCCTGACCCTCACCCTCAACCTAAACTTAACCCTAACCCTATTCCTAATCCTAACCGTCACTGTCACCCTCAAACTAACCCTAAACCAAACATTAACCCTAACCCTCACCCTCACCCTAGCCCTCACCCTAAACCTCAACCTCACCCTAAACATCACCCTAACCCTACCCCTCACACTAATGTTAACACTAACCCTAACCCTAACCCTCACCCTCAACCACAGTTCCCCCGCAGCCTTACCCTAACACTAACCCTAACCCTAACCCTAACACTCAACCAAACCCTCAACCTAACCCTAACCTTAAACCTAAGGCTAAACCTCGCCCTCACCCTCACTCTAACCGTAAAAATAACCCTAACAACAACCCTAATTCTAACCCTAACCAGAACCATAAAACTCACCCTAAACCTCATCATAACCCTAACCCTCACTCTCACCCTCACCCTCATTCTAACCCTCACCCTCACCTGATCCTCACCATAACACTAACCGTCACATTAACCCTAACCCTCACCCAAACCTAACCCTAACCCTCACCCTAAATTTCACCCTCAAACTCAGCCTAACCCTAACCCTAAACCTAATCAAAACCCTAACCCTCACCCTCACCCTAAACATAATCCTACCCCTCACCCTCAACCTCAACCTCACCTGCAACCTCACCTAACCCATACCCTCAACCTCACCCTCACACTAACCCTCAACCTTGCCCTAAACATCACCGTAATCTACCCTCACACTAACCCTAACCCTTACTGTCACCCTAACCCTAACCCTCACCCTAACTCTAACCCTCACCCTCACCCTAACCTCCACCCTAACCCTTATCCTCACACTAACCCTGACCCTAACCCTCACACTAACCCTAAACCTCACCCTGACCATATCTTGACACCTCACCCTAACTCTCACCCTAAGCCAAATCCTAACCCTAAAACTCAACCTAACCCTAAACCTAAAGCTAACCCTCACCCTCACCCTAACCCTCACCGTCACACTAACACTCACCCTCACCCAAACCCTAAACCTCAACCACACCCTAACCCTCACCCTCACCCAAACCCTCACCCTCACCCGAACACTTGCCCTCACCATAACCCTCACCCTCACAATAAACATCACCCTAACCCTAACTCTCATCCTAACAATAACCCTAACCCTCACCCTAAAACTAAACCTCAACCTAACCGTAACCCTCACTCTGACCCTCTCCCTAACCCAACCATAAACCTAACCCTCACCATAACACTCACCCTAACTCTAACCCTAACCCTAATCCTAAACCTAACCCTCATCCTCAAACTCACCCTAACCTTAACTCTAAACCTAATCCTCACCCTCACCCTCACACTAACCCTAACCCTAAACTTAACACTAACCCAACCCTTAAACCTCAACCTCACATTAACAATAAATGTAACGTTAACCCTCACCCTAACCCTAATCCTCACTCACACCCTAACCCTCAAACTCACCTGAACCCTCACCCTCAACCGAACCCTCATCCTCACCATAACCCCGATCCTAAACATCAACCTAACCCTAAACATCACCCTAACCCTAACCCTAACCATCACTCTCACCCTAACCCTTATCCTCACCCTAACCCTAACCCTAACACTGATCATTACCCGCCCACTAGCCGTAACCCTTACCCTAACTGTAACCCTAAACCTAACCTTCATCCTCACCCTGCCCCTCACCCTCAGCCCAACACTAACGCTAACCCTATTCCTAATCTTAACCTCACTCTCACCCTAAAACTAAACATAACCCTAACCCGAACCCTAACCCGAACCCTCATCCTAACCGTAACCATAACCCTCACCCTAATCCTATCCTCTGCTGATCCATCACCCTCACCCTAATCCTCACCATAACCCTTACCTAACCGAAACCCTCACCCTCACACTCACCCTAACCCTCACACTCACCCTAGCCCTCACCATAACCCTAACCCTAACCCTAACCCTCACCCTCAACCTCCCCTTCCCCCTCAGCCTTACACTAACCCTAATCCCAATCATAATCCTAACCCTCAACCCTCACCCAAAACCTAACCCTAACACTAACTCTAACGCTAACCCTCACCGAAACCTTAACCCTCACCCTAACCCTAACCCTCACCCTAAACCTCACCCTCACCCTAACCCTCACCCTAACCCTAACCCTCACCCTAAACCTCACCCTCACCCTAACCCTCACCCTAACCCTAACCATAACCATAACCCTCACACTAACCGTAACTCTCACCTTAAGGCTAACCCTATCCCTCACCCTAAATTTCAACCTCACCCTAACACTCAACCTCAGGCTAACCTTAACCCTAACATTATTCCTAATCCTAACCCTCACCCTCACCCTCACCCTAACTCTAACCCTCACCCTAACCCTAACCCTAACCCTCACCCTCACCCTCACCCTCACCCTCACCCTAACCCCCATCCTCACAGTAAACATTACCCTAACCCTAAATCTCACCCTAACACTGACCCTAAATTTCACCCTAACACTAACCCTCAACCTAACTGTAACCCTCATGCTGACCCTCAACCTAATCCAACCCTAACACTAACCCTTACTCTATCACTCACCCTAACCCTAAACCTAACCCTAATCCTAAACCTAACCCTCACCTTCAAACTCACCCTAACACTAGACCTTCCCCTAGCCCTCTCCCTAACCCTCACCCTAACCCTACCACTAACCCTAAACCTAACCCTAAACCAACCCTTAACCCTCATCCTCACACTAACCATAAACCTAACGTTAACACTCACCCTAATCCTAACCCTCACCCTCCCCCGAACCCTCACCCTAACCGTAACCGTAACCCTCACCCTAAACCTAACCTCAGCTTATCCATCACCCTCACACTATTCCTCACACTCACCCTACACCTCACCCTAACCCTAACCCTAACCCTCACCCTCAACCTCCCCTTCCCCCTCAGCCTTACCCTAACCCTAAACCCAATCATAACCCTAACTCTCAACCCTCACCCAAACCCTAACACTAACCCTAATCCTAACGCTAACCCTCACCGAAACCCTAACCCTCACCCTAACCCTTACCTTCACCCTAACCTTAACCTTAACCATAACCTCACACTAACCGAAACTCTCACCCTAACCTTAACCCTAACCCTAACTGTAAACTTCACCCTCACCCTGACACTCAACCTCAGCCTAAACCTAAACCTAACCCTATTCCTAATCCTAACCCTAACCCTCAACCTCAACCTAACCCTAACCCTAACCCTCACCCTCACCCTAACACCCATCCTTACAATAAACATCACCCAAAGTCTCACCCTCAGCCTAACACTAACCCTAACCCTAATCCTCACCCTACCCTCACCCTCACCCACACCCTCACCCTAACCCATACCCTCACTCTCACCCTCACGCTTACCCTCAAGGTCACACTAAACATCACCGTAAACCTAAACCTCACCCTAACCCTAACCCTAAGCCTGCCCTAACGCTCACCCTCACCCTAACCGTAACGCTAACCCAAACTCTCATCCTGACCCTAACCCTAACCCTAACCCTACCTCTAAACCTAAACCTCACACTAACTCTAAGCCTAACGTTAACCTTCACCCTCAGGCTAATCCTCCCCCACACCCTAACCCTCAACCTCACCCGAACCCTCACCATCACCCAAAACCTCATCCTCACCCTAACTCTCAGCCTAAACATCACCCAAACCCTCACCCTCACCCTAACCCTAACCCTAACCCTCATCCTCACCCTAACCCTAACCCTCATCCTAATACTTATCCTCACCCGAACACTAACCCTAAAATTCACCCTCACCCTGACCCTCAACTGAGCCTAACCCTAACACGAACCCTATTCCTAATCCTAAGCGTCACCCTCACCCTCACCCTAACCCTAACACTAACACTAACACTAACCCTCACCCTCACGCTCACCCTCATCCTAGCCCTCACACTAAACCTCAACCTCACCCTAAACATAACCCTAACCCTAAACCTCACCCTAATCCTAACCCTGACCCTAACCCTAACCCTCACCCTCAACCGCCCTACTCCCTCAGCCTTACCCTAACCCTAACCCTAATCCTAACCATAACACTCAACCACACCCTCACCCTAACGCTAACCCTAATCCTAAGGCTAAACCTCGCCCTCACCCTCATCCTAACCGTAACTCTAACTCTAACAATAACCCTAATTCTAACCCTAAACACAACCCTAAAACTCACCCTAAACCTAATCCTAACCTTAACCCTCAATCTCACCCTCACCCTCATTCTAAACTTCACCCTCACCTGACCCTCACCATAACACTAACCGTCACCCTAAACATAACCCTCACCCTCACTTTCACCTTCAACCTCAGCCTAAACCTAACCCTAACCCTAATCAAAACCCTAACCCTCACCCTCACCCTAAACATAATCCTAACCCTCACCCTCAACCTCACCCTCACCTGCACCCTCACCCTAACCCTAACCCTTACCTTCACACTAACCCTAACTCTAACCCTAACCCTCACCCTAACCGTATCCCGACACCTCAACCTAACTCTCACCATAACCATAACCCTAAACCTAACCCTTACCCGCACCCTAACCCTCACCATCACCCTAACCCTCACCCTAACCCTAACCTTCAACCACACACTAACCTTCACCCTCACCCGAACCCTCAGACTCACAGAAAACTCACCCTCACCCTAACCCTCACCCTCACAATAAACATCACCCTAACCCTAACTCTTACCCTAACACAAACACTAAACCTCTACCTACCCCTAACCCTCAACTTAACCGTAACCCTCACCCTGACCCTAACCGTAACTCTCACCCTAACCCTTACCATAACCCTAAACCTCACCCTAAACCTAATCCTCACCCTAACACTAACCCTCACACTAAACCTAACCCTAACAGTCACCCTCACCCTCAACAACACCCTCACCCTTTAGGTTTAGGGTTACCTCACACTCACCCGAAGCCTAAACCTAACCCTTATTCTAACCGTAACCCTCACCCTAAACCTAACCCTCGCCCTACCCCTAACCCTCACACTAACACTAACTCTAACCCTCACCCTTAACCTCACCCTCACAATACCCCTAACCCTAACACTAATCCTAACACTAAACCTCCCCCTCACCCTCACCCTAACCCTAACCCTCACCCTAACACTTAACCTAACTCTAACACTCACCCTAAACCGAACCCTCACCCTAACACTAACCGTCACTCTAAACCTAAACTTAACACTCATCTTCAACCTCTACCTCACCCTCACCCTAAACCTAATCCTCATCCTTACCCTAACCCTAAAGCTAATGCTAACCTTAAATCTCACCCTCAGCCTAACCCTCACGCTATCCCTTGCCCTAACCCTAAACCTAACCCTAACCCTCACACTAAACCTAACCCTCACACTAACCCTAACCCTAAACCTCAGACTAAGCGTAACCCTCACCCTAATCCTAACCCTACAACTAAACCTAACCCTCACCCTAAACCTAACCCTAACACTAATCCTCACCCTACCCCTAACCTTAACCCTCACCCTCACCCTCATCTTAACCCTAATGCTAACCCTTACCTTCACCCTCACCTTCACCCTCACCCTAACCCTAAACCTCACCATAACCCAAAACTCACCCTCACCCTAACACTTACCCACAACCTAAACCTCACCCTAACCCTAACCATAAACCTAAACCTCACCCTAACCATCACCCTAACCCTAACCATAACCCTAAACCTAAACCTCAACCTAACATCACCTTAACCCTAATCCTCACCCTCACCCTATCCCTCACCCTAATCTTTACCCTCAAACTAACCCAAACCCTAACCCTAAACCTAACTCTCACACTAACCCTAACACTAAACCTCAGCCTAAACCTTATCATAACCCTAAACCTAACCCTAAACTTAACCCTCACCCTCACCCTAACCCTTACCCTCACCCGAAACCTAAACCTCACCCTCATCCTAACCCTCACCCTAACCCTTACCTACAACCTAACCCTCACCCTAAGCCTAACCCTAAACCTAACCTTCACCCTAACCCTAAACAAAAACCTAAACCTAACACTCACCCTAACCCTAACCCTCACCCTCACCCTAAACCTCACGTTAAACTTTACCCTCAACCTAACTCAAACCCTAACCCTAAACCTAACACTCACACTAACCCTAATCCTACTCCTCACCCTAACCCTCATCATAACCCTAAAACTAAACCTAACCATCACCCTAACCCAAAACCTTATCCTAACCCTAACCCTCACAATAACCATAACACTAATCCTCAGCCTAACCCTCACCCTAACCCTAACGCTAAACCTAACCCTCACCCTAACCCTAACCCTCAACCTTACCATCAACCTCACCCTCAGCCTAACCCTGATCTTTACCCTAATCCTAACACTCACCCTCACCCTAACCCAAAACCTAACACTCAACCTCACCCCCACCCTAACCCTATACCTAACCATAACGCTAAACCTCACCATATACCTCAAACTCACCCTAACCCTAAACCTAAACCTAACCCTCACCCTAACCATAACACTAACCCTAAACCTCATCCTCACACTATACCTTACCCTAACCCTTACCATCACCATAAACCTAACACTAACCCTAACCCTAATTCTCACCCTAACCCTAACACTCACCCACACCCTAACCCTCACCCTCAACCGAAACCTCACCCTCACCCTCACCCTAACCCTCAGCCTAACCCTAACCCTAACTCTAACCATCAACTTAATGCTCACGCTATCCCTAAACCTCACTCTCCCACTAACCCTAACCCTAACACTAACCCTCACACTAACCCTAATCCTCACGCACAACTTAAACCTCACCCTCACCCGAATCCTCACCTTTCCCAAAATAATCATCCTCACCCTAATCCTCACCCTCACCCTAAACATCACCCAAACCATAACCCTTACCCTAAACATAACCCTAAACCTCACCCTCAACCTAGCCCTCAACTTTACCCTAATCCTAACCCTTACCCTCAACCTCACCCTCCCCATCCCCCTAAGCCTAAACCTAACCCTAACCATAACCATAACCCTAACCTTCACCATCACGCAAACCTTCACCCTAAAACTTACCCTCACCCTTTCCCTAACCCTAACTCTAACCCTCACCGTCACCCTCACCCTAATACTAACCCGAACACTAACCCTAACCCTCAACCTAATCCTAACCCTAACACTAACCCTAACCCTCACACTCACCCTAACCCTCACCCTAACCCTTACCCTCACCCTCAACCTAAACCTAACATAAACATAACCATAAACATAACCCTCACCCTAACCCTAACCCTCAACCTAAGCCTAACCCTATCCCTCACCCTCAACCTATTCCAAACCCTAACACTCACCCTATCCCTAACCCTAACCCTAACCCTAAACTTAATCCTAACCTGAACACACACCATACCCCTCACCCTAACCCTAAATCTAACCCTAACCCTCACCCTCATCATAACCCTCATCCTCACCCGAAAAATCACCCTATCCCTAAACCTCACCTTCACAATGAACATCACCCTAACCATAACCCTCAACCTAATGCTAACTCTAAACCTCACCCTAAACATAACACTCACCCTAAACCTAACTCTCACCTTGACCCACACCCTAACCCTAACCCTAAACCTAACTCTCACCCTAACCCTTACCCTAACCCTAAGCCTCCCCTAAACTTAGCCCTCACACTTAACCTAACCCTAACCCTCACCCTCACCCTCATCCTCACCCTAACCCTAACCCTAACCTTAATCCTATCACTAACCATCACCCTCACCCTAACCCTAACCCTAACCCTAATTCTCACCTAAACCCTCACTGTAACCCTAACACTCACATTAACCCTAAACCTTATCCTCAAACTCAACCTAAACCTACCTCTAAACCTAACCCTCACCCTAACCCTAACCCTCACAATAAACCTAACCCCAACCCTAACTCTAACCCTAAACCTAACTCTATTTCTAAAGCAAACCCTCACACTCACCCTCACCCTAAGCCTAACCATCACACTCACCGTCACCCTAAACCTCACCCTCAAGCTAAACATCACGCTAAACATAACCCTCACCCTAAACCTAACAATAACCATCACCCAAAACCCTAACCCTAACCCTAACACTCACCTTCACCCTAGCCCTCATCCTAACCCTATTCCTAACAATAACACTAAACCTAACCCTAAAACTCACCCTTACACTAATCCTAAAGCAAACCCTCACCCTCTTCCTCACCCTCACCCGAACCTTCACCCTCAAACTCACCCTCATCCTAAACCTCACGCTAAACCTAACCCTGACAGAAAACCTAACCCTGACCCTGACCCCTAAACCTAACCCTAACCCTCACCCTCACCATCAACCTAAACCTAAGCCTAATCATAAACCTCACCCTCACCCTAAACCTCACCCTAAACCTAACCATCATTCTAACCCTAACCTTAACCGTCAACCTCACCCTCACCCTAACCCTTACCGTAACCCTTACCCTCAATCTAACGTTCACCCTAAATCTAACCTTAACCCTCACCCTCACCCTAAAACTAAGCCTAATCCTAAACCTAACCCTCACCCTAACCCTAACCCTAACACTCACACTAAACCTTCCGCTACCCCAAACCCTAACCCTCACCCTAAACCTCACCCTAATCCTAACCATAACCCAAAACCTCACCCTAAAACTAACCCTCACTCTAACCCTTATCCTCACACTAACCCTACCTCTAACCCTAACCCTACGCCTCACCCTAACCCTACCTCTCACCCTAACCCTATCCCTAACCCTAACCCTAAACCTAACTCTGACCTGAACACTCAGGCTCACCCTAACCCTAACCCTCATCCTAACACTAACACTCACCCTCAACCTCACCCTCACCCAAGCCCTCAGCCTAACCCAAACCCTAATCCTAACCCTCACCCTAACTCTAACAATCACCGTAATCCTAACCGTCACATTAATCCTAACCCTAACTCTCACCCTCACCCTCACCCTCACCCTAACCCTAACCCTCATCCTAACCCTAACCCACACCCTCACCCTAATACTCACCCTAAACCTAGCCCTAACCCTTACCTAACCAAAAACTTCACCCTCACCCTTACCCTCACCCTAAACCTGACTCTCACCCTAGCACTCACCCTAACACTAACTCTCACCATATCCCTAAACCTAACCCTCACCCTCACCCTAACCCTAACCATAAACCTAACCCTAACACACATACTAAACCTACCCTAATCCTAATTCTAACCCTAAACCTCACACTCACCCTAACCCTCACACTAACACGTACCGTCATCCTAACCCTAATCCTAACCCTCACACTAAACCTAACCCTCACACTTAACCTAATCCTACCCATCAGCCTAATCCTACCCATCACCCTATACCTTACCTTCACCCTAATCCTAACCCTGACCCTTACCATCACACTAACCCTCACTCTAACCCTAACACTAACACTAACCCTAATCCTCACCTTATCCCTAGCACTAACCCCAACCCTCATCCTAACCCTCACCATCACCCTAAGTCTAATGCTAACCCTAACTCTCACCCTCACCCTAACCCTCACCCTAAACCATACCCTCGTCCTAACACTAACCCTCAGCCTCACCCTAAATCTCACCCTAACCCTTACTCTCACCCTAACACGCAAACTAACCCTAACACTAACACTAACCCTAAACCTCACCCTAAACCACACCCTCACCCTCACCCTAAGACTCACCCTAACACTAACCCTCACACTAACCCTATCCCTGTCCTAACCCTAACCCTAACTCTCACCATAACACTCACCCTCACCGTAACCCTCACTCTCACTCTAAACATCAACCTAAACCTCACTCTCACCCTAAGCATAACCCTAACCCTCACCCTAACCCTAACCCTCACCGTAACCCTATCCCTCACACTAACCCTAACCCTCACCCACACACTCACCCTAACCCTAATCCTCATCGTAACATTCATGCTCACCCACACCCTCTCCCTAAACCTAACCCAAACCCTAACCCACACCCTCACTCTAATTCTCACCCTGAACCTGACCCTAAACTTTACCTAACCAAAAACCTCACCTTCAACCTCTTCCTCATTCTAAATCTCACCCTCACCCTAACCCTCACCCTATAACTATCGCTAACCCTAACCCTCACCCTCACTCTAACCCTCACCCTAACCCTATCCCTACACCTCACTGTAACTCTCACTCTAACCTTAACGTTAACCCTAAACCTCACCAAAACCCTAACCCTAAATATAACCCTAACCCTAACCCTAACCCTAACCCTCAACCTCACCCTAACCATAAACCTAACCCTCACTCTCACCCTAACCCTAACCATAAACCTAAACCTAATACTCTTCCTAACCCTAATCCTAAACCTAATTCTAACCCTAAATCTCACACTCACCCTAACCGTCACCCTAACATTTACCGTCAGCCTAACCCTAACCCTAACCCTCACACTAAACCTAACCCTCACACTTAACCTAACCGTACACCTCAGCCTAACACTCACCCTAAACCTAACCCTAACCCAAATCCTCGCCCTATCCTTAACCTTAACCCAAACCCTCACCCTATCCCTCACTCTCACCCTAACTCTCACCCTTACCCTTACCCTCACCAGAACCCTGAGACTCACCGTCACCCTTACCCTCACCCTCACACTTATCCACACCCTAACACTCACACTAAACCTAACTATAATCATAAATTTCATCTTACCCTCAAAATAACCCTAAGCCTCACCCTCAACCTAACCCTCACCCTAAACTTTACCCTCACCCCAACACTTACCCTAACCCTAAACCTAACCCTCATACTAACCCTAACTCCAACCCTCAGCCTAACCCTTATCATAACCCTAAACCTAACCCTAACCCTAACCCTAACCCTAACCCTAACCCTAACCCTCACCTTCACCCTAGCCCTCATCCTATCCCTATTCCTAACAATAACACTAACCCTAACCCTAAAACTCACCCTAACACAAATCCTAAAGCTAACCCTCACACTCTTCCTCACACTCACCCTAAACTTCACCCTCAACCTCACCATCACCCTAACCCTCACACTAACCCTAACCCTCACCCTAAACCTAACCCTCACCCTCACCCCTAAACCTTACCCTAACCCTCACCCAAACCCTCAAGCTCAGCCTAAACCTAAACCTATCCCTAAACCTAAACCTAACCCTAACACTCACCCTCACCCTAACACTAACCTTAAACCTCACTCTCAACCTCACCCTCACCATAAACCTCAGCCTAATCCTAAACCTCACCCTCACCCTAACCCTCACCCAAACTCTTACCCTCATCCTAACCCTCACCTTAAACCTCACCCTCACCCTCACCCTAACCCTAACCATAACCCTCAACCTCAACCTAACCTTCACCCTAAGCCTAACCTTAACCCTCACCCTCACCCTCACCCTCACCCTAAAACTAAGCCTAATCCTAAACCTAACCCTCACCCTAACCCTAAAGCTAACACTCACCCAAACCCTTCCCCCACCCCAAACCATATCCCTCACCCTAAACCTCACCCCAATCCTAACCATAACCCAAAACCTCACCCTCAAACTAAGCCTCACTCTAACCCTTATCCTCACACTAACCCTATCTCTAACCCTAACCCTTACCCTCACACTAACCTAACCCTCACCTTAACCCTCAACCTAACCCCTAACCTAACCCTAGCCCTTTCCTTAAAGGTAACCATAATATTAACCCTAACCCTCATACTAAACATCACCCTAAGGCTAACCCTCACCCTAACACTAACCCTAACCCTCACCCTAACCCTAACCCTCACCCTCCTCTAATACTCAACCTAACCCTAACCCTTACCTAAACGAAACCCTCACACTCAAACTCAACCTAACCCTCAACCTAAACCATACCCTCAACCTACACCTAACTCTAACACTCACCCACCCCTAACCCTCACCCTAACGCTAAACATACCCCTCACCCTACCCCTCACCCTAACCCTCAGCCTAACCTTTACGCTCACCCTAACACTTACCCTAACCCTAAACCTAACCCTCACACTAACCCTAACTCCAACCCTCAGCCTAATCCTTATACTAAACCTAACCCTAACCCTACCCCAAACCATAACCCTCACCCTAAACCTAACCCTAATCCTAACCCTAATCCTAAAACTCACGCTCATCCTCATTCTAACTCTAAACCTAAACCTAAACCTAACACTCAACCTCCCCCTCCTCCTCATCATAAGTCTAAACTTAGCCTTAAACCTAAACCTAATCCTCCCCCTCACCCTAAACCTAACCCTCACCCTAACGCTCACCCTATCCCTAATGCTAACCCTACACCTCACCCTCCGCCTAACCCTCACCCTAACCCTTATGTTCACACTAACCCTAACCCTAATCCTAACGCTAAACCTCACACTAACCCTAACCCTCACCGTATCCATCACTCTAACGGTAACCCTAACATTAACCCTCACCCTCACCCTCACCCTAACACTCACCCTCACCATAAATATCACCCTAACCCTAACCGTCACCCTAAAACTAACCCTAACACTCACCCTAAACCTAACCCTCACCCTAAGGCTCACCCTATCCCTAATGCTAACCCTACACTTCATCCTCAACCTAACCCTCACTCTAACCCTTATCCTCACTCTAACCCTAACAATAACCCTAACCCTCACACTAACCCTAATCCTCACCCTATTCCTAACACTCACCCTAACCCTCACCTTCAACCTAACACTAATCCTCTACATCTCATCCTCACCCTAACCCTCACCCTAAACCTCACCATAACCATCATCCTAACCCTAACCCTACCCCTCAACCTAACCCTACCCCTCACCCAAACCCTATCCCTAACCCTAACCCTAAACCTAACTCTGACCTGAACACTCAGGCTCACCCTAACCCTAACCCTCATCCTAACACTAACACTCACCCTCAACCTCACCATCACCCAAGCCCTCAGCCTAACCCAAACCCTAATCCTAACCCTCACCCTAACTCTAACAATCACCGTAATCCTAACCGTCACATTAATCCTAACCCTAACTCTCACCCTCACCCTCACCCTCACCCTAACCCTAACCCTCATCCTAACCCTAACCCACACCCTCACCCTAATACTCACCCTAAACCTAGCCCTAACCCTTACCTAACCAAAAACTTCACCCTCACCCTTACCCTCACCCTAAACCTGACTCTCACCCTAGCACTCACCCTAACACTAACTCTCACCATATCCCTAAACCTAACCCTCACCCTCACCCTAACCCTAACCATAAACCTAACCCTAACAAACATACTAAACCTACCCTAATCCTAATTCTAACCCTAAACCTCACACTCACCCTAACCCTCACACTAACACGTACCGTCATCCTAACCCTAATCCTAACCCTCACACTAAACCTAACCCTCACACTTAACCTAATCCTACCCATCAGCCTAAACCTCACCCTAAACCTAACCTTAACCCAAACCCTCACCCTATCCCTCACTCTCACCCTAACCCTCACCCTTACCCTTACCCTCACCCGAACCCTAAGACTCACCCTCACACTTACCCTCACCCTAAAATTTACCCACACCCTAACACACACTAAACCTAAACATAAAAGTTTCACCTTACCCTCAATCTAACCCTAAGCCTCATCCACACCCTAAACCTCACCCTAACCTTTACCCTCACCCTAACACTTACCCTGACCCTAAACTTAACCCTCACACTAACCCTAGCTCCAACCCTAAGCTTAACCCTTATACTAACCCTAAACCTAACCCTAACCCTCACCCTAAACCTAACCCTAACCCTAACCCTAACCGTCACACTAAACCTAACGCTAACCCTCAGTCTAAACCTCATCCTAACCCTAAACATAACCCTAACTCTAACCCTAAATTTTAACCTCATCCTAACCCTAACCTACACCCTCACCCTCCCCATCACCCTCAGCCTAACCTTAATCTTAACCCTAATCCTAACCCTCACCCTCACCTTCATGCTAAGTCTAACCCTAAACCTAACCCTAACACTCACCCACACTCTCACCCTAACCCTAAACGTATCCCTAACCCTGACCTTAACTCTAACCCTCACCCTATACCTTACCTTCACCCTAATCCTAACCCTGACCCTAACCATCACACTGACCCTCACCCTAACACTAACACTAACACTAAACCTCATCCTCACACTAAACCTCACCTTAACCCTTACCCTCAGCATAAACCTAACCCTAACCCTAACCCTAATCGTCACCCTAACACTCACCCTAACCCAAACCCTAAACCTAATCCTAACCTAACCCTCACCCTCAGACTCACATTAACACTAACCCTAACCCTAACCTTCACCCTCACCCTCACCCTAACCCTTACACTCACCCTAAACTGCACCCTAACCCTACATCTCCCCCCTCACTAACTCTCACCGAAACCCTCAGGCTAACCCTCAACCTAACCCTAACCCTACCCCTAACCCTTTCCCTCGCACTAACACTAAACCTAACGCTAACCATAACCCTAATCCTAATCCTCACCCACACCCTAACCCTCACACTCACCCTCACCCGAAACCTCACCCGAACCCTCATCCTCACATTAACCCTCACCCTTACAATAAACCTCACCCAAACCTTAACCCTCACCCTAACCCTAACCCTAACCCTAACCCTCACCCTCACCCTAACCCTCACCCTAATGTTACTCTCTCCCTAACACTAACCCTAACCCTATCCGTAACGCTCACACTAACCATAACCCTCACCATAACCCTAAACATAAGTATAAACCTGACCCTAACCTTCACCCTCAACCTGACCCTCACCTTAGCCTAACACTAACCCTAACTCTATTCCTAATCTTAACCCTCACCATCACCATAAACCTAACCATTACCCTAACCCTCACCATCACCCTCACCCTCGACCTCACCCTAATCCTCACCATCACACTAACCCTCACCATCACACTAAACATCATAAACCTAAACCTCCCCCTAATCTTAACCCTCAGACTCACCTTAATCTTCACCGTAACCATAAACCTTACCTAACGGAAACTCTCATCCTCACTCTCAACCTCACTCTCACAATGACCCTAGCCCTCACCCTAACCATAACCCTTACCCTCATCCTCAACCTCCCCTTACCCCCCAGCCTTACCCTAACCCTAATCCTAATCCTAACCCTAACCCTCCACCCCACCCTCATTCTAACACTAACACTAAACCTAAAGCTAACCCTCACCCTCACTCTCACCCTAACCCTAACCCTGACAATAACCCTAACACTAACCATAACCTTAACCCTAAAATTCACCCTAAACCTAATCCTAACCCTAACCCTCACCCTCACCCTCACCCTCACCCTCATTCTAACCCTCACTCTCATCCTGATCCTCAAAATCACACTTACCCTCACACTAACCCTAACCCTCACCCTCATCCTAACCCTAACCCTCACCCTCACTTTCACCCTCAACTTCAGTCTAACCCTAACCCTAACCCTTATCCTAACTCTAACCCTCACCCTCACCCTAAACTTAATCCTAAACCTCCCATTCAACCTCACCCTCTCCAACCCCCTCGCCCTATCCCTCACCCTCACCCTTACACTAACCCTCAACCTCACCCTAAATATCACCCTAACCCTAAACCTAACACTAAACCTAACCCTATCCCTCACCCTAACCCTACACCTCACGCTAACCATAACGGTAACCCTACCCATCACTCTAACCCTCACCCTACCCCTAACGCTATCCCTAACCCTTTCCCTAAGGCTAAACCTAACAGTAACCCTCACCCTCATACTAAACATCACCCTAACACTAACACTCACCATAACACTATCCCTAATCCTCACCCTAAATCTGAACCTCAACCTAACCATCACACTCCCCTAAACCTCAACCTAACCCTACCTAATTGAAAACCTCACATTCACCCCCACCCTCAACCTAACCCTGACACTCACCCTAGCCCTCACCCTAACCCTCACTCTAACCCTTACCCTCACCCTAACCCTATACCTAACCCTCACACTAACCCTAACCCTCACCCTAATCCTAACCCTACCCCTCACCCTAATCCTAACCCTAACCCTCACCCTACCCCTCACCCTCAACCTAACCCTCACCGTTACCCTAACACTCAAACTAAACCTAACCCTCATCCACACCCTAACCCTCACCCTCACCCTCACCCTAACCCTCACCCTAACCCTAAACCTCACCCTAAACATCACCTAAACCCTAACCCTCACCCAAATCCTAACCGTAACCCTCTCCCTAACCCTAACACTAACACTAACCCTCAACCTCAAACTAATCCTCACCCTAAAAATAACCTTAACCCTTACCTAATGGAAACTCTCACACTCACACTCACCCTAACCCTCACCCTCAACCTAACCCACACCCTATCCCTAACGCTAAACATTACCCTCACCCTGACCCTAACCCTCAAATTAATCCTATCTCTACACCTCACCGTAACTCTCACCCTAACCCTAACCTTAACCCTAAACCTCACCATAACCCTAACCCTAAATCTAACCCTCACCATCACCCTAAACCTCACCCTCAAAATATACATAACCCTAACCCTAACCAACAGCCTAACCTAACCCTCACCCTAATCCTAACACTAATCCTAACACTAACCCTAAACCTCACCATAACCGTAACCCTAAATCTAACCCTCACCCTCACCCTAAACCTCACCCTCAAAATATACATAACCCTAACCCTAACCAACAGCCTAACCTAACACTCACCCTAATCCTAACACTAATCCTAACACTAACCCTCACCCTCACAATCACCCTCACCCTAACCCTAACCCTAACACTCACCCTAACCCTCACCCTAACCCTCACCCTCACCCTAACTCTAATTTTAACCCTAACTCTCAGCCTCAGCCTGACCCTCACCCTAACCTCACCCTAACCCTTACCCTCACCATATCCCTAACCCTAACTCTTACCCTAATCCTCACCCTAACCCTAAACCTCGACCACACCCTAAACCTCACCATCATCCGAACCCTCATCCTCACCCTAACACTCACAATAAACCTCACCGTAACCCTAATCCTAAACCAAACCCTCACCCTCACCCTCATCCTCAACCTAACCCTAACCCAAACCCTAAACCTAAACCTAAACCTCACCCTCACGCTTACCCTCACACTAACACTCACCCTCACCATAAACATCACCCTAACCCTCACCCGAATCCTCACCCTCACCCTAAGCTTAGGGTGAGGGTGAGTGTTAGGTAGAATGTTAGAGTGAGGGTGAGTGTTCGCGTGAGTTTGAGAGTTAGGGTGTGGGAGAGGGTTCGTGTTAGGGTTAGGATTAGGGTTAGGGTTAGGGTTATGGTATGAGTAAGGGTTAGGGTGAGGTTTAGTGTGAGGATGAGGGTTAAGGTTAGTTTTAGGGTTAGGTGAGGGTTAGGGTGAGGGTTAGGGTGAGGGTGAGGTATAGGGTGAGAATTAGGGTTAGGGTGAGGGATAGGGATAGGGTTAGGTTTAGGTTGACGGTGTGGGTGAGTGTTAGGGTTAGGTTGACCTTTAGAATTAGGGTGAGGCTGAGGGTTAGGGTTAGGATTAGGGTTACGATTAGGGTTAGGCTGAGGGTGATAGGGAGGGTGAGGGTGTGGGTTAGGGTTCGGGTGAGTGTTAGGGTTCGGGCACGGTGTGGGTGAGTGTTAGGGTTAGTATTAGAGTTAGGATGAGGGTTAGGTTGAGGGTTAGGGTTAGGGTAAGTGTGAGGGTTACGATTAGGGTTAGGGTTAGGGTTAGGGTTAGGATAAGTGTTAGGCTGAGGGTTAGGGTTAGGGTTAGTGTGAAGGTTAGTTTTAGGTTTAGGATGGGTAAAGGTCAGGGTGAGGGTTAGGGTGAGGATGAGGTTTAGGGTTAGGGTGAGGGTAAGGGTTAGGGTGAAGGTAAGGGTTAGGGTGAAGTTTGGGGTAAGGTTGAGGGTTAGGGTGAGTATTAGGGTGAGGGTGAGGGATAAGTTGAGGTTAGGTTTAGGGTGAGGGTTAGGGTTAGGGTTACGGTGAGTGTTAGGGTAGGGTGATGTTTAGGGTGAGGATGAGGGTTAGGGTGAGGGTGAAGTTTATGGTGAGAGTGAGGGTGAGGGTGAGGGTTAGGGTTAGGTATAGTTTTATACCTAGTTTTAAGGTGATGGTGAGGGTGAGGGTTAGGAATAAGAATATGTTTAGGGTTAAGTTTAGGCTGAGGGTGACTGTCAGGGTAAGGGTGAAGGTTAGGCTTAGGGTTTGGGTTAGGGTGAGTGTTATGGTTAGTGTGAGGGTTATGGTTAGGTTTATGGTTAGGGTTAGAGTGAGCTTTAGGGTGAGTGTGAGGGTTAGGGGGAGGGGGACGGGGAGGGTTAGCGTTACAGTTAGGGTGAGTTTGAGTGTGAGGGTTAGGTTTAGGATTAGGGTTAGGTTTAGGGTTAGGGTGAGTGTTAGAGTCTGGGTGAGGGTTCGGGTGAGGGTTAGGGTTAGTGTGAGGGTGAAGTAAAGGGTGAGGTTTAGGGTTTGGGTGAGGTTGAGGGGGAGTGTTAGGGTTAGGTTTAGCTATATAGTTAGGGTGAGGGTGAGGGTGAGGGTAGCGATTAGGGTTAGGATTAGGGTTAGTTTGGCTGAGGGTGATGGGGAGGGTGAGGGTTAGGGTTAGGATTAGGATGAGGCTTAGGGTTTAAGTTAGGGGTAGGATGAGGTTTAGGCTGAGGTTTAGGGTTAGGGTAAGTGTGAGGGTTAGGGTTAGGGTTAGGGTGAGGGTTAGAGTTAGGTTTGGGGTTAGGATAAGGGTTAGGCTGAGGTTTAGGGTTAGGTTTAGTATGAGGGTTAGGTTTAGTGTTAGGGTAAGGGTTAGGGTGAGGGTAAAGCTTAGGGTGAGGTTTAAGGTAAGGGCGAGGATTAGCGTTAGGGTGAGTGTTAGGGTGAAAGTTAGGTTTAGGGGTAGGGTTAGGGTGAGGTTTAGGGTTATGGTTAGCGTGAGGGTTAGTGTTAGGGTGATGTTTAGGGTGAGGTTGAGGGTTAGGGTGAGGGTGAGGGTTAGGGTGAGGGTGAGGGTGTGGTTGAGGGTGAGTGTTAGGGTTAGGTTTAAGGTTAGAGTTAGTGTTTGGATGAGGGTTATGGTTACGGTAGGGATTAGGGTTAGGGTTAGGGTTAGGGTGAGGGTTAGTTTTAGGGTTAAGTTTAGGCTGAGGGTTAGGTTTAGGGTTAGTGTGCGTGTTAGGGTTAGGGTTAGGTTGAGGGTTAGGGTGAGGGTTAAGGTGTGGGTAAATGTTAGGGTGAGGGTTAGGTTGAGGGTGAGGGTTAGGGTTAGGGTGAGCCTAAGGGTTAGGGTGAGGGTTAGGGTGAGTGTGAGGGTTAGGGTTAACATTAATATTAGGGTGAGGGTGAGGGTTAGGGTGAGGTTTTGGGTTAAGGTTAAGGATAGGGTGAGGATTAGGGTGGGGTTAGGTTACAGTGAGCTTTAGGCTGAGGGGTAGAGTTAGAGTGAGTTTCAGGGTTAGGTTTAGTGTGAGGGTTAGGGTTAGGGTTAGGGTCAGTGTTAGGATGAAGGTTAGGGTGAGGGTGAGTGTTAGGGTTAGGGTGAGGGTGAGGTTTAAGGTGAGGGTTAGGGTGAGTGTGAGAGTTAGGGATAGCATTAGGGATAGGGTTATGGTTAGGGTGAGGGCTAAGGTTATGTTTAGGTTTAGGGTGAGGATGAGGGTGAGGGTTATGTTGAGGGTTAAGGTTAGGGTTAGGTTTAGGGTGAATGTTAGGGTTAGGGTTAAGGTTAGGGTTAGGGTTAGGGTGAGGATTAGGGTCAATGGTGAGGGTTAGGTTTGCGGTGAAGTTTAGAGTGACAGTGACGGTAAGGGTTAGGGTGAGGGCTAGGGTTAGGGTTAGGGTTAGAGTGAGGTTTAGTTTTAGGATTAGAGTTAGGGTTAGGGTGAGTTTAAGGGTTAGAGTGAGTGTTAGGGTTAGGGTGAGGTTTTGCTATAGCATTAGGTGTAGAGTTAGGTTGAGGGATAGGGTTACGGTTAGGGTTAGGGTGAGGGTGAGGGTTATGTTTAGGGTTAGAGTTAGGGGTAGGGTTAGGGTTAGGGTGAGTGTTAGGGTTAGGGTTAAGTTTAGGGTGAGGGTGAGGGTTAGGTGTGTGTTATGTTGTGTGTGATGGTTAGGTTTAGAGTGAGGGTTAGGGTGAAGGTTGGGGTTAGGTTGAGTTTGAGGTTTAGGGTTAGGGTTAGGGTTAGTGTGAGGATTAGGGTTAGGATTAGGGTTAGTGTGAGGGTAAGGTTTAGGGAGAGGGTTAGGGTAAGGGTGAGGGTTAGGATTTGCATTAGGGTTAGGTTGAGGGTTAGGGTGAATTTTAGGGTTAGTTTTAGGATTAGCGTTAGGGTGAGGGTTAGAGTTAGGGTTAGGGTGAGGGTTAAGGTGAGGGTTAGGCTTAGGGTTTGGGTAAGGTTGCGTGTGAGGGTGAGGGTGAGCTTTAGGGTTAGGTTTAGGTTTAGGGTGCTGGTGAGGGTTAGGTTTAGAATTAGGGTTAGGTTTAGGGTTAGGTTAAGGATGAGGGTGAGGGTGAGGGTGAAGGTTAGGTTTAGTGTGAGGATTAGTGTTAGGTTTAGGATTAGGGTGAGGGTGAGGTTGAGGGTTAGGGTGAGTGTGAGGGTTAGAGTGAGGTTTTGCGTGTGGGTGAGCATTATGTTTAGGTTTATGGTGAGGGTTAGGTTGAGGGTGAGGGTTAGGGTAAGGGTGAGGGTTAGGGTTAGTGTTTGCGTTAGGGTGAGGGTTAGTGTTAAGATTAGGATTAGGGAAAGGGTTAAGGTGAGGGTTAGGGTTATGGTTAGGTTTAAGGTTAGTGTGAGGATTAGGGTTAGGGTGAGGTTCAGGTTTAGGGTTAGGTTTGGGGTGAAGTTGAGGGTGAGGTTTAGGGTTAGGCTTACTTTGATGGTTAAGCCTATGGTGAGGTTTAGTTTGAGGGTGAGGGTAAGGGTTAGGATGAGGGTTAGGGTGAGGGTGAGGGTTAGGCTTTGCATTTGGGTTAGGGTTAGGGTGAGGGTTTGGTTTAGGGTTAGGGTTTGGGTGAGGGTTAGGTTGAGGTTTAGGGTTAGGGTAAGGGTTAGGTTTAGGGTTAGGGTTTGGATTAGGGTTAGGATGAGGTCTATGGTGAGGGTGAGGTTTAGGGTTAGGGTTAGGGTGAGGGTTAGGTTTAGGGTGAGTTTTATGGTGAGGGCTAGGTTTAAGGTTAGGGTTAGGGTGAGGGTTATGTTTAGTGTGAGGTTAGTGTTAGGGTTAGAGTTAGGTTTAGGGTAAGTGTAAGGGTTAGGCTGAGGTTTAGACTGAGAGAGAGGGTTAAGATTAGCATGAATGTGAGTTTGAGGGTTAGGGTGAGTTTCAGGGTTAGGGTTCGGGTGAGGGTGAGTGTTATGGTAGGGTGAGCGTGAGGGTTAGGGTTAGGGTGACGTTTAGGTAAGGGTTAGGGTTAGAGTGACAGTGAGGGTTCCGGTGAGGGTGAGGGTTAGGTTGTTCGTGACGGTTAGATTTAGAGTGAGGGTTACGGTGATGATAAGTTTTAGTGTGAGGGTGAGGATTAGGGGTAGGATTCAGGTTAGGGTGTGGTTTAGGGTTAGGGATAATTTTAGGGTTTGGTTTAGGATGAGGGGTAGGGTCCGGGTTAGGGTGAGGGTTAGGGTTACTGTGAGGGTTAGCGTTAGGGTTAGGGTTAGTGTTAGGATAAGGGTTAGGGTGAGGGGTAGGGTGAGGGTGAGTGTCAGGGTTAGCCTTAGGGTTAGCGTGAGGGTTGGGGTGAGGTTGAGGGTTAGTGTTAAGGTTAGGATGAGTGTGAGGTTAAGGGTTATGGTTAGAGTGAGTGTTAGGGTTAGGGTGTGGGGTAGGGTTAGGGTTAGGTTAAGTGAGGTTTAGGTTTAGGTTTAGGATGAGGGTGAGGGTGAGGGTTAGGTTTAGGATTAGGGTTCGGGTTCGGGTTAGGCTTAGGGTGAGGGTGAGATTAAGGCTCAAGGTTATGTTTAGGGTGAGTAAGTGTTAGGGTTAGGGTGAGGGTGAGGGTTAGGTTTCTGGTGAGGGTTAGGGTGACGTTGAGGGTTCGGGTGAGTGTGAGCATTAGGGTTAGGTTTAGGGTGAGGGTTATGTTTAGGGTGATGTTTAGCTTGAGGGTTTGGGTCAGGGTGAGATTGAGGGTTAGGTTTGGGTGAGGGTTAGAGTTAGAGTGAAGGTTAGGGTGGGATTAGGGTTAGAGTTAGACTGAGGGTGAGGGTGAGGTTGAGGGTGACGGTTTGGTTTAGGTTGAGGGTTAGGTTTAGGGTTAGGGTGAGGGTAAGAATGATGGTTAGGGTTAGGGGTAGTATGAGGGTTAGGACGAGGGGTAGGATTATCATGAGCGTGTGGGTTAGGGTTACTGTGAGGTTTAGGGTTAGGGTTAAGTTTAGGTTTAGGGAGACAGTAAGGGTTAGCGAGACGGTAAGGGTTAGCGTGAGGGTTAGGTTGAGGTTGAGGGTTACGGTTAGGGTTAGGGTGAT
Organism: Dipodomys merriami; assembly: GCF_024711535.1. Classification (NCBI taxonomy): domain Eukaryota; kingdom Metazoa; phylum Chordata; class Mammalia; order Rodentia; family Heteromyidae; genus Dipodomys; species Dipodomys merriami. The sequence goes on along the minus strand of NW_027205937.1, from coordinate 2,758,392 downwards.
GGTTATGGTGAGGGTTAAGGTTAATGTTATGGTTAGGGTTAGGGTGAGGGTTTGGGTGAGGGTAAAGGTTAGGGTGAGGATTAGGGAGAGTGAGGGTTAGTGTTAGGGTTAAGGTTAGGGTTAGGATGAGGGTTAGAGTGAGGGATTGGGTTAGGGTTAGGGTTAGTGTTAGGGTGAGTGTTAGGGTCAGGGTGAAGGTTAGGTTTAAGGTTAGGGTAAGTGTTAGGGTGAGTGTGAGGCTGAGGGGTAGGGTTAGGGTTAGGGTGAGTGTTAAGTTTCGTGTGAGGTTTAGGGTTAGAATTAGGGTTAGGGTTAGGGTTAGGGTGTGGGTGAGGTTTAAGGTTAGAGTTAGGTTTAGGGTGAGGGTGAGAGTGAGGTTTAGGGTTAGGATTAGGATTAGGGTTAGGCTTAGGCTCAGGTTTAGTGTGAGAGTAAGAGGGAGGGTTAGGGTTAGGGTTCGAGTTAGGGTTAGGGTGAGGGTGAGGGTTAGGGTTATGGTGAGGTTTAGGGTTAGGTTGAGGATTCGGGTTAGGTTTAGGGTTAGGGTGAGGGTGTGGGTGAGGTTGAGGTTTTGGGTTAGGGTTAGGGTGAGGGTCAGGGTGAGGGTGAGAGTGAGAGTGAGGGTTTCGCTTATGAAAGGGTTTGTTTTTGGTTAGGTTGTGGATTAGGTTGAGGGTGAGATTTAGGTTGAGTGTTAGGGACAGGGTGAGGGTTGGAGTTAGGGTTAGGGTGAGGGTTAGGGTTAGGTTTAGGGTGATGTTTAGTATGAGGGTGAGGGTTAGGGTGAGGGTTCGGGTTCGGAAGAGGGTTATGGATAGGGTTATAATTAGGGTGAGGGCTAGGGTGAGGTTGAGTGTTAGGGTTAGGTTTAGGGATAGGTTGAGAATTATAGTCAGGGTTAAGGTTAGGGTGAGGGTTAGGCTGAGGTGTAGGGTTAGGGTTAGGGTGAGGTTTAGGGTTAGGGCATGGTTAGGTTTAGGGTTAGGGTAAGGGTTAGGGTGAGGTTTATGGTGAGTTTGAGGTTTAGTTTTAGCATGAGGATTAGTGTGAGGGATAAGGTGAAGGTTAGGGTTTGGGTTATGGTTAATGTGAGAGTGAGGGTTAGGGTTAGGTTGAGGTTTAGTGTTAGGGTGAGGGTTAGGGTTAGGGTGCTGGTGAAGGTGAGGCTGAGGGTTAGGATGAAGGTGAGGGTGAGGGTGAGGTTTAGGGATAGGCTTAGGATGACGGTGAGGCTGAGGGTTAGTGTTAGGATTTGTTAGGGTTAGTGTTAGGCTGAGGGTGAGGGTGAGGATGAGGGTTAGGGTTAGGGTTAATGTGAGGGCTAGCGTCAGGGTGAGGGTTAGGGTTAGGCTTAGGGTGAGAGTAAGGTTTAGGTTTAGGATTAGGGTTAGGGTTAATTGAGGGGTAGGTTTAGGGTTAGTATGAGTTTTAGGTTTAGTGTGAATGTTAGGTTTAAGTTTAGGGTTAGGATTAGTGTGTGAGTGAGGGTGAAGGTGAGGGTTAGGGTGAGGGTTAGGTTTAGGATGCAGGTTGTTGTTAGATTGAGGGTTAGGGTTAGGGTGAAGTTTAGGTTTAGGATTATGGTTAGGGTGTGGGCTAAGGTGAAGGTGAGGGTAAGGGTTAGCTTTAGGGTTAAGGTGAGGGTTAGGGTTAGGTTTAGGTTTAGGGTTAGTGTGAGTTGCAGTTTTAGAGTTATGGTTAGAGTTAGGTTTAGTGTGAGTGTTAGGGTTAGGTTTAGGTTTAGGGTGAGGGTAAGGTTTAGGGTGAGGGTGAGGTTTAAGGTGAGAGTGAGTGTTAGGGTTAGCATGAGTGTTAGGGTGAGGGTTAGCGTGAGGGTTACTGTTAGGGTTAGTGTTAGGTTTAGGGTTAGGGTGAGGGTGAGGGATAGTGTTAGAATTAGGATTAAGGTTAGGGTTTATATTAGAGAGAGGTTGAGGTTGAGGGTTAGGGTTAGGGTGACAGTGCGGGTCAGGGTGAGGGATAGGGTTAGGGTTAGGTTTAAGGGTAGGGTGAGGATTAGTGTTAGGGTTCTGTTTAGTGTGAGGGTTAGGCTGAGGGATAGGGTTACTTTTAGGGTGAGGGTAAGGTTTAATGTGAGAGTTAGCGTTAGGGTTAGTGTTAGGGTGAGTGTTAGGGTTAGGGTTAGGTTTAGATTTGGGGTTATTGTTAGGGTTAAGGTGAGGGTGATGTTGACAGTGAGGGTGAGGTTTAGGGATAGGGTTAGGATTAGAGTGAGGGTGGGAGAGAGGTTTAGGGTTAGAATTAAGATTAGGGTTAGTGTTAGGCTGAGGGTGAGTGGGAAGGGGAGGGGAAGGTTAGGGTTAGGGGTAGGTTTAGTGTTAGGTTTCCGGTGAGAGTTAGGGTTAAATTTATTTTTAGGATTAGGGTGAAGGTGAGGGTGAGGGTTCAAGTGAAGGTTAGGGTTAGGTATAGAGTTAGCATGAAGGCTAGGGTGAGTGTAAGGGTTAGGTTTATGGTTAGGGATAGGGTGAGAATTAGGGTTAGGGTTAGGGTTAGTGTGAGGTTGAGGATTAGTCTGAGGGTTACGGTTAGGTTTAGGGTTAGGTTTAGGCTTAGGGTGAGGGTAAGGGTTAGGGTGAGGGTTAGGTTTAGGGTGAGGTTTAGGGTTAGGTTTAGGGTAAGGTTGGCTGAGGGTTAGGGTTAGTGTTAGGGTTAGTGTGAGGGTGAGGGTTAGGGTTAGGTTTAGGGTGGGAGAGAGGGTTAGGGTTAGAATTAAGATTAGGGTTAGTGTTAGGCTGAGGGTGAGTGGGAAGGGGAGGGGAAGGTTAGGGTTAGGGGTAGGTTTAGTGTTAGGGTTCCGGTGAGAGTTAGGGTTAAAGTTATTTTTAGGATTAGGGTGAAGGTGAGGGTGAGGGTTCAAGTGAATGTTAGGGTTAGGTATAGAGTTAGAATGAGGGCTATGGTGAGTGTAAGGGTTAGGTTTATGGTTAGGGATAGGATGAGAATTAGGGTGAGGGTTAGGGTTAGTGTGAGGTTGAGGTTTAGTCTGAGGGTTACAGTTAGGTTTAGGGTTAGGTTTAGGCTTAGGGTGAGGGTAAGGGTTAGGGTGAGGGTTAGGGTTAGGGTGAGGTTTAGGGTTAGGTTTAGGGTAAGGTTGGTTGAGGGTTAGGATTAGTGTTAGGGTTAGTGTGAGGGTGAGGGTTAGGGTTAGGGTTAGGGTGGGAGAGAGGGTTAGGGTTAGAATTAAGATTAGGGTTAGTGTTAGGCTGAGGGTGAGTGGGAAGGGAAGGGGAAGGTTAGGGTTAGGGGTAGGTTTAGTGTTAGGGTTCCGGTGAGAGTTAGGGTTAAAGTTATTTTTAGGATTAGGGTGAAGGTGAGGTTGAGGGTTCAAGTGAAGGTTAGGGTTAGGTATAGAGTTAGGATGAGGGCTAGGGTGAGTGTAAGGGTTAGGTTTATGGTTAGGGATAGGATGAGAATTAGGGTTAGGGTTAGGGTTAGTGTGAGGTTGAGGTTTAGTCTGAGGGTTACAGTTAGGTTTAGGGTTAGGTTTAGGCTTAGGGTGAGGGTAAGGGTTAGGGTGAGGGTTAGGGTTAAGGTGAGGTTTAGGGTTAGGTTTAGGGTAAGGTTGGTTGAGGGTTAGGGTTAATGTTAGGGTTAGTGTGAGGGTGAGGGTTAGGGTTAGGGTTAGCGTGACGGTGAGAGTGAGGCTGAGCATTAGGGTGAGGGTGAGGGTGAGGGTGAGTTTGACGGTTAGGGTTAAGGTGAGGGTAAGGGTAAAGATTAGGGTAAGGCTTTGGGTTAGGATTAGGGTTAGGCTGAGGATGAGATTTAGGGGGAGGTTGATCGTGAGGGTTAGGGTAAGGATTAGGGTTAGGATTAGGGTTAGGCTGAGGATGAGCTTGAGGGTGAGGGTGAGGGTTAGGGTTAGGGTTAGGGTGAGGGTTAGGGTTAGTTTGAGGGTTAAGGTGAGTGTAAGGGTAAGATTTAGATTGACGTTAGGGTGAGGCAGAGGGTTAGGGTTAGGGTGAGGATGTGGGTGGGGTTAGGATGAGGGTTAAGTTTAAGTTTAGCCTTAGGGTTAGGGTGAGGGTTAGGGTTAGTGTGAGGGTTACGGTTAGGTTGAGGTTTAGGGTTAGGATTAGGGTTAGGGTGAGGCGTAGGGTTAGGGTGAGGGTTAAGGTTAGTCTTAGGGTTAGGGTGATGGTTAGGGTTGAGTTGACGGTTTGGGTTATGGTGAGGGGTAGGTTTAGTGTTACGGTGAGGCTTAGGTTTAGTGTGAGTGTTAGGGTGAGGATAAGGTTTCGGGTGAGGGTTTGCTTGACAATGAGGGTTAGGGATAGCGTAAGTGTTAGGGTGAGTGTTAGGTTGAGGGTTAGGGTTAGGGTTAGGGTGAGGGTGAGGGTTACAGTTAGGGTTAGGGTGAAGTTAAGGGTTAGCCTTAGGTTTAGTGTGAAGGTTAGGTTTAGGGTTAGGATTAGGGTTATTTTTAGGGTTAGGTTAAGGCTGAGGGTGAGGGTGAGGTTGAGGTATTGGTTAGGTTTAGGGTTAGGGTGAGGGTGAGAGTGTGGGATAGGGTTTGGATTTGAATTAGGGTTAGGGTTAGGCTGAGGGTGAGGGTGACAGTGAGGGTTAGGATTAGGGTGAGTGTTAGTGTTGGGATTAGGTTGAAGTTTAGGGTTAGTGTGATGGTGAGGGATAGGGTTAGAGTGAGGGGTAGGGTTAGGGTTAGGATGAGGGTTAGGGTTAGGGAGAGGGTTAGGGTGAGGGTGAGGTTTAGGGTTAGGGTGAGGGTAAGGGTTAGGGAGAGGGTTAGGGTGAGGGTGAGGTTTAGGGTTAGGGTGAGGGTAAGGGTTAGGGTTAGGGTTAGGGTGTGGGTTAGGTTTAGGCTTAGGGTTAGGGAGAGTGCTAGGGTGAGGGTGAGAGTTAGGGTTAGGTTTAGCGTTAGGGTTTGCCTTAGGGTGAGGGTGACGGTGAGGGTGAGAGTTAGGTTTAGGATTAGTGTTAGGTTTAGGGTTAGACTTAGGGTGAGGGTGAGGGTGAGGATAAGGGTTAGGATGAGGGTTAGGTTTAGGGTTAGGGTGAGGGTTAGGTAAAGTTTGATGTTTAGGGTGAGGGTGAGGGTTAGGTTTAGGGTTAGGATTAGGGTGAGTGTTAGGTTTAGGGTTAGGGTTACGGTGAGTGTGAGGGTTAGGGTGAGGGTTAGGGTTAGGGATAGGGTTAGGTTGAGGGTTACGGTTAGGGGGAGGATTAGTGTTAGTGTTAAGGTGAGGGTGAGGGTGAGGGTTAAGTTTAGGTTTAGTGTTAATGTTAGGGTTAGACTTAGGTTGAGGGTTAGGGTGAGAGTGAGGATTAAGTTTAGGGTGAGGGTTAGTGTGTGGGTGAGGGTTAGGGTTAGGGTGAGGATTAGGGTGACAGTGACGGTTAGAGTGAGCGTGATGGTTAGGCTTAGGGTTAGGGTGATGTTAGGGTTAATGTTAGGGTTAGGGTGAGGGTGAGGATAAGGGTTAGGCTGAGGGTTAGGATGAGTGGGAGGTTTAGGTTTAGGGTTAGGGGTAGGGTGAGGGTTAGGGTGAGAGTTAGGGTTAAGGTTCGGTTAGGGTTAGGGTGAGTGTTAGGGTTATTGTTAGGTTTACGATTAGGGAAAGTGTTAGGGTGAATGTTAGGTTTAGGGTGAGGGTTAGGTATAGGGTGTGGGTTAGGGTTAGAATGAGGGTTAGGGTTAGGGCGAGGTTTAGGGTTAAGATTATTGTTAGGGTTATGGCTAGGGTGAGGGTGAGTGTTAGGGTTAGGCTTAGGGTTAGGGTGAGGGTTAGGGTTAGGTTTAGGCTTAGGGTTAGCATGAGGTGTAGTTTTAGGGTTAGGGTGAGGATTAGGTTTAGTGTGAAGTTTAGAGTTAGTGTTAGGGTTAGTGTGAGTGTTAGGGTGAGGGTTAGGGTAATGGTTATTTTTAGGATTAATATTTGTTTTAGGGTTAGGGTTAGGTTGAGGGTGAGTGTGACATGGGGGTGAGGTTTAGGGATAGGGTTAGGTTTAGAGTGAGGGTGGGAGTGATGGTTAGGTTTAGTATTAGGATTAGGGTTAGGGTTAGGCTGAGGATGAGTGGGAAGGAGAAGGGGGAGTTTTAGGGGTAGGGGTAGGGTTAGGGTTACAGTGATGGTGAGTGTGAGGGTTCGCGTGAAGGTTAGGGTTAGGGATAGAGTTAGGGTGAGGTCTAGGATGAGTGTGTGGGTTAGGGTTATGGTGAGGGATAGGGTGAGAATTAGGTTTAGGGTTAGGGTTAGGGTGAGGGTTAATCTGAGGTGTAGGGTTAGGGTTAGGGTGAGGGTAATGTTAATTCTGAGGTTTACGGTTAGATTTTGGGTTAGGTTAGGCTTATGGAGAGGGTAAGGGATAGGGTGAGGGTTAGGGTGAGGGTGAGGTTTAGGGTTAGGTTTAGGGTGAGGGTTGGTTGAGGGATAGGGTTAGGGTTAGGGTTAGGATGTGGGTGAGGTTTACGTTTAGGGTTAGAATTAGGGTGAGGGTGAGAGTAAGGCTAAGGGTTAGGGTGAGGGTGAGGGTGAGGGTGAGTTTTAGGGTTAGGGTTAAGGTGAGGGTAAGTGTGAGGATTATGGTAAGGATTTGGTTTAAGACTAGTGTTTGGTTGAGGGTGAGCTTGAGGGTGAGGGTGATGTTTAGGGGTAGGTTTAGAGTGAGGGTTACGGTTAGGGTTAGGGTCAGGGTGATGGTTAGGGTCAGGGTGAGGGTTAGGTTTAGGTTTAGGGTGAGGGTGAGGGTGAGGGTTAGGGTTACGTTGATGTTTAGGTTGAGGGTGAGGGTTTGGGTGAGGGTGAGTTTTCCGTGAGGTTGAGGGTTAGGGTGTGGGTGAGGTTTAGGATTAGGGTTAGTGTTAGGTTGATGGTGAGGTTTAGGGTGAGGGTGAGTGTTAGGGTTACGGTTAGGGTTAGTGTGAGGTTTAGGGTTAGGGTTAGGGATAGAGTGAGGATTAGACTGCTGGGTTGGGTTAGGGTTAGGGTGAGGGTTAGGGTTAGTGTGAGAGTTAGGGTTATGGTTAGGGCTAGGTTGAGGTTAAGGGTTAGGGTGAGTGTTAGGGTTAGCGTTAGGCTTAGGGTGAGGATTAGGGTGAGGGTTAGGTTTAGGGTTATTTTAAGGGTTAGGTTAAGGTTTATGGTTAGGGTTAGGGTTAGGGTGAGCGTTCGGGTTAGGGTTAGGGTTAGGGTTAAGGTAAGTGTTACGGCAATGATTAGGGTGAGGGATAGGGTGAGGTTGAAGTTTAGGGTTATGGTGAGGGTTAGGTTGATGGTTAGGGTTAAGTTTAGGTTTAAGGTCAGGGTTAAGTTGAGGGTTAGGGTTAGTGTTAGGGTGAGGGTTAGAGTGACAGTGAGGGTTAGGCTTTGTGTTAAGGTTAGGGAACGGGTGAGGGGTTGGGTGAGGATTAGGATTAGTTTTAGTGTGAGGGGTTGAGTGAGGGTTAGGGTTAGGGTTATGGTGAGGCTTAGGGTTAGTGTTAGGGTGAGGGTGAGGGTTAGGATTTGTGTGAGGGTTAGGGTTAATGTTAGGGTTAGGGTGAGGGTAAGGGTTAGGGTTAGGTTGAGGGTTAGGTTTAGTGTGAGCGTTAAGGTTAGGGTTCTCATTAGGGTTAGGGTGAGGTTAATAGTTAGGGTGAGGGTTAGGATTAGGATGAGGGTTAGGTTTAGTGTTAGGCTTAGTTTTAGGGTGAGGGTTAGGGTTAGGTTGAGGCTTAGTCTGAGGGGTAGGTTTAGGGTGAAGGTGAGGGTTTGGGTGAGGGTGAGGGTTCGGGTGAGGGTAAGGGTTAGGGATTGGTTGTGTTAGGTATAGGGTGAGTGTAAGGGTGATGGTGAGTGTTAGGGTGAGGGTTAGGTTTAGGGTTAGGGATAAGTTTAAGGTTAGGATGAGGGGTTGGGTTAGGTTTCGGGTGAGGGTTAGGTTTAGTGTGAGGGTTAGGGTTAGGGGTAGGGTTCGGATGAGGTTAAGGGTTAGGGTTATATTTAGGGTGAGTTTTAAGGTGATTGTGAGGGTTAGGGTTAGGGTTACTGTTAGGGTGAGGGTAAGATTTAGGTTGATTGTTAGGTTTAGGGTGAGGGTTAGAGTTAGCATTAGGGTTAGGATGAGGGTTAGGGTGAAGGTTAGGTTTAGGATTAGTTTTAGGGTGAAGGTGAGGGTGAGGGTTAGGTTTAAGTTTAGGGTTTGGGTTAGGATGAGGTTTAGGGTGAGTGTGAGGGTGAGTGCTAGGGTTAGGATTAGGGTTAGGGTGAGGGTTAGGCTGAGGGTGAGGTTGAGGCTGAGTGTGAGGTTTAGGGTTAGGTTTAGGGTTAGGGTTATCATCAGGTTTAGGGTTAGGTTTAGGATTAGTGTTAGCTTTAGGGGTAGGCTTAGGGTGAGGGTAAGTGTGAGGGTGAGGTTTAGGGTTAGAGTGAGGTTTAGAGTAAGAGTGAGGGATAGGGTTAGGCTTAGGGTTAGGGTGAGGGTTAGGTTTAGGGTTAGGATTAGGGTGAGGGATAGGTTTAGGATTAGTGCTGGGTTAGGGTTAGGCTCAGGGTGAAGGTGAGTGTGAGGGTGAAGTTAGGGTTTGGGTGAGTTTTCGGGTTAGGGTTAGTGTGAGGGTTAGGGTTAGAGTGATTTTGAGGTTGAGGGTGAGGTTTAGGGTTCTGGTGAGTCTGAGGTTTAGGGTTTGTTTGAGGGTTAGGGCTAGGATGATGGTTATTTTGACAGTGAGGTTTAGGTTCATGGTGAGGGTTAGGATTAGGGTTAGGGTGACGGTTAGGGTGAGGTTTAGGGTTAGGGATAGGGTGAGTGTTGGGTTAGGGTTAGGTTTAGAATGAGAGTTAGGTTGAGGTTTAGGGTTATGGTTAGGGTGAGGTTTAGCTTGAGGGTCAGGGTTAGGTTTAGTTTGAGAGTTAGGGTTAAGTTTAGGGTTAGGGTGAGGACTAGGATGAGGGTGAGGGTGAGGGTTAGTGTTAAGGATAGGGTGAGTATTAGGGTTAGGTTTAGGGTAGGCTGATGGATAGGGTTAGGGATAGGCTGTGGGATAGGTTTAGTGTGTGGGTTAGGGTTAGGTTTAGGGTTAATATTAGGGTTAGGCTAAGGGCTAGGGTGAATTTTAGGGTTATGGTGAAGTTTAGGTTTAGCATTCGGTTTAGGATGAAGGTTAGTGTGAGGCTAAGGGATAGGGTGAGGGTAAGTGTTAGGGTGAGGGTTAGGGTGAGGGTGATTGTTAGGGTTAGGATTAGGCTTATGAGGAGGGTTAGGGTTAAGTTTAGGGTTAGTGTGAGTGTTAGGTTAAGGGTTTTTGTTAGTGTTAGGGTTAGGGTTAGGGTGAGGGTTAGGGTCATGGTGAGGGTTAGGGTTAGGGTGAGGGTTAGGGTCATGGTGAGGGTTATGGTTAGGGTGAGGGTTAGGATTAATTTTAATGTTAGGGTGAGGGTTAGGGTCAGTATGAGGGTGAGGGTTAGGGATAGGGATAGGGTGAGGATTAGGGTTAGGCTTATGGTTAGGGTGAGGGTTAGGCTGACGGTTGGGTTTAGGGTTAGGCTGAGGGATTGGATTAGTGTGAGGGTTAGGGTTAGGGTTAGGGTTATTTTTAGGGTGAGGGTAAGTGTTAGGTTGAGGGTTAGAATTAGGTTGAAGTTTACGATTAGCATTCGGTTTAGGATGAGTGTTAGTGTGAGGGTTAGGGTTCGGGTTAGTGTTAGGGTGAGGGTGAGGGTTAGGGTTAATGTTAGTGTGAGGGTTAGTTTTAGGTTGAGGCTAAGGGTTGGGGTTAGGGTTAAAGTGAGGGTGAGGGTGAGGGTGAGGTTTAGGGTGAGTCTGAGGGTGAGTGTTACGGTTAGGCTGAGGGTGAAGGTGAGGGTTAGGGTTAGGGTTAGGTTTAGGTTGAGCGTGAGGGTGAGGGTTAGGCTTATGGTTTTGGTTAGGGTTATTGTGAGGTTTAGGATTATAGTAAGGGTTAGGGTTTAGGTAAGTGTGAGGCTGAGGTTTAGGGTGAGGGTGAGGGCTAGGGCTAGCGTTAGGGTTAGGGTGAGGGATAGTGTGAGGGTTAGGAGTAGGGGTAGGTTGAGGTTGAGAGTTAGGGTTAGGGTTAGTTTGAGGGTTAGAGTTAAGGTGAGGGTTAGGGTTAGGGATAGGGTTAGGTTGAGGGTGAGTGTTAGTGTTAGGGTTGGGTTAGGGTTAGAGTTAGGATGATGGTGAGGATTAGGGTAAGGATTAGGGTTAGGGTAAGTTTTAGGCTGGGGGTGAGGGTGAGGATGAGGGTTATGTTCAGGGTGAGGGTTGGGGTTAGGGGTAGGGTTAGGGATAGGGTGAGTGTTAGGGTTAGGATGAAGGATAGGTTGTGGGGTAGAGTTAGAGTTAGTGTGAGGGGTAGGGTTAGTGTGAGGGTTAGGTTTAGGGTTAGGTTTAGGGTTAGATTTAGGGTTAGGGTGGGGGTTAGGATTAGGGTTATGATGAGGTTTAGGTTTAGGGTGAGGGCTACGGTGAGGGTGAGAGTTGGAGTGAGTGTGAGGGTGAGGATCAGGGTTAGGTTTAGGGTTAATTTTAGGATGAGGTTTAGGATGAGGGTGAGGGCTAGTGTTAGTGTTAGGCTGAGAGTGAAGGTGAGTGTGAGTATGAGGGGTAGGTTTAGGTTTAGGTTGAGGTTTAGGGTTAGGGTGAGTGTTAGGGTTAGGGTTAGAGTGAGGGTTAGGGTTACATTGATGTTTAGGTTGAGGGTGAGGGTTTGGGTGAGAGTGAGGTTTCGGTGAGGGTGAGGGTAGTGTGTGGGAGAGGTTTAGGTTTAGGGTGAGTGTTAGGGTGAATGTGAGGGTTAGGTTGATGGTGAGTGTTAATGTTATGGTTAGGGTTAGTGTGAGGTTTAGGGTTAGGGTTAGGGATAGAGTGAGGGCTAGGGTGCTTTGTTGGGTTAGGGTTAAGGTGAGGGTTAGGGTTAGTGTGAGGTTTAAGGTAAGGGTTAGGGTTAGGGTTAGGGCTAGGGTGAGGTTAAGATTTAGGGTGAGGGTAAGTGTGAGGGTGAGGGTTAGGTTTTGTGTTAGGGTTAGTGTGAGGGTTAGGGTGAGGTTTAGGTTTAGGGTTAGATTAAGGGTTAGGGGGAATATGAGGGTTAGGGTTAGGGTTAGGGTGAGGGTTAGGGTTAGGGTTAGGGTTAGGGTTAGGGTGATGGTAAGGGTGATGGTTAGGGTTAGGGTTAGGGTGAGATTAAGGCTTAGGGTGAGGGATAAGGTGAGGGTGAGGGTTAGGTTTAGGGTTAAGTTTAGTGTGAGGTTTAGGTTGAGGGTTAGGGTTAGGGTGAGGTTTAGGTTGAGGGTTAGGGTGAGGGTTAGGGTTAGGGTTAGGTTTAGGGTGAGGGTTAGGTTGAAGGTTAGGGTTAGTGTTAGGGTGAAGGTTAGGGTGACGGTGAGTGATAGGCTTAGTGTTTGGGTTAGGGTACGTTTGAGGGGTTGGGTGAGGGTTAGGGTTAGGGTGAGGGTGAGGCTTAGAGTTAGGATTTGGTTTGGGGTTAATGTGAGGGGTAGTTTGACGGTAAGATTTAGTGTGAGGGTAGGGGTGAGGATGACGGTTTGGGTTAGGTTTAGGGTGAGGGTTGGGTGAGTGTTAGGGTTAGGGTTATGGTGAGGGTTAGAGTTACTGTTAGGGTTAGGGTTATGTTTAGGGTTAGGGTGAGGGTTAGGATTAGTGTGAGGGTTAGGGTTAGGGTTAATATTAGGGTTACGGTGAGGGTAAGGATTAGGGTTAGGTTGAGGTTTAGGGTTAGTGTGAGGGTTAGGGTTAGGGTTTGGGTTAGGGTTAGAGTGAGATTAAGCGTTAGGGTGAGGGTTAGTATGAGGTTGAGGGTTAGCATTAGGGTTAGGGATAGGTTGAGGTTGAGGACTGGGTAAGGTTGAGGCTTAGGCTCTGGGGTAGTTTTGGGTGAGGGTGGGGGTTAGGGTGAGGATACAGGTGAGAGTAAGGGTTAAGGTATGGTTGAGGTTTAGGGTTAGGGTGAGTGTTAGGGTGACGGTGAGGGTTAGGGTGAGGGTTAGGTTTACGGTTAGGGATAAGGTGAAGATTAGGGTGAGGATTTGGGTTAGGGTTAGGGTGAGGGTTAGTTTTCGTGTGAGAGGTAGGGTTAGGGTGAGGTTAAGGGTTTGGAAGATGTTTAGGGTGAGGGTGAGGGTGAGGGTTAGCGTTTGGGTTAGGGTTTGGGTTAGGGTGAGGGTTAGGTTGACAGCGAGAGTTAGGGTAAGGATTAGGGATAGGGTTAGGTTTAGGGTGAAGGCTGGGTTAGGTTGAGATTTAGGTTGAGGGGTAAGGTTAGGGTAAGGGTGATGTTTAGGGTGAGGATACGGTTGTGGATAAGGGTTAAGTTATGGTTGAGGGTTTGGGTTAGGGTGAGTGTTAGGGTGACGGTGAGGGTTAGGGTGAGGGTTAGGTTTGGGTTAGGGATAGGGTGAAGGTTAGGGTGAGGGTTTGGGTTAGGGTTAGGGTGAGGGTTAGGTTTAGTGTGAGAGTTAGGGTTAGGGTTATGGTTAGGTGAAGTTAAGGGTTTGGAAGATGTTTAGGGTGAGGATGAGGGTTAGGGTCAGGGTGAGGTTTAGCGTGTGGGTTAGGGTTTGGGTTAGGGTGAGGGTTTGTTTGACAGTGAGAGTTAGGGTGAGGGTGAGGATTAGGGTTTGGTTTAGGGTTCGGGTTTGGGTTAGGGTTTGTGTTAGGGTTAGTTTGAGGGTGAGGGTTAGGTTTAGGGTTAGGTGGGGGTTAGGGTTAGGGTGAGGGTTAGGATTAGGGTTAGGGATAGGGTTAGGCTAAAGGTGAGGGTGAGTGTAGGGATGAGGGGTAGGTTTAGGTTTAGGTTGAGGTTTAGGGATAGTGTGAGGGTTAGGGTTAGGGTTCGAGTGAGGGTAAGGGTTACGTTGATGTTTAAGTTGAGGGTGAGGGTTTGGATGTTGGTGAGGTTTAGGTTTAGGTTGAGTGTTAGGGTGAATGTGAGGGTTAGGGTGAGGGTGAGTGTTAGGGTAACGGTTAGGGTTAGTGTGAGGTTTAGGGTTAGGGTTATGGATAGAGTGAGTGTTAGGGTGCTGGGTTGGGTTAGGGTTAGGGTGAGGGTTAGGGTTAGTGTGAGGATTAGGTTTAGGTTTAGGGTTAGGGCTAGGGTGAAGTTAAGGGAAAGGGTGAGGGTTAGGTTGAGGGTGAGGGTTAAATTTTGCTTTAGGGTTAGAGTGAGGGTTAGGGTGAGGTTTAGGTTTAGGTTTAGATTAAATGTTAGGGTCAATGTGAAGGTTAGGGTTAGGGTTACGGTGAAGTTTAGGGTTAGGTTTAGGCTTAGGGTGAGGGTAAGTGTAATGGTTAGTGTTAGAGTTAGGGTGAGAATAAGGGTTAGGGTGAGGGATAGGGTGAGGGTGAGGGTTAGGTTTAGGTTTAGGTTTAAAGTGAAGGTTAGGTTGAGTGTTAGGGTTAGGGTGAGGGTTAGGTTGAGGGTTAGGGTGAGGGTTAGGGTTAGGGTTATTTTAGTGTGAGGGTTAGGTTGAGGGTTAGAGTTAGTGTTCGGGTGAGTGTTAGGGGGAGGGGGAGGGTTAGGCTTAGTTTTTGGGTTAGGGTACGGGGTGAGGGGTTGGGTGAGGTTTAAGGTTAGGGTGACGGTGAGGCTTACGGTTAGGTTTCGGTTTAGGTTTAGGGTGAGGGGTTGTTTGAAGGCAATGTTTATGGTGAGGGTTAGGGTGAGGATGAGGGTTAGGGTTAGGTTTAGGGTGAGGGGTTGTGTGAGGGTTAGGGTTAGGGTTATGGTGAGGGTTAGTGCTACGGTTAGGATTAGGGTTAGGTCTAGGGTGAGGGTGAGGGTTAGAATTAGAGTGAGGGTTAGTGTTAGGGTTAATATTAGGGTTACAGTGAGGGTAAGTGTTAGTGTTAAGTTGAGGTTTAGGGTTAGTGTGAGGGTTAGGGTTAGGGTTTGGGTTAGGGTTAGAGTGAGTGTAAGCGTTAGGATGAGGGTTAGTATGAGGTTGAGGGTAAGTGTTAGGGAAAGGGTTAGGTTTAGTGTGAGGGCTGGGTTAGGTTGAGGCTTAGGCTGAGGGGTAAGGTTAGGGTGAGTGTGAGGTTTAGGGTGAGGATACGGTTGTGGGTAAGGTTTAAGGTATGGTTGAGGGGTAGGGTTAGGGTGAGTGTTAGGGTGACGGTGAGGGTTAGGGTGAGGGTTAGGTTTAGGGTTAGGGATACGGTGAAGTTTAGGGTGAGGGTTTGGCTTAGGGTTATGGTGAGGGTTAGGTTTAGTGTGAGAATTAATGTTAGGGTTAGGGTTAGGGTGAGGTTAAGGGTTTGGAAGAGGTTTAGGGTGAGAGTTAGGGTTATGGTTAGGGTGAGGGTTAGCGTGTGGGTTAGGGTTTGAGTTAGGGTGAAGGTTAGGTTGACAGTGAGACTTAGGGTGAGGGTGAGGATTAGGGTTAGGTTTAGGGTTCGGGTTAGGGTTAGGATTTGTTTTAGGGTTACTTTGAGCGTGAGGGTTAGGTTTAGGGTTAGGTGGGTGTTAGGGTTAAGGTTAGGGTTAGGATTAGGGTTACGGTTAGGGTGAGGGTGAGCATTAGGCTTAGGGTTAGGGTTAGGGTGAGGGTGATGGTGAGGGTTAGGTTTAGGATTAATGTTAGATTTAGGGTTAGTCTTAGGGTGAGTGTGAGTGTGAGGGTGAGGGTTAGGTTTAGGATGAGGTTTAGGGTTAGTTTTAGGGTGAGGGTTAGGTTTGAAGGTAAGTGTTACAGTTAGGTTTACGGTGAGGGTTAGGGTTAGGGTTATGGGGAGGGTTAGGGTTAGTTTTAGGGTTAGGGTGAGGGCTAGGGTGAGGGTGAGTCTGAGGGTTAGGGTTAGTGATAGGGTGAGGATTAGGGTTAGCATTAGGTTTAGGGTGAGAGTTAGGTTGCGGGTAGGGTTAGGTTTAGTGTGAGGGATAGATTTAGTGTGAGGGTTAGGGTTAGCATGAGGTTTAGGATGAGGGTGAGGGTTTGGGTTAGGGTTAGGGTTAGAGTTAGAGTGAGGGTGAGGTTGAGGCTGAGAATTAGGTTAAGATAAAGGTGAGGGTTAGGTTTAGGGTAAGGCTAAGATTTAGGATTGGGGGTAGGGTGAGGGTGAGTGTGACGGTGAGTTTTAGGTTGAGTCTGAGGTGAGGGTTGGGATTAGGATCAGGGTTAGGGTAAAGGTTAGGGTTAGGCTGAGGTTGAGGGTGTGGGTTAGGATTAGGCTTATTTTGGGTGAGGGTGAGGGTGAGGGTTAGGGTTAGGATTAGGGTTAGGGTTAGGGTTAGGCTGAGGGTGAGGGTGAGTGTAGGGATGAGGGGTAGGTTTAGGTTTAGGGTTACGGTCAGGGTTAGATTAGGGTTCAAGTGAGGGTAAGGGTTACGTTGTTGTTTAGGTTGAGGGTGAGGATTTGGGTGTGGGTGAGTTTTAGGTTTAGGGTGAGTGTTAGGGTGACTGTGAGGGTTAGTGTGAGGGTGAGTGTTAGGGTAACGGTTAGGGTTAGTGTGAGGTTTAGGGTTAGGGTTAGGGATAGAGTGAGGGTTAGGGTGGTGGGTTGGGTTAGGGTTAGTGTGAGGGTTAGGGTTAGTGTGAGGGTTAGCGTTAGGGTTAGTGTTAGGGCTAGGGTGAATTTAAGGGAAGAGGTGAGGGTAAGGGTGAGGGTGGGGGTTAGATTTTGCTTTAGGGTTAGGGTGAGGTTAGGGTGAAGTTTAGGTTTAGGGTTAGGCTTAGGGTGAGGGTAAGTGTGAGGGTTAGGGTTAGGGTTAGGGTGAGAATAAAGGTTAGGGTGAGGGATAGGGTGAGGGTGAGGGTTAGGTTTAGGGTTAGGGTGAGGGTGAGGGTTAGGGTGAGGGTTAGGGTTAGGGTTAGTTTAGGGTGAGGGTTAGGTTGAGGGTTAGGGTTAGTGTTAGGGTGAGGGTTAGGGTGACAGTGAGGGTTAGGCTTTGATTTTGGGTTAGCCTACTGGTGAGGGGTTGGGTTAGGGTTAAGGTTAGGGTGACGGTGAGGCTTAGGGTTAGGGTTCGGTTTAGGGTTAGGGTGAGGGTAAGGGTTAGGGTTAGGGTCAAGGTTAGGATGAGGTTGAGGGTTGGTGTTTGGTTTAGGGTTAGGTTAGGGTAAGGTTTAGGGTGAGAGTTAGTGTGAGGATGAGGGTTAGGGTTAGGTTTAGGGTAAGGGGTTGGGTGAGGGTTAGTTTTAGGGTTATGGTGAGAGTTAGTTTTAGGGTTAGGGTTAAGGTTAGGGTTAGCTTGAGTGTTAGGATTAGTTTGAGGGTTAGGGTTAGGGTTAATGTTAGGGTTAGGGTAAGGGTAAGGGTTAGGGTTAGGGTGAGGGTTAGGGTTAGTGTGAGGGTTAGGGTTAGGGTTTGGTTTAGGGTTAGGGTGAGGGTAAGGGTTAGGGTTAGGGTCAAGTTTAGGATGAGGTTGAGGGTTGGTGTTTGGTTTAGGGTTAGGTTTAGGGTGAGGGCTGGGTTAGGTTGAGGCTTAGGCTGAGGGGTTGGGTTAGGGTGAGGGTGAGGGTTTGGGTAAGGGTGAGGGTACGTGTGAGGGTAAGGGTTAAGGTTTGCTTGAGAGTTAGGATTAAGGTGATTGTTAAGGTAACGGTGTGGGTTAGGATGTGGGTTATGTTTACTGTGAGGGTTAGGTTTAGGGTTAGGGTTAGTGTGATGTTAAGATTTAGGGTGAGGTCTAGGGTGAGGGTGAGGGTTAGGGTTAGCATTAGGGTTAGGGTGAGGGTTAGGGTGAGATTTGGTTTAGGGTTAGGTTAAGGATTAGGGTGAGTGTGAGTGTTAGGGTTAGGCTGAGGCTCAGTGTTAAGGTTAGGTTTAGGGTATGGGTGAAGATTATGTTTAGGGTGAGGGTTAAGGTGACAGTGAGGGTTAGGTTTAGGGTTAGGGTTAGGGTGAGTGTTAGGGTGAGGTTTAGGGTTACGTTTAGATTTAGGGTGAGGGTTAGGTTGAGGGTTAGGATTAGTGTGAAGGTTAGGGTTAGGGTTAATGTTAGGGTTAGGGTGACGGTAAGGGTTAGGGATATGGTGAGGGTTAGGATTAGTTTGAGGTTTCGGGTTAGGGTTTGGGTTAGGATTAATGTGAGGGTAAGGGTTGGGGTGAGTTTTAGGATGAGGGTGAGGGTTAGGGTTAGGTTTAGGGTGAGGGCTGTGTTAGGTTGAAGCTTAAGCTGATGGTTAGGATTAGGGTGAGGGTGAGGGTTTGTATGAGTGTGTGGGTACGGGTGAGGGTAAGGGTTAAGTTTTGGTTGAGGGTTAGGCTTAGGGTGAGTGTTTGGGTAACGGTGAGGGTTAGAGTAAGGGTTAGGTTTAGGGTTAGGGATAGGGTGAAGGTTAGGGTGAGCGGTTGGGTTAGGGTTAGGGTGAGGGTTAGGTTTATTGTGAGGGTTAGGGTTAGGGTTAGGGTGAAGTTAAGGTTTAGGGTGAGGTTTAGGTTCAGGGTGAGGGTTATTATTACCATTAGGGTTAGTGTGAGGGTTAGGGTGAGGTTTGGTTTAGGGTTAGGTTAAGGGTTAGGGTGAGGGTGAGTGTTAGTGTTAGGCTGAGGGTGAGGTTTAGGGTTAAGTTTAGGGTATGGGTGAGGATTATGTTTAGGGTTCGGGTTAAGGTGATGGTGAGGGTTAGGTTTAGTGTTCGGGTTAGGGTGAGTGTTAGGTTGAGGGTTAGGGTTACGTTTAGATTTAGGGTGAGGGTTAGGTTGAGGGTTAGGGTTAATGTTAGTTTTAGGTTTAGGGTGAGGGTTAGGGTGACGGTGAGGGTCAGGGTGAGGGTTAGGGTTAGGTGTCGGTGAGGGTTATGTGAGGTTAAGTGTTAGGGTGAGGGTTAGGGTGAGTGTGAGGGTGAGGGTTAGGGTTAGGATTAGGGTTAAGGTTAGGGTCATTGTTAGGCTGAGGGTGAGGGTGAGGATTAGGTTTAGGTTTAGGTTTCGGGGGAGCTTGAGGGAGAGGGTTAGCTATAGTGTGAGGATTAGGGTTAGAGTTAGGGTCAGGATGAGGGATAGGCTGAGGAGTAGGTTTAGGATTAGGTGAGGGATAGGTTTATTGTGAGGGTTAAAGTTAGGGTTAGGGTTAATGTTAGGGTGAGGGTATGAGTTAGGGTGAAGTTGATGGTTAGGGTTAGCATGAGGGTGCAGGTTAAGTTTAGGATTGGTGTTAGGTTTAGTTTAGGGTTAGGATGAGGGTTAGGTTTAGGTTTAGGGTAAGGGTAAGGGTGAGTTTGAGGGTTAGGGTGTGTGTGAGGGTTAGGTTTAGGGTGATGGTTAGGGTGACGGTGAGTGTTAAGATGAGGGTGAGGGTTAGGGTTAGGGTTAGGGTTACGGTGAGGTTTAGGTTTAGCGTTTGGTTTAGGGTCAGGGTTAGGGTAAGTGTTAGGGTTAGGGTTAGGGTTAGGGTTATGGTTAGTGTGAGGTTTAGGTTTAGGATTAGGGTTAGGGTAAAGGTAAGAGTGAGGGTGAGGTTTAGGGTGAGGGTGAGTGTTAGGGTTAGCGTTAGGGTTAGTCTGAGGCTTAGTGCGAGGGTTAGTTTTAGTGTTAGGTTGAGTTTGAGTGTTAGGGTTAGAGTTAGTGTGAGGGTTATGGTTAGGTTTAGGGGTAGGGTTAGGATTAGGGTTAGAGTGAGGGTGAGATTGAGGGTTAGGGTTGGGTTAGGTTTAGAGTTAGGGGGAGGGTGAGGGTTAGGGTTAAATTTTGGGTTAGTGTTAGGCTTAAGGTGAGGGAGAGGATGAGATTGAGGGATAGGGTTAGGGTTAGGTTGAGGGTTAGGGTTAGTGTGAGGGTTAGGTTTAGGTTGAGGTTTAGGGTGAAAGGGAGGTTTAGTGTAAGTGTGAGGGTTAGGGTTAGGGTTAGGGTGAGAGTGAGGTTTAGTATCAGGGTGAGGGTTAGGGTTAGTGTGAGGGTGATTGTTATGGTTAGGGTTAGGAGTAAGTGAGGGTTAGGGTTAGGGTGATGGGTGGGTTTAGGGTTAGGGTGAGGGTTAGGGTTAGGGTGATGTTTAGGGTGAGGGTGAGGTTTAGGGTGAAGCTGAGGGTGAGGGTGAGGGTGAGGGTTAAGGTGTGGGTGAGGGTTAGGTTTAGAGTGAGGGTTAGGGTAAGGGTGAGGGTTAGGGTTAGGGTTAGGGAGAGGGTTAAGTTTAGGGTTATCTTTAGTGTGAGGCTGAGGGTTAGGTTTAGGGTTATTTGAGTCTTACGGTTATGGATAGGGTTAGGGTGAGGATAAGGGTTAGGGTGAGGGTGAGGGTTAGGGTTAGGGTTAGTTGAGGCTTACGGTTAGTGATAGGGTTAGGGATAGGCTTAGGGTTAGGGTGGGGGTGAGGGTGAAGTTTAGGGTTACGGTTAGGATTAGGGTAAGTGTGAGGGTGAGGGTTAGATTTAGGATTAGTGTTAGTGTTAGGGTTAGGCTTATTGTGAGTGAGAGGGTGAGGGTGAAGTTTAGGTTAAGGGTGAGGTTTAGGGTTTGGGTTAGGGTGATAATTAGGGTTAGGTTGAGGGTTAGGGTTAATATTAGGGTTAGGGTCAGGGTGAGATTTATGGTGAGGGTGAGCATTAGGTTTAGGGTGATGGTCCGGCTTATGGTTATGATTAGGATGTGGGTGAGGGTTAGGGTTGGGTTAGGGTTAGAGTTAAGGTGAGGGTAAGGGTGTAGTTTAATGTTAGTGTGAGGGTTAGGGTGAGGGTTAGGGTTAGGGTGTGGGTGAGGGTTAGGTTTGGGTTAGGGTTAGAGTTAGGGTGAATGTGATGGTAAGGGTTAGGTTTAGGGTGAGAGGTATGGTGAGGGTTAGGGTTAGGGTTACACTGAGGGGTAGGGTTAGGTTTAGATTGAGGGTGAGAGTGAGGGTTTTGGTTAGGTAAGGGTTAGGGTTGGGGTTACGGTGTGGATTAGAATGTGGGTTCGGTTGAGGGTGAGGGTTTTGGTGATGGTTAGGGTTAGGGTTAGGGTTAGGGTGATTGATTGGGTTAGGTTTAGGGTGAGGGTTAGGGTTAGTGTGAGAGTTAGGGTTACGGTTAGGGTGAGTGTAAGGGTTTGGGTTAGCGTTAGGGTGAGGGTTAGGGTTAGGATTAGCATTAGGGTTATTGTCAGGTTTAGGGTGAGGTTTAAGTTTAGGGTTACGGTAAGTGTTAGGGTGAGGGTGAGGGTTAGGTTTAGTTATAGGGTGAGAGTTAGGGTTAGGTTTAGGGTTTTGGTGAGGGTGAGTGTAATGTTTAGGGTGAGGGATTGGGTGAGGGTGAGGGTTAGGGTTAGGGATAGGGTGAGGGTGAGGGTTAGGTTGAGGGTTAGGGTGAGGGTGAGTGTTAAGGTTATTGTTATGGTTAGGGTGAGGGTTAGGCTGAGGTTGATGTTGAGGGTGAGCATTAAGGTGAGGGTGAGGGTGAAGTTTAAGGTTAGAATTAGGGTTAGGTTTAGGGTTAGGGTGAGCTTGAGTTTGAGGGTGATTGTGAGGGTTAGATTTAGGGATAGGGTTAAGTTTAGGGTTAGGGTTAGGGTGAGGGCTAGGTTGAGGGTGAGGGTTAAGGTCAAGCTGAGGGTTAATGTTTGGGTGAGGGTTATGGTTAGGGTGAGGGTTAGGTTTAGGGTTAGGGTTAGGGTGAGGTTTAGGGTTAGTGTGAGGTTTAGGGTGAGCGGGAGGGTGAGGATTAGGGTTAGAATTAAGTTAGGGTTAAGGTTAGGCTGAGGGTGAGGGTGAAGCTGAGGTTCAGGGTTAGATTTAGGGTTAGGGTTAGGGAGAGTATGAGGGTGAGGGTTAGGTTTAGGATTAGTGTTAGGGTTCTGGTTAGACTTAGGGTGAGGCTGAAGGTGAGGTGGACGGTTAGTGGTAGGGTGAGCATTAGGTTTAGGGTGAGGGATAGGGTGAGGGTTAGGGTTAGGGTGAAGGTGAGGGGTAGGGTGAGGGTGAGGGTGAGGGTTCAGTTTAGGATTATCGTTATTTTTAGAGTTAGGCTTACGATGAGGGTGAGGATGAGGGTTAAATTTAGGGTGAGGGTTAGGTTGACAGTGAGGGTTAGGGTACGTGTGAGGTTTAGGGTTAGGGATAGAGTGAGTGTGAGGGTTAGGATCAGGGTTAGGTTTTGGGTTAGTGGGAGGGTGAGGGTTAGGGTTAGAGTGAGGTTTTGGGATTGGTTAATGTTAGGCAGAAGGTGAGGGTGAGGCTTTGGATTAGGTTTAGGGTTAGAGTTAGGGTGGGGGTGAGACTTAGGGTTAGGATTACAGTTAGGGTTAGGGTTAGTCTGAGGGTGAGGTTAAGGGTGGGGGTTAGGGTTAAGGTTGGGGAGAGTGTTAGGGTTAGGGTAAGGATTAGCTTTAGGCTGAAGGGTAGGGTTAGAATTAGGGTGAGGTTTAGGTTTAGGGTGATGGTGAGGGTTTGGGTGAGGGTTCGGTTTAGGTTTAGGTTTAGGGTTAGGGTTAGGGTTAGTGTTAGGAATAGGGTTAGGGTTAGGGTTAGAGTGAGGGTAAGCATTAGGGTGAGGTTTAGGGTGAGGGTTAGGCTTAGCGTTAGGTTTAGGGAGAGGGTTAGGGTTAGTGTTAGTGTTAGGGTTAGGTTGAGGCTGCGGCATAGGTTTAGGGTGTGGGTTAGGGATAGGTTGAGGTTTAGGGATTGGTTAGGGTTAGGGAGAGGGTATGGGTGAGGGTTAGGATTAGGGTTAGGGTTAGAGTTAGGGTGAGGTTGAGAGTTAGGGTTAGGATTAGGGTTAGTGTTAGGGTTAGTCTGAGGGTGAGGTTAAGGGTGAGGGTCAAAGTTAGGGTTGGGGAGAGGGTTAGGGTTAGGGTTAGGGTAAGGATGAGGGTTAGGCTGAGGGGTAGGGTTAGAGTTAGGGTGAGGGTTAGGGTTGGGGAGAGGGTTAGTGTTAGGGTAAGGATGAGGCTCAAGCTGAGGGGTAGAGTTTGGGTTATTGTGAGTTTTAGGTTTAGGGTTAGTGTAGGGTAAATGTAAGGGTAAGGGTGAGGTTTAGGTTGAGGTTTACGGTGAGGGTGAGGGTTAGGGTTATCGTTAGGGTTAGTGTGAGGGTGACTTTGAGGGTTAGGATTAGGGTTAGGTAGAGGTTGAGTTTTAGGGTTAGAGTTAGTGTGAGGGTTAGGGTTAGGGTGAGGTTTAGGGTTAGGGTGAGGGTGAGAGTGAGGGTTAGGTTTGGGTTAGGGTTAGAGTAAGAGTGAGAGTGAGGGTCAGGGTTAGATTTAGGCTTAGGGTTACTTTTAGGCTGAGGGTGAGGGTGAGGATGATGGTTAGGTTTAGGGTGAAGTTTAGGGTTATAGGTAGGGTCAGAGTTAGGGTGAGTGTTAGGGTGAGGGATAGGTTTAGGATGTGGTTTAGGGTGAATGGTAGAGTTAGGCTTAGGGTGAGGTTTAGGTTTAGTGTTTGGATTAGGTTTAGGGTTAGGATTAGGGTGAAGGTGAGGTAAGGTTTGGGGTGAGCGTTAGGAAGAGTGTGAATGTTAGGGTTAGGCTTAGGGTTAGGATGGGTGTTAGGGTGAGGGTGAGGGCTAGGGTTAGGCTGAAGTTTTGGGTGAGCATTAGGGTGAGGGATAGGGTTAGGGTTAGGGTGAGGTTTAGGGTGAGGGCAAGTTTTAAGCTGAGGGTTAGATTGAGGGTGAGGGTTAGGGTTAGGGTGAGGGGAAGGGTGAGGTTTCGGGTTAGGGTTAGGGTTAGGCTGAGGAGTAGGTTTAGGGTTAGGGTGAGGTTGAGGGTGAAGTTTTCATTTAGGTAAGGGTTAGGGTTAGGGTTAGGGTGAGGATTAGGGAGATGGTTAGGGTGAGGGTTCTGGTTAGGGTTTGGGTGAGGGTTAGGATTAGGGTGAAGTTTAGGGTGACAGTAAGGGTTAGTGATGGTGATGGTGATGTTTAGGTTTACGTTTAGGGTTAGGGTGAGGGTTAGGGTTAGGGTTAGGTTGAGGGATAGCATTAGGTTTAGGGTTAGGGTGAGGGTTAGGGTTAGGGTTTCGGTTAGGGTGAGGGTGACCGTTAGGTTTAGGATTAGTGATAGGGTTAGGGTTAGGGTTAGGATTAGGGTGAGGGTGAGGGTTAGGGTTAGGTTGAGGTGAGGGTGACTGTAAGGGTTAGGGTAATTTTGAGGGTTAGGGTTAGGGTTAGGGTGAGGGTGAGGGTTAGGATCAGGGTTAGTCTTATGGTTAGTGTGAGGGTGAGGGTTAGGGTTAGGGTGAGGGTGAGGGCTAGGGTTAGGATTAGGTTGACAGGTAGGGTTAGGGTGAGGGTTAGGCTTAGGGTTAGGGATAGGGTGAGAATTGGGGTGAGGGGTTGGGTTAGGGTTAAGATGAGGGTTAGGTTTAGTGTGACAGTTACAGATAGGGATAAGATTAGGGTTAGGGTGAGGATGAGGGTGAGATTTAGGATTAGCTTTAGTGTTAGGGTTAGTGTGAGTGTTAGGATGAGGGTTAGGTTTAGGGTTTGGATAAGGGTTAGATTGAGGGTTAGGGTTAGAGTTAGGGTTTGGGTGAGGGTGAGGGTAATCTTTATGCTGAGGATTAGGGTGTTGTTGAGTATTAGGGTTAGGTTTGGGTTAGGGTGAGGGTGAGTGTTAGGGTGAGGGTTAGGGTGAGGGTGAGGTTTAGGGTTAGGGTTAGCATTAGGCTTTGAGTGAGGGTTAGGATGAGGGTTAGGTTTAGGTTTAGGGTGAGGGTTAGGGTGAGTGTCAGGGAGAGTGTGACGGTTAGGGTTAGGGTGAGAGATAGGGTTAGGGTGAGGGTTATGGTTAGTGTTAGGATGAGGTCTAGGAAGAGGGTGAAGGTGATGGTTAGGGTTAGGGATAGGGTGAGGATTAGGGTTAGGGCTTGGGTTAGGGTGAGGGGTAGGGCAAGGTTTAGGGTGAGGGATAGTTTTAGTGTGAGGGTTACGTTTAGGGTTAGGGTTTGGGTTAATGTTAGGGTGAGCATTAGTGTTAGGGTGAGAGTTACGTTTAGGATTAGGGTTAGGGTGCGGGTGAGGTTGAGGGTTAGGTTTAGGGTGAGGGTTAGGTTTAAGTTGAGGGCTAGCATTAGGGTTAGGGTTAGGGTGAGGGTTAGGTTTAGGGTTACAGTTAGAGTGAGGGTGAAGGTTAGGTTTAGGATTAGTGATAGGGTTAGGCTTAGGCTTAGGGTGAGGATGAGGGTGAGGGTTCGGGTTAGGGTGATATTTAGGGTGACAGTGAGGGTTAGGGTAAGTGTGAGGGTTAGGGTTAGGGTTAGGGTGAGTGTGAGGGTGAGGGTTCGGGTTCGCTTGAGGGTGAGGTTTAGGTTGTGGTTGAAGGTTATTTTTAGGGTGAGGATTAGTGTGATAGTGAGTGTTCAGGTAAGGGTGAGCGATAGGGTTAGGGTTAGGGTGAGGGTTAAATTTAGGGTTAGGTTTAGGGTTTCGCTAAGGGTGAGGGTTTGGTTTACCGTTAGGTGTGTCTTAAGGTTAGGGTGAGTGTTAGGGTTAGGCTTAGGGTGACGGTGAGGGTTAGGGTTAGTGTTAGGTTTAGGGTTAGTGTTAGGTGAGGGTGAGGGTTAGATTTAGGATTAGATTTATGGTGAGGGTTAGGGTTAATGTTAGGCTTAGTGTTAGTGTGAGGGTTAGGGTGAGGGTGAGGGTTAGCATTAGGGTTAGGGTTAGGTTGAGGTTTAGGGTGACGGTTATAGTTAGGGTTAGGGTTAGGGTTTGCGTGAGGGTTACTTTTATGTTGAGGAGGTAGGGTGAGGTTTAGGGTTAGGCTGAAAATTAGGGTTAGGGTTAGGGTGAGGGTGAGGGTTTCGGTTAGGGTGAGGGTTAGGGTTAGGTTTAGGGTTATGGTGAGGGGTTGGGTTAGGGTTAGGGTGAGGTTTAGGGTAGGTGTGAGAGTTAGGATTACGGATACGGTTAGGGTTAGGGTGAGGGTAATTGTTAGGGTGAGATTTAGGGTGAGGCTTAGGGTTATGTTTAGCGTTAGGGTTAGGTTGAGGGTTAAGGTGAGGTTTATGTTTATGGTTAGGGTAAGGGTTAGGGTGAGGGTGAGGGTTAGGGTTAGGTTTAGGGTGAGGGTTAGGGTTAGGGTTAGGGTTGGGGTGAGGGTGAGGGTAATCGTTAGGGTGAGGGATAGGGCGAGGGTGAGGGTTAGGTTTAGGGTTATGGTGAGGTTTAGGGTGAGGTTTAGGATTAGGTTTAGGTTTAGGGTGAAGGTTCGGGTGAGCGTGAGGGTTAGGGTTAGGGTTAGGGTGAGGGTGAGGGTGAGGTTTTGGTTGAGGGTGAGGGTTAGGGTTAAGGTGTGGGTTAGGGTTAGGGTGCGGGTTAGGGTTAGGGTGAGGGTTAGGATTAGGATTAGGGTTAGGGTGATGTTTAAGATAGGGTGAGGCTTAGGGTTAGGGTGAGGGTGAGGGTGACGGTGTGGGTGAGGTTTAGGTTTATGGTGATGGTTAGGGTGACTCTGAGGTTTAGGGTGAGTGTGAGGCTTATGGTTAGGGTTAGGTTTAGTGTGAGGTTCAGGGTTTGGGTTAGGTTTAGGGTGAGGGTTAGGGTAAAGGGTAGGGTTATTGTTAGAGTGAGGCTTAGGTTTAGGGTTTGGGATAGGTTTTGGGTGAGGGTGAGGGTTAGGTTTAGGGTTATGGTGAGGTTTAGGGTGAGGGTTAGGATTAGGTTTAGGTTTAAGGTGAAGGTTAGGGTTAAGGTGAGGTTGAGGTTTAGGCTTAGGGTGAGGGTTAGGGTTAGGATTAGGGATAGGGTTAGGGTTAGGTTAGGGTGAGGGTGAGGGTTAGGTGTAGGGTTGGGTGAGGGGGGGTGAGGGTTAGGTTTCGGATTAGTGTTATTGTTAGGGTTAGGCTTAGGGTGAGGGTGAGGGTGAGGATTAGGGTTAGGGTGACGTTTAGGTTGACAGTGAGGGTCAGGGTAAGTTTGAGGGTTATCCTTAGGGTTAGGCTGAGGGTGAGGTTTAGGATTAGGGTTAGGTTTAGGGTTAGTGTGAGGGTGAGGGTTAGGGTTTGGGTTAGGTAAGGGTTAGGGTTAGGGTTAGGTATAGGGTGAGGGTGATGTTTAGTTTTAGGGTGATGTTTAGGGTGAGGGTGAGTTTTAGGGTTAGAGTGAGGGTTCGGGTGAGGGTGAGCCTTAGGTTGTTGGTTTGGGTTAGGGTTAGTGTGAGGGTTAGGGTGACAGTGAGTGTTAGGGTGATGGTGAGGGTTAAGTTTAGGGTTAGGATGAGGGTCAATTTTAGGGTTAGGGATAGGGTTAGGGTGAGGATTAGGGTTAGGGTTAGGTGAGGCTTACAGTTAGGATGAGGCTTAGAGTTAGTGATAGGGTTAGGATGAGCGTGAGGTTTAGGGTTAGGGATAGGATCAGGGTGAGGGTGAGGATGAGGGTTAGATTTCAGATTAGTGTTAAGTTTTGCCTTAGTCTTAGGGTGAATGAGAGGGTTCGGGTGAGGTTTAGTGTAAGGGTGAGGTTTAGGTTTAGGGTTAGGTTGATTGGCTTAGTGTTACATTTAGGGAAAAGTTTAGGGTGATGGTTAGGGTTAACATTATGAGGGTGAGGATTAGTGTTATGATTAGCGTTAGGGTTAGGGAGAGTGTGAGGGTTAGGGTTAGGTTAAGGGATAGGGTGTGGGTTAGGCTGATGGGTAGAGTTAGCGGTAGCTTGAGGGATTGTTTTATTGTGAGGGATACTGTTAGGATTAGGGTGAGAGTAAGGGTTAGGATGAGGGTTAGGGTGAGGATGAGGGTTAGGGTTAGAGTTAGTGTGAGGGTCAGGGTTTGTGTGAGTGTTAGGGATAGGTTTAGGGTTAGGGTGAGGGTAAGGGTTAGGGTTAGGGTTAGGGTTAGATTTAGGGTGAGGGTAAGGATTAAGTTTAGGATTAGGTTTATGTTTATTTTTAGGCTTAGGGGGAGTGGGAGGGGGAGGGGGAGGGTTAGGGTGAAATTTAATGTGAGGGTTAGGGTGAGGGATTGTGTTAGGGTTAGGGTGAGCGTTATTGTTAGGTTGGTGTTTAGGGTGAGGATGAGTGTTAGGGTGAGGGCGAGGCTTAGGGTGAGGGTGAGGGTTAGGGTGTGAGTGAGAGTCAGGGTTAGGCTGAGGCTTAGGGTGACAGTGAGGATTAGGGTTAGGGTGAGGGTTAGCATTAGGGTGAGGTTTAGGTTTAGGGTAAGTGTAGGGTGAGTGTTAGAGTGAGGGTTAGGTTTAGGTTTAGGATTAGGGTTATTGTTAGGATTAGGGTTAGGGTTAGGGTCATGTTGAGGGTAAGCATTAGGGTGAGGTTTATGGTGAGGGTTAGGTTTAGGATTAGGGTTTGGGTTAGGATTAGGCTTAGCATGAATGCAATTGTTAGGGTTAGGTTTAGGGTGATGGTTAGGGTTTGTGTGAACGTTAGGGTTCGGGTTAGAGTGAGGGTCAGTGTGAGGGTGAGGGTTAGGGTGAGATTTAGGTTTAGGGTTAGGGTGAGGATTAGGGTTAGTGTGATGTTTAGGGTGAGGGTGAGATTGAGGGTTCGGGTGAGGGTGAGGGTGAGGGTGTGGATGAGGGTTGGGGTTAGGGTGAGAGTTAGGGTTAGGGTGAGGGTAAGGGTTAGGTTTAGGGTGAGGGTTAAGCATATGGTTAGGGTTAGGGTGAGTCCGAGGTTGAGGGCTAGGTTTAGTGTTAAGTTTAGGGTGAGGGCGAGGGTTAGGGTGAGGGTGAGGTTTAGGGTTAGGGTGAGGGTGAGAGTTATGGTTAGGGTTAGGGTTAGGTTTAGGGTTAGGGTTAGGTTTAGGGTGAGGGTTAGGTTTAGGGTTAGGTTTAGGATGAGGTTTAGTCTAAGGAGTAGGCTTAGGGTGAGGGTGAGGGTTAGGGTTAGTATGAGGGTTTGGGTTAGGTTTAGGTTTAATATTAGGATGAGGGTGAGGGTTAGGGTAACATTTAATGTTAGGGTTAGGCTTCTGGGAGTGTTAGGGTTATGGTGAGGGAAAGGGTGAGGGTGAGGGTTAGGGGTAGTTTTAAGATTAGGGTTAGGGTTATGCAGAGGATCAGGGTGAGGGTTAAGGTGAGGGTGAAGGTTAGGGTTAGGTTGAGGGCTAGACTGAGTGTAAGGGTTAGGGTGATGGTGAGGGTGAGGGTTTCGGTTAGGTAATGTTTAGGATTAGGGTTATTGTGAGGATTAGGTTGAGGGTGATATTTAGGGTGTGGGTTAGGGTTAGGGTGAGGGTTAGGGTTAGGATTAGGGTTAGGGTGATGTTTAGGATAGGGTGAGGGTTAGGGTTAGGGTGAGGGTGAGGGTGAGGGAGTGGGTGAGGTTTAGGTTTATGGTGATGGTTAGGGTGACTGTGAGGTTTAGGGTGAGTGTGAGGCTTTGGTTAGGGTTAGGGTTAGTTTGAGGTTTAGTGTTTGGGTTAGCTTTAGGGTGAGGGTTAGGGTAAGGGGTAGGGTTATTGTTAGGTTGATGCTTAGGTTTAGTGTGAAGGTTAGAGTTAGGTTTAGGATTAGGGTTAGGGTGAGGGTGTGGGTGAGGATTAGTTTTAGGATTAGGGTTAGGGTTAGGATTTGGCTTAGGGTGAGTTGAGCGCTAGGGTTAGGGTTAGGGTGAGGGGTAGGGTTTGTGTGAAGGTTAGGGTTAGGGTTAGGGTGAGGTTGAGGGTGAGGTTGAGTGTTAGGTTTAGGGTTTGGTTGAGGGTTAAGTTTAGTGTGATGTTTAGGGTGAGGGTGAGGGTTAGGGTGAGTATGAGGATCCGTGTGAGGGTTACTTCGTGGGTGACTGTTGGTGTTAGGGTGAGAGTTAGGGTGACGGTTAGGGTTAGGGTGAGGGTGAGGGTTAGGGAGAGGGTAAGCGTTAGGGTGAGGGGTAGGGTTATGGTTATGGTTAGGGTGAGGTTTAGGGTTAGGGTTACGGTTAGTGTGAGAATTAAGGATAGAGTTAGGGTTGGAGTTATGTTGTGGGTAAGGTTTAGGGTGAGTTTTAGGTTGAGGGTGAGGGTTAGGGAGAGGGTTATTCTTAGGGTTAGGGTGAAGGTGAGGGTTAGGGTTAGGGTTAGCTTTGGGGTGAGGGTTAGGTTTAGGATGAGAGTTAGGGATATAGTTAGGGTTAGGGTGAGAGTGAGTGTGAGGGTTAGGGTGAGAGTTAGGGTTAGGGTTAGGGAAAGGGATAGGGTGAGGGTTAAGTTTACGGTTAGG
The DNA here is from genome assembly GCF_024711535.1 of Dipodomys merriami. Lineage (NCBI taxonomy): Eukaryota > Metazoa > Chordata > Mammalia > Rodentia > Heteromyidae > Dipodomys > Dipodomys merriami. Next base: position 2,729,383 of record NW_027205937.1, on the reverse strand, counting down.
GTTAGGATGAGGGTTAGGGTTAGGGATAGGGTTAGGGTTAAGATTAGGGTGAGGGTTATGGTTCGGGTAACTTTTAGGGTTAGGGTTAGGGTTATTGTTAGTGTTAGGGTTAGGGTGAGGGTGAGGTTGAGTGTGAAGTTGAGGGATAGGGTTAGGGTTAGTGTGATGGCTAGGGTGAGGATTAGGGTGAGTGTGAGGGTGAGGTTGAGGTTTTCGGTTAGGGTTAGGGTTAGGATGAGAGTTAGGGTTAGTGGAGGGTTAAGGTTAGGGTTAGGTTTAGGATTAGGGTTAGGGTAAGGGGTAGGGTGAATGTTAGGGTCAGGGTTAGGGTTAGAGTGAGGGTTAGGGTGAGAGTGAGGGTTAGAGTTAGTGGAGAGTTAGGGTGAGGGTAAGTGTAAGGGTTAGGTTTAGGGTTAGGTTGAGAGTTAGGGTGAGGGTGAGGGTTAGGGTTAGGGTGAGTGTTTGGGTTAGGGTGAGGGTGAGGGTTAGGTTGTGGGTGAGGGTTAGTGTTATGGTGACTGTTAGGGTGAGGGTTATGGTGAAGGTTACGCTTAGTGTTAGGGTGATGCTTAAGGTGAAGTTGAGGGTTAAGTTTAGCTTTAGGCTGAGGTTTAGCATTTGCGTTAGGTTTAGGGTGAGGGTTAGGGTGAGGGTTAGTGTTATTGTTAGGGTGAGGGGTAGGTTTAGTGTGAGGGTTAGTGTTAGGTTTACGGTTAGGGTGAGGGTGAGGGCAAGGGTTAGGGTGAGGTTTAGGGTTAGGGTTATTGTTAAGGTTATGGTTAGTGTTAGGGTGAGGGTGGGATTGAGGTTTAGGGTTAGTGTTGGTGTGAGGATTAGGTTTTGTTTAGGGTTAGCGTTAGTGTTAAGTTGAAGGTGAGGGTTAGGGTGAGATTGTGGTTGAGTGTAAGCGTTAGGGTTAGGGTGAGAGTTAGGGAGAGGGTTAGGGTTAAGGTTAGGGAGAGGGTAAGGTTTAGGGTTAGGGTTAGCGTTGGGGTGAGGGTTAGGGTTAGGGTGAAGGTTAGTTTGAGGGTTAGGGTTAGGGTTAGGGTTAGGATGAATGTGTGGTTTAGGGTTATGTTTAGGGTGAGGGTAAGGGTTAGGGTGAGGCTTAGGTTGAGGGTTAGTTTTAGGGTTAGGATGAGGGGTAGCTTTAGGGTTAGGGTGAGCATTAGGGTTAGGGTGAGGATTAGGGTGATGGTTAGGGTTAGGGTTAGAGTTAGGGTGAGGTTGAGGGTTAGGGTTAGGGTTAGGTTTAGGGTGAGTGTAAGCGTTAGGGTGAGGGTTAGGTTGAGTGTGAGGGTTAGGATATGGGAAAGGGTAAGTGTTAGAGTGAGGGTTATGGTGAGGGTGAGGTTTAGGGTTAGCATTAAGGTTAGGGTGATGTTAGGGTTAGGGTTAGGGTGAGGGTTAAGGTGAGGGTGAGGGTTAGGGTTAGGGTGAGGGTTATGGTGAAGGTTACGGTTAGTGTTAGGGTGATGGTTAAGGTGAAGTTGAGGGTTAGGGTTAGGGTTAGGGTGAGGTTAAGCATTTGGGTTAGGGTTAGGGTGAGGGTTAGGGTGAGGGGTAGGGTTATTTTTAAGGTGAGGGTTTGGTTTAGTGTGAGAGTTAGGGTTAGGGTTAGGGTTAGGGTTAGGTGAGAGCAAGTGTGAGGGTGAGGTTTAGGGTTAGGGTTATTGTTAGGGTTAGGGTTAGGGTTAGGGTGAGGGTGGGATTTATGTTTAGGGTTACGGTTAGTGTGAGGAGTAAGTTTAGTTTAGGGTTAGGGTTAGTGTTAGGTTGAGGGTGAGGGTTAGGGTGAGGGTGTGGGTGAGGGTAAGCTTTAGGGTTACGGTGAGAGTTAGGGAGAGGGTTAGGGTTAGGGTTAGGAAGAGGGTGAGGTTTAGGTTAGGGTTAGCGTTGGGGTGAGGTTTAGGGTTAGGGTGAGGTTTAGTGTGAGGGTTAGGGTTAGGATGAAGGTGAGGTTTAGGGTTATGTTTACGGTGAGGATAAGGGTTAGGGTGAGGCTTAGGTTGAGGGTTAGTTTTAGGGTTAGGATGAGGGTTAGGATGAGGGGTAGCATTAGGGTTAGGGTGAGCACTAGGGTTAGGGTGAGGATTAGGGTGATGGTTAGGGTTAGGGTAAGGGTTAGGGTGAGGTTGGGGGTTAGGGTTAGGGTTAGGTTTAGGGTGAGGGTAAGGGTTGGGGTGAGGGTTAGGTTGAGTGTGAGGGTTAGGATATGGGAAAGGTAAGTGTTAGAGTGAGGGTTATGGTGAGGGTTAGGTTTAGGGTTAGCATTAGGGTTAGGATGACGTTAGGGTTAGGGTTAGGGTTAGGGTTAATGTGAGAGTGAGGGTTAGGGTTAGGGTGAGGAGAAGGGTTAGGGTGAGGTTTATGGTGAGGGTTAGGGTTATTGTTAGGGTTAGGGTGAGGTTGGGATTGAGGTTTAGGGTTAGGATTTGAGTGAGTGTTAGGTTTAGTTTTAGGGTTAGGGTCAGTGTTAAGTTGAGGTTGGGGGTTAAGGTGAGGGTGAGGGTTAGGTTTAGTGTGAGGGTTAGGTTGAGGGTTAGTTTAACGGTAAGGGTTATTGTGATTGTTAGGGTTAGAGTTAGTCTGAGGTTGAGGGTGAGAGTGAGAGTTAGGTTTAGGGTTAGTGTTATGGGTAGGGTTAAGTTGAGGACTAGGATGAGGGTGAGGGTTAGGGTGAGGGTGAGGGTGAGGGTGAGGATTTCCGTTAGGTAAGGATTAGGTATATGGTTAGGATGAGGATTAGGCTCAGGGTGAGGGTTAGGGTGTTGGTGAGGGTTAGGGGTAGGGTCAGGGTTGAGGTGAGGGTTCGGGTTAGGGTGTGGGTGAGGGTTAGGGATAGGGTGAGTTTTAGGGTTAGTGTGAGAGTTACGATTATGGTTAGGATTAGGCTTAGGGTCAGATTTAGGTTGAGGTTAGGGTTAGGGTGAGGGTTAAGGTTAGGGTGATGTTTAGGGTGAGGGTGAAGGTTAGCCTGATGGTGAGGGTGAGGGTGAGGGTGAGGGTTAGCGATTGGGTGAGGGCTAGGTTTAAGCTGAGTGTTAGGGTGATGGTGACGGTTAAGGAGACGGTGAGGTTAAGGGTTAGGGTTAGGGTTAGCGTGAGGCTAATGGTTGGGGTGAGGTTTAGGGTGAGGGTGAAGGTTAGAGTTCGCGTTAGTGTTAGGGTGATGGTTACGATGTTGGTTAGTGTTGGAGTTACGTTTAAAGTAAGGGTTAGGGTTAGGCTTCACTTAGGGTTAGGGTGAGGATGAAGGTGAGGTTTAGGGTGAGGGTGACGGTTAGTTTTAGGTTTAGGGTGAAGTTTAGTTTGAGGTTTAGGGTGAGGGGTAGGGTTAGGGTTAGAGTGAGGGTGAGGGTTAGAGTTAGGGTTAGGATTAAGGTGAGGGTTAGGGTGAGGGTAAGTGTTAGGGTAAGTATAAGGATGAGGGTGAGGGTTAGGGGTAATGTTACGGTGAGGGGTAGGGTTAGGGTTACTTTTAGGGTTAGGGTGAGGATTAGGATTAGGGTGAGCATAGGGTCAGGGTGAGGGTTAGTGTGAGGGTGAGGATTACGATTGGGGTTAGGATTAGGGTGAAGCTTAGGATGTGTGTGAGGGTTAGAGTTAGTGTTAGGGTTACTGTGAGGGTGAGGGTGAGAGTTAGGGTTAGGGTTAGGGTTAAGTTGAGGTTGAGGGTGAAGGTTAGATTTAGGATTAGGGTTAGGGTTAGGATTAGGCTTAGGATGAGGTTGAGGGTGAGGGTTCTGTTTAGGGTGAGGGTTAGGTTTAAGTTTAGGGTGAGGGTTAGTGTGAGGATTAGAGTTAGGGTTAGGGTTAGGGTGAGGTTGAGGGTAAGGGTTAAGGTTAGGTTTAGGGTGAGGGTAAGGTTCGGGTGAGGGTTAGGGTTTGGGTTAGGGTTAGGGTTATTGTGAGGGTTAGGTTTAGGGTTAGGGTCCGGGTGGGATTGAGGTTTAGGGTTTGGGTTAGTGTGAGGTTTAGGTTTAGGTTTAGGGTTAGGTTTAGTGTTAGGGTGAGGGTGAGGGTTATGGGGAGAGTGTGGGTGAGGGTAAGGGTGAGTGATAGGGTTAGAGTGAGGGTTAGGTTGAGGGTTAGTGTGACGGTAAGGGTTATTGTGAGTGTTAGGTTAGGGTTAGGCTGAGGTTGAGAGTGAGGGTGAGAGTGAGGGTTAGGGTTAGTGTTAGTGTTAGGGTTAGGGTGAGAGGTAGGATGAGGGTGAGGGTTAGGGGGAGGGCGAGGGTGAGGGTGAGGATTTCGGTTAGGTAAGGCTTAGGGATAGGGTTAGGGTGAGGATTAGGCTGAGGGTGAGGGTTAGGATGAGGGTTAGGGTTTGGGTTAGGGTGAGGGTTCGGTTTAGGGTAATGTATTGAGGGAGGTTGAGGGTTATGGTCACTTTGAGGATTCGGGTGAGGGTGTGGTGTAGATTATGGGTGAGGTTTAGGAGTACGTTGAGGGTTAGGGTGATGGTGAGGGTTAGGGTTACGGTTATGGTTAGGTTGAGTCTTAGGGTCAGGGTTAGGTTTAGGGTTAGTTTTTGTATTAGGGCGAGGGTCAGGGTTATTGTGAGGGTGTGGGTGAGGGTGAGGATGAGTGTTTGGCTTACAGTTAGGGTTAGGTTGAGGGTTAGTTTTACGATAAAGGTTATTGTGAGTGATAGGTTTAGGGTTATGCTGAGGTTGAGGGTGAGGTTGAGGGTGAGGGTTAGGGTTAGGGTTAAGGTTAGGTTAGTGTGAGGGCTAGGATGAGGGTGAGTGTTAGGGTGAGGGTGAGGGTGAGGATTTCGGTGAGGTAAGGTTTAGGGATAGGTTTAGGGTGAGGATTTGGCTGAGGGTGAGGGTTAGGTTGAGGGCTAGGGTTAGGGTGAGGGTTAGGGTTTGGATTAGGGTGAGGGTTAGTGTTAGGGTGATGTATAGACTGAGGGTGAGGATTAGGGTCAGGGTGAGGTTCGGGTGAGGGTGAGGGGTAGGGTGTGGGTGAGGTTTCAGATTACATTGAGGATTAGGGTGATGATGAGGGTTAGGGTTAGGGTTAGGGTTAGGGTGAGGATTAGAGTTAGCGTGACTTTTAGGGTGAGGGGTAAGGTTAGAATTAGGGTGAGGGTTTGGTTTAGTGTGAGGGTTAAATATAGGATTAAGGTGAGGTTTAGAGTGAGGGTGAGGATTAGGATTAGTGTAAGGGTTAGGGTTAGGATTAGGGTTAGGGTGTGTGCTAGGGTGAGGATGAGGGTTAGGATTAGGCTTAGGGTTAGGGTGAGGTTTGGGGAGACGGTGAGGGTTGAGGTTACGCTTAGGGTTAGGTTGAGGGTTAGGTTAAGGTGAGGGTTAGGGTTAGTGGGAGAGTTTAGGTTAGGGATAGGGTTAGCGTTAGGGTGAGGGTAAGGGTTAGGGAGAGGGTGAGGATGAGGTTTAGGGTTAGTGTTAGGGTGAGGGTTAGGATGAGATTTAGGTTTAGGGTTAGGGTGAGGTTGAGTGTTAGGGTTGGGGTTAGTGTGAGGGTAATGGTTAGGGTGAGGGTTAAGGTTACGGTTAGGGTTAGGTTTAGGGTGAGGGTGAGGGTTAGGGTTGGGTTAGGTTTAGATTTAGGGTGAGGATGATGGTGCGGGTTAACTTTAGGGTTAGTGTTAGGGTTAGGATTAGGCTTACGGTGAGGGTGAGGGTGAGATTGAGGGTTAGGATTAGGCTTATGGTGAGGGTTAGGGTTAGGGTGAGTTTTAGGGTGACAGTGAGGTTTAATGTAAGTGTGAGTGTTAGGGTTAGGGTTAGGGTGAGGCTGAGGGTTAGTGTCAGGGTTTGGGTTAGAGTTAGGTTTAGTGTGAGGGTGTGCGTTAAGGTTAGTGTTAGGGGTAAGTGAGAGTTAGGGTCAGGGTGAGGGTTAGGTTTAGGGTTAGGGTGAGGGTTAGGGTTTGGGTGATGTTTAGGGTGAAGGTGAGGTTTAGGGTGAGGGTGATTGTGAGGGTTCGGGTTAGGGTTACGGTATGGGTGAGTATTAGGGTGAGGGTGAGTGTGAGGGTTTCGGTTAGGTAATGGTTACGTTTGGGGTTACAGTGGGAATTAGGGTTTGGGATCGGGTCAGGGAAAGGGTTTTGGTGAGGGTTAGGTTTAGGATTAGGGTTAGGGTGATTGATTGGGTTGGGTTAGGGTGAGTGTTAGGGTTAGTGTGAGAGTTACGTTGAGGGACAGGGTTAGGGTTAGGGTGAGGGTAAGGGTTTGGGTTAGAGTTAGGGTGAAGGTTAGGGTTAGGGCTAGCGTTAGGGTTAGTGTGAGGGTTAGGGTGAGGTTTCAGTTTAGGTTTAGGGTAAGGGTTAGGGTTAGGGTGAGGTTTAGGGTTAGTTATAGGTTGAGGGTTAGGGTTAGGGTTAGGGTTTTTGTGAGGGTGAGGGTAATGGTTAGGGTGAGGGATAGGGTGAGGGTGACGGTTAGGGTTAGGGTTAGGGTTAGGTTGAGGTTTACGGTGAGGATTAGGGTGAGGGTGAGTGGTAAGGTTAGTGTTAGGTTTAGGGTGACGCTTAGAGTGAGGATTATGTTTAGGGTGAGTGTTAGGGTTAGGGTGAGGGTAAGGGTAACAGTAAGGGTGAGGGTGAGGTTTAGGGTTAGGTATAGGGTTAGGGTGAGGGTGAGGGTTAGGTTTAGGGTTAGGATTAGGATTAGGTTTAGGTTTAAGATTAGGTTTAAGGTTAGGGTGAGGGCTAGGTTGAGGGTGAGGGTTAGGGTCAGGGTGAGGATTATTGTTAGGGTGAGGGTTAGGGTTAGGGTGAGGGTTAGGTTTAGGGTTAGGGTTAGGGCAAGGTTTAGAGTTAGGGTTATGTTTAGGGTGAGCGGGAGGGTGAGGGTTAGGGTTAGGATTAGGGTTAGGGTTAGGGATAGGCTGGGGGTGAGGGTGAGGCTGAGGTTTAGTGTTAGGTTTAGGGCGTGGATGAGGGTGAGGGTTAGGTTTAGGATTAGTGTTATGGTTCTGGTTAGGCTTAGGGTGAGGCTGAAGGTAAGGTGGACGGGTGGCGTTAGAGTGAGCATTAGGGTTAGGGTGAGGGATAGGGTTAGGGTTAGGGTGAGGGTGAGGGTGAGGGGTAGGGTGCAGGTCAGGGTGAGGGTTAGGTTTAGGGTTATTGTTATTTTTAGAGTTAGGCTTAGGGTGAGGGTGAGGGTGAGGTTTAGGATTAGGGTGAGGTTTAGGTTTAGGGTGATGGTGAGGGTTCGGGTCAGGGTTCGGGTGAGGGTTAGGTTTAGGTTTAGGTTTAGGGTTAGGGTTAGTGTTAGGATTAGGGTAAGGGTTAGGGTTAGGTTGAGGGTAAGCATTAGGGTGAGGTTTAGGGTTCGGGTTTTGTTAGCGTTAGGGTTAGGGAGACGGTTAGGGTTAGTGTTAGTGTTAGTGTTAGGGTGAGGCTGCGGCTTAGGTTTAGGGTGAAGGTTAGTGTTAGGGTGAGGTTTAGGGATTGGTTCGTGTTAGGGACAGAGTATGGGTGAGCGTTAGGATTAGGCTTAGGGTAAGAGTTAGGGTGAGGGTGAGAGTTAGGGTTAAGATTAGGGTTAGCGTTTGGATTCGTCTGAGGGTGAGGTTAAGGGTGAGGGTTAGAGTTAGGGTTGGGGAGAGGGTTAGGATTAGTTTTAAGATGAGGGATAAGCTGAGGGGTAGGTTTAGGTTTAGTGTGAGGTTTAGGTTTAAGGTTAAGATTAGGGTAAAGGTCAGGGTGAAGGTGAGGTTTAGGGTGAGGTTTAGGGTGAGGGTGAGGATTAGGGTTACCATTAGGGTTAGTGTGAAGGTGACTTTGAGGGTCAGGACTAGGGTTAGTTGAGGTTGAGTGTTAGGGTTAGAGTTAGTTTGAGGGTTAGGGTTAGGGTGAGGGATAGGGTTAGGGTGAGGATGAGAGTGAGCTTTAGGGTTGGGTTATGGTTAGAGTTAGGGTGATGGTGATCATTAGGGTTAGGATTAGGGTGAGGGTTAAGTTTAGTCTGGAGGTGAGGGTGAGGATGATGGTTAGGTTTAGGGTGATGGTTAGTGTTAGAGTTAGGGTTAGGGTTAGGGATAGGGTTAGGATGAGGGTTAGGGTAAGGGGTAGATTTAGGCTTAGGGTGAGGGTTAGGGTTAGTGTGAGGGTTATGTTTAGGGTTAGGGTTAGGGTGAAGGTGAGGGTAATGGTTGGGGTGAGCGTTTGGAAGAGGGTGATGTTTAGGGTTAGGGTTAGATTTAGGATGAGGGTTAGGGTGAGGGTGTGGGCTAGGGTTAGGCTGAGGGTTAGGGTGAGGGTTAGCATTAGGGTGAGGGAAAGGGTTAGGGTGAGTGTTAAGGTGAGTGTGAGTGTTTGGATTTGGGAAAGACTAATTGTTAGGGTGAGGGATTTTGAGAGGGTGAGATTTAGGGTTAGAATTGGGGTTAGGGTGACGGTAGGGTTAGGGCTAGGGTGAGGGTTAGTGTGAGGGTGAGGGTTAGGGTTAGGGTGAGGATAAGGGTTAGGGTGAGGGTTAGGGTGAGGGTTATGGTTAGGGTTATTGTTAGGGTTAGGTTTAGGGTTATGGTGGGGGTGGGATTGAGGTTTAGGGTTTGGGTTAGTGTGAGAGTTAGGTTTAGGTTTAGGGTTAGGTTTAGTTTTAGGGTGAGGGTGAGGGTTAGAGTGAGGGTGTGGGTGAGGGTGAGGGTGAGGGTTAGGGTTAGAGTGATGGTTAGGTTGATGGGTAGTGTGACGGTAATTGTTATTGTGAGTGTTAGGGTTACGGTTAGGCTGAGGTTGAGGGTGAGGGTGAGGGTGAGGGTTAGGATTAGTGATAGGGTTAGGGTTAGGGTGAGGGCTAGGATGACGGTGAAGGTTAGGGTGAAGGTGAGGGTGAGGGTGAGTATTTCGGTTTGGTAAAGCTTAGGGATAGGGTTAGGGTGAGGATTAGGCTGAGGGTGAGGGTTAGGGTGAGGGTTAGGTTTAGGGTTAGGCTTAGGGTTTGGGTTAGGGTGAGGGTTAGGGTTAGGGTGATGTATAGAGTGAGGTTGAGGGTTATGGTCACTGTGAGGGTTCAGGTGAGGGTGAGGGGTAGGGTGTGGTTGACGTTTAGTATTGCATTGAGGGTTTGGGTGATGGTGAGGGTTAGGGTTACAGTTATGTTTAGGGTAAGGGTTAGGTTTAGAGTTAGGTTTAGGGTTAGTGTTTGTATTAGGGTGAGGGTAAGGGTTAGGGTGATGGTGTGGGTGAGGTTGAGGGTGAGGGTTAGGCTTACACTGAGCGTTAGGTTGAGGGTTACTGTGATGGTAAAGGTTATTGTGAGTGTTAGGGTGAGGGTGTGGGTGAGGTTGAGGGTGAGGGTGAGGGTGAGGGTTAGGGTTAGGGTTAGGGTGAGGGCTAGGATGAGGGTGAGGGTTAGGGTGAGGGCGAGGGTGAGGGTGAGGATTTCGGTTAGGTAAGGCTTAGGGATAGGTTTAGGGTGAGGATTAGGCTGAGGGTGAGGGTTAGGGTGATTGGTAGGGTTAGGGTCAGGATGAGGGTTTGGGTGAGGGGGAGGGTTAGGGTTAGGATGATGTATAGACTGAGGGTGAGGGTTAGGATCAGCGTGAGGGTTCGGGTGAGGGTGAGGGGTAGGGTCTGGGTGAGGTTTAGGATTACGTTGAGGGTTAGGGTGACAGTGAGGGTTAGAGTTAGGGTTATGGTAAAGGTGAGGATTAGAGTTAGGGTGACTGTTAAGGTGAGAGTTAGGGTTAGAATTAGGGTGAGGGTTTTGTTTAGTGTGAGGGTAAAGTATAGGATTAGGGTGAGGGTAAGGTTTAGGGTGAGGGTTAGAGTGAGGGTGAGGGTTAGGTTTAGTATAAGGGTTAGGGTTACCAGTAGGTTTAGGTTGAGGGCTAGGGTGAGGGTGAGGGTTAGGATTACGCTTAGGGTTAGGGTGAGGTTTGGGGAAACGGTGAGGGTTAGGGTTAGGGTGAGGGTTAGGGTTAGTGTGAGAGTTAAGGTTAGGGATAGGGTTAGGGTTAGGTTGAGGGTAATGTTAAGTGTGAGGGTGATGGTGAGGGTTAGGGTTAGTGTTCGGGTTAGGGTGAGGGTTAGGGTTAGAGTTAGGGATATGGTGAGGGTAAGGATGAGGGTTAGGTTTAGTGTTAGGTTTAGGGTGAGGGTGAGGGAGAGAGTTAGGTTTAGGATTAGGGTTAGGGTTAGGGTTAGGCATAGGGTAAGTGTCAGTGTTAGGGTTAGGGTTAGGGTGAGAGTGAGGGTGAGGGTTAGGGTAATGGTTAGGTTTAGTGTGATGGTGATGGTGAGGGTTAGGGTTAGCATCAGGTTTAGGGATAGGGTTTGGCTGAGTGGGAGGGTGAGGGTTAGGTTGACGGTGAGAGTTAGGGTGAGTGTTAGGGTTAGAATTAGTGTTAGGGTTATGGTTAGGCTGAAGTTGAGGGTCAGGACTATGGTGAGGGTGAGGGTTAGGGTTAGGATTAGGGTTAGCGTTAAGGTTAGGCTGAGGGTGAGGTTGAGGTCTAGGGTGAGGGTGAGGGCTAAGGTTAGGATTAGGGTTAGGGTTATGCAGAGGCTGAGAGTGAGGGTGAGGGTGAGGGTTAGGGTTAGGGTGAGTTTTCGGATTAGGGTTAGGGATAATGGAGGGTTAGGGTTAGGGTTAGTTTGAGAGTTAGGTTTAGGGTTAAGGTTATGATGAGGGTTAGGTTTAAGATGAGGATTAGGGTGAGGGTTAGGGTTAGGGTTAGGGTAAGGGTTAGGGTTAGGGTGAGGGTGAGTGTTAGGTTTAGGATTATGGTTAGGGTTAGGTTTAGGCTTAGGGTGAGGAATAGGTTTAGGGTGAGGGTTCGGTTTAGGGTTAGGGTGAGGGTGAGGGTTAGGGTGAGGGTTAAGGTAAGGGTTAGGGTTAGGGTTAGGGTTAATGTTAGTGTGAGGGTTAGGGTTAGGGTGACAGTAAGGTTTAGGGTGAGGGTTAGGGTGATGGTGAGTGTCAGGGTTAGCATTAGCGTGAGGGTTAGGTTTAGGGTGAGGTTTAGTTTTAGGTTTAGGGTTAGGGTGAGGATGAGTGTGAGGGTTAGGATTAGGGTTAGGGTTAGACTTAGGGTGAGGGTGACGGCTAGGTTTAGGATTAGAGTTAGGTTTAGGGTGAGGCTGAGAATGAAGGTGAGGGTGAATGTTAGGTTTTTGATGAGATTTAGAGTTAGGGTTAGGGTTAGGATTAGGGTGAGGATTAGGGTGAGGTGTAGGTTTAGGGTTAGGGTGAGAGTAAGGGTGAGGGGTAGGGTTAGGGATAGGCTTAGGGTTAGGTTGAGGGTTAGGGAGAGGGTGAGGTTTAGGGTTAGCGTTATGGTTAGGGTGAGGATTAGGGTGAGGTGTAGGTTTAGGGTTAGGGTGAGGGGTAGGGTTAGGGTTAGGGTGAAAGTTAAGGTTAGGTTTAGTGTTAGGGTTAGGGTTAGGTTTAGGTTGAGGGTAAGGGATAGTTTGAGGTTTGAGGTGAGGGTGAGTTTTAGGGTTAGTGTTAGGGTTAGGGTGATGTTTAGTGTTACGTTTAGGGTTAGGGTGAAGGTTAGGGTCAGTGTTAAGGTTAGGTTTAGGTTTAGGGTTAGGTTGAGGTTAAGGGTTACTGTGAAGGTCAGGGTGAGGGTGAGGGTTAAGGTTAGGATTAGGATTATGGTGATGGTGAGTGTGAGGGTTAGGGTTAGTATTAGGGTTAGGGTAAGGGTGAGGGTTAGGGTTAGCGTTAGGGTTAGGTTTAGGGTTAGGGTGAGGGTGAGGGTTAGGGTTAGGATTAGGGTTAGGGTTAGGGTTAGGCTGAGAGTGAGGGTGAGGGCTAGGTTGAGGGTGAGGGTGAGGGTGAGGGTGAGGGTGAGATTTAGGGTTAAGTTTAGGGTTAGGGTTAGGGTTAAGCTGAGGGTCAGGGAAAGGGTGAGTGTTAGGATTAGGGTTAGGGTGATGGTTAGGGTTAGGTTTAGTGTTAAGATGAGAGTTAGATTGAGCGATAGGTTTAGCGTTAGGATGAGGATTAGGGTTATTGTGATGGTTAGGGTTAGGGTTAGGTTTAGGGTGAGAGTAAGGGTTAAGGTGAGGGTTAGGTTGAGGGTGAGGGTTAGGGTCAGGTTAAGGGTTATGGTGAGGGTTAGGTTTTGTGAGGGTTAGGGTTAGGGTTAAGGGTAGGGTGAGAGTAAGGGTTAAGGTGAGGGATAGGTTGAATATGAGGATTAAGGTTAGGTTTAAGGTTATGGTGATGGTTAGGGTTTGTGTGAGGGTTAGGGTTAGGGTTAGGGTGAGGAAAATGGTTAGGTTGAGTGTTAGGGTGAGGGTGAGTTTTAGGGTGAGGTTGAGGGTTAGGTTTAAGATTATTGTTAGGTTTAGGTTTAGGCTTAGCTTGAGGGTGAGTGTGAGGATGAGGGTTAGGGTGAGGGTTATGGTTTGATTTTGGGTTAGGGTTAGGATGAGAGTTAGGTTGACATTGAGGGTTAGGGTCAGGGTGAGGGTTAGGGGTTGGGTTAGCGTTAAGTAAGGGTTAGTGTTGGGTTTAGGGCTAGGGTGAGGTTTAGGTGAGGGTTAGGCTTCGGTTTACATTAAGTGTGAGGATTAGGGTTAGGGTTAGGGTTAGAGTTAGGTTGATGTTAAGGTTTATGGTGAGGTTTAGGGTGAGGGTGAGGTTTAGGGTTAGCATTGGGGTTAGGGTGAGTATTAGGGTGACAGTGAGGGTTAGGGTTAGGTTTAGGTTTAGAGTTAGGGTTAAGCTGAGGGTTCGGATAGGGTTTCAGGTGACGGTGAGAGTTAGGGTGTGTGTGTGTGGATTAGGGTTTGGGTGAGGGTTAGTGTGACGGTGCGGTTAGGGTTATGATGAGGATTAGGGTGAGGATGAAGTTTAGGATTATGTTTAGGGTTAGGGTGAGAGTAAGTGCAAGGGTGAGGTTTAGGGTTAGGGTGAGGCATAGGGTGAGGGTGAGGGTTAGGGTTAGCGTTAGCTTGAGGTTTAGGGTTAGCGTTAGGATTAGGGTTAGGTTGAGGGTGAGGGTTAGGTTTAGAGTTAGGGTGAGGGTGAGGGGAGGGTGATGGTTATGATTAGCGTTAGGGTTAGGGTTAGGCTGAGAGTGAGAGTGAGGGTTAGGGTTAGGGTTAGGGTGAGGTGTAGGGTTAGTGTTAGGGTGAGGTGTAGGGTTAGGATTAGGGTGAGGGTTAGGTTTTGTGTGAGGATTAGGGTTAGGATTAGGGTTAGGGTTAGGGTGAGGTAAAGGGTTAGGTTGAGGGTTAGGGTAAGGCTGAGTGTGAGGAAGAGGGTAAGGGTTAGGTTTAGGATTAGGGTTACGGTTAAGGTTAGGCTTAGGGTGAGGGTGAGTGTGAGGGTGAGGTTTAGGGTGAGGGTGAGGTTTAGGATGAGGGTTCGTGTTCGGTTGAGGGTGAGGGTTAGTGTGTAGGTGAGGGTTAGGGTTAGGGTGATGGTTAGGGTGATGGTGAGTTTTAGGGTTAGGGTTAGAATTAGCGTTAAGTGAGGTTTAGTTTTAGGTTTAGGGTAGGTTTGGGGTTAGGGTGAGGGATATGTTTATAGTTAGGTTTAGGGTTTGTGTGAGGATTAGGGTTAGGGTTAGTTTGAGGATAAGGGTTAGAGTGAGGTTTAGGGTGAGGTTAGGATTAGCGTTAGGGTTAGGGTAAGGGTTACTGTTAGTGTTAGGGTTAGTGTGTGGCTGAGCTTTAGGGTTAGGGTGAGGGTTAGGGTTAGGGTGAGTTTTAGGGTTTGGGTTAGGTTTAGGGGAAGGGGGTGGGTGAAGGTTAGCATTAAGGTTAAGGTTAGACTTAGGGTGAGGATGAGGGTGAGATTTAGGTTGAGGGTGAGGATTAGGGTTAGGATTCGGTTTAGGGTTAGGGTTAGGCTGAGGGGGAGGGTAATTGTGAGGTTGAGGGTTAGGTTAAGATGAGGGTTAGGCTTAGGGTTATGGAAAGGATGAGGTTTAGGGCTAGGATTAAGGTTAGGATGAGAGTTAGGCTGAGGGGTAGGGTTAGGGTTAGGGTGAGGGTTAGGGTTAGTGTGGGGCTTAGGTTTACGGTTAGGGTTAGGGTGAGGATAAGGTTTAGGATGAGGGTTAGGGTGAGGATGAGTGTTTGGTTTAGGGTTAGGGATAGGATGAGGATTAGAGTTAGGGTTAGAGTTGGGTGATGGGTAGGTTGAGGGGTAGGGTTAGGGTTAGGGTGAGCGTTATTTTTAGGGTGAGGGTTGGGGTGAGGGTGAGTGTTAGGGTTAAGCTTAGGGTTAGGGTGAGGGGTAGGGTTTGTGTGAGGGTTAAGGTTAGGGTTAGGTTGAGGAAAAGGGTTAGGGTGAGGGTTAGAATGAGCGAGAGTTTAAGGGTGAGGGTGAGGGTTAGGTTTAGGATTTGGGTTAGGGTTAGGGTTAGTTTTAATGTGAGGGCCAGAGTGAGGGTAAAGGTGAGGTTTAGGGTGAGGGTTTGGGATAGGGTTAGGGTGAGTGTTAGGGTGAGTGTGATGTTTAGGGTGAACGTGAGGGTTTGGGTGAGTATGAGGTTTCGGGTGAAGGTGAGGGTTAGGGTGTGGATTAGGGTTAGGGTTAGGATGAGGGTTAGGGGGATGCTGAGGGTTAGGGTGAGGGTGAGGGTTAGGGTTAGTTTTAGCGTTAGGGTGAGTGGTAGGGTTAGGTTTAGGGTTAGGGTGAGGGTTAGGGTTAGGCTGAGGTTTATGTTTAGGATGAGAGTTAGGCTAGGGATAGGGTTAGGTTTGGGTGAGGCTTAGGTTTAGTGTTAAGCTTAGGTTTAGGGTTAAGGTTAGGTTGAGGATAAGGGTTAGGATGAAGGTTAGTGGTAGGGTGAGTGTTAGGGTTAGGGTTAGGGTGAGGGTGAAGATTAGGGTTAGGGTCAGGGTCAGGCTTAGGGTGACGGTGAGGTTTAGGTTGAGGTTGAGTGTTAGGTTTTGAGTTAGGGATAGGGTGAGGATTAGTGTTAGGGTTAGGGTTGGGTGAGGGGTAGGTTGAGGGGTAGGGTTAGGGTTAGGGTGAGGGTTAGGGTTAGGGTGAGGGTTGGGGTGAGGCTGAGGGTTAGGTTTAGGCTTAGGGTTAGGGTGAGGGGTAGGGTTTGTGTGAGGGTTAGGGTTAGGGTTAGGGTTTGGGTTAGGTTGAAGAAAAGGGTTAAGGTGAGGGTTTGGGTGAACGAGAAGGTAACGGTGAAATTGAGGGTTAGGTTTAGGATTAGGGTTGGGTTTAGGGTTAGGCTTAGTGTGAGTGTGAGAGTGAGAGTTAGGGTGAGGATTAGGGATAGGGTTAGGGTGAGGGTTAGTGTTAGTGTGATGTTTAGGGTAAGGGTTTGGGTGAGTATGAGGGTTCGTGTGAGGTTAGGGTTAGGGTGTGATTTAGGGTTAGGGTTAGGATGAGGGTTAGAGGGACGGTGAGGGTTAGGGTGAGGGTGAGGTTAGGGTTAGGGTTAGCATTAGGGTGAAGTGTAGGGTTAGGTTTAGGGTTAGGGTGAGGGTTAAGGTGAGGGTTAGGGTTAGGCTTAGGTTTAAGGTTAGTGTGAACATTAGGGTTAGGTTCAGCGTTAGAGTTAGGTTGAGGGTAAGGTCTAGTTTGAGGTTTAGTGTGAGGGTGAGCTTTAGGGTAAGCGTTGGGTTTTGGGTTAGATTTAGGGTTAGGGTTATTTTTAGGGTTAGATATAGGTTGAGCATGAGGGTGAGAGTTAGGTTTAGGGTTAGGTTTATGGTAAGGGTGATGGTGATAGTTAGGGCTAGGATTAGGGTTAGTGTTAGGTTTACACTGACTGTGAGGGTTAGGGTTAGGGTTAGGGTTAGGTTTAGGCTGAGGCTGAGATTGATGGTGAGGGTGAGCATTAGGGGAACTCTGAGGGTGAGGGTGAGAGTGAGATTTAGGGTGTGATTGAGGGTTAGGATTAGTGTGATGGTGAGGGTTAGGGTGGGGGTGAGTGTTAGGTTTAGTTTTAGGGTTAGTGTGAGGTATATGGTTTGGATTAGGGTTAGTGTGAGGCTTAGGTTGAGGGGTAGGGTTATTTTTAGGGTGAGGGTTAGGGTTAGTTTGAGGGTTAGTGTTAGGGTTAGAGTTAGGGTGAGGGTAATGTTTAGGGTGAGGATTAGGGTGAGGGTGAGGTTTGGGTTAGCATTGTGGTTAGGGGGAGGGTTAGCGTGACGTTGAGGATTAGGGTTGGTGTGAGGTTTAGGTTGAGGGTTATGGTTAGGGTTAGGGTGAGGGTTAGGGTGAGGGTGAGGGGTAGGATGAATGTTAGGGTTAGGTTTAGGGTTAGGATTAGTGTAGGGTTAGGGTGAGGTTTAGGTTGAGGGTTATGGTTAGGTTTAGGGTTAGGGTGAGGGTGAGGTTGAGGGTGAGGGTTAGGATTAGGGTTAGGGTTAGGCTTAGGCTTAGGGTAAGAGTGAGGTTGAGGGTTAGGGTTATGGTGAGGGTTAGGGTGAGGTTTAGGCATAGGGTTAGGGTGAGGAAAAGGGTTAGGGTTAGGGTTAGGGTGATGTTTGGGGTGAGGTTAGGGTTAGGATGAGGGTGAGTGTGAGAGTGAGAGTCATTGTGAGGGTGAGGGTTAGGTTTAGTTTTAGGGTTAGTATGAGGTTTACGGTTTGGGTTAGGGTTAGGGTGAGGGTTAGGGTGAGTGTAGGGTTATTTTTAGGGTGAGGGTTAGGGTTAGTGTGAGGGTTAGGGTTAGGGTTAGAGTTAGGGTGAGGGTAAGTTTTGGGGTGAGGGTTAGGGTGTGATTGAGGGTTCAGGTTAGCATCATGGTTAGGGGGAGTGTTAGTGTGAGGGTTAGGGTTAGGGTTAGGATTAGGGTTAGGTTTAGGTTGTGGCTTTGGGTTAGTGTTAGGGTTAGGGTGAGAGTGAGTTTGAGAGTTATGTTTAGGGTGAGGGTGACGAAAGCATTAGGTTTAGGATTAGGGTTAGAGTTAGGCTTAGGCTTAGGATGAGGGTGAATGTAAGTTTTAGGTTGAGGGTTATGGTGATGGTGAGGTTTAGGGTGAGGGTGAGGGTTTGGATTAAGGGGAGCGTTAGGGTTGTTATTATGGTTAGGGTGATTGCTAGCGTGAAGTTGAGGGTTAGTGTTAGGTTGAGGGTTAGGGTGAGGTTTAGGTTTAGAGTTTGCGTGAGGGTTAGGGTGAGGTAACGGTTAGGGTGAGCGTTAGGGTTAGGGTTAGTGTGAGGATTATGGTGAAGTTTCGGGTTAGTGTTAGGCTTAGGGTTAGAGGCAGGTTTAGGGTGAGGATTAGGTTTAGGGTTAGCCTTAGTATTAAGGTTAGGGATACGGTGAGAGTAATGGTTACAGTTAGGGTGAGGGTTAGGGTTAGGGATAGGGTGAGGGTTATGGTTAGGGTTAGTCTTATGGTGAGAGCAAGTGTGAGGGTGAGCTTTAGGGTTAGGGTTAGTGATAGGGTGAGGATTAGTGTTAGGGTTCGGGTTAGGGTGAGTGTTAGGCTGAGGGGTAGCGTTAGGGTTAGGGTGAGAGTTAGGTTAATGTCAGAGTTAGGGTTCGGTTATGGTGAGGGTGAGGGTTAGGTTTAGGGTTAGGGTTAGAGTTAGGGTGAGGGTGAGGGTGAGGGTGAGTGTGAGCATTAGAGTTAGGCTGAAAGTGATTGTGAAGTTTAGGGTGAGGGATTGGTTTAGGGTTATGTTGAGGGTTAGGGTGAGTGTTATGTTGAGGGTAAGGGTAAGGGTTACTGTGAGGGTTAGGGTGAGGTTTAGGTTTAGGGTCAGGTTGTGGTGTAGGGTTAGGGTTATGGTGACGGTTAGGGTTAGTGTGAGGGTCAGATTTAGGGTTAGGGTTAGTGTGAGGATAAGGGTTAGGTTGATGGTGAGGGTTAGGGTTAGCGTTAGGATTGAGATGAGGGTTAGGGTGAGGGTTAAGGTTAGGGTTAGGTTGACCCTTAGGGTTAGGGTTAGGGTTAGGGTTAGGGTTAGGGTTAGGGTTAGGGTTAGGGTTTAGGGTTAGGGTTAGGGTTAGGGTTAGGGTTAGGGTTAGGGTTAGGGTTAGGGTTAGGGTTAGGGTTTAGGGTTAGGGTTAGGGTTAGGGTTAGGGTTAGGGTTAGGGTTAGGGTTAGGGTTAGGGTTAGGGTAAGGGCGAGGGTGAGGGTGAGATTCAGTGTTAGGTTTAGGGTGAGAGTTAGGGTGAGGGTGAAGATTAGGGTTAGTGTTAGGGTGAGGGTAAGTGTGACGGTTTGGTTAAGGTTGAGGGTGATGTTTAGGGTTAGGTTTAGGGATAGGGTGAGGATTAGGTTTAGGTTTAGGGTTACGGTGAGGGTTAGGTTGGGGGGTAGGGTTAGGGTTAGGGTGAGGGTTAAAGTTAGTGTGAGGGTTATGGTTAGGGTTAGGGTTTGGGTGAATGCAAGGGTTAGGGTGAGGATTATGGATAGTGTGAGCGATAGGGTTAGGGTTAGGGTTAGGGTGAGGAAAAGGGTTAGGGTGAGGTTTATGGGAAGGGGGAGGATTAGATTGAGGGTGAGGGTTAGGTTGAGGATTAGAGTAAGGGTGATGATTATGGTTAGTGTGAGGGTTAGGGTGAGGGTTAGGTTGAGGGTTACGGTGAGCGTGAGGGTAAGTGTTAGGGTGAGGTTTACAGTGAGGGTTAGGGTTAAGGTTAGTATGAGGTTTACGGTGAGGGGAAGGGCCAGGTTTATGGTGAGCTTTAGGATTAGGGTGAGGGGTAAGTTTAGGGTTATGGTTAAAATGAACGTGAGGGTTAGGTTTAGTGTGATATTTAGGGTCAGGGTGAGGGTTAGGGTTAGTGTGAGTGTTCAGGTGAGTGTGAGGGTTAGGGTGTGGGTGAGGGTTATGGTTAATATGAGGGTGAGAGTTATGGTTAGGGTGAGGGTTAGGGTTAGGATTAGGGTTAGTGTGAGGGTTAGGGTAAGGATTAGGGTGAGGTTTACGGTGAGGGTTAGGGTTAGCTTTAGGATGACAGTTACTGTGAAGGGAAGGGAGGTTTATCGTGAGCGTTAAGGTTAGGGAGAGGCTTAGGGTGAGGGTTAGGGTTACTGTTAGGGTTAGGATGTGGGTGAGGGTTAGGGTTAGTGTGATATTTAGGGTGAAGGTGAAGTTTAGGGTGAGTGTGAAGGTTAGGGTTAGGGTGAAGTTAGGGTGAGGATTAGGGTTAGGGTTAGGATGAGGGTTAAGTTCACGGTAAGGGAGGTTTATGGTGAGCGTTAGTGTTAGGGGGAGGCTTAGGGTGAGGGTTACGGTTAAGGTTAGGGTTAGGATGACGGTGAGGATTAGGGTTAGTGTGATATTTAGGGTGAGGGTGAGGGTTAGGGTGAGTGTGAGTGTTCAGGTGTGGGTGAGGGTTAGGTTGTGGGTGAGTGTTAGGGTGACGGTGAGGGTTAGGGTGACGGTGAATGTTAGGGTGACTGTGAGGGTTAGGGTTAATGCTATCGTTAGGGTGAGTGGTATGTTTAGGGTTAGTGTTAGGGTTAGGGTGAGGGTGATGTTGAGGGCTAGGTTTAGGATTAGCGTAAGGATTAGGGTTAGGCTGAGCATGCAGCTGAGGGTGAAGGTTAGGGTTAGTGTGAGGAGTAGGGTTAACGTTAGAGTGAGGGTTACAGTTTGGATTAGTGTTAGGGTTAGTGTTAGGTTTAGCGTGAGCATTATAGTTAGGTTTAGGTTTAGGATGAGGATAAAAGTTACGGTGAGGTTTAGGGTGATGGTTAGCATAAGTGTTAGGGTTAGGGTGAGGGTTAAGGTTAGGATTAGGGATAAGGTGAGGATTAGTGTTAGGGTTAGGGATAGGCTGAGGGTTAGGGTGCGGGATAGGTTTAGGGTTAGGGTGAGAGTTAGGGTTAGTAATGAGGGTTAGTGTTAGGTTTAGGTTTAGATGAGGGTAAGGCTTAGGGTGAGGGTTAGGGTTTGTGTGAGCATTAGGGTTAGGGTTAGGGTGAGGAAAAGGGTTAGGGTTAGGGTTAAGGTGAGGGTGAGTGTTATTGTTGGTGTTAGTGTGAGGGTTAGGGTTAGGGTGACTTTTAGGGTTAGGTTTAGGTTGAGGGTTAGGGTTAGGGTTAGGGTTAGTGATAGAGTTACGATGAGGGTGAGGGTGAGGGCTAGGGTTAGGATTAGGTTTAGGGTTAGGGTTAGGCTGAGGGTGAGTGTGAGAGTGAAGTTTACGGTTAGATTTAGGGTTAGGTTTAGTGTTAGGGTGAGGGTTAGGGTGAGGTTTATGGGTAGGCTTAGGTTTAGGGTTACTGTGAGGATTAGGGTTAGGGTTACGGTTAGGGTTAGGGTGAGGGTAAGGGTTAGGATGAGGTTTAGGGTGAGGGTTAATTAGCGTTAGGGTTAGGGTGAGATTTAGGGTGAGGGTTAGGTTTAGTGTTAGCATTAGGGTGAGGGTGAGGGTTAGGGTTAGGGTTAGGGTGAGGGTGAGGGTTAGGATGAGGTTTTGGGATAGGTTTAGGGTTTGGATGAGTTTGAGGGTGAGGGTTAGTATTAGGGTTAGTGTTAGAGTTAGGGTGATGGTGAAGTTGAGGGTTAGGGTTAGGGTTAGGCTGAGGGTGAGAGTAAGTGTGAGGATGAGGGTTAGGTTTAGGATGAGGTTTAGGGTTAGGGTTCGGGTTAGGTTGAAGGTTAGGTTTAGGGTTATGATTAGGATGAGAGATAGGCTGAGGGGTCGGGTTAGGGTTAGGGTGAGTGTTAGGGATAGTGTGAGGGTTAAGGTTAGGGTTAGGGTTAAGTTGAGGGTAAGGGTTAGGGTGAGGATAGAGTGAGGGTTAGTGTGAAGGTGAGGGTTAGAGTGAGGTTGAGGCTTAGGGTTAGTGTTAGGGTGAGGGCTAGGGTGAGGGTGAGAATTAGGGTTAGGGTTATGGTGAGTGTTAGGTTGAGGTTTAGAGTTAGGGTTAGTGTGAAGGTTAGGGTTAGGGTTAGGTTTAGGGTTCGGGTTAGGGTACGGGTTAGGGTGAGGTGTAGGGTGAGGGTGAAGATTAGGGTTAGCCTTAGGGTTAGGGTGAGGTTTAGGTTAGGGTTAGGTTTAAGTTAAGGGTTACGGTTAGGGTTAGGGTAACAGTTAGTGTGAGGGTGAGGTTGAGGGTAAGCGTGAGGGTGAGGGTTAGATTTAGGTTTAGGGTGAGGGTTAGCCTGATGGTGATGTTTAGGGTGAGCGTGTGCGTTCGGGTGTGGATTAGGGTTAAGGTGTGGGTCAGGCTTACGCTTTGGTTGAGGGTTAGGGTGATGTTGAGTTTTAGGGTGAGAGTGATGTTTAGTGTGAGGGTTAAAGTGACGGTTAGGGTTAGGGTTAGGGTTAGTGTGAGCATTAGGGTTAGGGTTAGGTTGACAGTAAGGGTTAAGGTGAAGTTTAGGTTGAGGGTGAGGTTTAGGGTTAGCGTTAGCGTGAGGGTTAGTGTTAGGGTGAGGTTTAGGGTTAGAGTTAGGGTTAGTGTTAGGTTGAGGTTTAGTGTTAGGGTGAGTGTTAGGGTTAGGGTGAGGTTTTTGGTATAGGGTTAGGTTTAGGGTGAGGGTGAATGTTAGGATTAGGGTTACTGTTAGAGTTAGGGTGAGGGTCACGGTGAGGGCTAGGTTCAGGATTAGGGTAAGGGTTAGTGTTAGTCTGAGGGTGCACCTGAGAGTGGGGCTGAGGGTGAGTGTTAGTGTTAGTGTAAGTGTTCATGTGAGGGTGAGGGTTAGGGTGAGGGTTAGGGTTAGGGTGAGGGTTAGTTTTAGGATGAGGGTTACTGTGAGGGGAAGGGAGGTTTATGGTCAGCGTTAAGGTTAGTTTGAGGCTTAGGGTGAGGGTTAGGGTTAGGGTTAGGGTTAGGATGAGGGTGAGGGTTAGGGTTAGTGTGATATTTAGGGTGAAGGTGAGGGTTAGGGTGATTGTGAGTGTTCAGGTGAGGGTTAGGGTCAGGGTTAGGGCGAGGGATAGGGATAGTGTGAGGGTGACGGTAAGGGTTAGTGTGAGGTTTACGGTGAGTGTTAGGGTTAGGGTTAGGATAAGGGCTACGTTCTGGGAAAGGGAGGTTTATGGTGAGCGTTAGGGTTAGGGTGATGCTTAGGATAAGAGTTAGGGTTACGGTTAGGGTTAGAATGATGCTGAGGATTAGGGTTAGTGTGATATTTAGGGTGAGGTTTTGGGTTAGGTTGAGTGTGAGTGTTCAGGTGTGGGTGAGGATTAGGTTGTGGGTGAGGGTTAGGGTTAGGGTGAAGGTGAGGGTTAGGGTGAGGGTGAGGGTTAGAGTTAGGGATAGCGTTAGGTTAAGTGGTATGTTTAGGGTGAGGGTTAGGGTGAGGATTAGTTTTAGGGTTAGGGTTAAGGTTAGTTTGAGGGTAAGGTTTAGGGTGAGTTTTAGGGTGAGGGTGAGAGCGTTAGGGATATGGTGAGGTGAGTGTAAGGGTGAGGGTTAAGTTTAGTGTTAGGGTTGAGGGTGAGTGTGAGGGTTATGGTTAGGTTGAGTGTTAGGGTTAGGGTGAGGTTTTGGTACAGGGTTAGGTTTAGGGTGAGGGTGAGGGTTAGGATTAGGGTTAGTGTTAGAATTAGGTGAGGGTGTTGCTGAGGGCTAGTTTTAGGGTTAGGGTAATGGTTAGGGTTAGGCTGAGGGTGCGGCTGAGGGTGCGGCTGAGGGTGAGTGTTAGGTTTAGTGTGAGGGCTAGGGTTATGGTTAGGGTGAGGGTTATAGTTAAGGTTAGGTTTAGGATGAGGATAAATGTTAGGGTGAGTGTTAGGGAGATGGTTAGCATAACTGTTAGGGTTAGGGTGAGGGTTAGGGTTAGGAATAGGGATAGGGTATGGATTAGGGTTAGGGTTAGGGTTAGGCTGAGGGTTAGGTTGCGGGATAGGGTTAGGGTTAGGGTGAGAGTTAGGGTTAGTAATGAGGGTTAGGGTTAGGTTTAGGTTTAGGGTGAGGGTAAAGCTTAGGGTGAGGGTTATGATTTGTGTGAGCATTAGGGTTAGGGTTAGGGTTAGGGTGAGGAAAAGGGTTAGGGTGAGGTTTAGGGTTATTGTTAGGGTTAGTGTTATTGTGAGTGTGATGGTGAGGGTAAGGGTGAAGTTTTGTTCTAGTGTTAGGTTTAGGGTTAGGGTGAGGGTGACGGTTAGGGTTAGGTTTAGTTTAAAGCTGAGGGTGAGGTTGAGGGTGAGGGTGAGGGTTAACGTTAGTGTGATGTTTAGGGTGAGGGTGAGGTTTAGGGTGAGAGTGCGGGTTCACGTAACGGTGAGGGTTAGCTTGATGGTGAGGGTTAGGATTAGGGTGAGGGTTAGGATTATGGTTAGGGTTAGGGTTATTGTGAGAGTAAGGGTTAGGGTGAGGGTTAAGGTGAGGGTGAGGTTTAGGGTTGACGTTAGCATGAGGGTTAGTGTTTGGGTGAGTATTAGGGTTAGATTTAGGTTGATGGTGAGGGTTAGGGTTGGGGTAGTGTTAGAGTTAGGGTGAGGGTGAGGGTGAGGGCTAGGGTTAGGATTAGGTTTAGGTTTAGGATTAGGCTGAGGGTGAGAGTGAGAGTGAGGGTTAGGGTTAGATTTAGGGTGAGGTTTACGTTTAGGGTTAGGTTAGCGTGAGGGTTACGGTGATGTTTATGGGTAGCTTTAGGGTTATTGTGAGGATTAGGGTTAGATTTCCGGTTAGGTTTAGGGTGAGGGTAAGGGTTAGGGTGAGGTTTAGGGTGAGGGTTAATTAGCGTTAGGGTTAGGGTGAGAGTTAGGGTGAGGGTTAGTTTTAGTGTTAGTGTTAGGGTGAGGGTGAGGGTTAGGGTTAGGCTTAGGGTAAGGGTTAGGTTTAGGAAGAGGTTTTGGGATAGGGTTAGAGTTATGGTGAGGTTGAGGGTGAGGGTTAGGATTAGGGTTAGTGTTAGAGTTAGGGTGAGGTTGAAGGTAAGGGTTAGGGTTAGGGTTAGGATTAGGGTAGGGTTAGGGTTAGGCTTAGGGTGTGGGTAAGTGTGAGGATGAGGGTTAGGGTTAGGATGAGGGTTAGGCTTAGGGTTAGGGTTAGGTTGAGGGTTAGGGTTAGGGTTATAATTAGGATGAGAGATAGGCTGAGGGGTCGGGTTAGGGTTTGGGTGAGGGTTGGGTTTTTGTGAGGGTTAGGGTTAGGGTTAGGTTGAGGTTTACAATTAGGGTTAGTGTGAAGGTTAGGTTTAGGGTTAGGTTTAGGATTAAGGTGCGGGTACGGGTTAGGGTTAGGTGTAGGGTGAGGGTGAAGTTTAGGTTTAGCCTTAGTGTTACGGTGAGTTTTAGGTTTAGAGTTAGGTTTAAGGTAAGGGTTACGGTTAGAGTTAGGGTTAGAGTTAGGGTGAGGGTGAGGGTGAGGGTTAGCGTGAGGGTGAGGGTTAGGTTTAGGGTTAGGGTGAGGGTTAGCCTGAGGGTGATGTTTACGGTGAGCGTGTGTGTTCAGTTAAGGGTTAGGGTTAGGGTGTGTGTGAGGCTTATGTTTAGGTTGAGGGTTAGGGTGAGGGTGAGGGTTAGGGTGAGTGTGAGGTTTAGGGTGAGGGTTAAAGTGAGGTTTACGGTTAGGGTTAGGGTTAGGGTTAGGGTTAGGTTCACAGTAAGGGTTAAGGTGAAGTTTAGGTTGAGGGTGAGGTTTAGGGTTAGCGTTAGCATGAGGGTTAGTGTTAGGGTGA
The DNA here is from genome assembly GCF_024711535.1 of Dipodomys merriami. Taxonomy (NCBI): domain Eukaryota; kingdom Metazoa; phylum Chordata; class Mammalia; order Rodentia; family Heteromyidae; genus Dipodomys; species Dipodomys merriami. The sequence continues at coordinate 2,704,919 of NW_027205937.1, read as the reverse complement.
GGTTTAGGTTTAGGGTTAGGTTTAGTGTTAGGTTGAGGGTTAGGGTTAGGGTTAGGATGAGGGTTAGGGTGAGGGGTAGGGTTAGGCTTAGGTTGAGGGTTAAGGGTAGTGTGACTGTTAGCGTTAGGGTTAGAGTTATGTTGACGGTAAGGGTTAGGTTGTGGGTTAGGGTGAGGGTGATGATTAGGGTTACGGTTAGGGTGAGGGTGAGTGTTAGTGTTAGGCTTTGGATGAGGGTTTGGTTTAGGGTAATGCTAGGTTAGGGTGAGGGTTAGGGTTATGGTTAGTGTGAGAATTAGGGTGAGGGTGAGGGTGAGGATTACGGTTAGGATTAGTGTTAGGGTTAGATTTAGGCTGAGGGTGAGTGTGAGGGTGAGTGTTAGGTTTAGGTTTAGGGTTAGGGTTAGTGTTAGGCTGAGGGTGAGGGTGAGGGTGAGGGTGAGGGTTAGGATGAGGGTTAGCGTGAGGGTTAGGGTTAGGGTGTGGGATAGGGTTAGATTTACTGTTAGGGTGAGGGTGAGGGTTAGGATGAGGTTTAGGGTGAGCATTATGTTTAGGTTTAATGTAATGGGTAGGGTGAGAGTTAGGTTTAGTGTTACGGTTAGGGTTAGGGTTAGGGTGAAGGTTAGGGTTAGGTTTACTGTTAGGGTGAGGGCTAGGGGGAGGGTGAGTTTTAGGGTTAGGGTTAGTGATAGGGTGAGGATTAGGGTTAGGGTTACTGTTAGGGTGAGTGTTAGGCTGAGGGTTAAGGATAGGGTTAGGGTGAGGTTTAGCTTAGTGTGAGGGTTAGGGTTATTGTGAGGGTGAGGGTAAGCCTTAGGGTTAGGATTAGGGTGAGTGTGAGGGTTAGGGTTAGCGTTTGGTTTACGGTGACAATTAGGGTGAGGTTTAGGTTTAGGATTACGGTTATGGTTAGGGTTAGGCTTAGGGAGAGTGTGATGGTGAAAGTGAGGGTTATGTTGACAGTGAGGGTTAGGGTAATGTTTAGGGTGAGGTTGAGGGTTAGATTTAGGGTGAGGGTGAGGGTTAGGTTTAGGGTGAGTGTTAGGGTGAGGGTGAAGGTCAAGGTTATGGTTACGGTTAGGGTTAGGGTGAGAGTATGTGTTAGGGTGAGAGTTAGGGTGAGGATGAGGGTTAGTGTTAGCATTTGCGTGAGGTTTAGTATTAGGGTGAGGGTTAGTTTCAGGGTTAGGATTAGGGTGAGGATGAGGGTTAGGGTCAGGGTTAGGGTTAGAATTAGGGTGAGGGTGAGGGTGAGGACTAGGGTTAGGATTAGTGTCAGGGTTAGGGTTAGGCTGAGGTTGAGGTTGAGGGTTTGTGTTAGGATTAGGATTAGGGTTAGGGTTAGTGTTAGGCGTAGGGTGAGGGTGAGGGTGAGGGTTACGGTTAGCGTTAGTGTGATATTTAGCGTGAGAGTGAGGGTTCGAGTAACGGTGAGGGTTAGCTTGATGGTGAGGGTTAGGGTTAGGGGGAGGGTTAGGGTTATGGTTAGGGTTAGGGTTACGGTGAGACTAAGGATCAGGTTGAGGGTTAAGGTGAGGTTGAGGGTTAGGGTTGGTGTTAGCGTGAGGGTTAGGGTTTCGATGAGTGTTAGGTTTAGGTTTAGGTTGAGGGTGAGGGTTAGGGTTAGGGGTAGTGTTAGAGTTAGGGTGAGGGTGAGGGTGAGGGCTAGGGTTAGGATTAGGTTTAGGTTTAGGGTTAGGCTGAGGGTGAGAGTGAGAGTGAGGATTACATTAGATTTAGGGTGAGGTTTAGGGTTATTGTTAGGGTTAGGGTGAGGGTTAAGGTGAGGTTTATGTGTAGGGTTAGGGTTAGGGTTAGGGTTATTGTGAGGATTAGGGTTAGGGTTACAGTTAGGGTTAGGGTGAGGGTAAGGTTTAGGGTGAGGGTTAATTAGCGTTAGGGTTAGGGTGAGTGTTAGGGTGAGGGTTAGATTTAGTGTTAGGGTTTGGGTGAGGGTGAGGGTTAGGGTTAGGGTTAGGGTGAAGGTTAGGGTTAGGATGAGGTTTTGGGATAGGGTTAGGGTTAGTGTGAGTTTGAGGGTGAGGGTTAGATTTAGGGTTAGAGTTAGTGTGATGGTTAGGGTTAGGGTTAGTGTTAGGGTTAGAATTAGGGTGAGGGTGAGGGTGAGGGCTAGGGTTAGGATTAAGGTTAGGGTCAGGGTTAGGCTGAGGGTGAGGGTGAGGGTAAGGGTGAGGTTTAGTTTTAGATTTAGTATTAGGGTTAGGTTTAGTGTTAGGCTTAGGGTGAGGGTGAGATTGAAGGTGAGGATTAGGGTGAGGGTTAGGGTTAGGGTTAGGGTGAGTGTTAGGGTTAGTGTGATGTTTAGAGTGAGGGTGAAGGTGTGCATGAGAGTTAGGTTGAGAGGGAGGGGTCAGGTGAGGGTGAGGGTTAGGGTGTGTGTGAGGGTTTGGGTTAGAGTGATGGTTAGGTTGACGGTGAGGGTTAGGGTTAGAGTTAGGGTGATCGTTAGGGTGACGGTTATGGTTATGGTTAGGGTTAGGTTGATGGTTAGAGTTAGGGTTAGGGTTAGGGTTAGTTGAGTGTAAGGTTTTTAGGGTGAGGTTTAGGGTGAGGTTTAGGGTTGGCGTTAAGGTTAGCGTGTATGTTAGGGTGAGGGTAAAGGTTAGTGTTAGGGTTAGGGTGAGGGTGATGGTTAGGGTGAGGTTTCGGCTAGGGTTAGGATTAGGGTGAGGTTGAGGGTTAGGATTACGGTTACCGTGAGGGTTAGGGTTATGGTGAAGATTAGGATTAGAATTAGGCTTAGGGTGTGGGTTAGATTTAGCGTTAGGTGAGGGTTAGAATTAAGGTGAGGGTTACGGTTTGAGTGAGCCTTAGGGTTTGGGTGAGGAAAAGGGTTAGGGTGAGGGTGAGGGTTTGGTTTAGGCTTAGGGTAAGGGATAGCTTTACGATTAGGGTGAGGGTTAGGGTTAGGGTACTGGTGAGGGTTAGGGTGAGGATGAGGGTTAGGTTTAGGCTGAGGGTTAGGTTTAGTGTTAGGGTTAGGGTGAGGGTTAGGGTTAGGGTTATTGTTAGGGTTAGATTTAGGTTAAGGGTGAGGGTGAGGGTGAAGTTTAGGTTTAGGTTTAGGTTTAGGGTGAGGGTGAGGGTTAGTGTAAGGGTGAGGGTTTGGGTTAGCGTTAGCGTGAGGGTTAGGGTAAGGGTGAGTGTTAGGTTTAGGGTAAGGGTTAGGTTGAGGGTGAGGGTTAATGTTAGGGTTCCGTTTATAATTAGGGTGAGGGTGAGGGTGAGGGCTGGGTTAGGATTAGGTTTAGGTTTAGGATTAGGCTGAGGGTGATGGTGAGGTTGAGGGGGAGGGTTATGGTTAGATTTAGGGAGAGGTTTATTTTTAGGGTTAGGTTTATGGTGAGGTTTAGGGTGAGGGTTATGGGTAGGGTTTGGTTTAGGTTTAGGGCTAGTGTGAGGGTTAGGGTTATGGTTACGGTTAGGGTTAGTTTGAGGGTAAGGTTTAGGGTGTGGTTTAGGGTGAGGGTGAGGTTAGCGTTAGGGTGAGGGTGAGGGTGAGTGTTAGGGTGAGGGTTAAGTTTAGTGTGAGGGTTAGGGTGAGGATGAGGGTTAGGGTTAGGGTGAGTGTTAGGATTAGGGTGAGGTTTTGGTATAGGGTTAGGTTTAGGGTGAGTGTGAGGGTTAGGATTAGGGTTAGTGTTAGACTTAGGGTGAAGGTGATGGTGAGGGCTAGGTTTAGGATTAGGGTAATGGTTAGGGATAGGCTGAGGTTGCGGCTGAGGATGCGGCTGAGGGAGAGGGTTAGTGTTAGTGTGAGGCGTAGGGTAAGGCTTAGGGTGAGGATTACGGTTTCATTTAGGGTTAGTGTTAGGGTTAAGGTGAGGGTTATAGGTAGGGTTAGGTTTAGTATGAGGATAAAGGTTAGGGTGAGGGTTAGGGTGATGTTTAGCACAACTGTTAGGGTTAGGGTGAGGGTTAGGGTTAGGTTTAGGGATAGGGTTTGGATTAGGGTTAGGGTTAGTGTTAGGCTGAGGGTTAGGGTACGGGATAGGCTTAGGGTTAGGGTGAGAGTTAGGGTTAGTATTGAGGGTTAGGGTTAGGTTTAGGTTTAGGGTGAGGGTAAGTCTTAGGGTGAGGGTTAGGGTTTGTGTGACCTTTAGGATTAGGGTTTGGTTTAGGGTGAGGTTAAGGCTTAGGCTGAGGGTTATAGTTATTGTTAGGGTTAGTGTTAGGGTGAGTGTGATGGTGAGGGTAAGGGTGAGGGTTTGTTTTAGTATTAGGTTTAGGGTAAGGGTGAGGGTGATGGTTAGGGTTAGGTTAATTTTCAGCTGAGTGTGAGGGTGAGGGTTAGCATTAGTGTGTTGTTTAGGGTGAGGGTGAGCTTTAGGATTAGAGTGAGGGTACGGGTAATGGTGAGGGTTAGCTTGATGGTGAGGGTTATGGTTAGGGTGAGGTTTTGGGTTATGGTTATGGTTAGGTTTCTGGTGAGAGTAAGGGTTAGGGTGAGGGTCAAGGTGAGGGTGAGGGTTAGTGTTGGCGTTACAGTGAGGTTTAGGGTTTGGTGGAGTGTTAGGTTTAGGTTTATGTTGAGGGTGAGGGTTAGGGTTAGGGTTAGTGTTAGAGTTAGTGTGAGGGTGAGGGTGAGGGCTAGGGTTATGATTAGGTTTAGGTTTAGGGTTAGGGTGAGGGTGAGAGTGAGAATGAGGGTTACAGTTAGTTTTAGTTTGAGGTTTAGGGTTAGGGTTAGGGTTAGGTTGAGGGTGAGGGTGAAGTTTATGTGTAGGGTTAAGGTTAGGGTTAGTGTTATTGTGAGGATTAGGGTTAGGGTAATGGTTAGGGTGAGGGTGAGGGTAAGGGTTAGGGTGAGGTTTAGGGTGAGGGTTAATTAGCGTTAGGGTTAGGGTGGGATTTAGGGTGAGGGTTAGGTTTAGTGTTAGGGTTAGGGTGAGGGTGAGGGTTAGGGTTAGAGTTAGGGTGAGGGTTAGGTTTAGGATGAGGTTGTGGGATAGGGTTAGGGTTAGAGTGAGGTTGAGTGTGAGGGTTAGATTTAGGGTTAGAGTTAGGGTGAGGTTTAGGTTTAGGGTTAGGGTTAGGGTTGGAGTTAAGGTGAGGGTGAGGATGAGGCCTAGGGTTAGGATTAAGTTTAGGGTTAGGGTTAGGATGAGGGTGAGGGTGAGGTTGAGGGTGAGGTTTAGTTTTTGATTTAGGATTAGGGTTAGGGTTAGTGTTAGGCTTAGGGTGAGAGTGATGGTGAAGGTGAGGGTTAGGGTTAGGGTTAGGGTGATGGTTACGGTTAGGTTTAGGGTTAGGGTTAGATGAGTGTAAGGGTTAGGGTGAGTTTTAGTGTTGGCGTTAGGCATAGGGTGTGTGTTAGTGTGAGTGTTAAGGTTAGTGTTAGGGTTAGGGTGAGGGTAATGGTTAGGGTGAGGGTTTCGGCTAGGGTTAGGATTAGGATGAGCGTGAGTGTTAGGGTTAGGGTTAGCATGAGGGTTAGGGTTAGGGTGAAGGATAGGATTAGAGTTAGTCTTAGGGTGTGGGTTAGATTTAGGTTTAGGTGTGGGTTATTGTTAAGGTGACGGTTAGGGTTTGAGTGAGCCTTAGGATTCGGGTCAGGAAAAGTGTTAGGGTGAGGGTGATGGTTTGGTTTAGGTTTTGTAGTGTGATGGTTAGGGTTAGGGTACAGGTGAGGGTTAGGATGAGGGTGAGGGTTAGGGTTAGTGTTAGGGTGAGGTTGACGGTTAGTGTTAGGGTTGGGGTTTGAGTTAGTGTTAGTGTTAGGGTTAGTGTTAGGTTTAGGGTCAGGGTGAGGGTTAGTGTTAGGTTGTACGTTAGTGTTAGGGTTAGGTGTAGGGTGAGGGTGAGGATGAGGGTTAGGGTTATGGTTAAAGTTAGGGTGAGGGTAAGGGATAGGTTTAGGATTAGGGTTAGGGTTAGGGTGAGGCTGAGAATGAAGGTGAGTTTGAGGGTGAAGGTTAGGTTTAGGGTGAGGTTTAGGGTTAGGGTTAGGGTGAGGTTTAGAGTTAGTGTGAGGTTTAGAGTTAGTTTTAGTGTTAGGGTTAGGTTGTGGGTAAGGGTTAGGTTGAGGGTTAGGGGGAGGATGAGGGTTAGGGTTAGGGTTAGGTTTATTGTTAGGATGAGGATTAGATGAGGGGTAGGTGTAGGGTTAGGTTGAGGACTAGGGTGAAGGTGAGGGTGAGGCTAGGGTTAGGGTTTCCGTGAGGGGGAGGGTGAGAGTAAGGGTTAGGGTAAGTGTTAGGGTTAGGATTAGGGTGAGGGATAGGGTGAGAGTTAGGGTTAGTTTTAGGGTTAGGGTTAGGGTGAGGGTTAGTGTGAGTATTAGGTTTAGGGTTTGCATCAGGGTTATTGTGAGATTTATGGTAAGGGTGAGTTTTAGGGCTTGGGTTAGGGTGAGGGTTAGGTTTAGGGTTAGGTTTAGGGTGAGAGTGAGGTTCAGGGTTAGGGTTAGTGTTAGTCTTAGGGTCAGGGTGAGCGGGAGGATTACGGTTAGCATTAGGGTTAGGGTTAGGGTTAGGGTGATGCTTAGCGTGAGGGTGAGGGTTAGGGTGAGGGTTATGGTGAGGGTTAGGGTGAGGGTGAGGGTTAGGGTGATGGTGAGGGTTAGGCTGTGGGTGAGGGTTAGGATTAGGGTGAGGGTTTGGGTGAAGTTTAGGGTTTCGGTTAGGTTTAGGGTGAGGTTTAAGTTGGGGTTTAATGTTAAGGTTATTGTTAAGATTAGGGTTAGTGTTAGGTTTAGAGTTAGGGTGAGGTTAAGATTTAGGGTGAGTTTTAGGTTGAGGGTGAAGGTTAGGGTTAGCGTTAGGGTTATTGTGAGGTTTAGGTTTAAATTTAGGTTTAATGTAAGGGTTATGGTTAGAGTTAGGGTTAGAGTTAGGGTGAGGTTGAGGGTGAGGGTTATCGTGAGGGTGAGGTTTAGGTTTAGGGTTCAGGTGACGGTTAAGGTGAGAGTGATGTTTAGGGTGAGGGTTTGGGTTCCGGTGAGGGTTAGGTTTAGGGTGTGGGTGAGGCTTAGTGTTAGGGTGAGGGTTAGGGTTACGGTAAGTGTAAGGGTGAGGGTGAGGGTTAGAGTGAGGGTTAAGATGAGGGTTAATATTAGGGTTAGTGTGAGGGTTAGGGTTAGGGTTAGGGTGAGATTAAGTGTTAGAGTGAGGTTTAGGGTGAGGGTTAGGGTTATGGTTAGCGTTAGCATGCAGTGTAGTGTTAGGGTGAGGTTTAGAGTTAGGGTTAGGGTTAGCGTTAGGGTTAGGTTGAGGTTTAGGTTTAGGGTTAAGGTTAGGATGAGGGGTAGGGTGAGGGGTAGGGTTAGGGTTAGGTTGAGGTTTAGGTTTAGTGTGAGTGTTAGGGTTAGGGTGAGGGTGAGGGTTAGGGTTAGGATTGGTGTTAGGGTTAGGGTTAGGGTTAGAGTGAAGATATGGGTTAGGGTGAGGTTTAGGTTGAGCGTTAGGTTAGCGTTAAATTTAGGATGAGGTTTAGTGTCAGGATTAGGTTTAGTGTTAGGGTTAGGGTCAGAGTGAGGGTGAGGGTTAGAGTTAGGGTATGGGTTAGGTTTTAGGTGAGGTTTAGGGATAGTCTTCGGGTTAGGGTGAGGGTGAGGGTTAGGATTAGGGTTAGGGTTAGAGTTCCGGTGAGAGTGAGGGTTAGGCTTAGGATTAGGGTTCGTGTTAGGGTTAGGCTGGGGGTGAGGGTAAGTGTGATGGTGAGGGTTAGGGTTAGGATGAGAGTTAGGGTTAGGGTTACAGTAAGAGCTAGGGTGAGGGTGAGAGTTAGGGTTAGGTTTAGTGTGAGCGTTAGGTTGAGGGTGAGGGTTAGGGTTAGTGTTAGGGTGAAGGTCACGGTAAGGGTGTGATTATGTTTAGGGTGAGGGTTAGGCTTAGGTTTAGGGATAGGTTGAGGATTAGGTTTATGTTTAGGTTTAGTGTGAGGGTTAGCGTGGGGTTAGGGTTAGGGTTAGGGTGATGGTTAGTGTTAGTGTGAAGGTTATGGTTAGGGTTAGATTTAGGGTGAATGTAAGTTTTAGGATAAGGGTTATGGTTTGTGTGAGCGATAGGGTTAGGGTTAGGGTGAGGGTGAGGAAAAGGGTTAGGTTGAGGGTTAGGGGGAGGGGGAGGGTTAGAGTGAGGGTGAGGGTTGGGGTGAGGATTACGGTTAGTGTGAGGATTAGGGTTAGTGTGAGGGTTAGGGTGAGGGTTAGGTTGAGGTTTAGGTTGAGGGTAAGGGTTAGGGTGAGGTTTAAGGTGAGGGTTAGGGGTAGGGTTAGTATGAGGGTTACGGTGAGTGGAGGGTCATGTTTATGGTGAGCATTAGGTTTAGGGTGATGCTTAGGGTGAGGGTTACGGTTAGGGTTAGTGTCAAGATGAACGTGAGGGTTAGGTTTAGTGTGATATTTAGGGTGAGGGTGAGGGTGAGGTTTAGGGTGTGGGTGAGGGTTAGGGTTAGTGTGAGGGTGAGGGTTACGTGTTGGATGAGGGTTAGGGTTAGGGTTAGCGTGAGGGTGAGGTTGATGATAAGGGTTAAGGTTAGGTTTATGGTGAGGGTTAGGGTTAGTTTTAGGATGAGAATTACGGTGAGGGGAAGGGAGGTTTATGGTGAGCGTTAAGGTTTGGGTGAGGCTTAGGGTGAGGGTGAGGGTTAGGGTTAGGTTTAGGGTGAGGGTGAGGATTAGGGTTAGTCTGATATTTAGGGTGAAGCTGAGGGTTAGGGTGATTGTGAGTGTTCAGGGAAGGGTTAGGGTTAGGGTGTGGGTGAGGGTTAGGGTTAGGATGAGGGTTAGTGTGAGGGTTAGGGTGAGGGTTAGGGTTAGGGTGAGGGTGACGGTAAGGGTTAGTGTGAGGTTTACGGTGAGGGTTAGTGTTAGGATTAGAATGAGGGTTACGTTCAGGGGAAGAGAGGTTTATGGTGAGCGTTAGAGATAGGGTGAGGCTTAGGATCAGTGTTAGGGTTAGGATGATGGTGAGATTTATGGTTAGTGTGATATTTAGGGTGAGGGTGAGGGTTAGGGTGAGTGTGAGTGTTCAGGTGTGGGTGAGGGTTAGGTTTTGGGTGAGGGTTAGTGTTAGGGTGAGGGTTAGGGTGACGGTGAGTGTTAGGGTGAGGGTGAGGGTTATGGTTAGGGATAGCGTTAGGTTGATTGGTATGGTTAGTGTTATGTTTAGGGTGAGGTTTTGGGTGAGGATTAGGGTTAGGGTTAGGGTTAGGGTTAGTGTGAGTTTTAGGGTTAGGTTAGGGTTAGAGTTAGGTTGAGGTTAAGGTTTATGGTGAGTTTTAGGGTGAGCGTGAGGGTTAGGGTTAGCGTTAGGGTTAGCGTGAGGTTTAAGGTGAGGGTGAGGATGAGGGTTAGGTTTAGGCTGAGTGTTAGGGTGAGTGTTAGGATTAGGGTGAGTGTTAGGACTAGGGTTATTGTTAGGGTTAGATTTAGATTAAGGGTCAGGGTGAGGGTGAGATTTCGTTTTAGGGTTAGGTTTAGGGTGAGGTTGAGGGTGAGGGTTAGTGCAAGGGATAGGGTTAGGTTTAGCATTAGCGTGAGGGTTAGGGTAAGGTTGATGGTTAGGGTTAGTGTTAGGGTTAGGTTGAGGGTTAGGGTTCGGGTTAGGATTAGGTTTAGGTTTAGGTTTAGGCTCAATGCGAGGGTGAGAGGGAGGGGGAGGGTTACAGTTAGATTTAGGGTGAGGTTTAGATTTAGTGGTAGGGTTAGGGTGAGGGATATGGATAGGGTTAGGGTTAGGGTTAGGGATAGTGTAAGGATTAGGGTTAGGGTTACGGTTAGGGTTAGTTTGAGGGTAAGTTTTAGGGTGAGGTTTAGGGTGAGGGTGAGGTTAGCGTTAGGGTGAGGGTGAGGGTGAGGTTTAGGGTGAAGGTTAAGTTTAGTGTTAGGGTTAGTGTGAGGGTGAAGGTTAGGGTTAGGTTGAGTTTTAGGGTTAGGGTGAGGTTTTGGTATAGGGTTAGGTTTAGGGTGAGCGTGAGGGTTAAAATTACAGTTAGTGTTAGATTTAGTTTGAGGGTGATGGTGAGGGCTAGGTTTAGGAATAGGGTAATGGTTAGGGTTAAGCTGAGGGTGTGGCTGAGGGTCGGGTTGAGTGTGAGGGTTAGGGTTAGTGTGAGCGGTAGGGTTAGGGTTAGGGTGAGTGTTACTGTTTGGTTTAGGGTTAGGGTTCGGGTTAGGGTGAGGGTTATAGTTAGGGTTCGGTTTTTGATGAGGATAAAGGTTAGGGTGAGGTTTAGGGTGATGGTTAACATAACTGTTAGAGATAGGGTGAGGGTTAGGGTTAGAATTAGGGATAGTGTTTGGATTAGGTTTAGGTTAGGGTTAGGCTGATTGTTAGGGTGCGGGATAGGGTTAGGGTTAGGATGAGAGTTAGGGTTAGTAATGATTGTTAGGGTTAGGTTTAGGTTTAGGTTCAGGGTAAGGCTTAGGGTGAGGTTTAGGGTTTGTGTGAGCATTTGGATTAGGGTTAGGGTTAGGGTGCGGAAAAGGGTTAGGGTGAGGGTCAGGGTTATTGTTAGGGTTAGTGTTAGGGTGAGTGTGAGGGTGAGGGTTTGTTATAGTGTTAGGTTTAGGGTGAATGTGAGGGTGACAGTTAGGGTTAGGTTTAGTTTTAAGCTGAGGGTGAGGAGGAGGGTAAGGTTGTGGGTTAGCGTTAGTGTGATGTTTAGGGTGAGGGTGAGGTTTAGGGTGAGGGAGAGGGTTCGAGTAATGGTGAGGTTTAGCTTGATGGTGAGGGTTATGGTTAGGGTGAGGGTTAGGGTTATGTTTAGGGTTAGGGTTATGGTGAGAGTAAGGGTTAGGGTGAGGTTTAAGGTGAGGTAAAGGTTAGGGTTGGTGTTAGCGTGAGGGTTAGGGTTTGGGTGAGTGTTAGGGTTAGTTTTAGGTTGATGGTGAGGGTTAGTGTTAGGGTTAGTGTTAGGGTTTGGGTGAGGTTGAGGGTGAGGGCTAGGGTTAGAATTAGGATTAGGTAAAGGTTTAGGCTGAGGTTGAGAGTGAGAGTGAGGGTTACAGTTAGATTTAGGGTGAGGTTTAGGGTTAGGGTTAGGATGAGGGTGAGGGTTAGGGTGAAGTTTACGAGTAGGTATAGGGTTAGGGTTAGGGTTATTGTGAGGATTAGGTTTGGGGTTACGGTTATGGTTAGGGTGAGTGTCAGGGTTAGGGTAAGTTTTCGGGTGAGGGTTAATTAGCGTTAGGGTTAGGTTGAGAGTTAGGGTGAGGGTTAGGTTAAGTGTTAGCTTTAGGATGAGTTTGAGGGTTAGGGTTAGGGTGAGGGTTAGATTTAGGATGAGGTTTTGGGTTAGGGTTAAGTTTAGGGTGAGGTTGAGGGTGAGGGTTAGGATTAGGGTTAGTGTTAGAGTTAGGGTGAGGGTGAAGGTAAGGGTTAGTGTTAGGGTTAAGATTAAGGTAGGGTTAGGGTTAGGCTGAGGGTGAGGGTAAGTGTGAGGATGAGGGTTAGGTTTAGGATGAGGGTTAGGGTTAGGTTCAGGGTTAGGTTGAGGGTTACGGTTAGGGTTATGATTAGGATGAGAGATAGGCTGAGGTGTCGGGTTAGGGTTAGGGTGAGGGTTAGGGTTAGTGTGAGGGTTAGGTTTAGGGTTATGGTTAGGTTTAGGGTGAGGGTGAGGCTTAGTGTTAGTGTTAGGGAGAGGGCCAGGGTGAGGGTGAGAATTAGAGTTAGGGTTATGGTGAGAGTTAGGATGAGGGTGAGGGTTAGGTTTAGGATGAGGGTTAGGGTGAGGGGTAGGGTTAGGCTTAGGGTGAGGGTTAGGTTGAGGTTTACAGTTATTGTTATTGTGAAGATTAGGGTTAGGGTTAGGTTAATGGTTAGGGTGAGGGTACAGATAAGGGTGAGGTGTACGGTGAGGGTCTCGTTGAGGGGTAGCCTTAGGTTTATGGTGAGGTTTAGGTTTAGTGTTATGTTTAAGGTAAGAGTTATGGTTAGAGTTAGGGTTAGAGTTAGGGTGAGGGTGAAGGTGAGGATTAGCGTGAGGGTGAGGATTAAGATTAGGGTTAGGGTGAGGGTTAGCCTGAGGATGATGTTTAGGGTGAGCATGAGCGTTCGGGTGAGGGTTAGGGTTAGGGTTAGGGTGTGGGTGTGGCTTACGGTTAGGATGAGGGTTAGGGTGATGCTGAGGGTTACGGTGAGGGTGAGGTTTAGGGTGAGGGTTAAAATAAGGGTTACGGTTAGGGTTAGGTTTAGGGTTAGTGTGAGGGTTAGGGTTAGGGTTAGGGTTATTTTGACAGTAAGGGTTAAGGTGAAGTTTAGGTTGAGGGTAAGGTTTAGGGTTAGCGTTAGCATGAGGGTTAGTGTTAGGGTGAGGTTTAGGTTGAGGGTTAGGGTTAGAGTTAGGTTGAGGTTTTGGGTTAGGGTTAGGATGAGGTTTAAGGTGAGGGGTAGGGTTAGGCTTAGGGTGAGGTTTAGGGGTAGTGTGAGGGTTAGCATTAAGATTAGAGTTATATTGAGGGTAAGGGTTAGGTTGAGGGTTAGGGTGAGGGTGATGGTTAGGGTTAGGGTTAGTGTGAGGGTGAGTGTTAGTGTTAGGCTTGGGATGAGGTTTTGGTTTAGGGTTAGTGTTAGGTTAGGGTTATGGTTAGGGTTACAATTAGGGTGAGGGTGAGTGTGAGGACTATGGTTAGGATTAGTGTTAGGGTGAGGGTGAGGGTGAGTGTTAGGTTTTTGATTAGGGGTAGGGTTAGTGTTAGGCTCAGGGTGAGGGTGAGTGTGAGGGTGAGTGTTAGGGTGAGGGTTAGGTTTAGGTTTAGGGTGAGGGTTACGGTTAGTGTGATGTTTAGGGTGAGAGTGAGGGTTAAGGTTAGGGTGATGTTTAGGGTTAGGGTTAGGTTGAGAGTAAGGGTTAGTGTGAGGGTTAGCGTGAGGGTGAGGGTAAGGTTAGATTTTGCGTGAGGTTTTGAGTTAGGGTGAGGATTAGGTTAAGTGTTAGGTTTATGGTGAGGGTTAGGGTTAGGGTTAGTGTTAGAGTTAGGGTGAGGGTGAGGGTGAGGGCTAGCGTTAGGATTAAGTGTAGGGTTAGAGTTAGGCTGAGGGTGAGGGTGAGGGTGAGGGTGAGTGTTAGATTTAGGATTAGGGTTAGGTTTAGTGTTAGGCTTAGGGTGAGGGTGAGGGTGAAGGTGAGGGTTAGGGTGCAGGTTAGGTTTAGGGTTACGGCGAGGGCTTATTGTGATGTTTAGAGTGAGGGTGAGTGTGTGGATGTCGGTTAGGTTGAGAGTGAGGGTTCAGGTTATGGTGAAGTTTAGGGTTTGTGTGAGGGTTATGGTTAGGGTGATGTTTAGGTTGATTATTAGGGTTAGGTTTAGGGCTAGGTTTAGCGTTAGGGTGATGGTTAGGGTTAAGGTTAGGGTTTGGGTGATGGTTTGGTACGGGTTAGGGTTTTGGTTTAGGGTTAGTGTGAGTATTAGGGTTAGGTTTAGGGTTAGGGTTAGGGTGAGGGTACGTTTAGGGTGAGGTTTAGGGTGAGGTTAGGGTTATCGTTAGGTTTAGGGTGTGGGTTAGGGTGAGGGTTAAGGTTAGTGTTAGGGTTAGGGTGAGTGTTACGATTAGGGTGAGCGATACATTTAGGGTTAGGGTTAGGTTTAGGTTAAGTGTGAGGGTGAGGTTGAGGGTTAGGTTTAGGGATAGCGTTAGGTTTAGGGTTAGTGTGTGGGTTAGGGTTAGGGTTAGGGTTAGGGTGAGGGTGAGAGTTTGGGTGAGGGTTAGGGTGAGCATTATGTTTTGGGTTAGTGTAATGGGTAGGGTGAGTTTTAGGGTTAGGGTCAGTGATAGGGTGAGGATTAGGGTTAGGGTTAGGGTTAGGGTGAGTGTTAGGCTGAGGGTTAAGTTTAGGGTTAGAGTGAGGGTTAGCTTAAGTTGAGGGTTAGGGTTAGGTTGAGGGTGAGGGTGAGGGTTAGGGTTTGTGTTAGGTGTAGAGTAAGTGTTAGAGTGAGGGTTACAGTGAGTGTGAGGGTTAGGGTTAGCGTTTGCGTGAGGTTTAGGGTTAGGGTGAGGGTTAGATTTAGTGTTAGAATTAGCTTAAGGGTGAGGGGTAGGTTTAGGGTTCGGGTTAGAATTAGGGTGAGGGTGAGGGTGAGGGCTACGGTTAGGATTAATGTTAGGTTTAGGCTGAGGGTGAGGGTGAGGTTTAGTTTTAGATTTAGTATTAGGGTTAGGGTTAGTGTTAAGCTCAGGGTGAGGTTGAGGGTTTAGTTGAGGGTTAGGTTGAGCGTTAGGGTTAGGATTAGGGTGAAGGTTAGGGTTAGTGTGATTTTTAGAATGAGGTTGAGGATGTGGATGAGGGTTAGGTTGAGAGTGAGGGGTCAGGTGAGTGTGAGGGTTAGGGTGTGTGTGAGTGTTTGGGTTAGGGTGATGGTTATGTTGACGGTGAGTGTTAGGGTTAGAGTTAGGGTTATCGTTAGGGTCATGGTTAGGTTCAGGGTTAGGGTTAGTTTGATGGTTAGGGTTAGGTTTAGGTTTAGGGTTAGTGTGAGTGTAAGAGTTAGGGTGAGGTTTAGGGTGAGGGTTAGGGTTGGCGTTAGGGTTAGGGTGTGTGTTAGGGTGACGGTTAATATTAGTGTTAGGGTTAGGTTGAGGGTGACGGTTAGGGTGAGGGTTTTTGCTAGGGTTATGATTACGGTGAGGGTGAGGGTTAGGGTTAGGGTTACCGTGAGGGTTAGGGTTAGGGTGAAGGTTTGGGTTAGAGTTAGGCTTAGGGTGAGGATGAGTGTGTGGGTTAGATTTAGGGTTAGGTGAGGGTTAGTGTTAAGGTGAGGTTTAGGGTTTGAGTGAGCCTTACGTTTACTGTTGGGAGCCAAGAAAGTGTATGGAAAGACAAGATTCCTCCAGCCCTAACAAACTACATTTGGCTAACCATAAATATTCCTCCAGCCCTAAGCAGACAACATTTGACTAACCATAAACATTTCTCTTATCTCCAGCCCTCAGCAAATGGCGCCTGGCTAATCATAAATATTTCTTAGAACAACTAGCACAACGGCCAAAGCATGACCCATCCCTGACCCCCAGAATTCTCACCCTTGCTTCTGCAAAGTTTTTTCATTCTTTCCCTTCCCCTGTCCCTTCAGGTATATAAGCCCTCCCTTACTTTAATAAAGCAGAACTTGACGCGACTCAGACTGACTTTGTCTTTCTTTATGCGCTTGGTCTCGTTTCTCTTTCACCACCATGGTTCTTAGGAGGTGCCTCCTCGAGTCTAATGAATAACTGAACCTGCTGGACGGGTCTAGTGGCGCCCATCGTGGGGCTCGAGGCGTGGTGAACTACCCGACGGCGCTGGAGATGGGGATCCCCAATCATTTAAGGGTAGAGACGCCCACATCGCATCACTCGTGCACCATGGGAAGTCTTGAGGTAAGTTTGCCGCAATTAACCATGGGAAAAGCAGGCTTTATTTATAAAGGAAATGAAGGAAGCTCTTAGGGAGACAGGAATAAGAGTAAAAAGAAAGGATCTTGTAAAATTTTTTTGTTTTGTTGGGAAAAATGTTCTTGGCTAATTTTGAGTGGCCCCGACCTTCATCCCCTTACCTGTAGTAAAGTAGGGAAAAATATTAATGATTTAGAGGCTAAAGGAGAAGAAATTCCCGAGGCCTTTTTTAGTTTTTATGGGATTATCAGGGACATTTTAAAAGAGGTAGAAAATTGAAGAGATGGTGCCCGCTCATTGATTTTAACGGAGGACACCTGCTGCCTCATGAATGGAATAAGATTGTACAATCGGTCCTGACCAGAGGTCAATATTTAACCTGGAAGGCTGAATTTATAGATAAGGCAGAGGCTCAGGCTATCATAAACAAAAACATGTTCAG
Source organism: Dipodomys merriami (assembly GCF_024711535.1). Lineage (NCBI taxonomy): Eukaryota > Metazoa > Chordata > Mammalia > Rodentia > Heteromyidae > Dipodomys > Dipodomys merriami. The sequence continues at coordinate 2,689,133 of NW_027205937.1, read as the reverse complement.
ATGGCCACTCCCATCTGAAGTTGCTTTTTCTGTTTGCAGTCCTTTGACTGCCGCGCAGCGCCTGTCTGGTTTCCTCTGTTTCTGTTTAGTGTTAATTGTCTCTTTTGTCTGTCTTGTTGTCCTTAAAGGGAAGGGGCGGCAACTAACAACCCCCTTAAGTCTGACTTTAGATCACTGGAAAAAAGTTACAGCTCGAGCCCAGATTGTCAGGTTTTAGGAACTTGCTTTTTTATCAATTATGAAATTGCCACTGACCACCTGCGAGTGGCCCCAGTTAGATCTCAGCCTTGGGCCTTGGTTCAGGGGGTCTGAGTGTGGGGGAGAACCTGTCAGTCTGAGGTGATGGCCTCTAGGGATTTTTCTTTTCCCTTGCCCCAAGATGACTGGGAATTCTCCTCCACCTTGGAAGGCCCCTGGGTCAACGTCTGCAGGAATCTAAGAGAAAAAATCCTCCGGAGGTGAGTAGGGGTCTTGAGTCCCCTGGTAAGTGAATGGTGGTGAGATGTCGCCCCATTCACTGAGACCTGATTTTGTCTTTGTGGCCACTTGTTTGTCCTGTTTAGTGAGTGTGTTTGTTTTATGTTTTCTGAGGTAGGGAAGACATGGGTGAGTGTGACAAGCTCACACAGCAGACTCTGGATTCAGCTTGCTGAATGAGAACAGCACAAAGATTCAAAAGACTAATTAGTGAATTGTCTTTCTAGGTAAGCAAGCTCTGGGAAAATGAAGCCCAACGAAGGTACCTGGTTTAAAAGAAATACTGTCTTAAATTTGGTTTAAAAGAAATACTGTCTTAAATTTTTGTTTAAAAACTTTAAAAGGTGTACATACAACTGATTTTGATTTTTGCGTGCTTTAAGATCTGTGTGAGTGTTTTGTGTGTGTCTGTAAACGTGTTCAAAGATAAAAATTGTCATCATGCTGTAACAATTGGGTGAGTTTAAATTTAAAATTCAAAAAGTTATGAGGTTTGGACATTGACAAAAAAATCTTCGCATTGTTTTAAATGGCTTTGTAAAGATTCTTTAACTTGCAAATTAGAAAATCTGGTATTCTAAAAGAATAATGTTTTAAAATGCATAAGACGGTTTATACTGTAACCAAGTTATCTGGCTTAACAAAAATGCATTGGCTGTTTGGGATCTAGTTCCCTTGGCTAAAATTTGGGGATAAATATTAAAAATTTAAATGTAAAGGTTAGTTTAACACCGTCAAAGATGTTACTTGTTCTGTCTATCTAAAACTGTGTATTTCATTCGAGAACCAAGAGATAAAAAAAGGGATAACTTAAAAACCAACAGAAGACCTTTAGGGGTAAGGGGTGAACAAGCACAAGTGCAGTTCAGCTGGTCATGCATGGTGGGACAGGTCCTGGGAGAAGTCCACGCATGGTGAAAGAGGGCAAGCTGGCACAAACGCAGTTCATCTAACCTACACTTTAAGTCGGATTGGGTGTGTGCCCATTCCATAGAAGGGGCTGAGTGGCCCATCTTTGTTCTCTCTTTTCTCTGCAGATAGACACTGAAAACATGGTGGTTAAAATGAGTGATGTGATGATCTGATTAGTATTGCTAAAACTTCCCCTTGGATGTGTTAACATTAAAATTAGGAAGGCCTTAAAAAGAGGGTTAAAAAGTTATTTATATAATGTGGCTTACTTTCAATTATGTTCTACAATTAGGATGTTTTTAAAAGTTATAAAGGCGTTAAGTCTAGCTTCGTGGTATAGTGATGGTGACTGTAATTCTTGCATTAAGGAAAAATTGTCATTTGAGTTTAAAAATCTTAATGTGTGTCTGTTTTAAAACAAGCAACCAAGAGGCAATGAGTGACACTTGGCCTCAAGATTTCAAGGGATCTTTTCAAAATGCAAATAAAAACTAAAGTATAAAATGGTAAAGGTGATTAATAAGAGGTTTTAAAAAAATTAGAAATGGATTTTTGGATATAAAGTTTAACTGTAAAATTGTTCTTAACATTTGCCTCAAAGTGCACAAAGAAAGAATTAGGATTACTAAAATAATTTCTATTCAAGTTTGCTCTTATAGGTTTTTTAAGTTTCCAGCAAGCCCGGAGCAAAGCACAGAGGATTCTTACAAGTTGTCAGATGTAACTTTGACTCTTAATAAGTTTCAGGTAAGAGCATGCTTAAAAGCTATTTCTATGTTGACCACCTAGTTGCTTTTAATTGGAGTAAAATGGCCTTTTGTAAGACTCATTGATCTGCAAACTGGTTCAAAGCCAGCCCGGGCGCAAAAAGGTTCCTGTGAGAGTGTCACCTCTATTCAGCCAACAGAGTGCTAACCCTGCACTAAATAGTCAGGGGACAGTACTCAAGCCCCAAGCTCGAGACTCAAAGTGGCAGAGTGCTAGCCTTAAGCTGTAGAGCTGAGGGACAGTGCGCAGGCCCCGAGTTCAAGTCCAGCAACCAGCTAAAAGGAAATGCCAATGAGTCATTTATCCCAATGTGGAGAAGACACTCCTGGGACAAAAGCAATGGAGCAGCATCCAGAGGCAGTAAAGCCACTGCTTGGATGTCAGAAATGTCAGATCCTAGAGTCATTTTGTGGCCCTTCAAAACTGGTCAAAGCCGGGAGGTCATGGGAAGAGTTTGTAAACATGCCTAATGTCCATGACTATCTACCTTGTAAGGGACAGTAACTTGCCAGTCCTCTGTGATAGTAATAAAAAGCTAATGTTATAAAATGTGGGGGATAGTTTAAATCTCAACCCCTTTATGTGCCAAAAAGGTCTAATTGGCAGCTCTAATTGAGCTGACACTAGTTACATGAAGTTCATCTGCTTAGGAAAAAGTTTGTAAACCTGGGAGTGTGTTTCTATTAATATCTGTCTAAAGGCCTGCAAAGGTAACTTAGGCATTATTTGGGATCATTAGAGATCACATTCCTAAGCCATCTAGGACGATGCTTTTGCAAACCAGATTGCTAAACAAGCTACACTGCTGTAGCCGGGGAAAAGGTCTGTGCAGTTGTGAAAAGTTAAACATTGTTCTTAATGATATCTAACCCTGATAGCCTCTTTGTAAAATAGGCTAAAGTTATAGGTTCCTGGCTAGGTAAGATCAACGCCCCTAAAGTCAGCTTGAAGAAGTTACGGAAGATGGACCTTCGCCCTTCTACCCCTATTTTTAAGATCAAAGGTCCAGAGTCAGAAATTTTGGAGAAATGAGGCAAAATAGATGAAAAAAAGGCATAAAGAATAGTGTTAATTGTTGTAGGTGTTCAAGGTGTGGAGACTGCATCTGTCAGAGATGGCTACAAGACTAAGCCTTTTGAGCCTTCTGTGTCTATTTACAAAAATATCTGGTTAGTAAAAAGAGTTGCCATTTTGGAAAATTGTCCTGGGCTATTGTTTAAAGATCTTAAAAACCAGCAGGATCAAAGGCTGCCAAGCCTATGCAATGTATCCTTAACCAGTCTGTGTAGGAATTTACAGCCCAGCATGAGGTGTGACAGTCCCTTGGAGCCACTGAGAGACCCTGCTGCTGCTGCTGCTGCTGCTGCTGCTGCTGCTGCTGCTGCTGCATACCCTGATGGGTAAAGTTCAACGACGGCCTGACAGCCACCTGGAGGAACTCCTGCCTGATTCCATCACCTGAGTCTGCATCCTGGTTGACTGCTGCTAAATCTGAGATCTTATGGGACATTCTTTTAGGTGATATCCAAAAATCCTCTGTATTCCCACAGTGGATACTGAGGACGAGAATATCACTGGCTTGCTTGCCTTAGACACTTCAGTGCATAGTGACTGAAAATCCACTCAATGGTCACAGCCTAGTTTGGCTCTGATATGGTAATAACATGAGTGTATTATCAATGAAGGTAATATGCTTAGCCTTAAAATCTAGCAAGCTTCTGCATCACAGTGGTGCCTTAAGGCTGTTCTAAGATAAAGGTTCCACAAGCCAAAGGAAAATTGAGCAGTTTTTAAACTCCAGCCACAAAGATGCTCAAGAAATTGTAAAAAAAAAAAAAAAAAAAAAAAAAAAGGTAGTAAAGAAAGCCTTGGAAAGAGAATTGGGAAAATTTAAAAAGTAAGGATTGTCTTTAAGACAAACCTCAAAAAGTTTAAGTACGTAGCAGATGGTATGAGTATGTCTTCAAATTGGAGCTTACAAGTAAAGCTGGTATAAAATTAAGTTAACTACGATACACGAGTCAGGACTGGTGGAAAAAAAATGTAAGGGGCTCTGGTACTGTTACTTTTGTTACAATGGGACCTTGTATACTCTACAGACTGGTGTCTTTTGTAAAAGAAAAAGATCAGCGTAGTCCGTCTATTAGTTCTGAGATCCAAATACCAAGCATTGAGAACAACTGACACCCCACAAGATAATATAGAGACACCCCTACGACTGAGATAAGAACCCCCTAAATTTTAAGATTAAAATTAGCCCAAAGAAAAAAGAAGGAATAAAAGATTAAAAATTAGAGTTACATTTTACAATTGCTATCTGCTGGTTTTGCTTCTGTAAACTTGCTTGTGCTAGCACTGACCCTTTCCCTCCCTGGAGATATATAGAAAGTTTCGGAGTCTAGATGTCGGCCCTGGGACAAGCTCTGTAGTCGTAAATAAAGGGCTAACAAGTAAATTCCCCAAATGGCCAAATGGGACACAAGATAAGGAACAAAGAGTATGATCCTCCGCATTCCTGTGTAAAAATTCCCGATTTAGGGGGCTCAAAATAAGGGCCATTTGATGAGCCCAGCAGAGTAGGCCAAGTGTTAATCGATCACAAGCCTGTAACACTGTAGATTCCCTAACACTTACCACCCAGAGTGACTACCTCAGTTTGATCATCCACGCTAATTGTTTTATTGCAAAGAGTGTTATAAACTTCCCCAGGTAGTATGACATTGATGATGGGATATCCTCCTTTTCCCTGTGCAACAATGTTATTAATGTTTCTGCTTCCCTATGCTCACAACAGAGCCAGTTTTTTTTTTTTTTTTGTTTTGTTTTTTTGTCGGTCGTGGGGCTTGAACTCTGGGCCTGGGCGCTGTCCCTCAGCTCTTCAGCTCAAGGCGAGCGCTCTACCACTTGAGCTACAGCGCCACTTCCGGTTTTCTGGTGGCTTATTGGAGATAGGAGTCTCATGGTCTTTCTTGCCCGGGCTGGCTTTGAACCGCGATCCTCAGATCTCAGCCTCCTGAGTAGCTAGGATTACAGGCGGGAGCCACCAGCGCCCGGCGCAGAGCCAGGTTTTTGTTTGTGGCAATAATATGGCCTACACTGTACTTCCCCAAAATTGCACAGGGCTCTGTATTCCAGCTATTTTGCTCCCAGACATTGACTTGATTTCCGGAGATAAGCCAGTACCCATTCCTGACTTTGATTATTTTGTTCCCCGACATAAAACGGTGGTACAATTTATTCCCCTACTGATAGGACTTGGAGTGGCTGGTGCTTTAGGCACTGGGACTGCAGGATTAGCCACTGCTGTCTCCTCATACTCCCAGCTTTCACAACAATTAGCTGATGTTATTACTAAAGTTTATCAATCTGTTAAAGATCTTCAGGATCAGTTAGACTCATTAGCTGAGGTGGCTTTACAAAATCGCAAAGGTTTAGATCTTTTAGCTGCTGACAGAGGTGGCATGTGCTTAACTTTACCGAAAAAGTGCTGTTTTTATGCCAATAAGTCTGGCATTGTAAGAGATCGAGTTTAAAAACATCAGGAGGAGATTGAAAGATGGCGACACGAGTTTTTTGAGCGCCCTATTTGGGCTGCTTGAGGGGGACTTTTAACCTATGTTCTTCCCCTCCTGGATCCCCTTGTTGGATTACTTTTGCTTGTTTCCTTTGGCCCTTGGGCTTTTCAGTGCCTTAAGCGCTTTATAAAAAATCAAATAGATTCTGCTCTTCCAAAAATTTGATCTCGGTGCATTATCATCGCTTGGAGACTCAGGAGGACCCCACGGAGCACACCGCAGCCACCCCTAGAGAAGGACTGCAAATCCATACACTTCTTCCCTAATGATTCCTAAAAAAGCTAGAAAACATCCAATGATGGGAGTATTATGAAGCTTACCCTGGGTAGCACTACATATAGAGGCCGTACAGGCTGGCTCAACAAGGCATGTAGCCAGTGGTAAGGTGGCCCTCCATACAGCCTAAGATAGGATGTTTTCTCATAACCTGCCTTTGGAAAATTTGTTGATAAAACAGGTGCATGGCTTGCTATAACCCAGGGGAAAACTTCCCCCTGAGGATGATGCCTTTTCTCTTACAGATGCAGCTAGAACTCCAGACTTGGTCCTTCCTGTCTGAATTTATTAAATAACAGATTAATCTCTGGTCTTCTAAGCCCATACAGGTTCATCACCATCACCTCAATATGGCGGACTAAGGCATTGAGATCGAGCATTTACCCTAGGCTTTTAATTAGTCCTTTGCCGTGAGCTTGCTCCAGTGAGAAACAGCCCCCCTTTTCTTTTTCTTATTTAGAAAATCTTTCTTCTTATTCGTAACTTCTGACCATTCAACGGGCAAGACCTTTTGGCATAAGGGATAAGTTCACCCCTCCGCCTATAGGCCCCTCCGCTTGGGGAAGGATGCACCTATGGGAGGAAGAAGAAATGCTCTAATCAAGGGTGCAGGTAAGACTGCAGGGGGATGGATCCACGATATCCCAAAACCCAAGACCCCTGAGTGTCAAGCTCTGGTGCTTGACGGTTGGCATTCATAAATAAGAGCCGTCTCCTCAAAAAACATGCCAAGGCCTGTAAAACTCCCCTCCCCGAGTGAGGATGCTCACTCGGGAGCGGAAAAAAACACTGGGCCCTTAGAGGAACAGAGCCTCTGTCACCCCCTTAAAAAGAGCAGCCAACAATTGATGTTCACTTTTCTAAATAAGAAAGGGGGATTTGTTGGGAGCCAAGAAAGTGTATGGAAAGACAAGATTCCTCCAGCTCTAAGCAAACTACATTTGGCTAACCATAAATATTCCTCCAGCCCTCAGCAGACAACATTTGACTAACCATAAACATTTCTCTTATCTCCAGTCCTCAGCAAATGGCGCCTGGCTAACCATAAATATTTCTTAGAAAGACTAGCACAACGGCCAAAGGAAAAGCATGAGCTATCCCTGACCCCGGGACTTCTCACCCTTGCTTCTGCAAAGTTTTTTCATTCTTTCCCTTCCCCTGTCCCTTCAGGTATATAAACCCTGCCTCACTTTAATAAAGCAGACCTTGACGCCACTCAGACTGACTTTGTCTTTCTTTATGCGCTTGGTCTCGTTTCCCTTTCACCCCCATGGTTCTTAGGAGGTGCCTCCTCGAGTCTAACGAATAACTGAACCTGCTGGACGGGTCAGGTTAGGGTGAGGAAAAGGGTTTGGGTGAGGGACAGTGTAAGGGTTAGGGTTAGGGTGAGGGTGAGGGTTAGGTTTAGGGTTAGGGTAATGGTTAGCTTTAGGATTAGGGTGAGGGTTAGGGTTAGGGTACAGGTGAGGGTTAGGGTGATGGTGAGGGTTAGGGTTAGGGTGAGGGTGACAGTTAGGGTTAGGGTTGGGGTAAGGGTTAGTGTTAGGTGAGGGTTAGTGTTAGGGTTAGGGTTAGTGTTAGGGATATGGTCAGGGTGAGGGTTAGTGTTAGGGTGAATGTTAGTGTTAGGGTTAGGTTTAGGGTGAGGGTGAGGATGAGGGTTAGGGTTAGGGTTAGAGTTAGGGTGAGCATGAGGGATAGGTTTAGGATTAGGGTTAGGGTTAGGGTGAGGTTGAGAACGAAAGTGAGGGTGAGAGTGAAGGTTAGGGTTAGGGTGAGGTTTAGTGTTAGGGTTAGGGTGAGGTTTAGGGTTAGTGTGAGGTTTAGAGTTAGTGTTAGGGTTAGGGTTAGGTTGAGGGTAAGGGTAAGGTTGAGGGTTAGGGGTAGGATGAGGGTTAAGGCTAGGGTTAGGGTGAGGGTTAGGTTTAGGTTAAGTGTTAGGGTGAGGATTAGGTGAGGGGTAGGTTTAGGGTTAGGTTGAGGACTAGGGTGAGGGTGAGGGTGAGGCTAGGGTTAGGGTTACATTGAGGGTTAGGGTGAGAGTAAAGGTTAGGGTGAGTGTTAGAGTTAGGATTAGGGTGAGAGTTAGGGTTAGTTTTAGGGTTAGGGTTAGGGTGAGGGTTAGGGTGAGTATTAGGGTTAGGGTTTGCGTCAGGGTTAGGGTGAGGTTTAGGTTAAGGTTGAGTGTTAGGGTTAGGGTGAGGGTGAGGTTTAGGGTTAGGGTTAAGGTGAGGGTGAGGGTTAGGGTTAGGTTTAAGGTTACGGTTAGAGTGAGGGTGAGAAAGAGCATTAGGTCTAGGATTAAGTTTAGGGTTAGTGTTAGCCTTAAGGTCAGGGTGAGGGTGAGGAATAGGGTTAGCATTAGAGTTGGGGTTATGGTTAGGGTGATGTTTAGGGTGAATGTGAGGGTTAGGGTGAGGGTGAGGTTAGGGTTAGTTTTAGGGTGAGGGTGAAGTTCAAGGTTATGGTTATGGTTATGGTTAGGGTTAGACTAAGTGTTAGGGTGAGAGTTAGGGTGAGCATGAGGGTTAGGGTTAGGGTTTCCATGAGGTTTAGTATTAAGGTGATGGTTTGTTTTAGGGTTAGGATTAGCGTGATGGTGAGGGTTAGGGTTAGAGTTAGGGTAAGGGTGAGGGTGAGGACAAGGTTAGGATTAGTGTTAGGGTTAGGGTTAGGGTTAGGCTGAGGGTGAGGTTTAGGGTGAGTGCTAGGTTTAGGATTAGGGTTAGGGTTAGTGTTAGGCTTAGGGTTAGGTTGAGGGTGAGGGTAATGGTTAGGGTGAGAGTTACCGTTAGGGTTAGGGTGAGGGTTAGTTTTAGTGTGATATTTACGGTGAGGGTGTGGGTTAGGGTTAGGGTTTGGGTTAGGGTTAGATTAAGGTTTAGGGTGAGGGTTACCGTGAGTGTGAGGGTTAGGGTTAGCGTTTGCCTGAGGTTTAGTATTAGGGTGAGGTTTAGATTTAGGATTAGAGTTAGGGTAAGGGTGAGGTGTAGTGTTAGGTTTAGGGTTAGAATTAGGGTGAGAGTGAGGGTGAGGGCTAGGGTTAGGATTAAGTTTAGGGTTAGGGTTAGGCTGAGGGTGAGTGTGAGTTTTAGTTTAGATTTAGGATTATGATTAGGGTTATTGTTAGGATTAGGGTGAGGGTGAGGTTTTAGGTGAGGGTTAGGGTGAGGGTTAGGGTTAGTGTTAGGGTGAGGGTTAGGGGTAGTGTGATGTTTAGAGTGAGGATGAGGGTGTGGATGAGGGTTAGGTTGAGAATGAGGCGTCAGGTGAGGGTGAGGGTTAGAGTGTGTGTGAAGGTTTGGGTTAGGGTTATGGTTATGTTGATGGTGAAGTTAGGGTTAGAGTTAGGGTTATATTTAGGGTGATGTTTAGGGTGAGGGTTAGAGTTAGTGTGATATTTAGGGTGAAGGTGAGGGTTAGGGTGAGTGTGAGTGTTCAGGTGAGAGTTAGGTTAGCGTGTGGGTGTGGGTTAGGTTTACGATGAGGGTTAGGGTGAGGGATAGGTGTAGGGTGAGGGTGACGGTAAGGGTTAGTGTGAGGTTTACTGTGAGTGTTAGAGTTCGGGTTAGGATTAGGGTTACGTTCAGGGGAAGTTAGGTTTATGGTGAGCGTTAAAGTTAGGGTGAGGCTTAGGATGAGGGTTAGGGTTACGTTGAGTGTTAGGATGACAATGAGGTTTAGGGTTAGTGTGATATTTAGGGTGAGGATGAGGGTTAGAGTGAGTGTGAGTGTACAGGTGTGGGTGAGGGTTAGGTTGTGGGTGAGGGTTAGGGTTAGGGTTAGACTGAGGGTGAAGGTGAGGGGGAGATTTATGTTTAGATTTAGGGTGAGGTTTTGCTTTAGAGTTAGGGTTACTCTGAGGGTTAGGGTGAGGGTTATGGGTAGGGTTAGGTTTAGGGTTAGGGCTAGTGTGAGGATTAGGGTTAGAGTTACGGTTAGGGTTACTTTGAGGGTAAGGTTTAGGGTGAGGTATATGGTGAAGGTGAGGTTAGTGTTAGTGTTAGGGTTAGGGTGAGTGTTAGGGTGAGGGTTAAGTTTAGTGTGAGGGTTAGGGTGAGGGTGAGGGTTATGGTGAGGGTTAAGTTTAGTGTTAGAGTTAGGGTGAGGGTGAGGGTTAGGGTTAGGTTGAGTGTTAGGGTTAGGGTGAGCTTTTGGTATAGGTTTAGGTTTAGGGTGAGTGTGAGGGTTAGGATTAGGGTTAGTGTTAGACTTAGGGTGAGGGTGATGGTGAGGGCTAAGTTTGGGGTTAGGGTAAGGGTTAGAGTTAGGCTGAGTGTGGGGCTGAGGGTGCGGCTGAGGGTGAGGGTTAGGATTAGGGTTAGGGTGAGTGTTACCGTTTGGGTTAGGGTTAGGATTAGGGTTAGGGCTATGGTGAGGGTTATAGTTAGGGTTAGGTTTAGGATGAGGATAAAGGATAGGGTTGTGTTTAGCATGTTAGTGTTAGGGTTAGGATTAGTGATAGGGTGAGGATTAGGGCTAGGGTTAGGGTGCGGGATAGGGTTAAGTTTAGGGTGAGAATTAGGGTTAGTAATGAGGGTTAGGGTTAGGTTTAGGTTTAGGGTGAGGGTTAGGCTTAGGGTGAGGGTTAGGTTTGTGTGAGTATTAGGATTAGCGTTAGGTTTAGGGTGAGAATAAGGGTTAGGGTGAGGGTTAGGGTTATTGTTAGGGTTAGTGTTAGGGTGAGTGTGAGGGTAAGCATGAGGGTTTGTTTTAGTGTTAGGTTTAGGTTAAGGGTGATGGTCACGGTTAGGGTTAGGTTTAATTTTAGGCTGAGGGTGAGAGTGAGGGGTAGCGTTAGTGTGATATTTAGGGTGAGGGTGAGGTTTAGGGTGAGAGTGAGGTTTATGGTTAGGGTTAGGGATATGGTGAGAGTAAGGGTTAGGGTGAGGGTTAAGGTGAGGGTGAGTGTTAGTGTTGGCGTTAGCGTGAGGGTTAGGGTTAGGGTGAGTGCTAGGTTTAGGTTTAGGTTGAGGGTGAGGGTCAGGGTTAGGGTTAGTGTTAGAGTTAGGGTGGGGGTGAGGGTGAGGGTAAGTGCTAGGGTTAGGATAAGGTTCAGGTTTAGGGTTAGGCTGAGTGTGAGCGTGAGAGTGAGGGTTAGGGTTAGATTTATGGAGAGGTTTAGGGTTAAGGTAGTGGTTAGGGTGAGGGTTAGGGTGAGGTTTATGGGTAGTGTTAGGGTTAGGGTTAGGGTTATTGTGAGGATTAGGGTTAGGGTTACGGTTAGGGTTAGGGTTAGGGTAAGGTTAGGGTGAGGTTTAGGGTGAGGGTTAATTAGCATTAGAGTTAGGGTGAGAGTTAGGGTGAGAGTTAGGTTTAGTGTTAGGGTTAGGGTGAGGGTGAGGGTTTTGGTTAGGGTTAGGGTGAGGTTTAGGGTTAGGATGGGGTTTTGGGATAGGGTATTGGTTAGGGTGAGGTTGAAGTTGAGGGTTAGGATTAGTGTTAGTGTTAGAGTTAGGGTGAGGGTGAAGGTAAAAGTTAGGGTTAGGGTTAGGATTATGGTAGGGTTAGGGTTAGGCTGAGGGTGAGTGTAAGTGTGAGGATGAGGTTTAGGTTTAGGATGAGGGTTAGGGCTAGGGTTAGGGTTAGGTTGAGGGTTAGGGTTAGGGTTATTATTAGGATGAGAAATAGGCTGTGGGGTCGGGTTAGGGTTAGGGTTAGTGTGAGGGTTAGGGTTAGGGTTAGGGTTAGGTTGAGGGTAAAGGTTAGGGTGAGGTTAGAGTGAGGATTAGTGTGACACTGAGTGTTAGGGTGAGGGTGAGGCTTAGGGTTAGTGTTAGTGTGAGGGCTAGGGCGAGGGTGAGAATTAGGGTTAGGGTTATGGTGAGGGTTATGGTGAGGGTGAGGAATAGGGTTAGTTTTAGGGTGAGGGTTAGGTTGATATTTACTCTTATGGTTAGTGTGAAAATTAGGGTTAACGTTAGGTTTAGGGTTCAGGTGAGGGTACGGGTTAGGGTGAGGTGTAGGGTGAGGGTGAAGTTTAGGTTTAGCCTTAGGGGTAGGGTGAGGTTTATGTTTAGAGTTAGGTTTAACGTAAGGGTTACGGTTAGAGTTAGGTTTAGCATTAGGGTGAGTTTGAGGGTGAGGGTTAGCGTGAGGGTGAGAGTTAGGTTTAGGGTTAGGGTGAGGGTTAGCCTGAGGGTGATGTTTAGGGTGAGCGTGTGCATTCTGGTGAGTGTTAGAGTTAGGGTGTGGGTGAGCCTTACGGTTAGGTTGAGGGTTAGGGTGAGAGTGAGGGTTAGGGTGAGGGTGAGGTTTAGGGTGAGGGTTAATATGAGGGTAATGGTTAGGGTTAGGGTTAGTGTGAGGGTTAGGGTTAGGGTTAGGTTTAGGTTGACAGTAAGGGTTAAGGTGAAGTTTAGGTTGAGGGTGAGGTTTAGGGTTAGCATTAGAGTGAGGGTTAGTGTTAGGGTGAGGTTTCGGTTAGGGTTAGGATGAGGGGTAGGGTGAGGGGTAGTGTTAGGCTTAAAGTGTGTATTAGGGGTTGTGGGAGGTTTAGCGTTAGGGTTAGAGTTATGTTGAGGGTAATGGTTAGGTTGAGGGTTAGTGTGAGGCTGATGGTTAGGGTTAGGGTTAGGGTGAGTGTGAGTGTTAGTGTTAGGCTTAGGATAAGGGTTTGATTTAGGGTTAGTGTTAGCTTAGGGTGAGGGTTATGGTTAGGTTTAGGGTTAGAATTAGGGTGAGGGTGAGGGTGAGGAAAACGGTTAGGATTAGGGTTAGGGTTAGGTTTAGGCTGAGGGTGAGGGTGAGGGTGAGTTTTAGGTTTAGGATTAGGGTTAGGTTTAGTGTTAGGCTCAGGGTTAGGGTGAGGGTGATGTTGAGGGTTAGGGTGAGGGTTAGGTTGAGGGTTAGGGTGAGGGTTAGGGTTAGTGTGATATTTAGGGTGAGAGTGATGGTTAGGGTTAGGGTGATGTTTAGGGTTAGGATTTGAGTGAGAGTAAGTGTTAGTGTGAGGGTTAGCGTGAGGGTGAGGGTAGGGTTAGCTTTTGTGTGAGGTTTAGGATTAGGGTGAGGATTAGGTTCAGTGTTAGGTTTACGGTGAGGGTTAGGGTTAGAGTAAGGCTGAGGGTGAGCGCTAGGGTTAGGATTAAGTGTAGGGTTAGGGTTAGGCTGAGGATTAGGGTGAGGGTGAGGGTGAGTGTTAGATTTATGATTAGGGTTAGGTTTAGTGTTAGGCTTCGGGTGAGGGTGAGGGTGAAGGTGAGGGTTAGGGTGCAGGTTAGGTTTAAGGTTAGGGTGAGGGTTAGGATTAGTGTGATATTTAGAGTGAGGGTGAGGGTGTGGATGTCAGTTATGGTGAGAGTGAGGGTTCAGGTTATGGTGAAGGTTAGGGTGTGTGTGAGGGTTATGGTTAGGGTTGATGGTTAGGTTGATGGTGAGGGTTAGGTTTAGGGCTAGGCTTAGCGTTAGGGTGATGGTTAGGGTTAGGGTTAGGGTTTGGGTGATGGTTAGGGTACAAATTAGGGTTTTGGGTTAGGGTTAGTGTGAGTGTTAGTGTTAGGGTTAGGGTTACGGTTAGGGTGAGGGTACGTTTAGGGTGAGGTTAAGGGTGAGGTTAGGGTTAGCGTTAGGTTTAGGGTGTGGGTTAGGGTGGGGGTTAAGGTTAGTGTTAGGGTTAGGGTGAGTGTGACGATTACGGTGAGGGATCCTTATAGGGTTAGGGTTAGGGTTAGGTTAAGGGTGAGGGTGAGGGTCAGGTTTAGGGTTAGGGTTAGCGTGAGGTTTAGGGTTATGTTGAGGGTGAGTTTTAGGGTGAGGGTTAGGGTGAGCATTAAGTTTATGGTTAGGGTAATGGGTAGGGTGAGGGTTAGGGTTAGTGTTACTGTTAGAGTGAGGGTTAGGGTTAGGGTTACTGTTAGGGTGAGGGCTATGGTGAGGGTGAATTTTAGGGTTAGGGTTAGTAATAGGGTGAGGATTAGGCTTAGGGTTAGGGTTAGGGTGAGTGTTAGGCTGAGGGTTAAGGTTAGGGTTAGGGTGAGGGTTAGCTTAGTGTGAGGATTAGGGTTAGGGTCAGGGTGAGGGTTAGCTTAGTGTGAGGATTAGGGTTAGGGTCAGGGTGAGGGTAAGTTAGGGTTAGGGTTAGGGTGAGTGTGTGGGTTAGGGTCAGCGTTTGGTTTACGTTGACACTTAGGGTGAGGTTTAGGTTTAGGATTAGGGTTACGGTCAGGGTTAGGCTTAGGGTGAGGGTGATGGTGAGGGTGAGGATTATGGTGACAGTGAGGGTTAGGGTAATGTTTAGGGTGAGGGTGAAGTTCAAGGTTATGGTTATGGTTAGGGTTAGGGTTAGACTAAGTGTTAGGGTGAGAGTTAGAGTGAGCATGAGGGTTAGGGTTAGGGTTTGCATGAGGTTTAGTATTAGGGTGATGGTTAGTTTTAGGGTTAGGATTAGCGTGAGGGTGAGGGTTAGGGTTAGAATTAGGGTAAGGGTGAGGGTGAGGACTAGGGTTAGGATTAGTGTTAGGGTTAGAGTTAGGGTTAGGCTGAGGGTGAGGGTTAGGGTGAGTGTTAGGTTTAGGATTAGGGTTAGGGTTAGTGTTAGGCTTAGGGTGAGGTTGAGGGTGAGGGTGATGTTTAGGGTGAGAGTTACCGTTAGGGTTAGGGTGAGGGTTAGTGTTAGTGTGATATTTACGGTGAGGGTGAGGGTTAGGGTTAGGGTTTGTGTTAGGGTTAGATTAAGGTTTAGGGTGAGGGTTACCGTGAGTGTGAGGGTTAGGGTTAGCATTTGCCTGAGGTTTAGTATTAGGGTGAGGTTTAGATTTAGGATTAGAGTTAGGGTAAGGGTGAGGTGTAGTGTTAGGTTTAGGGTTAGAATTAGGGTGAGAGTGAGGGTGAGGGCTAGGGTTAGGATTAAGGTTAGGGTTAGGGTTAGGCTGAGGGTGACTGTGAGTTTTAGTTTTAGATGTAGGATTATGATTAGGGTTATTGTTAGGCTTAGGGTGAGGGTGAGGGTTTAGGTGAGGGTTAGGGTTAGTGTTAGGGTGAGGGTTAGGGGTAGTGTGATGTTTAGAGTGAGGATGAGGGTGTGGATGAGGGTTAGGTTGAGAGTGAGGCGTCAGGTGACGTGAGGGTTAGAGTGTGTGTGAGGATTTGGGTTATGGTTATGGTTATGTTGATGGTGAAGTTAGGGTTAGAGTTAGGGTTATATTTAGGGGGATGGTTAGGGTGAGGGTTAGGGTTAGTGTGATATTTAGGGTGAAGGTGAGGGTTAGGGTGAGTGAGTGTTCAGGTGAGGGTTAGGTTAGGGTGTTGGTGAGGGTTAGGGTTACGTTGAGGGTTAGGGTGAGGGATAGGGGTAGGGTGAGCTTGACGGTAAGGGTTACTGTGAGGTTTACTGTGAGGGTTAGAGTTCGGGTTAGGATGAGGGTTACGTTCAGGGGAAGTTAGGTTTAGGGTGAGCGTTAAAGTTAGGGTGAGGCTTAGGATGAGTGTTAGGGTTACGTTGAGTGTTAGGATGACAATGAGGTTTAGGGTTAGTGTGATATTTAGGGTGAGGATGAGGGTTAGAGTGAGTGTGAGTGTTCAGGTGTGGGTGAGGGTTAGGTTGTGGGTGAGGGTTAGGGTTAGGGTTAGACTGAGGGTGAGGGTGAGGGTGAGGTTTACGGTTAGATTTAGGGTGAGGTTTTGCTTTAGAGTTATGGTTACCGTGAGGGTTAGGTTGAGCGTTATGAGTAGGGTTATGGTTAGGGTTAGGGCTAGTGTGAGGATTAGGGTTAGAGTTACGGTTAGGGTTAGTTTCAGGATAAGGTTTAGGGTGAGGTTTAGGGTGAGGGTGAGGTTAGCGTTAGGGTGAGGGTGAAGGTGAGTGTTAGGGTGAGGGCTAAGTTTAGTGTGAGGGTTAGGGTGAGGATGAGGGTTAGGGTTAGGGTGAGTGTTAGGATTAGGGTGAGGTTTTGGTATAGGGTTAGGTTTAGGGTGAGTGTGAGGGTTAGGATTAGGATTAGTGTTAGACTTAGTGTGAGGGTGATGGTGAGGGCTAGGTTTAGGGTTAGGTTTAGGGTTAGAGTTAGGCTGAGGGTGCGGCTGGGTGTGCGGCTGAGGGTGAGGATTAGGATTAGGGTTAGGGTGAGTGTTACCGTTTGGGTTAGGGTTAGGATTAGGGTTAGGGCTAGATGAGGGTTATAGTTAGGTTTAGGTTTAGGATGAGGATAAAGGTTAGGGTGATGGTTAGCATGTTAGGGTTAGGGTGAGGGTTAGGATTAGGATTAGTGATAGAGTGAGGATTAGGGCTAGGGTTAGGGTTAGGTTTAGGGTTAGGGTGCGGGATATGGTTAAGGTTAGTGTGAGAATTAGGGTTAGTAATGAGAGTTAGGGTTAGTTTTAGGTTTAGGGTGAGGGTTAGGCTTAGGGTGAGGGTTAGGTTTGTGTGAGTATTAGGATTAGCGTTAGGTTTAGGTTGAGGAAAAGGGTTAGGGTGAGGGTTAGGGTTATTGTTAGGGTTAGTGTTAGGGTGAGTGTGAGGGTAAGCGTGAGGGTTTGTTTTAGTGTTATGTTTAGGTTAAGGGTGATGGTGACGGTTAGGGTTAGGTTTAGTTTTAGGCTGAGGTTCAGGGTGAGGGTTAGCGTTAGTTTGATATTTAGGGTGATGGTGAGGTTTAGGGTGAGAGTGAGGTTTATGGTTAGGGTTAGGGATATGGTGAGAGTAAGGGTTATTGTGAGGTTTAAGGTGAGAATGAGTGTTAGTGTTGGCGTTAGCGTGAGGGTTAGGGTTAGGGTGAGTGCTAGGGTTAGGTTTAGGTTGAGGGTGAGGGTTAGGGTTAGGGTTAGTGTTAGAGTTAGGGTGAGGGTGAGGGTAAGGGCTAGGGTTAGGATAAGGTTTAGGTTTAGGGTTAGGCTCAGTGTGAGAGTGAGAGTGAGGGTTATGGTTAGATTTACGGTGAGGTTTAGGGTTAGGGTTATGGTTAGGGTGAGGGTTAGGGTGAGGTTTATTGGTAGGGTTAAGGTTAGGGTTATTGTGAGGATTAGGGTTAGGGTTACAGTTATGGTTAGGGTGAGGGTAAGGGTTAGGGTGAGGTTTAGGGTGAGGTTTAATTAGCATTAGGGTTAGGGTGAGATTTAGGGTGAGGGTTACGTTTAGTGTTAGGGTTAGGGTGAGGGTGAGGGTTAGGGTTAGGGTTAGGGTGAGGGTTAGGGTTATGATGAGGTTTTGGGATAGGGTATTGGTTAGGGTGAGGTTGAAGGTGAGGGTTAGAATTAGTGTTAGTGTTAGTGTTAGGGTGAAGGTGATGGTGAGAGTTAGGTTTTGGATTAGGGTTAGAGTAAAGTTTAGGGTGAGAGTTACAGTGGTGTGAGGGTTAGGGTTAGCGTTTGCATGATGTTTAAGTTTAGGGTGAGGGTTAGATTTAGGGTTAGAGTTAGCTTAAGGGTGAGAGGTAGGGTTAAAGTTAGGGTTAGAATTAGGGTGAGGGTGAGGGTGAGGTCTAGGTTTAGGATTAAGGTTAGGGTTAGGCTGAGGGTGATTGTGAGGTTTAGTTTTAGATTTAGGATTAGGGTTAGGGTTAGTGTTAGGCTCAGTGTGAGAGTGAGGGTTTAGGTGAGGGTTAGGGTGAGGGTTAGGGTTAGGTTTAGGGTGAGGGTTAGGGTTAGTGTGATGTTTAGAGTGAGGGTGAGGGCGTGCATGAGGGTGAGTTTGAGAGTGAGGGTTCAGGTGAGGGTGAGGGTTAGAGTGTGTGTGAGGGTTTGGTTTAGGGTGATGGTTATGTTGAAGCTGAAGGTTAGGGGTAGAGTTAGGGTTATCGTTAGGGTGATGGTTAGGGTTAGGGTTAGGGTTAATTTGATGGTTAGGTTTAGCGTTAGGGTTAGTGTGAGTGAAAGGGTTAGGGTAAGGTTTAGGGTGAGGGTTAGGTTTGGCGTTAGGGTTAGCGTGTGTGTTAGGGTGAAGGTTAAGGTTAGTGTTAGGGTTAGGGTGAGGGTGACGGTTAGGGTGAGGGTTTCCACCAGGGTTAGGATTAAGGTGAGGGTGAGGATTAGGGTTAGGTTTATCATGAGGGTTCGGGTTAGGTTGAAGGTTAGGATTAGAGTTAGGCTTAGCGTGAGGTTGAGGGTGTGGGTTAGATTTAGGGTTAGGTGATGGTTAGTGTTAAGGTGAGGGTTAGGGTTTGAGTGAACCTTAGGGTTAGGGTGAGGAAAAGGGTTTGGGTGAGGGTCAGGGTTAGGGTGAGTGTTAGGGTGAGGGTGAGGGTTAGTTTCAGGTTTTGGGTAACGGTTAGCTTTAGGATTAGGGTGAGGGTTAGGGTTAGGGTACTGGTGAGGGTTAGGGTGATGGTGAGGGTTAGGGTTAGGGTTAGGATTAGGGTGAGGGTGACGGTTAGGTTTAGTATTGGGGTTAGGGTTAGTGTTAGGTGAGGGGTAGTGTTAGGGTTAGGGTTAGTGTTAATGTTAGGATCAGGGTGAGGGTTAGTGTGAGAATTAATGTTAGGGTTAGCGTTAGGGTTAGGGTGAGGGTTAGGGTGTGGGTGAGGGTTAGCGTTAGGGTGAGTGTTCGGGTTAGAGTGAAGGTTAGGGTTAGGGTTAGTGTGAGGCTGAGGGCTAGAGTGAGCGTGAAGGTTACGGTTAGGGTTAGTGCTAGGGTGAGGATTAGGGTTAGAGTTTGGGTTAGTGTGAGGCTTAGGCTGAGGTGTAGCCTTTGGTTTAGGGTTCGGGTCAGGGTGAGGGTTAGGTTTAGGATTAGGGTTACAGTTAGTGTTATGCTTAGGGTGAGGGTGAGGGTGTGGGTTAGGATGAGGGTAAGTGTTAGGGTTAGGGTGACGGTTAGGTTTAGTGTGATGATTAGGTTGAGGGTGAGGATTAGCGTGAGCGTGAGGGTTCGGGAGAGGTTGAGGGTTAGTGTATGGGTGAGGGTTAGGTTTAGGTTGAGGGTTAGGTTTTTGGTTTGGGTTAGAATGAGGGTGAGGTTTAGGGTTAGGGTTAGGGTTACAGTTAGGTGAAGGTGAGGGTGTGGGCCAGGGTTAGGATTAGGGTTAGGGTTAGGGTTAGACTGAGGGTGAGGGTGAGTGTGAGGGTGAGGGTGAGTGTTAGGTTTAGGATTAGGGTTAGGGTTAGGCTTAGGCTTAGGTTGAGGTTGAGGGTGACGGTGAGGTTTAGGGTGAGGGTTAGGATTAGGGTTAGGGTGAAGTTTAGGGATAGTGTGATGTTTAGTGTGAGGGTGAGGGTTAGGGTGTGATTTAGGGTGAGGGTTAGGGTTAGGGTTAGGGTTACGGTGAGGGTTAGGGTGATGGTTAGGGTAAGGGTTAGTGTGAGGTTTAGGGTTAGGGTTAAGGGTGAGGGTTATTTTTAGTGTTAGTGTAAGGGATAGGTTTAGGGTGAGAGTGAGGGTGAGGGTCAGGTTTAGCATGAGGATTAGGGATAGGGTTAGAGTTAGGTTGAGGGTGAGGGTGAGGTTTAGATTAAGCGTTAGGGTCAGAGTTAGGGTGAGGTTGAGGGTGAATTTTAGGGTTAATATGAGAGTTAGGTTTAGGGTTAGATTGAGGGTGAGGGTGAGGGTGAGGGTTAGGCTTAGAGTGAGGGTTAGTATTAGGTTTCGGTTTCTGGTAAGGGTTGGAGTGAGGATTAGGTTTAGGATGAGGTTTAGGCTGAGGGGTATGGTTAGGGTTAGGGTGAGGGTTAAGGTTAGTGTGAGGGTTAGGGTTATGGTTAGGGTGAGGGTTAGGTTTAGGGTTAGGGTTAGGGAGAGGTTGAGGGTGAGGATGAGGGGTAGGGATAGGGTTAGTGTGAGGTTTAGGTTTAGTGTAAGTGTTAGGGTTAGTGTGAGGGTTAGGGTGAGGGTGAGGGTTAGTGTGAGATTGAGGTTTAGGGTGCTGGTTATGGTAAGGTTTAGGGTTAGGGCTAGCGTTATCGTGAAGCTTATGGTTAGGGTTAGGCTTAGGCTTAGGGTTTGGGTTAGACAGAGGGTTAGATTGAGTGTTAGAGTTAGGGTTAGGGTGAGGTTGAGTGTGTGGGTGAGGGGTAAGGTTAGGGGTAGGGTGAGGTTTAGGTTTAGTGTAAGTGTTAGGGTTATGGTTAGGGTTAGGGTGAGGGTTAGGGTGTGGGAGAGGGTTAAGTTTAGGGTTTCTGTGATGGCTAGGGTGAGGGTTAGTGTTAGGGTGAGGTTTAGGGTGAGGGTGAGGGTGAGGATTACGGTTAGGGTTAGGGTTATGGTGAGGGTGAGGGTTAAGTTTAGGATTACGGTTAGGTTTAGGGTTAGGCTGAGGGAAGGGGGAGGGAGAGGGTTACAATTAGGTTTATGTTTAGGATGAGGGCTTGGGTGTGGCTTTGGGTGAGGGTGAGGGTTTCGGTTAGGTAAGGGTTTATTTAGAGTTAGAGTGAGGAGTAAGTTGAGGATGAGGGTTAGGTTGCGGATTAGGTTTAGGGTGAGATTTATGGTTAGGGTTCGGTTTAGGGTGATATTTAGGGTGAGGGTGAGGGTTAGGGTGAGGGTGAGCGTTAGGGTGTGGATGAGGGTTAGGTTTAGAGTTAGGTTTAGGGTTATTGTTAGGGTTAGGGTGACGGTAAGGGTTAGTGTTAGGGTCAGGGTGAGGCTAGGGTGAGGGTTAGGGTTAGGGTTAGGTTTAGGGTGAAGCTTAGCGGTAGGTTTAGGGTTAGGATTAGGTTAAGGTGAGGATTAGGCTGAGGGTTAGGGTTAGGGTTATTGTGAGGGTACTGTTAAGGGTTAGGGCAAGGTTTAGGGTGAGGTTGAGACTTAGGGTTAGGGTAAGATTGTGAGGTGTATGGTGAGGGTTAGGTTTAGGGTGAGTGTTAAGTTGAGGCTTATGTTTAGGGTTAGGGTTAGGTTGAGGGTTAGGTTGAGGGTGAGGGTTAGAGTTAGGTTGAGGTATAGGGTTAGGGTGTGGCTTAGGTTTAGGATTAGGGTTACGGTGTGGTCTAGGTTGAGGGTGAGGGTTAGGGATAGTGTGAGTGTAAGGGTGATGGTTCGGGTGACGGGTAGGTTTGGGGTTAGGCTGAGGCTTAGGTTTAGGGTGAGGTTTAGAGTTACGGTTAGGGTTATGGTTAGGCTAAGGATAAGGGTTAGTGTGAGGATTATGGTGAGAATGAGGGTTAGGTTTAACATGAGTGTTAGGGTGAGTGTTAAGGTGAGGGGTAGGGTTAGGATTAGGGTGAGGGTGAGGTTTAGGGTTAGAGTTAGAGTGAGGGTTAGGGTTAGGGTTTCGATTACGGTTAGGGTTAGGGTGAGGTTTAGAGATAGGATTAGGCTTAGGGTTAGCTTATTGGTAGCATCAGAGTTATTGTTAGGGTTAGGGTTAGTGTGAGGGTGAGAGTGAGGATTAGGCTTAGGGCTAGGTTTAATGTGAGGGTTAGGGTGATGGTTAGGTTTAGGTTTGGGGGATGGTTAGCGTTAGTATTAGGATGAGGGTTAGGCTGAAAGGTAGAGTTAGGGTTAGTTTGAGGGTTAGGGTTAGAGTGAGCTTTCGTGTTAGGGTTAGGGTCAGGGTGAGGGTGAGGTTTAGGGTTAGGATTAAGGTTAGGGTTAGAGTTAGGCTGAGCTGAGTGGGAGGTGGAGGGGGAGGATGAGGGTTAGACTTAGGGTTATGTTTAGGGTGAGGGATAGGGTGTGGGTTTGGGTGAGGGTGAGGGTTTCTGTTATGTAAGGGTTCAGTTAGAGTTAGAGTGAGGATTAGGTTGAGGGTGAGGGTTATGGTGCGGGTTAGCGTTAATGTGAGGTTTAGGGTTAGGGTTAGGCTGAGGTTAAGGGTTAGGGTGAGGATTATGGAGAGAGTGAGATTTAGGGTTAGTGTGAGTGTTAGGGTGAATGTTAAGGTGAGGGTTAGGATTAGGGTTAGGTTTAGGGTTAGGATGAGGTTTAGGTTTAGGGTTAGGGTGAGGTTTAGAGTTAGGGTTAGTGTTAAGGTTAGTGTTATTGTTAGCATTAGGGTTATTGTTTGGGTTAGGGTGAGGTTGAGGATGAGGGTGAGGATTAGGGTCAGGGCTAGGTTTAGGATGAGAGTGAGGGTGAGGGTTAGGGTTAGGGTGAGGTTTATTATTAGTGTAATTATTAGGATTCGGGTTGGGGTTAGGGTTAGGGTTAGGGTGAGTGTAAGGGTTAGGGTGAGGGTTAGGGAGAGAGTGAGTGTTAGGGTGCCAGTGAGGCTAAGGTTTAGGTTTAGGCTTAGGGTTAGCGTGAGGCTTATGGTTAGGGTTAGGCTTAGACTTAGGCTTAAGGTTAGTGTTAGGGTTAGGGAGAGGGTTAGAATGAGTGTTAGGGTTAGAGTTAGGGTGAGGGCTAGGGTGTGGGTTTGGGTGAGAGTGAGTGTGAGGGTGTGGATTAGGGATAGGATTAGGTTGAGGTTTAGGTTTAGTGTAAGTGTTAGGGTTAGGTTTAGGGATAGGGTGAGGGTTAGGGTGTGGGAGAGGGTTAAATTTAGGGTTAGGGTGATGTTTACAGTGAGGGTTAGTGTTAGGGTGAGGGTTTGGGTGAGAGTGAGGGTTAGGGTGTGAGAGACCGTTAAGTTTAGGGTTAGGGTGACAGTTAGTGTGAGGGTTAGTGTTAGGGTGAGGGTTTGGGTTAGGGTTAGGGTGAGGGTTACGGTTGGGTTAGGGTTAGGGTGAGGGTGAGGGTGAGGTTTAGGGTTAGGATTAGGGTTAGGGTTAGGGTTAGACTGATGTAAGGTTAGGGTTAGGGTTAGGATTAGGGTTAGGGTGTGGGTTTGGGTTAGGGTGAGTATGAGGTTGAGGGTTTCAGTTAGGTAAGGGTTTAGTTACAGTTAGAGTGAGGATTAGGTTGAGGGTGAGGGTTAGGATGTGGGTTAGGGTTAGGGTGAGGTTTAGGGTTTGGGTTAGGTTTAGGGTGATATTTAGGTGAGAATGAGGGTTAGTGTGATGGTGAGGGTCTGGGTGAGGTTGAGGGTTAGGGTGTGGGTGAGGGTTAGGTTTAGGGTGAGGTTTAGGGTGACTGTGAGGATTAGGGTGAGGGTTAGGGTTAGGGTTAGGCTGAGGGTAGGATGAGGGTTAGGGTTATGGTTAGGGTTAGGGTGAGGTTTAGGGGTAGGGAAGGTTAGGTTTACGGTTAGGATTAGGGTTAAGGTGAAGATTAGTGAGAGGGTTAGTGTGATGGTAAGGGTAAGTGTTAAGTGGAGGTTTAGGGTGAGCATGAGTCTTAGGATTAGCATTAGGGTTAGGGTGATGGTTAGGGTTAGTGTTAGGGTTAGGATGAGGGTGAATGATAGGGTTAGGCTTAGTGTTAATGTGAGGTTTAGAGAAAGGATTATGGTTAGGTTGAGAATTAGGGTGAGGCTTATGGTCAGTTTTAGTGTTAGGGTGAGTGTTAGGATGAGGGTAAGTGTTAGGGTTAGGGTTAGTGTTAATGTGAGTTTTAGGGTGAGGATTACGGTTAGGTTGAGAGTTAGGGTGAGGCTTATGGTCACGTTTATGGTTAGGGTGAGGGTTATGTTGAAGGTGAGGTTTAGTGTTATGGTGAGGGTTAGGGTAACAGTGAGGGTTAGGGTTAGGATTAGGGTTAGGGTGAGAGTAAGGGTTAGGATTAGTGTTAGGGTGAGGGTTCGGGTTAGGATTAGGGTTAGGGTGAGGGTTAGGGTAAGGTTTCGTTTAGGCTTAGGGTTAGGGTGAGGGTTAGAGTTAGGGTTAGGGTTAGGGTTAGTGTTAGGGTTATTGTTAGGGTTAATGTTAGGGTTAGGGTGAGGGTGAGGGTGAGGATTATGGTTAGGGTTAGGTTTAGGATGAGGGTGAGTGTGAGGGTTAATGATAGGGTTACGGTGAGTGTTAGGGTTAGTGTTTGAGTTAGTGTGAGTTTTAGGCTGAGGGGTAGAGTTAGGGTTAGGGTGAGGGTTAGGGTAATTTTGGGGGTTAGCGTTAGGTTTAGGGTGAGGGTTAGGGTGAGGGTGAGGGTTAGGTTTAGGGTTAGGGTTACCTAGGGGGATAAGGGTAAGGGTTAGGGTTAGGGTTAGGGTGAGGGTGAGGGTGAGGGATTGGGTTAGGATTAGGGTAAGGATTAGGGTTTGTCTCACATGGTTAGGGTGAGGCAAAATGTTAGGTTGAGGTTTAGGGTGAGGGTTAGGGTGAGGGTGAGTGTTAGGTTTAGGATTAGGGTTAGGGATAGGGTTAGGCTTAGGGTGAGGTTGAGGGTGAGGTTTAGGTTGAAGATTAGGGTGAGGGTTAGGGTTAGTGTGATGTTAAGGATGAGGGTGAGGGTTAGGGTGAGTGTGAGGGTTCGGGTGAGTGTTCGGGTTTGGGTGAGGGTTAGGGTTAGGGTTAGCAACAGGGTGAGGGGTAGGGTTAGGTTAGGGTGAGGGTGAGGGTTTGGGTTAGGGTGAGTGTGAGATTTAGGGTTAGGGTTAGGTTTAGGGTGAGGGTTAGGGATAGGGTTAGGTTTAGGTTGAGGGTGAGCGTGAGGGTGAGGGTTAGGGTTAGGGTTAGCATTAGAGTAGGGTTGAGGGTGAGTTTTGAAATTAGGATTAGAGTTAGGATTAGGATTAGAGTGAGGGTTAGGGTGAGGATGAGCGTTAGGATTAGATTTAGGGTTAGGATGATAATTAGGGTTCAGTTTTCGTTTAGGTTTAGGGTTAGAGTTAGGGTTAGGGTGAGTGTCAGGGTTAGGATTAGGGTTACGGTGAGGGTGAGGGTGAGGGGTAGGGTTAGTGTCAGGGTGAGGTTTAGTTTTAATGTATGTGTTAGGGTTAGGGTTAGGGTAAGGGTAAGGTTTAGGTTGAGGGTTAGGTTGAGAGTGAGTTTTAGGGTTAGCGTGAGTGTTAGGGTGAGGGTTAGTGTCAGGGATAAGGTTAGGGTTAGGTGTAGTTTTAGGGTTAGGTTGAGGGTGAGGGTTAACTTTAGGTAAGGGTCAAAGTTAGAGTTATTGTGAGGGTAAGGTTGACTGTGAGGGTTAGTGTGCAGGTTAGGGTTAGAGCGATGTTTAAGGTGAGGGTGAGGGTTAGGGTGAGAGTGAGGGTTCAGGTGAGGGTGAGGGTTTGGGTGTGGGTGAGGGTTAGGTTTAGGGTGAGTGTTAGGATGACTGTGAGTATTAGGCTGAGGCTGAGGGTTAGGTTTAGGGTTAGGTTTAGGGTGAGGGTTAGGGTGAGGGGTATGGTTAGGGTTTAGGTGAGGGTTAGGGTTATTGTGAGGGTTAGTGTTAGGGTTAGGTTCAGGCTGTGGGTTAGTTTTAAGGTGACAGTTTGGGTTAGGGTGAGGATTAGGGTGAGTACGAGGGTTAGGGTTAGGATTAGGCTTAGGGTGAGGTTAGGGTGAGGGTCACGGTTAGGGTTAGGGTGAGGTTAGGGTGAGGGTCACGGTTAGGGTTAGGGTGAGGTTAGGGTGAGGGTCACGGTTAGGGTTATGGTGAGGTTAGGGTGAGGGTTACGGTTTGTGTGAGGGTTAGAATTAGGGTTAGGTTTAGGGTGAGGGTTAGGGTAAGGGTTCGGGTGATGGTGAGGTTAAGTTTTAGGCTGTGTGTTAGGGTGAGGTTGAGACTTAGGGTTAGCACTAGGGTTAGGGTGAGGGTTGGGGTGAGGGTTAGGGTTAGGGTTAGGATTAGGGTGAGGGTGAGTGCTAGGGTTAGGTTTAGGGTTAGTGTGTGGGTTAGGGTGAGGGTTAGGGTTAGCGTGTGTGTTAGGGTGAGGGTTAAGGTGAGGTTTAGGATTTGGGTTAGGATTAGGGTGAGGGTGAGTTTAGGGTTAGGGTTAGGGTTAGGGTTATTGTTAGGGTTAGGGTTAAGGTGAGGGTGCGGGTGAGGGTGAGGTTTAGGGTTCGGGTTAAGGTTAGGGTGAGGGTTAGAGTTAGGGTTAGTCTGAGAGTGAGGTTGAGGGTGAGGGTGATGCTTAGGGTTTGGTTGAGGGTTAGGGTTAGGATTTGTGTTAGGGTTAGTTTGAAGTTTGGGGTTAAGTTTAGGTTTAGGTTGAGGATTAGTGTTTCCGTTAGGGTTAGGGTGAGGGTGAGGATGAGGGTTAGGATTAGTATTAGGGTTAGGTTTATGGTTAAGCTGAGGATGAGGGTGAGGGGGTGGTTGAGGGTTAGGTTTAATCTTATGATTAGGGTTAGGCTGAGGGCTGCGTGAAGGTGAGGATTAGGGTGAGGGTGAGGTTTTCAGTTAGGTAAGGTTTTGGGTGAGGGTTAGGGTTAGTGTGATGTTAAAGGTGAGGATAAGGGTTTGTGTTAGGGTTAGGGTTAGAGTTCAGCTGAGGGTGTGGGTGAGGGTTAGGGTTAGGGTGAGTGTTAGGTTTAGGGTTAGGCTGAGGGTTAGGGTGAGGGTTAGGGTTAGGGTGAGATTTTGGGTTAGGTTTCCGGTTAGGTTAAGTGTGAAGATTATCGTTAGTTTAAGGATGAGGTTTAGGCTGAGGAGTGGTGTTAGGGTTAGGGCGAGGATTAGGCTTAATGTGAGGGTTAGGATTTGGGCTAGGGTGAGGGTAAGGTGTAGGATGAGGTTTAGGGTGAGTGTGAGTATTAGGGTTAGGGTTATGTTTAGGGTGAGGCTTAGGGTGAGGGTTAAGATTAGGGTTAGGTTTAGGGTGAGGTTTAGGTTGAGGGTGATGGTTAGGGTTAGGTTTAGGTTTAGGGTGAGGGTTAGGGTTAGATTTAGGGATAAGTTGATGGTTAGGGTTAGGTTTACGTTTAAGGTTAGGGTTAGAGTTAGGGTTAGGGTGAGTGTTAGGGTTAGGATTAGGGTTAGGGTGAAGGTGAGGGTGAGGGTGAGGGATAGGATTGGGGTCAGGATGATTTTTAGGTTTACTGTAAGTGTTAGGCTTAGGGTTAGGTTTATGGTAAGTATAAGGTTTAGGGTGAAGATTATGGTGAGAGTGAGGGTTAAGGTTAGCGTGAGTGTTAGGGTGAGGGTTAGTGTGTGGCTTAGGGTTAAGGTTAGGTTTAGTGTTAGGGTTAGGATGAGGATGAGTGTCAAGGTTAGGTAAGGGTTAGGGTTAGAGTTAGGGTGAGGACTAGGTTGAGGGTGAGTGTTAGGGAGCGGGTTAGGGTTAGGGTGAGGTTTAGGCTTATGGTTAGGGTTTGGGTGATGTTTAACTTGAGGGTGAGGATTAGGGTGAGGATGAGGGTTCGGTTGAGTGTGAGGGTTAGTGTGTGGGTGAGGGTTAGGTTTAGGGTGAGGGTTAGGGTTACTGTGAGTGTTTGGCTGAGGGTGATGGTTAGGTTTAGGTTTAGGATTAAGGTGAGGGTTAAGGTGAGGGGAATGGTTAAGTTTAGGGTGAGGTTTAGGGTTAGTGTGAGTGTTAGGGTGAGGGTTAGGGTGAGGGTGAGGGTTAGGGTTAAGGTGAGGGTTAAGATGAGGGCTAGGGTGAAGGTCAGGGTTAGGTTTAGGGTGAGGGTTAGGGAGAGGGTGAGGGTTAGGATTAGGGTGAGAGTTGGGTTTAGGGTGAGCGTTAGGGTGAGTGTGAGTGTTAGGGTTAGAGTTAGGGTAACAGTGAGGTTAGGGTGAGGTTTTGGGTTAGGGTTAGGGTGAGGGTGAGGGGTAGAGTGAAAGTTAGTTTTAGGTATAGAGTTAGGGTTAGGGTTATGATCAAGGTTAGGGTGAGGTTTAGGGTTAGCATTAGGGTGTGGGTTGCTTTGAGGGTGAGGGTTAGGGTAAGGGTGAGTGATGAGTTTAGATTTAGGTTTAGTGTGAGGGTTAGTGTGAGGGTTAGGGTTAGCCTTTATGTTAGGGTGAGGTTTAGGATTAGGGTTAGGTAGAGCATTAGGGTTAGGGTTTTGGTTAGGGTTAGGGTTAGGGTGAGGGTTAGAGTTAGGTTTAGGGTAAGGGTTGGGTTTAGGCTGAGGTAGCGGTTTAGGGTTCTGGTTAGGGTTAGGTTTAGGCTGAGAGTGAGGTTGAGGTTGAGGGTGAGGATTAGGGTTAGGTTGAGGTTTAGGGTAAGGGTTATGGTTAGGGTGAGGGTGAGTGTGAGGGTGATGTTTAAGGTTAGGGTGAGGGTGAGGGTTAGGTTTAGGGTTTGGGTAAGGGTTAGTGTGAAGTTTAGGGTTAGGGTTAGGGTGAGGTTGAAGGTTAATATTAGGGTTAAGGTTAAGGTGAGGATTAGGGTGAAGTTTAGGGTTAGAGTTAGGTTTACGTTAAGGATAAGGTCAGGGTTAGGTTTAGAGTTAGGGTGATGGTGAGGGTGAGGTTTAGCGTGAGGGTGAGGGTTAGGTTTCGGTTTTGGGTTAGGGTTCGGGTTCGGATTAGGGTTAGGGTGAAATTCAGGGTAAGGGTGAGGGTTAGTGTTAGGGTTAGGGTTAGGTTTACAGTGAAGCTAAGGGTGAGGGAGAGTTTTAGGTTTAGGATTAGGGTTAGGGTTAGGGTTTTGTTTAGGGTGAAGGAGAGGGTTAGCGTGAGGGTGAGGGTTCTGATGAGGGTGAGGGTTAGGGTGTGGTTGAGTTGTAGCGTTAGGATGAGCGTTTGGGTGATGGTGACGGTTAGGGTGAGAGTGAGGTTTAGGGTTAGGGTTAGCACTATTGTGAAGTTTAGGGTTAGTTTTAGGCTGAGGATGAGGGTTAGGGTGAGGGTTTCAGTTAGGGTTAGCATTAGCTGATGTTTAGGTTTAGGGTTAATGTTACGGTGAGGGTTAGGGTTAGGATTAGGGTGAGGGTTAGCGTTAGGGTGAGGTTTTAGGGTAAGGGTTAGGGTGATGGTGAGGGTGAGGTTTAGGGTGAGGGTGAGGGTGAGGGTTAGGGTTGGGGTTAGAGTTAGGGTGAGGCTGAGAGTGAGAGTTATTGTTCGGATTAGGGTTAGGGTTAATGTTAGGCGGAGGGTGAGTTGAGGGTTAGGGTTAGGGTTATGGTGACACTGAGGTTTCGGGTGAGGATGAGGGTTAGGTTGAGATTTAGGATTAGGATTAGGGTTAGGGTGAAGGATATGGTGAAGGTGAAGTTTAGGGTTAGGGTTAGGGTGAGGTTGGTGGTTAGGTTTAGTGTGAGATTTAGGGTTAGTGTTAGGGTGATCATAAGCGTTAGGGTGAGGGTTAGGGTGAGAATTAAGGTTAGGGTTAGCGTGAGTGTTAGGGTGACGATTAGGTTGAGAGTTAGGGATATGGTTAGGTTTAGGGTTAGGCTGAGGGTGAGGGTGAAGGTTAGCATTAGGTTTAGCGTAAGGGTTAGGGTTAGGTTTAGGGTTAGGGGGAGGGTTAGGTTTGTCTGAAGTTTAGGGTGACGTTAAGGGTTAGGGTTAGGGTCAGGGTTAGGTTGAGGTTGAGGTTGAGGGTTAAGGTTAGTGTGAGGGTTAGTGTAAGGGTGAGGGTTAGGTTTAGGGTTAGGGTGAGAGTGAGGGTGAGGTTTAGGGTTAGGGTTAGCTTTAGGGTGAAGGTGAGGTTTAGGGTTAGGATTAGGGTTAGGGTTAGAGTTAGGCTGAGTTTGAGGGTGAGGGCTAGGGTGAGGGTTAGGGTTAGGTTGAGAGTGAGGGTGAGTTTGAAGGTGAGGGTTTCGTTTAGGTAAGGGTTAGGGTTAGGGTTAGGGTGAGGATTAGGATGAGGTTGAGCGTTAGCATGAGGGTTAGGGTTAGGGTGAAGTTTTGGTTTTGGGTTAAAGTGAGGGTTAGGGTTAGGGTGATGTTTATGGTGAGAAATAGTGTGTGCGTGAGGGTTAGCGTTAGGTTGAGGGTTAAGCTGCGTGGTAGCTTTAGGGTTAGTGTGTGGTTTAAGCTTAGTGTGAGGGTTAGGCTTAGATTTTGGGTTAGTGTGAGGATAAGGGTTAGGGTGAGGTTTAGGGTTAGCGTTAGGTTTACTGCGAGGGTTATGTTGAGTGTTATGGTTATGGTTAGGGTGAGGGTTAGTGTTAAGATGAGGTTTAGGGTTAGAGTTAGGGTTAGGGTGAGGGTGACGGTTAGGGTTAGTTTACGGTTTGGGTAAGCGTGAGGGAGAGCTTTAGGTTTAGTTTTGGGGTTAGTGTTAGGGCTAGGCTTAGAGTGAGTTTAACGGTTAGGTTTGCGTGTGGTTGAGTTGTAGGGTTAGGGTGAGGCTTTGGGTGATGGATACGGTTAGGGTGAGGGTGACGGTTAATGTTAGTGTTAGTGTTAGGATGAAGTTTAGGGTTAGGGTGAGGGTTAGGGTGAGGGTTAGGGTAAGGTTTACGGGTAGGGTTAGCATTAGGGTTAGGGTTATTTTTAGGTTGAAGTTTAGGTTTAGGGTTACTGTTAGTTTGAGTGTGAGGGTTAGGGTTAGGTTTCCGTTGAGGGTTAGTGTTAGGTTGAAGATTAGTTTTAGGGTTAGGGTGAGGGTGAGGGTGAGGGTGAGTTTTAGGGTTCAGGTTAGGGTTAGGGTGAGATTGGGGCTGAGGGTGAGGTTGGGGGTGAGGGTTAGGGTTAGGGTTATTGTGAGGGTGAGGTTTAGGCTTAGGATGAGGGTTAGGGTTAGGGTGAGAGTTAGGGTTTGGTTTAGGGTTTGTGTGAGGGCTACGCTGAAGGTGAGGTTTAGGGTTAGGGTTAGATTTAGGGTGAGGGTTATGGTTAGGTTTAGTGTTAGTTAGGTTTAGTGTTAGTGTGAGCATAAATTTTTGGGTGAGGGTTAGGGTGAGAGTGAAGATTAGGGTTAGCGTAATTGTAAGGGTGACTGTTATGTTGAGATTTAGGGTTAGGGTTTGGTTTGGTTTAGGGTGAGGGTTAGGGTTAGGGTTAGGGTGAGTGTTAGGGTTAGAGTTAGGGTTAGGGTGAGTGTTAGGGTTAGGTTTAGGGTTAGGTTTAGGAATAGGCTGAGGTAGGGTTTGGGGTAGGTTTAGGGTGATCTTTAGTTTTAGGGTGAGGGATAGGGTGAGGGTGAGGTTTAGGGTTAGGGTGAAGGTGAGTGTGAGGTTGAGGCTTAGGGTGAGTGTGAGGGTTCGGGTGAGGGTGAGGGTTAGTGTGTGGGAGAGGGTTATGTTTAGGGATATGGGGACGGTTTGGGTTAGGGGGATATTTAGGGTGAGGGTGAGGGTTAGGGTGAGTGTGAGGGTTAGGGTGTGGTTGAGAGTTAGTGTTACGATGAGATTTAAAGTGAGGGTGAGTGTGAGGGTTAGCGTTAGTGTTAGGGTGAGGTTTAGGGTAAGTGTAAAGGTTAGGGTTATGGTTACTGTTAGGGTGAGGGTTAGGGTTAGTATGAGGGTGAGTTTTAGGGATTGGGGGAGGTTTAGGGACAGATTTAGGATTAGGGTGAGGGTGAGGGTGAAGGTTAGGGTTAGGTTTAGGGTAAGAGTTAGTGTGATGGTGATGGTGAGGTTTAGGGTGTGGGTGAGAGTTAGCATTACGGTGAGGTTTAGGGTGAGGTTGAGCGTTAGGTTTAGCATTAGGATTAGGGTGAAGGAAAGGGTGAGGGTTAGAGTCAGGGTTAGAGTTAGGGTTAGGTTGAGTGTTAGGGTTAGGATGAGGGTTCAAGTTAGGTTTAGGGTAAGAATGAAGGTTAGGCTGAGGGGTATGGTTAGGGGTAGGCTGAGGGTAAGGGTTAGGTTTAGGGTGAGTGTTAGGATTAGGATGAGGGTTCAGGTTAGGTTTAGGGTAAGAATGAAGGTTAGGCTGAGGGGTATGGTTAGGGGTAGGCTGAGGGTAAGGGTTAGGTTTAGGGTGAGTGTTAGGATTAGGGTTGGGGTTAGGATTAGGGTGAGGTTTAGGGTTAGGTTTAGGGTTAAGGTGAGGGCTAGGGTGAAGGTGAGGGTTAGGGTTAGATTTAGGGTTACGGTTAGGGTGAGGGTGAGGGTTAGGTTTAGGGTTAGGGTTAGGAAGAGGGTGAGGGTGAGGGTTAGGGTGAGGGTTGGGTTTAGGGTGAGGGTGAGGGTTAGGATGAAGGTTAGGGTTAGGGTTAGGGTGTCGGTTAGGCTGAGGGTTAGGGTGAGGGTTAGGGGTAGTGTGAGCGTGAGGGTTAGTGTTAGGTTTAGGGTGAGGTTTAGAGTTAGGTTTAGGGTGAGGGTTAGGGTTAGGCTGAGTTTTAGGGATAGAGTTAGGGTAAGGGTGAGGGTGAGGGTGAGGGTTAGGTTTAGGGATAAGTTTAGAGTTAGTGTGAGGGTGAGGGTGAGTGTTAGGTTTAGGATTAGGATTAGCGTTAGTTTTAGGATGAGGGTGAGGGTTAGGTTTACGGTTAGGTTGAGGATTAGGGGAAGGTTTAGGTTGAGTGTTAGGGGTAGAGTTAATGTTAGGATTAAGGTGAGGGTTAGGGTTAGGTTTAGAGTTAAGTTGAGGTCTAGGTTGAAGGTGAGGGTTAGGCTTAGGTTTAGTGTTAGGGTTAGGTTGAGGGTGAGGGTTAGGGTTAGGCTTAGGGTTTTTGTTAGGGTTTGGGTTAGTGTGAGGGTTGGGGTTAGTGTGAGGGTGAGGGTTAGGGTTAGTGTTAATGTTAGGGTTATTATTAGTGTTAGGGTTAGGGTGATGTTTAGGGTGAGGGTGAGGATGTGGGTGATGGTTAGGTTTAAGGTTAGGGTTAGGGTTAAAGTTAGGCTGAGGTTTAGGGTTAGGGTTAGGGTGAGGGTTAGGGTGAGGGTGAGGGCTAGGGTAAGGTTGAGTTTTAGGTTGAGGGTGAAGGTGAGGGTGAGGGCGAAGGTGAGGTTTAGGGTGAGGGTTAGGTTGAGGGTAGGGTGAGGGTTAAGTTTAGGGTTATGTTTAGGGTGAGCGTGAGGGTTATTGTGAGTGTGAGGGTGAGGGTGAGTGTGAGGGTAAGGACTAGATTTAGGGCTACGGTTAGGGTGAAAGTGAGGGTGAGGGTGAGGCTTAGGGTTATGGCTCAGGTTAGGTTTAGGGTTAGGGTGAGGGTTAGTTTTAGGTTGATGTTTAGGATGATGGTGAGTGTTAGGGTGAGGGTGATGGTTCGGGTGAGGGTGAGGTTTAGGTTGTGGGTGAGGGATAGATTTAGGATAAGGGTTAGGGTGACGGTTAGGGTTAGGGTGAGGGTGAGTGGTAGGGTTAGGGTTAGCGTTAGGGTGAAGTTTAGGGTTACGGTGAGGTGAGGGTGAGGTTGAGGGTTAGGGTTAGGGTTAGTGTGAGGATTAGGGTTAGTGTTTGGGTGAGGGTGAGGGTAAGGTTTAGGGTGAGGTTTAGGGTGAGGTTGAGGTTGAGGAATAGGGTTAGGGTTATCGTGAGGGTGAGGTTTAGGTTGAGGGTGATGGTAAGGGTTAGGTTTAGGGTTACAGTTAATGTTAGGCTGAGGGTGAGTGTTAGGGTTAGGGTGAGGGCTAGGGTAAGTTTGAGTTTTAGGTTAAGGGTGAAGGTGAGGGTGAGGGCGAAGGTGAGGTTTACGGTGAGGGTTAGCTTTAGGGTAGGGTGAGGGTTTAGTTTATGGTGATGTTTAGGGTGAGCGTGAGGGTTAGTGTGAGTGTGAGGGTGAGGGTGAGTGTAAGGGTGAGGGTTAGATTTAGGGCTACGCTTAGGGTGAGGGTGAGGCTTAGGTTTAGGGCTCAGGTTAGGTTTAGTGTTAGGGTGAGGGTTAGGTTTAGGTTGATGTTTAGGATGAGGGTGAGTGTTAGGGTGAGGGTGATGGTTCGGGTGAGGGTGAGTGTTAGGTTGTGGGAGAGGGATATATTTAGGGTGAGGGTTAGGGTGATGGTGAGTGTTAGGGTGAGGGTGAGTGCTACGGTTAGGGTTAGCATTAGGGTGAAGTTTAGGGTTACGGTTAGGTGAGGGTGAGGTTCAGGGTTAGGGTTAGTGTGAGGATTAGGGTTAGTGTTCGGGTGAGGGTGGGGGTAAGGTTTAGGGGGAGGTTTAAGGTGAGGGTGAGGTTGAGGGTTAGGGTTAGGGTTATCGTGAGGGTGAGATTTAGGGTGAGGGTGAGGGTAAGGGTTAGGTTTAGGGTTACTGTTAGTGTTAGGCTGAGGGTGAAGGTTAGGGTTAGCTTGAGGGCTAGGTTTAGGCTTAGGGTTAGGGTTAGGGTGAGGGTTACCGTTAAGGTGATGTTTAGTGTGAGGATGAGGATTAAGGTGAGTGTGAGGGTCAGGGTTTGGGTGAGGGTTAGGTTGAGGCTTAGGGTTATGGTTAGGGTTAGGGTGACGGTTAGGGTTAGGGGTATATTTAGGGTGAGGGTGAGTGTGAGTGTTAGGTTGTGGGTGAGGGTTAGGGTTACGGTGAGATTTACGGTGAGTGTTCCGGTTAGTGTTTGGGTTAGGGTTGGGGTGAGGGTTAGGGTGAGTGTTAGATTTAGTATTAGAGTTAGGGTTAGGATTAGGCTGAGGTTGAGGATGAAGGTGAGGGTGAGGTTTAGGGGAATGTTTATGGTTAGGTTTAGGGTGAGGGCTAGGGTGTGGGTGAGGGTTATGGTGAGTGTGAAAATGAAGGTGAGGGTTTCGGTTAGGTAAGGTTTAGGGTTATGGTTAGGGTGAGGGTTAGTTTTAGGGTGATGTTCAGGGTGAGTCTGAGGGTTAGGGTGAGAGTGAGGGTGAGGGTGAGGGTTAGGGTTAGGGTTAGGTTTGGGGATAAGCTTAGGGTGATGGTTAGTGTTAGGATGAGGGTTCGGTTTAGGGTAAGTGTTAGGATGAAGGTTAGGCTGAAAGGTATGGTTAGGGTAAGGCTGAGGGTTAGGGGTAAGGTTAGGGTGAATGTTAGGTTTAGGGTTAAGATTAGGATTAAGGTGATGGTTAGGGTTACGTTTAGGTTTAAGGTGAAGGCTAGGGAGAAGATGAGGTTTAGGGTTAGGATAAGCGTTAAGGTTAGGTTTAGGGTTAGGTTGAGGGTGAGGGTTTGGGTTAGGGTGAGGATTTGTGTTAGGGTTAGAATTATTGTTAGTGTTAGGGTTAAGGTGAGGGTTAGGGTGTGGGTGAGGGGTAGGGTTAGATTTAGGGTTAGGCTGAGGGTGAGGGTTAGGTTTAGGGTGAGAGTTACGGTTAGGGTGAGGGCTAGGGTGAGGGTGAGGGTTAGGCTGGGGGTGAAGGTGAGGTTGAGGGTGAGGGTGAGGATTAGGGTGAGGGTTAGTGTTAAGTTTAGGGTGAGAGTTATGGTTAGTGTGATGTTTAGGGTGAGGGTGAGGGTTAGGGTGAGTGTGAAGGTTGGGATGAATATGAGGGTTAGGTTGTGGGTGAGGGTTAGGGGGAGGGTTAGGGTTAGGTTTAGGTTTAGTGTGAAGGTGAGGGTTAGGCTTAAGGTTAGGTTGAGGTTTAGGTAGAGGGTTAGGGTTAAAGTTAGGGTTAGGGTTATATTTAGGGTTAGGGTTAAGGTTAGGGTGAGGGTGAGCGTGAGGGTGAGGTTTAGGGTTAGGTTTATAGTTAGGCAGAGTGTGAGGTTTAGGGTTTGGGTAAGGGTTAGGTTTTGGGTGAGGGCTAGCGTGAGGGTGAGGGTTAGGCTGAGGGTGAAGGTGAGGGTGAGGGTGAGGGTGAGGATTAGTGTGAGGGTTAGTGTTACAATTATTGTGAGGGTTATGGTTAAGGTGATGTTTAGGGTGAGGGTTAGGGTGAGTGTGAGGGTTGGGGTGACCGTGAGGGTTAGGGTGTGGGTGATGGTTAGGGTGAAGTTTAGGGTTCTGTTTAGGTTGAGGGTTAGGGTTAGGGTGATGTTTAAGGTGAGGGTCAGGGTTCTGGTTAGTGTGAGGGTTCAGAAGAGGGTGAGGATTAGTTTGTGTGTGAGGGTTATGGTTAGGGTGAGGTTTAGGGTGAGGTTGAGGGTTAGTGTGAGGGTGAATGTTAGGGTTAGATTTAGGGTGAGGGTTAGGGTTAGGATGAGGGTTCGGATTAGGGTTAGGGTTAAGATGAAGGTTAGGCTGAGGGGTAGGTTTAGCATTCCTGTGAGCGCGGGGCTAATGGTGAGGGTTTCCATTAGGTAAGGGTTAGGGATAGGGTTAGGGTGAGGGTTATGGTTACGGTGATGTTTAGCGAGAGGGTGAGGGTTAGGGTGAGGGTGAGGGTGAGGGTGAGGGTGAGGGTTTCGGTTAGGTAAGTGTTAGGGATAGTGTTAGGGTGAGGGTTATGGTTAGGGTGATGTTTATCGGGAGGGTGAGGGTGAGGTTGAGGGTTAGGGTGAGGGTGAGTTTTAGGGTAAGGATGAGGGTTCGGGTGTGGGTTAGGTTTAGGATGAAGTTTAGGATCAGGGGTATGGTTAGGTTTAGTCTGATGATTAGGGTTAGGGTTAGGGTGAGTGGTAAGGTGGGGGTGAGGGTTAGGGTGAGAGTGAGGTTTAGGGTTTAGGTTATAGTTAGGGTTAGGGTTAGGGTGAGGATGCGGGGAGGGTGAGGGTTATGGTTAGGGTTAGGCTGAGGGAGAGGGTTAGGGTTAGGGTGGTGCTTAGGGTTAGGGTTAAGGTGAGGGTTTGGGTTAGGTTTAGAGTTAGGGTGAGAGTGAATTTGAAAGTGAGGGTGAGGGTTTTGGTATGTTAAATGTTAGGGTTAGGGTTCAGGTGAGGACTAGGTTAGGGTGAGGGTTAGCCCGAGGGTTAGGTTTAGGGAGAGGTTTAGTGTTAGTGTTAGGGTGAGGGTTAGGGTAAGGGTTAGCGTTAGGCTTAGGTTGTGGGTGAAGTGTAGGTTTAGGGTGAGTGTTAGGGTTACAGTGAGGGTTAGGGTGAGGTTGAGGGTTAGGGTTCGGGTTAGCGTTAGGGTGAAGTTTAGGGTAAGGTTTATGGTGAGGGTCAGGTGGAGAGTTAAGTTTAGGTTTCAGTTAATTTGAGGATTAGGTTTAGGTTTAGGTTTAGGGTTAGTGTGAGGGTAAGGGTTAGGGTGAAGTTTAGGGTGAGGGTGAAGGTTAGGGTTAGGGTGAGGGTTAGGGTTAGAGTTAGGTTTAGGGTAAGAGTTAGGGATAGGGTTAGGGTTTGAGTTAGGGTGTGGGTGAGGGTGAGGTTTAGGGTGAGGGTGAGGGTTAGGTTTAGGTTTAAGGTTAGGGTTAGTGTTAGGGTGAGGGTTAGGCTGAGGGTGAGGGTTAATATTAGGTTGAGGTTTAGGCTTAGGGTGAGGGTTAGGGTTAGAGTTAGGTTTAGGGTGTGGGTTAAGTTTAGGGTTAGGGTTAGGTTGAGGGCTAGGGTGAGGATTAGGGTTAGGGTTAGTGTAAGGGATTGTGTGAGCATTAGGATTAGGGTTATGGTTATGGTGAGGCTTAGGCTGAGGGGTAGGCTTGGGGTTAGGGTGAGGGTTAGGATTACTGTGATTGTTAGCGTTAGGATTAGGGTTAATGTCAGGGTGAAGTTAAGGGTTAGGGTTAGTGTTAGGGTGAGGGTGAGAGTTAGGGTTAGGTTTAGGGCGAGGGTTACCTTTAGGGTGAGGTTTAGGGTTAGGGTTAGGGTGAGGGTGAGGGTGAGGTTTTGGGTGAGTGTGAGGGTGAGCGTGAGGGTTAGGGTTAGTGTTAGGCTTAGGGTGAGGGTGAGGGTGAATGTTAGGGTTAGGTTTATGGTGACAGTGAGGCTTAGGGTGAGGGTGACCGTAAGGGTTAGGTTTAGGGTTACTGTTAGGGTTAGGCTGAGGGAGGTTAGGGTTAGTATGACGGTTAGGTTTAGGGTGAGGGGTAGGTTGAGGGTGAGGAATAGGGTGAGGGTGAATAGTGGGAAAGGGTGCAGTTGAAGGTGAGGGTGAGGGTGAGGGTTAGGGTGAGGGTTAGGGTTAGGGTTAGGGTGAGGTTTAGGGTTCGGGTGAGGTTTAGGGTGAGGTTTAGGGTTAGCGTTAGGGGTAGGGTGAGGTTAGGGTGAGTGTTAGGGTTAGGGTTAGGCATAGTGTGAGGGTGAGGGTTAGAGTTAGTGTTAGCGTGAGGGTTATGTTTAGGGTGAGGCTTAGGGATAGTTAGGGTTATGGTGAAGTTGATTGGTGACGATTAGGTTTAGGGTTAAGGTTAGAGTTAGTGTGAGGGTGAGGGTGAGGGTTAGGGTTAGGATTAGGATTAGGTTTAGGGTTAGGCTAAGGTTGAGGGTGAGTGTGAGGGTGAGGTTTAGGGTTAGGGTGAGGGTTATGGTTGGTGTTAGGGTTAGGCTGAGTGTGAGGGTGAGGGTTAGGGTTAGGGTGAGGGTGAGGTTTAGGGTTAGGGTTAAGGTTAGTGTTTGGTTTATGGTTAGGGTTAGGTTTAGTGTTAGGGTGAGGGTTCGTGTTCATGTTACGGAGTGGTGAGGGTGAGGGTGAGTGTTAGATTTAGTATTTGGTTTAGGGTTAGGATTAGGCTGAGGGTGAGGATGAGGGTGAGGGTGAGGATTAGGGAAAGTGTTAGGGTTAGGTTTAGGGTGAGGGTGAGGGATTTGGTGAGGGTGAGGTTGAAGCTGAGGGTTTCCTTTAGGTAAGGTTTAGTGTTAGGGTTATGGTGAGGTTTAGTTTTAGGGTTATGTTTAGGGTGAGGCTGAGGGTTAGGGTGAGGGTGAAGGTGAGGGTGAGGGTGAAGGTTAGGGTAAGGGTGAGGGTTGGGGATAGGTTTAGGGTGAGGGTTATGATGAGGGTTAGGCTGAGGGGTATTGTTAGGGTAAGGATGAGGGTTAGGGTTAGAGTTAGGTTGAGTGTTAAGTTTAGGGTTAAGGTTAGGATTAGGGTGAGGGTTAGGGTTAGTGTGAGAGTGAGGGTTAGCGTTAGGGTTAGTGTGAGTGTTAGAGTTAGGGTGAGTTTAAGGGATAGAGTTAGACATAGGCTGATGTTGAGGGTGAGGGTTAGGGTTAGGGTAGGGCTTAGATTTAGTGTGAGGGTGAGGGTGTGGGTTAGGATTAGGATTAGGATTAGGGTTAGTGTTAGACTGATGTTGAGGGTGAAAGTGAGGTTTAGGGTTATGGTGAGGGTTAGGAGTAGGTTTAGATTTAGGCTGAGCGTGAGGGTGAGTGTGAGGGTTTGGTTTAGGGTGAGGTTGAGGGTTAGGTTTAGGGTTAGGGTTAGTATGAGGGTTAGGGTTAGGGTGAGGGTAAGTTTTAGTGTGAGGGATAGGATGAGCGTGAGACTTAGGGTTGGCATTAGTGTTAGGTTGAGGGTTAGGGAGAGAGTTATGTTTAGGGTGAGGGTGAGTTTATGGGTTAGGGTTAGGGTTAGTGTGAGGTTTACGGTGAGGGTTAGGTTTAGGGCTAGGGTGAGGGTTAGGGTGATTGTGAGGGTTAGGTTTAGGGTGAGGGTGAGGGTTAGGTTTAGGGTAAGGGTGAGGTCTAGGGTGAGGGTGAATATTAGGGCTAGGATGAAGGTTAGGGTGAGGGTTATGGTGACCGCTAGGGTTAGTGTTAGGGTCAGGATTAAGTTTAGTGTGAGGATTAGGTTTAGGGTTAGGTTTAGGGTGAGGGTAAGGATTAGGGTGAGGATTAGGGTGAGAGTGAGGTTTAGGTTTAGAGTGAGTGTTGGGGTGAGTGTTAGTTTGAGCATTAGGGTTATGTTTAGGG
Organism: Dipodomys merriami; assembly: GCF_024711535.1. Classification (NCBI taxonomy): domain Eukaryota; kingdom Metazoa; phylum Chordata; class Mammalia; order Rodentia; family Heteromyidae; genus Dipodomys; species Dipodomys merriami. Next base: position 2,650,028 of record NW_027205937.1, on the reverse strand, counting down.
TTAAGGTGAGGGTGAGTTTAGGGTTAGGGTTAGGGTGAGGGTTAGGATTAGGGTTTCGGTTAGGGTTAGGGTCAGGGTGAGGGTTAGAGTTAGGCTGAGGGTGAGGGTTAGGTTGAGGGTGACGGTTAGGGTTATCGTTAGGGTTAGGGTGAAGGTTAGGGTTAGTGTGAGGGTTAGGGTTATTATTAGGTTGTGGGTAAGGTTTATGGTTTGGGTAAACTTGTGGGTTAGGTTGAGGGTGAGTGTAAGGGTTAAGGTTAGGGTAAGGATTAGGTGGATGGTGTGGGTTAGGGTTAGGGTGAGGTTGACTGTGACGGTGAGGGTTAGGATTAGGGTTAGTGTTATTGTGAGGGTGAGGGTGAATGTTAGGGTTAGGATTAGGGTTTGGGTTTTGGTTACGATGAGGGTGAGGGTGAGGTTGAGGGTGAGGGTTACGGTTAGGGTGAGGTTGATGATAAGGGCTATAGTGAGGGTGAGTTTTAAGGTGATGGTTAGGGTGAGGGTGAGGGTTTTTTTTAGGGTTTGGGTTGCTGTGAGGATGAAGTTTAGGTTTAGTGTTAGGGAGAGGATCAGGGTTTGGGTGAGGGTTAGTCTGAGTGTAAGTGTTAGGATTTGGGTGAGGGTTAGGTTTAGGGTGAAGCTGAGGTTGAGGGTTTTGTTTAGCTAATGTTTAGGGTTAGGGTTAGTGTTAGGGTTAGATTTATGGACATGTTGTAGGTTAGAGTGAGTGGTAGGGTTAGCGTTAGGGTGAGGGTTAGGGTTAGTGGGAGGGTTAGGTTTAGGGATAGGATGATGGATAGGGTGAGGGTAAGGGTTCGGGTGAGGGTTAGGATGAGGGTGAGGTTTACTGTTAGTGTTAGGGTTAGGGTGTTGGTTAGGGTGAGGGTTAGGGTCAGGTTTAGGTTGAGGGTGAGGGTAAAGTTTAGGGTTAGGGTGACGGTGAGGCTTAGGTTTACGGTTAGGGTGAGGGTGAGGGTTAGGTTTAGGATTACTGTTAGGGTTAAGGTTAGGGTGAGGGTTTTGGTTAGGTTTAGGGTGAGGGTTAGGGTGAGGGTAAGGGTTAGGGTGGTGGTTAGGTTAGGGTTAGGTTTAGGTTGAGAATTAGGGGGATGGGTATGTTTAGGGTTAGTGTGAGCCTTAGTGTTAGTGTGAGGGTTAGAATTAGGGTTAGGGTTACCGTGAGGGTAAGGGTAAGGGTGAGGGTTAGGATGAGTGTGAAGGTTTGGTATACAGTTTGGGTGAGGGTGAGTGTTAGGGTGAGGATGAGGGTTAGGGTTAGGATTAAGGTGAGGGTTACGGTTAGGGTGAGGCTTAGGTTTAGGTTTAGGTTTAGGATGAGGGTGAGGGTCATATTTAGGTTAAGGGGTAGGGTTAGGTTTAGGGTAAGTGTTAGGTTTAGGCTTTGGGTGAGTGTTAGGGTTAGGGTGAGGGTGAGGGTTAGGGTTAGGGTTAGGGTGAGTGTGAGGGTGAGGTTTACTGATAGGTTTAGTGTTAGGGTGAGGGTGAGTGTTGGGTTTAGGATTAGTGTTAGGGTTAGAGTTAAGCTTAGGATTAGGGTGAGGGTTAGGTTTAGGGTGCGGGTAAGGTTTAGGGTGATATTTAGCGTGAGGGTGAGGGTTCAGGTGAATGTGAGCGTTCAGGTGAGGTTGAGCTTTAGGGGTGCGTGAGGGTTTGTGATAGGTTGAGGTTTAGACAGGGGGTGAGTGTTAGTGTTAGCGTTAAGCTTACGGTGAGGGTTAGGGTGAGGATTAGGGTTACGGTTAAGGTTAGTGTGAGGTTGAAGTTTAGGGACAGTGATAGAGTGAGGGTTAGGGTGAGGGTTAGGGTTAGGGTTAAGGTTAGTGTGAGGTTGAAGGTTAGGGATAGTGATAGGGTGAGGGTTAGGATTACGGTGAGGTTTAGGGTTAGGGTTAGGGTTAGGGTGAGGGTTGGGGTTAGGATGAGGTTTCGGGTTAGGGTTAGGGTTAGGATGAAGGTTAGGTTGAGGGGTATGGTTACGGTTAGGGTGAGGGTGAGGGTGAGGGTGAGGGTTTCGGTTAGGTAAGTGTTAGGGATAGTGTTAGGGTGAGGGTTATGGTTAGGGTGATGTTTATCGGGAGGGTGAGGGTGATGTTGAGGGTTAGGGTGAGGGTGAGTTTTAGCGTGAGGATGAGGGTTCGGTTGAGGGCTAGGTTTAGGATGAAGTTTAGGCTCAGGGGTATGGTTAGGTTTAGTCTGATGATTAGGGTTAGGGTTAGGGTGAGTGGTAAGGTGGGGGTGAGGGTTAGGGTGAGTGTGAGGTTTAGGGTTTGGGTTATAGTTAGGGTTAGGGTTAGGGTGAGGATGCGGGGAGGGTGAGGGTTATGGTTAGGGTTAGGCTGAGGGAGAGGGTTAGGGTTAGGGTGGTGCTTAGGGTTAGGGTTAAGGTGAGGGTTTGGGTTAGGTTTAGGGTTAGGGTGAGGGTGAATTTGAAAGTGAGGGTGAGGGTTTCGGTATGGTAAATGTTAGGGTTAGGGTTCAGGAGAGGACGAGGTTAGGGTGAGGGTTAGCCCGAGGGTTAGGTTTAGGGAGAGGTTTAGTGTTAGTGTTAAGGTGAGGGTTAGGGTAAGGGTTAGCGTTAGGCTTAGGTTGTGGGTGAAGTGTAGGTTTAGGGTGAGTGTTTGGGTTACAGTGAGGGTTAGGGTGAGGTTGAGGGTTAGGGTTCGGGTTAGCGTTAGGGTGAAGTTTAGGGTAAGGTTTATGGTGAGGGTCAGGTGGAGAGTTAGGGTTAGGTTTCAGTTAGTTTGAGGATTAGGTTTAGGTTTAGGGTTAGGGTTAGTGTGAGGGTAAGGGTTAGGGTGAAAGTTAGGGTGAGGGTGAAGGTTAGGGTTAGGGTGAGGGTTAGGGTTAGAGTTAGGTTTAGGGTAAGAGTTAGGGATAGGGTTAGGGTTTGAGTTAGGGTGTGGGTGAGGGTGAGGTTTAGGGTGAGGGTGAGGGTTAGCTTTAGGTTTAGGGTTAGGGTTAGTGTTAGGGTGAGGGTTAAGCTGAGGGTGAGGCTGAGGTTGAGGTTAATATTAGGTTGAGGTTTAGGCTTAGGGTGAGGGTTAGGGTTAGAGTTAGGTTTAGGGTGTGGGTTAAGTTTAGGGTTAGGGTTAGGTTGAGGGCTAGGGTGAGGATTATGGTTAGGGTTAGTTTTAGGGATTGTATGGGCATTAGGATTAGGGTTATGGTTATGGTGAGGCTTAGGCTGAGGGGTAGGCTTAGGGTTAGGGTGAGGGTTAGGATTACTGGGATTTTTAGTGTTAAGATTAGGGTTAATGTTAAGGTGAAGTTAAGGGTTATGTTTAGTGTTAGGGTGAGGGTGAGAGTTAGGGTTAGGTTTATGGCGAGGGTTACCGTTAGGGTGAGGTTTAGGGTTAGGGTTAGTGTGAGGGTGAGGGCGAGGTTTAGGGTGAGTGTGAGGGTGAGCGTGAGGGTTGGGGTTAGTGTTAGGCTTAGGGTGAGGGTGAAGGTGAATGTTAGGGTTAGGTTTATGGTGACAGTGAGGCTTAGGGTGAGGGTGACCGTAAGGGTTAGGTTTAGGGTTACTGTTAGGGTTAGGCTGAGGGAGGTTAGGGTTAGTATGACGGTTAGGTTTAGCGTGAGGGCTAGGTTGAGGGTGAGGAATAGGGTGAGGGTGAATATGTGGGAAAGGGTGCAGTTGAAGGTGAGGGGGAGGGGGAGGGTTAGGGTGAGGGTTAGGGTTAGGGTTAGGGTGAGGTTTAGGGTTCGGGTGAGGTTTAGGGTGAGGTTTAGGGTTAGCGTTAGGGGTAGGGTGAGGTTTAGGGTGAGTGTTAGGGTTAGGGTTAGGCATAGTGTGAGGGTGAGGGTTAGAGTTAGGGTTAGAGTGAGGGTTATGGTTAGGGTGAGGCTTAGGGATAGTTAGGGTTATGGTGAAGTTGATTGGTGACGGTTAGGTTTAGGGTTAAGGTTAGAGTTAGTGTGAGGGTGAGGGTGAGAGTTAGGGTTAATATTAGGATTAGGGTTAGGGTTAGGATAAGGTTGAGGGTGAGTGTGAGGGTCAGGTTTAGGGTTAGGGTGAGGGTTATGGTTGGTGTTAGGGTTAGGCTGAGTGTGAGGGTGAGGGTTAGGGTTAGGGTGAGGGTGAGGTTTAGGGTTAGGGTTAGGGTTAGTGTTTGGTTTATGGTTAGGGTTAGGTTTAGTGTTAGGGTGAGGGTTCGTGTTCGTGTTACAGAGTGGTGAGGGTGAGGGTGAGTGTTAGATTTAGTATTAGGTTTAGGGTTAGGATTAGGCTGAGGGTGAGGATGCGGGTGAGGGTGAGGGTTAGGGAGAGTGTTAGGGTTAGGGTTAGGGTGAGGGTTAGGGATTTGGTGAGGGTGAGGTTGAAGGTACGGTTTTCCTTTAGGTAAGGTTTAGTGTTAGGGTTATGGTGAGCGTTAGTTTTAAGGTTATGTTTAGGGTGAGGGTGAGGGTTAGGGTGAGGGTGAAGGTGAGGGTGAGGGAGAAGGTTAGGGTAAGGGTGAGGGTTGGGGATAGGTTTAGGGTGAGGGTTAGGATGAGGGTTAGGCTGAGGGGTATTGTTAGGGTAAGGATGAGGGTTATGGTTAGAGTTAGGGTGAGTGTTAAGTTTAGGGTTAAGGTTAGGATTAGGGTGAGGGTTAGGGTTAGGTTCAGGGTTAAGGTGAAGGCTAGGGAGAAGGTGAGGGTTAGGTTTAGTCTTAGCCTTAGTGTTAGTGTTAGGGTTAGGGTGAGAGTGGAGGTTCGGGTTAGGGTGCGGGTTTGCCTTAGGGATAGGGTTATTGTTCGGGTTAGGGTTAAGCTGAGGTTTAAGTTTAGTGTGGGGGTTAGGTTTAGGGTAAGGGTTAGGGTGAGGGTGAAGTTTAGGGTTAGCGTGAGTGTTTAGGTGAGGTTTAGGGTGAGGGTTAGTGTGAGGGATAGGGTTAGGGTTAGGGTGAGGTTTAGTATTAGGGTGAGGTTTAGGGATAGAATTATTGTTAGGGTGAGGGTGAGGGTGTGGGTTAGGGTTAGGGTTAGAGTTACTGTGAGAGTGAGGGTTAGTGTAAGGGTTAATGTGAGTGTTACAGTTAGGGTGAGTTTTAGGGATAGAGTTAGACTTAGGGTGAGGGTGAGGGTGAGGCTGAGGGTTAGGGTAAGGCTTAGATTTAGTGTGAGGTTGAGGGTGTGGGTTAGGTTTAGGATTATTATTAGGGTTAGTGTTAGACTGATGGTGAGGGTGAAAGTGAGGTTTAGGGTTATGGTGAGGGTTAGGGGTATGTTTAGGTTCAGGCTGAGGGTGAGGGTGAGTGTGAGGGTTAGGTTTAGGGTGAGGGTGAGGGTTAGGTTTAGGGTTAGGGTTAGTATGAGGGTTAGGGTTAGGGTGAGGGTATGTTTTAGGGTTAGGGATAGGGTGAGGGTGTGACTTAGGTTTAGCATTAGTGTTAGGTTGAGGGTTAGGGTGAGGGTTATGTTTAGGGCGAGCGTGAGTTTATGGATTAGTGTTAGGGTTAGTGTGAGGTTTAGGGTGAGGGTTAAGTTTTGGGTTAGGTTGAGGGTTAGGGTTAAGATTAGGTTTAGGTTTACGGTCAGGGTTAGGCTTAGGTTGAAATTTAGGATGACGGTGAATGTTAGGGTGAAGGTGAGTTTGAGGGTGAGGGTGAGGGTGAGGGTCATGGTGAGGGTGATGGTGGGGATTATTTTTAGGGTTAGGGTTAGGGTGAGTGTGAAGATTAGGGTTAGGATTAGGGTTTGGTTAAAGGTTAGGCTGAGTATGATGGTGAGGGTGAGGGTTAGGATTATGGTTAGGGTGAGGGCTAGGTTTAGTGTGAGGGTTAGGGGGAGGGGGAGGTTGAGGGTCAGGGTTAGGGTGATGGTTACAGTGAGCGTGAGGTTTAGGGTTATGATTAGGGATAGGGTGAGTTTTAGGTCTAGGTTTAGGGTTAGGGTGAGGGTTAGGATTAGGATTAGGATTAGGGTTAGGGTTAACATTAGGGTTATGGTTAGTGTTAGTGTGAGTGAAGGGGTGAGGGTTAGGTTTAGGGTTAGGGTTAGGTTTAGGGTTAGGCTGAGGATGAGGGTGAGGGTGAGGGTGAGGGTTAGTGTTAGGGTGTGGGTTAGGGTTAGGGTTAGAATGAGGGTTAGGTTGAGGGTTATGTTTAGGATGAGGGTTATTGTTAGGTTTAGGGTGAGGGTTAAGGTGAGGGTTAGGGTGAGGGTTAGGGTTAGGGTTAGGTTTAGGTTTAGGCTGAGGGTTAGGATTAGGGGGAAGTTTAGGTTGACGGTGAGTGTTAGGGTAAGGGTGAGTTCGAGGGTGAGGGTGAGAGTGAGGGTGATGGAGAGGATGATTGTGAGGGTTATTGTTATGGTTAAGGTTATGTTGAGTGTGAAGGTTAGGGTTAGGATTAGGGTTTGGTTAAAGGTTAGGCTGAGTATGAGGGTGAGGGTGAGGGTTAGGGTTAGGGTGAGGGTGAGGTCTATGTTTAGTGTGAGGGTTAGGTTGAGGATGAGGTTGAGGGGCAGGGTTAGGGTGATGGTTACAGTGAGGGTGAGGTTAAGGGTTAGGATTAGTGTTAGGGGGAGTTGTAGATTTAGGTTTAGGTTTAAGGTGAGGGTTAGGCTTAGGATTAGGGTTAGGGTTAGGGTTATTGTTAGGGCTAGGGTTAGGTTTAGGGTTAGGGTAAGAGTGAGGTTTAGGGTTAGGGTTAATGTGAGGTTTAGGTTTAGGGTGAGGTCTATGGTGACGGTGAGGTTTAGGGTGAGTATGAGTGTGAGGGTGAGGGTAAGGGTTACGATTTGTGTGAGGGTTATGATAAGGCTGAAGGTGACGGTGAGGGTGAGGGTGAAGGTTAGTGTTAGGGTTAGGGTTAGGGTTTGGGTTAGGGTTAGGCTGAAGTTGAGGGTGAGGGTGAAGGTTAGGTTTAGGGTTAGGGTGAGTGTTAGGGTTACATTGAGGTTTAGGGTGAAGGTGAGTTTGAGGGTGAGGATTAGGTTGAGGGTTAGGATTTGGATTAGGGTTAGGCTTAGGTTTAGGGTTAGGGTGATGGTGAGGGTGAGGGTTATGTTTAGGGTTAGGGTAAGGATTAGGGTTAGGGTGAGGGTTAGGGTGAGGGTGAGGGTTAGGGTTAGGTTAAGGTTTAGGGTTAGGGCTAGGTTTTGAGTGAGGGTGTGGGTTAAGGTTAGGGTGAGGGTGAGGGGCAGGTTTAGTGTTAGAGTAAGGGTAAGGGTTAGGGTGAGGGTTAGGGGTAAGTTTAGGGTTAGGTTGAGGGTGAGGGTGAGGTTTAGGGTTAGGGTTAGGGTGAGGGTTACAGTGTGGGTGAGGATTAGATTTAGGGTTAGGTTTAGGGTGACTGTGAGGTTTAGGGTGTCCGTGAGGGTTAGGGTTAGGGTTAGGATTACGTTGAGGGTTAGCGTTAGGTTTAGGGTTAGTGTGAGGTTTAGGGTGAGGTGTATGGTTAGTGTTAGGGTGAGGGTTAGGTTAGTTTAAGGGTTAGGGTTAGGTATAGGGTTAGGGTTATGGGAGGATGAGGGTTACTGAGAAGGTGAGGGTTTGGGTTAGCGTTAGGCTTAGGCTGAGGGTTACGGTGAAAGTTAGGGTTAGGTTTATTGTTAGGGTTATGGTTAGGGTGAGGTTTAGGTTTAGGGTGATATTTTGGTTGAGGTTGAGGGTTAGGTTTGAGGGTTAGGGTTAGGGTGAGGGTGAGGTTCATTGTTAGGTTTAAGGTTAGGGTTAGGGTGAGGGTAAGGGTTAGGTTTAGGGTTAGGGGAAGGGTTAGGTTTAGTGTGAGGTTTAGAGTTAGGGTTAGGGTGAGGGTTAGGGTTAGGTTTAGGTTAAGGTAAGATTTAGGGTGAGGGTTAGTGTTAGGGTTAGGGTGAGGGTTAGGGTTAGGGTGAGGTTTAGGTTGAGGCTGAGGTTTAGGGTGAGGTTGAGGGTTCAGGTGAGTTTGAGGGTGAGGGTTAGGGTGTGGTTTAGGGTTAGGTTTAGGGTGAGGGTTATAGTTAAGATGAGGTTTAGGGTGAGGGTGAGGGTTAGGTTAGGGTTAGGTGAGGTTAAGTTTTAAGTTTAAGGTTTGGGTGAGGGTTAGGGTGAGGGGTAGGGATAGGTTTAAGTTTAGTGTTAGTGTGAGGATAAGGGTTAGGGTTAGGTTTAGGTTGAGGTTGAGGGTTAGGTTTAGCTTTAGGGTTAGGGTGAGTGTTAGAGTGAGGGTTAGGTTAAGGTGTGGGTTTGGGGTAGGGTTAGGGTGAGGGTTAGCATTAGGTTTAGGGTTTGGGTGAGTTATAGGGTTAGGTTTAAGGTTAGTGTGAGGGTTAGCGTTATGATTGGGTTTAGGGTTATGGTAACAGTTATTGTTAGGGTTAGTTTGAGTGTAAGGGTAAGGGTTAGGTTTAGGATTAGATTGAGGGTTAGGGTTAGGGTGATTTTAAGGGTGAGGCTGAGGGTTAGGGTGAGGTTGACAACTCGGGTGAGGGTGAGGGTGAAGGTTAGGTTGTGGTTTAGGGTTAGGTTTATGGTGAGGGTTAGGGAGACAGTGAGGGTTAGGGTTAGGTTTAGGGTAAGGTTTAGGGTTAGGGTGAGGTTTAGGTTCAGGGTTAGTGTTAGGTTGAGGGTGATGGTGAAGTTGAAGGTTACGGTTAGGTATAGGGTTAGGGTGAGGGTTAGGTTTCAGGTTAGGGTTAGGTTGAGGGTGAGGTTGAGGGTTAGGGTTAGGGTTAGTCAGAGGATAAGGGCTAGGGTGAGGGTTAGTGTGAGGGTTAGGGTTAGGGTTAGGGTAAGTATTAAGGTTAGAGTGATGGTTAAGTTTAGGTGTAAGGTTAGGGTGAGGGTGAGGTTTAGTGTTAGGGTTAGTGTGAGGATATGGGTTAGGGTGAGGTTTCGGGTGAGGGGGAGGGTTAGGGTTAGCATTAGGGTTAGGGTGAGTTTTAGGCTTAGGCTGAGGGTTAGGTTTAGGCTTAGGGTTAGGGTTAGGGTGAGTGTGAGGTTAGGCTTAGGGTTAGGGTTAGTGTAAGGGTTTGTCTTAGGTTGAGGGTTAGGTATAGGGTGATGTTCAGGGTGACTGTGAGGGTTAGGGTGAGGGTGAGGGTGAGGGTGAATGTTAGCGTTAGGGTTAGGGTTAGGGTGAAGCTGAGGGTTAGGGTTAGGGTTATGGTTAGGTTAAGGGATAGGATGAGGGTGAGGGTGAGGATGAGGGTGAGGGTTAGGGTTAGGGTTAGGGTAAGGGTGAGGGTTATGGTGAGGGTTAGGGTTAGGGTTAGGGTGAGTTTAGGGTGAGGGTTAGGGTTAGGGTGAGGGTTAGGGTGAGGTTTAAGGTGAGGATTAGGGTGAGAGTTAGGGTTAGATTGAGGTTTAGGGTTAGGGTGAGGTTTAGGCTTTGGTTTAGGCTGAGGGTTAGGTTTAGGGTGCGGGTGAGGGTGAGTGTTAGTGTTTGGGTTAGGGGTACTGTTAGGCTGAGGGCGAGGGTGAGGATGAGGGTTAGGGTTAGGGTTACGTTGAGCGTGAGGTTTTGGGTGAGGCTGAGGGTTCGGTTGAGGATGAGGGTTAGGGTGTGGGTGAGGGTTATGGTTCGGGTGAGTTTTTGGTTGTAGATGAGTGTTAGGGTTTAGAGTTAGGGTGAGCGTGAGGGTGAGGGTGAGGGTGAGGGTTAGGGTTAGTTTTAGGAGGAGAGTGGGCTTGAGGGTTTGGTTTAGGATTAGAGTTAGGGTTAGGTTTAGGCTTAGGTGGGGTTTGAGGGTGAAGGTGAGGGTTAGGGTTTTGGTGAGGGGAAGGTTTAGGGTTAGGGTTAGGGTGAGCGTAAGGGTTATGGTGATTATTAGGGTGAATGTCAGGTTTTGGGTTGGCATTAGGGTTAGGGTTAGGATGAGCGTTAGGGTGAGGGTGAGAGTGAGCGTGAGGGTGAGGGTTTCGGTTAGGTAAGGGATAGGGTTAAGGTGAGGATTAGGGTCAGGGTGAGGGTTAGGTTGAGGGTGAGGGTTAGCATGAGGGCTAGGGTGAGGGTCAGCATTATGGTGAGTGGGAGGGGGAGGGTGGTGGTGAGGGTTTCGGTTAGGTAAGGGTTAGGGTTAGGGTGATGATAAGGGTGAGGGTGAGGGTTAAGTTGAATGTTAGATTTAGGGTGAGGGTTAGTGTTGGGGTTAGGGTGAAGGTTAGGGTTAGGGTGAGGTTTAGGTGCAGCGTGTGGGTTAATGTGAGGGTGAGGGTTCGGGTTATGTTGAGGATGAGGGTTGAGTTGTGTGTGAGGATTAGGTTCGGGTGAGTTTTAGGGAGACAGTGAGGGTTAGGGTGAGGGTGAGGGTTAGGGTTAAGGTTATGATTAGGGTGAGGGTTAGCATTAGGTTTAGGGTTAGGATGAGGCTTAGGGTGAGGGGTAGGGTTAGGGTTAGGGTTAGTGTGAGGGTTAGGGTTATGTATAGGATTATTGTTAGTGTAAGGATAAGGGTTAGGTTTATGGTTAGGGTGAGGGTGAGGGTTAGGGTTAGGGTTAGCGTTAGGGTTAGGGTGAGTTTTATGATGAGGGTTAGGGTTAGGGTGAGTGTTAGGGTTAGGGTTAGGGTGATTGTTAGGGTTAGGATGGTATTTAGGGTGAGGTTTGGTTTAGTGTGAGGGATAGTGTTATGTATAGGATTAATGTTAGTGTGAGTATAAGGGTTAGCGTTAGGGTTAGTGTTAGGGTGAGGGTTAAGGATAGGGTTAGGGGAAGGCTTAGGTTTAGGGAGAGGTTTAGGGTTAGAGTTAGTGTGAGGATGGGGTTGAGGGTTTGGTTTAGGATTAGGGTTAGGTTTAGGGTTAGGCTTAGGACGAGGTTGAGGGTGAGGGGTAGGGTTAGGGTAAGGGTGAGGGGTAGGGTTAGGGTTAGGGTGAGGTTAAGGGTTATGGTGATGGTTATGGTGAGGGTCCCAGTTAGGGTTAGCATTAGGGTTAGGGTAAGGGTTAGGGTGAGGTTTAGGGTGAGGGTTAGGGTTAGCAGTAAGGTTAGGGTGAGGGTGAGAGTTAGAGTTAGGTTTAGAGTTTTGTTGAGGCTGAGGGTTAGGGTTAGGATTAGGTTTAGGTTAGGGTTAGGCTGAGGGTGAGAGTGTTGATGAGTATTTGGGTTAGGATGAGGGTTAGGGTTAGGGTTAGGATTAGGATGAGCCTTAGGCTGAAGCTTAGGTTTAGGGTTAGTGTGAAGGTTAGGGTTAGGGTTAAGGTAAGTGTGAGGGTAAGTGTTACGGTGAGGGTTAGGGTGAGTTTGAGGTTAGGGTGAGGTTTAGGTTTAGGGTTAGGGTTAGGGTGAGGTTTAGTGTGAGGGTTAGGGTTAGGCTTAGGGTTAGTTTAATGTGCCGTTAGGGTGAAGGTAATGGTAAGAGTGAGGGTTTTTGTGAGGGTGAGGTTTAGGGTTAGGGTGAGGATATGGGTAAGGTTGAGGTTGAGGGTGAGGGTTAGAATTAGGGTTAGGTTGAATGTGAGCGTTAGGGTGAGGGTGGGGGGAGGTTTACTTATAGGGTTAGGGTTAGTGTTAGTGTGTGGGTGAGAATGAGGGTTAGGATTAGGATTAGGGTTAGGATTAGAGTTAGGGTGAGGTTGAGGGTGAGCTTGATGTTTAGGGTTAGCATTAGGGTTAGGGTGAGGGTGAAGGTGAGGGTGAGGGTTTCACTTAGGTGAGGGTTAGTATTAGGGTGAGGATTAGGGTGAGGTTGAGGGTTAGATTGGGGGTGAGGGTTGGGGTTGGGGTTTGGGTGAGGGTTAGTGTGAGGGGTAACGTTCGGGGTAGGGTGAAGGTTAGGGTTACAGTGAGGGGTAGGGTTAGTGTTAGGGTTAGTGTGAGTGTGAGGGTTAGGGTGAGGGTGACACTGAGGTTGAGGATTAGGGTTAGGGTGAGAGTTAGGGTTAGGGTTAGGTTGAGGTTTAGGGTTAGGGTTAGGTTTAGGGAGAGGGTTAGATTTAGGGTGAGGGTGAGGGTTAGGGTGAGGGGTAGGTTTAGGGTTAGGGTAAGGGTTAGTGTTAGGGTGAGTTTTCGGATTAAGGTGAGGGTTAGGGAGACCGTGAGGGTTAGCGTGAGGTTGAGGGTTAGGATTAGGGTTAGGATTAGTGTTAGGGTTAGCGTGAGGTTTAGGGTAAGATGTAGGGTTAGTCTTAGGGTGAGGGTTATGTTAGTGTGTGGGTTAGGGTTAGGTATAGGGTTAGGGTTAGTGTGAGGATGACGGTTAGGATGAGGGTGAGGGTATGGGTGAGCATTAGGGCTAGGCTGAGGGTTACGGTGAGGGTTTGGGTTAGGGTTAGTGTTAGGTTTAGGGTTAAGGTGAGGGTTAGGGTTAGGATGATATTTAGGGTGGGCTTGAGGGTTAGGTTTAGGGTTAGGATTAGGGTGAGGGTGAGGGTGAGGGTTAAGTTTATGGTGAGGGTGAGGTTGAGTGTTAGGGTTAGAGTTAGGGTTAGGGTGAGGGTAAGGGTTAGGGTTAGGGTTAGGGTAAGGGTTAGGTTTAGCGTGAAGGTTAGTGTTAGGGTTAGGGTGAGGGTTAGGGTTAGGGTTAGGGCAAGACTTAGGGTTAGGGTGAGGGTAAGTGTTAGGGTTAGGGTGAAGGTTAGGATGAGGGTTAGGTTTA